>NC_140770.1:206992452-208242452 GCF_044657685.1 Stegodyphus dumicola
TTCGTAGGTCTTTTGATCTTTTGACTGAGAGTTCTTTGAACTAATTAGACGAAATCCGTTGATAGCATGACTTCTTATTTTCATTTTTTGAAATAACTGGACTAAATCGCACTTGCAGTCAGAACTTCTCTAATGCGACAACTTAGAAAATAAGCACAAGCTTAAAATGAACAGATTTCCTTAGGGGATGCACTAATGAATAGCAGGATGCACTAATTAATATTTTCCAAACAACGATATGATTTATTCATTAAGATGCTTTAAAAGAAACTCAGAAACACATGTCGTTCATATGGCCCGTTATAAACATTAGTAACCCAAAGGGGCGTTAGTCCAGAAGTGCTATTAGTTTCGAAACCACATTTTGTGTCACCAAAAGCGTTGAATCACTTTGTAGAGACATTAGGTATTTTTTGAAAGCAGGAGAAATGAAAAATGAGCAATGCCCTCGCCGGGAATCAAACCACGGACTTCTCGAATACGTGGTGGTCGCCGAGCGTGCTGACCACCACACTGCGAAGGCATGCTAAGAAGGCGAGAGAAGTACCTTATAAATTTTCAAATTGTTGCTACCAAGTATTTTATTCATGTATTACATTTAAAGAAATTAAATGAACAATTTGTATGAATGTATGTATGTTTCTCGCATAGTGAAAAAACAATGGTACCTAGAGCCATCAAATTCTGAATAATGTTGTCCTTCACCCGAATATGGGAACCTGGAAGCCCGAATTTTGAATTTCGAATTTGTTTTATCATCTAGTTCATATTTTGCAAAACTTGAACGAATTTTTGATTAAAATACTTAACGATTTAAGTGAACGGTTGCAACTTTCTACGGAATAAAACACTTTTATCTCCAACGCTAAGCTGTCTGACGGAAATTCTAAAGCTATGCTGTTTTTAAATACTTTTATCCCTAAGGAGCGTTAAATAAGATGCTTTTTAAACGTGTATGTGTACCTAGATGAAAAAAACTCCTCTTTGGGAGTAATATAAAATCTGAAATATTTCAGATTTCTTCCTTTTCTTAATTTTTTTCTGCTAAGGATCAACTATCCGCGATTATCTATACTCCTATTAATTATATTGGATTTCAGTGAAATGAACAATTAATCATACTAATCAATCCTTTAAAAGTCGGTTGTCGGAAAAAATTATTTTTTTTAATTGTTGGGTTGTAGGATGCAACCTTTATAAATTTTTATATACTTTAAAATGAACTTAAATTTTGTAAGTCAGGGCGAAAATAATACTGTTTCAAATTTATGTAAACATTTCGTTTTATTTTCGTGTATTTTGCTGTATACTGATATTTATCTCTTTTTCGTCATTCTGAATTTGTTTTTATTCAATAATTATGTATTTGATGTAACATTTCAGTGTAAGTTCAAGACTTATTTACTGTCTACCTTGAATAAATATTAATATGTGCAATGTCTTATATGTTTAGTTACTCTATATTTTATAGCCTTTTCAGTTTTAAGCTAATAAGCTCCGGAAGGAGAATGTGCGATATAGACTTCGAAATTTAGAGAGTCTTGACGATAACTTCACTTTGGTGACATTTTTGGAATTCTACAACCAATTTTTCTAGAATGTTTCTGTTGTGTCTTTTCTTCCTTTCATTTAATGTATAAACAGGAAGTTACGAGGAGCTTTGAGTTGATTAAGAATTAATTTAACGTATCTTCAGATTGCCATTGCTCAGAGAATAATTTCGTGATTTATGATATTTTTTAAAGCATTTGCAGGTTTTGTTTGAACTATTTTTTAACTCTACAATAAAATCAATAATAATTTTTTCTGAACAGTCAATAAAAATTCAAACTTTTCTGTTCATCTGGCTTGTTGATTTAGAAAACCTTTACTAACTGATAACATATAAAATTATTTTAACAATTTAAATATCGAACTGCTTTGATTAATCTTAAATTTAGCGAATTCGGATATTAAGTACAAGGCTTCTCAGTGACACACTGATTGAATTAATCAGTTAAGTACCCGAACAAAATTAATGAATGATTCACTTAATCATGGCAGGAAGAAAACGAATAGAAGGCTTGGTTGAAAGACTACCATCTCTGAATGTTGTTAGAAAAATTACTTGTGGACGAAGATAATTGATTAGCTTTGTAAAAACTTAAAAGCCATTTATTAAAAAAATATTAAAATTAAATTTCTATGAAAATTAAAATTTTGGCTGAAAAATTAAAATTATTTAATTTAATGGTGAAGTGTAATACAAGGAATCATAAACATTCATTTAACTTAAAAGAAGGTCCGATTTTTTCGTCAGAAAACTAATAATTCTTGCTAAATTTTTAAAGTTTATAATTTTTATTTAGTTTGTTTAATCAGGTATGTTTGGAATCTTTACTGTCAATTTGCTCTTTCCGTTTTCCCACCAGAATGCCAATTAGTTCCCGTATATTAAGTGAGGGTTTGAGATTGTTAATTCAGAGCGAGTTCTGCTTTTTAACGGCCACTTTACTTGTTTTGCTATTCTAGATAAGAGTTCCTGTCTTCGGGGTTGCATTGCTACTTGCCGATAGTTAATTTCATGCCGGCGAATTCCGAGCCAACTTCGCGATTAAATTCCTCTGCATAGCCATTTGGCTATTAGTTATTTAAATTTAGCTTACTCTGAATTTCTACTTTAAGTTCCTCTCCATAAATGGTGGCGGATTTGTAAGCATTAGGTGTGTCTTCTGATCATCCATTTTAGTTTAAAATAAAGGATCTTTTATACCCTTCTTAAGTCTCTGCTGTATTTAGACATAGCGATTAAGTCTGTCAAAAGTTTCCTCGCAGTTTACAGCAGTGGTTGAAGTTAAACCTTTTAAAATTACTTTTAGAATTATCTTATTGATAATTTAATCATTGAAAACATCAATTTCCGATAGCTACTTAAGTACGAAGAATGTCTTATATTAACATAAGAAAAGGTCAGATTTACTTGAGACATGAAATATTAAGGGACTTCTTAAAGAGATTTTGAACTTTGTCAGATATTTTTTCCTGTTAAATAAATTATCTGTACGTGATTAAGGATACTGTAAAGAATTTTTTAATTACGTATGTTAACAGTTAGGCAAAAATCTACCTTAGAATTACCTGAATTTCATGCATATACTGTAATGATAATTTGACATGAATGTTTTCATAGCTGCTATAACACCAGTGCATGGTCTTCCACTTTTAAAATTTAGAATCTTAAATATACTCCGAGAAGATTTAAATTTTAGCTGCTATCAAAGCTATTTCATGTAAACTTGTTATTAGTTCTGAGGTCAGAAAAAGAGTTTAAAAACAGAAATTACAACCGAATTTTATATTGCTCATGTTAAAAATCTAAAAAACTAATTCAATGAAAAAAAAAATATTCAGGCTGTATTTTACAAAACTATTAACTTATACTATCAAACAGAGAGATTAAATTATACATCTTTAGAGTGACTAAGGATTTGCAACAGATCGCCACCGGAGTTTACGTCAACAGATGAAGCATAACAGGTAAGGAAATTAGCCAGAAAAAGGATGTGCTTACTCATATAAATTACGAAGTAGATGCCACTCGACCGGGGTAGTGGTTAGTGACTGTGACAGCCGTACCGAAGAGGCCAGGTTCAAAATCCCGGAGAAGGCATGGATGTTTGTAAATGTACAGTATCTGTGCGGCATGGGAGCACTGTAAATATGCGGCGAGCCTAAATTCCTGTCGAGAGGTTGGTGATAGGGTAGAAGGGTGGGAGACACTCGGACCTGCCCCACCCGGGCGCTTTCCATCAAAATTGGAAGCGGCATTGAGCAAAGTCATACTATCACACGTATGGTGCTCTTGCCAACGACAGACGCAATCTTGCACTCCTTATCACGATGAATTTCGTAAAATGATTGATTTTGCAAACTTGCATGCAAGATATTTAAGTTTCATAGAAAGTAACAACTAAACTTGTAAACTATTAAAGAAATCTATAAGCAAAATTTAAAAATAATTATTTATAGTTATTAAGAATAAGGTACCATTTCGCCTATAGTCATTAAGAATAAGGTAACATTTCGCTTTCAGATTTATGGCATTTTTCAAATAACTTATGTTTCTTTTGGTGGCTTTTAGGTAATGAAAAACCGTGTTAAAGGTGGTGTGAAGAATTTCAAATTACTTTCATACGGTGGAATCCCGGAGTTTGTAAGTTGAAAGCTTCATAAAAGTTAAATGTATGACTATAATGTTAATGCATATGCATCTAATATTTCAAAGTACGGCTTCTTTTATATTTCATGCTTTACTTCACTCGAAAGGAAGAACGTCAGTGTTGTTTCAAGCGTAAAAATAGCTTAAAGCTTACGAAAGAAAACAACGAAACTGCTCATATGTGAAAGTTATGGAAAGATTCTAGAAGCCTACATTTTTGAATATATACGAATCAGAGCAATGTTTGAATGGCACATATGATTAAACGCGTTCTTTTAGTTAAATGATGAATAATTACTCTTAAAATTTTTCTCCGTATTTCATAATAAATTTTTATGGAAAGAATCTACTAAGTATCTTAAAGTGAAATGTTTACATTTTTAAAACATGGATATTTCTGGAATCCAAATGTGACACATAAATTATTTTGATAATAAAATTGCCATCAGTTGTGTTTGTGATTGACTAATTTCAGGCAAAATTGAAGTTTCGAGTAAATTCTTTAACTTAAATTAATATTTCAATTTATCTCCTGTTTATTATTCATATATTCCTTAGATAGGCGAATTTGCTCAACAGTCTCTGGCGTCTTGATATTTTATTGCAGTCATGTAATAGAATAAGAAAATTTAAAAAAAAAAATACTAATAAAAAGTTAAATAAGAAGCATGGGATATTTGGTAGCAAAAGGTTTGTCATATTCTAAGATAAGCATGGGATATTTGGTAGCAAAAGATTGGTCATAATCTAGCTGATTTAAAGTTAATTGGAAGGTTAGATATTGATCTGAACTGTGAAGTACTATTTTTTAAGTTTATCTTGCGTCAGGAAGTACACAGGAAAGGGTAAAACTTACTCAACTCAAGAACAATATGTACAGATGGCACTCCTGGTGCTTATAATATGTACAGATGGCACCAAAAGTATTGGCTGGGGCCTTGCCAATACTTTTGGTGGCAACTTAAAAGAGAAACGTAAGATTAAAACTAATCCTAAGTTGAATAAATCAGCCGGAGCTGCACAGAGATATTTAAAGGCGTAGTTGGCTCTTGACCCTATACCACCGACGTCGACTAACCGGCAATTAATTCAAACGGACGTAAAATAGCGAGCTTAAGTAGTAGAGAAACAACGTGGCCGTTGTTTCTCTACTACTTAAAGGCAGTACTTAAAGAAGTACTACTAAAAGAACTACTACTTAAAGAAAGGCAGACCATGCTCTTTACATGCTCTGTCTGAAGTTGGAGATCGAAGATCTTCACTTTGGGTAGAAGTTTACGACTTGACGAAGTCTTCTGTCTGAAGTAACTCCCCAATATCCCAAATGTAAATAACAGCTCTATACCTGTGCTACAATATGACTTCACAAATGAAGTAAATAGTAAACGGCCGCTTGCGGTATTAAGGTACTTAGTGCAATGCAATTTCTAAATTATAAATTAATTAAGCACTCTCCCTTTCTCTTTGTTTTGATTTGGTTCACCGCCTGATGCAATTATTCTATAATTGTAACTATTCTATAATGCAACTATTCTATAATGTAGTGTATATATCTTTCCTTTTGTATTTATGTATATTTTTACTGTATTAATATTTAATTATGTGAATGTTATTCAACCATGTAATGTGTATATGTTGTGTGGTCACACTTGGACTCTGATTCAGCGTAGAATTAGGCAATTTCTTTTTACTTATGCCATTGCCATGCGCACTTATCTCCGCCTAAGGCCAACAGCTGCGGGAGTTGTTTCTTCAGGACTCTATCACAGGTTCTCTTATGTTATGAACTCTATGTGTATTCGAATTTTTCTTCAAATATTCGACGTTCAAAGATTCGAAAATCGTAAAATTCCTACGCCGGGATAGCGTCGTAACGCGGGAACCCTTTTGCGATCAACTCGTCGAGTTTTCCTGAGCCGAAGTAACTCAAACACCAGTTTAAAGAGTAGCTTTATACCGTGCTTTGCGTAATGCGCGAAACTAAATCTCATTCTGGCAAGAAAAGACTGAGTTGAAAACGAGAGTTCCTAGGAAAGGTTGATTCCAAAATAAAATTAACTGCTAAGAAAATTAAATAAAACGCCTAAGTTCTTTGTTGGAGATCCGTCATTACAGAATAGGGTGACTTCTATTGGAAACCCATCCGACAGCTTCGATGTCAACCAAGAATAAGATTATCTGCGGTATGTATATCCATTCACGAAATGCTTGATGAGATTCAAGTCGAATGATATGGATGATCATTCGAAACAAAGCAGCATTTTCAATTCCAGGCACTGACTAAAAATGCGGCACATTTCACATTGCACATTTCACAGGCACATTTCAACTTGCGTTCTGATGTCCATAAAAATGGCATTAAGCCTCATAGCAGAAAGAAAAGAGTGAACGCATTGGGTGAGGATAATACGATTTCTGTACTGCCCCTGCAGTCATAGTACCGTGATGACGATGTTATAGTACTGTGATGACGATGTCATAGTACTGTGATGACGATGTCATAGTACTGAGATGCTGACTCTGAAAAAATCCCTGCCAGACGATCAATTGGTAGCAGGACCAAACCACTGATCATCTTACATACAGCTGACCTATATATCAAACCAGATGTTATCAAACCAGATGAGTGCATCCTTCAAAACCTTATCGAATGTAAAATTTTCGAGGAATCTTTGCTTTTAGGAATTTTATATAGTAAAAATTCTATGTAGTTAGGTCCTATGACCCTTCCCTCTTTTCATTCCTGATTCCTTATGCAAAATAAAACATCCAATGGAACGTTCTTGCAATTGTGGTAAAATACTGCAGCTAGAAACCTGCCACTCAGACCGGGTTTGACAGAACACGTTTCTAGGAAAAGCTGCCTGCTACATTTCACATCCTGGCAGTGAAAACGACTTAAAAAGTTTACGGAAATATAACTATTCTTGTTGATGTTGAAAAATCAGAAGCAAGATCATATGCAGTGATTGATCTGCGGTATCGTGCTTGCGGACATAGAAAGTGGTCAAGCTGAGCAGTAGTAACTCTTGTACGTCCATTTACCGGCCTTTGCGAATCATTTATGTACTCTGATACAGCTCCACAAAGCGGCAAATGATGGAACGAGTGACATTTAGATTTCGGGCTCCTTTTAACTGGCTTTGATCTCTTTTGAGGCTTCTCTTATCTTTCATTACCGGGATCACTTAGAAAATGTCATCTCATTTTTCGAAATTTCCTATTTTGATTTTCTTTATGAATTTCATAATGCATATATATATATATTCATTGCACAAAATAAACTGTGTTTATATCTAACACATTTCCTGGTGGAAAAAATATGGAAAATTTATTCCTCGGTTTAGTTTTAACGGACGTATGTCTATTATGTAAGCAAATTTTATGGCTGCAGTTTGTTTCATTTTCCAAATACATTAATTTTCCTATTTATTGCTCAACTTTGGTACACTAATAAATATTCTAATATTTTTCGTCAGATAAGAAATTTGAGAGAAATCAGGTCATTTAAAAAGTTCTGCGGTATCTGCATGAGTTAGACTTTAGTCTAATAAAAAGTAAACTTATTCATTAAAATATCTTCTGTTTAAAGTGCAATATTTTTTACCCAAAAATTCTTTAACCACAGAACATGATTGTTTAGAAACGAAAAAATCGTTTTTCGTGCTACTTTCTTTTAGAGTCTGGAGATCTGTGGACTGCCTGCTGCAGGGTTAAATTTTGTTTTTCAGTGAGATATAATCATTCCATAGAGGTAATACTTGAGAGGTTTACCTTCTGAACCACCATGAGTCTCTCTCTGCTTTACTAGATAAAGCACATTATGTGTTTTATCTTTGTGCAATCTGCCAATCTGCTTTTGTTTGGGTAAATACTTGATAAAACTTAGCACAGTTTTGAATCAGTGTTTGAGTGCTTTTTTATTGTGGAATTTGCCTTGAGTTTTCTGCAGAAAATACTACAGATTGCCAGTTCTTAGCTGTGTTGCCATTCAGCTCAGCATAAGAATTAAAATTTTTGAATTTAAGTTTTTACATTGCTTAGCAAACTGAGCAGTTTAAAAGATGTGTTTATACTCTCTATACATCTCATTAGTACATATTTATTCTATTTCTCTGAGAAACAGTGATTTTTCAAAAAGCGCCGTTCAAGATATCAAGCTGAAGCTTAAAAGGATACGTGAGTAAAGTGTGAAGCTTCTTCACAAAATTACGCGCATTCAACTGAGAAGGGGTTTTTGTGTTTTAGAATTCAATGAGATGAAATGCGTTACCTTAATTTAACGCAAACTTTGAGCAAACTTCCACAAAATCACTTGCAACTGGAAATCTATCAATATTAAGCAAAGAAATTAAAAAAATGCATGCTGTTTGTGCAAAAGTAAAAGCTTGGACCGATCACGCATACAGTAGGTTGCATTTATGGCGTCTTATAGCAAAGTTCACGGCAATCAAAAGGATTCTGAACCTCATATACTCACAGGCTACATTTTGAAAAAAATTATTAAAAATGGCAAAACTCGGTTCATATTAATTTACAATTTTTGCATCATTTGGCTGAGATGCCTTAAAATCGGGCTTGGTAAGGTTTGGATAGTCAGCACAACAAATGTGTGTCGCGTGATTAATGATGAAAACATAGAATATTTCTATCTTGCTGCAATAAACTCACGGATTTACCGCATAACTTAATAACGATTAATATATAATAACTTATACTGGGCATTGTTAAATAAATAATTGCAACTGTCATTATTGAAATTGTTATTTAAAAAATATTGTAGGTTTGAATAAATTATTGTAACTTCGTATGTAATGACACTGTAGAGTCATCGGGTATTTTTTAAGCAGGAGACATGAAAAATATGCAGTGCTCTCGCTGGGACTCGAACCCTGGATATCTCGAATAGGCTTCCATTTACACCACCTCGTGTTATTGATATAATTCTTAACACATCTATTTTATATATACTTAACTGATGATTTTTTGAAATAATTGCACTCTTTTTTTTTTAATAATAGGGTATGTTTGTAACACCACCTATTAGATACTTCGATTCAAAATTTACAATTTACTTAACTACTAACTAATAATCATTTGCGCACCTTTGAATAACGAGAAGAGATGAAGAACTAAATGACAGTATAAGATACGTATATACAACAAAAAATATTCTTAACTTCTTTCGGAATAAGTTGGCAACTTTTGTCTTCGGCATCACAGAAGCTTGATTTGTTGGGAGTAGTTCAATGACGGAGGAAGACAGAGCGTCGTTTAATCAATCTTGGTGGAAGCACTCCCCGTAGGGATCTGAGGATATCCATTTATATAATATAAATATCATTCCTTTAAGAATAGTAAAAAAAAAAAAAAAAAAAAAAAAAAAAAAAAAAAAAAAAAACATCATCATCATCCTATGCCGTACCGGGGAAAGAATGAGAACATTTTACGCGAGGCTCTTTCATCAAGTGAAACAGCGAGTTTAATTTAGCTCTTGTGGCAGCTAACTGGCAACAGACAATAAATAGTTAATCTTATTCTATCGTCTGTCATCTGCAAAAATCGAATACGAATATGATTTATTTATGTAATCCATTTTAAACTTGTAGGAAAACCACCGAAATTTCTGGTCAATATCCTTTTTCATCTAACCTTGAACAATGATTCAACTCCGGAAGAACGTTAAGAAGACAACGTCTGAGTTTTTTGACACAGTTTAGTCACGCCCAGTGACAACACATCTATATGGATGAATGATTCTGGATTGATGACTCGAGAATACTAGAATTCAAAGGAAAGGAAAATGAAATGATAATTTTATATACACTTGCCAAATGAAGATTCTTCTTTGGGTTTTTATATATATTTTATTTTTAATTTCATCGAAAATATTTTCCTAAACATTTAAATTTCTGTATTATGATTTCAAAAATTAAAATTGGCCATCTAAAATGAAACAATTTTGGATAGGACTGGAATACTTAGAATACCGCAGGGGGGGGGGAACTATCTGCCTAAGGGAAGGGAATCTTCTGGCTTGTATTCGTGTTACACATCGAGAGATACACACACAAAAATTCACATGCCCTTCGTTGAGATTTGAATCAGGATTGAATTGTCAGTGTTTAGCGGACATAATCGGTAAATGCTGGGCATAAAAAATGCAGCAGCATAACAAATGAATTTTAGCTTTCAATTAAAAAAAAATTAGGTTATTCATCTGTTATTAAATTAAAAAAATATTCTGTGCGCTAATTATTAAATAACTAGATGCATGCGATGCTTAGATACAAAAGGCGAAATTTATTGGCGATAACTCGATTCTTGATAACTGGCAAACTACTTCTGCAAGCTGTTGCCATTTCATGCTGCGTATTATTTTTAACCTCATAGTATGACACTGCCTTTAACAAACTGGGTTTATTTAAAAGCAGTTTATGTACCCGGTAATAAAATTTTTGGAAGTTATACCATCAGCTTAGTAAATAACTACTAAGAGTCATTTCTATTATTATTCATTTATTATATACTTCCAACTTAGAATTTTTGTTTGATGTTATGATAAATGTTCTGGTAACGTTTTGATAGCAATAAGATTAATATATACTTGCACATATACTTGAAACACACACATCTACATATAGCTCCTTCTTTTATGTATTTAATAGATATTACATTAAATGTAATTCTTATTATTTGCGACAAGGAAAAAGAATATTTTTATTATAACGATTTCTTAAAATCTGTTCTCTCTTAAGCAGAAATATATATATGCATTTGGTTATATTTTTCTAAAACTGACGTTTATCGTTTTTGAAAATTAAATTTAAAAAAAATAATTTAATTGTGCTTATTTCCTCTTGTCCATGCTTAACTAAAATTTATGTTATCGTCATTTTTTAAGACTGTGAATTTGTGCTTTCTTGTTCAACAAAACCCCCATTAAAATCTTCATTTTTCATTTCATTCAATCACCCTTCCTTGCATCTCACACTTGCATCCTTCCTTGCATCTCAGTATGATTTCTTTAATTGGTGAAGAATATTTTGTAGCTTTAATATAGCTTCTCCGCAAGGTGGGTTTAGGGTTGCCATAAAATGGTAGGAGAGGTAGGGTTGCCAGATTTGGTCCGAAATGGCCCATTTGGCGACAAAACTGGCGATAAAGCCATAGACGGATGGCGAACCTTCTGGAACGAATTCTTACCGGTTCGGCCCAGAATGTTCTCGAACACAAGCCAAAGGCTATATAAACCCTGCTGGTACACGGAGTCATTTAGTCAGTGCCTCGTCTAGCGAGCTGATCGTTAGTCTCGTGTCGAGAGTATTGCGAGTCTAGCGAGTGCATAGTCGAGTGTATCGAGTGTATTGTCGAATGCATCGCGAGTTGTAGCGTGGAGAGTATCGAGAGTACTTTGACTTCCGAGAATGACGAAACAGAGTCGGGAGCTGTACTCTGGTGCTTTGCCGTGAAGCTGTCTTCACCGTTACAGCCTGAAAGTTGTGTTGCTGATTGTTTCAGCATGCTAGTCATAGTTTTTCGACAACCGCGGATGTGCGATTGTAACTGTCCTGAGTAATACTGGCAAATAAATTGTGTTTTAATATTTCATCAAGCGTTGTCATCAATTACTCCAAATCCACGAACTCGTGCAGAAATATGCAACAATAGTTTTGAAGATGTACATTTTAAAATATCGAATAATATTTGAGAAGCCGCATTACTTCTTGGACAGAATGTGGCCCAAATGTGTCAAACTCTTATGATTCTGCAAAAACATATGCAGTTTTAATGTTTCCCGAAAAATGAGAAAATGAAAAGTGAGCCGAAAGTATAACCGAAAATAGTTTGTTTATAGCCGAATAATGTTCTACAGAAGAAAATATTTGTTTGCATGATAGATATAGTTATTTTCTAATACTTTCAATCCTGATATTTTGTAAAAATTTTAAAATAAGTTCAACAATTAAGCTACAATAAATTAAAAAGATTTCTGTAATTTAAATTCTGCAGATTTCAAAACGTTAAAAGAAAAGTCTATTCAGCTTTCATTTACCATTAAGCTTCGTATGCTTCTTTTATGCGGAACAGAATTCATATATTAAGAAGCGTGTTAATTCATAATTATGTGTTTAATAAGAAATTTATGAATAATATAGAATTTCTAATTCTAATTATGGTACCTATATGATGTAAAATGTAGTTTCAGCTGGCTTTCGAAACGCAAAGTTGATTCGAAAAATGGATTTACTTAATTAATATTTAATTAATACTTAATTAATATTTATTTGGTACTGTTCTGTTATTAGGACCATATTCAGAAATGTATGAATGCATGTGCATATATGTGTATATGTATGCACACGCATACATTCGTGCTTACATATATACATGCATACATGAACACATCCATCCATCCATATATGCATACATACACATATTTCTGGATTTGGTCCTCATAACAGAAAACAATACCTTCTATTTTCTCCCTACCTAAACTGGTGTTTAAATATCAAATACTGACTTTTTTTTTTTTCCCAGAATTAAATAATTCTGTTTCATTTTTCATTCATTCAGTATTTTCACATTTATTTGTTGTCGAACTGGATTCAGCAACATTATGGCGATACACTATAAAATTTATTTACCTGAGCAAGTCTCTGCTCGTAGAATATTTTCTGAGGAAACTGGCTGATCACAATCACATTATTGGTAGAGAAAATCCCAGGTAAGCAACTAGTTCAGTCACGAACAATGAACCAGTGAAATAAAATATGAGGATCCAAATTCACTCCACTACTGTAACACTTGTATGTAGAGTGCATTATTTAACTGAGTTTAAGAAAAAGATGCCTTTGCTAAGGAATTTCTAAAATTCGATTGCTTTAAATAAGGGAATCTTCTAATAAATACCTTTGAAAAGGATTTCCTAAGAGAAACTGGATCGTATTCGCGAGAAAAACCATGAAAACGCGCACGCACCCATCCAGTTGCACCCACCGGCAAGCATTCAAACCCGAGTCAAAGTATCAGTGTTTAGAGGTCATGGGGGGCGACTTTCTAAGCGAAATTAGCTTGTATTCGCATTACACATCGAGGAAAAATATAAGCATTCCTCTGCAGCCAACCCGCTTACTGTAGTTCGACTCCAAACCGAACTATCAGTGTTCAACTGTCCTATCCAATCGGCCATTGGAAGTGTAAATAAAGGCATATTTATAATATGCGAAACTAATGTATAATGTGGATTTACTTGTTTATTTTTACCCTGCAGCTCGTGATCTACAGTGAGAAAAGATCTACAGTTATTTCGTAACATGTTTGAATGAACATCAAAAACATTTTGTAACAGGTCTGAATTAACTCACAACTTTTCCCTGAATAAGAATTTCATATAAAATAACTCGATATATTTTTATGTATTAATTTTAAAAATATAAGAGATTCTTTAAGGCAGAAAAAAATGTTTCATTTATTTTGTAATAGGTTTTTTGAATCGAAATGTTATGAAGATTATAAAAATGCACTAATATAAGTACAGCTATTCTATTTAAATTTCTGTCTTTGGTTGATGTTATGAGTATTTTTTTTTTCATTATGTTTTTTTTAATAGAAATATATTGAAATTTTAGTTTTAATTTTAAAGCAAACATGTATATCAAATATCAGTAAATGGATATTGTTGTTAATTTGATATTAACTAATGAAAGAAAATTCTAAGTATATTTTATGTATAATACAGAAACTTGTTCTTTGGAAATAAATAAATGTATTTAAATAGAAAAGCTTCTTGGTGAAATGAATGTATTTTTATTTTTTATAACAATTTTTTTTAAGTATTGTATGTTTACAGTGCAGTATATGCTTCAAGTGATTCACTCGTGTTGAAAATTTAAGAGTTTATGAAGCGATTATTCGCTGAACTTATGTGATATATTTGTAAGGTTTCTTGAATACGAGTAATCTGAAGAGATATTTGAAATCTCATGAAAGAAACATCAGATGTAGTGTATGTCCTAAGAAATTTAAGTTTGTAGTTTGAAAAGTCGCGAAGCTTCTCGTCTTAGAATTTTGTAGTGAATAATCACAAGTTCTTTTCATGTAAAAAGGATATGAAAACTTATAAAGTTACTTTTAAGAGTAAATCGTGATAAAAAATATTTAGTGAGCATAAGAATTTAAAACAATATGAATCTTTACATCGTATTGAATGTTCGGACATTTTTTTCAAGTAAAACAGAATTTGAAGAAAATCTCACGAACCTTTTTTTTTTTTTTTTAAATTTTGCTGGTGTCAAAAGAAACAGAAATATGCTGATGATGATGTTTTGAAACAGCATGATACTTCTCTTCTTATAAATTGCATCCATTGTTTACAAGTGTTTAAAAGAAAAAGTGATCTCTTACACCACATTCGAATGCGACATGGTTTGATACGAATCTTACAAAAACGAAGAAACGTTGACATCGTTAATACATGCAAGTCTTCTAAAATCGCAAGTCTTAATAGTATGTTCGCAATTGAATCGATTTGCTAGAACATAGAAAATGATCATGTCTTAGATGTACTTCTTGAATATATAAAATTGTAGTTAGTAGGGAAAAAATGAGTTATGATGTAGTTTTACACTGAGTTATGATATCGGTGTTTGAAATGGTAATCAATAGTTACATTTAAAATGTGTCGTGAGTGTGAAAATGCAGAAATAAAAGAGCTTTGGCGAATTTAATAAACGTGGTTCAATGTGGTTGATGGAAAAATTTGTTCCATGTGAATTAAATAGTGTAAGATATGAACCTCTTTCTCTCAATAGTTAATTATTCAATTGTAAGACAATTAAACTTTAAATATATATGCATATAGTACATGTAATGATTAATATTACATTGATTAATGTAAATAACTGATGATATGTGTATTAACATAGTGAATGTTCGCTTTTATGAAGTTCTAAGCATTACTTTAGATACCATTCATAAAACTTTTATCTCATATATGCAAACATGACAATATCTATTGAGTTTTCGTTTATTCTTTGGAATGTATGAAAGTTTAAATATTTTTTTTTTAATTTAATGTAGATTGGAGTAAAATATCTGTATCTTTCTTCATTTCAATCGGTAATATCTGTATGCTGGTAAAGGTACATATGTTCGTAAGAATTATACTGTGTCACATTTTTGACAATCTTCTTTCATTCATATTAGCTAATAAGAGAATTATTGAAGTTAGTAAAGTAATGAAAATGAACGTTATTGAAAGAAAACTCTAAAAGCATTTACATTTCCAGAAATATATCAAAGTTCCTTTTCTTAAAAACAGCAGGTGTATCGTAGTTTTTATTTCTATTTCATTAAAAGCTGAACTTGTAAAATAAAAATTTTCTATTAGTGTAAGGTAAACAAAAAAAAAAAAAATCAAGAGACAATCCGTATCATGAATGAAATTCAAGTCTTACATCGGATTAAAAAGAAATATTCTGAATCTAATTGTTTATGCCTATTTAGCACAAAATGCGTTTATTTGTGTTATAAATTTAACTAAAACCATTCTTATAACAGTATGTTGCCTTTAAACTGGGTAAAAGTGTTAAGTATATTTTCTGATGGTATTGATATACTTGTCAAAGAAGTTCTAGAAACCTCAATTGTCGAAAGAGCATATGATAAGAATCTCCTTTCCTATCGCTACGTCAGTTACAGGTTAAGGGGTGGCTTGAATGGATAAAGGTAATGTTTGTGCAAAAATATAGTAGTTCTATTTTGAAATGAGAAATAATTCGCTTTTTGTCAATTAAGGAAACTTGTGGTATTATTAAACAGAATGTCAGTGAAAGACATTGCGTTTGCATAGTGAATTATGAAGGTACTGAAAGGTAGTAAAGAAGGTGAATGAAAGAATTAATTTGAACAAATAAGGTAAGGCTATCATTAAAAGAAAAAACTGTTTAAAAGATGTATGTTAGAATTAAAAGCAAGATGTTAAAATTTAAAAAGATGTAACAGAGTAAAACCAAAGAATACTGGTAATTCCCATCTGGAAAACAGTAATTTGAGTACGATATTGAAAAAGTTGGTTTTAAGAATTTCTTTATGCATGTGATGCAAAACAATTGCTAGTTTATCATGAGTGCTGACATAGATGCAATTAGTGCAGGAAAAATAGTAAAATTAGTATAGTTAGTGTCTCTAAAACATGAAAAAATAATAGTGTGAGCAGTGTAAATTCATTTGAAGTACTGAAATATGACATAGACTAAATATCAGAAAATGTAAGAAATATTTTGGTATGTGTGGATGAAACACTGAACGTGGTTGTAAAATTAGAAATGAAAATTATCAACACACTTAAAGGTAATCGGGATTTAAAACTAAATATGATGTTAGAAACTTTGAAGATCATAAAACTATATGAGAAAGAAATACATTTAGATATAAATGGTATTAAACTGTAAAGTTGTGAATGGAAATTTCTGAGTAAAACCTGTAGATGATCTATTATGATCGAGGAATAAAACAAGTATTATAAAAATTGTAAGGAAAAATTTGAATATGGAGTAAATGAAAAGAATCCATATCGTTAAAATGAATAAAAAGGGATAAAATGTTGGAATTACGAGTGATGAGACAGAAATAAAAACATTATAATAAATAAGTTAAGCTAGAATTAAGAAATATAAACACAGAAGGGAAATCATGAACGTAAGAAAAGCAATTAACAGTTATAGACTTAAGTTTTTTTAAAAAATATTCGGTAATGTAAGGAAGATATTGTTAAACACGTGAAAGAAATTAGAAATTCTGTAGAAAATTTAGTAAAAGAACTAAGATCACGAAAAATAAACGTTTCTTTTTAAATACAATTTCATACCACTAAGTTAAAGTGTGTATAGAATACTAGAGTGGTTTAAAAAAAGTAAATGAAGTTAAAATTCAGAATATATTGAACATTATAACGTTAAAAAAAGTGTTAAATTGCATCTAAAATTAAGTAATGTAACAAATAAACAGCATGTGCGGGAACGTTTGTGAAATATAACATATAAGTTAAAAATCAGGGTATGCTGAAATTTATGAAAGGTATGAAAAAAAAATAGTATGTGGAAATTAAATAAAATATTACAAATTAGAAACGTGTTAAGTATTAAAAAAATATGACAGTAAATGAATATGTTATTATGAACAGAAAACCTAAGAAATAAGTTAAAGTTTCATTTAAAACTAGAAAGGATAAAAGTATCAGAATAAAATTGAGTAATAAAAACAAATTATCTTGTAATTTCATTTTCATGACATGATGAACTATCATTAAAGGAAAGTCTTTTTTTATATTTGTTTCTTTTACATTGTTTTCAGAGTCGCGCATTGAATAATTTTAACACCAGACTTAAAAAATATGTTTCTAAAACATATAATTCACTTTTTCGTCAAGAGAGGGCAGCATCGCTATATCATCAAAATTAAGATGCAGAAAATATTTCCCGTTGCCAATATAAAAAAACTAACTTTAAATGAAAAGCAGGAGGTCTACAACTCAATCAGTAGTCTACGAACAACTCAACTCCACTCGAAACCACGCCCCCTAGTGTGATGACGTTGCCTTTGGCCCCGCCCTCTGTGATGTCATTGACCACGCCCTCAGCTCCTCCTGATGCAGAACTGTCATTTTCTATCTACTATGGTGCTAATCAAAAAGGGAGTAGGAGATCCTTGTATACATCCTCCAAGGTGTTTTCCTTAAGACAGAATCGGAGCTGGGCAATCTCATAATGTCATACTTCTAGAGCTCCAAGACGGGCTCAACCTCCTTCTAAATCATTGAATCTCTTTGATTTTTTATTCTAGTTAAATATTATTCAATTTCTAGCAACACCCCTTACCGCAACCACGTTCCATAGATAACACGTTCTGAAGTGATCACGATTTTTTAAACCATGATAAACTTCAGTTCTAAACATTACCACTTTAAGTCGACCCTTCCGTAGATCTCAAGCCGATGATACAAGTGGTCTGGAAACGTGACTGGCCGTCTTAGAGAAGATGTCATATCATACATATATGGACAAAGTAAGAAGGCATTTCTTGCCTAGCAACTTCTTAGCCTAGCGGCTTCGTGCACCGACTCTGTGTACAGCAGCTCTTCCGCAAAATAATTACAGAACTTAGTTTTTACTGCAAAGAAACACGAATGAAACAATGACATTTCTGGAATTTAAGATCTCTTTTGTATTTTGCATAATAGCTTAAGCTGGTTAGGGGAAAATATTCAGATTTTCCTCCGCGCCAAAAAATTCGAATAGAAGAAATATTATTTGAATTCACTGTTCTTTCTTTTCCATTTTGGGGTTTTCCATTTTTTATCCCGAACAATATTCGGATAAGCTCCAGAAATCATGGCGAAACATACACTGAATGCATCAAATTCTCCAGCATTCAATAAAACGCGCAAGTTTATAATACCGGCTTGAGCCGCTTAATAAGAAAGCATCTCCCGAATGTACCTGATGACGTAGAAGGCTGTTGTCCAATCAGCGAGACGCGAGGGCCTCAAAACAGGGTTAATCAAGGCCAGTTACGAGAGCCGAGTTTGTGAAACCTCGCATTTTACTCAAAGAACAGAAGTCACGCTGATGTGCAGTCATTCTTCGTGGCAAACAAATCGAGTTCGTTAAAGAATGTCAACAGAAAGTTCGTTGAATTTTTTTGGAAAGATCTATTGAAATTAATTGTAGTAAATTAGTCTTAGTTTTGGAATCCTAGTTTATGAATAAAGAAGTTTTGTGCGTATAGTTCTGTTCTGGCCTAGATTTAGTGATTGGTCGAACTGTTTCAAACGTTTAGAAATTCACGTGTTGGGATAATTCGGATACGTTGATTAAACGATGTCAAGATAGGGAGCCGATTTTAAAATGCTAGGAAGTGTAGTGATTGTTCTCTTTGCAGCATACCTTAATGGTAAGTTTGTATTTTAAGTTTTGATGCGAATTTCATTTTTCATTCGTAATTTATTTTGGATTAATTTAAAAAAAAGAAAAGATGCCGAGTGTTTATGTGAGTTTAAAAAATCCATTATTCTCTCTCTTTCTTTTTTCAGATGGATTTTATATTTGTGTTTTAAGTTTACATTGCCAAAAATTTAAATCGAATTAAAAAAAATGCTTAGTTCGTGAATTTAATTATTAATATTATTAAAGTTAAAAAAGTTCTAATTTATCATTTTTGCGCATAATTTAAATTTTAATGCATTGCGCAGTTTGCTATGTTTTGTTCATTGCATTTTTTTCGTACTTAGTGCCTTTAAAATGCTTACTTTCTTCGGTACTTTTCCGTTTCGCCGGCGCAAATCTCGCCAAGCAGACTTTATTGGCTACAACATACAATATACACAAATAAAAAAATGTTAACGAATGTTAGTTCTAAGAACTTTTTATTTTGAAGGCAAAACCATATTAATATCGCTTAAAATTTTGTAAAAAAGCCAATAAATAAAGACACTAAATTTGTAAAAAAGCGTTAATTTAAGAATTTACTATGCTTTCATGGTTCAACATCCTGATTCGCCGGTTCGTATCACGTGACCCCAAGTGATCTCATCTCACGTAAACTACGCTACAAAAATCTAATTCAATCAGTAATTATCTACATTAATTTCAAGTTAAATCTTAATCTGAAATACAAGTTTAAATGCAAGAATTATTTCAGTTCGTACGAATAGCTTACTCAGAAATTATGTAAAACCGCAGTGCTTTACTTCGCTTGTGCATTCTCATTAGAATTGATGAATTTAACCCTTGACTTTGCCTTTTCTATATTTTCGCCTTCGGGTGAACGGTGTGATTGCATCCTAATTGACTTAATTACCGCGAATTGCCTTAGAGCGTAAAATTGAACTATCTGGAAAAAATTCTATGTAATTGTATGCCAGTTTTGAAAGAAACAATCAATCTGATAAGAAATGGCTGCGACTTGTTTTGAAAGTGAGGCGTAAAAGGTTACCAGCGAGGATATTCTGTTTGACATGAATTGTACCATTACTGGCGACTTTATCGCCTGCCCTGGCAAAACGGAAAAGTACCCTTTCTTCTTTATGAATCTTGGTGCATGGGCTATCTACATGGAGCGTAATGTAAATACGAAACAATCTCTCTCAGAACTACAGATTTATAGCATCCCTTAGGTAAACAGCGTCCTGGGCTTTGTTTAATCAATTCATCATACTTGTTTTACTGCTAGTTTTGCTGTCCATCGAAGTGTAAATAATGATTTTGAAACTGGTATGTTGATCATGCATTAGGGAAAAATTAAAAAAAATTGAAATAAATAAGAAGTAGAAGAAGTAAATAAGAATAAATAAGAAGAATAGTAAAGACATGAGTTTAATAACGATTTCAGTTCTAATTTTCTAATCACTTTAACGTGTTGATTAAATTCATATTCATATTTTTTTTATTAAAAGAATGTAAACTGTATGAAACTGCGTTACGTATAAATGTACCCCGTCAGCGATAAACCGCTGAACACTAGTAACTCGACCCGGGTTCATATCCGAATGAGCTGGCTGCATAAAAGTTTTTGGCTTTTCTTAGGTATTATTATTTACGTGTAGGAAGAGAGGGATGCCTCCATGGAGGACTTTCTAAAGGGGAACTGGCTGGTTTCTAAGGGCAACACTTTACATATGAGAAAAACCACGAAAACGCTCATGAAGTCAGCCCGTTCGCGGGATTCGAACCTTGGAGCGAACTACCAGTGTTCATAGATTTTACCGCTCGGCCGCTGGTGATCCGCATTTTTCAGGTACAATATGGAGGTCTGCCAGTTTCCTTCAAAAATGTCTTCGTGAAGTGATTTCTTCCGTTACTTAATAGGCCTCGCCTGTTTTGGTATAATCAAAATAAATGCAGTCTGATACAATTTGTTGTTTAAGATAATAGCTCATTTCCTTCTTAAAGTCTCCGCAAAGACCTCCCCTGCTTCCGTTTAAGCAGATAGTTCTCGAATGCTATGCCAATTCATTCTGATACAGCGAATACTACTTTTATATGACTCTTAACAACTGATATGAGGTATATATGTACTTGGAGTTTATTGTGCTATTGTATACATCAGGAATGGCTAAACTTCTTTTCTATGAAAGCCTCATTGGAAAACTCAAGAGCTGCAACTAACTATATAGATCATAATTCAGAAGTCAAACAACAAAAATCAGCGTTATATATACAAAATTTTCACAGGACTAGTTTCGATGGTTTTACCGAACCATCATCTTCAGCTGCAAAACCGCAAATGTATTTGCGGTTGCGGTTTTGCAGCTGAAGATGATGGTTCGGTAAAACCATCGAAACTAGTCCTGTGAAAATTTTGTAAATATAACGCTGATTTTTGTTGTTTGACTTCTGAATTAGTATTTATTCGGCGTGTTATTGTGTCTTAATTATATAGATCATCTTAAAAGCAGTAAAATAATTTTTAATAGGAAAGAATGTTTGAAATAATAAACAAGGCTATCGCATTTTTTAATTAACGTGGTTATTTATAAACACTGATAATTTTTGTTGCTCTGTCTTTCTATTAAGACACTATTATATAAATAATCTCTCTGTGTGTATGTATGTTCCTATAATATACAGATTTTTAAAGTTTTTGTAATGTACTAAACACCATATTTTTTCGACAGAATAATCCAAACATTTATTCTGATTTCCAGATTTTTATTTTTTGACTGTAATTTTCAAAGTATTTTGATAAGAGCATGTTTACCAAATGAATTTTACAATAATACAGAAAGCTTTTCATTTTAGTGAAGAACTTCAGTAATTTCAAAAATAAAACTAAGAGTCTTTCTTCACTATTAAACCATACACATTACTTAGGAAACAAATACAGGTACAGTTAGAAGGGAGCGGGACACAAGAAATTCACCATTAATTATATAGCTATAGTCCCGCAGCACTAACTGTGCAGTTACGTCTCAGTTTGAGGATGATCATCCCAGGATGGGGACCGAGGTTCTCTCACTCCTCTTCGCCTACAACCAATATTTCTAGAGGACTTATTTAAATGCAAGAATTATTTCAGTTCGTACGAATAGCTTACTCAGAAATTATGTAAAACCGCAGTGCTTTACTTCGCTACTGCATTCTCATTAGAATTGATGAATTTAACCCTTGACTTTGCCTTTTCTATATTTTCGCCTTCCGGTGAACGGTGTGATTGCATTCTTTTCCCGTGTATTTCGGAATGCCCCTTTGCCATACAGACACTATACGCTTATAAACATCCATCTTTCTCCGGGATCAGAACCCTGGAACATCGGTACAGTCAGCCGCTAGCCGGGCAGCAGGAAACAAATACATTTATCGAGATAAGACACAGTATGACAGGGTGGAGAAACTGCACTTCGAGGTACAAAACATTATTTTATAGTAAGCTGAACTTACTGCCTTTTTTTTTTTTTTTTTTTGTATAAAACACAGTAATTTAGCTATTTTCAAGCAACTAACGTGAGAATGACTAAACCTAAAGCTAAATCATTAGATGCAAAGTAGATATATTATATTTTCCAATAAAAATTAAAGTTTATATATACGTTGTCACGTTCAATAAGATTAGATATGCATCATGAATGCAATGTTATGAAAGTAGGTTTACCACGGTAGTAATTCATAGAAACATATTCGCAGTAGGAATTAGCTGTTTTTTATTTACAACTTTGACCCCATAAACTGTTTGAAATGGATTAAAATTATTATACAAATAATATAATTTTGAAAAAATGTTACCGATTCTTAAAAAAAAAAAAAAAAAAAAAAAAAATTATAATCCTTTCTCAAAAATAAAACTACTGTTGATTTCAATGCGAGCCGTATTATGGCTTCTACCTGATTCCCCAAACTGCGGCTGGTATTAAAACCATAGAAAACCAGCGGAAAGATTTAACCTTTTAAAAGAATACATATGAAGATCAGAAACAGTTCTTATTAAAATAGTCGAAGGTGAATTTACTCAGAGTCATTATAATATGTATATGCAAAGTAAAGGTTTTTTCTGCCAAAAAAACTTATTTTTTGTTGTTATTGAATTTCTGAGTATTTCTCGGACGTTCTAAGATTCGTTTGATAACTACCATTTTTTGACGATATTTATTTATTTATTATCTATTCAAACAAAAATTATTAATTTTATCTCATTTGAAGTTTTATAAAAACACAATAACTTTCATCCATTTCTTCACTCTTTTCGATTTTATAAGCAGATATTTCATTAAAATATTAACCTTCCTTTCGAAAAAATCGATGGTCAAATACTTAGGAACGTTCGACACCGTAGTTAAGTTTTGTTGGCAAAAAATAGATGTAAACGACAGGATTTAAAATGTCATAGGATATTTAATTCTGATTCAGATTCCACAACAAGTGAAAGGATAGAAAAGATTTAATTATGAAAAGTTTTTGTAAAGTAAGTGATGGAGAAAAGTCTTTCGTCGATGCATCACCATATCACTTAATATATTCAAGTAACAAAACACGACGATCCTATTCTGTTAATGATAATAAAATTGTAAATTTTCTAATACCTTTATACATTCTCTAAAGACAAATTTAAAAATAGATAGGGTAATCTAAACAAATATTTTTTATTTTCGAAAAATCTGATCTCTGTGATCATCAGACTTTTTATATTGCAGTGATAACTGAAATATAGATTTTAGGACTGTGGTTTCCTAAATTCGAAAATATGGCAATGTATAAAAGTAGTTTATGGAACTGTAACCCACGACCTGAAGGTTATAATAATTTTCATACGAAAATAAGCAATCAAGCCCTATTACTTACTCATTCCTTTAGTATTTTGCTTAATGTGTAACTTAACCTATTTCAGCTTTCAAAATTGATCTGTGCTGGGAAGTGTATCTGAAATGGATTTAAATAAGAATTCGACTGAAATCCAGTATTGATTGGATTTTATTAATCAGAATTCCGCAGAACCATCGGAAACTCAGTTTCTTTCAGGAAGTCTTAGGAGAGAAAACTAGAATGATTTTGGACAAAATTAATTTCATTGAAATGTGTGGGTAAAAATTGTAGATTTTACAAAACAGAGAGCACTCCGAAAATTGCTTAAAATTTAATAGATTAAGAAGTAAAGAATTTGTAATTTTACAGTTTACGTCTAGCATAAGTATATTAAGATCTCACTCGCAAAAGATTTTCTGAAGCACGTTTTTTGGGGGGAGATGTGAGGGTGCGGAGTCTAAACGTAAGAGGATTTTTAATATCGAATATTGATTTATATAATTAACTGCAGTTCAGTTAGTTAAAATTATTAACGATACTACTTAGATATACAGTCAAATAACACACTAATGATTTATCATAATCTAAATATTTTTTACCTTTAAATATATACCGAACGGAAAACTTTTCTTTCGGTTACTTTGCCACTGTTCTACCAATTTTTTGGTTATACTAAGTATTTGAGTCTTTTATGTGCATAATACTAAAACAGGCGATTTGAGAATTGCAGGTTCTAAATTAATTATTTCGAAATTAAACATATACGAATCAGTAAGTAGAAACGGCATTTTCATCAGGTTATCGGAAAATACGGAATAAACTTTCATTTTTTTAAACAGTGTGGTAAGGACAAACGCTACTCAGCTTTTCATCATACCATGCAACTGTTTTGAATTTGAGTAAATTACAATTGCGAACGATTTCATGTTCTACGAAACGATTGAGGTAAATTTGTCTTTTTTCTTCATTACTTTCAAGTGTATATTGCTTTAAAATATTTGCCCTGAGATATTTTACACAATGCATAATTAACATAAAAAATTAATGAGCTAATTTTATAAAAAAAAATCTGAAAGGTTTCAGGTTTTAAATTACGTCCAAAGGGGCGTTTTTTTAACTTTTTGTGTGTTACCTTTATTTATTAAATATGATGTTTTTTGCACTTAAACCATAAAATTCAGTTCAACAGCAATGTCGCAAAATAATTTTAAAATGAGCCTATCTTTAGAATTTCCGATGCACAGTTCTGCGCGCTGGAGATAAAAAGGTTTATTTCCCCCGTAGAGTGTTGCCATTGTTCGCTTTTAAATCGTTGAGTTTGTTAAAGTTTAAAAAAATATGAAATCGATAATAAAACAGATTCCAAACTTCAAATTTGGGCTTTCAGATGCCCATATTCGCAGTAGGATTAAGTCATTCAAAATTGGATGGCTCTAGGTACCGTTGTTTTATACAATGAGAGAAATATACATACATTTATGCAGCTTCTTCATTATTTAATTTCTTCAAATATAATACAGGGCGATAATATTTGGTGGCAACGATTTGAAAAGTGATAAAGCCTTTTCAAGTTTTCAACGCAAAATCGCAAATTGAAAGCAATAGTCCTTCAGGGACAAACCCCCTTTGAACTAATAACAATAACCTGTGAATAAAATAATTTTTATTTACAGGTTATTGCTCCGAACTGTTCATAGAGCATTTTGTAGAATGTAAACAAACTTGCTTACTTCCAGAACTTAGTGACATGATTGATGGATTAACACGCCCAGCAGTACAAAAATTCCTGGGATTGGAGTTCCCCGTATCTCTTTAACCCTAGTTTTTCTCTAAATAGAATGAGAGAGAGCGGGCTTTTCATGACCGAGAAATTTTCTGGTCTTAGACCTGTATTGGCACATCTGTTGAAATATGTTAAAATGTCCTGTAAAGACTTACGAAAGCCCGTAAATTCTATAAAAGAAAGACAGCACTAAATTAGGTAGAAACTTATGTGAACATTTTTGATTATTTTACAGTCCAGGCTGTCAAAGCAGTACCTAACTAAAACACTTATTCAATTCAGATTGCAAAAGAGGAGAGGAAAAAGAAGAATTAGTACTGTTAAAGGAAACAGTCATTTGTGTGTCCTTCATTTTTCTCTTTCATTACACCTTTCAAACCGGAACTCAGTATCATTTAGGCACAAATGCGGGGGTAAATCAATAACTACTTTTTGTTTTTTGTCACCTAATTTTACCTTTTAATGAGCATGTCTCTAACTTTTACATTCTATTAACAAATCAAATGTATGTTGTTTTATGAATAATTCTTCTAGTGATTAGTTACACCCTAGAGTCGATACAAATATCGTAGATTATAGTCTTCATTTTAAAGGCTTTTAGATTTAATTCTGAGAGTAATAGTATGTCGTTAGAGAGAAAGTTTAGACGAATTTTTAGTCCAAAGGGGCTTTGTCTCGGAGGGACTATTGTTTTCGTTTTGCGATTTTGCGGCGAATCACTCTGAATGTCCGTTTCACTTTTCAAGCTGTTGCCACCAAATATTATCGCCCTGTATTATATTTGAAGAAATTAAATAATGAAGAATCTGCATAAATGTATGTAGTTTCTCGCATTGTGATAAAACAACGGTACCAAAACTAAATTGGATGGTTCAGAGCCATCCAATTTTGAATGACGTAATCCTACTGCGAATATGGGCATCTAGTAGCCCAAATTTGAAATTTGGAATTTGTATTTTGTATTTTGTATTTTTCGATTTCATATTTTGTAAAACTTTAACGAATTTGTAATTAACAAACTCAAGGATTTCAAAGCGAGCAATGGCAACGTTGTACAGAAAAAACATTTTTCTCTCCAGCGCGCGAGTCTCTGTATCGGATATTGTAAGGATATTCTCAATTTAAAATTATTTTGCGTTATTGCTGTTGAACTGAATTTTATGGTTTAAGTGCGAAGAACGTGAACAGACAAAATATTAAAAAACACCCTTTTGGATGTAATTTAAAATTTGAAACCTTTCAGATTTTAAATTTTTTTTTTAAAATCCCTCTGTCTCAAAACAACTGACTAGTAATTTTTAATCTTTCTATTCTATATTTAATATGGAGCGTGTATTTATAATTAAACTAATCGTGCTTAGTAAGTTTCTAAGCTACATACATGACTGATATATCATTTTAAGATTCTAACACATGACTTGATCAGATATCTTAAAAATAAAACGCATATTTCAGATTAAAATGTGTAGTTAATACTGCAGATCTATCCAGTATGCCTGAGTAAAAACCTTCCTGAGAGACGTTTTAATGGAATCTAGCCTCCTACTTATGTTTATGCAAGGTGGGGGAAGAAATTGAACAGCTTGTTTTGCCACGAGGAATTGGTCTTGGGATTAAATCGAGCTGCATTCAATGGTTTTATACATTAAAGAACATGGAAAACATAGTGCCCCTTAGATACTTATTTTAATCAAAACTTCCAGTTATTGCTGTCAACTCTTAGATTTAAAACTATGGACTACTTAATGTACTTATGAACAAGTATATATACAGTGGGGGAACAATGTTGGCAATTACTGATCATATTAGCTAACAAAAGAAATGTTTTATAATTTTAGCTGGACATATCGAACACAGGTAATAAACAAACAAATCTAATGAAATTTTCATTTTAATATGCTTTTTACACAAAATATACAACAAAAACGTAAATTTGCATGTTTGTTTTTTTTTTTTTTTTGACATGCAAATTGGCAAAGTTTTAACTGCTATGCGAATTTTGTTATATTGAGGTTATGTGTTTAGACTGATAAGAAACCCTTTTAGTATAAAGTTTGCAGTGCTCTTTTAAAACGTTATGAAAGCAGAATTCCATAGTGCTTTTACTACTTGGTTTGATATTGTGTCTTTGCAAATGTATGAATTCTGGGAGAACATCAGCATCGACACCGACCAGTCTCCAGGCTCTACTCGGTCTTCAATTTTTAAAAGCAAAAAGCTTCAATCTGTTCTTGATACTTATCTCTTTTGGAGAATATTCTTTATGGTTGTATCACATGTCAGGCCCTAATGGAACTCTTTCAATAACTGGCAAGAGTAGGAATCACTATTACCTGCTGCAGGTCAGTATACCGATTAAGCCGCAAAGCAACATTAAAACGTTATTTTGTTAATTCTCTGATGAAATGGCTTCGAAGTCGAAGGAATTGGACGTTAATGTTAAAAACATGATTATTCAGCTCAGAAATGAGGGTTTAATCTATCGTGCTATAGGAATAGAACTGAATATAAGTTTTTTACTGTTAGAAGTGTTGTAAAAGAGTTCAACGAGACAGGATCGACGGAAAATAAGATAAAAGTGGTCAGCCTCGAATATTTTCTGCAAGGAAAAAATGTGGCATTATCAAAGAGGTTACGAAAAACCCTAACATAAATTCAAGTTAGCCAAAGATGTTGCTAATGCTTCGCATAAAACTTTGTGTTCAGACCATACGAAATTTTTTTCATGAAGGAAGTTGTTATGGAATGGCAGCTAGAAAGAACCCTTTCATTTCAGAAAATAAACAGGAGAAAGATTCCAGAAGCAGGTACTTCACTTGTTTCATTTATATCTATTTGACTCGTCTGGTAAAATAACATGAGATTTTGCATGTTAATTTACCAGACGAGTTTTGGAACACAGTTATTTTCTCCGACGAATCGAAGTTTAACATTTTCGGGAGTGATGGACGACAATATATGTGGAGAAATTCAAATACCGAAATGGAAAAACAACATTTAACACCAACTGTGAAACATGGTGGAAGGAGCGTCATAGTGTGGGGCTGTACGGCAGCAAGCAGAGTTTGTAACCTGTGCATCATTGATGGTATATGACAGCACGTAAGTACATTGACATATTGCGCTATAACTTGAAACTCAGTGACCAAAAACTTGGGTTAGGAACATCATTCGTGTTTCAAGAGGACAATTGACCCTAAGCATATAGCGAATCTCACCCGGGATTGGTTATTCTATAACGCTCTTCGCCAATTAAAAACATCGCCTCAAGCGCTTGACATAAATCCAATTGAAAATTTCTGATACAAATTTGAACCTAGATGCCCGGAAACATAAAATTTCATGTAATCACGAACTTAAACGTACACTCATGCAAGAATGGCACAAAATTGCCAATAGTACAACCAAGACATTGGCTTTCTCTATGAGAAGATGATTACAAGCTGTTATAAATGCAAAATGTATGAATACAAAGTATTAAAATGTTCCCACATTTTTGCTGTATGATCTTATCAATACTTTTTTGTCATACAAATTTACGTTTTTGTTGTATAGTTTGTGTAAAAAGCATATTAAAATGGAAGTTTCATTAGGATTTGTGTGTTTATTTACCTCCTGTGTTCATTATGTCCAGCTAAAATTGTCAAGCATTTTCTTTGTTAGGTACTATGATCAATTATTAAGCAATTGTCAATATTTCTTTTTTACCCACTGTAGCTGCTTTAAACATGCGTAAAGAAAAAGTGGAAAAGGCAGCCGAATATTAGCAGTTCTACCCGAGTTATAATCCCTGCGAACAGGCATGGCTATTATTGAAATACTTTATCATGCCTCTCGTAATAAAGGTTAGATCAGAAAATATAAGGTAATAAACATTTACAAGATGTTAACCTCGATAACTCTGAAATATGAAGAGATAGTCAGACTCATCTAAAATCAAACATAGTTTAATTAAATTAAAACTCACATGTATAACACATACAGGCGTTTACTGATTACTACTACTATACACAATGAAGTTGTATGGCGATCACCACCAAAAGAGTAGAAACGTAACCAGTGCATATTAAGACGACATTCACTATCAGGAAATATAAATATACTTTCACTCTGTTTGAGACAGAAAAACTGACCATTCTTCTCGTTTATTCAACCAACACAGGGCTGCCAAATAATAATTTCAAAATATATTTTTTATATCAGGTATGCTAAGTGCTTCTTGCACAGAATGTGTAAACTTGGCCCAAACAGAACATGCCATCAATTCAAGTTTAGGTTATTGATACTTACTTTTTAGAAGCAACTCTCTACTAACCTCTAATTGAATACTTACTTTATGATTTGTGAGCGCATGGGCATTTTCATGGTTTTTTCCTTGTGTAAAGTGGATACGAGTCAAGTTTTCTTAGAAGAAGTTTAGTCTTAGTTTTCTTAGACGCATCCAGAAGCAGGTACTTCACTTATTTCATTTATTAAATAAATTTATGGTATTTATTAAACGCGGTATTTCTTCTAAAGTAGGCATTTCATTTAAAGTTTTAAGTCCGACGAAGAAGCATTCCAACTTCATTTAACTTCTATGACTTTTTTCAAATAGTTCCGCACTAAATAAACCAAGGGATTGGAAATTTCCTGTATCGAAGCTAACATAATTCTTTTTGTTAATGTTTGCTCGTTATTAAATTTTTCAAAATTCAGATTGTGTCTAATGGCATTCTTATCTGAATCTCATACAGCACCTAATTGTTACGCCTTTATTTTAGATACAGTCTGCATTCATACTCTCAGCTTGGAGAGCTGAGCCTTTTCGATAAAAATTTTCTCTTCTCTTATACATGAAAACCCTGTCATACAATTGGCTACATAAAACAAAACTTTCAATTAAAATTTTGAAAGTTTTATTAACAATAGATAAATATATTGAGCAGTCGCAGGTAATTGTTTTATCGTACAAGGTTCGTTTGGATTTGTTGTCTGGGAAATTTTGAGGCCAGAGAAATTTCTTCTCTACACGTTTCTTCTCAAGTTCGTGCTCACCAGGGACCGCGCGGTTGAATTACTGAACCCTAGTAGTTCAGTTCATGTTCAAATCCTGGTGACGATCTAGTTGCCCGAGAGGTTTCGTGTTTTTCTCCAAGTGTAATGTGAATACGAACCAATTTATTTTAAAACGATTCTCCACAAAATAACCCTCAAGGGTTTTGCCCTAATCGAAAAAAAACTCTTAATTCTTTTTTCAAGTTAAACGAACAAATTAAGAAATCTGTACAATATAATATGCCATTATCACCCTGCGGAAATAAAACATTCCCGGAGAAAAATGCCCTTTGCCATCAAAAAAATGTTTCTCGCATGCAGTGACATTTAGATAAGCGGTAACGTCAAAATTTTTGTACACGAATAGTAAAACGTATAGCGCTTTCTAGCTTAATATTGCTTGATTCTAACGTATTATACTTCTTCCTCTAACATATTTAATACGAACCACATTTAATCTGGCTTATTTTCTGTTATATTTTAGTGTTAACATTTCCTCAGGTAAAAAACACGTATACCACCGGCTTTTAGCATCAGCAGAAGAACAGGATTCATTTGTTCACACGACCTTGCATTTATTCAAGGTCCAATTTTAATATTCACGTACTCTATGTAGGCGTTTCTAACGATGAACCGAGGTTAGCATGGACACTAGAAGTGGCCTTCGATATGTAGCCAATCTGTAGCGGAGTTCGATGTACTGTATGCTTTACATTATTCTTATTTCGAAATTATTACAATATTACCTTCTGTGTCCTGTTTTAAATATGCTACATAGCAGTAATGTAATACTAAATGACTAGATAGACTTTATATATTATCTATAAAATTACAGAATTTCTAAAGATAAGTTCTTGGAAGAAGCCATTGAGTTTCCTCATGTTTCTAGTCAAAGATGATATGCAAGGTCCTCAATAAAAATTTACTTAAATTTCCTCTGTGTCTTTGCTTAGGTACAGAAGCATATTTTAAATATTTACACACATCCAAAAGGATAAGTGAAACAAATTTAACTGAACGTTTAATGTGCGACACAATTCACAAGCCGGTTTGCAGTGTGAGATGGAACTCGTTATGCCAAACATTTTTCGGTTCGGTTCGTGCATGCAATCATTGCAGTGTCATTTCTTTTGCAAGGCTATATTATATATCTTGTTATAAATGCTTATATTTTAGATTACAAGCCTATCTTTGATGGTTATTCTCGATTTCCGGAAAGTAAAGTAAACATCTTATGTGTATTCTCATTCTTATATCATCTGTAGGATATAATATAGCTTGAAAGAGCGTGACCTCGTCTGTTGTTCCCGCTTTTAGATTAAATGTGCTATGATTACAGAACTGTTATTATCAACGCCAATAAACCCATTTAAAGGACCGTGTAAGCTAGTGAAGCGTTAATTTCTCTAGGCGGAAGCTCTCAGGGACAGTTTTTATTTACAGAAAATATGAATTGTTTTTCGCCATTATTTGTCTCTTGCAGTCTTCAGTACTAAATTATCTGTATGTTTGATTCTTAGTTATACTTTAAATTTTCGCATTGAAAGAAGTAAATACGGACAAATTTACGTTTATCAGGATTTAAATGTTGAAAAACGATTTCACTGTATGATCTTTTAATCTACAGAGTGAGTTGTGGTGCTATTGCTTTGAATGCAAGAATTATAACTTGCATCTTGATTGGTTTAAAATTACCGCAAAATGAGCCTTAGGAGAGACTCTGTTAAAGCATTTCTTATAGCACTAGTTTGTATTCACGTTGCGCATAGAGAAGTCGGACCGTGGTCAGTCATTAGGAATCGAAGAACAACAATGGCAACGTAGTAACTATTGAAACTGCTGCCTGAGCATTTATAGCAGCTTCCACATGTTCAAGCTGATCTTTTTACTGAAAATACGCTTAGTTTTTATCTGTTTAATACTTTTAATTTGTAATTCACTCATGCCGAATTAGGAGGGGCAAAAAATGGGGGGGGGGGTGATCCTAGGATCAATCAGCAATGCTTTTTTTTCCCCCATGTCTCCTGCCCCGAATATTAATCACAAAATCTCAGTTTAGCCTGTATGTATGATATTTTTAAGTGCTCTCTGTTATTTGTAGCTTTAGTTTTTCCTATAACGGACTTCCTAGCGGTAAAATCGCTGAACGCTGGTAGTTTGGCCCTGTGTTCGAATCCAGGCGAACGGGCTGGTCGCATGGGCGTTTTCGTGGTTCTCCCCATGTGTAACGTGTATACAAACCAGTTTCCCTTAGAAAGTCCTCCATGAAGACATCCCTTCCCTTAGGCAGATAGCCTTAGCATGCTTTGCCATAGTAAACTGAACCAAACCAAATCCTACCAGAAAGGGGAATACCAGAAAATTTTCCCTAAGAATATCTTCGATGAAAGTACATTTTTTAAGGTCTTACGTGTTTTTAAACGAATGAACCCAATCTTGTTTCTATCGGCAGTATAATCAATATTCATTGTAACGATCTGTCAAGCTCTGAAGTAAAAGATCATTATAACGAGGGGTGCCTATACAACGAATGAATTTAGTATATTTTCAGCAATTAATTGGACTTTTTTCAAGAATCGTTGTAACAAAAGTCTACTGTCATTTGAGTTAAAACTCTGAGTCATAAGAATCCTATGTTATACTCTCACATGGAAATAATTGTAACGTCAAAAGTGTCAAAATAATGCTGAACTGAAACGGTTGTTAAACTCGTTAAAATGGTCTATTTTGTTATTTTTTATATCCTACTTCTGAAGCTCTTGGCAAAATCTTCGTGGAGAATCTCATCTAAGCTGCAAATCATTCATAAGCCTTTTAATTATTCGTGAATTGGAGTTCTCATAACACAGACATTAAGTTCACGGCTTCTGTCAAAACAAACGTCTTTCTAGTTTCAGTTTTGGGAGAGCAAAATTATTCTAATACAGTTATTTATTGTTCTCTATCAAAACAATCAGTTATTCAGCTGTTTTAAGAGCATCATGATACTTTTACATTGTGTTGAGAATAAAGTTAAAATTTGATTTGTCGCTTGCTTTTTATCATTTTCTTTGATGTAATTTTTCTTTTCCTGATACTTCTTATTCTTGACACTTTAATACATGAATAAAAGCATAAAAAGGGAGCATATTACCCAAAGCTGGGGTACTCTTTTTTTTTATTGATTAAGAAGCTGTAATTTAATTGGAGTTGTTTACAGTTCAAACATATTTTGTACAATTGAAAAGAATTGGTTTGCGAATTGTTTCGGTTGGAATGAATTTTCTAAAGCCTTTTATTATATAATTTTTACTCGATTTAAGAAATTTCTGCTAAAGGACCATTTACTTCCGTAAAAAATTTAAAATTCTAGTGATAGTTGGACATCTAACAAAGATTATAGAATTACCAGGGGCATGCATATGTGAAATATGATACTAAGTTTCTCTAAAATATACTGTTTCAAGTTTTTTTTTCATTTACAGTTACATTTGCGCTTATGAATCATCATTTTCGAACATAAAGTCGTTAACGATACATTGTATACTGATGAATATAGGAATCAATTAAAATTCTACGGAGGTAGTATGCATTTTGGCGGAATTATGCTATGTTCTATAAATTATGACAAATTTCTTCTACGCTGTGGTATTGTAGAATTTCTTGATTGCAGTGATGATTTTGTTTATTATAATACTTTTAATTATTTTAATCTTCATTTAGTAGATACAATCAAATTTTAGTTAGAAAAGGGATTTTATTTTACCCGGCAGGGGATTTGAAAGGATCTGATTTTGAAAATGGTTGGGCTCGGATTTTGTGACTTACTTTAATGCTACCGAGATTAAAAAAAAAATAAGACTGATTATATATATTACCTGCAATGTATGAAACGCATTATGTAGAATACACAGGCATTTTATGGAATTCCTGACGTTTTTAAGCAAAGTATGAAATATGAGAATTATTACAAACATTCCCTAGGCATTCATGACAAATGCTATTTAGGCAACGTATGAAAAAAGGCCGTGATAAGGTTTTATTTAAAAAACTTGCGTTCCTCGATACAGATGTTATTTTGAAAAAAAAAATAAGGAAATATTGCCATTAAAATTCTTCTTTTATTCAGAATACGTAAAGAAAAAGGAAGTATACGAAACAAGATTTATGTATAAAACACAATTTATGCCTTTGTTATTAAAGAAAAAAAATGTATGAAATGTATGGAATCATGGAATAAATACTTATTATACGGTAATGTACTAAATGCATGGATATTCGAAACGAAACTGTGTTTCATACATTGCGGGTTTGTCATTTGGCGCTTTGCTTAGGAAATGCATGAAATGTTAATTGTTTCATACATTGCCGGCCAGCTTTCCGCATTCTGTAAAAATGCCTAGGTATTATGTAGAATGCCTGCTTTCATATATTGTCGATAACATATAATTTTGCTTATTAGGCTGAGCTCATTGCTGTTAAAGTGGATTAAGGGAAGTTTTCAAGAGCTTGATAGTCTATCTTCTCTGCAGCCCCTTGAAGACTCAAATGTTAATAATACTTTGATTAGTGGCATAAAAATTTTATTTTCAGAATTTACTAAACTACATGATATTGCCATTTTCTGGGTCAAGATTTATGTGTGTGTGTTTGGCAATAAGAGAGCTGATTACTTCGCAAGGAGGCTGCAATAGGTGATGCTTCCGGAAGCCGTACGTACAGGGTTTTAAAAAGTATTCAATCTTAATTTTGTAGCCGAATCATTCAAAATTAAATAATTATCTTTTATTTTAACTAAATAGATTTTGTATTAGAATCATTAGAAAGTAAACTTAATGAATGGGGAAATAACTGGGAAAATTCAGGGAGGCTTACTTTTTGCTAAAATATTGTAATATTTTTAGAAAAATAAATAGATGAATAAACAGAACATACGATATACTAAGCGATATTGTTGTTCGCCAGGCTGATATTCAGACCTCGTATGAATGTAAATATTGCAAAACTATGACAATATTTACATTCATTTGCGGTTTTCAGCACTTTATGAGGACATGTACATTAACTAAATTTATTAGAAATTGATAACTTATACGTATTTTAAATATTTTTTTTTTGTAGATTATAAACGTTTGTAGTTATTTTATAGGAATATATTATTGTTTATAAGTAATAATTGTGAACTTGCATGTATTAACACATAGAGGATGTTTTTTATTTTATCTTATGTTGTTTGCATTTTTATTTCCCTTTGTTTTGAAAAGTGGTTTCGATAAGGCGTTACGGGCAGCTTCGCTGTATAGGTAGGCTACACCTGTCTCTTAAGAATAAACTAAACATTTTACTAACAGAAAACGAACTGAACCATATAGCAAATCGTTTCTTAAGTATAGGTATCGTCAACAGGTGCCTTAATAATTCTTTAAAATAATGGGTATGAATAGTAAGTAGTTATAGATAATTTTACGAAATTTTGAAGTACAACGGATATCGATCGTAAATGATTAGCTGTTGAGATCTAAACAGTGAAATTTTTAGAATCAAAACCATTCCTTATATAATGTTATTCTTCTGTATTTCTATATGATGTGTAGAAAAGCAAAATATATTCGTGATGTAATTTTAATTTACTTATACATGCATACGTGAAATCATTTGCATTTACTCTTATATAATATGTACTGTATTTTGTAATTTTTTATTTAGCTTTTCGCTTTTTACTTACGTAGTCTATAGAGTAAATTATGTAAAATAAAATTGGTTTCTATATTAAATTTTGCATATTCGTACGATTTGTTTCTTTCTATCATTTATTTCATTATTAGAATACAGGATTCAATACCTGTAATATCAGAAATGTATTTCAACTGATAGTGATACTGGCTATATGCATAGATTGACAGGTAAGTTTTTGGGACGTCAAAAGTTATAAGCACAGTTTTTTTTTCAGAGAGCGTGAATATGTTTATCTATCTCACTTGTGGTTCATAAGTTAAATGTATTCGCCAAATTAATTTTACTTCAAGAATTTTAAGCTACGTATAAGTAAAAAAATATAATTTCTTTTTCAGCTTTATTTAAATTTAACGACTGGTGATATTTAATAAATAATACAATCTCTCATGCTCCCATCTCCTGAAGATGACCGTAATTTCTAACATAAACAAGCATTTAGTGTTAACTGACTCTAAAACAGAAACTCACATATGCACAGAAGAATAAAATCGTTCGGAACTGTGCTGGTCGCCTTACAGAGGTTTTAAAATGTTGTTTTTAGTTCACCTTGCTTTTATGATTACTCGAGAGCTTAATTTCGGACGTTTCCAAGCTGCATGTTGTTTCAGAAATAAAATACTCCTCCCTTGTGCTACTGAGTAAAAATTTAAAAAAAATTACCCCCCTCATAGCACAGTTTGCTTTTATTTATTTTTTGTCAGTTTTATTTGTTTTAAAAGGGGACGAAAACAGAAATAATAGAGAATGTCATGTTTTTCCTTCACGGAGTTTCTTTATTTCGAAGACTAGGAAGCGGGAAAGAAAGTCTGGGAAGTAATTCAGTTTGTCAATTTGCGAATTTTCACGTGACCATGTAGGATTGTTTTTAGAGTAAAATGCTTTTCCGTCAGTTGATCATTTCCTTTGTTGCAGACAAATAAATGACTCAAATCTATTTCAGTATTTAATTAGTCTGATTCACTACCAGCACACAAGTAAACTAAGCGGAAATTTCAACGCGGAAACAACAACAACAACCAAAAAAAAAGTGAAAGTTTTATATAGTAAGTTCTATTACATTTTAAGAGTAATTTTGAAAGCTTAAAACTATATAATGCGACGAAAATGAAGATTAAGATGCTTAAATGTTGTAATTCTTTCTTTTTTTAAGCTATCCATTTTCATTTAATGCCGATTGAAAGTCGAAAGATTGCTGGCAATCAGCTATAATAGCTTGTTGCATTTGGACTAAATTATGGCTCAACTTATATCGATGGAGTTGTCATTTGAGGAAATAAAACAGCATTCCATTGTTTTCGCATAATTGTTGCTCAAAGTTTACGATATTTCGAAAGTGCAATAATTACATGATTAGTTTCAAAATGTTAAAATGTGTTGTCATATTTTTCATTGGATTCCAGTAGTTGAGAATTACGCTGAGAACTTTTCTGTTAAAATGCTGTATTACTCTTATAACTCAGTGTTTTCGACATTATGCGTATTTTCCCTTAAATATAAATAATGTGGTTCGGAGATGGCGACACTGCAATTCGACTGCCAATTCTTCTTACTTTAAATATTATGTGTATGTGCAAATAGAAAATAATATAGTCTTTCCAACTCTTTCTCATTTAAGATCGTAATGCGTGTCTTCAACACCACCACATAGTGTTTATTTTTTCAACCTCATTTAAAGCTGTAGTTCTAACCAGCCTTCATTCGTGCTAACTGTTTTAATTTTAGACTTCTGGCTTTCAGCAGGTTCATGAGAATTTGACGCTGTGTTTAAATATGGTAGTGAATATATCCATATATATAAATAAAAGTTAAATATTGATGTGTGCCTCTTAAGATATATCCAACCAGCGTTAAAGTGGCTGAACATTGGTAGTTCGGTCCGAGGTTCGAATTCCGTGAACGGGCTGGCTGCATAGGCGTTTTCGTGTTTTCCCCCATATGCAACGTGTAAACCAGCCAATTTACCTTAGAAATGTCCTTCACGAAGGCACCCCTTCCCTTAGGCAGATAGCTACCGTGGCTTTGCAGTAATCACATAAACCAAACCAAAGTATTAAAATATTGTGCTATGATGTACTATGAAGAGTTATCATAACTACTAACGTAACTTACTAGCGTTTACTATAGTATAACTTATTAACGTTTTTGTCATTTTTCCCGTCAGGTATTTTACAAGTGTAGACCGCGCATGCTCAGTTTTGCCGCACATTTTCACCTATGCAGAGCGTAACTAATATTAAAACGTGCTTTGTAAATTATACAAATCACAAATTCGATTTCATTGTACTACTTGCGTATTTTTGCATTTATCCATAATTTTTTCGTATCCATAATTTTTTCGAATATTTCTTTCATTACTATGAGTCTATAGCATTTACCTAGTAATGGTACTGAAGCTCATCGATTTTTTCAAAGTGATAGCATACTAAATACGACATAGCATTATCATAATATTACAGTAATGATACTGAAGCTCATCGATTTTTTCAAAGTGATAGCATACTAAATACGACATAGCATTATCATAATATTACAGTAATGATACTGAAGCTCATCGATTTTTTCAAAGTGATAGCATACTAAATACGACATAGCATTATCATAATATTACAGTAATGATACTGAAGCTCATCGATTTTTTCAAAGTGATAGCATACTAAATACGACATAGCATTATCATAATATTACAGTAATGATACTGAAGCTCATCGATTTTTTCAAAGTGATAGCATACTAAATACGACATAGCATTATCATAATATTACAGTAATGATACTGAAGCTCATCGATTTTTTCAAAGTGATAGCATACTAAATACGACATAGCATTATCATAATATTACAGTAATGATACTGAAGCTCATCGATTTTTTCAAAGTGATAGCATACTAAATACGACATAGCATTATCATAATATTACAGTAATGATACTGAAGCTCATCGATTTTTTCAAAGTGATAGCATACTAAATACGACATAGCATTATCATAATATTACAGTAATGATACTGAAGCTCATCGATTTTTTCAAAGTGATAGCATACTAAATACGACATAGCATTATCATAATATTACAGTAATGATACTGAAGCTCATCGATTTTTTCAAAGTGATAGCATACTAAATACGACATAGCATTATCATAATATTACAGTAATGATACTGAAGCTCATCGATTTTTTCAAAGTGATAGCATACTAAAAATTCTAGGCATTCTCCTCAAGTTATGCTGTACGTCGAGAAGGACAGCTTCTTGTAAGAATGCAATATTAATTATGTAGATAAATTATGAGAATGCGTGTTTCATATCCATTTAAGCCAATCGCGTAGTATATAAGATAACCTATTGTTAATTTATTGCTGGTATAAGCGGTTAGTGGTTAATATCGATTAAGCTCTGATAAGAATTTCTGAAGATAAGATGAAAAGGTAAGGTTTGGTTTATTAGATTACGGCAAAGCACTCGAGGGCTATCTGCCTTAAGGGAGGGATGCCTTCGTGGAGGACTTTTTAAGGGGAACTGGCTCATATACACGTTACAAATGGGGAAAACCACGAAAACACCCATGCAGCCAGCCCGTTCGCGGGATTCAAACCTCGGACCGAACTACCAGTGTTCAGCGACGTTACCGCTCGGCCGCTGGTGGGCTGAACAGGTAAGAGATTGGAATAATTGTTTCAGATAAATGTGTCTATTTGCGATGGAGGGAGAAAAATATAAAAACCCTCCCTAAAGAAAGGATTCAGTTGCATAAATACGTAACGAGTTACTAGTCGCTGAACACTGGTAGTTCTATTCTTGTTCAAATACTTGAGAACGAGCTGGTTGCAAGTTCATGCAAACACTAGTTTATAGCGTTATACTCTTTAAAACTTTTACATCTTTTCTTCAGGTCCTGTATCTTGCAGTTACAAATTTCTCTAATAGCAATATTTTTATAATGATTTCCAAAGATCTTTCAAGTTATTGATAACAAATTTTTAAATGCAGAATTACAAGCAGACAAGTTTAGAAGTTCCTTTGGACTGCCTAAATAAGAATTAGATTTCAACACTTCGAATTTCTTCTTTCTTGACCTTACAAAAGCGAGTTTGGCGTGGTTCACACTAAACGTACTGTTAAGTGAACTCTCATGAACCTGTTCTGAAGCAAACGGCGAAGAAATTGAAACTTGCATATGTTAAATTTTAGAGCTAATTTAAGTTACTGCTATGCGCTTCACGTAATTACTTGTTACTTTTAGAACTTTTCTTCAGTTAGAAGTCTTCATTCAAATCTATCACTGATTTTTGTTCTATTTATAAACATCATCGTTTTATACTTTTGTATACATACTTATATCCTTCATATTTTCAAACATGTGAAATACATTGCCAGCAAGAAAAACATATACATTGCCTTATTTTTAGCAAAATAATTACGTCGTATGCAAAGATATTGTAAACTCAAGGTTCAAGGAAATCAAGGTTCGGTTATTGGGTTATGGCAAAGCATAACGAGGGTTATCTACATAAAGCGGTAGTATTCCTTTCTAAGTACTTTCTAAGAGGAACTGGCTCGTATTCATGCTATACATTGGGGAAATCCAACCATGCAGTCCTTTAGCCTGTGATCGAAACCCTGGTCGAATTCCCAGGATTCAGCAGACTTGACCACTCGACCACTGAAAGTGCAAAGCTAAAATTTTATACGAACATTCAGCTGATGGTTCGTTCAGCCTTCGATTCTAGGCTGCTAATGGCTTTTCTACTGTCTGTAATGTAATAACAATTTGGTTCTAGTTTGGAAGCCAATATAATAATAATTTATTTCTTGTTTAGAAGCCCTATACATGTTTAGAAGATCTGTATTTAGAAGCCTTGTGGCAATCTCTTAAAGGTTTTGTATGATTAATTGATTCTTCCGGTTCTCAATACGTATGTTTCGTAAAAAACTTCCCGAGGGACGCTATCTTGTATACAGTTATTAGAAAACTCCCATTTACAATCCGAAGTCTTCCTTTCACCAGAAAAGCGAATTACCAGTGTTTAACTGTTTTAATAACTTAGCTGTTGGTGCATGTTTAGTTGTGAAAACGTTCACCACAAACTGTGTCAGCTGCGGAGTGTTTTACCGTTACAATCTAATTTAATCATTCGAAAATAAGTTCATTCCTGATTTTTGGTATTCACTCGGCTTTTAGATTTGTTTTCGAGAAACAAAACAGGAGCCGTTTTGCCATATCGAAAGTAAATGAAAATTTCGATATTCTTTCTTCTAGTTTTCTTCGAAGTTTCCAGTGATTAACAGATATCCGCCAAAAATACGTTACGCCTGGAATATTATGTCAAAAGTTAAGTGATGTGTATCGAATATGAGGTTACGCCACAGACGAGACAATCGTTCGCTTAGATAAAAGAAAAATTATTTTAGTTTGGTAATAATTTTTTAAAATCACAGATATTTGAAATCTATTTCAAGGCTTTTCTTCTTTGGGTGGGGACGAAACAAATTTATTCAAATTTCCTAATGTACCGCTTTCGTTTTTGATATAACGGATGAGATGTCTCGTTAAACTAGTTCCCCTACTCACTTGCTTTCTTGGTACGTGACATCTAGAAGTCTGAACTACTTTTCAGTGAAACGCAAGATATTTTTTTTTAATGACTCATCTCTTCAAGTACATTGCATTATTCAGATATTAAAACAGAGTTTTAAATCTGCTCGCTAATATTTGTTTAAAATTCAAGCTTTTATGAAATTTGTTAAAATGATTTTAAATTGAAACCTTAAGTAAATAATTTTGATATTTTAAGGATATTTTCCGTTACAGAATAATATACGCCAAATATTTTTCTTTAGAAAGATATTTGCTTAAAATGATTATGCAGATTTCTCTAGAAAGGTATTTGCTGCTTTCAGAGGAAAAGTATATTTTTTCCCTTATCAGCTCATTTCAACTGTAGAGGCCCACCAGCGGTCGAGCGATGGTAGTTCGGCCCGAGCCCTTGAGGATTTGTCGCAATCGCATAAACCAATTCAAACCATTTCAACTGTGGTAAATTTTTTCTAAACGTAAAAAATGTATCTCTTAGATTAGCTATTACAATAAATAAGGAATGCAATAGAAGGACTCATTTAAGAAAATGTTTATTTCAGCAATACGTACTCGTAACTGTAACAGAGGTTGTAAGCGATAGGGGCAACGCGTTTAATTTAACAATGGCCAATGGCAACATTAGCTCATGCATCTTTCTGCGGAAAATTGTTTCTCATATCGTCTTATAACTGAAAAGATCCGATTTTATATTTCGGTATAAACATACGTCATCTATACATATGAGCAATATACAGTGTACAGTACTTTACAGTATGAGTAATATACAGTACTTTTAACATGGAAATAATAAGCATAAATTTAATATAAGTATGAAAAAAAGTCATTAATCATAACTGATAAGTAAATAATGTTAAATCAATTTTGGTATTGTAGCTATTCGTACAAATCAGTATTTCTCGAAGTGGGCAATATCAACATCTTAAAGGTTCATCAAACAGCTGAACTGTGGCAGTTCGACCCCTTTCTAATCTTTGCCCTAATGGATTATCTGTATAGGAGGTTACATAATTTTCCCCATGTGTAATATGAGCCAGTTTCTCCTAAAACATTTTCCATGAAAGCATCTCTAACCGTAGGTAGACAGCCATCGAGTGCTTTGCTCTAAACTAAATAATCTAAATCAAGAAACCTCTTTAGAAAATTAAAATTACGTGGAAAAAAATTGCATCGACATTGATGTAATTTTTAGTTGAAGAATTGTTGCATTTAAGTTGATAAATGATTTTACAGAAAAATTAACAGATGAGCAATGATTAATTGAATCGGATAATGCTTTTAAAATTATGCTAATGTTATGAAACCAACCATCAAAATACGACGGATGTAGGTGAATCAGTCATCAAAATGCAATGAAAATTGGTGAAAAGGTGGTATCGCAGTGTAGCAGATATGAGTATTTAAGAACGGGAGATTGAATATTTGAATGCATGCGAGCATTAATTTAAGAATGATGATGTGATGATTAGTAAATTGAAGCGACATACTAAAATTTGGTGTAAAATCAGAGAAAATAAAGTACTTTTTGTTCTGCGATATATATCACGAAATTTTAAATAAAAAATAATTTTTTAAATAAGGGAATTTCAGGTTTTATTTTTGTAACAGTAAATAAATTGCGTATCCTTATACTTGTATTTCTGTAGCTAGAGTATTCTTATGGCTTTTTTAAATTCAAGTAATGTTTGGAGTATAAATCTTTAAGTCCAAATTGTATACCTATGTTAAATATTGTGCTAATTTTTTTATTAACTAAGCTTAGTACATTTTTATAGTGAAAAAAAGGTCATCTGTAAGTGAGGATGAGCTTAACTTGTTTCCGAATGTGAGAATATTGCTTCACCACTAGACGAGAAGATTTTACAATTTTTGTTAAAGAGAGAAATGTACATCGTAAATCATATCAGTGATCATAAAAAAACTTATCTAATTATATGAGCCTTTAGGGTCTACCACTCAAATAATGGAAATAAAATTTCAGATATTGTTATATTTGTAGGTACGTGCTCGACATTGTGATGATTTTAAACAACAGAGCTCTCACGTTAACAGTTACACTGACAAATTTCGAACGACAATGCAAACATTTTTCCTGCGCAAGTTGATCAGAGCATTCAAAATCTATAAATGGCGTTGGAACACTATGCTTGTGAAGAAAATTGACGACGTAAAATAGTTATTTGCGAAGAAGAGCATCGTAAAGGACCAACGGTAGCATAAGAGAGGAAAGTATTCGAATGTCAAGTTTTCAACGTACACAACGTTTCAAGATAGTCTCCTCCTGTAACTTTACAGTTCTGTGGACACCGCGATCTCCCGACTCACTCCTATGGATTTCTAGTTTTGGGGCTATCTGAAATCTAAGGAGAACACATCAAATCCACAGGACTTGTTTGAACTGAAAGATGCCATAAAATGTGAAGCTATAAACATTCTTTTTGAAATTGAAATGCTATGTTCATCATTGTTGTCAATAATCTCTCGCATGTTAATGCGTTATCATCTGCGAAGATAGGCATATTAAGAACTTGTAATTCCAATAAAAGTTATTTTTCTTGTCATATTTTGTGTTGTCATTGGCCCCTTACAATGCTGTTATTTGCAAATGCTTTATGCTGACAATTTTCGTCATGCACATATCGTTCCAACGCCATTTATGGTTTTTCAATGCCCTGATCAGTTTACGCAGGCAAAAAGGGGGTGTTGCCATTCGAAAATTTCGGAACTTGTTCATTATAAGCGTGACAATGAAAACTCTGTTGTTTTAAATCATTACAATCTCGAGCGCGTACCTGCAAATAACAATATCTGAAATTTCATTTCGATTGGCTGAGCGGATAGGCTGCTAGAGGTTCATATATCCGGGAAGTTTTTTATGACCGCTCTGTATTCCTGATGCAAGCAAGAATTAAGATTATTCATCGAGCTTCAGACATGACATGCTAATTGCACTGGAAACTCTGAATCAATTGCCAAAGCAATAGCTTTCTGTTTGTCCTTCCACAATTTAGTTAGAATCGAACTTTCTCGCCAGACATTTGAGTTACGAAAGAAAGCATTGCTTCAGTTTTTACCGTTCTTTCTCGCTTCAATTAATCGAATATTATTAACCTCTACTTTATCTACTAAATTAATTTCAGTGTCGAAGCAAACCGTTCTCACGGTTCATAATAATGACAGCTATTAAATTATAGCTATAAAATCTTCATTAAAATCTTCATTCATAAACAGCTATAAAATCTTCATTAAAACATTTCACCTCTCGTGATCCGAAACGCCATGGCAGGTGGGTTATTTTTATATATTCTGCTAAATCAATCGTTGGATCAGGTCATACGCTTCATCTGATTTAAGAATGAGAAATAAATTCAGCATAATAGACACTTTTATTTTTTTGTCAATCAAGCGGAGCAAATAAATATACAATCTATAATCGGATTCCTCCCGGCTGATTTTGAATTTTGACACAGAGGTCAAGCAAGCCATTTGGGTACCGGTCACACTTCACAGAAGTAATCTCATCTCTAATCCAGTTGGAATAACTCTTCTACAAACTAAATCAAATGTCTGAAAAGTTCTTTGAAGTGCGAAAGAGAAACATTATTGCCAACAATTTTTTATTAAGTTGCGGGGAAATAATCTTAAGACAGAAAATTCCAGAAAATATTTCATAATTTAAATATTTTCACTCTAAGTTTGCAACTAATATTGTTAATTTGTCCATGGCAATTTTTTTAAGCTTGAATAGATGAAGGTTTGAAAAACTAAAATTTCACTGACAAACGTTTCCGATGTTTATAAGTAAAATGTTAATTAATATATGTTTTCAGACTACATGAAAATTACTAAAAATGTACAATAAAAAACTTTTGAATCCAGTATGTTATTTACAAAAATTACGTCGGTAGGAGTTGAAAAATATAGATTCAGGTAAAATAAATCAGTAATATTAAAAAAAATGTAACCTCGCAAAACTGATTCACTTCTAAAAGTTAATTTGTTAATTATAAAGAATGTTCGTATAAAATTTTCTTAATAAACAAAAGGATAGTCTTAAGTAAGTAGAGCTTCATGTAGTGCGGATTTTTTAAGGAAGACTTTCTGATCTGAACCTCTTCTGCCTTTTTATTAAAAGGCACCTTAAGTTTTATTTAATATTTTTTTTCTCTCGCCGCCCAGACTGTATAGTGGTTAAGGGAGTCTTCTAATCCCAGAGAAGGCATGGCTGTAATTGTCCGTCCTTTTATAAGACGTAACGGTGGCCCACTTATTAGGTGCTTCTACAATAAAATGGCCACCACTTTCGGCTCAAGTGACCAAGCCCAAGTCGACTCCGTGCCCGCCAATTGAGGGGGGGGGGGGAACTATTTTTGCACTTTCGCAACGCTTTTCTTTGAACCCCCTAAATGATACTGCGCCGCCTTTTGGCAATTATTACTTCGCAATCTGAAAAAGCAGATTTAACCTTTGCCTTCCTCCTAGAGAGTCTTCTAATCCAAAATGTGATCTACCAGCAGCGGAATCATTAGACCGTTGAACACTAGTAATTCGTCCCGCATACAAATCATTAAGAATGGACAACTGCACAGGAATTTTCGTGGTGTAACATGAATCTGAACCAGTTTTTTCTTAAGTCCTCCACGAAGGCATCCATTTCGTTAGACTGATAGCCCTCGTGAGCTTTAACTCCAGGCTAACCCGAAAGATAACTAACGCAAGGCTTTCAAATTTATTGCCATACAACATCATGAAATGGCATAGATATACAGTACCATTACAGTTTGATACATTTATTGGCTGTTTCCCATTAATACTTTCAACACATTGTGATTACCACGCCATTCTAAAATTGCTTTTCGATGTTTTGTACTAGGTAAAAAGGGAGAGATGCGTGTAAAAGCGGTTCACCAGAGGCTGAACTGTAAAGTCACTGAATATAATCACTAGTTCGGCCTGGTCATAAATCCCAGTGAACAAGTAAATGATACTTATCGTGTACAAGCTAGTGATTTTCTCTCCTTTTTCAGAAAGATTCTCAGATTATCGATACTTAGCTACGTTAGTGAACATAATTAACATAATGACGTGAAATATTAAATAAAAGGAATATGATACATATTGTTAGGTTCTTGCATTTTCAATGGAAAAACATTTACAAATAAAATGTACAAATAAACCGTAATCAGAAATACGGCAATTACCAGCCTAATAACAAATCAGGCCAGATAAAATTAAACATGTTAGTAATCAGTGCTCCAGCATATTAATTTTATTCTGCGCGATTTTAATTTGGAAATCTTCAAAGAAATGTAATACTTTATTGAAGAAGAATTTATCTATAATTTTCCAAAACTCATAATAAATTGTCTAAAATATATAATAAAAAATAAATGTGACATCGAGAATTAAATACTGAAAATGAAGGGTTATTTTATTTTTTCTTGAAATTTGATCTATCATATTTTGTGAATGATAAGTAAAATTGTTAGCATAAATGTTATACATATGTTGAAATATTAGTATAGCGTCATTGTTTCCTAATTGTTGTGGCTTAGCTGTACATTTTTCCAGGAGTTTTCTGGAAGATAAAAACTAAATTTCAAGACTTTTCAAATGCATTATTCTCAAAGCGCAGTCTACGTAGGGTTCACTCTCTTAATCTCCCGCCGACCACTTATTGAAACGTGACTGGATTAATACTGAATTTCTCACACTGGAATTATTTATTGAATATTTATTATTATTATTAAAAGTTAGCATGAACTGAATCTGATTAGCTTTTCTTTCAAGCACTACTACACAGCGAACTTAAATTTAACTTTTTCATAATTGTTGCAAACAAAAATGCAAATGAAGCTTGTTTTAATTTGTAATAAATCTTTTAAAAGGCTAATCTAATTTTTAAACTTCTGCGTGTCATTTGAGTTTTGTCTAACCTGATTTTTTTATACCATCAATAAAACTAAAGAAGGTTTATACAGATTTACTTAAAGTATGTCTGGTTAGTGATAACAGCTGTAAAATAATGCATTCTCCTTTTAAAAATAAGAGCCAAAAATCATTTTTGTTGTTAAAAAAGTAATAATATTTCATATTTCTGTCTTGATCTACTATTATCTTGACCCTTATTACCTGACTAAATTCGAAGATTTCTACAATTGTTGCCATATTTCTTCAACAAATAAGTCAAGACGGTACAACTTGCATGTAGAATATGAAGAAAGGAATCACACCATAATGAAATTCTAATAACAGAAAAATTTTAATTTGAGGTTTCTGCTAAGATTAATGTGTAGCTTTGTGATAACCAAGTTCTGCCAAAAAATGTTTCGTGTACATCGAGATAGTGTAAAAAATGACACATTTAAATTTTGAAATAATATTTGCCTTGGCAGCAACATAGGAAAAATACTTGGAGTTTCATGTATAAGATCGTTACTTTGATAATAAACTATGTTTCGGTCATATGATTTCGGTTATTTGATCATGGGCGTGATCATTTTTTTAAATACAAATTTCATGATCGTCCTCAGTTTAAGCTTTTGAAAGAAATATTGCTTCATGTGAAATTAAATTTTGCTTCAAGATAAGTAGTAATTTAAAAACTTTTCCAAACACCTAATTAAAACTGTTGGGGAAGATGTTAAATATGCTATTAATAACACATCACAGCATGAAAAAACTTCTCGTATTAACGGTGATGCTAAAGTTAGGTTTAGAAGGTGTGCTTAGGTAAATCATAGCTTTAGAAGGTATTCCAATGGTGTTGGTGTCTTCTAAAGCATAACCATAGCAGTTTGTAAGGATATAAATTAAAAATTTTATATTGAACATAAATACATAAAACAATTAAGATCAGTATATTTTACAGAGCGAAATTGACAAAATCTGAATACAGTGATTAAAAATATACCACGGTTGCTAAAGCCATAATAAAATCCCAAACAGTTATAAATGCTTATAACATACCTGGGAATATAAAACTTTAATACAAAAACTTTAGTTTTTGTTAGTCTAATAAGAATTAACATTTTATTAAATTTGTTGCTTTGCACCTTACAATTTTGCAAAATTTTTTCTCCTCAAACACGGATGTTGATTTTTGAGTATGGTTGCGTGTAACGGAAGGTAAGACTAACGATTCCCCTAATTACTAGCGGAAAATATACACTTAAAACTACTAGAATTCTCTATCTTCAGTGTGGAACTCACGTCATTGCTCGTGTTCCGATCAGCCCCATTTACTACACCGCAGAGCTAGCTGCGATTATTTCCGATTTTTTTCCACATGGGTCGGAAACTAATGCTCTTCCAGAAGCGCTATTATAGAAAGCGCGGGAAAAGAATGACTGTAAAAACAACACATAGGAGTCTTTGTTTTGGTCTGATACAAAGGTTGTTTATTGTTGACTACAGACCCGGAAACATGGACAATGAAAAGTTCTGGGCGTTTGCTGGCCTGTTCATTTGAGAAAGTCGGAATAAGGTTAACTTCGAAGTTTTCAAGTGGCAGAATTTTTGTAAAATGGTATCATAGCGTGAAGAAGTAGTAGCCAAGCGAAGAACTTTTAATTCAGCTTTTTTTTTTTTTTTTTTTTTTTTTTCCGTTCTTCAGCGTGGAACTCACAGTTCGTTTTGTTTCGTTTTAAGAGCTTCAGGAATTTCTAGCTGACTTTTTATTGAATGAATGTAAATGACTTGCACTTGGAATTCAAAATTTTTCACATTTCAGAAATGGTCCCCCTCTTCATATAAATCTTAATAAGTAAAGTTTCTCTGTACAGTTTTCCTAAAGAGAATACTGATGAAGTGAAGTTGATTCATACATATTCATACAATGTTATAATTCATACCCGGATATCACGGGGAGAAGAATATTTTTATCCTCCAAATAAAGAAGTTACTCCTGCTGATAAGAGCTCCTTATGACTTACGTCAAGAATTTTAAAGTTTTTAGTATAGTTTTTAGAATTCAGGATACTAATTTAACCATATGACGGGCGATATGCATAAAAGCGAAAATGGATTTTATACATACTTGCTGGGAAATTATAGCTACAGAAGTAGATATTGTAGAATTTTCAACATGCTAACATTATCGTTTAGTAAATGGACCTGTGAACAGAGAACCCCGTGTTTCTCACATGTAACGAAAATTTGGACATAATAAGCGTACTTATTTTGGTGTTTATTTATAACCTTAAGCTATATAACGCACATTAAAATTCATATGCTAAAAAAGTGCCATTAATTCCAGTGCATACGGATTCCTTTTATAAATACTCCTGAGCATACACATACAGATTTATCCTCCGACTTTCAGAATGTTTATAAATAAAAATATGTAATTATGTATTATTAAAATTGCCAATAAATAAAGTCAAGAAATGGATCATTTTCACATTTAGTCCTTATCTCTCTTGTAGCTGGAAAAGAAGGCTCTGTTTAATGCACATTATGCCAATTATTATTGCTAAATATTTATAACTTGGTAAGGTATTTTCTCTGTCTTTACTGACTGTAATTTAGTAAATCCATTATCTCTGTAATTTAGTACCTGTGTAATTGGACAGCATGTCTGGTTAGCAATCGGGATAAGCGGAGTTGAGGGCAGTGCTTATTTTTATGATTCCTGCGTCGACAAATCAAATTACTCTACAGTGGCGCCCGAACTAATATGTGGTGGACCACAATTCGTCACCACCAAGATTTGGCGACTGAGTCCTTGCCTGTCTAGTCGCTCTTTAAATGGGAGAAGAATGTAAGGAGTTTTCCTTCTTTACAACATGTCTTCGTGGTGTAACTAGAAACCACGTCCCCCAAGCAATTAGGGCGTCCAGCGTTCGAATCTCAGCTAGAGGACATTTTCACGTTTCCTGTTTCGACAAACCTAATGACTCTACGTTTTAAAAATTCGTTCTTTGATGTTTTCTTTTTATTATATTTGTAAGTTGTTTGGCCATTAAGTAATTTTGAAAAATTGCTCATTCTTGTGTCGTTATTATTGCAAAGAAATCTAAGGATCATCAAGAACTTGACTTCAGGATTTTGACAAAACTAATTGAAATGTTCTGTTTCAAAACAGATTTTTAGCGCTTCTTCCTTCTTAAACACAATTTAGTCTGTTATCAAAAGTATTTGAATTCTACTAACAATTCTCATCCGAGGTAAAAAATAATCTGGGAAATGTGGTTTTAGAAATAACATAAATATTTTTTAAATGATCTGTAAATTTCTGTAAATTATACTGTGATATCACACGGTGGCGTATTTCTTTGTTTCACGATAATTAAAAGCATTCTTATTAGACTATATGTGTGCAATGGCGAAAGAAAATGATTTTCTTATACGAAACATTATCTCCGCGAGCCGGGTTGTTGTATGCGAGTGTTTGTAGTTTTTTTTTTTTTTTTTATTGAAGCGTCGATAAGAAGAACGGCCAATTAGTAGGAACTATTCCTATTCTTGCTACTGGTCGTGATGCGAGCCAGTTTCACCAGTTTCACCTGGAACTCGCGAAGGCATCTCTTCCCTTAGATAGACAATGCTCGAGTTCTTTACCAATAACCCAAATAATCTAGTTAAATTTATTCACGCAGGCCTCTCTTTTAAACACAGCTAGCCCTCAAGTGCTTCTATTACAATTTACCTACTCCCGACAAAAAGGAATCTGTCAACTTTATAAAAATTCGAATCGAAATTTTAAAGTTATGGTAAGTTTAAATATGTTACCCTGATTTGGGCTTTTATAAATGCTGTTATCTTAGCATATCTTTTAAATGTTTAAATTAATTATTTTGTAGATTACCTAAGCAATCTATCTGTAGCAAGCCATATCAAAATAGCGACTGTTATTTTAGGGAAGAGGTAGCGTGATTTTTTAATTATTTAGCTTTTTTTTTGCTCTTTACACAACATGAAAGCTCCGTGACTATGGTAAGATCAGGCTAACTTGTTAGTTAGGATTAATATAAATTTCTAAATGCAGTTGGTCTTCTTAAATGTAAATCATCTTAACTAAAATTAATATAAAATAATGGGGCTGTCTGAAATGCTATTTATTTAGTGGGACAAGCTATTCCCTAGTATTCTAAATATTTGGTGTAAAGGAGGTTATAAATTTGATTATAAATTCCTAGCAGTTCAGGTAGTTATTTTAGGCAATCTTATGGAGTAAATGCTAAGAAAACACAATGTTGGCTATACTATATTTTACTTGGCTGGTTACACAACATTGTGTTTTCTTACATTCAGTTTTGATTGGCGTGGCATTCTTTCCCAATTGTTTGGGGTGTTGGTTCGACAGGCTATTCACTTGGTGCCTGCAATGTAAGGAACGGAGAATCCGTTACATATTTTCAAACATGTACCTTATATAACACAGGTGGGAGGAAAAGAAGAATATAGTATCTTATTAAAATAAGAAAAGCAGCTCTTCCTTATTAAAGCCAAGTAAATTAAGTCTAGTTTGCAATTACATAATACATACCTTGAATAAGAATGTGCTGTGGTGAATATGATAGTACTGTATTTATCATATTATAAGAATCTTACCATGATTTATATATGAAATTATATATATTTTTATATACCATAATTTATATATAAAAATATGAAAGAATTTAATAGATAATAATCCTTAATTTACATCACTTTAGTTTCAAATAGCCAGCTGAAGAGCTATTCTTAAACGTTACAAGCAATATTTGGCTAGCAAGACTGATTTGAATTAAAATGAATAGGCCACAATAAAAAGCAAAATTAATGCTAAATAGCTTCAGTAGTTTCTCGAAGTTCAAGCAGTACAAATAAAATTTACTTGTTTGACTAAGAAACCATCGAATTTTGTCAAAAAGTATTAAACAATGTTGGAAACTTTCTTCAAAACACATTTTTTGACGGAGCTAAAAAAGCAGCCTCATATATTTGAACAACTGTAATGAAGTCAGTTTCCACTGTTCTGTGCCATTTCAGATATCTAAGGTTAAAATAAAAACAATCCCAAAGAGCCATCTTCATTCACCACTTGAGGGTGGAGTCGAGAAAATGCAATTTATCCCCCTCGCTACACTTGTATACTTTCATAGAAAAAAAAAAAAAAAAAAAAATTCTGACCTCCCATCCCGCACAGGCCACCAACCCCAAAATAAATAATACCGGGAACTGGGTCACGGTTACAGGTAAGGAGCTTTTGCTGTTAGCTGGTAAGGCGTGGTGCAATTTTGACAACCGTTCAGCTGGGTCTTGGATAAGGTAGAGGATTTTCTTAGCTCTTTCCCCCTCTAACCTATCCCTCAAGTTGTGGGAGTGGCTGTAGAACACTGAAAAGAAAAAACATTTTTTCTTGTTATCTTACATTTAACGATAATAATCGGAAGGATCATAAAACAGCACTAAAGTTCAAGTCAAGATGTTGATGAAGGAAGAGAAAGTGGCAGTTTTTGCATAATCTTTGAAAAAGGTTAAAATCTGAAAGGTGAACATGAATTACAGTACCTGATGTAACAACTTGCAGTTGCATCTATAAAATCAGAAATGGAAAAAGCAGAAAATTAGAGGTGCTATAAGGTATTTTCTCCCTCCTTTCCGCATGCCTTCGTGGTGTAAGTGGATAGCATTGTATATTTTTCATGTCTTCTGCATTGATAAAACTAATAACCCTAAAATGGCTTTCATGAAATGAATTCCAATAAATGTTGAAAATGCATAATAAATTTTTAGTAACATCTGGTATGTAACGAGGCCCTTACACTCGACTTTGAATTTTTAATTTCAAACCAGGTCTGAAATCAGGATGAGTATAGAACACATAGTTATAAATTACAAAATATGTAGATTAATGAATTATTCCATTTACATCTTATTCTTATTTTATCTTAATTTATAGTAATCTGGAGGCTCGGTTTTAAGGTTTCAAATCAAACGGTAAGATTATATCTATAAATATATTGGGGATTTAAGTTTTTAGATCTAAATTAAAAATTTTAATTTTATGGTAAGCCTTACAAGGTCACTCATTTTCAGGACCGCATCTTCTTATAATGGACTCTGGATTATAAATTAAGACAATGAAATGACATCTCTCAGAGACTGCACCTTTTTTGCTTTCTTGCTTTTTGAGAGGAGGTACTTCATTTCACATTAAAAATATACAGCCCTACGTTTTTCGTTCAAAAAAATTTCGAACTGATTATACAATGCATATCCTTCCTTTCAGAATTTTGCTGTATGCCATTTCCCTTTTGCGAGGAACTTTCGTTTTAATAGCGCTTTCTGCTAATTGAAAGATATCCGAATTCAAAACCCTAACGCAAAAAGGACAAATTGGCTTTCAACGTTTGTTTTAGACATTAAAGGTTGAAAAGGATAAATGAAATTTTTTGAGGGAACATGGATGTTCAAGTGAGGTCTGCAGAACCTGCTGAATGCATATAATGAGCTGTTCGATAGAAAACAGCTTGGATTTAAGTATCCGAAGTTGTTATCGAATTCCAAGCCTTTGACACCAGCTGGATGCAGATGATGATGAGATTTTAATAACATCGTGCGTCTCTATATACCCCAGTAGGTTGATCCTTCCACGATCCCAACTGCCGACATTCACCATTAACACTACCTCCTCCCTCTGAAGCTGCGCGATTTTTTTCTCTGCGATCCAAAGTTTTGAGATTACTATATTATATTGCGGCACTTCAAAACAGTTTATAGATTCTTTCTTTATTGCATTGTTCTTGTTCCTATTTTTTTGTGTTATCATTATTTATTATTTGGCATGATGTGGGTAGGTATATTTTTTCGGGGATGAGGGGGAGGATATCAGACACTCAAAATACAAGGGGCGTCCATAAAGTAACCGGACAAATTAAAAGACCGAGTGATAGATAAAAAAGGGTTAGAATTAATGTACGTGCAAAATGAATGACATCTCAACTCTTGTTAAAGCTGTGTCATTGGCAAATCAAAACTTCGAAGTCATTCTCATTTATTAGACATTATACAAAAAAATTTACTTCGAGATGGAATAATGTTATAAATTAGTAAAACTGCTACCGAAACATTAGAGATGATTCGAACAGTATATGGTAATGCATCGTTATCGAGAACACAAGTGTATGAGGGGGTACAACCACTTTAAATGCAGGCGCGAAAGCTCTGAAGATGAAACATGGATAACGGAATCAAAGACTAAAGTGATGATTATATTTTTGATTACAGAAGACGTATTCACCATAAATTGTATCCATAAAATCAATCAATTAACCAGTATTTTTACAAGGAGATGCTTTTCTATTAAGAAACATAGTGTAAGACAAATTAGAAAACAATTTTTTTACTCTAGGCAGCGGTTTCTTTTACACGACAAGGCTAAGCTCCTACAGAATTGCCTGTACAAAAAATATCTTACTAAGCATTTATATGTGGGCTTTTTCCTGTGAGCATTTATACCTGTGAGCATTTTTCCGGTCACCGACCCACCATATTCTCCCTACGTATCGTCAGCTGATATTTTCCTTTTTTTCCGAAGCTTAAGGGCCCACCAGCGGCCGAGCGTAAAGCCGTTGAACACTGGTAGCTCGGTTCAAATCCCGGCGAACGGGCTGGCTGTAAGGGCGCTTTCGTAGTTTTTCCCTATGAAACGTGTATACGATCCAGTTTCCTTAAAGTCTTTTACGAAGGCATCCCTACCCTTAGGAAGATGGCCCTCATAATTAAATAAACCAACCGAAGCTTAAAATGTCCATGAAAGAGCAGAGATTTGGAAACGTCTCGGATAGTAAATCGAATATTACCTGTATTTTGCGAACGGTTGATTCTAAACTTCTGTAAATACTGTTTCGATGACCCAAAGAAACGTTAGAAAAATTGCATACACTCCTTTGGAGATTATTTTGAAGGAGATTAATTTATTTGAAGGTTGGTAATCTTTTTCTTATTTATAAGAAGTTGTCTGGTTATTTTATGGGCGCATCTTGTAATTCTCTTTTCTCTGTAATCTGCTATAATTAAAAAAAAAATTCAAAATATTTTCTTTTTATTAAAAAAAAATTCTGTTTAATTTGTACTTTGATACTCAAAAGATTTTCTTTGTAATTTGTAATTTCTTCTTCGTTTCATAGTAATGCCCATACTTTCAAATAGCTAAGAAATTTATAATATCTGTATGAGGCGTGCATTTAAAATATAAAAAAAAGAAAGGTATTCTGTTGTATCACTTTTTTTATCCTTTAAATGAAAGAGTGACAAGTTTCATTAATGGAAGTTTCAAAATTCATATCTTGGAGATATCTTTAAGAGACTCCCGCAAATTCCTTGCTCCGATACTCGCAAATAAAAGTGAAAGAAAATATCTTTCATCATAATCATCTCCCCACCCCAAAAAGTAAGGCGAATAAAAGACAACGCACCCAGAATATGGAATTTTCTCTTTTATGCTGATAACGCTTCTCTTTTTCTTATTTTCGCGCATGAGCAGTGTAGAGTGAGAGTGAATATCTTCTAAGGAAATGGCTCGTAGTTTGAAGATAGATGCCGAAGAATGTCAGTCATGTTTAAGAGAAAAGGTATTGTCATATCTGAAAGCTTCCTTTGACGTTCGTATCACACAAAAAGCAACATTAATGCAAGAATTCAGTTTTTTATTTTATCACGCTCATAAATTCTAGACTTAAGTCACTGCATTACACATCGATCACATAAATTATTTATTTATTGGGCTGACTTGATTTTTTATATTTCACAAAATATAGTGGAGTAACCCTATACTTATATTTAGCAAAACTTTTCCGAAGTATTTGTATAGGGGCCGCGAGACCGCTTTTAAAGTTAGATTTCCCTATTTGTCAAAAATTAATTTTTTTTAAAAATTTGACATTTGCTAAACATGAATATTTGCGTCATTTAAAACACTTCTGTTAAGTGGAAACATATGACTACGACCAATGATTGCGAAAATAAAGGCCGGGTAAGCGGTTGGATATATATATGTTACGGTGAAACACCGAAATCTGGAGAATGTCGACTTTCACCGGTGAATGTCAACATTCACATAGTCTCTTGGTGTATGTCCGAAATATTTTCCAAATACTTATTTCTGACTTACACCGGTCAATGTCGACATTCACCATGTACTAATGGTGAATGTTGAACATATAACAATATTATATTTTCTTCTTCGTAATTCAGTCGCGAATAAACGCACTTGAGACTTGAAATAAAAACTTAAGAACATGAGAACCTAAAACACACAATACATTTAAAATGAGAAAGAAAAATAATAGAAGTTAAAAACTTACTTAATTATACAGTACGTTCTAAATGAGAAAATAAAATAACAGTAATAAAAAACTTACTAAATTATGTGATTCAAATCTTATTTATTACAACAACTTAAACTATTATGGCACTTTATGACCTCTCTTTTCGACTTTCACCAGAGCATATCTGTGATTGTCGACATACACCGGTGAGGGTCCGAATATACAAGAATGTAGTGAAATATTCTGTCTTTCACCGACGTATTTGGTGAATGTTGATATTCTCTGGTGAAAGCCGACATTCTCCAATTTCGGTCTTTCACGGTAACATATATATATATATATTGTAGCGTGCCAGTCCCATTTTTTGATCATACGGCCGGCTTGTGCCGGCTAGGAGGATCAAGGCTGTGTCCTTATAATAATAATAGTAATATATTGTAGCCTGCGTACTTCGTAATAGATTGAATGAATACAGAATTGATGATAGCTTGATAACTTTTTTTTTTATCAAAACAAACACTTCAGAGTTCTAAAACTTTCCACAAAGATAGTCATGCAACTCTTCACAGGAGTACAAACAGCAGTTACACTTCAAACTACTAAGAACGTCAAACACAACGCAATGCAAAGCGCATCTAAAGAGCGAAGCTAACCCGGAGATATCGCGATATTCTAAACTCAAGCCGAACTAACAACTGAGAACAGAAGCTATAGTTTTCATCCAGCCGCCAACATATTTCTAGTGCATTCTGCTCCTCAAAATTACTGGAAGTCATATGACGGCCGAATACGGTTACAGTTACACAGCGCATCAATTATAGTTATACAAGGACTGAACCCAAATGTCAGCAATGGTCGTTAAGTTTCGCGATTTCTCGTCAAAGTAGGCGACAAAATTAGTCGCCAAAAATCGTTCTTATTTTCTCGGTAGAGCATCGTGTCTGTAGTTTTAGCTAGATGTTATAGCAGTCCCATATACAAAATTTCAACATTTTACGGCTTTTCATTTTTGGGTATGTGAGATACAGATGTACCTATGTACTTACGTACAGATGTCGCGAAAAAATCCCGTTCGAATTCATTTTAAATCCATTTTACAATCTGTTTGTGAAAAAGAGTCCTTTATTTTGTCTATATATACACGCAAAAAAAATCTTCCCAATGGATTCGGGAATGGTCCAAATGGATATTTCCGTTGAAATATGATACTCGAAATTCTTCACGATTACAATGCTTCTTTTACTTCGTATAAAGAAGTAAAAAGATGCGGTTTATTAGATATTATTATAGAGTATTATTGACTATTTTTTAAAGCGTAATGAAGTAGTGTAGAGCTAGAATAAAGAAAAAGCTGTAGCTGATGTAATGTACAATGACTTACTACACCTGGAAATAATAATGGCAACAGTGTATGGAAGCGACGGTTCAAACGATATATCTTCTATTAATAAATGCCATTAAAAAGTACATTGTTTTTGAAATGGTTCATTTATTACACTGATAAACGTTTGTAATTTGAAAGGTAAATGAAAGCATACATTTGAACGAGTCTAGTTAACGTTTCTCACTCACACACAAGGACGAATCAAAGCTCGATGCAAATTAATCTACTTACCTGTATACCACTCCTTGTTGGGAATTAACAAGCTTCATTACTTGCTTTTACGTATGATTCAATTCAGCTTAATCTATTTCATTTAATTTCGCTGGAACTAGAAAGCTTCACTGAGTGATTTGTGAAGATTTAATACGGGTTGTATATAATAAATTTTCTATAACAAGCACGCTCTCATTTTCTCTTTGTAAGCCATATTAAAACAGTTCAAGCTCACTCTTAACGCCGCATGTTTACGTTAAGAGTTAGCATTAAATCTGCCACATGCTTCGCTCAGAAACTTAGACGTCCCTTAAGCAGTTTGAACATTAATTTATAGTTGTTAACGAAGAATAACGCCAAGATCTCTAATGTTTGAGTATTGTTTAACTCGAGGAATGGCCCACCAGCGGCCGGGCGGTAAAGTCGCTGAACACTGGTAGTTCGGTCCGAGGTTCGAATCCCGCGAACGGGCTGGCTGCACGGGCGTTTTCGTGGTTTTCCCAATGTGCAACGTGTATACGAGCCAGTTTCCCTTAGAAAGTCCTCCACGAAGGCATCCCTGCCCTTAGGCAGATAGCCCTCGTGTGCTTTGCCATAATATACCAATTAACAAATTAAATACACCAATTAACTTGACTAACATTAAATACACCAATTAACTTGAGGGATCTGCCAACTGCGAGTAGAAGAAAAAAGGCGGAAAGCTAGCCGCCATGGATTGAGTGTGTTCTGATAATGCTAATTATGCAATATGTATTTTAAATGTGCGGATGGCAAGAGTGTCCATCCGAGTAGAATACGTAAAGTTCTCATATGTGTGTAATTTCTGTTAACAGAAGTAACATTAAATATGATACTACAATCCATTATTTGTGTGTGAATTCATGAATATTTGGTGTAATTAAATTCAATGTTCAAACAATAGTTATAAAGTAATTATCTTTTATTAATGTAATTTAAGTGTCCAGTGTGTTGGTTACTTTTAATGATAATTCTTAGAAGCGAATATGTTTTACATTTTACGGTGTATTAATAAGAATTAATTTTTAATTATATTAATTGTAATTAAAATGAAGTTCTTTTTAAGAAATTAACCAAAAGTTCCCCTTTTTAACTTTTTAACTTTTTAAACTAAATTTCACTTAATTTAAAAATCGATTTCAAAAAAGGGAATTGCGGATGATATTTTAATTTTTAATTCATATAAGTCCAAAAGAATCTGTTAGAATAAATGGATATCACTTTAATAAAACTCGGCAACGTCAAAAAAACAAACTATGTACATTGGCGAGAGAGGATTCTACTTTATGGTTCAGATGTAGAAGTCTTAAAAGGATTTAGTACTTGCATTATACTTGGGCTTCATTCTTTTTAGCATGTTACCTTCTTTTATGGAATATAATCCTGATAATATTGGCTAACAGATAAGCCCGTTGCTATTTAAAACTTATAAAATGAATATCTTGCAAGTTCTATATTTCAACACCTCGATTTAAATATTTGTAAAGATTGTTAACTTTGATTCGTATTCTATTTGTGTTCTATCTGAGTTACTCTCTAACTTGTTAAATTAAGATTTCGTAGTTATTCTAACTTATGATTTTTTGATAAAACTGTACTAAATAGGGGATAGTGTACTCGAAAGCCTTGAATGTGCTAAATACACTACATATCGGAATCAAATTTAATAAATATATCTAAAGACGAATAAATCTTATATACTCGAGGAAGTATAATTTTTTTAAACCATCCGCACATTATGGTCTTACAGTTTAAATAACCTTTTTTAATAATTCAAATTACAATTATATTCTCTTAATTCAGATTCGGTTGATGGCAAGAGCCATAAAATATCATTCCTTACAATGTCATTTTTATCTTCTGTTGAGTCTACAAATTTTGTTGAGTAACCAAGTGATTAAGTCTGCAAAACACTTGGTAGCTCACCAGGACATCTGTTCCCGGCGATGTAATACGATATCTGCCTGAGGTTTTCGTTGTTTTCTTCGTATGTAAAATAAGCATGGGGCCACTTTCTCTAAGAAATTCGCTCATGAAAGCATCTCTTTTTCGTAGGCATCTTAGTACCACCGACATGAAATTGAAAAATTAATAAAGAAACTATAAAATTGAACAATTATTAGTAGTATAGTTTTTATAGCTTTCCTAACATCTAAGGCTTTGGGGCTAAAATAAATGTCACATATTTACGGAATGGATAACTTGGCGAACATACGCCATTGGCATTTTCAACTCTATTTGATCCTCAGTATTAAATTTAACTTTGCCACGAGTATGCTAATATTAACTAACGAATTAACGCCATCAGCTATGTAACTATGTAGATCAGATTTATAAGAAAAATGTTAATTCGTGAAAGTTTTCAACTTAATAGCTTCTCTGATCTCTCTGATTCAACTGTTTTGGGGCTCTTTGTGAACCTTGCAATTATCAAACAAACATCAGCTGTTTGGAATGACATTTATTATATCTTATAAAATCGAAGAAAAACATAACTATACATTTTTGTATCAAGAAACTACATTTTGCGACTAACTTCCGTCTGAATTTGTTGCTATTTCAAAACTGACAATATGATACAGTTCTTACGAATAACAAACGATTGTTTATGAAAATCAAGTGCTATTACAAGCGGAAGTATCTCGCTTCGTGAAATCTTTCCTTAATTTGGAATTGGCAAGCGTTTAATCATCTTATAAATGGTAAAGTTTCAACACCAGTTTATTTTAACAATGCCTGAGATATTTTATGATGCATATATTTAGAAATTTTTGCCCTTTTCGTGATGTTCAAAATCGAATAGTTTGGGTAGAATCAATTGTCATCCTTAGCTCTTTGCCAAAAAGGTTGCGTGAATCCCTTGTTTACGTGTCATAGCCCTTTTAAAATGATAAGGCAGCATTTAAAAACGATTTCAGAGAAGTAAATGATCATCGGAATCGCTTAAAAACCAACGGACGTCTGATTCTCTTCTATTGCCCAATTAGAGCATCCGGAGGTTACGGACTTCTGCATACGACCGTTAACTCTGGTAATTAGTATGCAGGCCAACAGTAACTGAGCTTCCCGTACACTGTGAATTGAAGTTCGAGAAGCGTGAGCATTGCTTCTATCAAACGGTAGCATCTTCACTCTCTTATTCGAAAACAATGGACGCTCTATTTTTAGAAGCTGTATTTATTCCTTTGCTAATTAAATATCAATTTTTCTGACCATAGAATGCAGTCCAACAAATCTGACCGAGTTCTACTGACCTTTTTGTGATTTCCGATTATTATTAAAAGTGATAAGTGACCAGATAAGATATTTTTAATTTATGAATATTTTCTTCTGATATCTGTCTTTTGTTTCTTCGCTGTATTTGTGAGCCTCATTGGGTTCGTGTTGTCAGTTTCTGATATTCACAATGGCATTCTACAGTGTCTGTTGACAAGCGTCCCGGAAAATATCATTTCCTGAAGACCTGTTTTAAATCTAAGATAACTTTCGTCAGTTTCAAATTTTCCTTCTAAAGAGTAATAATTAATTAAAAAATTAGAATTATATATTTGTTTCCGGTCTTATGAATATTTTGATTATTTTTAAGTTCTACTTCTATGTTTTACTTTTTTGTTAGTTTCATATGGAGTAAAGTAGACGTAGAATAGTATTTAATTTTGTGGCTAAAATGCAATAATATATACGAAGTGTATATTATTGCAATTCCTTTTCCCCCCATTTGTATGAAAGATCCATTTTGATCATATATGTCAATGAGTATTTCTATTGATCGATCATATTCCAATTTGAAATTTTTTTTTTCAAAATGAATCTATTATATTAGTTTGAGCAATAATGTAGTAAAAGGAAATTTATGTAAATCCTGAAATATATTTGATAAGATCTTTTATATTAACGTTTTAAGAGATATTCTATACGTTAGATTTAAAATTTTATTTATGCTACTAGAATTTCAGACGCTAGATGTTTTACGAGTTAGATTGCGTCAGTGCCATAAAAATAAGTAAAAAAAGAATCATCTCTTTAAGAAAGGGACTTCATTATCCTGCGTCCATTTTTAGAGTTTAATTACGCTTTTACTTTCATTGTTCTTAGAACTTTGCTGCTATCATTACCATTTTGACTGAGTTCACTTCTCAGTATTTGTTTCTCAGTATCTGTTATTAATCCTCTGCTCAATATCTAAGATAAATTTTATTTCCTCATTGTCTTTATAAATGGTTTTTTTCTTGCTACAGCGTGATGTTGGCGATTGATCCATGTTTGATTTGCTATCAAGCGATCTTGTTGGTTGATCCATGTTTGATTTGCCATCAAGCGGTCATGTTAGTTGATCCATGTTTAATGAAAAATACATTATTATTTGTTTTCTGCCAGTCAAAAAATTAATAATAAAAACTAAGAAAATTAGCCACCGATAAATTTATAATGCATTTCTAGCAGGACAACAAAAGCATTTACAAATTGTCTGTTATTGACTGTGAGCTGATACTGTATTGGATGCCATATCCTCAAAGTATTGTTACGAATTTTGTGCTTAGATAGGTAATTTTAGTGGAATTATAAGTAAAATTGTTGTATTTCTTTTATACAGTGTAACATAAAAAATCTTAAGAGACGAGATATGCCGGAAAAATAAGAATACAGGGGCAGGTCCATTTAACGTTGAGTAAATGGGTATCTCGGTAATTTGGTGATATCTCGCCAAGCTTGTAACGGTTTTACAGACTTATTTTGTCGCCAAATTTGGCGAGAAATCGCCCAAAGTCGCCAAAGTTGGTGACTATTTGGTTCTGTCCCTGTATCTTCGTAATAAGTTTTGTAACTGAATAAATATAATTGATCGCTATAACCGTAATTTGACACTCACATTGCCATCCAGTAATTGCGAAAGCAGAAAGTACTATCAACATCTCGGAGGCTGGGTGAAAACTATAGAAGGTCTGAGAGAGAGAATATGCTCTCAGTTGTTTAGTTGTTGTTGTTGTTGTTGTTGTTGTGTAAGTTGTTAGTTTAGCATTGGAACTGAGATATCTCCGGGTTAGCTTTCTCTTTACATTTGCGTTGTATTTAACATTCCTAGTGGTTTTGATTGTACTCTTTGATACTGTGAACACGTGTATTTCTATGGAAAACTCCAGAATTCTGAAGCGTTTCATTTGATAAAGTAAATTTTATTAACCTATCATCGGATCTGTGTTCATTCAGTCTATTACGAACCCGTACACACGCAATAGTATGAAAGTTATACCATTCAATTTAAATGAATATGAAACTTCAGCATTTAACACAAGCCTGCACTTCAAGCTGTGAAGAAAAACTAAACCGTAAGGTTGCTACTTTAAATAAGCATAAAAAAAGGTTAGAAATTTAAAACGTCGAGTAAATAAAATATTCTTTCAACTGTCAGGTTTTGGTTTAAAATTGCTGAGATTTCTGCATATCATCATGATTTGCTGTGCCATGAAGCATCATTCTTAAGTAACCAACACAAAGGTTTGTATGTAAAATCGATTGATATCATTGAAATAAAAAAGGTTCATCTTTTATATATATATATTCCTATAAATAAGAATCTAATTATTATGTTGCAAATAATTTTTACCACCAAATGAATCTTTCAGAATTGAAAAATTGGGTTTTCATCTTTAGCAATCATTCAGGTCTCGAAACAATCAGGATGAGAACTCTCAAATGGTTTTACATCAAATGTTTACATGTTGAAATAATGAACATTGTATCTCTAAAATGTAACTAACAAATGTTAAAGTGGAAAATAAATACGCTAATGCAAAATTTTAAAATTAAGGAAAAAAGCACCTTTAGTTTAGCATAGAATTTTGAGTCTATCGGTTTCGACGGCGATCAAACATCCTTCTCAAACAAAAGTGTTTTTACCAAACAAGCTAAGATTTTTTCTCCCTTAATTTCAAGTAATAAATGTCAGTTTTCATTGGCTACTTAATATTATGAATTAAAATTTTTCTTTTCAGATTTTGCTCTGTTTACCTTTTCGCTCCCCAAAATATATAGTAATAGTTTAGATCATAATCGTATTGAAGATTAGTTTTGCTTTCTTCATTAGAAATTTGCTTCATTATTACAGTCTCAAAGGTCAGTGCTCCAGCAGCAAGTTACTTAGAGCCTGTTTATTTTTTGTATTGTTAGAAGCTGCATTCTGTGAACCTCTTGACTTCAATAGCTTGCTAGGATATTTGAAGAGGATTTCTGACAGTTGAGAAGTACTTAAAACACCCAAAAAAAATCTAGATTGCCCCCTTTTCCCCCAAGTCCTACTGGTTTCGACACTAAGACTTCATTTTGATGTTGCATATATCCAGAAGGTGCATTTTGGGAAGGGAGCGTTTTTTTGAAAATTGTAGATACTAAAGTATTAATCTGAGAACTATTTTTGATTTTGGGCAGTTTTTGATTTTCGTTCATTTTTAAGAAGCTCGAGGACCTTTTCTTCCAAACCTTATACGAAAATACACTCACGACCTATAAGAACATAGTACCCGCATAGTATTCCTTAATCCAAAAAACACCGTATCTCTTAATCCGCGGTTAATAGGCTCAAAGAATTGCTCCGGGTACTTGAAACCGCGGATAATATCGTACGAGGCATATAAGGCAATATTATACATAAATACGGCAGTGGTTAATTAATAACTTATTCACAGTAAATGCTAAATAAAAGTAATAGAATATACCGGATTTGCATATGATATATTTGTAGTTTATTTTTTCTTTGTTCAACCTGTGAAAGGTTTTTAACCTTATTTTTAAATCACAAACGAACAAGAAACATCTGGCTGTTGCATTTCACCTATTAAAAGTTCATTAACATGCAAAATAACAACACTTAATTCTTTGTACAGACATTAGTGGTTTTTTTTTTTTTTTTTTTTTTTTTTTTTTTAAGCAGAAGGCGTAAAGATATGAAATGCTCTCGCCGGGACTCTTACCTCGACCTTTCGAATACACGCCGAGTGAGCTACCATTACACCACTAAGGCATGCTAGAAGGAGGGAGAAAATACCTTATATACTCTATCCCCCCAGGGGTCGACGTAGAGAACTCTGAGAAACTACTGGCTAGGATCTGTACCTAGGCAGTCTCGGCCACGGGATATAAGATCTATGAACTTGGTGGTTCTGAAGGCCCTGGGAAAGGTCATTTATTGACCAGCCTCGGGGTCTGGCATGTTCTGAGCGGCGTGGATCCGTAGCCGGGGGGGGGGGCTTTTTCCTCCCCGGTTTGCTGGGTAACGGCCCTCTGCGACGGGCTCGCCCATGCGACTGGCAGGTAGCAACTGACGACCAGTGCTGCCTGGAGATTTTTCCAGGTGGTGCGCCGCTACTCTGGAGGGGTAATACTGGAGGTTGAACCTCCTCGATTTTATTTACTTGATGTGCCTAAAAGGGGAGTGGACCTGTACTGTGATTACGTTCACGAGGCAGGGCAGCCAAATTTACCTTATATAACCTTATATGGTGACGAATCATAGCCCACCACCTTTTAGTTCGGGCTCGACGGTAGAGTCATTAGGTTTTTTAGAAGCAAGAGATGTGAAAAATGTGCAAGGCCGGGACTCTAACCTGAAGTTCTCGAATGCGCGCCGAGTGTGCTACCATTACACCACGAAGGCATGCTGAAAGGAGAGAAAATACCTTATATTTTTCGTCTGGTTTCGTTTCGGTTCGCTTTGCTATACCGATTAACCTTTTGGTAAAGGGACAGTGCCCACGTCCTCCGTTGCTTATCGCTTCTTTAATTTTCAGGAAAAAAAAATGTTTTTTACATCTTGTCTAAGTCTTACCAAAGGCATAGTCATTAAGACCGCTGAATACTGATAGTCCAATCCGACTTTGAAGCCGCAGGGTTACAAGTTTGGATTTTCCCATTTGCAATGTACACACGAGCCACTTTTCCTTAGAAAATACTCCAGGAAGGCATCCTTCTCCTTAGGCAGATAGTCCTCGTGTGCTTTGCCTTGTTCAAATAACCTCGTTCTCTTTAAGATGCGGTAAATGAGACTTTGATACTAAATCATTAGATACGCGGACTCTTATGTTTTTTTAAATCTAGTACTCTTTTTTTTTTATTTTTATTCTATTTATTTATCCAAAAGTTTGTTCATCCTCCTTCCTGTTTTCACATAAATTTCCATTTACTAATCTGGAAATAATATAGAAGTTCTTTTGAGTTTTAAAAAATTTATTTTAATGAAGCATTCATGTTAAGAAAGAATAAAAAAGTAAGTACAACAATACTAGGAAAGAATAATTCTTTTTTTCTAATGATAATTTTCCGCCATGAAAGAGTAAAAGAGTTCGAACTCATTTTCGTAAAAACGGCTAAATATTTATAAAAATGAAATTTTTCAAAAACAGAATTTCAGTTCATGATTAACACATTTTTCAGTGGCTAATATAATGAATCTTCAGAATATTTTGATTACATCGTGCGTTTTTAAACGTTTTGGTTGTAAGCTTATTCATTATTAATTTGACTGTTCACCTTAAAATTTGTATTAATGATTTTCGCTAATTGTTTTTAAAAGAAGCAGAAAATTAATAACTTCCGTCCTGCACAAATGGGCCGCTTCACTCAGATTAATTTAGTGTATTTACCATTCAAATACTTAATAAAGTCTTCTTTTATAAAACTGCGTAACGAATAAGCAATATATAAGAAATGTTTAGTTGTGTTCTGGACATATTATGATTTGTTTTTAATCGCTTGCACCAGCGAATGCATTAAAGAAACGCATATATATATCAAGCTGGAACATTACTTGATTCGAGCTATTAGTAATAAATCGAATATAAGGGAATAGCTGGGAGTAAAAGTGTTTTTTAGAACTAAGTGAACCAAAATAGACAGTTTTTATGACTGTCCATCACATAGCTATAAATCCAGTGAACTGGAGTGTGTTCTGACATGACAGACCATGTTTCAGTTCGTAAATTTTTACGATGCTTTCTGTCTTAACACAAAAGCTTTCCGCGCGTTCTTGCTCAAGCTTGCTCTCGTGTTTTCCGCTTGGGCAAGAACAAACAATTTGATATTGAAACGAACCTGCGATACACGCACGGGTGTCGTTGATCGCTCTTTTTGTATAACCTGCAGCGATACAGAAAAGAATAACTAATCTGCTCAGACTGCGAAGACTTTGCGAAGTATGTCAAGGGTAGTTTCTATCTAGTTCGGTGAGTCACGTTTGGACATCCGCGGCAATGTTTCTAAATCTGAAATATATTCTGGAAGATTTTTATCACATTGAAATATTTGTCATGTGCAACGAATAATTCGAAAGCCTTTTAAGTCTGCTGATTATTTCTTAATTCTGCTCTAAATGATAGAGAATAAGGAATATATTCAAGGTTTCGAGATTCAGAAATGGCCCTTGACCAATCAGATAATAGCTTATTTATCTAAAAAGCACTGATTTGCAAACAATAATATTCAAAATATTTAATTTAAGTTTTTGTAATAGTATCCTATACCTCTTTATTTCATTTCGCTCGGAAGCGTCGTATTTACTAACGATATGTTTGACCTTGATTTAAATTCCTTTGCGTAATATTTTAAACTGCTTGATGAAATATTAATGCGATATACACTGTTTATGAGGACAAATTATTATTATTTTGATCAATTTCTATGGTGGCAAATGGCTTCAGGCTTTTTGTAGCGATGCATGTTCATTCCATTATAGTTGCCAAATCTTTTTATTAACTTTTGCAGTTTCTGCAGAATTTCTAAAAGCTTATATCTAAAGCAATAATACTAAACACATAACGTGCAAGGTTTTTCGTAACGAAATTTTGTATGTCATTCTTAACGCTGTATGATATTAGCACAGTAAGTGATATGATTAAATACATCTTATTAATAGGCACTTCTGGATAAAATTATATTTAGCGTCAATTTTTACCGTTCCCGATGCTTAATAAAGTACACAACGTTTTCATCCCTTTTTAGTGAATCTTCTAAATAAGGAATACATATTTTAAAATCATTCTTTAATTTTATTTTTCTTTATCTTTTTTTTTTTTTTTTTTTTTTTTTTTTAGTAGTTCCTTGTACGAAGCAAAAGAAGTATTGTAATCATGAAAAATTCCGGGTACCATATCTCAACGAAAATATCCATTTTGGTTGCTATCGAATGTAATTTAACAATGTTTTTGCGTGATATCTGTACGTAAGGAAAGACTAAAGGACTCTTTTTTTTTTTTTTTTCAAACGAATTATACAATTGTTTTAAAATGAATTCAAAGGAGATTTTTTCGTGGCGTCTGTACGTACGTACGTACGTACGTATGTATGTATCTTGCATAACTCAAAAAGAATAGCCTCAGAACGTTGAAATTTTGTATGTGGGACTGCTAACATGTAGATGTGCACCTCCCTTTTTGGTTGCAATCGGCCACACCAAAAGTATATATATATTCACTCTGTTGCTCAGCTCCGTGAGATCAGTTCTTTTTATTCTTATATGTTGGTAAATTGTCCCCCCCCCTTTTTTTTTTTTTTTTTTTTGCTTTAAAAATGATTGAATCATGTTGTTCGTATCTTCCGGTTAAAGATTTTATGCCTCTAGTTAACCGGCATATTATACTTGCAGAATTATCGACGATTAAAAGTTGTTTAAATGCGGCTAAGCCTTTTTTTTTTTTTTTTTTTTTACTATAGCAGCCATATTTGTTTACATTTGAAACTTAGCAGAATAGTGGATCTGTTGCCAATCTAGAGAAACTAAGCTTCGCAACAACAAAGATAACGTCTTCTTTTATTATTACGAATTAAATCACGCTTAATCTATTCTGGAAGGTATTCGAGGAGATACGTGTTTAAGGTTTACTTCGTAATTTTTAATATAGATATTTTCAGTTTTTATGTATTTTTGCATTGTCGCGAAGTGAGAACTGAATTAATTGAATGAGAAATACTGAATCGTCCGTGAAAAACTGTTTCTTTTTTGTTTTGTTAATTTCTTTTATACATTGTTTTAGATTTATTATAGTATTTGAATAGAACATGTAGCAACGATTAGATAATTCTTCAAATGATATAAATTCTGTGCATTCTGAGTTAAAATATGAACAAAATGTAACGCTGTTAAGTGAACCTAGCACCAGAGTATCGCTATGATAAACAAATATAGTAAATTTTAAATTATCCCGTATATTACCTCAGCATAGCGTCCACAACAAATTAAATCGGTTTCTGCGCTTTCAGTGTCTTTGTTGCCGAGTGGGACCAAACGGAATCTTAATTTTGTGCACCGAAAAATCTGCCTTTTTTACCTGCTGGACGAATTGCTTGTTTTTGAGTAGAAACTGTAATTTTAATTGTAAAAAATTATTTTTATTTTTTTAATTTTCTTAACTTTATTTGATGTTTTATGTTTTTCTATATCTTTCCATTTTTAATGACGATATTTCGAGGTTTTATGCATTTTTGCCTTGTCGCTAAGTGAGAACTGAATCAATTATGAATGAGAAATATACGTGTAATGAAATTTGAGGAAATAAATGTTCCGTATTAGCAGCAAAATATTGTCGCCAGTCTGACTCGAACAGAGGAGAATGCTTACGAGTAGCGCATGCGCATTAGATAAGCGGCGTTGAATTGGCTGTGAAAAACTGTTCCTTTTTTATTTGCTTAATTTCTTTTATAAATCGTTTTCGATTTATTATAGTATTTGAATAGAGCATGCGACAACGATTAGATATTTCTTCAGATGATATAATTTTTTGCATTCTGAGTTATAAAATCAATGAGATGTAACGCTGTTAAGTGAACCTAGCGCCAGAGTGTCGCTATGGTATATAAATATAGTTAATTTTAAAGGGTGCACTTATTCTTTTGTGTTTTATGCGCTATCGACAAAGTAGAATTCAATAAGTTTAAATGCAATGCAAGAAAAATGGGTATAATTTAATATTTCGAGCAAGGAAGTCATGTGGTGTGCACATCAGATTTTTTAATATTTATTTTTATCATATTTGATTTAAATAAAATATATAGCTTTACAGAATCCCCTCGAAGATTTTTTGAAAAGTTTTTCTTATTTAAAAGACGATAACAGTGAAAATGTTAGAGTAACAGTCTGAATTCATACTTTTCTTTTAACCGATGATTCACTGGAGGAATTATACAATTTCTTTAAATTTATGTTTGAAAAAGTAAAAAATATTGACCAGTTTCTTTAATATGAGGACGAACAATACCTGATCTGTTTTTGTCGGAGCACTATCAAATCTAGATAAAGGCATAACTTTCTTTTCTCCAAAGAGTTATGTTTATATGCAGCATAAATTTCAAACATTATTTTTATAGTGAATATACACATATATTCTTTTGCCCTCCGTAAAAGAAAAGAAACACTATGAAGAATGTCAGTCTTTTAATTGTAATTAAAGCTCATAGATAATGAAATGATTAAAATCTCAAGCCCATAATATCCACTAGTGACTAACGATTACATATCAAATTTAAATCAGTAATTGGTGGAACTTCCCCTGGCCGCAATGCATGTTTGTTAAGCGTTGAGGTAGTAAGGCGTGAAAAAGATTCCTAATCTCATCCTACGATACATTTTGCCAGGCATTTCTCTACTGTTACTCCAGATATGCGATATTTCGGGTTCCCGAATATAGCAGCTTATCTATTCCATACATGTTTGATTGTGAAAGTTCTGGCAACCTTGCTGACCAGGGTAGAGTATCAACAGCTCGAAGATATTCCAGAGATATGCGAACTGTATGGAATCTAGCATTATGGAATTTCCATGATGACGTTCTATAAAGGGTAACGTAAACGGCCGCAGGATGTCACCAATATATTGTTGAGCTGCCAAAGCTGAATGCAGGATGACTATGGTCGACTTGCTGTTGTGAGAGATAGTTTCCACACCAAGGATCACACCAAGGATAATGGCTGTGTGCTTCTGTAAATAAATACTGATTGGGACCACTGGCCACTCATGCACGGAACCGATGGTCATCTGCTACAAGACTGAAGCCAGATTTATCGCTGAACACTATGCGATACCAATCGGTTGGCAGCCACGATGATAGTCGCAATCAATGTTTCTCGGCAGCTGAATGGCTGACTGCAAGCAAGCTTTCATGGTGCATGTAATTCAAATGGGACAATTTCCCATTGGATTGTCCTGTATTAAATAATGCCTGTCTCGCCCTTTTTTTAATAATTATTATTACTATGTATAAAGTAAATTTGAGAGAATTTTGAGAGTAAAAAGGTCTTCCGAAAAAGTACATTTATCCATCGGCAGGCAATGCTCATTAGCACTGCTGCAAAAGAACAAAACAGTCGTTTGTTTGTAGAATTTTCTTTTTTCATTTTCGATACACTAACTTACTTAGATTTGGGTCTACCTGCTGATAAAAATAAATTTCAAAAATAAAATGAACACGCTTAAGAAGTAAAGCCATTAAATAAAATGAACACGCTTAAGAAGACTCCAAATTCTTCACCAGTTCAATTAAAAAGTGGTGAATTCTAATTCTCCGTCCATGCCAGGCTACTGTGCACTAGAAAAACTTCCGATCTTGAAGTAGAATGAGGAAGTATAACACAAACTAAACTTTTCTTTTGTGCATACAATCTTCCATTTTAATCTCACTTCCTGTGGCTTTAAACTGCCTATTGCATACGCGTTTTTGAAACCTGTTGTGTCAGCTTTTTTTCTCATTAAGGAAATGCTTTTCATATTCATCAGGCTTTGAATCTTCATTACTGCTTTTTTTACATGAGGCATGTGTAAATGAACAAATTTTTTAACATTCCTGATTTCGTAATTCAAATGAAAGTGTCTTTACTCAGTTAAAGAGAACGTTATGAGGGAGTTTTTTCCTATTATTTCAAATGATAATCTCTGTATACAACTCAATACGTGTCCTGCTTGTGATATGAGAAAGAAAGCACTTCAGAAACTTCAAAATAGTCAAGAAAAATCAAGTTAACTATTGGGACCAGTATTCCAGCAATGTTATTATTGCAAGCTGTATTGTTAAAACAGTAAAAGACACAAAGGTCAGTCAAAATCTCTTCGAATATAACCAATAAGCAAATCGAATATCTTAAACTGGCTTTATCAATAGCTGGTGACGAATCTTGTGACATAGCGCAAGTTTAATTTTTGCTCGATTTATTTCGTCTACGGTTCCTAAAGTTTTAGGATTATTGCCACTGAAAGGTCAAACACGTTGCGAGGATATGGTAAACGCTGTCATTCAGTACCTGGAGAAATATCATATTCCACTTGATAAAACTATTTCAGTTTCAGAAGATGGGGTAAAATGTGTGACCGAAGTGAGAAAAGGTTTTGTTTCTATTTTGAAGGAAAAATTAATCACGATATACTATTTTACCATTGAATCATTAATCAAGAAGCGCTTTGTGCGCAGACATTTTCAAAAGAAATTTGCTGTATTATGGAGTTAGTGATCAGGACTTTCAACACAACTGTAGCTAAAGCTCTTTATAATCCCAGTTTAAAGAATTTTTAGATTAAATGGAGATTGAATGTGCAGATGCTTTGCTGCATAATAAGGTACGTTGGATTTTAAGAGGAAACGTTTTAAAATGTTCCGTTTCCTTGTTATTAAAAATTCTCCTTGAGAAGCGTGTTGTTATCATGAATCAACCGAGGATCAGCGGATCCAAAAATTTTATTTCATGCTAGACGTTATGTTTCATCTAAGTAATCTTAACCGTAAACTACAGGGGAAAGAAAACATTTTTTTAGTGTTGGAAGAGGTCATTTGATTCAAAAATAAGGTATTCCTTTTACTCAACACTTTGAAAGAGAACCATTATATCATTTCACAAGCCTGCTGGAAAATCTCCAAGAAAAAAATTAGGTAATTGGCATTTAATTGTTCAAAACAACAATTTTAAATTTGAGAGAAGCGTTTCTATGGAGGTTTCCGGAATTCAGAAATAGGTAGTAGGTGGTTAGTAGATGTGAGTGGGGCACCAGAGACTTCATGGATTACATAGGTAACGCCCTAGTTTACAAACCATCTTTAAGAGTTAAATCCACCATGGGGCAATTAGTGCATTGCTGAATTTAAATGGAAGAAGAGATGGTCTATTGTTGGGGATGAGGTTACTTTGATATCACAGTTGGGTATTTGCTGTACGATTTGTTCAGTATAGTACATGTTTATGTGGGCAAATTCCTCATTTATTGAATTGTACAGTTGTTATATTGTTCAGTACATTGTGGATGCTGACTACTTTCGGCATTCCTTGTGTTAATCTCCCTGGCAGATTACAAGCCCGTAATGGCTCAGTTTTTCATATTGTTGTTAGAATTTCGGCAGGATGAGTCGCTATGTTATTAATAAACGTCTGAATGGTATGTCAGTGTTGGAGGGTCCTTTCAAGTGGAGTTCTTTCGTGAGCCGACATTTAAAAAGGTAATGATCCGCGTCACCCAATTCTCCGCATAAACATGATTCGGTATTTCCCAGGGTCCTCTTGCAGAAGTAATCCGGGAATGGACCATGTCCGACACCTACCGAGTTAAAAAAAAACTCGTATACTTCTGGTTTTGTTATTCACTTTCGCAAAGAACTCATGTGTGCGACGGTTCGTTGTAGCTTCATTTCACTGTTGTTTCCAGATCTTTTGCGTGTGCATATTTAATACATTCCTCAGGTTGTAGAGTCATTGGGATTTTTGATAACAGTAAACGTGAAAAGTGAGCAATGCCGTCGCCGGGACTCGAAGCTGGACCTCTCGAATACGCGTCGAGTGTACTCCCGTTACACTACGAAGGCATGCAGAAAGGAGGGAGGAAATAAGTAAGGTGGATCTTCCGAAACGGTACATCAAGGAGTTCTATTTGCTTTTGTGCTGCTTCTTTTGCAATACATCTGCAGCATCGTTACTTGAGTCCCCACTGTAGCCTTTTATCCACATGAGTGTAATTTTTGAATTTAGCATGTTTTTTTAAGTATTAATTAATTTTGAAAGCAGTTTTAGAGTTGATGACTGGCAATTCAGAGATAGCATAGAGACCTTAGCCCTTTTTAAAAGACTTCTCAGTGCTGACATAATAGAACTGAACTTTTCTTCCATTAATATTAATATTGGCGCTTTCGAAATGCAATTACTGGAGTTTAAAAATAAAGAATTATGGAGCTTCACATCTGAAAGCCTTAATGTTGATGTGGAAAAATTGGAAGAAAATAGCCATGATCTTAGTTCACAGCTAAAGTGGCCTACTTTAAAAGACCTGGGAAAGGAAGACATGATAATTTTCAACATCTGGAATAGTATTCTAACCAGTTAAAAAAAAATCTAGCATTTGCTGTTCTTTCACACTTTGGCTCTACATATACATGCAAACAGTTATTTTCGAGCCTGAAACTTTTCAAAAATAAATTGAGAAATCGTCTTACGAGAACCTGGAATCTTGCTTGTTGGTCTTTGGTCCCTGTAAGTGACGCATAGAGCAAAGAATCTATACATATTTCCCCTCAACTTCTTTTCCTAGAGTCCCTTTGTTGTCCTCTCTCCTGGCGGGAATATTCAAATGAAAAACAGAACGATTGCACAGAGGCGCCTTGTTTTTATACCAACGCCTCTTGAGAAATAAATGGAGAAGAATCTTTTGAAACTGAAGAAGAGTTAACGATGATGATTATCTTTTTTTTTTTTTTTTTTTTTTAAAGTGTGTTTCAATAACTGCAGTGGATATCGAGAAAAACTTCTCACAATATAAAAACTTATGTACTGATAACAGAAGATTTTTCACTTTCGAAAACATCAAGAAACGCTAAATAGTTGAGTGCAAACGTAATACATTTGTGTAAGGTTGAAAATTCGGAAGAAAAAGTAGAATTCAAGTGACAGATGTGTGTAATTACTTGGATTTTAATCCATTTGACAGTGATTGTCAAATGTTATTTTTTATATTATTGTTTATTATTCTAGGGGACAATTAAAAAAATTCGTATTTTCAAAGGTATTTTTCCCTTTTAAATTTATTTTCTGGCCCTTTTTAAAGGCATTTTCAGTCATTAAATCCGGGTTCTGGTTATTAGTGTTTCAATCCCATCCATCTGTTTAGCATTTTGCTAATGCTTTTTAACTTTATTCTAATGGACGCAGGAGCTTTTAAAACTTAACGGCTAAATTTGAAATGTTTTATGCGGTCTAGTCGAAGTTTATTTAAAATATACACTCTTTTTTTTTTTTTTTTTAAATTTATTACGTGCTCCGCCCTTAGGCACTACACGAAATGGGAGGGAAGCCCCGTGGAGGTCTTTTTAAGGGAAACTGGCTCGTATCCACGTTACACATGGGGAAAACCACGAAAACGCCCATGCAGCCAGCCCGTTCACCGGGACTCGAACCCCGGAACGAACTACCAGTGTTCAGCGGCTTTTACCGCTCGGCCGCTGGTGGGCCAAAATATACATTCAAACGCAAAATTTTACAATTATTTTTAAAGATTACATTTTATTTTATTATTTCAGTGCTTAATACACTTAAAAGTAAATAATGCTTTACGATTATAATAAAAACTTTTTGAAGTATTACAATTATGTTATAAAATGTAAAATGTATAGGTTATGAAACCATGTCTAATGAGAAAATTTGATACGTTGCAGAAATAGCACTTTCAAAGGCAAAAAAGTGTGCATACCAATAGAAATTTCTCCGTAATATTAGCATAGGTCTAGAGTCTTTGTTCCCATAGTCTTTATACGCAGAGCTTTATGAGAATAACGTAAAACGCTAATGGGCGTTTCCTTCTCTAATGTAGTGTCTTGCTTTCGCTTTTATGCTTGTCAGCTCGGTGAACCGAATTACTACCGGATTTCACTTCCTGGCTTTTGTATGAAACTGGTAATATACCATATCACGTGCTGCTCGAGTTACTCAAGCTGTCGAAAGCTTCACCAATCATACGTTATCAGCTTCATTTCGGAATTATCCTTCTATCGTAATTTTGGAGACAATACCGTAATTACCTCTGCCTGCGTTCCCCTCTTCTTCAGCAGTTTAACGCGAAAGGATAATTTTTACAGTAGTTTCTAGGTCATAAATAATTGAAAATTTATATTCAGTATGCTTCTGTTTGTCATTACAATCATTCACACAATGACAGTATCCGAATCACTCAAAGATGGTGATTTCATAACTTCTTGGCACGAGAGATACATGCATGTGTGTCTGGTTGTTTTCGTTATTTCACTGGATTATATCATAAACATTCTATTATGGATTAGAAACTGTGCTACTGAATTTGAGCAGTGAATTTCTTTCCTTAAGTATCTTCATTTTTTAAGTATCCTTCTTTCCCCAAGTATCTTCATTAAAAGAAGGCTTGAGAATTAATAAAAACAAAGCAATACAAGTTTTGAATTAAATATTACCTTAACCACTTTTTGAATTTATTTAATTATACTTTGATGAGGTCTCTGAGAGTATAACGAACGATCTGTATTCTAATCCTGTAATATAAACGAAATTTGTAATTTTAATCGTGTAATGACACTACAGTTACATTCGATGTAATTTTACAATTAGAATGTCAAACTTCAAATGCATTTAGTTCTTCAAACATTTTATTGTTTATGTTATTTCTTTAATACCAATTCTCATTCAATATTTACGTATTTTAAACAGCAAAAGCACTTCCATTATTTACTACCTAGTGGAATATGTGCTAGTTAATGATTTTCCTATTAATGAGGTTTCTAAATTGTCTAATGTGCTTTCGTCTGTTTCCTAGCGAACTTTACTTCTAAATGCACTTTAAATCTTGGTATCACAGCCAGAATATTTGCTTATGAAACATATTTGGTTTAGAAATTTCCGTTAAAGCCAATGTAAATAAGGGTATTACGATGGGGAAACATCCGGAGTTTTTCTATTTGTCAAAACTTTCGTTTCGTTATTTGCAAAAACTATTTTTCAAATAAAAGAATAATTTATGTGAATGCAAGAAAATTCCTTAGTTGTAATAGACTGAGGATCCAAACTAACTTTGTTCGACGAAAGAAAATAAAAGCCTCTTTAAATTATTTTTTTTTTATATTCTGTAGTCCTATATTTCAGCGAATTACTGTAGTGGAGTACTTTCACGTTCTAGAGCTAACCGAGATACTAAAATTGTCTTAGAAACGTTCTTATTCTTAACGTTATTCTCTTAGAGAAATTCTTCCCAAATATTTTGGACTGTCAGATTTACGTTTCACTCGTCATGACAAGCGTTGCCATGTTACTATGGTGCTGCTGGAAAGATGAATTCATTTTTTATGCAATACTCGCAGCCAATTTTTAGAGTGCTGCCATTTGATAAGACATAGGATTTTAAATTTATCTTTCAAATGTAATTGATTTCAAATTCCTTAGCTCCGCTAGTAGCCGAGTAGTTAAGACTGCTGAACATTGAGAGTTCGACCCGTATTCGATCCTAGGCAAAGGCAAACTGGCTGGTGGCATGGTTGTTTTTCCCCATGTATAACGTGAATACGAGCCAGTTTCTCTTAGATAGTTTTTCACGAAAGCATCCTTGTCCTTAGGTAGATAGCCTTCGGGTGCTTTGCACATTCAATTGACGTAACCTAATCTTTATTTCTTTCTTTCACTAACTGAAAGATTTAAAAACAATAAACATGTTTCTTAATTATTCAAACCTTTATTTTATTTTAATACCATATTTAACATATTCGTTTATTTTACATTATGTCCAACTCATAACTTTAGTGAACATTCGCAGTATTATTGTAATTCATAAAAGCTATTTTTAACTTCGTATATTAGGTATCTGGTATAAAATCATTTGGCTTTGAAAATTTTATTCATTTCTTTCTTTTTATTAAAAGCGTGTTCTTTTAAAGCTTAAGTCCATTCCAAACAAATAAATATGGAAATTGTTAAAAGTTAAAACCCGGTTAAGACAAAAGCCTCAATAATATGTTAATTTATTTGCATACGCAGACTTTTATCTTAACTGTTAACCTTATGCAACTCATTTTCGCTGCAACAAAGAAAGAAATTAGAAAAATAATCTGTTCTACTCGACTAGGAAAATAATCTACTCCAGTTTGCTAGGATTAAGATTTTAAATGCGATGTCACACTAAGAAATTTATAGGAATTCTTGAATCAGGATCGAAAAGAAGTAAAAATATTCCAGAATTTAAAATCTGACCTTGAAACGTTTCGTGCATTTGAATTCGGATCCTTCGTGAGTGTAAAGCAAAACGTGTAGAAGGACAGACTAGTTATCTTCTTGAAGAAATCTGGAATAATAGGCTATTTTGTAGTAGTCTCGTGACGAAGCGTTCTGTTTACGGAATTTAGAATAACTATTTGGTTTCATCTGAAGAATTCCCGAAACTTAAATGTGAGCATTTTACCTTTTAGAAAATTGAAGTTAAGTCTTAAATTGTCCCATTCAGCGTATTTGGATGAAAAGCATTAAGTACACACACAGCTAAACTCCGATTATCTAAGATCACGTAGACTGTTTCCTAACAAACTCGGATTAAAAATTACTGATATAAAAGTTTTAAAATTACGGATATAGTAAAATGTTACTGTTAAGACTCTTTTCGTATCTTGGTGAATGCTTTGCTAAACAGAAAGAGCAAAAATAACATTTACACTTACTTTTGTGGTATATGTATATTACATAACGAAAATTTATAATCGTAGTAATACATAATTAATGCCAACTAAGTAAGTGGTTTAGACCATGAATTCTAGTAGACTTGTATTACTAGAACAATTTAACCAGCGATCAAATTGACTTGTATTACCAGCGAACAAAGTGACTTGTATTACCCTATATGTAACACGAATACGATCCTATTCTCCTGATTCCTGTATGATTTTACATATATGTAATGTAGATATTATTCAGTTTCCCTTTGGAAATCCTTCACAAAACATTCGTCTAAGTAGATAAATATTGCATGCTTTGCTATATTAAGTTAAGCAAAACATTTATAGAATTAAATTCCTTTTCCTTCAAAATACGAGAATGCAACTAGAGGTAAAAGTCATAAAATTCACGTAAATGTTACTTCAGAGAAACTAATAATTTCCAAAAATTTAAGGAAATACATATTAATAAAATATCTCTTTATTATGCTTATTATAAGGATTAGAAATTTGCTTTTTACACATAATTATAAATTATAAATGATTTATGATTAATAGGAGCAATACTAGCACTTATGTTATGTTTGAAAGTATATTTTAAAAATATATTGAAATACTTTGCTCTGAGGATGTTGTAGTAGAATAATATAGAAATCAAATTTGAAGGGAAAAAACATATTAGTCTTAAAAATTAAAATTAAGGGGGAAATAAAACCTTAATTTATGTAAAGCTTGGGGTAGATTTTGAATAAAACTTTTTCGGCTTCTAAAGCGATCAGACACAAGTTTCTCTTCTTCAGGAGCAAAATTGTTCTTCGCTTCTGAAAAGAGTTTCATAGTTTATTGATGAATATTTCTAAAATATTTTTCATATCGTATACTTACTAACCTATAATGAACGTAAGTTAAATATTTCTACCTATCGTTTTTCAATAATAATTGACAGAGATTTGTGACTTCTTTAGAATCGCATTAGTTTAAAGCTTGGAGAATGTCGGTTTTGAAACCTATGGCATGGAATACTTTAAATACAGAACCAAATTTCCTTGCTTTTATTGGGTTTACTATAAATTTATTAAGCACCAAATTTAAATGCAAGAAACTAAATAATTGATAAGTGTAATTGTTTAACAAAAATGTCTGCGCAGAATGTAGTAAATTTGTCGTTCTAATTTCGAATATGTTTATAACAATAAAACTGTTTCTGCTTTTTGTAACAGGAAGAAGAAAACTGAGACAATGTCTTTTGTCTATGTGCTTCCTTTACGCTTAGACAATTTTGTCCGAATTGTTCTATCCAGATGACAATCATTAAAAGCCATGTAATGAATATGGTCTTAAGCCTGAAACAAACATGAAAATGCCCTGTAGGGCAAACAAAATGAGATATGTTATAGTCTCGACAGTGTATACTTTCTTTAAAATACAAAAGAATAAACTTTAATGAAAGAGGAATTCAATGCAAATAATTTTTACTTTAAGAACAATTTTTTAAGTACCTATTGTGTCTAGAAAATTATTGCTGCAAATTTTTGTGGCGAGTAAGACTGTAACGAAAGTATGGAAATTTCGAAAATAATAATCACACATTTTTCTCCCATTGTTTTGTACAACTAAGATTAGAAATCTAAGGGGAAAATTCCGTTAGTCTGGTATAAACTGAATTAATGCGCATTTAGTTCGAAGCTGCTATCCACTCGAACCCAAAGCAGAGTTGCTAAATTTCACTATTCTAACCTTTTCAAGTTACATACTGCTCGAGTTCTTATTTAAGAACTTGGGAAAATATTGCACTAATTTTCTTGTTATCAACAAAGATACGCTCCTTAGCTTAGGAATAAAATTTATAAGGAGCAGAGTAATTGCCCAGTGTAACTAATTCTTTAATGTAAACTCTGCTGCTAATAAACTGATGGACTAACTGTAACAGCGAGTGTGACCTCTGGTGAGTAACCAGATAAGTACTTCAGTAAAAGCCAAGTGTTTAACCTGATAGTTTGTCTCAGACTCTTGCTCTGTAATTTTCTTAAATGTAATGTCCGTGTGTAACTCAAACCTGTTAATAAATAATTGTTACACTATAAAGGACTGTTTTATGACTCCATCCAAAACTACTCCCTCATACCAGTATATTAAAATTTAATGTAGTATTTTTTAAAAAATGGGATTTTGCAGTCGGATTAGCTGTAAAATTATCATTTTTTTAAAAATTTATAGGGATTTTTGAAAGTACATTCAAATCTTCTTTAACAGGTGTTCCACTTTATCAGACATTCTTAGTTAATGTTCCTAAATTCTCGGACCCTCTAGTTATAGAAATTCTCATTAAACGAAACCTCCTTGATAATATTCAATACGAAATAATTGTATTGCACTTTCTCGGTAGGAGAACATTGTTAAAAAGTCCCGGAGAGCCCGGCTTAAAGCGCTAAAATTTCGCATTTGTATGTTGTTGTATTTAATTATGGCAAAGCACACTAGGGCTATCTGCCTAAGAGGAGGGATGCCTTTCGTGGAGGACTTTCTAAGGGAAACTGGCTCGTATACACGTTACACATGGGGAAAACCACGAAAACACCCATGCAGCCAGCCCGTTCGCGGGATTCGAACCTCGGACCGAACTACCAGTGTTCAGCGACTTTACCGCTCGGCCGCTGGTGGGCCCACGCATTTGTAAAAATAAATAAATATTCAAAAACCTTGTCCCATGAGTGTCTGTTAACAGAAGGTTCAACTACATTTAAAATTTTGCCTGCCTAACTTCTCAAGATTGTTTTAAGTAATTTTCAGCCTGAAAGAAATTTGATTGATTACGTATTATCTAATTTCTTATTTTTTTCCCTTTCAGTGGTTTGTGGCCAAGTGGTGTTGTATGCCATTTTCAACAATGCGGGTATTCGAGGAAATATTACTTTTTATCAAGGTCCTGAAGATATAAACGTAACAATTTCTGTACACTTGAGTTCTGTGAATCCCGAACCAAGATCATTTGCCTGGGGAATACATTCATTTCCTGTGTTCTTCGACACAAAATCTCCTTGTGCATCATCTGAACTTGGATCTAAGTACGTATATAATTATAAATTCTTTCATTTCTTCTTGACGTCAAAACGTTCCTTCTAAAACTTACTTCGAAGTTCAATAATTTGAGGGTAAGATTTTAAAAATATTTATCGATATTCCGTTTGAGCAAACCATTGGGATTGAACTCTAAAATTACCAATCCGTCAAATTGACAGTTTTTTTTTTCCTTGCTAGAAAGAGGTCCATATTAATCGTCGGTAGTTTTAAAGTTAAAAAAAAAAAAAAAAAAAAAAAAAAAAAACTTCAGAAATGCTGAAATATTCAGAAGGCTGAAAGAGGCTACAAATTGATAGTCTAGATGGTTTTAGGCCAAGTCTTACTCTAAAGTTTGGGAAGAATATCTCAGAAGTTGTAGCAATGTGTCATGGCATTCACTCGCTGGGAAATTCTGTTAGCTTAGCTTATCATAAAAAGTAATGTTAAGATTAGATAATTAACTGCTGCTATCAAAGTAAATCATAAATTATTATCACACTTAACTATTACTCCAGTTTCAATGCCAATATAACTGCAGCAAACATTGTGTGTATAAGCGTCATGATCAAGAAAGAATTTAAAGGATTTCAACATTATAATTCAGCTATACCTCTATTAAAATGGTATATAATAAAACCGACAATTATATATAAAAGTATAATTTTATATATTATTCGTCATTTCAAACGTTTCCAATTCATATCATAGTTACTGCATCAGTACAACTGCGAGTCCTTTCTGGAGACCTTTTATATATGATTACCCGCTGAAACAGTCTTCTTTCCTCCATTTTCTCATAGTGACAGCTTTAAAACTGCATTACAAACACGCTCGCCCAGTTTCACCATTATTTTTGACCATAGTCGGTTATTAGCCAGACCTGGGCAATGATTGCAGACCTAAACAGCAATGTTGTACCTGTAACTTAAATCTTCATCGTATCTATAGATGTTCAGGCCAGAGCCTAAATTGCGCCGGAGCCTAACGGAGGCCGGCTTCGGTACTTCTCAGATTTCAAGATGTATTATAATTTCAGCCAGAGTGCACCAGCACTCCGGACGTTTAAGGAATGAAAGGCTCCCCAATTATATGTCAAAGGCTTGTTCTCCAGGATGTGCTATGAATTTATGAGAGCGGGTAAATTTTGTGAAAAGTGATACCCTGGTCGTGCACGTTCCACGCTAGTGACTTCCTACTGCAGAGCCCCTGTAGACTTCATGTAACCAAAATCATTGAATCATGTAACCAAACGGGAGGACCAATGCTGTCACCTTGTACAGAGAAGTCTTACATTTATTCTCACGTTGTTACCGAATCGTATTCAAGGAAAATTTCTGCTTGACGGCTAGAATTATATCGACAGGTCATCGCGATCAGAAAGTCTTGAGCTCTTCCCTCTTTATTTTCAAAGCTACACTTTTTCATTCAATTTCCTTTCATATCCTCGTACTGTTTCTAGAATTCTCACTATTCTCCTTAGTGGAGAAAAAAAGTGTTACCTACCATCCCTTAGAATAGTACATTATACCTATATTCAGAGTTTAATCTCAGACGGAGATCAGCTGAGCTGCTTCTTATCATCTAAGTGGAATTGTAATTTCAGCCGATGCCCCAAATAAGGCAAGGCCCGATTTTTTTTATTTAACTCTTTATAATTAATTTAATAATTTATTAGATTTCTCTTTATCTCTGTACATTTCTCTTAATTTAAATTTAATTATTTATTTATTTTAATTTTTAGTTTTTTTTTTTTTTTTTTTAAATTTATTTTTTCTTTCGTTCCTCACAGTCTATAAAGCTTCGGCATTTCTAATTTCAGAAATTAATCCCTGCTTCAGGCCCATAAAAAACTTTTCCGAGAAACGCGTTCCTTTCAGGAGTACAAAGGAAGACCTTCCAGAAGTATAATATGCAGCAATGGAAATTTCCTCTGATTGGTTCCTTTTCTACGCAAAATTGAGCTGCCGGCATTGTATTTTTCCCATAGTCGTAAAGTACTGGGATTCGTACCCGCAACATATAGCTGAGCGCAACTGTTGCGGCTAGAAACCTATCGTTCAACTCAAAACAAATGCTGGAAAAACACATTTCTGAGAAAAGTTTCTTATTCTGCAGCGCTAGATCTTACAAGGCCTTCTCGGCTGCTTATTCAGTACCATCTTAGATAATGATAAGATCCGTGACTTTCATCTGAAATGAAAAAAATAAATTTCGAATTTAATACACCATTCACCATTTCTTTCTCCAATATATAATAGCACAAGTTTATAGGGCAATATTGAATTTGTAGAAATTTTTCGGTTCGGTACTTCCATTGCAATGGAAAATTATTAGAAACAGCATATTTCCAATCTCTTGCTGTAAAATACTAATTTTCCTGTAGTCTGCTCGCTTTCGCGACCAATTTGCTTGAGAATTTCGCGTGCCTCTCATTAGAGTGCTTTCCACTGAGTTGTCCTGTCGCGAAGTTCCTGAAGGTTGAGATCCCTGCTGTTTGATGAGATTTTAAGTTATTTCTGAATAATTTAAATTCAGGAATAAGCCTTGAGTAAACCTTGCGTATTTTTTCGCAGGCGGTTTAGATTATGCATTTGAAATTTTTAAAGCAGAATTTCAATTGTTCAGTTCTTGATATCCGACATTTATTCTTCTTCGTATGCCAAGGAAAATTAATCATCTTATTTCATTTATGTGTTTCTAATATTTCTTTGATTTGAATACTGTACAATATAGATTCCGTTAAACTAATTATTGCTTTAATTTAAATGAACGTGTATGACATATCTGTGCAACTTTCGCACTGCATCTGACAGATATTTGACAATACTGTAGTCTGAAAACATTTTTGAGAAAGCTGATAATGCTCTGTATATAAGCCTGTTAGTCTTTGCTTACTCTTTGAATCATTGCTTAGACACAGTAACTGCTTTTTCACTAAATTAAATAAAATTTTAACTTCTTCTTATGGTCACTTTTTAAGGTGTTGCAATAATGTAGAAATTGTTTTAATCTCTATCATTGTTAAAGTTATCACTAGATAAAAACTGTTTCAGAATCATTACTATAATTTTTCAGTTCTGTATTTATCTCTTCAACCAAAATTATGATTCTTTTCTTTTTAAAGATAAAGTATCGATTTTCTTAATTATTTTTTACGTAATTAATATGCACGTAATTATTATGTGAAATGATTTACGTAATTATTATGTGAAAGGAAGAATGTGTTTTTCATATTAGTTTAATTTTTATTGAAAAGGTAATGTTATGCTTAGAGCTTTATTTTTAAATGAATATAAAATATTTCTTTATATTCTCTTAGTTTAATACAATATAAATGAAGCAAAATTATAATTTTAGTTTTAGGATTTTTTTGAAAGGAACTTAATTTTATTATTTTCTTTTGACTGAAATAGAAATTGCTTGCGTTTAAATAAAAAAGTATTTTCATTATTTAATTTTATCATAAAAAGTCCATTTTATGAATATATGTATTACTATATAATCTTTTTTGAAATAAGTTATGATGAACGGGAAAATTTAATTCCCTTATTTTTAATACAGTAAATACATATTTGATCTACTGGGGCAGTACTATTATGCCGAGTTTATGTATATATGAGTATATAATATGTATGTCTAGATGGGTTTTGATCCCATTTGGTCATGATATTTGAAGTTCGACTGAAATACGCAATACTTTTATTCTTAGTTATTTCTTATGTTAGTTCTATATTATCATTCAAATACTATAACAAAATGTAGTGAAAATATTTTTATTTCTATTTAAGTAGAACAAAGAAGATATTGTTACAATATGCCCAGATACGGCAAGATAGCTTCCACGCAAAGCGGGTTCAGGGTTGCCAGAAAATGGAAAGGTAAGGCAGTGTTGCCAGCGCAAAATCGCCCATTTAGCGACATACCATTGACGGAGCGAGAACATTCTAGAACGAACTCTTACCTGTTTGAACCAGAATGTTCTCGAAGGCTAGTCAGAAGCTATATAAACCCTGCTTGTACGCGGAGTAGCAGTGTATCGTGAGTTGTAACTCGAGTTTATCGTGAGTTTTATCGTGAAGAGTATCTTGAGTATGTTGAGCTCCGAGAGCGATCGATCGAGTCAGGAGCTGCATTTAGTGTTTTGTCGTGAAGCTATCTTCACCGTTATAACTTGACGGCTGTGTTGCTGATTGTTTCAGCGTGTTTGTCTTAGTTTGTAAACGTGTCTTAATTTGTAAATGACGATTGTAAACCTGTTTTTGGAACTGTTCTGAGTAATACTGGTATAAAATGTGTTTTAATTCTTCATTAAGTGTTGTTATCAATCACTGAAAATCCACGAACCCGAAGAACGCAACAATATATTAAAATTGCAACATCAGGAAGGAATACTCTGACGAACGTCAAAATCGCATGAAAAGACGAAGTGGTTGGGATATGCAAATGATTAGTATTTCAATGTATTTAGATGATGCAGGAGAGAGAAACGACATATGAAGAACTGCATAAAAGAAAAATTGCGTAATGGATTTCTCTCATTCGGAAAGGGCTTTGTAAGATCGGGGTTTGCTCAGAATACCATATTATGCCTCGAATAAGAAGAAAGGCTTACCAGCAAGTGTCGGAATTCAATAGAGGCAGGAGCGTTGCATATCGAGAGTGTGGATTATCGTTCCGTGATATCGCCCGTCGCACTGGTCGACATCCAACCACTGTCATCTTTGAAATACTGGTGGCTGTCGAAAACATCGCAGAGGAAACAACACAAGAAAAAAAGTCGTCGTAGGCGAAAACATCGCAGCTCTAAAACATTGTGGCAATAAACAAAGCAGAGGAAATCCTCATGGTTTTAAAACATCGTCGTATAAAAGATCGAGGTAAAAACTAAAACAGTGGCAAATCATGGCATGTTGATAACATCGTAGACATGCCTTTTCTGACTAAAAACACTTCAAGTGAATTTTCGCATAATGATATGTGAGCACAAAAAGAAATAAATAATATTTTAGCTCTATATTTCGTAATTTTTTATTAATTAATCATTTTTTCCTGAAAAATCCAGAAAGCTTAAGCATTCAGAATCTGGTTTGGTTTGTGTGAATATGGAAAAGCCTGAAGGGCTATCTGCCTAAGGGAGGGATGCCTTCGCGGAGGACGTTCTAAGGGAAACTGGCTCGTATACATGTTATACATAGGGTAAAACCATAAAAACGCCCATGCAGACAGCCCGTTCGAGGGATTCGAATCTCGGACCGAACTACCAGTGTTCAGCGACATTACCGCTCGGCTGCTGCTGAGCGCTATTCAGAATCTGGAAATTAGAAAAATTAATGCTACGTATAGCCGCTAATAGAATTTTAAATTTATATTGCTAAATATTGAAAATCATTATTTAATTAATCTGTGTTATAAAGACGTATTAGTAGATTTTCAAGGAAATATATGCTGTAAAAATATTAGGAAAAGGAGGATAAATTTAAAATTGCTCATAGTTTTAAACTTCCTATTTCTGTTGGATAAATTTGTGTATTTTTGCACAAAAACAGTTCAAAGTAAGTCGCAAAAATACATGCAAATGATTAGTATAAGTCTCAAACAGTTTTCTTTATCAAGTTTTTGTCTTTAAAACTTAACAGATTTATAACTATGGAATCCATTCACAAGTTTTATCCAGGTTTATTCTTAATCGTTTTTAACTGAAAATATTTCATTTCCGTAATCATCAAGCTGATTAAATGATAAAAATAATATTAACTTCTTTTTATTTTAATTCATAATGAGGAAACTTCATTTTCGGTGCCATGTAAAATGTTATCAAAAGTCTTGCGTTTTAGTTTCCCTGTGTTTACAAGCATGATTTTTATCAATCACATTCTAATTACAATTTATTATGAAAAATGCGATAGCATTATTTTTAAGTTTGCATTTTATTTCAGTTTTTACGACCTGGCCAAGCATCATGGTTCGATAATGATCCCTGCAACAGATGGCATTCCTCAAGTATTTACAGACTCTGAAATCCAACTAAGGGGATCCAATACCATCTGGGGAAGATCTTTGTTACTCAGAAATATAGCTTATAATACCAATTTGAGAGCCTGTGCTAACATTGCGAGCGACGGTGATACAAAGACAGTAGAGGCCACATTTTCAGCGCCTGTAGTAGGAACTGTAATATTTCGGCAAGGTGAACTTGGAGAAACTACTATTTTTGCAAATATTTTCCATACTACTGAGGACTATACGCCATCAACTAACCATGAATGGCGAATTTTGGCCACTGATATTTTGGATACGACAAAAGAATTATCCAGGAAAAGAAGATGTGAATACCTTCAGGTAATTTGTGAAATATTTCCCGACACAGTGAACTTAAGCCTATGTAGTTATTCTTAGAACATTTAGAATGAATTTAATATTCGAATTAAAGGAATTCAGTATAACTTTTGAATTTTTTTCGTATTAATATTATTCGTAATTTCTTTATATAAATTACTTTAGAACAATTATGGTGAAATTATTGTGCATAGTCTATATTCGGTTCACAGGTTTATTTATCATAGGCCGCGTATTACCTTTTCTTAAGTAGCAACTTTCTGAGGCATACTTGAAAATGTTATCAAAATATCTATTACATTTAGTCACCTTCACAAGTTTCCGTGTTTCGAGCACAGAGCAGAAATTGAGATAGAATTCGAAGCTACTCGAAATAAAAGCTTTTGAAGCAATTACTATGTGTCTAAATAAGAAAATTTGCTAGAACAAGAACTTAAAAGAAAATGTATCTTCCACTTGCCATTTTTGTAACTAAGAAACAGTTGTAATCATTTCATCGCCATGTTTTTTTAAAAGAATTTTTGTAAAGTTGCTACCATTTTAAAAGAAATATATTACTGAAACTTTTAAAATAGCTAATACAGCTATTAACTCTTAAAGTAAGGTTACAAGCAGTCGATAGCATCTGCATTATTAGTACTGAATTCTAAGAAATAGTTTTATAAAATTAGAAGTTGATTATTGATGGTAATCTGTATGATTTAATGGCCCTTCATCAACTGTAATCGGGTATCCCTAATGATGAGCGATAAAAATTGAATGAGGGCTACCAAATTAGCTCTTTCAGTTTGCTTATATATTGTAGATTATATTCATAGCACTAAGAAATTCAAATTGAATTGTGTTAAATTGTTGATTTTATAGGTTTTATTCGATCCAAACAATATCGAAGATTCCAACTGCTCTAAATCTTCTCATCACAACTGCAAGATCGGCGAGATGACACGTAAACATGGAGAGGTAGCTGTGGGAGCAACAAATTCACGTTATTCTAAAAGGTAATAAAATGATTGAAAATTGCCTCAAATACCGAAATGTCTGATATCCTTTCTGCCATTTTATTAAAATACCCACCGTATACAATTAATAAATTCTTAACATTACCTAGTATTGAAACTCGAAATGACATTTTAAAAGTTATTTTGTATTATTTATAGATTTGTTTTTTATTCTGGTTGACACAGTATTTAAATTTAATATTTTGGTATCCGTTCGACGCTGAGAAGAATCACCGGTCAAAGCGCTGTATCGCCAAAGTAGGCAACCCAGAATATAACTCATATGTATTTTACCTGGCAACCCATTATTATGGTTGCGCGCACATTGTGCAAGCACGGCATGGGCACCGTTTTGGAATTCGAATGAAATAAACAATGTTCTGTTACAGTTTGCTAACAAAGTGTTCGAATGTGAATAGAAAATTAGTTTCAGAATAGCCGAATATAGTTTAAGACAGCTGTTCGCTTTTATTAATTGCTGTTCTAAAGAATATACATATGGTAAGTTTTATCATATAGGTTTTCTTTTTTAATCCAATGGCTTCAATTCTACATTGCTCACCCCTAAGGCAGAAGTGGTGGCCATTTTATTGTGGACGCACCTAACAGGCGTCCTCGGTTGCCTAGTCGTTGCCTCCCATGAAGTGACGGACAGTTACATCCATGGCTTCTCCAGGATTCAAACCCGGGCTCATATAAGCATTTCGTACCACATCACGCGCATAGGGACCTTAATCTTCGGGATTGGGTATGGCTTCCGATGACATCATTTCCCTCTACGCTTAGGAAGCCTTGACTTTGCTTAGGCTTGAGAGTACACCTCAACACCGTTTGTTTACATTTTGATAGCAGTACCGAAATGATTATTACTGTTACGTACGGTTGTATTTTTGGTGCCATGAGATTACACTTCTTACGGCCCTGTAATGTGGTGAATTAAAAAATTGGAGTGATTTTTTTCACTACAGAGAAAAAGTATTATTTCTTCTATTCTGCTAAATTGTTAAATCTGTATTATTATTAGGTGCAGAGATATTTAATAAACATATTCTTAATTTAAAACCGTTCATAATAAAGGTGGTTGTGATTATTAATTCATTATTTCATGTTCATTATACATCCATTCTCTGCAGATGTTATTTCCGAGAGCATGAGACAAGTCAGTTTTGGCAAATAGCAAAAGAGTTGGAAATTAACATTTTTTTTCCAATGGCGGTCCCAGAACGTCCACAGACGTTGGCCACTACTAAGGCCAGAAGTGGTGGTCACTTGATTATGGAGACACCTAATAGGTTGGCCACCCTTGCCTCCTATGAGGGAACGGACAAGTACAACCATACCTTCACCGGGATTCGAACCCAGGCCCTTCGGCATCTCAGTCAGATTCCCTGACCACTATACCGAACACAGAATTAAGTCTGTTTTCTCACATAGAATTATGACGGTATACTCACCAAGTTTTGTCTGTTCATGTTTTGCTGGATTATCGACCGCGCAATGTTCCGGTCCCCTTTTCCTACCTCCTCATTATCTACGGGTTTTTAATATACATACAAGGTCTATCGTGATGCGCCCATGTGGCAATAAATTGAATGAGCCGGAGAAACCGGTGGTACCTAATCAATCAGTCAGTCCGGGATTCGAACCCGGGCCATTTGGTATCGCAGTCGGCTCCCCTATCCACCATTACCGTCTGGGCGGGTCAAGACTTAACATAATATATAGTAAATTCACAATATTTGTAGTCAGTCTGGAAAAGTAAAATTTATTTTTGAAGTTAGACTACTATAGATTTCGATTAAAGAAATAAAGATACGTATGTTTAATTTGAATAATATTATTTTATGAATATTGCCCATTTTTAATGTGTATTATCTTTCATACCTTTAAAAATAGTGCTTATCAGAAAAGGAAATTCCTTTTCCTATATACGCTTATTAAATTCCGCGACAGTTTTGAATGCACTTTTTCCTTTCATTTAATGCAACTGAATATTAGAAATGTAAAAGACATAGTAACTAACATGGAAATAACACATGCAGTTCCAAAGGAAATATTTTCTGAAATGTGAAGAGAAATAAACGCAACAAAAATTGCAATAATAAGATACTTACGAGCACACAATGCCTTTACAGTTAGGCCGAGATCGTCGTGTAATCTAATATGTTATGGTTTTATACTAAATTCTAGAACTCGTTATTTATATAATCTAAGCGTTTAAGTTTCCATCTGATATTAACAGCGAACAGCATCTTTGAAAAATTTTGTTATTTTATTTTTCCATATAACAGGAAGTCATCTGCAGAACGCTTGAAGTAAATCTTCTTATCTGGCATAATTGTTCAAAAAAAAAAAAAAAAAAAAAAAAAAAAAAAAAACACCGCTAACTTTAACATTTCCGTGTTACTCATACGGGTCATTCAACAAAAACATAACCGTAAGAATCTCTCCTAAACGCCAATACGCCAAGAGAAAATGATTTCATCAAAAAGTGTGTCCAATCACAAGCACGGATTTTTCCCTATGCGCCTGGTGCGGTACAGAATGCTTGTATGCAGAAGGATGCTGAGAATTCTGCAGTTCTTTGATTTTTTTTTTTTTTTTTTTTTTTTTTTTTTTTAAGTTAAAATAAACTAAAAGTGTACATGGAGAGCAGTGCCAGTTTGCTGTGTGGTGTCGAGAATTCTACAATTCTCTCTCTCCTTTTTTTTTTTTTTTTTCCATAATTAAACCGGCTCGATGCGTACATGGAGAACAATGCCGAAAATTCTGCAGTTCTCTGATTTTTTTTTTACATTTTAAATAGATTAATGTGTACATGGGGAGCAGTGCCAATTTGCCCTGGAATGCCAAGAAATCTGCAATTCCCCCCTTTTTTTTTAAAGTTAAAACAGATCGCTGTGCACACGGACCCAAAAAATAAGTTAAGTGTTTTATTGTGGTTGTTTTTTGCGTTTTTAATTTAGCTACTTTGTTACTGTTTTATGAAATTCTGAATGTTTTGTTATGAACGTTTATGTAACATTTACTGTTTCATTATGGATGTTACTTGCATTTTTAATTCGTTGCTGTTTTATGCAACTTTCAGGTCGCCGCCATTTTTTTTTTTAAATGGTTACTGTTTTTCACGTTTTATGTTGGAAAAAAAATAGTCCCCAACGATTGGCGACTTTGCGGGAGAGCTGGGCGAATAACACGAAAGTACTAGCATTTCTATTGGCTAGCCGTCTGCGTTTTTTTTTTTTTTTTTTTTTTTTTTTTTTTTTTTTTTTTTGTATATAAGCTGTAGAAAAACGTTGGCCTGAATTTTGATCTTTCACTAAAGCTTGATTTAAAAAAAATTACAGATATTGTAATGCAAGCAGAAGGCAGCTAATGGTAAAATAAAATGTATGGGTTAACAATAAATTAAATAAGTGAATTAAAAAATTAAATTCATCAACTAAAAGAAAAATAATAAAACATGATGATATATAGTGTTGAGGTAATATGCTTTTAAATATAATTTCTTTTACTGTGATTAGAATATAAATTTTTACGTGTATTAATTTGTGATGAAATTTGTTTTTACATACATAAATTAAATGCATTAAATAAATTAAATGTGGCATCAGTTTTACAATAAAAATACTTAATATAGTAATATGACGGCTTATTAGAAGTGAAATTTTAATACAGTATTTTAATAATTGCATTTGCCTAATAATTTGCTCCTCGCTTTTAAAATATGCGCAATAATATCCCCTTTTTAATTAAAATAATCTGAATTACTATTTAAAGAAACTTTGCAGCCGGCATGTTTTCGTTATATATTGAAGGAGAACATACTGGCGCTTACTGCATAATGGCTTCAGTGTAGAGCATTTATGTTAAATAAAGAATTCAGAGCTAAGCTGCAAAGAACTTTGACTGGAAGTTAAGGATTGGTTTTTGGAAATTAAGCACTGGCCATTATTATCTTACATGTAGTAATTCCTAGTTGATCTTTACATAAATTTCGTTGAGTAACGATAAGCTATTCTTTTTGTTATTTATACAAATTATATACTTTCTAATGTATTAAATTTGTAAATTTCTGCATATTATTATGATATGTAAACATTAATGTTGCCTTGTTATATCGAAGCCTTTTAACAGTATACCATATTACTCTTCTATTTGTTCAAATCAGTATTTTGTAATAAATTATGCTGGTATTTTGTAATAAATTATGCTGGTTGGTCGTGTATAAAATTATTAACTACATCAGTTGTGCTTCATTATTATTCTTAAAACTTCTTTTGATATTTTTAACAACAGTGGTTTAAAATTATGCGTATTATATGTGACTGAAATATTCTCATTGTGCTCTCATTATAAGTAATTATCTTAACCTGCAAATTTTCTAAAATTATGTAAACACATCTCATTTTAATGTTAAGCAGTTTATACAAATCAGCTTACGCATACAGCAAAATTTTGTCAACCAAGTAACACAAATGCTACGTTTAGTTGCACTTAGTACATCCAACTTATGGGTTTCATTATTTTGTAGCTATTTTTTTAATCTGCTGCTTTACAGAATTCGCTTCATAGGCATGTATATAAAATATTAGAAAATAAATGGGAAAACACAGCCCTGTGTTCGATATGCGATCCATCTAGATCAACATAAACCATGCAATTTGATGAATGAGCGCACGAAGCAGTCTCGGATGAATGTCAGCAGTTTGTCGTGTTACGCTTACTTTCGTATCATCCTTATATGTTTTCCATGTAGCCACAATTTTGGACATATTTTGACTGCCAGAAGTAACAGACTTAATACCGTGTGTACTAAACATTTGATAAAATTCTGAAGATAAGTAATAATCATTTAAACTAACATGAAGCAAACTAACATGAATAACATTTTTTCACTTATTGGTTAATAAAATCAGCGCATCTTGTTTGAATAGTCTATAAATACTCTACATAAATCCGTTCTTGCTAGGCAGGAATCACCTGTCGGTTAAGAAATTAAGTGTGATAAGCATTCGTAACAGAACACTTGCAGTCTGAAAAATGGGGCATCAATGACATCAGCGGTAATGGTTCAAAAGTACTGCATGTTTACCAATTTTAGAAAGGCAGAATACGCTTGTTTCGTCTCTTGATTATTTCAATGCTACATGCAGTCAACGTGTACTCTCGACAGAAACCGACTAGCGAAACATACGTACTCTAGAGAATTTTGTAACATTATCATTGTAAGACTGATTTTCGGGCAGCTAACCAGAGGATTCATGTACGTTACATGCAGCTACGTCAGCCGCAGCAAGAGTGATTTCGTCAACAACTTCATTGCAACCGGGTTCCATACTCTTTTTAGTGTTTTAACCAAATCTCTAGGGTCTTAACATTTCATAACAATATTTTTAACCCAGTTTTAGACTTGGATCATGTGCACAGTCCTCTCAAATGATGAGATCTTCGCAAAGCAGCCAAATTATCATTAGTTAAGTCATTAAAGGCATGAAATAATTATAGTTCGCTCCGAAGTATTTCCTGCCATATTTGTGTCTGCATGAAATTTACGCCATTCCTTGCATATGACAAAAATACAGGTAGTTTCCTTTAAAATGTTCTCCACTAAAGTATCTCTTTCGTTAAATAAGAATTATTGCATGAATTGCCTAATTTAAGTAATCTAATCTAATCCATTCCTTGAAATGTCGATAAATTATTGCTTTATTTGTGGTGAAATAAATGTATTCTGTGTCCTCTAAAGGCATGATGATTATCATAGAACGATATCTGTGCACTGATTGGTTGTATTTTAAGCAAACAAGTTGTTCATAGTTTTTTCATCATTTTGCCTTTTAAATGCCAAAATTTTACTGCTTTTTAGCCGAAACGCGTTAGCCCAGAAGTATTAATTAACTATTATAATTTCGTTTTTTCATTTTGTGTTAGTTCACTATAAACGGCATTTCACTTTTCAAATTGTTTCCACCAAATATTAGAGCACTGCATTATATTTAAAGAAATTAAATAATGAAGAATCTGCATAAATATATGTATGTTTCTTGCACTGTGAAAAGCACAACGGTACCTAAGGCACATGAAATTTTGAATAACGTAGTCTTCCACTCGAATATGGGCGCCTGTAATCCCAAATTTGGAATTTTTTTATCTATTTCATATTTTGTAAAACGTTTGGGTTAACAAACTCTTCGATTTCAAAGATAGAAATGGCAACACTATACTGAAAAAATTAAAAAACAAAATTTTATCTCCAGCGCGCGAGACTGTGTATCGGAAATTCTAAAGATATGCTCTTTTTAAGTATTTTAGTGATTTTGCTGCTGAAAATAAATTTATGGTTCAAGTTCAAAGAGCATGATATTTCATAAATAAAAGTAACGCACAAAACATTAAAAAACACCCCTTTGGGCGTAATATAAAATCTGAAAGTCTTCAATTTTTTAAAATTATTATTATTATTTTCTTAAACCCTTCGAAAATCGCTTCTCTTTCGGTCTCAAAATTTTATATACCAAGTATCGCTGACATTTGTCGATTAGAATTTATTAGAAGAAGTTGTGAGTAGAACCAATTTAATTATAGCCACTCTGTGTAACTTTATCATGGTAGAATAATAGTGACTTCTTTCTTTAAAAACTAAATAGATTTTAACTTAGGTAAGGCTTAAAAGATTAGCTATCTGACAGATTCGATGTTTAATTTTAAATATGATCATGTAATATTCATCTTAATATAGCTGTCATTCGTCATCATGGAATCGAAGGTTTCGTTAGCTTTCCTTTTTCACTGTCATCCTCTTTACAAAATTAGTAATTGTTATTACCATTCAACTGAAATACAGAAACACGAGCTTTAAAAAAAAATTAATCTTCAATTTAAATTTTATTTTACAAATACTGAGTGATGGTTTTATTTACACTACACCATTACTTTTTAGTTAATCGATACTTTACACGTTTTTATAAATTTCGTTTTTGCAGTTATATTATGTACTTTATATTATTTAACAATTGATGTAATTCAGAAGTCAAACAACAAAAATCAGCGTTATATTTTCAAAATTTTCGCAGAATTAAATTGATATAATGTTATGCACTTATATTTTTTTATTCTAAAGATTCTGTTTACTTTTTATTCAGGTTTTATGTTGACACCAACCTTCCACTGTCAGCTGTGGAAGGGGGGCTTCGGTCTTTGTATCTAGTGCTTTACGAGAGTGGCAACCCTTTCCGCATCATGGCTTGTGCACCATTGGTTCCTGTTCGACCCAAGGAAGTCAAAGCTTACATCAGTACTGATTCAGTGAAAGGTCACATTCTTCTAAGCCAGAGCTATCGAACTCAACCGACAGTGGTTACCATCCAGTTGCACAATCTCAGAGGCAGAGGCTCTGCTTTGGGTATCCACGAGTTCCCTGTACCGCCGAGGATTAAAGGCAGTGAGAATTACTGCGATTTGAAACACGTGGGACCCATTTTCAACCCTTATGGGATGACACCCGAAGTCACTCCCGCTCCCGGGCAAGGTTAGAATGTTTGATTATGCATAATCTTTCTTGTCATTCCTTGGATTTGGGAAAATGCCCTTTTTAAGTACCATTAATAATGGTAATTTGTAAATATTAGTTGCAAAACAATGGAATAAAAAATAATATATATTAAATATTATGAGCGGTACTTGCGTATTATCTTGTCGACCATAAAAGTTGGCTACCATGGTCCCATGAAAGCTGGCAGGAGATCCCGCCAAAGTTTTGCCAATCGTTCTTGGGAAATTCTGAAGGAGTTGACTCTTCTTTATTTAATAAGCAATCAGTATTCGATCCGCTTCGCTACTTCCTAAAAAGGCTTTCGTCGATTTCTTCTATTTTTATAGACCCTCCGATTTTATCAGAAGCTTTATGCAGAAAACGGAGTTCAAATTTCTTGAAGATAATTGTTCCAGTTTATTACTGTTTTGTAGACTGTATTCAGCTGACTATATCGTGTCCGCTAATTCACATTTTTTAAATATAATTACACAACATTGAAAATAATCCACTGCTTGTTCTGTAGATGGCAGGTACCAAATTTCAATTCTCCTTTTTTTTTTTTTTTTTTTTTTCAAAGTACAAGAAAAAATGCAACAGTAACAGTTAATTTATATCCTTGTTCATAAAACAACGCAGCTTATCGAGAATCGAGAATTTACGTCAAACGAAAGCGAAGATATTATGAAAGCGTTGTTACATTGCACTTATCCATAATTACAACTAAATCACGCTGCTTTGCGACAGTTTCACTATTTTCGAGATAATACGTTATGAACAGTCTTTAAAATTTTTCATAAAAACCACCTTAATTACTTACATTGGGTTATCATTCTCTTAATATAGGTACTCCACTTTTACAACTGATAGTTGACAGTAGATGTGCTGTCATTTCTTGAGGAGGTCAGACTTAAATATGTTTATTTGTTTTTAATGCTATTTCACATTTCTGTAATATTAGTGGAAAGGTTATAATTCTTTAGTTTTTTTCCATCGCTTTTAATCTTATGAAAATGTCACAGAATGCAGCCTAAAAATGTCAAAAAGATCAGCGTAAAAAATAACAAAAATCAGCGTTATATTTTCAATTAATTTTGTTATTAAATTTGATGCGTTCAATGTCCTTCACATCAGCTAAAAGAATTTCAGTTTATGCTCTTTCCCTCTCTCTCTTTCTCTTCCGCCTATTTACATGGATTTGGTTACATAATAAATATCAATTTTGGCAAGGAAATTATTTTCTTTTTGACTGAAAGTGTAAAACATCGTTGTGCAAAGGAATGCTTCTCTATGAGGTATACTTCTGATTGTTTTATATTTCGCCATTCTGTGCTTACGAGATGTTAAAGTCTATGATTTAATATGATACTAAATTAATTTAAGAAATTTCATTATCTACAGTTTCCTAATAAACATGTAGGGTTTATATTTATTTTAACTAACATTTATTTTAAGTTTAAGCTATCTTTCCTGTCAAGCCTTTACTTTCCCCTAGAATTGCCAATGCCAGAGTATATAAATTGTAGTAGAACGCGCAGTCTATTCAAATTTTAGCAGAAGTAAGTTGAGTTTAAATAGAAGGGAAACGAGTTTGTATGTGTGCTTCTTGAATTGCGAGCGTGAAGGTTGCTAGGTAGAAATTTAAGAACCGCGCGTTTCGGCCTGTGTGCCTATTTCGGCAGTTCGTTGAAGCTTTCAACTTCTTAAACAGTAAGTTTTCTGAATCTCAGCTGTATCTTAAAACGCGGTTAAGTTAGTTACGATTATAGAGCCTCGTAGGTAGTGATTTCGTTGATTATTCATCCTGTCATTTATTTTTAGTTGTACTTTTTCTATTGTGTTAAACCGCCGGGTCGGCGTAGTTTGTAAGCGTCAAGTGAACGCAGCTGTATTTCTAAAGTTGAATAAAAAGGGTTTAAACCCTTCTTACGAGTTTGTGTAATTGACAGTTCAAAGCAGTCACTACCACTGTTGCTGACAAGTTGGAGCCACGAAACATTATAAACGTAATAGTACAAAGTGTTGTACGGTAGCTAATTTGAGCGAAATATTTCGGATGGGGCATGGTTAAATTTTTCCCAATACAATTCATTTTAAAAATAGTAAATTTTTTACATGGAAAAACCAGTAATCGATAACTCAAACTTCTAAAATGTATAATAAGTTATCTTTTCAATTCGGTTATTTTCTTAATTTGTTCTAGAAACAGTAAAATGCTTATAATTAACCTTTCAGAAGTGTATCATTTCAAAATTCTAGTCTTATGATTCTTATGCAAATTCGGTGACGCATTTACTTGCATAATGACAAAAACCCGACAGTGTTGAAATTTCAAATCAAAACTCTCATTTAACGAATAGTAATTAAGCGATACTAAGTCTCTTTGCAGAGGAAAATATAGCTTCATTATTCTTAATCTAGCATCAATAGTATAATCGAAGCTATTCAACACCAAGTGCACACATATCTGTGCTTATATTGCTTAGCTGAATTCCTTATTCTGCAAAATTACATCTATATAAAGGTGATCAGCTGACTTTCAGCATCATCCATTTTTCAAAGTAACACAATAATGAAATATAAAATAATTACACAAACGAAAAAATTCACATTTATATTTATTTTCTATCTGAAATCTACAGGTTGGTAGACGGAAGAAATGTTTCGGTTACATTTTGTACTACAAATGTATAGACAGCTAAATATTAAATTTTTAGACTGAATTTTATTTCAAGGTATTATAATGTACTGAGTTAAGTTCTAAATAACTTGCTTAAGCTAATAATAAACAAATTACGAAAGGAATGAAACTTGAGAATAAACTATGATAACTTGTTATGTTCCTTTCATTTATTAAATTTTTCTTCGTACAGGGGAAAAATAAGTAAATAATTATAAACTTATTTATTAGTGGCTTTTTAATTTTGATAAATTTTGCAGCTTTAGAAACTGCCTGACTGACGAACTGTAGCTTGTGGTGTTGATTGGAGTCTTTCCCATGTTTCTTGAACAACACAATGATGACTGCGATTTTTAGCGCTCGGTATAGATAACTTCTTTAAGATATCAAAATCCAGAAAGACTGCACAAAAATAGAATGGATTTGCGTTGGGAAGTCCTTACTGCTTTGTTCGAAATGTTCAAAAATACAGGCTCTGCAAGAGTTTAGTTCTTTGATTCATGACAAGTTCAGTCGGAGAAACAAGAACGAGCTTTTGAAATCGAGGCCTGGTGCTTAAGAATCTCCCGATCAATGCATCCGTATTTTCGGCAAGTTCATTGTCCGTATTATGATATACAAGAGGGAATTTGTGAGGTATTTTCTTCCTTATTCGTGATGTAAATGGAAAGCACCTCTGACTAGCAATCGGAAGATCCGGATTTCAAGTCCTGCTGCGGGCATTACATATTTTTCACATCTTTTGCTTAGAAATAAAATGCCTAAATATTATTTACGAATTGATTTTTCTGAGCTATCGCCAATGACATTTGCCATTTCTGCTTGGGTATAAGCAAGTCCAGAATTTCCGGCGATATGTTCAATGCATTCACGCTTGGTTTTTTTTAAATTTTTGAAAGCTTCCAAATGCATTTTTTTAGTGGTCAGTGAACCAGCAAAATTTTGCTACTGGTTTTATCTGTGTTGTTTTCACTTTGCATGGAATTTAATTGTCTTTTAAAAGTCGGATGGCATGTATAAAACTACTAAAGTGATTCTTATTTTCGATGAGATTAAAGTATCCCTCTGGGCTGAGTCAAACTTTTGGCTCTTTGTGTAGCGAATGATGCACTTTTGATGTAATTTAGGATGGCGTTATTGAAAGCGCCGATTCCTGTCTCGGTCTTGCATTTCAAATTTGGATTGACATTAATGTCGGGTTTTAAACTGTCTTTGAATTTCTACCAGTTCGATCTTCATAAGTGCGGAGGTTATACAATATAAATAGGATCAGGTTTCATCAGAAGAAAATTCATTAAGCACCTCAAGATGCAGTCTTTAAGAGATGTTTTACGCAAGTGCAATGCCCGAGATGAAAGTCTATGTAATGATTGTATGACTATACATATGACTGTCTTCAACAGCCGTAGTGTACATACGCTTAGTCCATATCTTTTTGTCTCTTAAACTATAAGCACCCTATTAACAAGTACATAATTGAAATGTATTCCTGTGCTGTGTAAAATTACTTTTGGAGGTCGTGTGCGGTCCGAACTGCCAGTTTGAAAATTGGCTGAAACGATTACCGAAAAAGGAGTTTTCTTTTCATATAGTAAAGTTTTTTTTCAGCTGTTTCTTGACGTAACACGTCTTTAAGTAGCATTTTTTCCTTCGAAAGAAACTAACTAAACCGATAATTAACAATGCACTCATGAGAAGAATGGGTTGAATTTACAAGCTGGGTTTTAATTGAGCATTAGTTGTATCTTACGTTCCAGGTTGACAGAAATATTTGAAATTTTAATATTGATAATATGCATTCTATTTTTTGATAGGCACTGGTGACCAATATCCGGTTGGAGACCTCAGCGGCAAATTCGGCCTCCTAGACTCAAGTCCACTGATGAATTTGCACTTAGGTATTCATGTTGATTTTAATATTCCTCTTTTTGGAACTAACAGCGTTATTGGACGATCCATAGTAATCACTGGATCAGATGGTGAACCTTGGATTTGCGCCAACATCGGATACCCTGGACCTACCAGAATGGCAGTGGCTACTTTTGTATTTCCTATTGCTGGAGAGGTTGTATTCAGACAAGCTGTAAACAATCCTTACGGGGAGACAACAGTATTCGGGGAATTCTACTACATCGATGGTAGTGTCAATGATACACTTGACCACAGGTCAGTGAATCGATTATTCCATTACGAGATAAATTCGAAGTTAATCTTTCCGAAATTTATGCGATAAGGTAACATCCAACATGTATTTTAAAATTTAAATTTTAAAATTAATACTTTAAATAATTCTATCATGTAAATTTGAAAAAGAAATGTTCTCTTGAAAAATTTTACACATTAATATGCCAGCTAAAGAACGAGGGAATCATATTATAGTAGATTAACACAAACCAAGTGGAATGCTTCAGTGTAAAAATGGAAACAGGAAAGCAGAAACCCACCTTTTTGTAATTATTTATTCGAGCAAGAGAGAATGTGAATAACAGGTAAAATATATTTCTTGGACCTGGCTCAGTTTGCAGTAAAATTGTCAACCTGTGTTGGAAAAGAGTTGAAACGAGGCATCGTTAAGGCTAACTCATTAAACTTATTAACTGAATTTAACAAAAGAAACAACTCACCATAATCAATTCTAATCCAACAAGATCTTAGCTCATAGCAAAAGTAAATGTATAAATTGAGTATAGAATCAGAGATAAAACGCTTATCGTTCGTCAGACATCCAAATTTATTTTTCTAAAGGCCAACAAGAGATTTAACTAATCGCACTAATGATGTTTTCTAGCTTTTGCTTAAATTGTAAATTTGCGTTTTCTGAGAAGATTGGTCATTGATTTAGAGAAAAGGTAATACAGAAAGAATTTATGGAATTAAACCTAAGCAATGAAAATTAAATAAAACGTACTGGGACTAATTTCAAGAAAACTGTAATTTAGTTGTTATATAAGTGTAATTACAGTTATCTGCTTTTAATTACTGCCTACTTGAGCAGAGGAAATGAGTCGAAAAACGAATGCTACATCTTTAACTAGTCTAATTTTGTTTTTCGAATCTGATAAGCCAGCATTAATTCGAGAATTTATCGAGTGATTTTTTCGCAATAATAATAATAATAATAATAAATATGGAATTTTAAAATTGAAACATAGTTGCCGAAGCCTATCTTATAATTTGCTAATGCAAAGAACTAACTATACATGAAAATTATCCTAAGACTGTGGGAAAATTATCCTAAGACATGAAAATTATCCTAAGACTTATTGTTAATAAACTGTGGTTTTCTTTCTTACTGTGGACTTTTACTTTTTGAAACATTAGTAGTAGCTATTTTTGTATCACCCAAGAGTATTTATAATCACTGAAATTTAAAACCATCACTCTTCTTCTATTTTTTAAGAAGCCAAATGTTTAGTTGTACCTTCGACATGTAATATTTTATACGTTTCTCATTGCCTTATTGAACATTTACAGATTCGTTTCATCAGATTTATTTGAAATGTTATTTATTTAATTTTTGAAATATTACTTATGTTTTTTTACGGAACATTGCTTATGCTATTTATTTAATTTTTGAATTGTTATTTATTGAATTTTATTCCTTGCATGATTTACAAATTTTTTTCTCTTAATGAATTCAGGTGGGACATTCATGATTTCGAACCTGGTCGAGATTTCTACAATTGGACCAAGCGCTGTGAAAGTACTGGCAAACAGTTCAACCCATTTAGTGTAGGAGCTGGAAGACAGTATGAGAAGCACTGTAATCCTGAAAATCCTTTACGTTGTGCAGCTGGTGACCTCACAGGCAAAGGAGCTCGTATTTCAATCTCGGCCAAGAAAGCCAACCACAGATCTATCAAGAACAAAATGTTCTACACTGATGTCCAGCTTCCGTTATCTGGTCCAGACAAGATTCTGGGCAAGGGTCTTGTTATTCATGATGACCATGCACCACCACATAGAGGAGACAGACTTGCTTGCACTGGTATACGTATCCGGCACCCGGTCAAGGCATCAGTGAAGAGCTGGCTTAGTGGTCCAGCTGTTGAATCCAACGTCTCTGGCATAATACAGTTTGCTCAGGAGTCTGGATTTGATGTTACGGAAGGAAAAGTCGAGTTGTATGGTCTCGCAGGATTAGCAGCTGGATACGATATTCACAAAGTTAGTGTTTTTTCAGAAATTTAGGCAATTTATGTACTTTTTAATGAGCCCTATATATAACGATATGAATATAAAACTATGCATAATTATACTGAATACAAGGAAACAGGCTGTCGTATTTTACAGGAAGTAAAACCCATTGTAGTTTTAATTGAGTACGTTTATTTTTCTTGTATGACTGGACATTGCTAAATTAGTTAAAATAATACTCCGGTGTAATAATTTTTTTTTTCACTGAATAGAATTTTTTTTTTATATTCTATACGTAAAAATGCACAGCATGTAGACAGTCTTCTAAAAATTTTAATTTAATTTAGTTTTCAAACAGTAAACATATTGGGAAGAGGTAAGAGTTACACAGAAAATTCATTTAACTTTGAAGGCTAACATAACTTACTAAATGATCTGGGATTTAATTTTGGATGGGAAATTTGAGGACTTTTTAGATCATGAATAATAAACTGAAACGCAAAAATGTTGGGGAAACTATAGGAGGGGGGAAAGATTTTTTAGGATTGTATATTAAAAAACAATTTAAAGATTCTTAGTAATATTCAAAGTATTCAGTATGAATATCGTTAGAGCGACGAAAATGGGAATGAAAACGAAATTTGTAACATTTCAAGAATAATAAGTTGGTTCTTTAGCATCTAGAAATTTTCTGATAAAATTACAAGTTTAGTCAGATGAATATTATTTTGTCGGAACAAATGAGATTCTATATAACCCAGTCGACACAATAATTTTTATTTATTCCTGTATTCAAAACGTTTGCGTAAAATATTTATAAGGCTATTTATCTGAAACATGAAAAATTATTACATTATCGTCTTAGAAGTAACATCCTTCGAAACCCAGGCACTCTTGAGACACTCCAGCTCTCTTGTCATTCCTGGAACCGTCCTAATCTGTTAGTGGTTAGAGATGCTGGTTACCGTATTAATAGGTTTGAATTCGAGTCCCGGAAGGTAGGAATGTTTTATAAGTGTATAATGTCTATGCGACATGGGGATTTTTAAAATACTGGTGACTCGAAAGTCCTCTTGAGTGTTTTGATGGACTTCGGAGTTATTGAAGATTATCGAGGGAAAAAAAAAAAAAAAAAAAAACCGCAAAAGCGCAGGGATTGATCGAACAAATAAGTAAATCATCAAGCACATGAGACCAAATCTGCGCAAACAATATTGAAGTTCTGGTTTCCCATTCACTTCGTCTTGTCCTGTCATTTCGGGAAATACTATGAGAACGCCTTTTTTGAAATTTGCCTAAATTGACTTTTGCGTCACTTTGTTTACCTTGAAATGTCTGAGAATATTGATCCAATTTGAATTATCTTGAAAAGTTAGAAATCACAAGGTGGGAAACGGAGCAAATAATTAGGTGGGGCAAAACAGGGATTTGTTTTATGCTTTTATGTTTCCTTAAGTGTCATGGCCCTACAACAGGGATTTATTTGAAACTGAAATAGAGACTGATAGCTATTTCGTAATAATGGGCTTTTTTGTTGTTTTGTTCTGTATTTGTCGTTCAGTTTTAACTATATAGCATTGGCAATGGATCCTACTGGCACAGTCCACCAGCGGCCGAGCGGTCGCTGAACACTGGTAGTTCAGTCCGAGGTTCGAATCCCGCGGACGGGCTGGCTGCATGGACGTTTTCGTGGTTTTCCCCATGTGTAACGTATATACGAGCCAGTTTTCCTTAGAAAGTCCTCCACGAAGGCATTCCTCCCTTAGGCAGATAGCCCTCGAGGCTTTGCCATAATCACACAAACATCCTACTGGCACAAATTCACGATGAACAATGGCAAAAATTCACGATGGACGGTCGCAAAAATTTCACGATTCAGGAAAACTACATTACTTCACACAGCCCTATTATGGAGAGTACACTCACGTCCTCTGATAGTCATATATAAATACTGTAAGTTTCACTCATCTGGCATGTCCTTTCAGCGAACGTTTTGGATACAGGCATATACTGGAAAAACCAATCAAATATCTTCGCAGCCTGCAAATGTTAATAATCTGTCTTCAAAATTTCTACGTTTCCAGCGCAACTCTATAAAATGCTGTTTTCTTTTCTTTTCAGGTATGGGTCCCCATCGACAGGGAATTCCCTTGCACTGTAGACTCGGTGCAAGACAATTTTAACCCTTACGGGCTAAATGTATCCTTGGGCCCTGCAGCTGGGGTTGGTTCGAATGACCAGTACGAAGTTGGCGATCTCAGTGGGAAACTGGGGACATTAGATGGTCAAGATGCTTTCCGTTTGCCAGAGTTCAAGGACAATAATCTTCCTCTACACGGACCTAACAGCGTGGTCGGCAGATCGGTAGTGGTTCATAAACGAGAAAGGAACTTCCAATGGACATGTGGGACAATTCAACCAGATTACAAACCAGATGGAATAAGAGAAGTCGTTGGATTAGCCTCATTTCATAAAGAAGGAATTGCTGTTGAGGGCTATATTAAGCTGGTAAGACTCATGATCATATTTTGAATTCAACTCTTATGAAGGAACGATAGAACTATAATTTATTACTAATATATTTTTTTCGTTCCCTCAACATTCGCAGGGGTAATAAATAATAAGTCTCTTCGATAAGCAACTAATACTAGGCCGGGCATTCTATAATAAGACTTTACCTTAGTTAAAGGTAGTTACTTTAATTAAGTTTTCTTATATTTATGATATTTTTGCAGCGTCAGCTGGAATACGCAGATGGTGGCAGAGGAGATACTTGGATAGAAATGGATCTAAGACATCCTGGAGTTCATAACAGAAATGTGGTTAGTATAAATAGGGTTTCTGAGATCAAAGCTTAGTCAAAACTTTTAATATAAAAACTGAAAGTTATTCTTTCCTTTAAGCTGAAAGCTGTAATAATACTCAAGGAATTTTCATATTTTTGCATTTTTACTCGAAGAATAATTGAAATGGTACTTCCTTATGAGATAACTCGTTCGTCCTATTTCATCATACGAATGTCTTATCCAGTCATTTGATTTCCATCAAATGATTATATTCATCCATCAGAAGGATCAGTTGATTCCATCAAGTAACTGAAACATTCCTTGGATCATTTTTTTTTTCGCATGATTACCAATTTTAAAATGTTGAGAACTTAAAATTTTCCATACGCTCTGAAAGTGGTTTTCATACCTCTAAATTATACAGTCATTTTATTGCTTCATTAAATGTTATCTTATACATTCAACGGAAAATATCTGAAATAGCATCTTATGAAAACTATTAAAATGCACTGAATTATCAGGAGATAAGACACTAAATGTTTCTTTCCCTTGTTTGCGATTCTTTGTTCTAGATCACTTGTTTAAGTTCTTGCCACTGGAGCTCTTGATTCCATACACTATAAATCACACATTAATTGCCAATATTTTTATAACAAAGATCCATTTTACCCATTTTAACAAAGAGAAGAATTCTGCGCACATTTTCTATAAAAGTTCTGGTTTTAACTATTAACGTGTGATTTATAGAGTATGGAATCAACAGCCCCCAATGGCATGAACTTAAAATATTTTTGTAATTATATATATATTTAATATGGCCCAGTCATGCTCTACTAAAACTTCCATGAAACTTCTGATTTGGGGTGAGAGAACCTCACGGTTTTCGTAATTCAGGGTTAGCAGCTATGCTCTGGGCTATTGCTAAACCAAACACAGGGTCATATTAAGATTTCTACAGGTCCTAAGCACTTAAAAGATGTTTGTGGTCCTGCATATGTTTACGTCAGTTTTTTCTTTATTTGTTCTTTCCCTTGGTTTTAGTTTAGCCGCACTATGCATTCCATGGTAAAACCAGCAATGGAAAATATTTTCTGCTTCCTTTTATGGTGCTTTGTTTCGGTTACAATTATTGTATTTGGCACTATAATTATCAATTGTCTGGTGTTCTATAAAAATTATGCATCGAACAGAAAATATTTGAAATTTTATGTAGAAGATTCTCATTTCCAAAATATTTAACTTAATTTTCCACATATCCTAAAAATTCGTCTTGAAGCTATCTAAAGTTACACCGGACGATCATAAATCAACACAATTAAATGATGTCTCTAATTATCCAAAGTAATTTTTAATTAATAAAAACTTAATTATTTCCTCAAATTAATTGGTTTCTGCATGTTTGAATCTGCTAAAACACCTTAGGCAGATACGGCGTTTATCTTTCTTTACGTTTCCGATTTTTTCTCGGAGGGCTTTCTAAGCTTACTGGTTCATACTTATGTCACACATAGCGAAACCCACAGAAACACCCATGCAGATAGCTTATTCGTGAGGATTCGAACCCATTTTGAAGAACCAATGTTCAGCAATTTTTTTACCCACTCACATAATTGGAAACAGTCACGGTTTTACCGGGAGACTCCTAGTTTAACAGCACGTCTTCCGATAGATCGCCCTTCTGGTTTTTAATTTTTAGCTTTGCTAAAGAAAATGTTTTTTAGCAATAAACTAAATTTATTGAATTAATGAAACTTAAATTGTGCATATTTATTCCGTACCCTTCTAAATTCGGCATAATTATTTTTATTAAATTTTATTTGATTTGAACTGTCTTAATTTAACTGCAGACATTTGTACAAATTTATATGAAGATTCAACCAATAATTTATCAATAAACATTTGTATTTTTTTTCACCAAATATGGTATATTACTTGGTTTAAATAATATGTACATTAATCATTTTCCCCGTCATGTTTTAAAGTATTTTAATAAGCTTTCTTTCCATACTCGAGATTTTCACAGTATAAAAGTGTAAGAAACTTGCAAATGAAATTAACCAAAGAGCATAAAATTTAGAATATCAAATTAGAAATCATATCAGATAGTAAATATTAATATATTTCATATCAGAATTGTTTTATAAATAGTTGAATGATATAATTCGCGCATTATAAAGCAAATTTAAACTTTTTTAATTTTATTTTTATTTATTTTTATTTTTAGTATGGCCTCGCCACACTCTACGAAAACCTCCCTGAAATTCCCGATTTTCAATTTTGGGTGCGAGAACCTCACGGTTTTCGTATTTCAGGGTTGGCAGCTATGCGCTCGGCTATTGCTAAACCAAACACAGCACCATATTAAGATTTCTACAGGCTCTAAGCACTTAAAAGATTTTTGTGGTTCTGCATATGATTATGTTAGTATTTTCTTCGTTTGTTCTTACTCTTGATTTCGGTTTAGCCGCACCATGCATTCCATGCTAAAACCAGCAATAGAGAATATTTTGGTGTTTCGTTTTCTGAACACTTAAGTGAACCCTACCCACACTTCACACACACTGAACCTTTTCGTGGTTGCCCCTTCATTGATGCCGTTCGCACGTACTTGCATTGTTTAATGGTTAACACAGACATGGCCAAACATTACGTACCGGAATGAAGTATGTATTCATTAATAATACAATCTTCGTATTATTTCCACACCTGTCTATTGAATGACACTATCTGTAGCATTTTTTTCCCTGTTTTTATTGCGTATAAAATATTTTAGTCCATTCTCTAAGTGCCCTTTGGCTTCTCTTTCATCAACCTCCATTACTGATGGATCTGATCAAACTACTTTTGCTTTAACCTCTAAGATGTTTATTTGAAAAAAAGTGAACATGATGTTTTTAAGGTAAATATTTTTCCTTTTTCTCCCTTTTTGCATTTTTTTAAAACTAGTACATTTGTATTTAGTTTGCAATTAATGGTAGCATTTGCGAAAAGACGGTTGTATGAGCTTTTCCTCCTTTCTGTACGCTTGAATAAAACTGTTCGCATATATGTTCGCACAGTGAGATTTCGTGAAGCGATTTAAGGAGCCACACTTATACTAAAATTCCACTGAAATCAATTTTCTTTACATTATATGTCTGATTTTATCTCTGCCTATTACATATGAAGGACACTTTTTTTATTTAAAATGTGTCAAGACATACTCGTGAGGTCTCGTCGCCCCATTACAAAGCTACCGGCAAGTTTATTTAAATCGGCCATTATTCATTAAGGCAAACTTTTATAACGTGTCCCCAGTATAAGGATTTAAAACTGATCTGTATAAGGATACCTGGTACCCTTATGCAGATCAGTTTTAAATTCGAAAAAAAAAAGCAACCTCTATAAATAAAGGTGCCGACACCTTTCTGAAAGGATTGTCTTAGGTTGCTGTTCCGATTAATAAACCAAGTTTCACTTGTATAAGGGGCCGCCCAGCCGATATAGTAGTTAGGGGAATCTACTGCGATACGGAAGGGACCGGGATCGAATCTAGGAGAATGGTTGTAATTATCCGTCCCTTCATAGGAGGTAACGGTGGCCCGCCTATTAGATGTCTTCATAATCAAGTGGCCACCACTTCCGGCCGTAGTAGTGTCCAAGCTTAAGCCGGCTAAGTACCCGCCAGGGGGGGGGATTTGTATAGGGTTGCCGCTGCATTTAGGTTCCAGTATATGGTGGTATATTTTTGGCAAGCTCAAAACTGATCTTCGTAAGATTATAGCCATCTGATTCCGGGGTATCCTTAAGAAGGTTTCTGTATTGCCGAACAGAGTTCGTATTGCATATAGGTGCTGGCATCATTATAATGAAGAATCGTCATGCAACTATCATGGATGGGAAAACTTCTCATTTGCTGTTGTGATTTCTTTTTGGGAGGAGGGGGATTGTAGTCCAGTAATTAGAATATTTACTCTTTGAAGACAGACTTTGAATGATACGTCGCTCCTGAATTTTGAAATGCTGTAGAATTTAGACCTCGCAATAAGTTTCATATATTCGGTCTACCGGAAAAAGTTCTGTCCGTTTCTATGACAGAAGTTTCCGACACGTAAGCACATGTTTTATTTGCTATGTAAGCACATGTTTAATGCATACATAGGAAATTAACTAAAACAAAGTTGATTCGCATTAGTCTTAAGTGTGAAGCGATAGTGTAACCCATGGCTAATGATAAAGTTCATTTAAGTCACTGTATTTTATACGAATTTCAACAAGGAAGAAATGGTACAGAAGCATGTAGAAATTTATTGAAAGTGTTTGTTGAAGGTACAGTTTTTGATAGGGCATGCAGAAGATGGTTTGAAAATTTTGAAACAGGTGCTATCGAAAATTTCTGATAAGCCATGTCCTGGGCGATCATCTTTGATCGACGTTGATGTTAAGGCCATGTTGGAACGAGATCCTTTTCTGACAACATCGGAGATCGCAGAAAGGCTTCATTCAGCTCAGCAAATCATTTCGTACCATATTCAGAAGATAGGATTGGTTGGATTAGAGGACGACCCGGTCACCCTTGTCAATGAAGACCTTATGATCAAGATAGGATTGGTGTGGAAATATTCAAAATGAGTGCCACATGAATTAAGTCAGAAGAATTTGGATGATCAAGTCGTCATATGCACATCTCTGCTTGCGCGGAACAAAATCGAGCCCTTCTTGAGCTGAATGAAAATTGGATTACCTACGAAAATATCGTAAGCAAAAGAGCATATTGTGAACTCGGAAAACCTAGCCCTTCCACCTCTAAACCAAATTTGACTCTGAATAAGAGAATGTTGTGTATATGCTGGGATATTCGAGGACCAATACATTATGAGATTTTTAAAACCGAACGAAAAGCTCAATTCGGAGAAGTAGTGCTAGCAATTGGATAATTTAAAGACAGTACTCCAAGAAAAGAATCCGGCGACGTTCAATAGAATACTGTATCATAACAATGCCAGGTCATATGCGGCTTTGGTGGAAAATTCTGTCGCATCCACCATATTCTCCGGACTTAGCTGCCACCGACTATAATTTGTTTTTGTCCTTACAAAATGTTTTGAAGGGCAAAAAATTCGAAAATGAAGAAGATATCAAACCAGCACTGGTTCAATTTTTCGCATCAAAAGTACAACATTTTTCAAATATAGGATATACAAATTGTCCTCACGCTGGCAAGAAGTCATTAATAATAACGGCAATTATATTATTTAATAAATTTTATTGACGGTAAGAAAAATTGTTATTTTGTTTTATTCCAAAAACAGACAGAATTTTCCGTTAGATCGAATATTTTATTTTCAATAGTATAAACTTCAGGCAAAGCTTTATGTAAGTTAGTATTATTTAAGGTAGCTTTACCTTAGTATCTTAAAAAAAAAGGAATTTAATTAAATCCTCATTTAAAAAGGATGATAGAAGTGATTATTAAACTGTGAATCGGTGTTTAGTCTTCAAATTGATTCTTGTGAGGTATTGATCCGAGACAATCTATAACGTTATATCACCATCATCTTAAGACCAATTTGAGCACAATGTTTAGGGGCTGGTTTATTCATTGTTTTCCAAACTTGCGTGAAAATACTGAATATATCACGTAATTTCAATAAACACGGAATGGCATGTTCTCTTATTTGATTTATTAACGACAGTGTGTTGAAATCCGATCAGATGATCAGAGATACTCAAATTAATCTTATTGTTCAAAAATTAATCTAGAAATTTTAGTACAGGACATTATTAATTCTTTTGAGTTTGTTGCTTAGCTGTGTTTTTTTTCGCAATTTTCTTCTATTTTTGTCAAAATATTTAACTCCTTGACGGATTTTCATATGAAATATTTGCAGTTCTTAGGCTTATCAACAGGAACATGCTGTGTCATCGATTCGATAGAAAAAACGGATTGAAATTGGTAATTTCTTCTGCAGAACGAATCGCTTGATTTACCTCTCCTTCAGAAAAACTTTTTTGTGGAGTAATAATAAAACCTTTCTATCGTCAAAAAGAATGTCTAATGTTGTTCGCTACGGTGTGTTTATGTGTAAATCGTAAATTATTTCCTGCTTCCTCTTTCTTGGGCTTTTGCCTACATGGAACGCGACAGGCATAACTCATTTTATTGCCTTCTTTCAATCCACTCAAGGCCGCCTAATTAATGAAATATCTTGAGGTCTTGCTCCTTGCTGTGAAAGATAGAACATTTTCCCATTATTCATGGTTAAGGTTAAATTGATTAAATGATGTATCTAAAATTTCAACTAACAACTTTTCTAAACTCAACTCTAAAACTTTAGAGGTCACGTGAATATTATTCAGTTTTTGAATTTGATTCATCCGTTTTTAATAATATCTGTGCTTATATACTAATTATTGTAACTGTTTAATACGTTTTTTGACATAATAAAAAGCATCCAATAATCATAAGATTATTAATTTTATCTAGTCGTTATTTTGTTTCTCTCTCTCTCTCTTTTTTTTTTTTTTCAGACCAAATTGGGCGTTAGTCCAAATGGGCTTTTAGTCTCGAAATGGGATTTTGCGTTGAATCGCTATAACCGGCATATCACTTTGCAAATTATTGCCACCAAATATTATGGTCCTGATGAATATTTTTTTAAGAAATTAAATAATAAAGAATCTGCATGAATGTATATATATGTTTTTAGCAATGTGAAAAAAACTACGGTACCTAGAGCCATCAAATTTGAACGTAATCCTCTACCCGAACAAGGGGCACCTGGAAGCCCGAAATTTGAATTTCGAATTTGTTTTATTATCTATTTTATATTTCGTAAATCTTTAATGAATTTTTGATTAAAAAAACTTAACGATTCAAAGCCAGCAGTGGAACACTATACGGAGTAAAACATTTTAATCTTGAGCGTGCGAGATTGTCTATCGAAAATTCTGAAGGTATGCTGTTTTTAAATATTTTTAGCCCAAATGCTCCCGAAACGTGTATGTGTGTGTTTAAATGGAAAAAAAAACCACCCATTTGTGCGTAATATAAAATCTGAAAGCTTTCAGGCTTTTTTTATCTTTATTTTATTTTTAATTACAGTAAAACCTTTATTAACCGAGCCGGCAATCGGTTTAAAGAAATCATTGGGAAAATGTTAAAACATGAGAATGGGTATAACGGAAATTAGTAATATTTTCGAATTAACTTATTAGTGATTGATTTTTCAGCCTTTCTTATCAAAGATGGGTCATTTCATAGCATTCCTATTAAGCATTATGATAAAAGATATGGTTTATCTGTATTAAAAATGAAAGCAACACTAACAGTCGGACATCATTTCAGAATGAATTCGTAAGCATATTTCAAAGGATAAAAGGATGTGAAGACATCTCTCAGTATCGCATTTTGGAATGAGTGAATGAAGAAAGCAGAAACCCAAGTTTTGAGGGTTTGAATGACAAAGAAATCGTACGAGCCTTATATCCGAAGAAAACAAAAATTGCATTAATGAGGGTAATGTTGAGGATAAAGAGAAAATGAAAACTCCCAAACTCTAAAATTACCCATACAGAAGCGAAGCTAAGCAAAGTTCTTTAACTTTTAGCTGATATTTCTTTTATAGATCTTTTAGTGATAGAAATATGGCGTGATAAGCCGCGGCTTATAAAATTATAGGACAATCATTAAAACAGGTGACAGATAAAAAATATGTTTCATAAATATGTATATCAAAAATTTGGAAACATTTCTCGAGTTCCATACGTTTTCACCTATTTTCTCACATTTCATATTCTCTATTTCTATTTCTTTTCAAATGAAAGAAAAACACGTTATTGGATGATTTAAAATTAGGTAAAACAACAACCTTATTTTGACATAAATTTTAAATAAAACTCTGCAAAAAAAGAAAAAAAAAACTGCTAGATTTCGCAAAATTTCTTGCTCCTGACGAAGAGGGACTTGTATTTGATCTCCCTCGAAATCTATAGTTTTATTTAAAATCTGCGCCAAAATAAGGCTGCTCTTATGCTTAATTTTAAACTATTTTTTTCTTTATTATTTTATTCTGTTGAATTTACTTTTTTGTGAGATTACATACAAAATCTGCTATAAATAATTGGTTTATCGTACGTTAACAATAAAGCCTCTAGTTAAAATATATAGACTTTTGGGAAAATTTGAAGAAACTCAAAAATTATGTCCGGTTTTTAATGTGAATCGACCACGCTAATTTCCTCTTATTCGATATTCAATTTTAAAGTAACTTTCAGATTTCAAGTAAATTCTAATCAAAAAAATTATTGTAACTATAATTCGTGGTATTTACCTGCTTAATTGAATGGCGACTTCAAAAATTCATAAATAATTGTCGTTGCCTTTTTTCCAAATGATTCCTTTCGTTTATTTTTGTAGTTCTTTAAGTAACTTTTCAGGTGTTTCATCTTCCCTGAAAATGATAACATCAATGGAATTCAGTATTTATTTATTTTCCACAATGGCCTAGTACCAGAGGTAATCACATATAGCGACGATCCCTGCCAGACGCGAATTTTCTGAGAAATGAGAACTGGTAACACTGGTTTAAACGGAAGGATTCCTAGAAAAAACACCTCCGCTGAAAGCGAAGTCCCACCTAGTTAAGGAAACGATGTACCGACTACGCGAGATTTTTTGAAACCTCGCCGAAAATGTTTCGGCTGCAGCTCTGTCCCGGGTAGAGATCAACCAATCAGACGCAAGTTCTGCTTCTGAAGAATCATGTGATCCGAGCAATAATCGATTACTGTTTAGCGTTCAAGTCTTTGTAGTAAGTGAAACTGGTAAACTAGCTAAAGGTTTCGTGGAAATGTGCGAGTTCTGAGAATTGTCACTTTCGATGTCCAGTCCCTCGTAGCGGCAACATATGTGATTGGAACTTTTACTTGTGAGCATTTGTTGGGAATGGCCGAACCAATCGGTCAAGCCATTTTGCTATATCTTTCCCGAGAAACTTGCCCAGGCTGCACTGGGGGGGGGGGCAGACTTTACATATTCAAGAGGAGGGGCTACATACTAAAAGCACCCATGACTTCTCCAAGATTCGAATCCAGGCACAAAGGCAACCAGTTCAACCAATCAATCATCTTATTACCTGAGCTCCAAATTCAGTAATGAGACTCTTAACTTGTTTTTCTAATTCCATTCCTGATTTTTGTTTGTTTGTTTGTCTAAATAAACCTAAAAGTCTTATCGCAAGATTTTACTAATGCCTGAATCTGATGATGCACAAAATATGCCAAAAAGATTTTTCCTCTAATCCATATGAAAACTAACTTTGCTTGGAGAAAAACGTCTTAATTACGTTTTGCTACTTTGATAAATTTTGAAAACTGAAAAGGCAAATGTGCTAAGTTGTAAAGATTAGCTTTGATAGGAAACCCGAACGTTACATCTCTCGACCTGAAGATGAGCACGGAGATGCTGAACTATGGAAGCTACTGATTGCTCTTACTCTTAAATTCTTAGATTCCATTGATCGTCTTACAGTGAAATCCAAATAAGAGTTAATGAAACAAAATTTCTGTTAATATTTTTTTAAAACTAAAATGGGATTTATGCTGGCAATTTCACTAGCATTGCAATTTTTACATGTAAATAGCAGTACAAGAGTTTACGAAAAAATAATGCGTTTATGATTCTATGAAACTATAGAGCTAATGGCTTTTATAAAATATTATCAGTTTTGAAATCTCAATGTTTTAATTTGCCGTGAGCATAATTTTGGGGTTTCCTTTACCTTATTCGAGGAAATGAGTACAGCGGAAATCGGTGCTCACCAAATTAGTGATTAGTGGGTATTTGTTTAGGTCTTTCTTCATAAAAGTTCAGTGCATTAAAAATCCGCTTAATTGTGGTGACTAGTAGTTCTTCATCAACATTTGAGCTTCATAAACATTTAAGCAGTAAAGCATTTAACCAGTAATTCTGCATTGATTAATTTTGGTGTACCAAAAGTAATGGTGTACTCAAAAGAAGAAATAATTTATATTTATGTAAGTGTAAATTCCAGGATGCGGCCGCACCTACAGCAGAATTTAAAGGCAGCAAAAATTGTAGTGCTAAATAATGCATCCGGCAACAAAATTTAGGGATGGCAAAAATTTTATAATTTAGGTCACGCACTGGCCAGCAGAATTTTGGGTAGACAAAATTTTACAATTTATGGAAGCATTTTACAATTTAGGCTCTGCGAAGACTGCGAATAATTGTCTGCAAAACGCTTGCGCCAATCCTAAATTAATACATGCTCATACCACTTTTTGAAATTAGCAGTACGTAAGAAATGAAGCTAAATGTAACAAAGAAATTCCGCCTTTTTATCCTTCTTTTTTGTATATTACAACAGTTGTATAATTTTCTTTTAGTACCTATATTATTTTCATCAGCAGCAATAGGTAACTGGATGTTTTGAAGAATTTTCCTGCCAAGTTTCCACAAAAGAAAATTTTAGATACAAACTAGAAAACGCGTATTGAAGCAATAGAACTGATTAACCATCAGCTTAAAGTTTTTAATGTGCTTTAATTGCCATAAAAAATAAGAAGAATGTGAACGGTACACATCGCTGTCAAATAATGATTGAAGTTGATCAATAAACTGGTAAACGATTGAAGTTGATCAATAAACTGGTAAACGATTGAAGTTGATCAATAAACTGGTAAACGATTGAAGTTGATCAATAAACTGGTAAACGATTGAAGTTGATCACTGAACTTTATACTATACATACACTCTTTTGCAAAAAATCGAAGCACCAAGAAGGACTTTTGAAATCGTGACGAAATTTGGTATGCAAAAACATCTTGATCAAACATGCAAATGATCAAAGTCTCAAGGCAAATGAACAGGAATTGCGATCATAGCTCGCAATTCTCAAAGTATAAAACCAGTAACAGGGGCGGAAAATTTATCTCTTTTTGTTGCTGACATTGTAATTCCGTAAAGAAGCAACTAAAGATGCCATTACGACGATATCGAAGACCTTACAGACAACTAAACAATTTCGAACGTGGTCGCATTGTAGGGTTGTGTGAAGCGGGGTGGTCATACCGAGCAATAGGCCACTACCTGCAGCGTACAGACACTGCTCTGCAAATATGTTGGCAGCAATGTTTGCTACAAGGAAGTTGCCGACGAAATGAAGGCTCTGGAAGGCCAAGGAGCACAAATGCGAGGCAAGATAGGATGATTGTTCGCCAGGCCCGAACCGCCCAACGGTATCATTGTCGACTATTCAACGCACTACAGCCACGTCTATACCTCCGGTGGTACCGTCCACCATCTCACGGAGCTTGTCTGGGATGGAGTTACGCTCACAGAGGCCTTTAAGACGTTTGCCTTTGACCCCACAACATCGGCAGAGTCATCTGGAGTGGTGTCGCAGCCGATCATTGTGGCTGCCCTCAGACTGGCATCGTATAGTGTTCAGCGATGAATCCTGCTTCACTCTTGAAGCAGATGACCACCGTGTTCGTGTCTGGAGAGGACGGGGCCAGCGATCCCAATCAGCCTTTGTTTTACAACGGCATACAGCCATAACCCCTGGTGTGATGGTGTGGGGGGCTATTTCTTATGACAGCAGGTCATCTTTAGTCATCCTAGGTACATCTTTAACAGCTCAACGATATGTTGATACCATCCTTCGGCATTAACCTTCATAGCACGTCATCCTGGGGCCATTTTCCAGCAAGATAATGCCAGGCCACATACCGCTCGCATATCTCTGGACTGTCTCCGTGCGGTTAATACTCTTCCTTGGACAGCAAGATCCCCAGACGTTTCACCAATCGAGCATGTATGGGGCATGGTAGGCCGCTAGATTCGGGTACCACAAAATATCGCAGATCTGGAGCGACAACTGATGAATGCCTGGCAGAATGTGCCGCAGGATGACGTTAGGAACCTCTACCACTCCTTGCCTCGACAAATTCAAGCATGCATTGCCGCCAGGGGCGGTTCGACTACTAATTTGAACACTCAATGGGTGATTGTGAGCCGTGAACAGGTACTATAACCTTGATTTTTAATAATTTTATTATCTGTGTATGAGCTATACACACATCCAATTTCATCAAAAATAACCACTTCCTTCATGGTGCTTCGATTTTTTTGCAAAAGAGTGTATATATAGTGTGATTAAAATATGTAAAGGCAGATAGACTAACTGAAATAAGCAGATTTTGTAATAGAATATGTGCGTTGAGGTGGTATAGGGCGCTGTTGAGCAGTAGGTAAAAGTACTACTGGTGTAAATTGTTAACTTCCCGTGTGAATTTCTGGTAGTTTGCATCGCTGCACGAACGTAAAACTTGTCGATATGCATTCTATTTACGGGGCTGCGGACAGAAATGGAGCAACTGCTCAAAAAAAAAGGTACTCGGGAATCACTTCATCTTCTCTAAGTAGCTGCTCCGCTTTAGTCCCAACTCCATAGATAAAATGTATATCGCCGAACTGCGTGTTCCTTTAGGGATACATACCGCTCGATATCCGCCGAGGAATGACGATTTTCGCTAGCAAAACGCTTTTAATCTACCGATCAATTTAAATTATTTTAAAGTCATTTGCATCTCTTTGGCTCGGATCCTGGCTACGCCCATGAGTATAGAGAAAAGAGAAATGTATTAAAGTCCAGGATAAAAAAGATATACCAATTTATCGCCAACTAATTTTGATTCGTAATATATACCTACAGAGATTTAATAAAAATCAAATTTTTGCTGCTGTTTGGATTAGAGATCTTTATTCAGGAAATAATGATCTGGAAACGCAGTATACTTTATCAAAATAACATATTTACTTTATCAAAATTACTAAGTTAATATCGAATTACTTTTTTCAGACTAAAGGTCATGAGTGGGCTATTTTCGTGAACCAAGTGGCTCATGATGCCGTGGAGAAGGTCGAATCTTCTCGGTGCATATCTGCAGGTTTTCGATGGAACCCCTATATCGTTAAATCCGATGATGTAAGTATAGTTTCATATATTTCAAACTTGGATGAGTCTGTATTCTAAAGTATATTAAACTTGCCCCACGGCAAACTTACAAAAATTGGAAGAAACATTTAAGTAATTGCAATAAGCTTTAATATATTCAACATTAAATGAAAATTCCACTAAATAATTCATATTACTTAGAGAAATACCTTGGAAAAAAATGATACCTGAAGGTATCAAATACGCGATAATTTCAATTAACTTATACACTTTAATATGTGCTTCAACAGAATTCAGAAGCATAGTTTGGAATCAATTTCTGATCAATTACGTTAAATATTTTTAACACTTTTAATATATTTATTGGGTGATTTAGTCGGCTTTTATTTCACAGCCATCACAAAATATATATATATATTGAAAATCTAAAAAATAAACAATTTTTTTTTTCAAATTTCTCAAAAATGATTGGATAGAATTTAATGAAATCTGGTACTGCTACAAGATAGCAAGTTATATCATACGACAATCAGAATACCCACTTAACGGAATAATGTGTTCATGAAAGTAGGAAATGTCCAAAACTGAAGTTGCTAGATGGCATTTTTAATGAAGCTAATAGAAGAATGAGATCATCTATCTGTAATAGACACATATAGATCTACAATAAGTCATCATACTATTAATGAGAGAACTAGTTCAAGTCACAATGTCATCTATTCCTGCGCTAAACCAGTTCTCAACTAGTACCTGATGGTTCCCGGATGCGGTATGCGAATTGAAGTTGCTTTCTCAAGTACATGCCATGGATCCATCTACTGAAATTGTTACTTCGGATATATTCATTCATGAGTCGAAACCTACGTGGACTGTCACCATCCATAAAAAAAAAAGCTGAGAGCCAACTGTGGCTCTTCAAAGTCGCACATCCAGCTCTGAGATTTCTTCACACTTCTGAGTAATTTAGGAGTCTCTGTCAAATACATAGAGTGGTGTGAGGCCCTACAGTCGGATTCCAGGTTCTCGCTAGATTAAAATTTTCCGAGAATCATAATGTAGATTGAATCTAGACATCATGGAACTGGAGTCCATTGATGTTGAGTGAAGACTGATGTTCTCTGCACTATGCCAGACATATTGTCTCATGTAAGAGACAGAGTGGGACGCAAACAACGAGTATTCTAGCAGTTCTTTCTCTCGTAGGATAGAATGATAATGACCATGCTTTATGCTTGCTGCCGTCACAGCATCAACTCGACATGTATGATTATGTAGTATCTGACATCAAGATAACTGCTTTATTATTTAGCCATATACATTTCAATTTTGGTTTATTTTTTGAGAAATTCGAAAATATTTGTTAAATCTTTTAATTTGGAATGCCAGTACATAAAACAAGTTTTTTTTTCCCTCCCATTATAGGATTTGTACAAGTCAGAATGCAACATTGAAAATCCATATAGATGTGAGATGGGAGACCTTTCTGGTAGACATGGTACTTTAGAAATTGGAACTGGCAGAAAAGTTCTGACTGATGTTAATTTACCACTTGTTGGGAATTATTCAGGTAATGTTTTAATATATTTTCATCAGAAAGTAAGCGTTTCCATTTCAGCAGGAAAGGGGTGGGGCGAATTACGGTTTATGATAAATAAAGTATGAGAATTTAAAAATGTTGATGCATTTTGAGAAGTAAGCTGATATAATAGCTTATTTTCTTCAGGAACAAGTTATTTAATTCCATTTTTAATTTTCATGTATATGAGGGCTGTATAGAAAGAAATACAAAAGTTGGCCTATCTTTTGTATTTGGTTAAAATACTACAAAGCATATTTCCTCGTTTTAAACAGTTCACTTATGTTCACTTGTCTGATAATAACATCAGCCCAAGAAGCCCACGAAATTCCTAGTGGCAAGGAACATTCCTAGTGGCTCCGTTCCACCCCCCAATTTTGATAGAGAGCACCCCGGGGGGACGGGTCCGAAGGTCTCCATCCCCTCTCCCGTTCCACCAAACCACACGAGATGACTTTCGGCTAGCCGCATATTTAGTGCCACCATGCCGCACCGACAGTATACGTTTACAAACATCCATGCTTTCTCCGGGATACGAAACCGCGCCCTTCGGCAAGGCAGTCAGCAGCGCTAACCACTGTACCGGTTGGGCGGCTCACAGTCCATTTATGCTATCATTGAACTGAAATCCTCTTTTGAAAGATTCAGATATGTACTTGATGGTTGTCCACTGCATGCCTTTTCTCAGAACTTGTTTAGACTTCATCCATATGTATACATTGCTTTTGTTAATGATCTTGTCTCCACATACATATTGTAGTTTTCTGTCGAATTCTTTTTTCAGAAACTCTGTAATGGGATAATGCTTATAATTAGTATCTATTATTTACTTCCAAAGAGAAAGATTATTACATACTTAAAATTGTGGAAAAATAGGCATTCCAACAACATACCTATTGAATGATTTATATGCGAATAAATAAAAAAATCAGGGCAACAATTACACTATTTTTAGTGAGGCTCTTGTATTTTGCTTCTATTTAAGATATCATTATTTTGGACAGAAACAGGCTGAATCCTTCTTCATTGCCAAAAATATTTATAACTTATTTATTCTTCAGCTATGTTGCCTTTAGTCTGGTACACAGATGACAAAGCTTTGTGATATCTTGACTCATCTGTAAGGGTGACCATATCAAAATACATCACTTGTACCTACTACAACTTTCACTCCTCAGTCGTAGTGAAAGTTGATAGTTAGTTCACTAAGAGTTAAAGTTGGAAAACAATAACTACTCATAGCTACCACCTGTTTTAAAAGCACAAAATGCCTTAAAAACAGAAAATTTAAACCCATTGGCTTAACAGAAATACTTGTGAGGGGAGGGGTATTGAGATAAGGTTAAGATTTAGAAATCGAAATCTTAAATTTGTTTTCTAGCTTGAGAATTTAGAATAATATAATTTATCCATATCATTGCTCTCTTGAACATATGTAGTAAATAAACCTTGTCAAACAGCTTTAATATTATGATAGTGACTAGTGTTGTTGCCTATGCTCACTTGCCTGACGTAGTCAGCCCAAGCCCACGAAATTCCTCGTGGCAAGGAGTGCATTCTTACGCCTACCGTTGGCAACAGCCTTAAGCACCATTCAGGTGACAGTGCGTTTTAACTCAGTTCCACCCCCCCCCAATTTTGATGGAGAGCACCCAGGGGGAACGCGCTGGCCACCAAGAGGACTTTCGGCTCACCCCATATTTAGAGTGCCACTATGTCGCACCAACATTATACATTTAAAAACATCCATGCCTTCTCCGGGATTCGATCTCGGAGCTTTCGGCACGGCCAGTCTGCGACACTAACCACTATACCAGTTCAGCGGCAGTAGTGACTAGTTGTACCTAAAAATGACAAATGCACATTGAAAAATGTGATATTTGTAACAACTTAATATTTGAATTCTACGTTTTAAGTATGCTATTATTTATAACATTTTAAAGTTAGGATTTTTAATCTGGATGTTATTTTGTTACAGTCATGGGACGCTCCATAGTGATATTTGCAAAGGACGGATCTCCCAACAAACTTGCCTGTGCCAATATTCTTCCAGATATTCATTTAATTCGTCATGTAACAGTTAAAAAGAACCCGGGATTCACAGTGTAAGTAAAACTATTTACTTGGGGGGGGGAACTTTCCATTTCATGCATTTATAGTGTCAATTTTCTGTTAACATTGTGAGTAATATTCCAAATACAGTACAAAGTCTGTAATCCGGACGTCCATTATCCGGAATGATCTATAATCCGGACCTCAAAGGCTCAAACTTTTTTTGTATGCTTTACGCATGCGCGTTTAGCACAAAAAACCAAGCAACTTAAACAACTTACATTGAAAGAAATGTTTAATAAAGTAAACAAATAAATATGAAGTTTTTTTTGTAAATTTTGATATCCTTTAGATCATAATTGCTCTTTATTTCATAAATTACGGTTTCATATTTTTAATTGTATAATTTCTGCATGCCATCTTACCAAATTTGAATTGATGATCTATAATCCGGAATCTCCGAAGTCCCAACGAGTCCGGATTACGCACTTTATACTGTATATGAATGTGTCATTTTTCTGTTAACATTATAAGTAATATTCCAAATATGTGAAAAGGTATCAAAGAGAATCAGCAAGGTGCTTCATTTTATAAATGTTGCCTCACAACATAAAGCCATTTCACCAATATACTAATTCATTGCATAAACACTTGGGTTCCATTTCTCTTTTAATTAATGCTATCTTTTTATATAGGATTCAATTGGTAATGACCTTCAAAACAAAAATATGCAGTAAAGTCCAGTTATCAATACTTGTGCTTTTTTCAAATTAATCTTGTTATAAGATTTTAACTTGAGTTTCTGTGTTTATTTGAGTCAAACACTGAAATTAAAATTTGATGCTCTTCTAGCTAGCTAATTTTCTTGTAAAATGTTGCACGCATATTTACCTTATATTCTGACGTATAACACGTACCTATAATTTCAGACTACATTTATTAATTTTTATGTATATTCGCCGTATAACGCACACCCTTTTCTTTACGAAGAAACCCAAAAGATACATGTGCAATGCTCTCATATTTTGAAATCATTCGTTCGAAGATCTTTCCCTCGTGCTCGAACATAGTATACTAAAGTGACTAGTGATAAGGAGAGTAATGCGTGTGTTGAAGAAATTCTTGAGGTAGTAAATAATTGTGGAAAGAGGTGGGTTGTATTCAATGCAGTTGGTGTACAAGAATGTAGGATTTCGAGAAAAGGGAGACATAATTTGGGGTAAGAATACTCTTCCGAGCCAAATGAAGTCAGGGAATTAGGAGTCAGATGGTTTCTCTTTCTGTAGTTATTTGATGCCATAATTTTGAAGTGAAGCTTTAGTAAATCGAATTTACTTTAGTTGAAATACAGCTTATGTAGATATTCCTTTTAGTAGTAAATATGGCACCTGCGAAACGAAACAACACAGCGCTAATTTCAAATGCAAAGTCATTCGTTTGCAAAAGAAAATGGAAATCGTGCTGCAGCAAGGATGTTTGGTGTTGGTGATGATGGAACGGATGATTAGTTATTCATTTATGAGACAGAGTAACAATGATGGTGAAGATGAAACAGAATTTGACGATGTGTTTGAAGATATAACGAAGACGAATATGACAAACTTATCATGCTATCCAATGATGAAAATTTTGAAGTTCATCTCTTTTAAGTAATGAGCCTTTAGATACATGTAAAAAATCTAAAAATCTGTAGGCTGAATTTTTCTTATTTTTAGTCTATCATTTTTATATCTGGCGTATAATGCGCACCCTTAAATTTTGATCTTATTTTTTATATTAAAAGTGCGCGTTATACGCAGGAATATACGGTATGTTGACAATATGATATACCATAGCAATTTATTCAAACTTTGATACAGGTTATATCCAAATTAGTGCTGGATTTTTTACATATATCCTTCCTTTACAATTGAATTAATCATCGCATTTTATTCGATCATTGTGCCATAGGATAGATCAAAAAAAATAATTTTTAAAACTAAGTCAACATCTTTAATGTAAGTTATTAATTTTTGGGAGATGTTTTAAGATTTTCTCTTTTTTTTAAAAAAAAAAAAAATTACTTTAAAGCTATGATGTGATTGCAAATAATGATGGATATCTAAATAAAAAAACTTGTATGAATTAAATGTAATTTTACACCACTGGCTAGATCAGGAGACTTAGGGGGGGGGGAAATAATGGAGCCTGCAGGTGATTGGCAAAATGTCAAATATTGCACTTGTTTCATTTCACATTTTTGTCTATTAAAATTTTGTTGCAGTTATTGTTGAAAGGTCCAGTAGCTTTCCTTTGAAAGATAATACAGTACAAGACACAATTTTTAAAGAAGCTACTAAATTAATTTAGATGAATGTGTATGATATGTAGATTAGTTTGTAAATAACCATGTCATAAACATTAATGAGAAAAGCAATTACATACAGTTTATTTGCTGTTAATTTTTAATTTTAGGGTCTGCATGAATAAATATTGATTTCACTGTTTTATTAAAGTTTAAATAGAAATGGTTATGCATTTATATAGGCAAATAAATTATAAATTTAGTACTAAATTGTCAAAAAAAAGTGTACTTCGTTTTCAGGAAATATTTTCAATTTTTATGCATTATTTTTGTTGAAATAAATGAAATATGAAACTCCGTCTGCATTACAGTTAATATGTATTTTGTCTACAGAAAAAAAAAAAAAAAAAAAAAAAAGTGTAGCCAATTACATCGATTTTTTTTAATATCCAAATGTCGAAAAAATCCTTATAGTCCAAAATAAATCCCAAATCCAAATCCTTATAGTCATCTGGATATTCAAAGTTTATTTTGTAGGAAGAAATCTTTTAACTGCACCCATATTGACAGTAATAATGGTGATAATTGTTAAATAGCTAAGCTTTTGCAGGAAAAGAAATTAATTGGATACCTAATTAATTTTTAAATCAGCTTCATAAGAAGCATATAATACTACACTTTAATTATTTATATCGATCTCTGCTACAGCTAGATTTATATGCTCTTGTTTATATGATGCAAAAACTAGCAAATAATAATAATGTTTACGGCAAGCAACAAAACACTAATTTTCAATAAAACTTCACTCTCAAGCACTCAGCAAAATGATATTACTCAGTAGTGTGATTTAGCTGGTTTAGTAGAACTACTAATTAAATTGCTTTTAGTTCAAGAAATACATAAAACTGGATTGTATAATTAAGCAACTCATTGCAAAAGCCTGCATAAAACAATAGACTTTTTGTCATGTCAATGAGCATCAGATCAAAACAATTGAGAAAGATAAACAGGGCAATATTTGCAGCAAAACTTATATTACAGACTTTAATTAAAATCACTAAACTGCATACTTTTAACATTCCAACAGCAGTAATGTAATTTGCAATATGCATATGTACAGGAAGAAGGGGAACACTGCTAGATCCAACAGAATTTTCTTAATCTTAAAATGCTTCTAAAGTTGGTTGCTAAATTATTTAAATTCAACTGTTGGTAATACTATACAGTATAGTAAAAGTAAGTCTATTCTTGTATATAATATGGTATTTTTATGAATTATAAAAGAGTTAATTGATATAAACAAATGTTATAATATGAATGTTGACTCAAGATAAATACTGGGTATGGAAAATACGAGTAATATATATTTTTAAAATTTAAATGAATGCATCACTAAAGTTTTCACGGTCTGATATGCCAAATTTACTTATATGACGTTTGAAACTTATTCCCTTTTCATCCCTCCCAACAGATCCTAATTTCATCTATAAAAACATGTATTTATTTTAATTAGCTATTTCTTTTTCAAATTACATGCAAATTAACTAATTTTTTATGTAAAAATACAATTCATTTATACAAGTGGAATTGATTTTATATTTTTTAAAAATGGCAGTGACATAAAGCACTTTAGATTAAATTGTGATGTATTTCAAATTATAAAAAATAGTAGATGAATAACCATTTTCCTTTTTTATTTATTTTATTTAGATTAAGATTTATGAACCATATGAGAGAGCTGCTGGATGCCAAGGATTGGCTTGTTGTACAAGATACCCAATCACAAAGAGAAATATTAGATGGACAATGTATTCAAATTATAGTACACTTTTATGGTAATATTGCTTTAAAAATGTACATTTTACCATGCAATTATGCAACATATTATATTTTGAAAGGTTATACTGAAATTTTTCTGAATTTTATTTCATATATTTACAGTTATTGCAATTTTTGAACAGTTTTAATATTAGAGTATGCTATTTCGATAGATTTCTTTACTTAAGGTAAAAATATTAGTACTCTTTGTGACCTTGAAAATGAGTTAAAATTCTTTTATTTGACTTATTCTTTATAGCTTTGAAGAATTTCAAAATTCTTTAATTTTATATAAATTTTATGTCATGATAAATGCATAACTACAGAACCAAAATATTTTTAAAAAGGAAATGTTTTTACTGTGTTAAAAATATTTTGAAAACTTTTGATATTAAAGTAAAAATTGCGATTGTAATGAAATTTGTGATTACTTAAAGTATGTTTTAAAACCAAAATAAAAATATATCAAAAGTTTTTCTGATTCAAGACATTTTCTAAACTAATGAATGACAATATAGTTCCTTGAGTGTGACATAAATAGAGGCTAGTTTTACTTAGAAGGTCTGTTCAATTAGGCATCTCTTCTCATCAGCTGATTGCTCAAGTACTATGATTTTCCACAATCAATTTGCTCAAGTACTATGATTTTCCACAATCAATAAGTCAGTCCAATCTTTTATAAAACTAGTACTCAAGGGACTGTATTTTATGTTAGGGAAGACATTCAAGAAAACTAATAATACTGCATATTAAGAAAGAAAATGAAAACATTTTTCAAATGCTTCATATAAAATTTGAAAGAGAAGCAAAGTAAAACACTTTTTTCTAAAGGTCAGGAAATTTTTATAGCATATCATATGCACTTCTATAAATGTTTATTTCCTGTCTTTCAATACATTTCAACATTAATTTTTTTTACACTTCATGCCACACATTTTACAAAGAAAGTATGCAATTTAAAAAATTTAAGTTTCAGAGCCCCAAATTATGTACATTTCAATTATAAGATTTAAGATATATCTAATAAATTATGAATTTCTTATTAATTAGCTCATTTTTAATTAAAGTAAAACTTCACTAGCAAAAATTATAATCCAATAAAGAAATGAAATTTTCAGATTAAATTAAAACTTTAAAAATTATCATTAAATGTGGGTTTCCATATTTTTTTTAAAGGTCCAGAAGCTCATCGTCTTCAGATAGAATTCAGTAATCTCATAAACTTGGGTAATGTTCGCAGAAACACAAGGCTTGGACTCAAAATTATTGAAACTTATTACAAACCATGCAGAAATTGTAAGTATACAGTATATGGCATAATTGAATATAATTTGTAAAGAATTCTAAATTAATATAATTTTTTGCAGTATGTGAAACCTCTCATGAAAATGATCTGAAAGTCATCAGTATTTCTGTAAACCTAATTTAACAACAGTGTAACTATTACTAGAAATGTTTCAATCTATTTCTGTGAATCAGCAATTTCTTTCAATAATTTAATGGCTAAAGAATAAAATATCCATTAAATAAATGTTTACAGATCATAGATATTTGTGAGTTGTGGCATATTCTTTAATTCTACTGAGTATTCTGGATGACATCTAAAAGAAAACCTGAAAAAATGATCTGCTGTTACTTTGCATAAATTAGAAGCTATAGTTCAACATACTGGGGCTTATCTTGGCCTGTAAAATACATGGATAAATAATAAAATCCATGTGTTAGAAGAATATAAGCTTTATTAAGTGAGGTTTAACAAAGGATCTGCATCAGTCTACAGCTGAAATTTTACCCCATCAGTCATAATTACAGATATAGTCAGTATTTATTGTAATGATTTTAGTATAACCTGTTTATTATACAGATATATATGTAAATACACGCACATATTTCCGTTTATATTTCATAACATTTACAATTGTCATGTTGGTTTACGTACTCAATTTTTGAATTAATCTGTTTAACTAGAGTAGTTTAATAATCTGATTGTTTTAGCATTTCATTCAGATACCTTCTACTACTTTTTTTCTTCTTCTCAATTTCAAATAGTATAAATATTAACATAAATTTCATATATAAGAGCTTTTATTTATGTATTACTAAAATCCACTAACAAACCATAAATTTTACAAAATTACAAGAACAATGAGAGGTGGTACATGGCTATTCTTAAGTTGTTGTCCCCCCCCTTTCCTCTTCTGATACCTTAATTAACTGAAATGCATCAAGTATAAAATTATATTTACAAAGTTAATACAAAATGCTTTAAAACTAAATCATGATTTTTTTTTTTTTTTTTCCTTTCAGTGAATGATGTAAATAAGACAACCAGTCTCAACTCATCTGCATTCATTATCATAATAGGTTCACTTTTATTTATGCTACATTTAAAATCACAAAACTTATAAGATCATCAAGAAGGAAAGTAATACATATGTTCAGGATTCCAACAGCAGAGAAGCCTTGAATTCAAGGAAATGCAAAAGAAGCAACATGTATTAGTATGGACATGCTACTCTACATGCCATCCCAGGCATAATTCAAGACCAAAGCCATTCTTTTCAAATCTGCAGAAGACATATTCCCATCATATTTGTATATATTTCATCAAAGAGTTTGTGATAGCTCAATTTTACATACAGTTTTCAGTTTGTGTGTAAAGAACTTACTGCAGTTTTAGTGTTGTTTTAAAGTACCTTAATATGTAATTTTTGTAATAAACAATTTTTTAATGTTTAGCTGTTCATAACTACATTATCTCAGGACAAAATGAAACAGAAAAGTTGACAGTCTAAAATACTAGCAATATCAGTACTTTATTCACAACAGTTTTTGGATTTGCCTGAAAAATTCTAAACAGTCAATATGAAACTAATTATAAAAAAATAGTTTTAACAAGAATGTTAAATGATTCTCAATTTTAAATATGAAATTTCACAGTAAAAAGAACATCTGAATTTTATGCACCATAAATAAATAATTAAAAACAGTGTGTGTGTGTGTGTGTATATATATATTGTTTCATAAGAATAAATTGAGTTTAATTAAAAAAATTAAATTTAAATACATATTTAATTATATATTCTTTGCGCCATTGCTGCAAGGAATGAAATTTAAATTTAAACAAATTTAAATTCTTAACAAATACATATAAAAGTAAAAAAGCAAATTTAAATTCTAAAGAAAGGAAAAAAGCCAAAATAATTTAAAATAATTTAAAAATATGCAAACATGTAAAAGTTTTAATTCTCAAACTAATCTACAATATCATTTAAATTCAGAAGCATAAGCAAATCAAGTGCAAAATCTATCCATGAAAATAAATCTACTAATTTAATAAATTAAAATTAAATTAAACAATTTTTTTAAAAAATGCATATGTGAATGATCGTAGAGTAGGCAGGAGACAGACTTATCAAGGGGAAGTTGCCTCCAAACCTAACTCTCCAATTATTCAATTCGTGTTTCGTCATTCATGCAGGCAAGGGTAAAAGTCAAAACCAAAAGTAATTCCAATAAAGTGGTACCCTTAGAAATTAACATTTAAGTATTAACATTTAAGAATTAAAGCTCAAAATGGAAAATACTAATTAAGTCTTTTGAGAAATAAGCAAGTAAAGTCAAGAATTAAACTTTTTCTTAAAAAATTAAATTTTTTAAAAATTAATTTTTTATAAAATAATAAAAAATCTAGAAACCAATGTATTTTAGAAATCTTTTGTCTACAGAAACTTCCCCTACACGAATGTGCATATCAATAAAAAGAAACTATAAAAGAACTATACATAATCCATATAAACCAATAAGAAATAAAAAAACAAAAAGAACTAATTCACAATTTTTAAAATAAATATATATTTAAAAATATAATTTCATATTTAGAAAATACTTAGATACTACATAAAAATTTAAAAAAAAAAAAAAAAAAAAAAAAATTCTTAAAGCAAGTAAGTAGTAAGTTTTAAATTAAAGCTATTTGCTCATATTTTTAGATACATAGATGATATTATAACTTTCAATAATAATTCTACTTTTGAGAAATTCAAAATTTACCCAAATAGTTTAACACTTAATAAAACGAATACGAATCAAGATACTATTGAATTCCTTGACCTGCAAATTATTAAACACAACAAAATTAAATTATTTGATAAAAGAAGGAATTTCCATTTTCCTACTATTAAACTAATTGGAACTCTAATATCTCTAGAAAAGTAATAGAAAACATGTTTCATAGCCAAATTATCAGAATAAAAAATATATGTACTGAAAATGACGATTTAAAGGAAGAAATCATAAAACTAATTAATGTACAAGTTGATAACCAAGTACCACCAAAATTTATTAATTTATATATTAAAAAGGCAGGCCTTGACTTTACTTTATAATTTTTTGGCTCTTTTGGATATGATAACATTACCTTAAACCTTAACTGGAGGATAATGAAGGATATAAAAGAAAAGAGAAATTATTGTAAATTTTTATTGTAAATATGTATATTTAATCAATACTGGATTCTTTCCTTTTACTAATAAAGGGCCAACTCTTTTCAAAAGTCTCAATTATAGCCCGAATTGAGTGAAGATTTTAATCTTCTTCTAATTTTCCATACTTTAGCCAGTATTTAGTTAAGTTTTGATATACCAATTAAATCAAGTTCATTAAACTTTTAATATTTTCTTTCATCAAATTTAAGTTTTATTTAACTTCCTAAAAGAATTTTTGAGAAATTTCTAAGAATTTTTAGAGGTTTTTTAAGGACTTCATTTCAAAAAATTTTGGGAAATTTTACTTTAAAACTTTGTATTAAAAAATTTGTTTTTCTTAATTACTTTAATTTTTTGCAATTTTCACCAAAATATCTTTCACTTAATTTTTTTAACAATTTTCACAATTTTTCAACAGAACACGCATTTTAAATTACAAACAGTTTACATTTTTTTCACATACGACTTCACTTTAATTTACATACATCTCTTGCATCTCAAGCAAACATACATCTCTTGATTGGCTCAGTTACTTAACTCCCTAAATAATTGATATTACTACCTTAAAGATTTTTAATTTAATTTAATTTAATTAATATTTACAAAAAATTTTTTACTATAACAAAGATAGCAGCTTGACACTCAACTTTACCTACATAAGCGCCATCTATATAATTTGAAGAACACACTTACTTCTCTTTCACAACACTTTTGCAGACCCCAACATTCATATAGTAGGTAAGTTAGAATTAAAACTTACTATTTACTTGCTTTAAGTATTTTTTTTTTTTTTTAATTTTTATGTAGTATCTAAGTATTTTCTAAATATGAAATTATATTTTTAAATATATATTTATTTTAAAAATTGTGAATTAGTTCTTTTTGTTTTTTTATTTCTTATTGGTTTATATGGATTATGTATAGTTCTTTTATAGTTTCTTTTTATTGATATGCATGTTCGTGTAGGGGAAGTTTCTGTAGACAAGGATTTCTAAAATACATTGGTTTCTAGATTTTTTTATTATTTTATAAAAAATTTTTAAAAAATTTAATTTTTTAAGAAAAAGTTTAATTCTTGACTTTACTTGCTTATTTCTCAAAGGACTTAATTAGTATTTTCCATTTGAACTTTAATTCTTAAATGTTAATTTCTAAGGGTACCACTTTATTGGAATTACTTTTGGTTTTGGTTTTACCCTTGCCTGCATGAATGACAAAACACGAATTGAATAATTGGAGAGTTAGGTTTGGAGGCAACTTCCCCTTGATTAGTCTGTCTCCTGCCTACTCTACGATCATTCACATGTGCATTTTTTAAAAAAATTGTTTAATTTAATTTTAATTTATTAAATTAGTAGATTTATTTTCATGGATAGATTTTGCACTTGATTTGCTTATGCTTCTGAATTTAAATGATATTGTAGATTAGTTCGAGAATTAAAACTTTTACATGTTTGCATATTTTTAAATTATTTTGGCTTTTTTCCTTTTTTTAGAATTTAATTTTGCTTTTTTACTTTTATACGTATTTGTTAAGAATTTAAATTTGTTTAAATTTAAAAAAAATATATATATATATAATGATTCTGCATCTAAAGTGTTATAACTACACAAGCAATGGAAACATCTTTTACTAACTACTGTTGCAAACGCTTATAGAAATAATCAGTTGTATATATAATTACATATTTACTAACATATCTAACACAAAGTATGTTTCACTGAGTTTGTTATGCCATTAGCTATAATTTATAAGAGCTTTAAAATGTTATGGAATGTTGAATAGCAACACTGGCTGTTTTGCAAAATCTACAATATCATGTCTCATCCTGTGGCTGTTGCCACGGGGGTTCAACAGAGTGTACAAACTAGAGTTTCTACACTCTGTTGACATTAAGTGCCTTGGTAGCATAATCTAACAGCCCCAAAATTGGAAGGATTCTATTTAAGATATTCTTTACATTAAAACACTGATTTTTATTGATTCTAAATTGGCAAAATATAATTTTATGAGTGAAGGACCCAGAGATCAAGGAACTTAATGCTGTATATTATGCAAAATCAAGTTTCTGATGAGTGCACAATGTGCTTAATTGCATGAGAATATCTAAAAAAAGGAAGAAACCCTAAATAGTATATATCAAATGGCCTTTGGACATGACGTATTGAATTAAACTTTTTCATTATATGAAGTAATCTCAACACAATTATTATTTTACATCAGATTTTTGCAAATACCACACTTTGATATTTGACTTTTAAAGCTTTCATCATCTATATTTTACAAATTGTACATAAATATATGAATTTTCACATTATTTTAAGAATATATTAATAATAAATTTTTGCATCTGGACTCCATTATTATTAGGATTATTTTTAAAAAGATACGAAATGTTCTGTTTATATTTTCATCAGTAAAACTTGAAAAGTGTAAATATATGTAGCAAAATATCCAACTTAGAAAAACATGTGCTTTTATCTGATCCTTTCATCTTGAATTAAAAAAAAAAAAAAAGCTCAAACTGTATGTGTCTAAATTTTAAATGTACAGAATTTCATTCCATGCTTCCTAATCTTGAAATGTGAAAAACTAGGAGATTTACGAACTTTACAGTAATAAATCTTCAGGACTCCATTGACAAATATGAATTAAGGTCATTTTTTAAATGCATAAATCTAAGTTAACTTCATGCTTGCTAAAAATGTATCATTTTATTATTTAAAATTTTATTTTCATGAAAACAATTTGAGATTGGGGGAAAGTTTTTATTCAGTTTCTAGACATGTTAAAAATATAATCAACAATGATTGCACATATGCTGAAGTGCCACCGAGTTCGGGATAGCAAGTCAATAACAAGCCGGAGGCCATTATCAACACCAGAGGAGTTGAGCCTCCTTTAGCCTTGATAACAGCTGCTACACAATGAGGCATAGATTCAACAAGTTTGTGGCCATGGTCCATGGGAATGGCTTGCCAAACATCAGCTAGAGCTGTCCATAAATTTAAGGAAGGGCCACTAGTGTTGTGTGATGAGTTTTCACACTTTTCTCCAAAACATCCCAAAGGGGCTCAATAGTTATAAGTCAGGATTTCCAAATGGCCAATTTGTGACAGATAAGTCAGAGGAATGCTCATCCAACCATGCAGTAGCCAACCGGGACCTGTGAAAAGTGCAGTTATCTTGCTAGAATACTCCCATTTCCAAGTAACAATAAGACGACATAACTGGATGGAGGTGATCATGCAGCAACTCTGCATACCAAATTGCAATGAGAGAGATAGATACAAAAGTACCCAAATACTGCCAAGAGAAAACACCACTATGACTGAGCCACATGACCTCATACAGTTCTAACCCGACATGCAGGATCCATGGCTTCATGAGCCTGACGCCATATTCTGAGCCTCCAGTCGGCCTTAAGCAGTCGGAATCGAGACTCAGCACTCCATGCTGCTCATTTTGTCCTCTAGAGCAGTGTTCATCAACAACCAATTTGAAAACACTATTCGCCAATCCTTCCAATTGTTTAAATTCCACAATTTTATATATGTAAATATTTTGCCAACAAGTCCAAATTACTAACCAGTCTATGACAAAGCACTGAAATATTTTACCAGTCCTATGAGCAAATTGGGTTGAGAAACACTGCTTTAGAGTCCATTCTCTTGTCCAGGCAAGACGTGCAGCCTGGTGATGTGCACTGAGCAATGGTACTCTGTGAATCTACTGTTCCCGAATCCTATACACAGAAGCAAGCATTGCACAATATATTCACTGACTATGACAGGTGCCCTGATTCAGCTGGGTGGGAGCTAAATCAGGGCACCTGTCATAGTCAATGAATATAGTTTTTAATATAATAAGCTAATTTGAGTTAGGTTTTCAATGGCTATATTCAATACGGCTGGACCATCTCACACCATACTCATTAAAGGCTAATTGTCCTTAGCCCATTTTGCTGGACTGCTAGTTTTTTCCCCACTGGTAGTTGCCCACTGCTAGTTTTTAGCTTGAACTAGCTCTTTTATGATTTCACAAATTGAATGGCCCATGCGCCGACAGCCTAATTGTCCATGATCAAAGGCATCAAAATCAGAAGTCTTACCCATGCTAGCAACTGGAAACGACTGATTAACAAGCACAGTACTAGTTATATGCGAAGTTACCAAAGCGCCTTCATGTGAGCTTAAATGCAGCACAATGCTACACATAGTTCGCATAGCCATGTCTATTCAGTGTATAACTGACTGCACAGATAAAATAAATATACCATATACATATTTAAAATGAAAATTAAATACAAATATTTACCATAAACATTGGTAGTCTTCATAAAATGCTCTACAAATCTTTATAATGGATTAAACAGCTTACATTGAATAAAAATTACCTGGCAAATTACACTTAAAAAAAAAAAAGAAATTTGCACAATACAAGTTTTAATTAGAAGAACTGATACTCGCTTAGTTGTAAGAATTTGATATCTAAACTTTTCAAAGCATTTTCTTTTCCTTCAACACTTAGTGATCAATAATTCTTCTAAAGCTCTACAAATAGTTTGCTGATTATCTAATTCAGGTGAATTAAAAATAAGGAGATTCTAAGATTTACTGGGGGGTCAGCAGATGTGATGAAAACATTAGGAGTCTCCTAGCTTCATTAAGGCAACCCCTGGATATTCAGCTCTGATATTCTTGCAAACTCATCACAAAGAAATTCTGAGTTACTTCATAGCTTATTGGCTATCCTTAAATTATGTAAACCATAAGTACATGTGTATATATGACACAAAAATAATATGTTTTAGAAATCAAGAAAAATTGATCAGGTTTGCATCATTTTTTAAAATTAATTACATGTGATATTCTTCATTCAGTTCTCATCAAATGTAAAATATCTAATATATATTAGTATATATAAACTTAATCCCTCTTAATAAACAATGTATATGTAACCACAGAAATGTTATGTTTTACAAATCAAGAAAAGTTTATCAGGTTTCTGCCAACTTTTACAATTTATTATATGAGCTGTTCTTCATTCAGTTCTTATTTCTCATTAAATGTAGAACATCTTAATATATTCAATATGTAACACTTTTAACTGAAAAGGACCTTTATTTTGAAGAAATTTTTAATATTTTACAAATGGCCATTAAAATATCTTCTAATAAAAGATAAATATTTTACTCAATCAGGTTGTATATTAGAAGCCAGAACATTTAAAAGATGTTGCTTGATGCTGTATCAAACTATCTCATAGCTACTAATCTTGAAATACAAAACACAAAAAGGTTCTCATGTGTCATGGGATGTCATTTTAAAATAACTCCAAATTGAATGAAATTCACTTTATAATATAAGATTCAAATTATAAATGATTTACATAATTCCAATGAAAAATATATTAATATTCTAAACTATCTTATTTGGCTAATTCATTTTGCAATTTTCTTGAAATTTTATACTGAAAATCCTGGGAAGGAAAGGAAAACTGATTTCATCAAAGTACTTTTAATAAAATAAAGATAATTATTAATGCACATACTATTATGTAAATAAACTTAGCAACATAGATTTAACTGATTAAACAAATCTTTATAAATTTATTTTTGGAGGGGGGGAAGCTTCTGTGTGGGATGGGTGTAAATCAGATTGGCCAAGAAATCAAAAAGTGTTCAAAATATATACTAAGTTTGCTTATTGCCTAATATCTAATATTGGCAATATTTATATCAAACTAAACCTTAGCCAATTAAGACACAATAACACGCTGAATAAGTACTAATTCAGAAGTCAAACAACAAAAATCAGCGTATGCGATTTTGCAGCTGAGGATGGTGGTTCGGTAAAACCATAGAAACTAGTCCTGTGAAAATTTTGTAAATATAACACTGATTTTTGTTGTTTGACTTCTCAATTAAACCTTAGCCATTTTGTACATCATTAATTCACATGATCAGTGGATGAAAAGGTATGTCAAAGATGCTTTATTGTAATAGCATATACCCATACATTAAAAACGTTCGTAGAAAGGTAGTGTTATGTAATGAAACTTTCAGTAGTTGGATTTGGTCATCAGAAGCTGTTAGTGCATGTTTCATAGGAGAAAAATGTGATGTGACGTATTTCATGCAGTAGTGCAAACAGAATGAAAGCATTTCCAAGCTTTTACAATACTTACAGTCAAATTACTGCATTAATTATAGAAATCTTAGTACAGAAACAAATCCCCATCATGACATAACCACTTTACTCACCCAATCTCTAATTCTCTATTTGCTGTTTCTTACTGTGAAAGTTCTATGAGATCAACATTTTATCAAATTCAAGCTATGCAAAATTAAGCAATGGTTGGTCTAGCACAGATATCAAGACACATTTTCTCATTTCCATGAAAAGCAAGAGCATTGAATTCTCTGTACATATCCTAATGGATGTTAATTCAAAGATTACCGACATAATTTCAAATAAAACTGTTTTACAATTTGTTAGAACTTTGGAGCATATGAGCAAATATTTATGGTTCTAAATAATTACAGGATAGTATTTATGAAATTACTGACATCTATCTCCATTTCATCTTTTCTAGTTATAGGAAACGATAGCAATATGGGCATTAAAAAGCACCCTACCTGCCATTCTACTGATTGGAAAAAATTGATTTTCGACCATTTTCCTTATATTAAGCAAAACTATTTAACAAATTTCTTGGTTAACTTGCAAGTTCCAAAGACTTCCAAATATAAATTTGGTTTTATGACTACCAGTACTACATTCTGACAGAAAGTTTCCCTTTTTTTTAATATTATAAATGTGATTAAGATAAATTTTTTCTACAATTAAAATTTCAAAAATATGAACTCTTATATGGAACTTCAATGATCAGAAGAATACATTTTTACTATGTAAAATACCTTAATAATCAAAACTAATATACAAATATACTTTTGACTTGGAATAACATACAAACATCACAGATTAAAACCAATATTATGGCAATAAACTTAATTGTATTTTGAGTGCCTGTTTTGAAACTGCTACTTGCATAATAATATTGTTATTAACCCCTTCCTTTTCAATCCCGTCAAAATGACGGGGTGAGGTTTCGCCCTCTATTTCTCGTGCCTGTGATTTTTCCGGGCTGGAGAGTTCAAAAGCAACATGCTAAAAGGATTAAAACCTATTCATTTCTTTTGCCTGGAAAAAGTTTTATTTCTCATTTTACACACCAGATGGCAGTACCAGAATAATATTTTATGCAATCGGAGCTAGTTTATTTTAAACTAGATGTCAGCACTAATCAAACGTGTATTTATACTATGTGTTTTGTAATTTTATCTTTAGCTCAGTCACTTAGTCTCATTGTGAATACACGTGGTTTCTGTGATAAAATATACTTAAGATTTTTATTCTGTACATTATGGAGTCAGAGTCAGATAGTAATTCTGATTTTAGTATAAATTTATCTGAAAGTGATTCTGAAGTAACTGATTTTTATGAAATTTCGGTTAATGAATCTGAGAGCAGTGATGATGGATCCATACTGTTGCCTGGACTCAAATTGTGTCTACTTCAGCATATCATGCACCCCCACATTTTAAACTTTGGGGAACACCAAAGGTAAATATAAATTTTGATTTAAGTTCTGGTGTCTTATAATAGTTTAAATATTTTGTGAATGACAATTTAGTGGATCTCATCGTTTCGGAAACAAATAGATACACCAAACAATGCCAAAATTCTCCAGGATTCCGCCTATTCAAAAATAGAAAACCTTCGATACCTGTCACAAAGGAAGAAATTCTTAAATTTCTCAGTATTGTTATTTTACAAGGTTTGTAAAAAAAAAAAAAAAAAAAAAAAAAAAAAAAAAACACCATATACAAAAATGTGTTGGAGCAAAAAACATTCAATTTCAACACCTTTTTTCAGAAACATAATATCTTGTAATAGAAATACACAAGTTTCTGCATTTTGTAGATAATGAAGCTTTTGATTGTAACACACATCCAAATCCCAAGCTGCATAAAATCTGGCCCACTTGAATGAATTGTTTCAAAGAGCTGTAACTCCTGGACGTGATATTATAATTGATAAAACCCTCATGCTTTTCAAAGATCGTTTAGGATGGCAACAATATATGCCAAAAAAGAGATCCCATTTTGAAGTATTTGTTATGTGAATCAAATTCAGGGTATATATGATGACAAATTATATATACAGTCAAAAGTCGTTAATTCGGACACCCATAATTCGGAATGATCTATAATCCGGACCTCAAAACTATAAACTTTCTGCGCATGCGCCGCGTTGACACATGCGCATAGGCGTTTACGCGTGCACGTAAGACCTTTTACGACTGCGCATATGAGTGTGCGCAAGTGCAGAATACGTTTTCACGTGCGCGTTTTATGTATAATGGACGTATAAGCTAAAATTATCTAATTATCTATTTCAGTTAATGTTGATGATTGCATTGTTCCTTAATTTTCAAATTGGATCCGGCTTATTATTTTTTGCAGACTGTAAGAGCAATTTTATAAAAGTAAGCTTAAACTTTTGATTATATCAAATAGAATTTCCGATATATATTTGTTAATATGTAAAGGATCTAAAGCGAAAGTATGTTTTGAAATCCGAAATCTGTTTATCAATTTCACGCTGCTCGGCGGGGGGAACGCCGCGGCGGGCGCGTAATGAATTGGAAGTTGATCTGTCAGCACTATCCTTATCTTCAGCGCAGATGTTTTAATTTTATTTGGCTTATAATTGAAGATCAGATGTTTTTATTTTATTTGGCTTATAATTCCTTACCAAATGTAGTATTTCATCTCGATATGCTCCGTCTTTGATATGATTTAAAACAAGTTCCTTGTCATTATAATTCGCTATCCGAAGAAAAGTGACAGAGGTTATTGAAAATGAAAAAATTTCGATTTACAAATTAGTCGGTGTTCTTGACACAGCAATTATAGGACTTGAACAGCGGAACTTTGTAACTGAACAAGAAATTATGTCTGTTTAATAGAATTAAAGAGAAAGTATTATCACATGAAACGAAGCAAAACTTAAACAACTTACATTGAAAGAAATGTTTATTTAAGTAAACAAATAAATATTAAGCTTTTTCTTTTTGCAAATTTTGATACCCTTTAGATCATAACTGTTCTTTATTTCATAAATTACGGTTTCATATTTTTAATTTTAGAATTTCTGCATGCCATCTTACGAGATTTAAACTGATGATCTATAATCCGGAAAAATCGATAATCCGGAATCGCCGAAGTCCCGACGAGTCCGGATTAATGACTTTTGACTGTACTGGAAAAGGTACAGTTTTTGATGCAAAATATAAAGATCTGCCCCAATCAATTCAAGTTGTGATGTCACTTATCAAGCCTCTGCTAAAACAAGGATATTGTCTGATAACAGACAATTTTTATACCTCACCAGAATTGGCAGACATGCTTTTAAAATTTCAAACAGACACTTATGGAACTGTAAAACTAAACCAAAAAGAAATGCCTCATGAATTAGTAAAAAAGAGAATTGCAAAAGGTGAAAATGTTGCTTTTTGTCGAGGTAAAGTTCTTGCCATGAAGTGGAAAGATAAGAAAGATGTTACCATGCTATCTACAGTTCACAAAAATGACATGGTAGATATACAGTACCATAACAAAGTTGTCAATAAACCTACAATTGTCACAGATTACAATAAAAATATGGGAGCTGTAGATATTGTAGACCAGTATCTTGGAGATTACTCTATTGCTTGAAAAAGAGGAAAGAAATATTATAAGAAAATATTTTTTCATTTGTTAGACCAAACTATTTTGAACTCTTATCTTATTTACAAAAAAAACAGGGCAGAAAAAAATCCCATTTGATGTGTCGTTTATCTTTAGATGAAATACATCAGTCATCAGACACCATTTCAAAAAGAGGGTGGCCAAGCTTGGAGGATAATTCAAGCTGTTTGATTGAAAGACATTTTATTAGACAGATAAGAAACGACAACCACCAAGAGAATGCAAAGTTTGTTGTTCCAAAAAAGATGAAAACAACAAGAGATGTAGGAAAGAAACTCGGTACTACTGTCCAGATTGTGACGTTGGCCTTTGCATCTCATGCTTTGAAATTTACCATGCAAGAAAAAATTTACTAAGCTTTGTTTATATTATGCGTAAGTTTAATAAAATTCTCTCTTAATGTTTAAAACACATATTTCTGAAAATTTCATGACTTACTGGAAAACCAACATTCAGTCAAAATAAACCTGAATGTTAGCTTTTAGTAAAAAATTTTTTAAAAATTTCAAGCTAAAAAAAAATCCAGAAATTATTAATGCATATATTGTACATACATTTATTTCTATACAATTTTCTTCAATTAAAAAAATTGGCACTTTTATGATTGTTTTCTTGAAAATTATCTGATCGTTAAGGGGTTCCCTGGAGATCATTCGTGGTTTCTTTTGATGTCAGATGAGGCATTAAAATATAGTGAAATCATACTTCGGGAATTGCATTCACACATATTGAAATTCAAGAGGAATTTCTTTCACAAAGTTTTTTTGAGCCAGACTCGGTTCAATTTCCAAATAATTACTATCGCCATTCAGAAGGATGCAATTATTATGGAGACTAGATGACAATTTTTAAAATAATGTGATAGGCTAATACAAAAAATTTATTTTCATTCTGAGTAATCAAAACTAGTATTTAAACAAAATAAAAAGGCAGAAACAGCAATACTCATTTTGCTTTAATTTTAAAAATTGATGAACAATATATACATCAAGTAATAAACATAAATTACTTCTACATGACAGTGTGAATTTTATATTAAGACCTAGCTGCTTTTATAACACCCACCATAGCTGGGCGAACAACTCTGTCATGCAATCTATAGCCAACTTTTGTCACCGTTCCTACAGTTCCAGCTTCTTTAGATGGATCTTCTTGTTCAAATAATGCTTCATGATGATTAGGGTTAAATTTTTCACCAAGTGGATTTATTTGCAGAACTCCATGTCGTTTAAATACAGAATGCAACTGTGCTTCTGTCATTTGTAAACCTTCATAAAGACTTTTTAAGTGAATGTTACCCTCTGCGAGAGCTTCTTTCGGCACAGACTCAGTAGCTTTTCCAAGAACATCAGCTACTTCAACAAGATCTTTCACAAAGTTCTGGATGCCATACTGCTTTGCATCGGCAACTTCACGTCGCATTCGATTACGAATATTTTCATTATCCGCTAGGGCTCTTTTGTACTTATCCTAAAAAGAAAATCTCCAGTTAAAATCTTGAAAGACCAAAGTAAAACTATATGAAATTGGTATGGTAAGACAGACATAGTACTCACTACAATAATCTGCCTGTTATAAATCATAATTGCAATATTTATGCATTAAAGCTAATGATGCTAATTGGTTGTTAAATTACTTGAATTCCACAACTGTTAATAGCATACAGCTTTATTGCAATGAATGCAAATTTCTTACATATTTTTATTAAAAGGCTTGATAAGAAGTACCTTAACCACACATGTTAAGGCAAAAGAACATATAATTTGTATATAAAATAATACCATATGTTCTCAAATACCATGCGCAGGTTTTTTTGATAATTTTAATCGGAAATATCGATGTGTGCGGCTTACATGAAACAAAGCAAATATATGCCAGGTGAACGCAAGTTGATCGGCATAAATTACTTCTTTTTGAAGCTACAGTATCCCCCAGGAAATATAACGTTATATGATGCTACTGTATCCTCTCAAATAATACATTCTGAGGGGAAGAAGTGCCATGGTGTTAAGTTATCTATCTGCCTTTGTTAGATTGCTGGTAGATTTTAAAGGACCACTCGGGACTTTTAAACCCAAGTTTAGTGCAATGATTGTTGCAGACTGAAGCTATTGTTTAACAAATACAATTTTATATAATATACTTAGATCAGCAGTTTTTTCTTTCTGCCGCAGAATTAATTCTGCTAACCGATTTCTTTCTTTCTATTAAAATGTTACTGGGCATGTGTTGCTACGTACTTAAGCAGGAGATGCAAAAGCTGCATGTGGTAGCTCAGATTTCTTTCCCAATAATTGTCGATCAGTATCATATTTCTTTGTTTTTTATGCTCGTAATTCAGAATTTTTTTTTTTTTTAATTAAGCTTTTAATGGGCTTGATGAAAATATGCACGGCATATTCCCGGAGATTGTTTTCTTTTTTTGGTGCATCAAAAAAATCAGGTGCACATCTTATTCGCCTGGTATTCACGAACATATGGTAAGCATACATATTTAAGTAAAAAATTAAGATAATAAAACAACTGTTTAACAAATTAAAATTGCCCATTTTAGTTCAGAAAATATGCAATACAATAACAGAAAATGTACATAAAAGTTACAAGTACATATTCATAATACAAAATAGTGCAGCAGATGTCTAATAACTTTAATATATTATTAAAGGAGGTGGATTAAAGTTCAAGAATGAATTACCAGAGTCTGCTTAGGAAATGTCACCATGAATTTATGGGCTGGTTATTTAATAAAGCATACAAGAACAGTTTGCTTTACAAGACTTGCTTTAGTAAGATTTGTAAGGAAGCTAGCAAATACATGCATTACATATTGGGAAAATCATCAAACTTCGATGCTGTTATTCTTTTCACTCATAAAGAAGCAAATCTGGAATGAACTACTTATCATTAATAATTCCATTAATTCTGTTGCTAGTGTCACAAACAAATTTGCTTAGCAAAAAATTAAAAGGAACAACTCGGGAAGGGGGGTATTCAACAGATTATTTAATACTTACATATACAGAAACAGAATATGGAAATGTATTATATAGTTTTAAAATAATGCTCTTCTAAATGTAACCAAATAAATAATAACCACCAAGAAAAAATAATAAATCAAATAAGATGGTATGAGTTACTTTCATTTTGAATTTCACCATTACATATAAAGTAGGCAGGTTTAAAATTTAAGTAAAAAACAATTAAACTAAAGTCTTTTTCTTTTAAGCAATATAATACTTTAATTTTAATTTAGGTAGCTTCTAAAAAATCTCCCTTAATTTCGTAAATTCCTATTCCTATCCTAAAAGCAGAAACACATTTATAATTAGCATTTTCACTGCACACCATTCTTATTCATGGGCTACCTACAAAGTACTGCTAGTCCCTGAACCTACACAACATCACACACACACACACACACACACAAAAAAAAAAAAAAAAAAAAAAAAAAAAAAGAGAGAGAGAGAGGGAGAAGAAAAGATCAATCTAATTGTCTAACATTTCTTTCTTTTAAGCTAATCATATTGTTACTAGAACTTCCTCTAATAATGAAAATTCCAAATTTATAAAAATTTATTATAACTTTATTTCCTTCTACTCATGAATTTTACAAGATCTTCTACCTAAATAAAATATAAGAATCCAGTCTTCTCAGTTCTCTGCAAGATAGTAAATTACATTATCTGAATATGGTAAAGTATAACATGACAATCAGTCTAAGCAAAGGGATGCCTTCATAAAGGACTCTCTAAGGAAAACTGACTTATATTCATATTGCATATGAGGAAACCCAAGCATTGCAGCCAACACTTCACCTGAGTCATACTACTATTATTCCGCACTTTCCAGGATAGAAACAGTAAACACACAAGCTTTAACTCCTGGCTGTTAAATGGATTGAACTAAATGTTTCTGGTGTGAAAATGGTGCCATTTTCCTGTGCATTCTTTTTTGCTCCAATACAAGCTGCAGCAGTTTTTTATTGATTAACTGCGATATTCGTTTGTCCTAAATTCACTTTCAAAATATGAGATTAAAGAATTTTCCTGCAATTAAAGAAATTTGGGCAAAATTTCTGCAGAAATGCAAATTGTACGAAAAAAAAAACATTATAAAGAACAATTGCTATGGTTTTATTTTGATGATCACCATAAAATTTTTCTCAGAACAAAATAATAATAATAATAATAATAAATAAATAATAAAAATAAAAAATTGCTTGTGGATATGTTTTAATACTCTATTTGTGGGATACATACCCAATTAAAACACAGAACATATTTTAATAGTACGTATGTAATAGATACCACATTGTGCAAATCAATTGGAACATTTTTTTTTATAATTTATGTAATATACCTTCACATACAATGATAATAATGAAATTAATAGGAAGTATGTCCTCCTTTAGCAGAAATGACTTAGGCATTGACTCTACTAGTCTTTATATATGTATTTCACTTCTTTATTATGGAACCACACTTTTATAGCATTCTTAATCATGTGCTCTCCTGTTTGACAATTCATTTTGCTAACATGCTCCTTGATAATGTGCCACAATTTTTTTTATTGGATTTAAGTTTGGTGAATGTCTAGGCCAATAATTTTATCTTCCTACATGAATCTTCTGGCAGATTTCCAATTGGGACATGGATCCAAGTCCTTTTGAAATATCACTACAAAGATTAACAAGATTGGCTTAATCCTATTTTTAAAGCATCTACATAATTTGATGAATTCATCATTTTGTCAATAGGAACTAGATTTCCAACTAGATTTCCAGTGCCATCTGCAATGAAAGAGTCCCCAGAAGTTTATTTTTGAAAGTTATTTTAAGGTTTAGTGGATATATTGAGGTCTTGCTGATTCACCCTTGTTTTGCTTAACAATATATGTTAGATATGTAATCAATCATGTGTAACCAAAGGAATCAAATTCCCTGTAGAAGGCATAGGTCTGGATGCCAGAGGTTTACCACAACAGCAGATGATTGCTTGATGTTCCTATATGCAAGACACAGTGGATCACTATCGGCACGACAGTTCATGTTGTATCTTTCTGCTTCTGCAGGATGGCCCATATCCTGCCAAACTATGCCGTGTCAAATGCATGCCTGATAACCTGTGATTTATGTTTCTTTGACCTCATTGCATATCAGAGTGTGGATGAATTGGTCTAATGAACACAGTTGGACATCAGAGCAGTGGAGCAATGTACTCGTTACAAATGAGTCGATTTAACATCCAGACCGATTCTCTATAGACAATCATATGGCAAGAGCCAGAACAAGTTGTCAGATAACATCGAAAAAGACAATTACAGAGGAGGAGGCTTACTTGTATGGGCTGGGATATCAATGAATCCCAAAAAATGATTCCTGGTGGTTCTGTAAAAGTTGTCTGATATCGAAAAGAAATTCAACATCCTTTTCTTCATCATTTTATTGGCTGCAATGGGTTCTAACACGATATTTATGGACAATAATGCTCGCCCACATACAGCTTGAATGGTATTGAGTTATCTGGAAAGCGAAATCATTTTACATCTATCTGGCTTGGCCTGCTAGACCACCAGACCTGAATCTCTCAGAGCATATGTGGGACATGTTATGATGATAGGAAGTTTGTCGCCAAGCATCCTCCAACAAGCATTACTACAGGAATGGGCACTACTGCCACAACAAGCAATTAACGACATTATTGACAGCTAGCCTCATCATTGTCAAACATGCATTTCAGCTAGAGGGCATCATACTCGTTACAAGCACGTTTCAATTGCACATTCTTCCGACCCATTTGGTCTTTCGCAATTGATGGTCGTAATGCATGTTTTGCTTTATTGTTTGCTATGTGGTCTAGTAATGCCCCACCAAGCTCTTGGATCAATTTCATATCCATTAAATAGTTTTGTGTTATTTCATGTTTTACTTTCGTTAATTTTTTAGCAGTAGTGTATAATTACTATATATAATCTTAAAATGGTAATGAAATTTCATAAATTAATGCAATAAACAGAAATGAAGTATCTGCTTTGACTTACAATTTTCAAATTATCACATAAAAGTTGAAAAAAAAGAAAAAAAAAAAAAGACTAGACACTTTTCAAGCAAGGTGCTAGTAGTTACTTTTTCAGTACTGTTATTTAAAACGATCCAGTGTATTCTTTTTAAAATATTAATTTTATTACTCTTTTTTTAATTGATTTCAATAAAATTAAATTTAGCAAGACTTTGTAACAGCATGAAATGTAAATAATTAATTTAAAAGAAACTCATAAATATTTTAATAATTATAAATGTTCACTCTGCATATTACTGTATTATCTTTTTGTGGCATAGTTTTCATACTGGATTTCTTTTAAGAATTCAATTAAAAAAAAAAAAAAAAAAAAAAAAAAGAAAATTAGAACTGAGAAATAAAGGATTTAATGTTAATATAGTATTTATAGTTCACTAAAATATCATTAAGGCAGTAAGCCTTTATATACATTTAATAAAAATGATTCAAATATAATTCAGCAAACAGAAAATTGCAAAATTCCAAAATAGTATATTAGCATAACACAGTAAAAAATATCTGTCATGTACACCATATGACTTCCTTGTACAGAATATTAAATCATATGCACTTTTTCCTGCACTTCAATTAAACTTATTGAATTGAATTAAATCTACTTTGTCGATAGCGCATAAACCACAATAGAATAAATGCGCCTTTCTGAAATTCACTATAATTACCATAGCGATACTCTGGCGCTAGGTTCACTTAACAGCTTTACATCTCATTCATTTTATAATTCAGAATACAAAAAATATATATATATATATATATATATATATATATATATATATCATCTGAAGAATTATCTAATTGTTGCCACATGTTCTATTCAAATAAAAAAAACTAAAACGAAATATAAAAGAAATTAAACACATAAAAAAGAAACAGTTTCTCACAGATGATTTAGCGCTGCTTACCTAATGCGCATGCACTACTCGCAAACATTCTCCTCTGTTCAAAACAGACTGGTGACAGTATTTTCTGCTAATATAAAACACTTATTTCCTCAAATTTCATTAGAGATGTATTTCTAATTCAATTAATTCAGTTATCACTTCGCAGCAAGGCAAAAATACCTTCATTAAAAATTTAAAGATATAGAAAAACATAAAACACCAAATACGGTTAAAAAATTTAAAAAAAAAAAAATTTTTTTTTAAATTAAAATCACAGTTTCTACACAAAAACAAGCAATTCGGCCAGCAGGCATGAAAACAGATTTTCGGTGCCCTAAACTGACAGTTTACTTTTGGTCTCACTCGGCAAAAAGACACTGAAGGCATAGAAAACTAAATTTGTTGTGAATGCTATGCTGAATCAATATATGGAATAATTTAATAAATGATAATTCCAAAATGGATTAAGCATAATTTAATTTGTAATAATAAAAGAAGACATTACTTTGTTGTTGCGAAGTTTAGTTTCTCTAGATTGGCAACAATTCCACTATTCTGCCAAGTTTCAAATGTAAACAAATTAGGCTTAGCTGCATTTAAACAACTTTTAAATTGTTGATAAGTTCTACAACTACAACATGCAAGTTAACTAAGGCCCATATCACATGGCATTTGTTTCACACAAACAGCTGTTTCGGACAATTTTCCTGTCTGGTGGCTTACGACATGCGACTTTTTCCTTCCTTTCCAAAAAAATTGCAAGTTGTTCGTTTCCATCAAATCAGCTATCAACTTCGAATTCTATCAGCTTGTTTGTAATGGGGAACCAGTAAGCAAAAAATAGTTTCAAACAGTTGTTCTTTTGAAACAAATCAACGTGTGATAGCAGCCTAAATGCGTAAAAACATTAACCGGAAGATAAGAACAACATAATTCAATCATTTTTAAAGCAAACAAATGCACAATTTACAAACATACTTTTGGTGCAGTCAACTGCAACCAAAAAGGGAGATGCACACCTACATGTTATAGCAGTCACACATACAAAATTTCAACGTTCTGAGGCTCTTCGTTTTTGAGTTATATGCGAGATACATAAGTACGTAAAAAATATCTTTTGAATCTATTTTAAATCAGTGTTATAATTCATTTGGTGTACAGACATCATGCAAAAACATCATTAAATTGTATTTGATAGTGATCAAAACAGATATTTTCGTCGAAATACGGTGCCCAAAATTTTTCGATTAAAGAAAATTCGAAAAAGATTATAATACTTCCTTTACTTCGTACAAGGAAGTATAAACAGCAATCACAGTGTTCATTATGCATAATAAAAATTTGTTTTACTTAAAAAAGACACAAAAGCAAACACAGTTAATTTTCTATTTAATTAACAAGTTAACAAATGTTACAAAAATTTCTTCAAGAATTTCTGTTCTATAGTATAAAATATATCAAATAAATTTATACATTAATTTACATAATAAATTTCAATTTTTATCAAAATCTTAATCTAAAACTCATTTTCCTTTAATAAGGAAATAAACACTTTTACAAAATGTATCCCACCATAACTTAGTCCAAGAACTCTTCACCTCAAAAAATAATTAAAATTTACTCAATTCATATTAAAATGATATTGACTAATGGTACAGCAACTGAGCCAATCCTGGGAGACTTACAAGTTATCAAAAATTATAATTATTTAAATTACAGATGCATTTATACTAAAAGTGCTTATACCTTTTCAAAAGCATTAACATGATAATCATTATATTAATAGCACATTGTTCATTTTGAATTTGGAAATCTTATGGGAGTACCATATTTTATACTACACACTTTATAGTTGATAACTGATAACTTCTGATATCTGATAACACTCAGAATTTATTCAAAATACATTTCAAATCACAGATCACATATAATAACAAATAATCACAAATTACAGAAGATACCATATTTTCCCTTGTATAAGATGCATCTTGATTCTGGGACTCAAAAATTGAAGGAAAAAAAAAATATTATTTGGTTGATGGATTGGTTTTTATTAACCTGTTATTATTAATCAAAATCAACATTTATTCAGCATACGATGTGTTGCCACTGTTGGAACTCACATGCATTAACTGGACCTCATCTGTGTATCTGCTAAGATACACAATAGCCTGAGACGCAGTTTTTCCAAATGCATTATAGCAGTTCATCTTTATTGTAGACAGTCTTGTCTTAAAAGGATTTTTTTTAGATTCCTTATCTTTAGGTGACTTCATACACACTCCAGGGGAGAAAGCTACTTTGTTAGGAGCTAGGAACAGTATCATTTAAAACTTTCACACTTCTTCATTTGTTAATGAAAAGGGGGGATTGTTACAAATCCCCTTTTTCATTAATCAAAATCTCAAATAAAATTTCCAACATTTTGATTTTTTAAAGAAATAGGTGAGAAGCCCCCCCCCCCACATATGCACTGCCGACAATCTTACACCTTGGCTTCATTGTCCACAACACCATCACTGACGTTTCCATTGCACCAAAAACACATTTTTAAAGTGCATCTTATATGCTAGGAAATACGGTAACTTATGAGATAGATATATCATACAATGACTCCTAAAAAGAACCAAAAAGCATAAATCAGAATAAAGAGGGAAGGGGAGGAGAAAGAAGAAAAAAAGAAATAGGAAAAAAAATCATGATAAAATTTAACAGAAACACAAAACTTAAAGCCACAGCATTTGTGAGTTTGAACTCAAGCACAAAATACTAACTCTTTTGTTCTTGCATCAGATTTCTATGCAATATGATGTTTTACGAGATATTCAAGAGATTCTTACAGAATTTTATTTTAAGATACTAATGAGAAACTTGAAATGCATTATAGTGACTCTCAAAAACTTCAGAAATTCCATGCACATATTAAACAGGTACTTATGCATAACTATCTTGCTACAGTTTGATGCTTTTTAGAGAAATTAACGCGATTCAGTGAATTTTCGGACTGCAGCTTACAATGGATATGATTACCTAAAGAACTGCTATACGTACGGTTGCTAGAGTTTGGTGACTTCTGTGGTTGTGACAATACTAAAGTATCATTAACTATAACAAAGGCATAAAACATTAAAATGAAAAAATTAAATAAAAATTTTACAAAATATTTAATACATAAAACTACCATAAAATTTATACTGTAATGTTTCTTTACAGGATAAATTATCGTAAAATTAAAATACTTCATGGCAGTTTCCAATTCAAATAAAACTGAAAAGAAAAGAAATCCAAATATTCATATGGCTGACAATGATTTTTCATGCATCTTATAAATTCCTCGATGTTTTAAAATCACAGAAATTAAGTAAAACAGATAAAGAAATTAAGTTTTAATTTCCTCATTTCATGCAATAAACTAATCAAATAAAAAGTTTTTTTCCCTTTTAAAATTAACAAATTAGAATACTTCACATAAAAAAAGTATATTTCCAAAAACTGAAATATTTTTCCTTTCTGAGGAGTAAGATTAGCTATTAGTTAATTCCAAAATAAAATTTCTAATTTACATTCTCATTATATTTCACTCTTTATATTATACAAACCAAATAACCTAATTAAAAAATATGGATTAAAATCAAAATTATAAATTAATTGAATTTGGTTTGTAACAACAGTACTTGATAACAGGGCAGTTATTTATGGGATTTAAGGGCTATTTGCCTAGAAAAAGATGTTTTGTAGACTTTTTTTAACGGTTATTGGATATTATTTAAGCTACAGATGAGGAAAACCAAACACAATGAGGCCATTTATGAATAGTATAAAATGATCTTTCCGCATTTCACAAGACTGCTTCATAACAGTGTCAAACTCTTATGCATGTCAGTTGCTGTTTGAAAAGACAGAAATCTTCGTAGCGTTTTCATGGCAAAAGGCTTCATGCACAAATTAAAGAGCAGAATCTCATTTAAAACTGATTGCCAGCACCCTTATGACATCCCAACATTTTCCATGAATTTGCACATATGCATTTCTGAATAGAAATACCTGGCCTACTTTCTGAATATGTGGATTTCAAATATTGAATAAATTAGAAATAGTTGTTTTTAAAACATAGGCAGTGTCATGCAATAATTTCATGAGGAGTGAAAAGATATTTGAATATATATATATTTTTTTGGTTTTAAAGTTATGCATATTTATTTAAATTATTAATCAATTTATAATTATTGATTGATGTAATAGGCAGTGTCATGCAATAATTTCATGAGGAGTGAAAAGATATTTGAATACATATATATTTTTTTGGTTTTAAAGTTATGCATATTTATTTAAATTATTAATCAATTTATAATTATTGATTGATGTAATTGATTTTTAATATAATATTTCCTTGCATATTTGTTTCCCTAGCTTTTTAGTGTCAGGTTCAGAAAATTTTTAAAATATTAGCATAATTTTTCCCTTTATCAATGCATTCAGAGAATAAGCTCCCCTAAATTTTAAAATGGATTCTTCCACATAGTGACTGTTTTGTCTTAACCCTTGCAAACTACCTACAAAAGGAACCTCTGCGTTATAACTGTTGAACTTCATGGCAACATAATACAAAAATTGACTGATAACAGTGAAGCGAACATAAATTGACATTCAGTCTACATTTTACTGAGTCAGCTGCACATTCACCTTGTCTAGTTACTTATGGATGATTTGAGGCTCAAGGAGTAGCAGAATCAACATTAATAACACACAAGATTCAAGTTACAGGGAAAAGAAGTGAAGATTAATATTACTATGTATTCTTATTGGAATATACGTTTCTTTTAAAGAAATAATTAATATTATAATAGTTATCTTTACTTTATTCATGACTATTTTTCATTTCTTATGTTCTTATTATAGGTCCTAAGGAAATTAAATTGTTTGTATAATTTTCCCCTCTTGACTTTCATATTACAAAATTGTTATAAAAAAAAGGAGGAAATATGCAAAGAAACATAGTAGTTATTGATATTTATTTATTATTAATCCATTATAACATTAAATTGGGAAACAATTTCTGTTGAGTTTGATTTTTTGGCTGTTTCAGAGTTAAATAAGCATGACAATTTCAAAACCGTAGTTAGTTTTCTTCTATCACATGAAGTTTATTCCTACACCTTATGTGAATAAGACCATTCTCTGCGACATCATGTGTGGAAACATACTACAGTCAAAAGTCTTTAATACGGACTCGTCGGGACTTCGGTGATTCCGGATTATCGTTTTTTCTGGATTATAGATCATCAGTTTAAATCTGGTAAGATGGCATGCAGAATTTAAAAATATGAAACCGTAATTTATGAAATAAAGAGCAATTATGATCTAGGGTATGAAAATTTACAAAAAAAAAAAAAAAAAAAAGCTTAATATTTTTTTGTTTACTTTAAACATTTCTTTCAAGGCATGCATGCGTAAAGCATACATTACACATACTCGAAATTAGAAAATTGCAACCAGAAAACTATTTAATGTGTATTCATGATATTTATAATGACGAGGAATTTGATTAAAATCATATCAAAGAAGGAGTACATAGAGATGAAATACTACATTTAGTAAGGAATTATAAGCCGATTAAAATAAAATTATCTGTCCTGAAGATAAGGATAGTGCTGACAGATCAACTTCCAGTTCATTGTGCACCACGTCGAAAGAAAAGAAAAAGCACTATAATTCCACCTCTGCATATAAAAGTGGGTCTCATGAAACAATTTGTTAAAGTTTTGCCAACTGAAGGAGACTGTTTCAAGTATCTCATTTCGGAATTTCCTACACTGTTATTTAAGAGACAAAGGCCAGTGTGTCTGATGGTCAACAGATTTGACAGCTCCTTAACCCTTTGCGGCTCAGTGTTCCACTACATGAAACACCCAAATTGAATTGCTCTGAAACCTTTAAATTCAACCGTAAATAGATAAAAATGCCTTTATCATATGCTTTGAACTTTTCTTTTTAAACAGTAGATAGCAGCATATCACAAGGATACATAGAATTTTCATTTATTATGTGTTATTAAAATCCACTTTTTTTCAAGTAATTTTCTCTATTTTTTTAATGATATAAAAAATTTTATTTGGAAAAAAAAATTAGGCATAATTTTGCTGGCTGTACTGCAAATTATTTGTTCTATATATTTTTTTAATCTTTCATACAAAAACCACACGCAGAATCATTGAATGAAACCAGGTGTTCCATTAGCGGGAACACTGCGCCTTTAGCAATCTCATGCTGTTACGAATCAGAAAATCTGTGCTTAGGAGAGAACATCCGTTGTTTTGGGGGGGTGATGAATTCAAACAAAGCAGTATTGAGGGGTGAGGTGTGTTTTGTGTTATGAAAGCCCTAATATTGGCATCTCAAATTTTTTGGGAGTAGATTTTAGGTGGGAATTTTATTAGTAGCTTGACTCATCTTTACTTAGACCCGCGCGAATTTTTTGCTGTCGCATTTTAGTCTCATTTCCATTTATTTTCAATAATTGTGTAGATATTTTTCGTGTATGTATATATTATAGGCTTATTTTTCTTTATTGTAAACATTAATCGTAGTTAATTTTTTTATTATTAATTTTCCATAAATGGCGCGGAGAGATCTAACTCTTTCCGAAAATTTGTAAATATTTTTGCATATAGGACTTATGTATATAGATATTTATCTCATTTATCCATATATATTCAAGAATATTGTGTATATCCAGGAAACCATGTATACAGCCATAATACAGTTTTTTCTTCCTTATACAAACGCTTCTACTCATTTTCGTGCTTCACTGCAATGCTCGCTTAGTCGCACTTTTAAAAGCTCTGGCGGCGCAGTGTTCCACCTCACGCAAAACCCACAGAATTAAAACGGTAAGTGCAATTTTTACAAAATTTTACCTGTATACTCCTTTAGGACTAAATAGACTGCATAAAACTTTTTTTTGTTGAAATTCCGACGTTAACGTATAATGCGCCGCAAAGGGTTAAAGATAAACATTTCATTGGAGCAATGATAGAACTTCAAAAGAATGCTAGGTTGGCATTCAAAACATTGCTAAAGACTTTCTTGGAAATGCACAAGCAAAGAATTATAGTGAAATTGTCCAGCATCTTTTGGAAAGCTTTAAAATGCTTTTGGTGAAAGCCATTTTGGTAACTTGGTGAAATTAACCAGAAAATCTTGGGGCAGTCCTTTTGTTTTTTCCTTTTGTTCAAAATCTTTTCCTTTTGTTTGAATAAAATGTAACTTGCAGTAACTATATATAGAATTTCTGTGAATAAAACTACTCTTTGTGAATAGTAAATATGGTAAGTTTTCCCTTTATTTCCTTGATATGCATATTGTGCATGATTTTTGAGACAGAGAGAGGGTATAGTTTAAAAAGTTAATGCGATACATAAAAACTGAGGTTATTTTTCGATTCAGAGGCAAAAGTTGGTCAAAAACAAGTGGCAGATCTAAGAAAACGAAAATGCTGTTCCCCAGTGTTATTTTCTTGTGGATTCCTTCTGTCTCTTTCAAGCAGAGTAACGTTTTCTAGGGAATTTATAGAAAGCAACTTTCTTTTTTCTAGAGTTTGTAGATCATGAATGGGCAAAAAGAGGGATACGCTAGAAAAAAGAAATATTAAATAGGAGAAAGAATTCAAAACATCCCATTAACAAAAATAAAAATAATTTTTAAAATTTAAAATCAATATGAACATTGATAGCTGAAAGAAAATCATTTCTGCACCATGTGAAAAACTGTTCGAATTGATCAAAACTTTGGCACCTTTAATGCCAATCTTATGTTTTCATAAAGACGCAGGCACCTTTATAACAATAAAGCATTTTGGGAGACACAGGAGGTACAAGCACTCTCATCCAGATTCTCCATTTTTCATAAAGATATCTAATATTTATTTCATCCCCTGCTTTATTAGTTGCCAATAGTTGAAATAAAAATCACACTTGTATAAAAGTGTGCACATTTATGAAAAATACCAGCTTGTCATAAGGATGGTGATGATCAGTTTCAAGTGAGAAAGTGATCTTCAATTTGTGCATGCTGCTGCTATAATATAAAGATTTCTGTTTTTCAAACAGCAGTCAACTTGCATAAAAGTATGGCACCACTATGCCAAGGCACTGTAATAAAGGCATCTCTATTTTCTCTACAACTCTACCTCACTCTCCATTCTATAACACCTCCCTCCAAAAATCATCAAAAAAAATTTAACTATTTTGAAGACTTCTCAAAAAATTCAAAATACTTCTCTAAATTCAAGCAAGAAGTATTTTTACTCACTGATAAGGAAGTCTGCATGATCTCTGGTTTTATATGCTGAACCAAAGAATTACAAAGCCTCTGAAGCATGGCTGTGTAACCTTGGAGTTTGCAGAACACTTTTTGAAAAACCACTGCCATACCTAATTGATAAGAATGGCTATTTCAGAATTATATTAAATGCAGAAAAAAGATAGAACTCACGTCTAAATTTTTTATATTTTCTATTAATTTTTCATTTTCTTGTAGCAACTCTTTTTCTTTTGCAGAAATTTCACCTTTGTTCTTTGCAATTTCTTCATTCTGTTCTTTCTCTATGCTTTGTGACTTCTCAGCGGAAGTGGCAGCTTGGTCATTAGCAGCAGGTGAAGTTGCAGAATAGTACAGATGCTGCCTGAAATAATTCATAAAAAAATTTAATAAATATTATTTTATACGTAATTTATTATATACGTTCTTTATTTTTGTCGCATTTTAGAAATAACTGCATTATTTCTTTAATTGGTACATTCATATTTTGCCGTTGAATGTTTTCAGCAATGCCGCCAAACACTACAATTTATCGCCAACAACTGATAAATGTGGCATTGCAACACACTGAAAAGAACTTTGCTTTTGTTTTATATAACCTTGATCTTCAGTAAGCCCGGTTATGTTTAGCGAGGGAGTTACAATTTAATTGCCACATCTGTCTTTTCTTACATTTTGAAAAAAGGATTAGCATTTGAGACCTGCGTTGAACAAAACAGCAAGTAGCGACGTATTTTCAAAGTTGCTGGATTCGTTATATTGATGAGCACAATAAAAACATTAAAAGACTGTGGAGTTTGTCAAAATATTACAATAAAAGACATTGCAGAAAGCACACCACTTAAATTCATATTCAAATGAATCTATGTGACAGTGAGTTCATAAACAAGTGCCAGATTTGTTCTTTTATATATTGTTAAGTACTCTTTTGACCATCGATATGATTAGCACTATTTTTAACAAATTTCTTCCTAAGATAATCTTTAGCTCATCATTATCTAAGTTTTTATATGCTATTTTCAGAAGTACCTGCTGATTATGTAATTAAACAATTATATGTTATTATCTAACATATAACTGTTTCCGTAGAAGCATGGTTGTGTAACCTTGTAAGCATATTTCCACTAGCATCAATGGTGCACTTTAGGCAGGACTGCCAACTTTTGCAGTATATGGGAAAACACATAAGTACAAAAGAATGTATGCACTCTGGAAGAGAAATGTTCCATTTTCTCTATGCCAATAATGAAGCCCCCAGAGGATAAAGAGTTGTTTATGTACATATAACTTATCAATAGAAATAGTAAGTAAATGAGGAATATGATGATCAAGGATGCTCAAGTTCCCACTATCATGTAAATATGAGAAAGTTTTTTTCCAGGAAAAAAATACCCAAGCACAAACAATTCAAATTCTGACCATTTTAATAAATAGTTATTAACTTTTGGCACTCAAACAAATTATCCTGTATACAGTCAAAAGTCGTTAATTCGGACACCCATAATCCGGACCTCAAAGCTACAACCTTTCTGCGCATGCATCGCGTTGACGCATGCGCGTAAGACCTTTACCGCTGCAAATTTGCGTGTGCGCGTGCGCAAAATACGTTTACGAATGCGCGTTTAATGTATAACGAACGGGATAAGCTAAGCTAAAATTATCTAATTATCTATTTCAGTTAATGTTGCAGATTGCATTGTTCCTTAATCTTCGAATTGGATCCGTATTATTATTTTTTGCAGACTGTTAGAGCAATTTTATAAAAGTAAGCTGGAACTTTGGATTATGTCAAATAGAATTTTCGATATATATTTACTAATATGTAAAGGATATACAAAGCGAAAGTATCTTTTGGAGTCAATTACACAAAAAGTGGAATTGCTGCAAAAAATGGATAAAGGCATATATTTTGTTTATCTAAACTTTAACACTTGTTTATCTAAACTTTAACGTTTGTTTATCTTTAACGCTGTGTGCAATGAATTCACTATCCTTATCTTTAAGGGCAGATGTTTTTATTTTATTTGGCTTATAATTGCTTACTCTATGTAGTATTTCATCTCGATGTACTCCATCTTTGATATGATTTAAATCAAATGCCTCGTCATTATAATTCGCTTCCGATAGCGAACAAAGTGACAGAGGTTATTGAAAACGAAGAAATTTCGATTGACAAATTAGTCGGTATTCTCGACACAGCAATTATAGGACATGAACAGCGGAACTTTGTAACTGAACAAGATATTATGTCTGTTTATAGAATTAAAGAGAATGTATTATCACATAAAAAACGAATCAACTTAAACAACTTACATTGAAAGAAATGTTTAATAAAGTAAACAAATAAATATTAAACTTTTTTTTTTTTTTTGTAAATTTTGATACCCTTTAGATCATAATTGTTCTTTATTTCGTAAATTACGGTTTTATATTTTTAATTTTATAATTTCTGCATGCCATTTTACCAGATTTAAACTGATGATTTATAATCCGGAAAAACCGATAATCCGGAATCGCCGAAGTCCCGACGAGTCTGGATTAACGACTTTTGACTGTATTATAAAATATGGCGAAGTCTTAAATCGTGTAGTGTTACTAATTAGCAGAATTTATACTTATTACACATAGTACAGTCAAAAGTCTTTAATCCGGACTCGTCGGGACTTGGCATTTTTGGCGATTCTGGATTATCGTTTTTTCCAGATTATAGATCATCAATTTAAATCTGGTAAGATGGCATGTAGATATTATAAAATTAAAAATATGAAACCGTAATTTATGAAATAAAGAGTAATTATGATCTAAAGGGTATCAAAATTTACAAAAAAAAAAAAGCTATTTATTTGTTTACTTTATTAAACATTTCCAACGCACGCATGCATAAAGCATACATTACACATAGTCAAAATTAGAAAAATGCAACCAGAAAACTATTTGATGTGTATTCATGATATTTATGAATGACGAGGAATTTGATTTAAATCATATCAAAAACGGAGTACATCGAGATGAAATACTACATTTAGTAAGGAATTATAAGCTGAATAAAATAAAAACATCTGCCCTGAAGATAAGGATAGTGCTGAAAGATCAACTTCTAGTTCATTGCGCACCGCAACATTTCCCCCACCCTAGCAGAGCAGCATGAAATTGATAAACAGATTTCGGAATGGTTAGAAAAACAAAGGATATGCCTTTATCCATTTTTTGCAGCAATTCCACTTTTTGTTTGATGCACATCGAAACATGCTTTCGCTTTGTAGATCCTTTGGCAGCTCTAGAATCGGAAATTCTTTTTGACATAAGCGAAAGTTCAAGTTTACTTTTATAAAATTGCTCTAACAGTCTGCAAAAAATAATAAGCCGGATCCAATTTGAAGATTAAGGAACAATGCAATCTGCAACATTAACTGAAATAGATAATTAGATAATTTTAGCTTAGCTTATACTGTCCGTTATACATTAAACACATATGCACATGTGTAAAGGTATTAAGCGCATGTGCAGAAAGTTTGTAGCTTTGAAGTCCCGATTAACGACTTTTGACTGTATTTGTATTGTGTGTTGTGACTTATCTCACTTGTCTGACAGTAACATCAGAACAAGCCCTTGAAATTCCTCATGACCAGGAGAGCAAGGCTGCACCTGTTGTCGGCAAGAGCCTTGAATACCATACAGGTGATAGTATGACTTTGCTCAGTTCTGCCTCTAATTTTGATGGACAGCACCCTAGGGGGAAGAAGGTCCAAGGATTTCCCACCCCTCTTCCCCTAGAGAACTTTTGGCTCACAATATATTTAGAGTGCTCCCATGCTGCAAAGACACTATTATATTTATAAACATCCATACCTTCTCCAGGATTCGAATCTAGGCGTTTAACCTTTTGCGACGAGTTTTTTTTTTTTTTTTTTTTTTTTTTTTTACAACAGAACAATTATGATAACATAAACTATGAGTAAGGCACTCTAGAATGCTAAAAATTAAGATGTTGTATTTTGAGAAAAATTTTGAGCACTGATTTAGGACCAGGACATACATGTCCCATCAGTCCTGACCACTGGGACATATGTGTCCCAGTAGTCTTCAACGAGTAATTTTGTAAAGAAAACCAATGATTTTCTAGTAATAAAAATTTAATTACGAATGGTATGGTTTGAAACAATCAATGCACAATGCGACATTACACATCGTGCACATTATTTTAGTGTGCGATTCCTTCTTTTGTTGTGCACATTTACAGCACCACTGTCGTGTTTTTGTTGTTACTGGCAGATGGTCACCAACACTGAGTAAGCTTCGTGATGTTTTGGATGGGCGTCCAGTTTCTCTATGGCGTTGACACTGTGTGTTGAGCTTTCTGGACGCCATCAAGGGTCCAGAAAGAGGTACAATACTTCTGCAAGAGGTACAATGAAATCAAGAAGTGGGGTTTTTCGATGTTCGAGTTCGCAGTACGCAATCCATGAGTTGACCACTGCGCTCATCAATGGGCGAAAAAATACTTTTTTCCCACCACTTGCAAGATTTTCGATCTAATTCATAGACATTTGCCATTTGATCTGCAAGATCTACACCTCCCATGATTTTGTTGTAGAATTCGATTGCCACAGGGCACTCAAATTCTTCTTTGCTTCCATCTTTCATGGTGCGATTTAGTTTTGTGTATTTAGCTTCGTGGCAATTACTTAGCATCATCACTTCCTTTGAATCAAGCCACCTTGCACACAATGTTCCATTTTTAGTTACGAGAAACTCAGCCTCACCCCCTTTTGCTTAGTTTTGTTGCAAAATTAGGAACATCTTTGCGTGTCTTAATGCATGTACCAACAGCAGGAAATTTCAGGGTTTCCATCAGGTGCACACTTGTAAAAAATCGGTCAAACGCAAGCATCACATCTTTACCTAGGATTGTCTCCATTAGCTTTCATACTACTCATTCCCCGAGTGTGCCTTGAACTTCACACGTTTCTTTTCCAGAATAAATGTTCATGTCATATACATATCCCGTTTTTCAATCACATCGCTGCCAAATTTTTATTCCTCTTTTCACAGGTTTCATCAGCATATATTGTTTGAGGGATGAACGTCCCTTGAATTTCGCCATTGATTCATCAATAGCTTGATATGAGCTTTCACTTCGGCACTGTTTGAAGGTTTGTTTCAGGCACGAAACAACCTCGTAAATATAATATGTTTTACTTGCATTTTCTGGCTTTTCTGGTGCAGCAAAATATAGTTTCGACAGCAACGTTTTACATCTGTCTCTTGAAATAGCACTTTTTATTGCTACATTTCGCAAAGAAGGATTAGATGACCAATAATGAGAGAATTTCGGCACCCTATTGTAAGACATGACAAGCATGCATCCAAGGACAAGCATAATTTCAGAGGGGTCTGTAGGGTGAATTGTTCGTCCTAACTTTTCGAGTCGCTGGTTTGTGCATTGAGAGATCCAAATCATAAGACTTTTTGGAAATATCTTGAGAAACACGTCCAAGCGGTAGCTGAACGATTTAATTTGAATAACAAACTAGGCGATGACTCTGCTGGAATTGTCATTCGACGTTGGAAAGTTGAATCTGCATGAAACCATAAGATTGGTTTGCAGCCTGAAGCATTAGCTGATGGTATCTCATCAACTGATGAAAGTGATGCCTTATCAGTATCACTCAAAGCATCGCTGTTCTTTGTATTTTAGGGAATGGTATCATGATCGATAACCATTTCACACTCGCCTGAATTGGATGAGTACTGCAAATTGTGTGTTGGATCTTGAAAATCGGAATCATCTATTTCATCATTCAAATCAACATCTTCGTCATCTGACTCTTCTAAAATTTTTTTGATTTCTTCATTAGTGAGTCTCCGATGTCGAGTCATTTTAGATTGAATTAATATGTGCCTAAATTAAAAATAATAAGCAAATATTTCAAAAGTAACCAAAAAATATAATATCTAGAGAAATGATCACATAGGACTGTGGTGTAGTGGCCAAAACCACTATGCAAACCCTGAGTTGTGACATCAAGTTGAAAACAAAACACAGCATAATAAAATTTATTGAATGCTGAAAAAAAAAATGGCTACATACAATTCTGCAGAGAAAAACCTATCTATCTCAAAAATCAAATTCTATACATTTTACGTGCGAGAGCAATTCGTGGCTCTCGAGCTTGCGTTTTTAACATTGCCAATGATTTAATTATTTTAATAAAGACTATTTTAACAACTATTGAAAACGTGTTTGTAAGTTAAAAAGTAATAATTTTCAGCTTATTCTCACGAGACATCCTTGTCCATATTAATCTTCAGTCTCTTCTTCTTTTATGAGACCTTATCACAACTCCTCCCCTCATAAAGAAATTTTTCTTGACTATGGAAGGAAAAATTCTAAATACATTTCACTGCTTTCAAAACACAAGTGGTAACCATTTAAGTGATAATAGAGAAGCCAGTTAAATTACCCTGCACTTATTTTTAGATAACATAACCGCACAAATACAACAAAAATAATTTAAACTACTCCTAATGTGTGCCTTATACAAAGCATATTCCTCAAATTTTACACAATGCTAATACTTAATATAAAACATTTAATTCTAACCATTTTGAAAAGGAAACACAAGATGCAAACAAATTTAAATCCCCAAAAATATAATTCATAAACACTACAAACATCACTTACAGGAATTATCCGTTTTCTCAAATCTATCTGCGTTGTAGCAGCCAAAAGAGAAGGAATATCAACTTCTACATCGATATCCTCTTTCATCAAATTCACAAACACTGGGCACTGATGATAAGGTGCAATCAAATTGACATGATAAATAGTATCACTGCTATGCTTACCCGAATCTCTACCGTATAATTGGTTTCGGAAATCACATTAGTTACTTTACCTGGCTCTATCCAGTTCACAGCCATTTTGTGTGGTTTAGACATGGCTAAAACAAGCACGAGATTTCCGACCTTAAACCTTCTCGTAACAGCGTTGCGATCATACCAGAGTTTCCTTTTACTCTGACACTCTTTCATCCTCTCTACAGCCAGCTCCTGACACTTCTTTAATCTGTTTATTAAGTCTAGAACATACTCGACCACAGTGGGGGTCTGAACTTTCTTCCTCTAGCCAGTTTTCATACACAATCGTTTGAGGCATTCTCAAATTTTTTCCCTGTACTAACTCGCAGGGACTAAAACCTGTGCTCTCATGGCTAACAATTCTGAGGGCGAACAAAGCACATGGCAAACATTCTTCCCAGTCCTTTCCGCTTTCCAAGCACAAAGACTTCAATACCCTTTTCAAGGTGGAATGCAACCTTTCAACAGAATTACTTTGAGGGTGACACACAGAAGAATGATACACCTTAATTCCGAACTTGCTAAAAAACTCAGATGTAAGTTCACTGGTAAACGATCTATCCAAATCACACTGAATTTCCTTAGGGTTACCAGATCTAGAAAAGATTTGTATCAAGGCTTGAATCACACTTTTAGAGCTTAAATTCTGTACAGGGATGGCATCTGGATATTTGGAAGCAATACAAATAGACGTAATTAAGTATTTATTTTCACGCGAACTAGGGCTCAGAGGTCCTGCTGCATCAATATTTAATCTGCTAAACACTTCTGATATAACAGGCACAATCTTCATAGGGGCTTTCCTTTTATCCTTATTGTGATCTACATGCTGACAAATATTGCACCTCCTCACAAATTCTCCAATTTCCTGGTAGCAATTAGGCCAGAAATAGTGTGTCAAAACTCTATCCTTGGTTTTTGTTACCCCTAAATGACGAGAGATTTCTTTGTGGCATAACTTCAAGATCCCTTTCCTAAAAACGAGAGGCGCACACAACTGACGCTTATCTTCCCCTTTTTTAGAACCTGCCACTCTGAATAGTCTTTCCTTGACTATTATAAACTCTTTTTCATTTTCACTTTCCCCTTTCTTCCACAGGGTCGCTAAAGTAGCGCAAGTTTTTCATGCTTCCAAGAATTCTGCTGGCAAAACATCCGCAAGGATAGACCTTTCTTCTAAACTGATGTCTGCAATTTTAATTGCCTCCTCCGTATTACTGGTTAAATTCCTTTCTTCCGAATACTCATTATTGATGGCCCTTTCATTTTCTATCTCTTTCTTTTCTTCCGATCTGGAATCCAAGTCTTTTGCACTCGCTCTCTCTAAACTCCTGCGTGCATGCGCCTGACTATGAGTCTCCACAGCATTCAAGAGAACCGGTCGTTCCCTAATTTCCTCAATCAACTGTGCAGTTTTATTCTCTAACAAATAGTACTCTTTATCTAACTCTACCGGAATAACCGCTGCCTTTTTGGTGACCACACCAAAATCACCTTCAATGGTGACTTTCGTTAAAGGTAAACATTTACACTCTGTGTCCAAAGGCTGTTTCACCCATACAGTTTTCCCTAATAAGTCACTAGTATTAATCCAAGTACACAGATCCATACCAGCTCCAGTATCTCTCAGATATTCCCTCTCTATCCCATTAATTACTGCTTTCTTGAAATACGGCTCAAAACATTTTCCTCAACTCTCCGTTCCTAGATTATTCACCAGATTAGACTTATTCTTTCCCAGCGATGGACAGTTAGGTCGGATATGTCCGTCCTTTCCACATTCGTAACACCTTATTTTCCGCTGTTTCTCGAAACCTGCTTCATTGAAAACTTGCTTTTTTTAGGAGCCTCTTTTTCTGGAGCTGGTATGGATCTGTGTACTTGGATTAATACTAGTGACTTATTAGGGAAAACTGTATGGGTGAAACAGCCTTTGGACACAGAGTGTAAATGCTACTCTGATTCAATTCTTTGATGACCACTACTTTTCTGATTATAACTACAGTTAGAATTTACATACCGCTCTCTATCTTTCTCAAACGGTTTCTTTAACCCCGCTCTCTGTTCTAACTTCCTCGTATCTCTTTGCAAAGTCTCATACTTGTCGCATTTCTCTGCTAAAATGGAAGCTGTTTTAAATTCTTCCCAATTGTCTAAGTAGTGCTCTCTTATTTCTAGAGGGACTCACTGCTTAATTTGCTCAGTGAGCATAAGTTCCTTAAGACTTTCAAAATCTTGAACTTCTACTTAATCCAACCAATTCTCTAAATACACTCTCAATTCATACACTAAATCCACCCATAACATTCCGTTTTTTCTAGAATGTTCTTCAAATTTTGTTTTTAGTGCCCAAGAACTAAGCTTGAATCTCTGCATGAGTAATTTCTTAACATGCTGATAATCATCCCCTTTATCTGCTGGTTCTTTCACTATTAACTGGGCTACATCGTGACGTAATAAAGGAATTAATTGTGAGACCCAATCAATCTCATTAACGTTGTCTTTTTGAGCTTGTTTCTCAAATAGCATAAAAAATAATGAAATATCTATATTACTCGGTTCAAAACGCGGTACTAGATCTTTCAAATTAACCTTTTTTTCTCTAGATTGTTCAACTTTCGAAACCGTGGAAGCTAGGCTATTAGTCTGAACCACATTCATCAGTTTTAACCTTTCCAATTCAAAAACTCGCTCCCACTCCCATTCCGCTCTCTCTTGTTCACGTTCTCGCTCTGCTCTCTCTTGTTCCCGCTCTGCTCTCTCTTGTTCGGCTATTTCTTCTGTTTTTCTCTGCTCAGCCGCAGCCCAAATTCTTGCCGCGTATTCTTTCGCAGCTTCTTCTTCATAGTCCTTGGCATTTAGAATAGCCTGCCTGATTTCTCTTACTCTATTTGCCTGAGACACATTTGTTTCAAACTCCTCCGCTAACTCCAATAGCAGAGCTTTAGTAAATTTCCTCATAAACTCACCCTTATGGAAAATTAAAGAAAAATAACCTACCCCAAAAAACAATAACACAAAAACAACAACAGGTCTACCTCTCCAAAACTGAATAATTCCCTAACAATTCTGAACACAAATTGCCTTACAACACTTAATGATAATACCTATGCCTACAAACAAAGCGTATATAAAAAAATGCTAATTAAGAGGCAACCTTTTCCTGCTCTATATCCAAAATAAGCCTAGTCTCGAATAACTGGCATAACTTCTCCAAAATCACAAAAATGGTACTCACCAATTTTGAAGACACCTTCGATTGACTCTGGCACTACTTGGATATTCTTCTGGGAAATTTCACTATTTTGCGGCACTAGATCACGCTTCCTCCGGCGTTCCCTTCTGACACACTGTCACTTGTCACTGAAGAGGCTTCACCACACGAACTGTCCTTGCATGCAAAATTAGATCGTTCTTGAAGAGAAGAAAGTCTTGACTGTTCACAGGCGAAAAAGTCCATTCCTAAATTTACTCTCAGGAACAATCCCTAAAAGCTGCCACCAACTTTTAATATTTACTGCTGTGGTGTAGTGGCCGAAACCGCTATGCAAACCCCGGGTTGTGACATCAGGTTGAAAACAAAACACGGCATAATAAAATTTATTGAATGCTGAAAAAAATGGCTACATACAATTCTGCAGAGAAAAACCTATCTATCTCAAATCAAATTCTATACATTTTACGTGCGAGAGCAATTCGTGGCTCTCGAGCTTGCGTTTTTAACATTGCCAACGATTTAATTATTTTAATAAAGACTATTTTAACTATTGAAAACGTGTTTGTAAGTTAAAAAATAATAATTTTCAGCTTATTCTCACAAGACATCCTTGTCCATATTAATCTTCAGTCTCTTCTTTTTTTATGTGACCTTATCACAGGCCTCTTGGGACAATGTGTTCCCATTATCCAAGATGAAAGGGACACATATGTCCCGATAATAAAAACGGAAGTAAAACTTTGCCACTTACCAGTTTATTAGAGGTAATCCGCTTCGTGAGTAACTTATCTGGTCTTAGATTTATGGATAAATCAAAATTTAATCGAAAATAGGCGGTATTTTCCAAAACTAAACTATTTACGTTCATAGAGTATGGAATGAGCTGCTACAACACTTCAAAAACACAGGAATTGCATTATGTATGGTAGTGCCATCTATGTTCTGTGACTGAAAATACCTTCAAAAATATTGGCAGGACTGGTGGGAAAGTCTCCCATTAGACAGAAAAGCGTTTCTTTCCAAGACTATTTTTTGAAATTTGTTTGGGACGTATGTGTCCCATTAGGCACGAAAGGGTTAACTATCGCAGTAGGCTCCCTTAACTACTATATCGGCTGAGCAGCACACGGTAGCAACCCCCCCCCCGAAGTGGTTGAGAACAGAAGATCCTTGTTGGATGTAATTCAACAGAATTATAAGTGTCCTGTTTGTACAAAGGAAATGCGTATGGTCGAACGTAAAGATCATTCAAATGGCTTTGTTGCATGAAAGGTTCAAATGCTCACCATATAAAATGTTCATTAGAAAGGGAACATGGTTTCAGGAAAGTTTTCAGATGATGTTAAGGAATTCTGTGTGTCACAGGCTGAAGACATAGAAATTTCTAAATAAGGTAAGTGGTTATTTCCTTCGTGTAGTGCTTAGATACGATAAGATGTATTTTTTATGTTATTTCATTGTTTGATTTAAAATGCATTTTATTGAGATTATAAAATTTTTGTTTGGCTTTAGTGTAGAATAGGATGCTCCTTCGATTTTTAAGTGAAAATAGATTGACGTGTACATGGACAAAGTCAGTGCACAGTGCCAAGTTTGCGCACTTTGATGTTTTTTAAGTGAAAATAGGTCGATGTGTACACGGATACCAAATTTGTGCAATTTTTTTACTTGTTATTTTGGCTTTGTGTAGCAGCATTTTTTGGTGTCAAAATCATCGCTATAGGAAGAAAAATAACAAGTCAAAGAACTGCACAAATTTGGTGTCCATGTACAGCCAAAATGTCAATTTTCATCAAGGGGCGCCCATAAATATATTTTTACCATATATATTCATGTAGTTACAAAATTTTATGAAAAATTATTTGTAATCTTCACAAACTATAATAACATGCTATATATTTATTACTATAGTTTGAGGTGACTGTACTTAAATTTTTAGATATGTATGTCTATCTAGAATTCTAAGAGTTGTTCCATCCCCCCTCCAAAAAAATTAAACTGAAATTAAAAACACTTATATTCCAAACTGCTGTAGCTGAAAGATTGAGGTGTTACACTTGGAATTCATTTTCTGATAGTGTGTCAGCTCACAGTTTTAATTTATTCAGAAATCTAAAAGAAGGTATCTAGAAAATTGCCAAATTATAATAATTACATTCAAAAAAGTTTTGAATCAGAAATATGTTTAAACTTTGATAATAAGTTCAGCCTAAAGTAAAGAATAAAATATCTCTACACCAAGTTTTTATTGTGCTTAATTTCATAAAATTGTTTTACCTATGTTAAAAACTAAAAAGGAAGAAAAAAAATTTCAAGTACTTTTCAATTAAAAAGGTTAATAGTTTTAATAATGAAACAATTATAGGCTGATCTTTGGAATATGGTAACAGGTAGTTTGGCGACATTTTGGAGGCGATGAAGGTTACTACCTAGGACTTTGGTAATAATGTGAGAAGCACTCAGTTCCGATTATGCATTATTTTGTGTGAGGGAAATGAGAGATCATGAGATATGTCATGTGACATTAATGGACAAATTACAGTTCTTTAATCAGAAAAGGGGGTAAATTTGGAAAAATTATTTTGTATTAAGCTTCATTGTGTGTTGTGTGAAATAGTGTTGATTAATTTTCAGATTGCATGGCGCTATGTAAAGTGAATTCTAAATTTTTAATACATAATAATTAATAATAAGTTGACTACTGGATTTCGGATTTAGAAATTAGCAGTAGTACTGCAGCCGATTGGAACTCTTTCTGTAGGGAAGTGTGCGTGCCATGTAATGAAGATTCTGAAGAAGATTAGGTAAGTTAGTATTTTTAATCATTTGAGGATATTATTTTTATGCATTGTTCTAAATGTAAGGAGTAAATAAATTAAAATGGTATTATTGGAAAATTGTTATTAGCAATGATTTAGTTTAAAGTAATTAGGATTGTAATATAATTTTTATTAATTTAATGTATGTGCTTATTTATATTTTAAGTAGTGTTTTTTAATTTAATTATATTTTAATTTAATGTTTATGATTTTGTGAGTTATATGTTTGTAGTATTTTGGAATACGTTTGAGTAGTATACGTTGAGTATTTTCATGCATTTTCGTGAAATTTTTCTAATTTATGAGAAAAAAGCAGTGTACATGGATATAGTGAAGTGTGCGCAATGCCATTTTTGTGCAATTCTGAGATTTTTTTTAAGTAAAAATAAGTCAACGTGTACATGGTTTAGTGATATTTTAATTAAATGATAGTTATTTTGTGAATTTTATGTTTGTAGGAATTTGGTATACGTTTCAGTTGAAGTAAACGTGTATGGAAATAATTTAAATATTTGACACTAAGTATTTGTAACTATTTTTAATGTTTGCGTATAAATTCGTTGCTGATGTTTATAATATAATAGATAATTTAGAGGTAAAAGTTTTTGGATATTTTATTTATTTTATACGTGGAAATGTTCATATTTGGAAAGGGTATATACTTTTTCGCGATAAGGTAATTTCGTATATGTTCTTTTTACCGGGTTTAAAGATTCAGAAAATTGTCATGCATTTTCGTGAAATTTTTCTAATTTATGAGAAAAAAAGCGGTGTACATGGATATAGTAAAGAGTGTGCGCAATGCCATTTTTGTACAATTCTGGGATTTTTTTTAAGTAAAAAGAAGTCGACGTGTACATGGTTTATGTGTATGTATTATTGTGAAAAATGCGCAAGGAGTTTGCGATTGTGCACTTTTTCCCAATTTTGCAGTTAATATTTGTCATGATTAAGCAGTTTTGTTACATAAAATTTCTAGCATAAGTGGTTATTAGATTGTTGAAAAAAGTGTTGAGTAAATAAAAAGAAAAGAAACATGTCTTTACTTCGTGAAGACAAAATGGCGGCGGAAAAAAAATAGAGGGTTGCTGTAGCAGAGTTGGTCGCCAAATTTTCGCCAAGTTACCATAATCCAAAGATCAACCCAATTATATTTAATCTCAGCCATATCAGCTTAAAAATAGCATGAGAGAAACTTCATAATGATATTTTTCATTTTGACATACCAAAGTTAAATAAGTAAATAAATAATAAAATGTATTTTCAAATTTAGCATCGAAACCTGTGGGCTTTTGTCACTGAACCGTATGTGTATGTACATATAGACATACATAAATGAACACATCTATACATGCATATATGCATACACACATACATTTTTAAATCTGGAGAAAGAATTACTAAATCAGAAGAGTACCCTAATGCAAAGCTTAGCATATATTTTCAGAAATATATGCTATGATGACAGCATCACTTGATGACATGGGGACTTGCCTTGATCATCCTCAATCCGCCATATAAATTCTCTTCCTGTGAAGAAAGCACTTTAACGTAACCTCTCACCTCATGCGCTTCTTTTGGATAATTCCATATATTTTGGCAGGTTGTGTTTGAAACCGTAAACTATAACTGGTCTATTCCATTACTTTTTGTCATTTATATCCAGCTGTTCTCCAAAATGTAATTCTATGCACCACTGAGTAAATGTTAATTCTTTGCACCACTGAACTGACCACTGTAAAGGAACTGAAGCAGAATCACAAATGTGATTCTACAGCTCTCTATTTCATTATCTTCAAAATGCAAGGGAAAATTACAGCAATAAAAATTAATTTATGTCATTGTTCACAAAAACAAATGGTGGATTATAGAAAACCAATCGGAACCACATCAAACAAAAGTGCAGATATTATGAGTGTGTTGTGACATTACACTTACATATAACTGGCACTAAATCATGCTGCTTGGCAACAGTTAACAGCTTTGGTATCCATAAAATAATACGCAAATACAAAAAACAAAAACAAACAAAGAAAAAAAAAAAATGACCAAAAGTTTGGAAATATAGGAAAAAATAAGTATCAAGCTACTGGCCAAAGTAATTTGGGAGAAGAGAAAAGCCAAAAATATACAATATGGCTTTAGTGGAAAAGTAAATTTTTAAAGTTTCGAATGTTGCATATAAAAACAATTTTCTTAAATATTGTATCATCATTGCTATAATCTCACATACTTCTTTCCCTTTTTAAATTTCTTGTTGCTTTCTAATTATGGCTCATAATAAAATTTTTTCACTGTTCTGCAATAAAACTTTTTTTTTTTTTTTTTTTTTTTTTTTTTTTTGATAAGGTTTAGTTAACTACGAGTTCAGTGCAAAGTATACACTAAATATTGCTCAAAAGCTTTCTAAATTCAGACTGTATCTATTGATATAACATCATATTGATAACTATTTCATCATTACTTTTTAAATATTCACAGTAAAAATGCTTTGTAGTACTTTTAATATTGCACATTATATAATGGAAAAATTTCTTAAATGAATCAATTAACACTGCCAACTAACATTCTTATGAAGCAAAAGGCTCGTATTTTAAAGGAAATAAAAATTCTAATTCAAGTTACTTATAACTAAATACCAGCCTAAAGAATAAAATAATTTGGGTAGAGTAGACTTTAAGGTACCTCTTGTATTATGGCAAAGTTGTTGTTTGATTTATTGCCAAGTTGTTTCATTTATGGTAGCCTAAGTAGTTGAATATTATGGAAACCCTACTGTGACGTTATCGGGTGCATGATTCTGGGAAATTTTGAATCGTGGGATGTTTTGTAAGCTTTTTTGGGGTGTGTGTTGGTTTGATTCTTTTAGACGGTAGAATGTTTGAATGTAGTAAGATTAATTTGAAGTTTCTGTACCATTTGGAGGGAAAGGGGAAAAGAGCTTTAATTGACTGGTGTGTAAATGAAGGTTTACTTAGTAGCCATTATAAGTGTCCTGTATGTAGGAAGGATATGCGTCTGTCTAGTCGAATGTAAAAACCGTTTAGATAGATTTGAATGGGTTTGTAGGAAGAAAGGTTCAGACGGTCACTATGTGAAGCATTCGATCAGAAAGAAAACCTGGTTTGAAAAAGTCATTTGAGTATGATTGATATTTTGATTTTTACGTGGCACTCGGTGTATGAAGCGAACTCGAAAATCATGGTATATGAATATTTGCTTTTGGTAGTGCTTAAATGTATAACATGTTTTTCCTTCTTTATGTTATTTTATTGTTTGGTTTAAAATGCATTTTATTGAGATTATGTATTTTTTGTTTGCCTATATTGTAGAATTTGGTGCTCTTTGATTTTTAAGTGAAAATATATTGATGTGTACATGGACAAAGTAAAGGGAAAGCGCAATGCAAGTTTGTGCAACTCTGTGATTTTTTTTAAAGTGAAAATAGGTCGATGTGTACATGGATAAAGTTAAAAGAGTGCGCAATGCCCTTTTTGAGCAATTCAGGGATTTTTTTTTAAGTGAAAATAAGTCGATGTGTACATGGATAAAGTTAAAAGAGTGCGCAATGCCCTTTTTGAGCAATTCAGGGATTTTTTTTTAAGTGAAAATAAGTCGATGTGTACATGGATACCGAGTTTGTGCAATTGTTTGTCTTGTTATTTTGGCTTCGCAAGCCAAAACAACCAGTCAAAGAATTGCACAAAATCGGCATCCATGTACCTCCAAAAATCGCCAAGTTTCGTCAAGGGGTACCCTAAACTATACTTTTACCAATAATTTTTTTAATTTATGTCATGAATAAAATTATTCTGTAGCTTAAAAATATAATACTAATTTTTCCTTCTAAAGGCACATTATATAAAATTAAAGCCACAGTAAAACCATTAAATACAGAATCATTTTAATACCCAACCTTTAAAACTAACTGAAAAACAGATGCAGCTTAATATTAGTTCATTAAACATATTTTCTCTGCTACTACGATTTCAAAACATTAAACCCAAAATGTCTGAAAATTCCCAGTTTACACCAGTAGTATTTAAATTTATAGCACTACAACCCTATAAAAAAATAAACGATCTCAAAAAATAATTTCGCGATTCCAATCAGAGCGTCGTCCCTTTGTTATATACCATCAAGTCAGATTTTTTAGGATTTTTATCCACGCCGCTACCCCACTATAAATTTTCGAGTCTCTATTATTCATCTGAACAATCACAGGATACAATTGCAAATAATCATTACACCCAAAGTGCAAGAAACAGAGAATATGCAAAGTACCTATTTCAAATGCATAAGAATCCTACTCGAAACTACAGAGATAATAAAAAATTCAAATAAGTTAACATTTTAATTCTAAACAGTAACACTGTTTAAAGTGCTAATCGAAAACTGGAGTTTCTGACGTATTACTTGGTACATATGCTGGAAACCATTTCCAATTCCAGAATCATTGTCCAACCAAAAAATAAACATTTAGATACTTACGTAGCCAGCCTACGCATTCTGACACTTAAAAGCGATCTGTTACTTAAACCATAAAGTGGTTTAATTACTCGGAACCACACACTCATGCTACTACTGGAAGCAGCCATGACTTTACTAAGTGAAAGTTACGGTATTGATCATTGATTTCATTCAAAAATTTACAAAGGTGAGCTTATCTGCGAAGTCAAGGAAGATAGACGTCGCTGTAAAACGTTCTAAAACAGTGCCTGGACTTGATATCAAAGCTTTTTTATTCTGTAAAGTTTCATGCACTAAGCAAAGATACAAATTTCACATTCTCCTAATCTCAAGAAAGGGAACAGCTTTAGCGATCTCCTTTGGCGATTTTTTGACTTCACTACCAATGTCTGTCGTCAAGGCAGACCCAGCTTTGACGATCGGAAAAAAGTGGCGGCTAAATAAAAAATCGTAAACAATAAACTGTGAATACTGCTCCCCCCCCAAAAAAAAAACTTTCTCTAATTTACAACACTAATTTACAACTGCTAAGATAAATTCCTGAAACACTGGCGAGTGATGAAACTTACAAAAGATTAATAAATGGATTTTAAAGTTAGTATTGTGTTACTTTATTTTCTTAGATTCTATTACTAAAAGTAAATTAAAATATGCTTCAAGTTGAAGTAAATCGAATTAAGTTACCAAAACAAGTAAATTTTGTACCAGTGTTAGGGGCGAATTCAAGTGCAACGCTCTGATAAATTGCAAATGTTAGCTCGCAAGAGGCGTTCCTGCTATCGTCTGCTAAAGTCGAATTCAAGTGCAACGCTTTACCGCTCTGGTAACTGATGACGTCAAAATTGCAATGGGGAGCTGGTTTGCTCTCGTGCCAGGAGAGCTTGTCCGATAAACTACATCAATATCCAATGAGACTGCGTGTCGATGTAAACAAAAAACATCAGTTCCCATGATTTCTCTGAGCTTATGGTCAAGTGTTTACTGCGTTGTAGTGTGGTGTAACGAATTGTTCCAGTCCTGAAAACGAAAGAAATATATTTCTTTTAATGTGTACAACTTTATTTACTTTATCCTATAGAAAATTCCCTCCAAAGTAATCTACAGCAACAGGTGTGTGTAAAATATATTTTACTTTTCAGACAAAAATCCTTGCTTTTTCAAATATAAACCACATTTTTTTCCCATTTTCAAATTACAGCATTTGGTTTTAATTCTTCTAATAGTAAGTTTAATTTAAATTTCAAATTTGTGTTATATTTTTATTGTTTAATGCAGATGCATGATTCTTCAGTGACAGTAGGCATGTTTACCATATGAAAATTAACTAGTTCTTGAATTATATAGTAATTAATAAGCCCATCTATCTACAAGCAGATAAGCCTGCTGAACACCGCTATCCCAGTCTCTCTTTAAATCCAGGTGAAAAAGCTGGCTGCATGAGTGTTTTCTTCATTTTTTCAATGTATAACATGAGTACTAAGTTTTACTTAGTCTTCCACGCAGGCATTCCTTCCCTTAGACATTCATTATGTGATGAAACAGTTAAGAGCAATTTTTAGATTTATATTGTACATCGTTGGGAAAATATAAAAATGAAATTAAAGGTATTTCAATGTAATACAATAAATAAAAAATTATATGAAACCCTGATAATTCTAATGTGATATTAATGTAATATATACATCCAGAGTAAAGGTTAATTTATAAATTATGCTTTGTGTTCTGCTCATTATATTGTGCATTTACAGTGCACTTTCTGCTTCTTAAGTGAAAGTTTGGACCCATTCTCATTTGATATCAGTTATGTTCAGATTTATTTATTTCATAAAATTTCAAAAAACAATTTTTGGCTATTAAAAGCTACAAGTGCAGAAACAAAAGCTTAATTTCTTTACTGTAAGTGTGTCATGCTTCTCTGCTGATAATGAAAGTCGTCTTTTAATAAGATTTCTTTCATTGCATATATTAATTATATCTTTTACCATACTGGTTGCCATCTTTCATTGTGCATTCTTCAATATTTTTTGGTACTTAACGTATTAACACAAACACCTGGATCAGTTTGGTGGTCTTTATAAATGAAAAGAGAAAAATACTTATCAGGAGAAGTACGTTGTTTTTGCAGCTTGCTTTTAGCATAACCAAACTTTCAATATTTATCTAAGTTGGCAAAATGTTATCAACATATCAAAGGAAAAAACATTTAACAAATTTTAAAATACTAATTTGAATTATTAAATAAAAATTATATGATAGTTTAAAAAAAATATATTTTCCACAAATTTTTTGTCTAAATTTTGAGCACTTGTGCCAAGTGATCTGTTTTCACTTAAAAAAAAAAAATAAAATAAGAGAATTACATAAACTTTATACTGCATGCCTTGTCTATGTACCAAATTCATCTCATAGTTGTTTCTATTAGAAATTTTTGTACTAAAATGTTCTATTCCTGCAGAACTTTTAACACAGCTTCGTCTTTTGATGGTAAGCTCCACAAGCAGTATTTTAAATCTGAAATTAATCTAAAACAACTATTCGTATCTAAAATCCATTGGAACTTGACATACAACATAAGAAACACATATGAAAATGGTGACATTGCTTGAATGAAAAATTGTCATGAGCATGTTACCTGAAAAATTTTGATACATAATCGTTGTCAGAGTTTGGCACATTTTTGAAAATTTGGTAATTTTTATTAAGCTGGTTTCAATAATATGCAAATATCTTTTATTCTTATGATTGCTTCATTGTATACTTTTTCCCTTTCCCTAGAGTGCAGTATAATACCACAAGTTTTCCAGCCAAATGTATGCATTTCAAGTTTCTATACGTTTATATAAATTTTAAGAGAGTAAAATATTGACAAAAACTGCATTAAGTTTTCAACTCTTGTTTTGTTTTTCATTAAAAATTTGCTACCATTATGTATAATTCATTTTTTTAATGTAAATGTTTTTAAGTATTTGTAGGATAAAGGCAAATTACACTTATTCATTCTTTCTTTGATATAATACATGTAGCTCTTTACCTGAAATTAATGTTTGTCAAATTGTGCATAAATTAGAAGTATGCATATTTCTCTTAAGTCAGTTTCAGGAACTATCTTTAATGAATTGTATAGAAAATTGTGGACTAGGTGTATAGGAACGTGGTATATTATAAACATGTATAGTATCTCATAGTATATAAACTCATAACTTTGATTATGCAGTATGCTTTGTATATTATTTCTGAAAGCATGTATATTTCAATCAAGATTGTTGAGTAAACTTTTCTTGCTTTATGCTATCTCTGAAAGCATGTATATTTCAGTCAAGATTGTTGAGTAAATTGTGCTTATTTTATGCTTTTTTCTTTTTTACATTAGAAAATTCCACACCTTTATCACGAGGAAATCTGCAATGGCATTTAGGAATGACAAGTTTGTATCTATTGCATAAAATCTAATGTTTTCTGCATTCTTCTTTTCCTCCCAACAGAAAAACTTTAATGGTATAAATCAGCAGTTTTCAACCTTTTGACTGTAGTGTAATATCTAAGCAAAAACTGAAAAACATTAAGACTACCACTAATTTTACAATGATTATTTTTCAATTCCTCAATAGAAATATTAAAAACATATATATATATAATATATATTGCCATTTGCACACTCTTTGTATTAAATATGTACACATAAAGAACTATTAGATTAAAAACTGATGATTACTTAATTATCAAAATTAAATTTAATTAAATTAATTATTCACTTGATTATCAAAATTTCAGTTATAATACTTTAATATTTAATTTCTTTATGTCTGCTCTTATTTCATTTGATGGTAAATTAGGATCCACTTTTTATTTTGATGAGTATTTATATTTCAAATTTAACATGGAAAAAATCATTTTTCACACAAACAGGTTGTGCGAAAAGACAATACAAATTTGATAGCTTTATTTGAAATGCCTTTAAATTCTTTTTTTCGGTTCAGCCAAAAGTTAACAAGTGTGTCATTTTCCAAATCTTCAAGTCAATTTCGATCAAAGGAAATTTCTATTAACTATTCTTTTCTTTATGAGATTTTTGAATTTCATAGTTAAAAATATTTTGTTTCTTTGCATACCACCGGCTGAGAACTGCTGGTATAAATTAATTATAACAGATGTAAATTAATATTTCTCATACAAAAGAGTTATTTCAATTCTTTATTGCGAACATTATATACAGAGTATGTCTTTTATTAACAACAAGATTTTAAGAATTTAAAATAATAATCATTAAATCCTCTTGATCTATAAACAGTCTTAAAAATTATAAAGGGAAAAAAATTAAAAGTTAAAGAAATCAATATTATGAATTGTTCCTTTTTAGAGAAGTTTCATTGTTTAATTAATTATAAAAAGTGTTTTACATTATGAAATATAAAAATTAAGAATATTTGAATTTGAATGAATATTTTAAAATTTTCCCTCAGATAGAAGCTCAACTATTCGAAGCAGGAGACCGAAGAGAAAAAAGGAAGAGAGATGATATTACAGCTGCAGAAAAGAAAATAATTAAAATGCAGAAGAATATATTAATGTACTATGTGAAATATGTTACTTGTATAAGCAATCAGTTGCAAATCAGTCTGCTGTCATAGAAAATCAAAATATAATTATTAATTTATTAAAAAAATAAATCATGCATTTCAAATATTACAGTGTTTTCATTCTTGTATGTATTTCTGCAGTGTGGGATTCATATTTTAATTGTAAAATTTACTACTTTCTTAATTTTATAAAATTTTGTGATTATAAAAATTATTTAAAAGAAATTCACAAATCCATTATATGACATAAACATTATAATAATTCTAATACCACTATTATAAGTCTCGTGAAAATATTTATGCATTTTACACAGCAATTATCTTTTTCCTGGAGGAAAATGGGAATAAGACCTGTAAGAATCTTTAGTCAATGTATTACAAATTTTAATTTTCAGATATAACACGAAATGAATTAAATTGTTTTTCAATTATGTTAATAAGTTATATGAATGAGATGTGGTATTAAAAATTTCATTTCTTTTTATCATTGAAGAAATAACATTCGATATCCTACAGCTCCATAACAATGGCAGATAAAATTGACATTCTAATTTCGAAGTTCTAAAAATACAGAGATGACAACTATTAAAGTATGGCTAATGTCTAGTTTACAATAACAATGTTGAGTCGCGTACTACAAAGTAAGTGAATCAAACTGTATTTATTTTCCCCCTTCTCTTTTTTTTGGCTGAAAAACAATTTATTATACACTCATGATTTTACTTAAATGTATTTCTTTTAATGGCAAACCCACTGAGGTAAGTATGCAGTAAGTTATTATAGTGAATGCGTAATGATGATATAAATCTAAATTCAGCAAACAATCTTTCCCTTACTTTAATGTTTTAAAATCTAGAATTAAAAGAAAAATGTATGTTCTTTAAATAATACAAGAGGATATGGAGGCATAAATCTAAGCTGTTTATTCTTTACATATTATGCTAATCAGGAATTGGAGCAAAACCCTGCTTAATCGAAGAATACGCTCACAGGAATGGTGGAGGAAAATTGAACTGTCCAATATTTGTTTTGCCCACCCTCAAGAAGACATAAACAGTATAGAGTGAAATAATTGTTTTTAGGAAATACATTTAAATATCTTTGACAGAATATGTCAGGTTTAATTTATACTATAATAAATAAGCATGAAGTTCTTATGCTATTAAATGTGTATTGTCACATGGAAATTTTCTATCTTGTCCCACGGAAGGGGATGAAAGGGAAACATTTGACTTTTTGGAAGAAACTGAATTTCGGTGCAGTAAATCTTATTGCTAAGTTTAAGATAAATTAAGTGCAATGCTAATTTATAGTGACTTACTATTGTAAATCATGACTGGCATACCCAACACTAAAATATATATATATATCAAGCCTATTAAGTTATTTCTGGTAGTCAAGAGTTTTTAAACATAAATGATGGAAACAAGAAATTCAGAGGGAAGAACAATAATGATAAAAGTTGTCAGTATGCATTTGAAACCAGGACTAATAAAATTATTTAAGATTATTATTATAAATTAAAATCATTTAGGGTTGTGCATTTAGTTACAGGTTTAAATATAAACCATGGCTTGTGGGTCCCCAAGAATATATTATGAAAGTAATTTTTTTCATAATATATTCTTTATTATCCATGAAGGGGGTTTCACCTTTGCCAGAGGTTCATTGTTGCCCACTTTGGGTTTTTATTATCGAGTTTCAAAATTTAAAGAAAATTCATTGTGCAATGCAATTTCAACATGCTGAACTCTTTCTGAAGGTACCAACTCATCATCTTCAAACACATCAATCTCAGGATTTTCAACATAATACCTTAAGCATATATTATGTAAAATGGCCACCAGATATGACTATTTTACATATTTTGCTTTGTGAATACAATAGTGTTCCACCAGTATCGTGCAGTACCCTAAATCTTGATTTGATCTCTATAGCTGCATGAACTTTTCTGTGCTTCTCATTATAGAGATATTCCCATGATAAAATGGGAATATAATCCACTATCTTCCAAAGATATGCACGATGCGACAAAATACTATCTAGATTTTGTTTCAGTCCACTCCATATAAATGTATCATGAGTATTGCCTGGCCATTGTCCTATAGCATAGAGAACCCTCAGACCAGCATTCCATACCTAGAAAAACATAAATCCTAAGTCAAAAGAAAGTTTCATCTGAAATTTTAATATACAGATTTTTAACATTAAATATAGTTGATATATTAATAAATCAGTCTTTTTAAGGAGTTTACTTTCCATTTTTAACAAAAATATGTCCCTGTTTTTTCATTATTAAAAAATATGCAATAAAACGTTAAAACAAACACACACACACACACAAAAAAAAAAAAAAAAAAAGCATTACAGCTACCCTTTCTTTATTAAATTGTAGTAATTATAGTAAATAGGTGATTCTAAAATTTATTTAATATTTTGTATTATTTAATATCTATACTTCACTATAATTATAGTATAGATAGCTTTTTGTTATTATTATTTGAATAATAATGAAACATTCTTGCAGTAATTTGAAATGACTATAATATTATACTTATTATCATATATTTCTTACCTTTTCACCATTAATGGAAAATTTATTTTTCCGGTTAATGAAGACAAAACAAAAATTAATATCACCACACTCGCAACATCTGCGGTTTCATTTGTATGTAACCCAAAATAATTCTTGGTAAGCTAGGTAGAATCACATTTGTGATTGCACTCCAGTTCTTTTACAGCTGGTCGAAAGAATTAACATCTACTGTATGTGGAAATAGCGAACAAAACAGTAAGAAATTGGAACAATTACCTGTGGACAACTTGTATTCATAGCATTCTAAAATGAGCTTTTAGTAAAATTTGACCGCAAATAAAACAGTAGCAATGAAAGAATGTTTTTTCACGAAGTGGGTCCAATACTTTCACAGCAGGGTTATTTCATGTATTCTGCAGAGAGACTGTTGTATGGTTTGTTGTAACTGCTGTATACAAATGTCTGGCTCAGAATTCCACAGCAGTAATTAGCACAACTTTCATGGTTGATGGTATAATATGGAGGTACCAAAAATTAGTATTATCACAGTAACTGCATGATGGCTTATATTTCTAAAACTCAGTTAACACATTTCATGCAGAAAGAAAATATTATCCAGTTTCATACTTAAATCAAGGTCACTGAAATGTGGTAAAAGCAATCTGCTTAAGAAAACAGATGCCTCTGTAGAGGACTTTCTATGGAAAACTGGCTTTCATTACCATTATACATGGGCAAAACCAATGTCATGTAATATAATAATCTATTAGTACAGTAAATACATTTAATTTCTTTGTATTTATTTATGTCATGCTGCTTTTCGTGTAATTTAGTATGATAACCTTATAAGTTTATTTAATTCTGATCATGGTCTACGGAAGTAAGGTATGTCACCAAGTTATTAATAGTTATGTGAAAGTCTGCAATAACTTTCCATATAAGAGATTTATGAATGTGTATATTGACATTAATCACACTGTACGAACAGGCAAGACATTATACATTAGGAGAAAATTAAATAATATTTTGGGGGATGAAATACTATTTTATACATGGGAACTGTTTAAACAGCTGAGAAAAATTCATGGTTTTTCCCCCTACAGTTACAGAATACAGTCAAAAGTCGTTAATTCGGACACCCATAATCCGGAATGATCTATAATCCGGACCTCAAAGCTACAAACTTTCTGCGCATGCGTCGCGTTCACGCATGCGCACAGGCGTTTACGAGAGCGCGTAAGACCCTTACGGCTGCGAATATGTTTGTGCGCATGCGCGTTTAAATTGTAACGGAGTTACACGCTAAGCTAAAGTTATCTAATTCAGTTAATGTTGCCGATTGCGTTGTTCCTTAATCTTCGAATTGGATCCGGCTTATTATTTTTTGCAGACTGTGAGAGCAATTTTATAAAAGTAAGCTTGAACTTTCGATTATGTCAAATAGAATTTCCGATATATATTTACTACAAAGCGAAAGTATGTTTTGAAATCCGAAATCTGTTTATCAATTTCACGCTGCTCTGCGGCAGAGGGGGGGGGGCAGAAACGTCATTATTAGATTATGATAGATTAGAAAGATTATGTCAAATAGAATTTCCGATATATATTTACTAATATGTAATTTGTATCTACAAAGCGAAAGTATGTTTTGAGATCCGAAATCTGTTTATCAATTTCACGCGGCGGATTGGAAGTTGATTTGTCAGCACTATTCTTATCTTCAGGGCAGATGTTTTTATTTTATTTGGTTTATAATTCCATACTAAGTGTAGTATTTCATTCTGTCTTTGATATGATTTAAATCAAGTTCCTCATCATTATAATTCGCTTCCGATAGTGAAGAAAGTGACCCAGAGGTTATTGAAAACGAAAACATTTCGATTGACAAATTAGTCGGTATTCTCAACACAGCAATTATAGGACTTGAACAGCGGAACTTTGTAAGTAAACAAGAAATTATGTCTGTTTAATAGAATTAAAGAGAAAGTATTATCACATGAAACGAAGCAACTTACATTGAAGGAAATGTTTAATAAAGTAAACAAATAAATATTGAGCTTTTTCTTTTTGTAAATTTTGATACCCTTTAGATCATAATTGTTCTTTATTTCATAAATTACGGTTTCATATTTTTAATTTTGTAATTTTTGCATGCCATCTTCCTGATTTAAACTGATAATCTATAATCCGGAAAAATCGATAATCCGGAATCGCCGAAGTCCCGACGAGTCCGGATTAACGACTTTTGACTGTATATATATATATATTGTTTCATAAGAATAAAAAGTAAAGTTAAATTTAAATAATTCTCATGTGCCATTGCTGCAAAGAATGAAATTTGAATTTAACAAATATTCTCTATTCATATAAAGTTAATTTAAATTATGAAATTTTAATTGCATACATATCAAAGATTAATTATTGCTGCAAACTAATTTACTATATCACTGAAATTCTGAGAGCATATGTAAATTAAATGCACGTATCTAAAACCATGAAAAAATATATAATATTCCAAAAACCTAATCCCAAATATATACATATATATATATATCTCAAAGACAGGCATATGCATAATTTCTGTTAGAAAAACAATTTCTCCGAGATTACGTTTTAGAGTAATTAAAACAATAAATTAATGGTGATATTATTACTGCATTCCAAAATTCGCAGTAATTAACGATTTCGATCATTACTACGAAAAAAAAAAGGGATGAAAAAGAAAGAATCCTGATACAATAACATTAAAAATTTGTGTGTTTACGTATAAAAATATATAATATTCTCAAATAGGTCATTTAAGCATAATCTTTCATTCGGAAACATTTCCAGAAGTATTTCAGTTCAGGGTTGCCACTCAAACAGGAGAATGAAATTGCCTGACTTTTCCAGGTTTTACAGGTGCGTTTCAAGAAAATTCCAGTCTATCCGCGTAATGTACGTTGGCTATGCTAAGAGGTAAATTATGGTATTACTTGTATTGTGTAGCAAATTCACTTAATTATTCAATAAATCCCAGAGGATATTTATTCTTAATTATTCTTGGTATACTTTGTTTGATAATTTTGTTTACTTTTACACTTAAGAAACTTAATAAAATTTAAGATATATATATTGGATAACAAATGTATGTTTTATTTAATTATTACTCATGATCATCACCAGTTCAACACGAGGCTAATCCGGTCCTTATAAATCACAACGCAATGCTAAATAGTTAGGTTAGATTTTAGGTAAATTTAATTTGTGTGAGGTATGTTCTTAAAAAGCACCTAACACTTGAAAACACAAATATAATTATAATAGTTCTTGTTTTCTCCATTGAAGATTGAGATTAGAATCTTCACAATCTGGAATGAAATAAGGCTTTTTTTGCAGACATTCTGCAGCTAAACGAAACAAAGAAATCTATTTTAATAAATTGAGGTATTTTATATTTAGTTCACAGCATACATAAGAAAAAAATATGTGCATTAAATTTCGTGATGGTATGTCATCATACTGCTAGAATTAATTTCAAGATTATGCCAGAGAAAATTTCCTGAAATTTAGAAATATTATTTACTAATAATTAATAAATTTAGAGGGAAGAAGCGTCATTAAATTATACGAATAACATAAAAATAAAGATAATTACTTAAAAATTGAATTAGAATAATCAACGATATTTTAGCGAATATAGTTATATTACATGGTTAGCCTAGATGACAGATTACTATTTTTTATTTTACTGCAAAATGGCAAGGTATTTATTAAAAAGAAAAGTTTAAAAAGATTTTGCGGTAAAATTCTAGTATACGGTAAGGCTTTGGCACGATTTTGAAAATTGTCGCCAAGACCAAAATGACCCGTTTACTGCGCATCATCATGTCGCCAAATCCATACATGGAGATTTATTTTAACCAAAAAACGTCTATGCAAAGAATCTCTAATTCTTTGGTCTATGTAAAGAAGAAAATTTTCCATACAAGTAAAATGCTATTACGCCACTAGAATGCGGAGGGAAAATTTGCCAAGGGATTTGGCGACGGAACCTGGCGGCCAGAATTTCCCTCTCCGCGATGTGTACCGGAAATTGAGAAACGTGTTAAGAAGAAACGTTCTTTGAGAAAAAGAAAGCTACGAAAATCCGTTTTTAAATTATTGCGAAAAATCCAAGAAGAAACGTTTTATCAAAAGACGATTCTTCTTGGATTTTTCGCAATAATTTTAAAAACGGATTTTCGTAGTTCCCCCCCCCCCCTGAAAATTACTAACCTATGGATTAATTTACTTGCGCCAAAAAATATTTTCTTTTAATTTAGAGTTTAACTACTTGCGCTAAGACTAAACTTCACGGTTGCGGTGCCGTGCGCTACAATATAGCAAGTGGTAAAGTGTCTCATTTACGCCGCTCCGCATCTGCGAGTGCAATCCAGAGCTGTAACTCGAGAAATAAACAATCTCGTTGTTAGGCGACGTGTGCACCATGTTATTTTCATTTTTGCGATAAATGCTTATCGACGTGGTGTTCACATCGCTCGCAGTTTGAGACAAAAACATCTCGACGTGCGTGGCACGTCTTTTTAGCGCAAGTGGTTAAAGAAATTTTAAAGGATATTCATTTAATGAACTCTTGATAACGTGACCTTCGAACTTCGACACCGGTTTCCAGCTTTGGCGGCAGATATATCACGCATGCAGTTTCCCTCTATGATGGAACGGAGCCACGTCTGTTGCAGAGAGGTTTTCCTTCTTTACAATACATATTCTTTGATTCTAACCTCCATAGTACCGTATACTAAGATTAAACCCATTTTGTTTTATACGAGAACAGGTACTTTCTTTAGTTCATGCACTGCAATGCGATTCTCGAGAATACTGGAAACCAAAAGTTGCGGGAAACTTGCTTTGCCTTTCTAAAAGGCAATCAAATTGGAGCTGCGAAAATTGGCTCTATGCCAGCAGACACTCACGTGATAGGCAATTCGCCAAAAAAGTTATCTCTTCCGACGTCGGCGCAAAAATCGCTTTTTTTGGCGGGATCATTATATGAACTTCCCTGACTTTTCCAGATTTTGACAAAAATACTCAAATTCCCTGACTTTTCCCTGAATTTTTTGGTCAATTTTCGAATTCCCTGACTTTTCCCGGTTCTCCCGGTTTTCCAGGTAGCGTGGCAACCCTGTCAGTTTTCATAATCTGAAGTAAAAACAAACCTGCTTTTGCAGAGAATATCCATTGGCAGTTGTCTTCAGAAAAGGTTTCAATTCATTGAAGCAAACCGATTTAATCTGAATCAACTGATGAATTCACACTCCACCATTTCAAAAGCATTACGACTGTCTCTTAAATGCCAAGGGATTCGATCAGCATTTCTCCGATTTCTTAAACGTCCGAGCAAAATCACTTCAGCCATCTTGTTTACAGTCGCTGTTAAGAGTTTGCGGCAGGTCAGGAGTAGCCGCAAAATTCCTCTATGGTAGTGACGTATTTTCAGTAGGCGTGTCCGAAAAGCGTTGCACTTGAATTCGGTTTTGCAATGCAAGTGCGATTACCATGACAAGCGTTGCACTTGAATTCGCCCCTTAGAAATACTTTTCATGAATTATGGAAACATTTTGAAACTTTCCCGAAAATGTTTCGCCTGGAGCCGTGTTACATGTAGAAACCAACCAATCAGATAAAAGTACTACTTCTGAAGGATCATGGGTAATTTTCAATATGGCGATGGCTCTCGTTGTGAAATCATGGATGGTTTAATTTAAGAAAATACGGAAAAAGCTGTATATATATTGCTGTTTTGTTGTAGTATAACTGTCTAAGTAATCTTTAAATGTTTATACATTCATTAAATTAACCGTGGAAATTTCAGAGTAGACAATATTTTATGACGTGCTATTTCTGATGATTTGTTTACAAATGTAGGGATTTACTATCGAAATGTAGGGATGGTGGGATTGTTAATTTTGGCAGTATTTTTATAAAACTTTTTTGCAATTTTAACTATAAAGTCCACAATAAATGGGATGTTGGTCTCCTGATGAATTGTTTCGTTACGAATATACCATGTACTATTGGTGATTTGCTTCAGTGTCACATTTTGAAGCTGCTGCAGTTTATGCACTGTGGAATTAAAACGCAACCCCAAACTGGACGGGCGTAGGTTATGATGGAACGAAGCATGGCATTGTAAATGAGCAATTTACTAGTTTATTTGAAATTAAATTTTACATTTGAACTTAATTGTTAAAAGGTATCTTGCTACAAGTGGCTGATTGAGTCGTAAGCATAAAGCGCGCCTTCTGTTCTTATTTAGTTTTTAAAAAAGCTCTTTTACACCCTTCTCATGATTCATTTGTTACCTTAGACGTACCGATAATGAGATACATTCCGGTGACGTCGGAGGTCACGTTATGTAAAAACTGCTAATGTAAACAAACAAGGGCCCTAGTCTGGAAACCGTCGAGATAGAAGAACGGGTCTTTTTTGCGATCTACTCGACAGAGAGCGAGTCTGGTGTCATCGTCTCGATCATTACAGAGATCGACGCGTCGGAAATTTTTCCGTCAGCTTGACAGCTGCCATTTAAGTTTCTGACTGTGGTTTTAGAGCTAAACTGAGGACGGTGGAGGTCACGGATTGTTTTTGAAAGTGTACGTAATAGATATTTTAATTTCTTAAGATTTGTGAAAAACTCGAGTATTTCGCTATAGAAATAACGCATTTGATGCTGACGATTCTACATTATTTATTTATTCTACATTACCAATGCCTTAATTAAATTTTAGTGAAAATAATATATTTGGTGTTTTCCTATTTCACATATGAAGAAGGGGTGCATACTTTTAATTTAAAATTCTAATTTTTAAACTAATGTATATATCAATGTTCTTAATTTCATGTCTTGATGAGTCATTTATAAATTTTGAAATTTTATGTTTTAAATTATAATGTATTTTCCTCTATTCTTATTTTAATTTGTAGTGTATAAAAATGTAATACATTAGACGTGCATTAAAGAATATGCAGTATATAATTCAAACTATGCACATCCTAAATTCAACATTTACATTAAATTGCTTTAAGTTAAAAAAGGTTATTTAAGTAGTTTTAACTGTACTGATATCAATGTCAATTTCCAATAGTTTCTGGAATCTCCTGTATAAAACAAGTTAAATTCCTGTATAATTTTCGGTTAAATTCTCGTCAATATTATAATGCAAGATTCATAATTAGTTATCAGATTTTTTAATGTGGTCTACTTTTAGATATTACATCAGTTTTGTGTATATTTATTCAGATCTAAAAAGTGCTTAGTTTTGGTTTTATGTAATTACGGCAAAGCTTCGAGGGCTATCTGCCTAAAGTTTCCCCATGTGTTACGTATACACGTAACACGTAACACATGGGGAAAACCACGAAAACGTCCATGCAACCAGCCCGTTCGCGGGATTCCAACCTTGGACCGAACTTCAGTGTTCAGCGATTTTACCGGCCCCTGGTGGGATCGATTTAAAAAGGGTATAAATATATATGTACTGCAATTTCTTTCACTGCCTTTGTTAATATATTTATACAGTTTTATATATATATAATTTAAGTGTTGTATGATCTTAAATTCATTTAGTGCGAAAACAAGTTACTACTCCTTGCGCAGTTGCTGCAAAGTAAGTTAATAGTAATTTATTTCCTAAACAATATTGACTAATTGATTATTTTATCTCCTAAGTTTAATTAAAGTAGAATTATTTTAAAAAAGTGAATCCATACTGGTAAGTTATATTTTGAAAAATGTTTTGAAGTAACTTGAAAGTAAAATGATAATAATGTTTTAACGGGGACTGGAATTAAATAATCATGAAGAACAAAATTTCAATTGTAAAAGGAAAAATTAAATTAAAAGCATGTAATTATTGTCATTGATCGGAAATTAGTTGACTTTTCAAGGAGAACAAACTAACTCCCGTTCAAGGAACAATAATTAATAAATAAATACGTAAATACGAAGGTGTTTCGTCTTTACTCGAGTAATAAGGTTAAGCCAAACCGGCAATTCTAGTCAGGCCAAATATTTCCGCGAATAAAAGGGATTATGAACCAATGCTGATACTCACTCCCCACTAGAAAGAATGTAAGTTACTTAATACTTTTTCTGGCCTTTATATCTTCATGTACATTCACTGTTCTTATTATAAATTTTATATTATTTTTGATTTATATTTACAAAGTTTGCATTATTTATCTTATTTTGTAATCTTCTATGTTTATTTCAACTTTATACTTTGAATTCTATTTCATAATGACAATTAATGTTTAATTTTTACACATAATATAGAACTCAAATGCATAAACACGGGGGTGTCGGGTGGTTTGTTCCCCTTGAAAAGTCAACTAATTTCCGATCAATGACAATGATTACATGCTTTTAATTTAATTTTTCCTTTTACAATTGAAATTTTGTTCTTCATGATTATTTAATTCCAGTCCCCGTTAAAACATTATTAACATTTTATTTTCAAGTTACTTCAAAACATCTTTCAAAATATAACTTAGCAGTATGGATTCACTCTTTTAAAATAATTCTACTTTAATTAAACTTAGGAGATAAAATAATCAATTAATCAATATTGTTTAGGAAATAAATTATTACATAATTTAAGATCATAGAACATTATATATATATATATATTTAAAACAGATTTTCTCTGCCTTAAACTTCTATGCTTCTGGAAGTTACCAATGATATAGCTGTCATTAATGACAGATACATTGGTAATGACGCCCATGCGTCCAGCCCGTTCGCGGGATTCGAACCTCTGACTGCACTACTAGTGTTCGGAGATTTTGCCGCTCGGCCACCAGTGGAATCGACTTGAAAAGGGCATAAATAGGAATATGTACTGCAATTTCCTTTCACTGCATATATTAATATATTTATAATACATTTATATATACATATCGTTATTTATTTAAAACAGGTTTTGTATGCCTTAATTTTTTATGCTTTTGGAAATTACGAGAAATATGTTGGTAATGACAGATATATTGGTTATCAGAGATATGTTGGTAATGCAACAAACCCGTTCGCAGTATTTGGACCTCGGAATGAACTACCAGTGTTCAGCGATTTTACCACACGGGTACTGGTGGGATCGATTTAAAAAGAGTATAAATAGGAATATGTATTGTTTGTTTGTTTGTGTAATTATGGCAAAGCCTCGAGGGCTATTTGCCTAAGGGGAGGGAAACCTTTCGTGGAGGACTTTCTAAGGGAAACTGGCTCTTATACACGATACACACGGGGAAAACCACGAAAACGCCCATGCAGCCAGCCCGTTCGAGGGATTCGAACCTCGGACCGAACTACCAGTGTTCAGCGACTTTACCGCTCGGCCGCTGGTGGGCTGGAATATGTATTGCAATTTCCTTTCACTGCATATGTTAAAATATATATATATATATATGTGTGTTGTGTGTGTAAGATAATATGTTTTATGATTTAACCTATAGTTATTTAATTTTTTTTATTTTCCTTCCTATTACTTTTGTTAAAAGTTTGTTATATTTTTACTCACTGCTTATTGGTATCTACGATACGCAGTATATTTGTAGCTACGCGATAGGTATAATTCCTGAATAAATAAAATTATTGATATAATCATGGGTTTTTAAAAATTAAATTTTTTTTGATTCAAATTCATTATAAATATTAAACACGCGTACGCGGTGCTATATTTCAATGATTTGACTTATGACGTTGTTGCATAACCTTTTCAGACAAAATAATGTATTTTAATCATAAAATTCCTGTTAACAAATAGTTTACAAACATGTAACCTGTTAAAAATTTCCATTTTGCAAAAGATCATACATAAAATTATGTTTACGTTTCTTCACATACCTGAAGTTTTGAAAAGGCCATTTCTTTCTGCGTTTAAAATATCCATTAACGTTCCCCATTTCTTTTTTCCACTCTTTACTAAATCCAACAGCGTATTTTTTCCAAAAATTTCACCATTTACTCGAACTCGATTTTTCTTCTACCGCCATCCTCAGTAATAAGCACGTGCGAAACCGCCCCTCTGACAACAAACTACCCTCTTTCCCTGAGCCTGGAACAATGTAGAGGTGAGATAAACTGGTTGCTATGCAATAAACGTCACTTCCGCACGGAATTTTTACTTCACTTTCCGCCGACGGAATTTGAAGAGGCCAGACTCGCTCTCCCTTCTGCTGTCGAGTGGAAAGAGAATCCCGACTGGTTTTTCGATATCGATCTCGACCGGCGTCCAGACTAGACCCCCAAGCTTGTGCTGTGATAAGTGTGTTGAAACTTCAGAAACTTTGTTTATTTTTAATTAGTTATGAAATTTGCATTTCATCTTTAATTATTATTTTATCCATTAATTAACTGTTCATTCATTTGGTTAGTATAATTTTGGGGTAAAGCGCAGAATAGGCTGCATTGACGGAGTTGTGTGACGTCCATAAATGGGTGAGACTAAGCTTGTGTCACAATGTAGTCTCGCATTTACACAACGCGTACTTTCTATTTTCTCTAAAAATAACAAATAGTTTATTATTGTAAATTAATATCAAATTCTTTACTTTTAATTTACATTTATAACATTTAAGTTTACTTTTAATTTACATTTATAACATTTAAGCTTAGGCGTTATTGGTAATAAGTATAATAAATTGTTTATATTTAAAATTACCATGATAGAGTGAGCGAATTCTACCAATTATTAAAACGATAAAAAACGTCGCAGTCTCTAATACTTGTAGAGCTTCAATATTTTCAAAGATTTGTATTAAAGTATTTATAGAAATAAAAAAAAACATTTTAAAATTTAAACTCATATTGTGGAACATTTCAATTTTATCATTTTTACAAATTACCTTCTTGCTACGTAATGACATAATTCCTTACATACCAATAATTAGACAATTTTCATTATTTCTAAAAATTTTAAACTTTACATTAATAAAAAAAGAAGAATATTTTTTATTGCATATGAACATCATTACACAGCTTTCATATCAGTTTCTAAAATTCCTAAATCACGCCATATTCTGTGTAGGCATGCTAGAATTCTACGCATTAATAAATAAAAAAACTAATTTCTCAGAATGAAGGAAAATAATATAATAAAATAAATACTACAAACTTGGAACACTAAGCAATGCTTCACATACGCACACACACACATATTATCAATGAACTCATATTATCAAGTGCAATTACTATACCAAACACTACGTATTAAAAGATGAGGTAAACGTTACTTCAAGAGTTAAAGTTAACAATTTTGTTACCGTTGAGTAGATCGTCGGGCTATTGATAATATATCGTAAGTCGGAAAGCGTTATAAACATATCAAACCCAAAAAATTAAAAATAAAATTTAAATGAAAAATGATGTCTTAAATATAATTCACAATTAAAACAATACAAATTTAAAATACACAAACGATATGTTAAACATTGCACATAAATAAAGTTACATTACAGCTCGGCATCACACACAACCTCGTTTTCCCTTTTACACAACGATAAGTATTCGCTCGAAAAACATCAAAGAATTCCACAAACTCGATGTCCATCTGCTCATCCATCTATTTTCACTTAAAGAAAAACTAGAGAATTGCTCAAACTTGACATTGCGCACCACACTGACTTTGCCCATGTGCACATCGATCTATTTTCACTTAAAAAAATCCCAGAGTTGCACAAACTCGGCATCGCGCACAACCTCGGCATTGCGCACCACATTGGCTTTGCCCATGTGCACATCGATCTATTTTCACTTGAAAAAACATCCCGAAGTTGCACAACCTGGGCATTGCGCACCACATTGGCTTTACACAATCAGAGCAATTGTAATTACACGCGCGTATGGATAATACTCAGCTCAGTACAGCACTTACATCTTTTCATGTAGCAGACAACGTCTGCAAAGGTGCCATTGTAACAACCATTACTGTGAATCGATAACTTCTGACTTAGACTCAATAAATGCCGCTGGTTTGCGGGGCTCGCCCTGGCAGTGGCGGAAGTAGATAGTAGATAATTTCTACAGGTCAGGCTCTATTCCGATTGGTTATACCTGAGGCCGGAAGCCTGGTCTGTAGTGCTCTGCCCATGTGCACATCAATCTGTTTTCACTTGAAAATATCCCAGAATTGCACAAACTGGGCATCGCGCACAACCTCGTCATTGCGCAACCCATTGGCTTTGCCCATGTGCACATCGATCTATTTTCACTTAAAAAAACATCCCGAAGTTGCACAAACTCGGCATCGCGTACAACCTCGGCATTGCGAACCACATTGGCTTTGCCCATTTGCACATCGATCTATTTTCACTTAAAAAAATCCCAGAGTTGCACAAACTCGGCATCGCGCACGACATCGGCATTGCGCACCACATTGGCTTTGCCCATGTGCACATCGATCTGTTTTCACTTGAAAAAATCCCAGAATTGAACAAACTGGGCATCGCGCACAACCTCGTCATTGCGCACCCCGTTGGCTTTGCCCATGTGCACATCGATCTATTTTCACTTAAAAAAACATCCCGAAGTTGCACAAACCCGGCATCGCGCACAACCTCGGCATTGCGCACCACATTGGCCTTGCCCATGTGCGCATCGATCTATTTTCACTTAGAAAAAATTCCAGAATTGCACAAACTCGGCATCGCGTACGACCTCGGCATTGCGCACCACATTGGCTTTGCCCTTGTGCATATCGATCTATTTTCACTTAAAAAACATCCCAGAATTGCACAAATTCGGCATCGCGCACAAACTCGTCATTGCGCACCCCATTGGCTTTGCCCATGTGCACATCGATCTATTTTCACTTGAAAAAACATTCCGAAGTTGCACAACCTCGGCATTGCGCACCACATTGGCTTTGCCCATGTGCACATCGATCTGTTTTCACTTAAAAAAAACATCCCAGAATTGCACAAAATCGGCATCGCGAACAACCTCGGCATTGCGCACTACATTGGCTTTGCCCATGTGCACATCGATCTATTTTCACTTAAAGAACATTCCAGAATTGCACAAACTCGGCATCGCGCGCAACCTCGGCATTGCGTACCACATTGGCTTTGCCCATGTGCACATCGATCTGTTTTCACTTAAAAAAATCCCAGAATTGCACAAACTGGGTATCGCGCAGAACCTCGTCATTGCGCACCCCATTGGCTTTGCCCATGTGCACATCGATCTATTTTCACTTAAAAAACATCCCGAAGTTGCACAAACTCGGCATCGTGCACAACCTCGTCATTGCGCACCACATTGGCTTTGCCCATGTGCGCATCGATAGATTTTCACTTAGAAAACATTCCAGAATTGCACAAACTCGACATCGCGCACGACCTCTGCATCGCGCATGACCTCGGCATCGCGCGTGACATCGGCATTGCGCACCACATTGGCTTTGCCCATGTGCACATCGATCTATTTCCACTTGAAAAAACATCCCGAAGTTGCACAACCTCGGCATTGCGCACCACATTGACTTTGCCCATGTGCACATCGATCTGTTTTCACTTGAAAATATCCCAGAATTGCACAAACTGGGCATCGCGCACAACCTCGTCATTGCGCACCCCGTTGGCTTTGCCCATGTGCACATCGATCTATTTTCACTTAAAAAAACATCCCGAAGTTGCACAAACTCGGCATCGCGCACAACCTCGGCATTGCGCACCCCATTGGCTTTGCCCATGCGCACATCGAACTATTTTCACTTAAAAAAAATCCCAGAATTGCACAAACTCGGCATCGCGTACGACCTCGGCATTGCGCACCACATTGGCTTTGCCCTTGTGCATATCGATCTATTTTCACTTAAAAAAATCCCAGAATTGCACAAATTCGGCATCGCGCACAAACTCGTCATTGCGCACCCCATTGGCTTTGCCCATGTGCACATCGATCTATTTTCACTTGAAAAAACATTCCGAAGTTGCACAACCTCGGCATTGCGCACCACATTGGCTTTGCCCATGTGCACATCGATCTGTTTTCACTTAAAAAAAACATCCCAGAATTGCACAAAATCGGCATCGCGAACAACCTCGGCATTGCGCACTACATTGGCTTTGCCCATGTGCACATCGATCTATTTTCACTTAAAGAACATTCCAGAATTGCACAAACTCGGCATCGCGCGCAACCTCGGCATTGCGTACCACATTGGCTTTGCCCATGTGCACATCGATCTGTTTTCACTTAAAAAAATCCCAGAATTGCACAAACTGGGTATCGCGCAGAACCTCGTCATTGCGCACCCCATTGGCTTTGCCCATGTGCACATCGATCTATTTTCACTTAAAAAACATCCCGAAGTTGCACAAACTCGGCATCGTGCACAACCTCGTCATTGCGCACCACATTGGCTTTGCCCATGTGCGCATCGATAGATTTTCACTTAGAAAACATTCCAGAATTGCACAAACTCGACATCGCGCACGATCTCTGCATCGCGCATGACCTCGGCATCGCGCATGACCTCGGCATCGCGCGTGACATCGGCATTGCGCACCACATTGGCTTTGCCCATGTGCACATCGATCTATTTCCACTTGAAAAAACATCCCGAAGTTGCACAACCTCGGCATTGCGCACCACATTGACTTTGCCCATGTGCACATCGATCTGTTTTCACTTGAAAATATCCCAGAATTGCACAAACGGGGCATCGCGCACAACCTCGTCATTGCGCACCCCATTGGCTTTGCCCATGCGCACATCGAACTATTTTCACTTAAAAAAAATCCCAGAATTGCAGAAACTCGGCATCGCGCACAACCTCGGCATTGCGCACCACATTGGCTTTGTACATGTGCACATCGATCTATTTTCACTTAAAAACATCCCAGCATTGCACAAACTCGGCATCGCGTACAACCTCGGCATTGCGCCCCACATTGGCTTTGCCCATGTGCACATCGATCTATTTTCACTTAAAAAAACATCCCAGAGTTGCACAAACTCGGCATCGCGCACAACCTCGGCATTGCGCACCACTCAAAACCAAGTTTGTACAGACTTTAATTTATATTTTTTAAATGTTTTTACTTCTCTTTTTAACCACTGCTTAAAATTTCATTTATTCCCAAGAAATTGGAAACTTGGACGAGTGATTTTGATTCCCAAACAAAATAATAAGTATAGACCAATTGTCTTTCTCAGTGTCTTCGGTAAAGTTTATGAAAAGATACTGATAGAGCGACTGAGATTTTATTTAAACAGTCAGAAGTTGCTTAGTCAGCGGCAGTATGGTTTTTCTGTAGGACGCTCAACAGAGGACGCTCTTTATGATACCTTAGAATTCATTAAGCGCTACAAAAATTCTCAACATGTGGTTTTGCTGTCTCTGGACGTTTCGTCGGCCTTTGACTCTATACACTGGACTTCAATCTTACAAACTTTGATAGGGCTAAAGGCCCCCAAAAGTATTTTGCAAAGTTATATGAGTTATTTCAGTAATCGACAAATCATTTACAACGCCTTCAAAAGTGAAGATGCGCAGATTGAATTAGATATTCATATGGGATGTCCGCAGGGTTCCTGCAGTGCTCCCCTGCTTTGGAACGTTATATTGAACAAAGTTCTAATTTTAGAATTCCCCGATGATGTAATGTTTATTAGTAACGCAGATGAATTGGCAATCTTAATGAAGGGAGATTCTTTGGAAAAACTTGAGCGTTTGTTTGAAACAGTTATGAAACCGCTGGAAGATTGGAGGATCGGTGAGGGACTGGATTTTAATATAGCGAAGACTTCTGCGATTTTGTTCCCGCGTGGCAGAAGTAAGGTGCGGCCACCGCGATTTAGATACCATGGTCAGAGAGTCAAGTTTACAGACGCCATCAAATACCTAGGCATTATTATAGACTGTAAACTTACTTTTGCAGAACACTTTCGAACAGTTCACCAACGTTCTGACGATGTATTAATGTATTATAAGCGATCGTTCTCCGATGATACCCTCTCTTACAAGGCTCAAGTGTTAAAGTATATATTAAATTGTGTTAGAGTTCCAAAGATACTTTATGGAATTGGTGCATGGGGTTCCAGAGCGGGGGAACTCATTAGACTAAGGAGCAAACTCGACTCAATATAAAGGAATTGGTGCCTAGCAATCACAAGATGCTTTCGCACAGTGTCGACTGAGGTGCTCTGTGTTCTTGCCGGCACGTCGCCTCTTTCTATTATGTATAAATTTTATTATGAGAAATTTTTATTTAAAACTCAGAGAATGGAATTTAAACTTTATAATCACGTTTTAATTACAAAACATATGTTTGTGAGATTTTTTACAGATTTTGTACATCCCTCAGAGTATTGTACCTTTTGCTTTGATTGTGTTCTTCCTGTAATAGGAGAAATAGACGTATACACTGACGGGTCGGGACAGGACGGTCAATTTGGTGCAGCTTTTGTAATTTACTTTTTTGGTGTTGAAATTGCAAATAAACTGTACAGGTTGAATAGTTACAATTCTGTTTTTCAAGCGGAATGTTGTGCGCTCCTTAAGGCTTTTAAATGGATTAAGAGTAATTTGACCTGTGTAAATACTGTACATATTTACTCTGATTGTATGTCTATGCTGCAGTCTCTGTCCTGGGCCCGTACAGCCAATGCTCTAATTTTTGAAATTAAGTGCTTGTTAAAATTGTTGAAACAATGCATGGATGTTTATTTAGATTGGGTAAAGGCACATGTTGATTTTACCGGAAATGAAAGAGCCGACGTGCTGCCAAAACAAGCCATTTATGATGAAGGAGTTGAATTCTTTGAGACGTCCGGTTCGAAAAGCTATGCTATTAGAAATATAAAAAATTTTTATTTGAATATCTGGACATTACAATGGAAAGAGTCTGAGAGGTGCGCGGGTTTATTGCAGCATATTAAAATTAAAAACGAAATGAAGCCGATTAGCGATATAGATCTCAATCAGTTCTTGATTGGACATGGCCGTTTCCCCGCGTACCTCTCTAGGTTTGGTTTGCAAAATTCAGATATATGTGGCGTTTGTCATGTAGTTGGGAACGCAGAGCATTTCCTCAATCACTGTCCTTTGTTAAAGGATTTGAGAATCGAATGCTTTAGTGATAAACCATTAGGCATTGAAACTTTAAAAAGATTCTCTAGATATGCAATGTGTTATATAAACAATAATAGAGTGGCATTTGGTGTATTAGTTTAAATTATGTCTTTAAATATTTAAATTATTTTGTCTAATTTTTTTTCCTTTATGTATTATTCATGTGTATGTATTGTATGGTGTATGGTCTGTTTTTTTATTATTTTTTAAAATTTTTTTATAATTTAAACATATGTTTACAGCACATATTTACAGTTTAGGCACTCTGTAGTAACATCATAGATCATAGTCTAGATATTTTAATTGAATTATACGCTTTTAAATTATTTTATATGTTTTTAAGATAATTTTATCAATTCAACAATCATTTGTGAGCTGAGGATTTTATTTTACTTGTAGTAGTTGTATTTTATTTTACTTGTAGTAGTTGTATTTTATTTTACTTGTAGTAGTTGTATTTTATTTTACTGGTTGATGTAGTTATTTTGTTCTGCTCTAACCGGGGCTTTAAGTAGCAAAGTTAAAATTAATATTGCTGTCAGATTATAATTATTTTCTATTGCATTTTTAACTATAGAACACCTTATTACGTGCGGCCTTGGTGTGACCTTCTGCAGGTTCTTTTCCTTTTGGGAATTCCCCAATGGACCTTTGAGGTGCTTAGTTATTTATGTTGTTTTATGGTTTGAAGCGAGTTTTATTATGTGACAGAAACTGCCTCTCTGTGAGTGTTTTTGTCTGTGATTGTTTGATTGCGTAAGTGTTTGTTTGTGTTTTGTGTCTTTTTCTTATCTTTAGCTTTTCTACTAACCCTTCTTTATTTTTGGTTGGTTATTTTATGTTTTCTGTGATGTTTTATCAGCATGGTTTGGAGGAGGGTTGACCTATTTTTAATCATATGGTCCCGCTGGGACAAGGCGGATCGGGTCTCCCTCGAATAGTTCACCACCCAAAACCGCCTATACGGTTTTTTTCGCTCTACTAGTTTCATATTTGTTCCACAAATTGGGCACTTATACGATATTGCAATCAAACTTCTCTCCATACACCACTCAATAACGCACTTTTTGCCTCTTCGCTCCAACTGATTAAAAATATTCAGATTCAGATACTCATCCATTCTGCAGTAAGCACCGATTTTAACACACTCATCAATAATCAAAACATTCTTTAAGCAAAATAATTCTCTTCTGTATTTTCAGAAGTTACGGTTATAATTTTTAACTCATGGATTCAATATTTTCATTCGTTTGGTAATGATTGTTTTCAATCGTTTGGTATCTTAATAATACATTTGTGAGAGATAATTCGTTGCGTTAAATGCTAACACTACCACACAACACACAAAAGTAGATTTATAATTTAAAAAATCTCGCGCGGAACATTATAAACCAACCATTTCAACTCAGTTAAAATATAATTTAAGTTTTCTTTAAATACGAAGCTATAGCATACTTATAGCTTGTTTTTAAGAAGAGGCGTAACCAATATTACGTCATAACAAGGCGTGTCCAAGCATAAGAGAAGTAAACACACCATCGACTGATGCAGCCTATTCTGCGATTCAGCCTAATTTTGGTAACTCTTATATGTTATTTTTATCTTCATGATACTCTTTTGTTCACCGCTTTACCATGTTTTATTGTTAATATTTATTTATAAATTCTTTCCTTGATCTGATAATTAATTCATTTATAAAAAATGTAAAAATGAAGACATAAAAGTATGTTTACATAGATTGCTCTTCTATACTGAAAAGAAAGTTACTATAAATATTTTTAGTCAGAATTTTATCAGCTTAACAAGCAGAACAGTAAATATAAATAGTTGGTTTCTGAAAATCGTAATAGTCAAATTTCCGGAGCACTGTAAATGCAGTTGGCCTTTAAATCATGTAAGGGCTGGCAGCTTAGCAGCTTCGCTGCCAGCCTTCACCTGGCTTTTAAATGTACCGGAAAAATGGCTGAGGGGAACACCAAACGTTAAATTTAAAAAGTGCGTAGAATTTTATTCTGCAAAAGAACTTCACAAAAAAAAAAAAAAAGCTATTACGTATAACAAAATTACAATGAAATAAGCAATATCCCTTAATATAAATATTAATTATTCTAATAAATAAATTAACCAACTTCCCTTTGCATCTTAAGAACTCAAATGGTATAAAGGAGGTTAAGAACTTTGTTTCCTAAAAAAAATCACTCAAAACTTTTCAATATCTTAAAAACAGTGAAATGAGCAATAAATAACATAAAAGAATACAAAAAAACAACAAATTTTGAAAAGCAAAGTATAATTAATGGGTTAAAATGCGGTTTAGCCCACTGCTTGGCGATTGTTTTTCAATGGGCAATAAACGCGCCAACATGGCTAACCCGATGTTTTGAAGCTGTGTTGTTATTCTGTTGCCACTAAATGTTATCGCCCTGTGTTATATTTAAATTTCTGATATTTACTTAGGAAACTGCATCCTATCGGATTGCTATACAGCTAGTTATAGTTAATTTTCTATTTTAAATTTATTGCGACATTTTTACTCATAGTATAGTGTTGCATCAAAATTTCTATTTTCCGATCTTTTTTCCTTTGTTTCCCTTTAACAGCACAACACAACACAGCCGAAAAAAACATAGTATACTCTCCTTCCTTCAATATCAGACAAAGAAAATCTTCCGACGTTTTTCAAGTACGCAACTATGCTCATTTGGAGCTGTCCACATGGACCTTATAAGAAATAGACTAACCCAAATGGGTTTTCTTCCTCGTCTGAGGCGTTCCCGGCTGTCACCTTGATCACATCCGGAGGAGTAGGGATGATGACTTGCAGAAATTTAACAGTGGTTGCCTATTGCAACCACTGTGTATAATTGTCAAGAAGAAGCTGGTTGTAGCGCCTCATTTCACAAATTGGGATTTCTACATTTTTTTTTTTTTAATTGAGATTGATTTTTAAAAATTTAGCATATTGATCAAGCATAATTAACGTTCCAAATAATTATAAAGCTATTGCATGCTTTCAGGGCTGGATATATGTTTAGCTTTTCCTATGCTGTAAGGAAATTTGTTACTACTTTTAGAAAATAATATTTTAAATCTGAACTAATAGAAAATTTCAAACAAGCAATTTTCTCTTGCAATTTTTATGCTTTTTATTGGTGTAAATAAGTAAAAAATACTAAAATATTTAAAAACGAATTTTTGAAAGTTTTGTTTAAAGTTCTAAATTGTGCTGCTTTTTTAAAATTATAGATGAGTATTATAGCACAATTTCTATAAAGGAATTTTATTTCGTAATACATCATAGTGATAACCAGTTTTGACTCCTTAAAAATTTTTATACATTTAATTCTGATATTAAAATTGTATTTAACCGTAATAATTAATTTTGCTTGAATTTTATAGTGATTATTTTTTTTAATTTATTTTTAGTTCTGCATAAGTTTTTTTTAATTTTTTTTTTTTTATTTACTGCTAATTTAATTGATTAGCTCAAAGGGGCGGTATCCTAGAAAGGCTGTTTGTTTCGAAGTGGCATTTTGCGCTGTTTCACTATAAATGTCCGTGTCTCCTTGAAAATTGTTGTTACCAAATGTTATCGCCCTGCATTATATTTAAAGAAATTAAATAATGAAGAATCTGCATGAATATATGTGTGTTTCTCGCACTGTGACATAAACGACGATATCTAGAGCCATCAAATTTTAAATACTGTAATTCTCCACCCGATCATGGGCATCTGGACGGCCGAATTTCGAATTTGTTTTAATATATTTCATATTTTGTAAAACTTAAACAAATTTTTGATTAACAAGCTCAACGAGTTCAAAGCGAGCAATGGTAACACTGTACGGAAAATAACAGTTTTATTTCCAGTGCGGAAATTCTAAAGATATGCTGTTTTCAAATGTAGGCAGTTTACGGGCGAAGAACATGATATTCAATAAATATAGGTAACGCACAAAATGTTAAAAAAGATTCCTTTTGGGCGTAATATAAAATCTGAGTGCTTCTAGATTTTATTTTACCTCCCCCCCCCCTCATTGCACTCAGAAAATTTTATGCTACGAATTTTATAAATTTCTAAAATAAATATTCCACTTTAATGTTAATAAGTTAATGATGATACAATCAAATAAATGATTGTTTTGTAATGTTACTATAGTTTTGAAAATCACTGCTAAATTTAAAAAAAAATTATCAGATCTTGTTTAATTTTACCTTATTTATTTCAAAGCATCAAGTACTATCAATCTTATTTAATTTTACGTTATTTATACGCAAAATTAAGTTCATGAATTTTGTGCCTAGAGTTTTTACCGTTTTACCAAAGTAAAGATGTTTGTACAAGAATGACTCTTGAAAAACATGCGCGAAATGCAGTAAAAACTGCTTTAATGATATATATTAAATCCTATTTGGAAAAAACTGTGGCTTTCATAATTTCATCATTATACAACGTATCACAATTAATAATTAAAAACAGTTATGTCATACAAACGCCATAGTTTTCAGTGTTAAAGTAAACCAGATCGTCCCTACTCTTTCTTGCCGACATGTCGGTGACGCGCGCCCCGCCGACTGGGTTAGTCTATCTCTTATAAAGTCCATGGCTGTCCATAAATAACCGCTGTAACGGTAAAAAAAGTAAGGTCCATGGCTGTCCATAAATGATGTCACACTTTTCTTCAACATTTTGGACCCCCCTCCCCCTCTTTGTCACAAAGTGTCACACTTCAACATACCCCCTCTTTGTCACAAAGTGTCACGCAATGTTACGTAAATTTATACTTGCAGTTCAAAAACGTAGCACTACGTTATAGATCGTATTTCAGACTTTATTTTTAAATTTAAACTATATGTTTTAATGACATCCGTAAATATAACAATAATAATGATTCGTGCACTTATTTTGTATAAAATAAGAGAAAAGTTTACAGAAAAAACATAATTAATACACAATAACAATAAAATTACAATTTCTGCATCCATCCACTTCCCGCGCCAATCCTCCCAACCCCCACTGGCCATCAAAGACAATCTCCACAAACCCAACACCAGAAACAACCCGCCGCGCTCTCCTGCTCCCCAGACACTTCCGTAGTTGACATGTTTTCTGATATTCAAAATCTTACTCCGTACAGATAAAATCAAACACGTGGTGACGTGGCAGAGTTCCTTCAGGGCGCAAAATCGTTAGCTGCGTATTTCGGTACTCCAAATCGTTACTAGGGTACTTCGGTACTCCTAATCGTTACTAGGGTACTCCACCGGGTACAAGAAAGTACTGAAGTTGCCCATCACTACTAGAAGCTGTAACAAAACATTTACACACAATATTTCATAGTACCAGCCGAGAGCTCTATATATGTATTTACTATTATACCGCAAACTTAATTTGAAAACATAACACAACGCACTCACTACTTAACAGGTCAATACACAAAGACAATGTGTAAATTGAAATACACAGAATACAATAAAAAAATTAAGTAAACACAATAAAATTTAAAGATTAATAATGAATAGAAGCGACACTGAAGTACAAATAGACAGACATTGATTGTGGTAATCTGCATCTAGGAGGTAACATGTTCCAGCAAAGCTATTCATGTACTGCACTAAACATGGCTGTCATGCATATACGTAACATAGGTACAATTGCATGCCATTAGAGTCTCTGAAATTGTTCAAATTTCAGTAGTTGAATATTACCGTATATAGTAAGATACCAAATTTGTAAGGTAAGAATTATGAAAGCTACTGATCTTTTACAGTTGTTGGTTTAGAATTGCCTGCTGTTGATACCGCTGAGGAATGTCTAATTACTTTTTTTACCGTTACAGCGGTTATTTCTTCCACTGTGATAACAATACCATATACGGCCGTCTTCAGAATCGGCTCTTTTAACGATCTTCATCTGTGATCTACATTTCTCGCACTTTATTGAAGAAGCAATTAGCGAGGTTTCCTCCAAAAATTTAAAACAAATTTCCTCTGACCCTTGTAACAATAAATAAATCTTTGATTAGGAAAGCCAGGTTGGCCAAAATAAGGCCTCAAACGACAATTTTTTTATTCCGATACCAATAATTCTTAGTAATTATAAGTAACAACATTCATCCTCGAAACGGACATATCCATTCGCTTTGAAATCTAAGGAATTCGAAGAGATGAATAATAAAAATTTAAAATGGCGCGGTAATGCACAGATATTCAGTAACCAATCAGGGAGCTGATTACATCACGCGTAGAATTAAAATTATTTAAATAATCATTCATAATAAAATCATTTAAAAATACAAAATTAAATTGTATTTTAATATTTAACAGCCATAAATAATGTTTAAAACATTAGATTAAATTTATAGATATTAAAATCAATTACTTTTAAAGTAACATGACGTCATCGATTACATCATCCACAACATAAAATTATATAAAATATCATAAGCAATAAAATTTTTATTTCAAATAAAAATGCAGAATTAAATTGATTTTCAATATTTAGAAGCCATAAATAATATTTAAAACACGGAATTTATGCATAATAAAACGCGTTATTTTTTAAATAAAGTGACAGCAAAGTATCGGTTACCATAAATAACTTGTCCAGCAATGGGTTTACCATAAATCGTATCGCTCGCCAAAAATAATCGCCAAAATCTGTGCAACCGTCTATTAAAGTAGCACCGATTTTGTCTGCACCTTATTACGTTGTATCAACTGAGGATTCATAACAGGTGTATTTATACCTCCAAGACGTACTGAAGCTGCCATTGAGAGAAATTATGCTGGCTTGTTAATTTAATTAAACAATATAAATAGGATATGTGCTTCTGAGGATTATTTTTAAACTACAATTGTTTGAAGCTTTTGTTACACACGAGGAAAATAATGAAAACGACACGCAGCTAGCCTGTTCGTGAGAAACCAAATTTGATACAATTTAACAATGCTTGCAAGGAATTTCCCCCTTCCGTACTGCGTGATTTTTGGATTAATGGCAGCACGTGATCCGGAGTCTTAATCCCGGTGACAGCATCGCTGATTTTTCGTGTTTCCCGTTCCAATAAATACCTATAGGTATAAATAGCTCTACATATTTAGCAGTCTTATCATTTGATTATTGATGGGAGCAGTCAGCGCTGAGTTACACAGTGGTACTGTTTATGAAGGCATTGTCTTCTAAAATGAATATTCAAATTATGTTAGTGTGCTGCTTCAAAGGAGCTTCCCTGCTATTTGGAACACGAACATTAATGACATTAGATGTGCGGAGAGTAAATATTTACACAGAAATGATCACCTATCTTATCATTAGTTTATTTTTTTATGGTTGCACTTTTGTTGTTGTTTCCTATAAGTAGGAAGGCCATTTTAGAAGTTTCCAGCATGGTGAGAACAGCAGTATGTAATGCAACGACAGGAAGATGCTCAAAATAATATTTGATATTATCTGGTTGTAACGAAAGTTTTCCGCCATGAAACGTTCTTAATTAGATTAAGGGGAAAAAACATGAAAGCAGTAACTTTACTGCGGAATTACCACCCAAACCTATGATTTTCTGCCAAAGTTTTCGCAGTTTTTCAAAGCCTTCGGTCCAGAAAGTTGGTGGCCGCGAGTCCAAAAAACAGAGCAACCTCATTTCGGACCTCCTGAGTAGAGTGGAAGATAGCACCAACAAGATGTAACTGCAACTGTGAAAAAAAGGTAGAAGGCAAAAGAAGCAATCTCCGGTCTATATGGTGCGTGTAGCGAAAGATCCCATTCGAGTCCGTACAGACACCAGCCGGTGAATGAAGACACATGTGGTCTTGCATTATCCTGATGAAACATTACCATTTTGAGCTGGAACTCAGTTCCACGTTTTCCCTTGATAGCAGCGTCAACACGGACTAGCATCTCGCTGCGCACATTACTGTCAAGAGTTTTACCTTTATCCAGATACTCTTTATGGATAACACTACGGCAACCCAACAGATACGAAGCATGGTCTTTTTGTATGTCAAATTCCGTTTTGTGACGCTGCCGATGGGCTCACCGGATCCAGAATTTTGTTCTTGCGTTGATATTCGAGCAGATTAGTGCAGGCCCGAATACGCCTACCCTTATCTGCTTGGGTCAGCTCATGTAACAGCCATTATGTCTAATAAAGTGCAATTTATCATAGGTATTCCTAAAATAACGTGCTTATACAGATGCATTTTTCTTTCGATACAACAGCATACAAGAAATTTTTGAAATTGCTCTTGTATCCTGGTATTATGCAATCCAGCTTTGAAAGATTAATTAAAAGCAGCGAATAGTTTTAGGTTATCAAAAATTTTAATGAAGTACATTTTTAAATAGTCATAACAAGATTAAGGATGACTAAATGGCTCTAAAAATTAGGTGCAAATTATATTGCACTAATTAAGAATTTTATAAAGGGTGTTTTTTTTTAAACTGACGGTACTCAGAGACCTCTGTAGCTTGAAATCAGCCGCAAAGCCACGGAATTTTGTACGGGGACTATTGACGACATGGGAAAAAGGAATCCGCGAAAAAGAAATTACTTCCAAAAGTTACCAATAGGGGGAATATGGCGCTTTTGATCTAAATTTTAACTGGCACAATAAAATTTCTGACAACTAAAAAAAGTTACAGTAAACAGATAAATAATAATGTTGCGTGCGTACGGGTTCGTTTGAATTGAATAAGGGTTGCCACTCAAAGAGGAGAATGAAATTCCCTGACTTTTCTAGGTTTTCCAGGCGTGTTTTGAGAAAATTCTAGTCTATCCGCATAGTGTGTGTTGGCTGTGCTGAGAGGTAAATTAATTATGGTACCATTTTGGAAACAAAACAAAACAAAAAAAAAAAAAAAAAAAAATTACCTATTGTATATGACTTATATAGTATATATAAGCCCGAATGCATTACTATTATAGGTATAATAGGAGTTGTTTTCTCCTTTGAACATTGAGAATCTGCCCAATCTGGATTAAAAAATGAGTTTTTTTGCAGACATTTTGCAGCTAAACGAAAGAAAAAAATCTATTTAATGTTATTTTTAAATAAATTCAGGTATTTTATATTTATTTAGCAGCATACATAAGCAAAAATATGTGCATTCAATTTCGTGATAGTATGTCATCATACTGCTAGACTTAGTTTCAGAATTATGACAGAGAAATTTGCCTGAAACTTGAAAGTATTATTAACTAATAATACATAAATTTAGAGGAAAGAAGAACATTAAATGATATAAATAACATTAAAATGAAGCTAATTACTTAAAAATTGAATTACAATAATCAATGATATTTTGACGAATATAGTCATATTAAACGTTAGCTTAGATGACTGATTACTATTTTTTTATTTTAATGCAAAATGAAAAATAAGGCATTTATTAAAATAAAAAAAAAAAAAAAAAAAAAAAAAAAAAAAAAAGTAGTTTACAAGATTTTGCGGTAAAATCCTAGCCTTCTCTACGGCCTTGGTACAATTTTGAAAACTGCCGCCAACACCAAAATAACCGGTTTACTGCCCAACACCTTAAATAGAGACAGAGAGATGTAACTGTTGTTACTGCTCATCATAATGTCGCCAAATCCCATGTGTACATACATGGAGGTTCGAATAAAAAAAAGTATTGTTAAAAAAACTTCGCTGCAACAGGAATGGCTCCGTCCCAGCATAGAGAGAAACAGCTGCGTATGCGCGAAATATCTGTCACCGAAGCTCGCGAAGTTTGAAGGTCAAGTTTATCAAGAGTACATAAAACGAATATCATTTAACATTTCTTTAAACTTTAAAGGAAAAGAAAATATTTTTTCGAGCGAGTAAATTAATTAATAAATTATTTATTTTGAGCAAATAAAGTACGAAAATCCGAGTATAAATTATCGCGAAAGTCAACGTTTCTTAACACATGCTCCACAATTTCCTGTACGCATCGCGGAGGGGGAAATTCTCGCTGTCAGGTTCCATCGTCAAATCCCTTGGCTTTTCCCTCCGCTTCGTAGCGACACTACAGCAAACTGATTTACATTACGTTATTGGAACCTTTCTTTCTTTACATAGACATTCTTACATTAAAACAGAGTACATGGGGGCTATTCTAGCCTCCAAAGTACCGTATATTAAAATTAAACCGATTTTTTGTATACGAGAATGGGAAAGTATTTTCTTTAGTTGAACATGCACTGCACATGCGTGTCTTAGGATTCTCGAGGTTACAGGAAACAAAACTTGCCGGAAACTTGCTTTGCCTTTCTAAAAGACAATCTGATTGGAGCATGGACGGCGAGGGTGACGGTCGCTCGTGTAACGAGCTCCCGCCAACGCAGGGCAATTCTGGGAATTTTTGTGATAATAATGATATTATTGATCATGATATGAGTGAGATTAGGGATCAGGCTCCCTCTGTGCAATCAGCATCGCCAGATGACGAACGCATGAATCTTGTCATACAGTTTTACGACCTGAAACAACAGTTTGAGGCGATTCAGCGGCAGAAGAGCTTCATGAAGCGAACTCCTACTCCGTTAGATGCAAGTGGATACGACCAGCTCGACTGGGCGGGTAAGTCACTTTTTCACAAGTTTAATGATATTGCTAATGCTCTAGATGTACCCATTTTTCACCTTCCCTCAACCAGAGAGGAATTTCTAAATATATTGGAGAGCGAGCGCTTAGCCAAGATGGCTGCCGCTCAATCCACAGAAGATCCTCGTAAGCAAGAGGCATCTATTCCCACGCACGAGGTGCGGGGGAAACCGGTCCAGTCGACGTCATCGCGGAAGCGAAAGACGCAGACAATCGACTCTGACGGGTTTATCACCCCCGCGGCTCGAAAGCAAGGGAAGGCGCCTATTGTGGATCTCACAATAGATGATTTGGCACAAAACGCTAAAGAAGCAAATGCTACTATTCCAAATTCCAAATTGCCAACCACTTCAAAAAATGCTACTCCTAAAAAGGAGAGGAGTACTAACAAGTACGTAAAAATTAAAAATTCCTTAATCAGCGAACAAACCAATGACGCAGAAATAGCTACTGCAAGTACTACTGAGGGAGTTAATTTCGAGCAGGCACGGAACGTACCTCCCCACCGCAGTCTGAGATTTCGGCAATACATCTCAAAAGCAGCAAGAACTGGAAGACACAAGTGTCTTTCATGAGAGAAATTGCCCCTAATTTACGGAGCATCCTGACCCTATCTAAAAATTTTTGTTCAGACAGAGCTGGAGTTCAGGGAGGTCACCCGCTGGATGAAGCAAGCCGGCATCCAGTTCAAAACTTTTGATCTCAAGCAGGACCGGCCAGTCAAAATTGTCATCAGAGGCCTCCCTGTTGAAACAGACGTCGGGGATATCAAAGAGGAAGTTGAGGCGATGGGATTTAAAGTGCATCGCATCGTTCGGCTTACTCAGCCTGGCTCCGGACACCCAATGCCACTTGTTTATTTACAAGTCATCCCACACCCCTTCCTCGATCATCTGTTTGCCGTCACTGACATGTGGGGTACAGAGATCAGCGTTGAGCGTTACCGCGACCGCAAGGGCCCTACTCAGTGCTTTCGGTGCCAGGGCTTTTTCCATTCTTCGGAACTCTGCACCCTTCCAATCCGTTGTGTCAGATGCTCTGGACCCCATTGGGCACATGAGTGTACCAAAGGCTTAGATGTACCTGCCACTTGCTGCAACTGCGGTGGAGATCATCCTGCTTCATATAAATCTTGTCCCCGCTACCCAGGTAACAAACGGGCTCGCGGTAAAAATTCCGCGCCTAAGACTAGGGCAGCTGCTCAGACAGCCCCCTGCAGGGTTCTTCTAAGCCCTAAGCAACTGCTGAGACAAGACGTCCCATGCCTGCTCCCCCAAGCAACGTCAGTTCACCATCTTATGCACAGATGGTGAAGAACACCACCGAGCACGGATTCAAATCCACGAATCCAAGACTGCCGGTTGCAGAAGCACCTGCAGCCCCAGCAGTGTCAGCCACAGCAGAGTGTAGCAATGATTCAGACGATGTCTTTGCATCTACACTAAAATGCTTAACTGAAATCTCCCGCGACCCAGCGGTAGACAAGCATATTCTGCTCCTTGCCTTCAAAAAAGCAATGCCTAAACTCAGGCAAGCAGATGCTTTAATGAGGGCATTTTATATTTATGGAAGCTATATTAAGCTTTCAACCTAATTTGGCTTTTTTAGACCCATGTCTTCTGTTTTTCTTTAATAACGTGATGAACCTTTAATAGTGATGAACCTTTAATAACGGCTTAAAATTCAATTTTATGAATAACAGTTCAAACACCACCAGAGAACTGACCATTTGCACGTGGAATGCCAATGGATTAACATCGAAAATTCACGAAGTTCGTGATTTTGTAGTAGAGCACGATATTGACGTGTTTTTAGTCCAAGAGACTCACCTTACCCCAGGGAATACTCCCAAAATTGGGAATTATGACATTTATTGTACTGACAGGGTGTCACAGGGCAGAAATCCCTGTGGTGGCACTTGTATCTATGTGAAGCGTTCGTTAAAGCACCACATGATACCGTCCCCTGATTTAAAATTTTTGGAAGCGACAATCATCAAAATTTTCCTTCAAAATTCCTCCCCGCTGATAATAGTCTCAGCTTATCTACCTCCACTGTCTAGAGCACGTGGAAGGCCAGCTTTTCCTGTCAGTGATTTTGATAAACTTTTGAATATTTCAAATCACCTAATAATTGCTGGTGATCTAAATTCACGCCATACCGCATGGTTTTGTTCTAATAGGAACAGGTATGGTATTAGTCTAAATTCATGGTGCCAGAGTAACCATGTACAGATCATAGCTCCTACCCTCCCGACTTTTTACCCTGTTAGAGGGTCCCCTGCAGTTCTTGATCTGGCTGCCTTTTATAATATATTTTTTCGGCATGAGATAAAAGTGATTCAGGAATTGGACTCTGATCACTACCCCGTTTTGATAACCCTAGATATTCAAAATCGGTACACAAAATTAGAGGAGCAAATCTCAACAAATTGGGACGACTTTAGATTTATTTTGGAAAAAACTTCACTCCCTCCCATCAAAATTTCCAGCAATTCAGACTTTGACAGGCATATCAAAAGTCTGGAGTCTTTACTGAAAGAAGCGAGAGCTGCGGCTTCAAAACCACGCAAACACCCAGGTGCTAGGCTCTCACCTGAGACTAAATTCAAAATTAAGCAGCGAAATTACTTGCGAAGAATTTGGCAAAGGTCACGAGATCCCAATATCCGTGCCCAATTTCGCAAGATACAGAACGAGATAAGGACCGAAACCCGCTTATTAAAACAAGCGGAGTGGAAAACATACATTGAGTCCCTAACGACTGAAGACAAATCGATTTGGCGCGCAGCCGCCCGATTACGCAAACATAAAACATACATTCCGCCCCTTCAAACGGCCGATGGCGCACAGATGGCCTACACTGACTCAGAAAAGGCGAATGTCATAGCTGACAGCCTTGCAACTCAATTCACAACAAACCACGACTCCTACTGTAACCGCCCGGTTACACAGGGGCGCATACAAGCTCGCGTTAAAGATTTTTTAACACAACCTATCACAACTGAACTCATGGTTTTCATAGATAAATTGAAACCTGACAAGGCACCTGGCATAGATTCTATTTCGAATCGCATGATCAAAAACTTCCCCCCTATGTTTATCGTATGGATCACGGTACTCATAAATTTAATGCTCAGGAAAAGCTATTTCCCCGACTGCTGGAAAATAGCAGCAGTCGTCCCCATTCCAAAACCGGGACAAAATTTAAACCTGCCCGTCAATTACAGACCCATAAGTCTGTTATCTTCTCTCTCTAAGATCTATGAATTTGTCTTACTTAATCGCCTGAATGAATTCTGTCGGGATCAAAATTTACTAATCCCGGAACAATTCGGCTTCCGACCTAAACACTCCACGGTACCCCAGTTACTCCGTGTAGTGGAATTCATTCATGAAGGCTTTCGTAAGCGAGAGAAAACTGGAATTGTCTATCTTGACGTTGCCAAAGCCTTTGACAGGACTTGGCATGACAGGATTATTTACAAGCTCATGCGGCTTGGTTTTTCGGCCCATCTCATTAAAATTATTAACTCGTACTTGACCGGACTTGTTTCCGCGTGCGAGTTAACCATGAATTCTCCTCTCCCCGCCCAATCTATGCTGGGGTGGCTCAAGGTAACCTCCTCGCCCCTGCAATCTTTAACCTTTATGTAAATGATATTCCTAAGGCCCCAAATATCGATCTTGCGTTATACGCAGACGATACAGCCATCATTTCACAACACTCCAACACCCTCCAGGTAATCTCACAATTGCAGAGTTACCTTTCGACCTTAGAACTCTGGCTCGGTCTGTATAAAATCGAAATTAATGTCGCAAAATGTGCTGCCACTATGTTCATCCGAAGAAACATCCCAAGTTTACCTAATTTAATGCTCTTCGGTGAACCCATTCCCTGGGTCTCTTCTTACAAATATATAGGTTACAAATATAAAATAGGTGTTTTACTAGACTCAAAATTAACTTGGCAGCCTCACATCCGCAAAATCATAGCGGGTCCGACAGCTGTCAAAACCGCCCTACGCCCCCTTTTAGCTAGTCATAGCGACCTGTCAACTGATAACAAAATCTTGCTCTACAAATCAATGATTAGGCCGATTCTTACGTATGCGTGTCCCGTATGGGGCCCATGTGCACTGACTAACAGAAAACATGTCCAAATTTTTCAATCTAAAATGCTTCGGCAAATTCTAAAAGCTCCGTGGTTTGTACGGAACGAAGAGATTCATAACGACCTCAAAATTATGCCAATTAATCGCTATATACAGCGACTTTCGGAAAAAATTTTCAAAAAATATTCAACGTGTTGCAAATCCTGTGCTTCATATGCTACCCGTATACGATCCTGCTGTTGCTTCTTCCCGGAAAAGACCCAGAGCGGTTCTTAACAGGGAATATTCAGCTCTGCCATTCAAACGGGCTAGATATGAGCACACTGATAGCCACGTGAATAACTACCTCTCGTTCCTTAACCCCCCCCCGCCTTTAAAGTTCTTTAATGCACACGGCATTAACTCGAGGAACCTCCTTTAACGTTTCTTTAATCAGAAACATCACAGTCAAATAGGACTGATTTAAAATACTTTAACCTATCAAATGAAATAAAACTGAAAAGATTGTTAAATTATAGCTTCTCTCTTCCTTTAAAAAGGAACTTTCTTAGGCGCTTAACAGCGTCCTTTTTGGCCTTTAAAAACCGCATTGAATAGCGGTCAAAAATGAAACTTCTCCCTCCCAGCTGATCACTGGCAGAACTACTTTTTCGACCTGTAAACAGGTTCCCCCCTCGAAGAACGCGCATCGGAATTCCCCTGCGTATTCTTCATCTGACGTATGCAAAGAAAATGATTATCAAGGTTTAAGGAAACATCACCTTTTATTTTTCTAGTCAAAATTTTTATGGCTGCCCCTATCTAAATTATTCTCGCCCGTTTTCGGCGCAAAATTAAGACCTTCTGAGTTTTTTGCCTTTTTTTGACTCAGTGTGAAGGCACTTACTCCAAGTCATTCGGCTTATCAAAATTTTACCCTATTTGACAATCCCCTCTTTCGGATGATTTAATTTCCTTTGAAGATGTGGAGGTAAAGGCGTAATTGCCTATTAACTCCGTAAATTGCACTTCCTTGATCCTTGATCCTACGCCAGCTGCCCGAATGGTGCTCATCCGATACATAATTCGCCAACAAAGTGATCGCTTCCAACGCTGGCGCAAAACTCGCTTTTTTTGGGGATCGGCGTATGACATTCCCTGACTTGTCCAGATTTTGACTAAAATATTTAAATTCCCTGACCTTTTTGGTTAATTTTCGAATTCCTTGACTTTTTTCGGTTTTCCAGGTAGTGTGGCAACCCTGTTGAATGGACAAGTCCGATGAAAAATGAACAAAATTTATTATTATCACAACAAATAAAACAAAATGCTTCAGTTTCCTCAGATATTCATACAGTATTACAATATTTCACAGTAGTTATCTTTTAACTATTCAAACGTTTAACAGAATTCAAAACAGCTAGAGAAAGCTAATCCGTGAATTCGCTACAGTCAACAAGAGCAGTTTCCTAAACAAACTCTTAAAACAACTAACTAACGAACGAATTGAGAGTTTTTCATGTCGCTTACATAAGCTTTTTAAATTCGAAAAAGATTTTTTTGCAGTTTCTCGAAATCAAAAAGAGATATTTATTTATTAAATGTTAAATGCACGTGCTCTTCTATTTTCCGGCTTAGCTTTCTACTAATATTCGCCACGTGCTGCACTGCACGGGGAATAAAACAATTTATATTTCTACCAACATTAGCTATTTAAATGCCAAATCCTTAACAACAGATAAATGAATAACAAAGAATTGCTTTATTCTAAAAAATAACTTCTGTAAACGATTACAAATTTAAAAAAAAAGAGAGAGAGAGAGAACATTCTATTCCTTTCTTTTTTATTCTTTTGTTTTTATTCAGCAGAATAGCTTTCCCCGGGAAGATATCAGTTATTTTCAATATGAACTTCATTTTCTTGGACTAAGCATTGCATTCTGTTCACCGTACTCTCTACAGCTGAATGGAACATTTCAGAAGGTATGTTCATAACAGCCAGTGTTACGACACTGGTATCGACTACGTAATCAAGATTTTGCAATTTTTTCCCGTGTTTTATGCAAAATTTTAGCTGTCTTAAAGTGCCACATTTTCCCCTATCGGCAACTTTTAGAACTAATTTGTTTTTCGCGGATTCCTTTTTCAATAGTCCTTGCACAAAAGGGATAGTTCAAGCTACAGAGGTCTCTTCTGAGCACCGTCAGTTTAAAAAAAAAAAAACCCTGTCCTTGATACGGTGACAAAAGTATGAGCTGTGGTATACTGTGAAAAAAGTGCAAAGAAAATCATTTCAGCATCACTGAAAAAAAAAAAAAAAAAAAAAAAAAAAAAAAAAAAAAAAAAGATTTATTCAATGCTTTGAGTTAATAGTTACTTATAAAGAAAATTAATACATTTTTTCTAAATATTAATGTCTAAAGGCCCGTCCACACGAGTGCGCTTGAAACGTAGCTGACGAACGCGCTTTTACGTTACCAGCGTAAAAGCGTCCAAACGAGTACGCTTGCGAAGAGTGCGTTTAACCAATAGAATTATTTTGGGTAAAAATCACGTGACGCTGTAATATAGCGTCAACAGACGACACCGGAGTGATACGGCCTTCTAAGTCTCGGTGGTGTCGCAACAGAGCCGTATCTTATTACTTCGCTGTTCTTCTGTATGTTTGCGGCAAGTTGTCCGAATCAGATGATTTTTTTATAGCTGAAACTTTACTATTATGTACACTGCTCAAAAAAAAAAAAAAAAAAAAAAAAAAAAAAAAAAAAATGGGACAGTGCTATATCTCCCGTTCTACTGGGCCGATTGACAAAATTCAAACTACGTTTTTCATGTCTCGAAAGCGCGACTTAGGATATATATTAGATTTATATATAGCACTATTCTAACATAGGTATTTTGACACAAAATCGGACTTTTTCTGAAATAACATACCAATTTTTTTACATATTTCGATTCTACGACTCAAATTATGCCAGAATACCAAGTTTTGTAAAAATCGTACGAATAGTTTTTAAAATATTAGCTCTCAAAATTTTAGCTCCTCAATGTTAATTGAATTTGGCAAATATTTATGAATATCTCTTTTTTTATTAAACCTTTTTGATTTTTTCTCTCACATTTCAAAATTTTGGTTCATTCCAAATAAAATTTACCCATTTTTTGCGTTTTATTTTTTAAATTTCTATTTTTTAAATAATTTCTATAGATTTTTCGAAAAAAAATTTGAATTATAACCTATAAAAATTTTACCATCATCTTAAAGTAGGTGTATTTTTAAGCATATCTGCAAAAAATTAGACTTTTTTATTCAAAATTTTCTAAGATATACACGAATTTACATAATTTCGCGTTTTGAAATTTGGCACCTTTTTTTTGAGCGATAATAACGCCAAATGTGGTGTATGGATTTTTGTTACACTGAATTGCCACAGCTATTTTTAACCTTAAATTTCAAGTAAAATTTTACGGAAAATTAATTATATGACATTTTTTCCCTCAATGATGCGTAATAAATATTTATTAATACTATATGAAAGGCTATTTTTTTTCAAATTATAGATGATATTATTCAAATTTTTAACTATTTTTTTTTAAATTTCTCTCGTATCTTTTCTTTTTTTAAAAAATTTAAGAGTAAGTTTTTGAAAGAGTAAATTTTTACCTTCGGCGTTTTATCGTCTGCTACTTTACTTCGTTTAAATCGAATTGTCTAAAACTGAGAATTTTCGTTTGATATTTATTTGAATTTTATGACATTAACTGCATAATTTATTTCTAAACAAACTGTTGCTTTTGAAGTGGCTGAAAGAGCGGCTGATACTATTATCCATATTTTTAAAGCACAATATATTTTTATAGAAACATAAGATTTAGAATAATCATTTTTTATAAAAGTCAAATTATGATATAAACATACAACCCTCTAGAGACTGAATTAATGGAAGTTCAATGGTTATGTAGAAATGATCTGCAGCTACTTAATGGCTGGATAAATCAGCAGATTCTGTGGACAAGTAAGAATAATTATATAAAAGACACCAACATTCTGGATTCAATAAACAACGAGGATACGATGTTTACTAAATGAATTTAAGAAGTTTTAAAACATAAAAAATCAACTCATTTTTTTTCCTAAAATGTATTTTTGTGCGTAGCGTATTTTCATTATATCCTTAAAATTCTAATTTAGAATGTAATTGTCAAGAACTGAATCCTAATCATCAGTAATATAATAAGTAATTATTACGGTTATTAATAAATCCTTCTTATAAAGTAATTGAAAATATTTCAAGAAACTTTCTGTCTGAATGCAAACATTTTTCTATGCAAATATTTTTAATTTTATATTAATCAAGATTGCACACCATATTACTTATTTCCACTTCAATTCTTACCGTCAGTTCTAGTAGAATTTACAAATCAATTATATTTAATTAAGGATTGGATTGGATTATTTAATTATGGCAAAGCACACGAGGGCTATCTGCCTAAAGGGAGGGATGCCTTCGTGGAGGACTTTCTATGGGAAACTGGCTCGTATACACGTTACACATGGGGAAAACCACGAAACCGCACATGCGGCCAGCTCGTTCGCGGGATTCGAAACTCGAACTGAACTACCAGTGTTCAGCGTCTTTACCGCTCGGCCGTTGGTGGGCTATTTAATTAAGGAATGACCATCTAAGTTAAGAAACAGCGTACCGTAACAACATTTCAATTATTGGTTCCGTATCTTTCATGTTACTCCCGATTGGCTAGCTACATGATTTTTAATGAGTATTCGGATTTTACTAGTAACTTCACTTGGAAATCGCGCTTAAACTAGGTTAGTTGGCTATTTGAACATAGAAAGAACATGGGAGCTATTTGATTAAGATGCTTTCATAGAGAATCTTTGTAAAGAGAACCTAAAAAACTACGAAAACCAACCATGCAGCCTGGGTTAGAGTGAGCAGCAAACAATTAGTATTTAACAATCTTTTCTTTTTCAAATGCTAGGCAACTGATGAGGCTCCAATTAAATCTCCAATTTAATATTTTATTTGTAAATATTTAAAATATTGTTGTATTCTTTGACACAAAAAGCAGAATTTAAGTTTTGTTAACTCGTTAGTAAACTACCAAGCCGTAGTGCAAATGAATATTCAATTTCTTTGGCAATAATTGTATTCACTTAATATTCTTGGAATATGAGCTAAAGAAGGAACGTTCTCGGAAGATTAAAGAAGTGTTTAAATCCAGTGATATTAGGTTTGTCTTACAAGCTCAGGTTCAAAACGATTCTGCAATTGCCCGAGTAGTTGACTTGTAAATGGATGTGAATTAAGCAGATGACTTTTAATCTTACGTTATTCAGCCAGAAAACGTATTCCAAATGTTTTGTATTGCATGACAATGCATCTTTTCATTATTCAATAACCAGTCGGAGAACCGCTTGTGTTCGGAAAATAAGTATGTATATTCTTCTGCATGTTCTTCAAATTTGTCTTCTTGTGATTTTTTTTCTTTCTCAAAAACTAAAGTTGCCTCTCAAAGGAAAGTTTTTTGACATTGAAGAGACAAAATTAATATGACATCTACTTTTAGAGGCATGTCAAAAACAGATCTCTACAAACCTTCTCTTCCATTACATGCTGTGCAGTCAGACAAAAAGTTACATCAGCGTAAATTCTATAATCTATTTTTATTACACTCTGATTACTTTATTAACATACAGTGAATATATACTAAATCTTTTACTTTAGCTTAAGTAATTCGGAATTTTTGACGGAATTGTTGTCGGAACTAGGACTTAGAAGATAAGTCAAATTAAATATTTCGATAACCCAGTAGATTCAAGTTCGACATTTAAATATTTTATTTTCGGAGGGAGGGGAAATGTTTTCAGTTATGGTCCATTATACTAAGTATATTTGCTTCGATTTTTTATTTTTCCATAAAAGCGAAAATTTTACCCATGGTATACATATAACGCATAGCTTCAAATTAAAATTTAATAATATACAGAGTGGTTATAATTAAAGTTCCACATTGAAACGGTCATAAAAGGAAAACTACTGGATCAAATGTTATCAAACTTGGAAATCGTGTAAAGGAGGTCATGGGAATTTATTTTCCGTGAAAAAAAGGAACTTCGAAACCTCACCACCCGGGGAAGGAAATCGCTCTGTATGCAATATTGTTAAACGAAATATGGGTCGGAATCTAACTTAACCTTTTGTTAAACGGGTTTAATATGTTGTATACCCTTAAGAAACTTTGAAGTAGGCAAATTACCATTTAAAGACGTTAAATTCGATAAATGTCGAGTGCGCCATCCCTGTAAGTGAGAATTTCGTCCGTGAAAACCACGAATTAGCGATTAGAAAATGTGAGATCGCAAATCACTCTCACAAGTGCGTACAATCTGGAAATCGTTTTCTTACAGATCGCTAATTTGTAATTTTTTAAGCCTGAATTCGGTACTAAAACATGAAGATACTGATTCAAAACGCTTTTAATCGATTTGGGCCAAAAAAATCTCTCATGTTATCTATCTAGTTCTATTGCATTCTCCTACTGCATTCGATTGCATAACAGTCATTTCACACCGTTTACTGTTGAATGATAGCTAGTTTTATAACTGAACCATTTTTTTTGAAGAGCAGTCGACAGCTGGACCACTGCGATTGCAGCTCACTTAGAGCCAATATTAAAATGTTTCGTGATACATGAACTGCAGTAACGTGGCATTTTAGATACTACGATTTTTATGCAGGGCTGGGCACCACCTCAAGAGCGTCGCATAGTTACTTAGGCAACATTTCACGAATGAACGTCTTATAGGCCAGCACTTCCCCTCTTCCCATCAGACCTCAACCTCTGCGACTTTTGCTTATGAGGTTATCTCAAAAGCACTGTTCATGGTGATAATCTAAACAATTTGGCAGAAATGAAAAATGTGATACACTGATAACATTCCTCCTGATATGTTATGTGTAACGTGTATACGAGCCAGTTTCCCTTAAAAAGTCCTCCACAAAGGCAGATAGCCCTCGAGTGCTTTGCCGTAATCTAATAAACCAAACCAAAACCAAACCTGATATGCTAAGAGCTGCTGTTGAGAATGCAGTAACATGATTTAACTTGCTTTCGGAAAATGCTGGACGCTACATTGAACATGCTTTGTAACACGTTTCGGAAAATATTAAACACATTTTAAACAGATGTTTTCGTGTCTTATTTCATTTAACAATACTGTATACAGCGCCATTTTTCCCCTGATGGTGAGTTTTTGAACTCTTTTTTTTTTTTCCGCCGAAAATAAATTCTCATAACCTCCTTTACACGATTCCCAAGTTTGATAACATTTGGTCCGGTAGTTTTCCTTTTATGACCATTTCAAAGTGGAACTTTAATAATAACCACCATGTAAAATAAGCTTTAAAAGTTTGACAGTTTGGTTCAAGTCCCAACTTTAAAAAATATATATATAAATATAAATTTTTATATTAATTCTCTTAGAAAGCATGTTTTAAGAAGCTAATTTTTCTCTCGCGTTATAGATTGTATAAAAAAAAATGATCTTTAATATGATTTAGATTGTTTCAGCCGATATAAGAATTGGGTTACTCTGTGGTACAGAATAAACCCTGCTGAACTGTTTTATTTCTTTGTCATTTAGCAAAAATCTTTTAATTAAAATATTTATCCTTTGGACTTCGCTTTAAACTTTATTTATAGCTAAAATGACTAGAACATGAAAAGCTGTCTTTAGCTGAAACGCAATTCATATAATTGATATTTTAAAAAATTGACAAGAATGCAAAATGTATGGAAGTCTAGCAGTCGAAAAATCTTAATTTTCTTGTGTGAGCACTGAAAATAACTGTAGAAGGAAAGAAGAAAATTAGGGAGAAAAGTAAGCAAAAATTTGCAGGGAAATTTGGCTGTCAGACGTACCAAGATGTTCAAAAAGTTAGACGCTTTCGAATATACTTTCAGGATACTTCAAAGAATTTAGGTGTTCAAAGAGAAAACACTTAGACGAGTACACCAGCAAATACCATCAATTGAGCTTGTGTTAACAGAAAAGACTAAACGATATCATTGCAGATTTAAGTGAAGAGCGACTGGTTTTAAACTATATGGTTGTGTAAATTACGTTATAAAACATCATATCGTATCATAAATGGTGAATCCCATGATTTCCTCAGTCGAATTATTTAAAGATTCAGGAGTTTATCCAGTGATGTATGTGGATGTCACTTAAAGATGTTTTTTTTCCCTTCTTGATGAAACAGCGGCCGAGCGGTAAAGTCGCTGAACACTGGTAGTTCGGTCCGAGGTTCGAATCCCGCGAACGGGCTGGCTGCATGGGCGTTTTCGTGGTTTTCCCCATGTGTAACGTGTATGCGAGCCAGTTTCCCTTAGAAAGTCCTCCAGGGAGGCATCCCTCCCCTTAGGCAGATAGCCGTAGTGTGCTTTGTCATAATAAAATAAACCAAAACCTTTTGATGAAACCAGTCTTTCCTTTCATCTCATAGCTTCAAAATGTTTAGCCTCTAAAGACTGATAAAGGCTCTGACGAAATACTTCGTGAAGAACTTTCTTTGTGAAGAAACCAGCTGTCATACGCGGTACACATGAGAAAATCCACGAAAATGCCCATGCAACCAGCCCGTTTACCGGGGTTCGAACCCCGGAGTGAACTACCAGTGTTCAGCAACTTTACCGCTCGGCCGTTTGTGGACCTTTATGAAATGGAAGGCGATAACTTTATTTAAAATGATTGTCAGAAATACCAAAATGTTTCAAAAAGTTGGATACTTTTCAATATACTTTCAGAATGCTTAAAGAAAAAGAGAAGAAAAATAAAATTTTTCGTAAAATTTAGTATCCGTATTTTTTTTAATTAAAAACTCTTCAATCTTATGATATTTGATTCTTGCGATTTCAAAAATAAAATATTTGACTAAAATATGAATAACATTTTAAGAAACCAAATGTAGGATAAAATTGTGTAAAGCAATGGGCACATAAAACTGTTTAAAGCAGTGTATGCAAGTCATCCTAAGTTAAAATATCGGTTATACATCTCTCTTATTTATATATTTTTTTTCTGAACGGAACATTGAAAGGCATGTAAAACTGTGCTTTACTGTATTTTCTCTTTTAATATAGTATGCAGTTTTCAAACGCATCGTCGTCTGGGTTACAAAGTATTCTTCCGAAAAAAACGCAGTTCAAATAAATAAAATCAAATTCTGGAAAATTGATATTAATAAATATATTTAAAATGCTCAGTTCGAAGGAATAAATAGAAAATTTTAAAGCAATTATCTGAAGATACAATGCAACACAAACAATTAAAATAAAAGTATAAAAATTTAAAAATGACCTAAAATAATAGCTATGACGAAAAATATATATAAAGAAAACTATTTGAAAAAATAAAAATAAATAAATAAAAATAAACGCTGCACCTTTATTTACGCAGTTCGAATAGGTAAATAGAAATTTTTAAAACAGTTATTCGAAAAAAAAAAAAAAAAAGTGCAACTGAAACAATTAAAATGAAATTCGAAAAAGAAAAAATTACTTAAAATAATAAGTTAAAATTAAAAATATAATATAAAGAATATTATTTGGAAAAAAGGAACGATGGTGACTTTTTTTCCTAAGGAAACTAGGTTGCCATATATTAAGAAGTTCGCCAAGTGAAGTATTCTTGGCGCAAACTCACAAAAAATGTGCCAACATAAATTTGTGAATTTCTCCGTAAATTTCGCTCCAAATTTTACAAAATTTCATATTTAGGCGTAATTTGAGTCGTAGAATCGAAATATGTAAAAAAATTGGTATGTTATTTCAGAAAAAGTCCGATTTTGTGTCAAAATACCTATGTTAGAATAGTGCTATATATAAATCTAATATATATCCTAAGTCGCGCTTTCGAGACATGAAGAACGCAATTTGAATTTTGTCAATCGGCCCAGTAGATCGGGAGATATAGGACTGTCCCATTTTTTTTTTTTTTTGAGCAGTGTACAATTATTAAGCAGAGGCAAAACCGCAAAAAATGGCAAGAATGGGTCCGAAAGATTTATTTAGAGCGACCTGTTAAAAGAGATTTTTTTTAACTGCCTTGTTTGCGAAAGGAATATCTGGAATTATTAAATTCCTACTATATGCTCACACTCTCCCTATATCTTGTTCAAATTTTCAGTACATAAAATGCTTTTTATTCATCCACTCAAGTTCAAATACAATTTTTTAAACTTGTACTGAATGATACTTGATGTTAATACAGCTTTTTCACATATTAAAATTTTTTAAATTTTTAATTAAACAAATTCTGTTTGTATTTTTATTTATTTATTTTTGTATTTTTAAACTTTTCTTTGTGGACCTGAGTAGGAATTGACTTAATTTTTTTTTGGGGGGGGGATATTACTTGTTTTTTAATTCCTTCAGGCATGAGTATCGACCAGTTTGACAGACTTGCAGATTCTATATCGTATGAAAATTAGGATTTATAAAATTGGTTTGGAATACAGTATATAAAGAGAATTAAATTACTTAATTCTCTTTATATACACCATCCACCATATAATAAAACCAACTTCATATTTTTTTTAACTCGCTCTCCCTTGGTCTTTTTTTTTTTTTTCTTTTTTTTTATTTTTAAATTTAGAATGAGGTTCAAACTTTGGACAGTTTATGAGAAATTATGTGCATGATAAAATATGCAATAAAGTAAAAATAAAGAGAGAATTTATAGATGATATATGATAAAGAGATGCACATATATTACTACATAAGGATTTCTATTTGCACTGCACATTTTTAAACTAAATTAAAAACAATAATAATAATGAATAAAATAAGAAATGAAAACAATAATAATAGGTAAAATAAGAATATAATGATTCACGATTAAATATAAGAAACACGTTTCAAAATGAGAAAAGCTAACTGAATTATACCGTCTACGGGTGAGGTTCGAACTCGCCACCTTTCCATTCCTCCGCCACCAGAGCAGCACGCTAACCACTCAGCTATCTGTGATAACAGTGTTTGTGAAAAATAATGTAACAAGTAGAAGTCGCTGCAAAGGTAATTTCATTAAACTTCAATAAATTATTGCTGTATGACACAAGTTGTAACTTTCCTCCAAAATTTCATAATTCTATTTTATTGAATACTCTTTCACAGTCAACTGCTTTATTTTAGAAGTTTTTATATTGCTGAAGTTAGTTTTTGGTATACTTAATATTGGGATATTTATAGAGCTTTTTATTACACATGTTATAGCCAATATTTATAATAATTAAGGAGAATTTTGTAAGACAGAAACTTTGATTTCGTAGAAACTGTAATTTATTTAAGTTCCTATTACTTACGGTGTCATAAATAGGTGAAGCATATGGATATACTGGTCGGATCATTGCTTAATAAGTATACAGTCTTGCCCTTTAATGAGAATTTTAAATGTATACCAATACGTACGGTTTGAGAAATCTGAAGATGGCGTGAATAATGCTGATTATTTTATTGCTGTATACAGTTATATTTCTAAGCAAAAACTCATCTCTGTGTGGCTCTGACGCCATATTGAAACGGGTAAGCAAGAAGGTTTTCTGATTATGACACGTGATATGAACTTGGTCGGCTATTGGCTATACGCGCGCGTCGCGGGCGAAAAAGCTGAACAGGAGCGTACTCAGTTTTACATCTTCTGCGTCCTGCGAATTTACGCCGGCGTCAAAAAAGTTACGTCAACTACGTCGGGAGCGTCCTCGTGTGGACGGGCCTTAAGATTTCGTTCAGCTTAATAAAAATTTCAAACAATGATAAATTTATTTTTATTTATTCTAGTCATATTGTACTTGATTCCAAATTATTCTGAATTCTTGGTAACAGAGAAGCCATTTTTTTCTCTTAGCTAAAAAGAGCCATTTTGAAATATATTTCATTTTATGGAATAAATTTATATATAAAAATTATGTTCTATTATCTGCAATGCAACTGAGCAAATTATTATTGTAAACTGAAAAACTGACCTGAAATAAAATATGATTTTAATTATTGCTATAAAAATTTTGATTTTTACTGCACATTTTCATTTTTTTTTTATGTTGCCTTAGCGAAGTAAGCAGTACACGTATCCATAAAGCGTAATGGCAAACCGCACATTGAGTTAAACAGTGTTAAACGAATGTCGCATACTGCGCATGCTCAGAAAAGAATTTGGCGTAATAACTATGTTGGCACAATTTGAAAAGAAGATAAATACAGCATATGGTAGATGTACCGCCATCTGATTGTAAACAAATCTGGCGTTTAAAACTTAGTAGAGTATAATGTAAATGTAAATTAATTACTGTGTTAAAATACTATTTTTTGCTGTACTGCTCAAACAACTAGAAAGCTGAAATTATTGCGAAGTAATGTGAAGCAGTGTTTGCATTCAAAATGTAAGATATAGTACTTATGAAATTCTGCACATTCCTCTGGAAATAAGAAAGAATATATATATATATAAAAAAAGAGTTTAAACGGAGATTAAATTCTAAGATGAAAAGCATAAGTCAAATGTACTCTTTAGACAAATAAAAAACTTGTTATAAACAGCAAAGAGACACAGGTTTACAGCTTCCTACACATAACAATTAACGAAGACAAATTCAATAACTCAAGTGCAAGCATAAACATATTCAATGAACCTCCAGCTCCGTGAATTTAATCCTTCAAAAACCAAAACAAAAAGCAGAAACTTTTGAAGAAGAGAAGAATGCAGACAGTTTAACATCCCATATACCTAGAACGCATCCTATCATATTCTAAACTAGGAAGTGATACAAAGTTACTCAGTCCATCACAATAAATTGAGAAGTTAAGGATGGAATTTTGATAAATACAATTTATAATGTATCATATAGATTCTTGACAAACAACATGTACAAACTTTTCGAAAAGTATATTACATGCTTTCAGTTTCAAATTCAGGTTAAAGAGATGTGAAGAGGAAACCGGCTAGGAAAAATATAAAAATCTATTCAAAAAAACAATCTTAAATTTATTTTCTAAATCTGAAATTTTTGTGCTTAATCAATGAGTTAAGTTTCTTTGTAATGTAATTTAGATACTTTATAGCCTTAGATTTATGTATTCTAGTTAACTAAACTGCACATTCATTAACAAAATACTTAACTTGGCAATTTAAAGTCATTCATTTTTTTTTCCTTCTACTACTAGATATGCTGGAAAGTTATATTATAAAAAGTACTAACTTTTTACTTTTTCGTTTTAATCAACATCTGTACTTATTAATTGTACATCTTAAATTAAAAAAGGGGGTAAAAAGTTCCACTACTGAAAAGTTAAATCTGTATTCAATGGAAGAAATTATAAACAAACTATGAAACATTTTGAAACCATTCAAACATTGTTTCTTTTTCTTCATGAAAATGTTTTGTAAAATTTATTTTCCAATAAAAAATTAATTTCAAAAAGTTTATTACAGAGCACAGAATTCAATATTAAAAGATGTTCATACAGTTGCATGCTGATTAAAAATTAGATGACATATTACATAAAAATATTCAATTTTTGAAATCTCTAAAAATGCATTTATTCAGAAAAGTACATTCACTCTAATAAAATCAAAACAATCCTTAATCCATATTTGTGAAGTTAATTGTTGCACTCTTTTGCGAGTTAAGAGAGTGCAAATGGAGAAATTCACACAGAGAATAAATAGGAAAGCACCCCAAGATCAATAAAGTCAACGCTTTCTGATGAACATTTCTTCTTGGAGCAATGATAGAACATACTTTTGGATTGGATTATTCAATAATAGTAAAAAAAAAAAAAAACAAAGAAAAAAAACAAAGAACATACTTTAGAAAAAATAATCATTACACAACATTTAACCATTTCATAATGATAAAAAATTAACTGTATAGCTATCAAAATTTAATGCCATATTTTTTAAAACTGAAACAACAAAATTTAACAAACAAGCACAGAAATGTTTGGTGACACTTATAAAAGATGAGAATCAAGAGCTTTTGCACGATAAGGCCACTTCATACTTGAAAGCTCTCATTTTGATAACTTCCAAAACTAAAGGTTTACTTTAAGTTCCTTATAATTGAAATGCTGAATTTTTTTAAACATAAATAGATATTATATATTGGCACATATGTAAGTTAAGACACAATAACACGCCAAATAAATAATAATTCAGAAGTCAAACAACAAAAATCAGCGTTATATTTACAAAATTTTCACAGGACTAGTTTCGATGGTTTTACCGAACCACGATCTTCAGCTGCAAAACCGCAAATGAACAAGATAGGAAATAATGATTAGGTAAGATAAGAAAGCCAGGACAAGAATAAGCAAGTGGCGCCATCTGTTGGCAAAACCAGAACTAAAACATAATTTCTCTAAAAGCCGAAGGCAAATTTGGGTTGGAATTAGGATCGTTAACTAGAACAGAAAGATTTTTATGAATGTGAAATGCCTCTAGAAAATCCAGTTCTCCAATGGAAGATGTTTTTTGAATAATTTTAGCAGCAGAAAAATTGAAAGTGTGATTTTCGGACCAACAATGTTGAGCAACAGAAGACTTCTGTGTTTCCTTTTTTCTAACATATGCCTCGTGTTCTTTGACACGAAATTTTAAGGCTCTCTTAGTTTGGCCAATGTAAATTAAACCACACTGGCAAGGAATCCTATAAATACCCCAGGAATTCATATCCGGAATGGGGTCCTTGAGTATAGAAGTCCGAATTTTATTGATGGGAGAATTTAGGAGATTATAAAAATTCTGTTGTCATTCCCTTCTTTCCATCAATTAGCTATAAAGTTGCACATATTTTGCAGAAATTTAACTTTCGGGTTGTTTATTCTCCCATCAATAAAATTCGGACTTCTATACTCAAGGACCCCATTCCGGATATGAATTCCTGGGGTATTTATAGGATTTCTTGCCAGTGTGGTTTAATTTACATTGGCCAAACTAAGAGAGCCTTAAAATTTCGAGTCAAAGAATATGAGGCATATGTTAGAAAAAAGGAAACACAGAAGTCTTCTGTTGCTCAACATTGTTGGTCCGAAAATCACACTTTCAATTTTTCTGCTGCTAAAATTATTCAAAAAACATCTTCCATTGGAGAACTGGATTTTCTAGAGGCATTTCACATTCATAAAAATCTTTCTGTTCTAGTTAACGATCCTAATTCCAACCCAAATTTGCCTTCGGCTTTTAGAGAAATTATGTTTTAGTTCTGGTTTTGCCAACAGATGGCGCCACTTGCTTATTCTTGTCCTGGCTTTCTTTTCTTATCTAATCATTATTTCCTATCTTGTTCATTTGCGGTTTTGCAGCTGAAGACGGTGGTTCGGTAAAACCATCGAAACTAGTCCTGTGAAAATTTTGTAAATATAACGCTGATTTTTGTTGTTTGACTTCTGAATTAGTACATATGTAAGTTAACAACATATTCATTCATGCTACTTAACTACACCTCTCTTTACCACAATCTGATGTGGTAAAAGCATCAAACAAGTCCTCTGTAACATGGTATTAAACTTAAGGATTAGGATATTCTCTTTCCTGTTACACTGTACTGAACTGGAAGATATAATGTAGCACAAATAAGAAGCATGAAGTTATCGACCTACCCTGCTATGTCAGTTCTATTTGTGGTAGTGGCACATTAGGCACAAAAGGTAATTTAAGTTTCTAGAGAGGTAGTTATATGCATAATACTAGACACACACTACTATTTTTACAGCCTTTATAAATCCTGAAGAATTTTTTTTTTTTTTTTTTGATTTAGTAAGACAATGCACTGGCCCACCGAGTTACTGCCATTCATATACAGCTCAAAAGACATATATACAAGTTTCACATTCCACTGGCGTTAAAGGATAGAGGGATCTGAAAGTTAGGTGTGCTTACAGCTATGTTTTGACCACCACATACTGATTCAATTTTAACTAAGTACAATAAAATAAAAGTCTAGACATATGGACGTGGTATAATATTTATTAAGAAATTTCAGGCAGTGTTGCAACAAACAAAGGTTAGAAATATTCTAGCATGGCATTGCTCCATCAGAATGCTAAGTATCAGTCATGCTAGGTAAGACTAACAAACTTTTACAGATGCAGTTTCCTAATGTTTCAGTCATTTGGAGAATAAGACTAAAAATAAATATGCTATCCTTTTATATTTTTGTGTATATGTAACATTTTAATTTGATTTCCATCAGTATGCTCCATTTTTTAAATTAAATATACCACCATAGTAATGATAGATGAAATGTAAACTTTTGAAGGTAGCAAAACACATTCAGATTCCTTAGCTTTCAGATTTAAAAAAAAAAAAAAAAAATCTTGGTCAAATCTACTGTATATGAAAATTTAAGTTTTAACAAACACTAATTTTATAGAATAACTATATTTTAAAGAAAACATACAAGAACTGCTCCTTTTTAAGGTGCAAAAATATTTTTTGCATAAATATTCCTAATTCTAATTTGGTATGCTCTTCTACTAATCACACATGAACTTGCCAAACAGTTCAGAATTTATTTTCATAACAAAAAAAATTCTTGAACTTCGTCATACCAAACTATTTAAAATAAATTTTGACTTAGACATCTTTTAGCAGGATGGTACAAGAAGCAACTCACCATTGCTGTAATATAGTAAAATTAAACAGCTCACTTCAAAATACATGACCCCTTTCCAAATGATTTAACATTTATAACTCAACTTCGAATTTAAAATGATTATGCAAAACAGATATACCATTAATATCATATATAAAACTAGACAGCATGACTTCATGAATCTTTAAAGGTTAACAGCCAAAATAATTTCAGAGATTATTCATGCTCCAATATCAAATGCAATACAAAGTCAGAGATCCAGACACTGTCAGATTTATGATGATTAGAGATTTTAAACCATCAGTTTAAATTTAGTAAAATGTCATGCAGAAATTACTAAAATAAATCTTTATTAACTTAAAAAAGAGGTATTTTGTGCAAAGAAAGATATTGCCACCATGTGAAAAACAACAAATTGACTCGAAACTGAAATGGCGATATTTTCTGTATTAAAAAGTTTACTCTTGATATTCGCCTTTCCATTAACTGATTGATGACTGAGGTATTGTCATCACAATGCAAGACTTCATTTATATCATTTAGTATTTCTTCTGATAGTTTATTAATTCAATTTTTTTTTGGTTTGTTGTGATACACAAAAATTTTCTGATTTGCAGTTCTCATCATCATCAAGAAATATGCTAACTGGCTATAAATTATGCAAACCATTTAAAGAAATATCTGCAGAAATTTCTTCTCATCCTGCAATGTAATACTCATCAGGTTTTATATTAAAATATTTCTAGAATTTTTGGACGGTCTTATTTCTGCATCGGTTTTTAAGAAGCTACTTATATCTTCATTCCAGAGCATTTTAAGTTAGGATATCCCTCGGCTGGTTTATGGGTGTGTAAGTTTCGAGGAAAGAGTAAAACAGAGATATTATTATTTACTAGAATTCCACCTATAATAAGGTTAATAACAGATGAAACAAATTAAGAGACTGCTTCAAATCAGAAACTTCAGGGAAGAGGACAATTTGCTATGTTAACTGAACTTAGATTCCTTAGAATCTAATTTCTTCTCCTTCCCCAGCTGTTATACCAACAAAAGAAAACTAGTATAAGCAACAAACATCCTACTCAAATAAATATGTCTTGGAGTTTATTGTTTAGGTCAGATAGAAATTAGGTCACTCATAATGTCAATATACCTGGATTAATGTATTGTCACTGGCCACAATGTGCTGTCATGGCAAGCAAATGTTTGAAAACGACATCTTGGTTAGCAGGAGAAAAATCGCTTTTATGGCACAAGCACTTTCACTGAGTATTATATTGCCCACTTTTAGACTTTCTGTAAGAGTCTAATTTTTTCCTCCTCTTTTTTATTTTTATTTTTTTTTTTTTTTTCTTTGGCTACTGGTCTGGAGATTTCAAACTTTGTACTACACCCTATAGGAAAACGTTAGGAAATACACATATTCTTTTCTTGGGATTTATTTTTTTAATTCAGAAAGATACTACCAAACATTAGAAAATTTACAAAAAAATTATAAAATGATCTAGTTTATAGAGTAATCTGATAAAATTTTTGATGATAAATTAATTCACAAAATGATACATGACATACAAACACACTTTTCTTATAATTTTTATCTCACTTTCCTTCTTATTTTATTAGAAATGCCTTAGAAAAATAGAAATCTGTGCTAAAATATTATTATTAAATAATGGGAAGTAATAAATTACATACTAATTATTATTAGAAAAAAGGGGGGCCCAGAATTTATATGACGCACAAATTTGTTGTTTATACATAGAGCAAATCTTCCACTAATGAAAAGATGCTTTTAGATTCTTTTTTCTTTTACAGAAAAATAGTTGCATATATTATATGTTTGCATAATTAATTGAATATTGCATGCACAGTAAATTTTTTCTAAAATTAGAAGCGCTTTTACAGCAATTTAAACTTATACAGTCTAATATCAAAGTATACAGTCTAGTATACAGTCTAATATCAAAAAAACGATACTGTTCTCTGAAATTGCCTCATATTATTAAACATGCTTCATAAATAAATAAATTCATTCTAATTCACAGTGATACAAATGGCATTATAATATAGCTATAAACCATATTAAAATAAATTATAGGGAAATTTTCAATTGCTTTCTATCTCCATACACATTTTTTCTATATACAATAGGCACTTATTTAACTGTCCAAAATATTGCATAGTTTACAGCAATGAATCACTTAATGTACCATATTATGCAATATTTAGGAATACAATATACACTTATATAATACATGATATGTTATATGGATATACTAACGTATGAAGTCAATTATTTAGGAACTGGAAGAAAATCAAATGTGATAAGGAAAGCTTTGAGAAAATAAATTATTCACAGTGTCAGGTGTAAAACACTAATATTTTGGCAGTTAAGAGAAAATTTCTCTATCAGTCATGCGAGAATTATGCATATCTCTTAAGATGTAAAATACATACTTATGCTCAGCTGTCAAAGCAACATGCTTTATATTTGAAAAAAAAAAAAAAAAATACTTTAAATAATTTTTTATATGAACAATTTTGTATGCAGTCAAATTAATTCAGGGAAAAAAAAAAAAAAAAACTATTTTATGGTTCTATTTGCATCCCTATCTACTAAAAGAATGTTCAATAAATTTTATTAATGTCGTAATGCACATTATTCATTTCAAAAGCAGATGTTTAACACAAGTTATTAAATCTCTATGAATAACTGGATATATCAGAATTTATATGATGCACAAATTTGTCGTTTATGCATAGAGCAAGTCTTCCACTAATAAAAAGATGCTTTTAAATTTTTTTTTTCTTTTACAGAAAAATAGTTGCATATATTATATGTTTGCATAATTAATTGCAGCATTTATTAAATACTGCTGAAGTAATCCAACTGTTTTACCTTAATATCTCAGAGTTACTAATGGCTACAGATCTAAAAAAATATTTTTAGGTTGATATACAACTTCTCTATATATTTATATTTCTCAATGAGAAAAACTTATAAATAAAAATTTTCAAGCATTCTTTCAGCAACTCAGTTGTTTATATATGATTTTCACATATGGTGCAAATTATTTACAAACAGTGCATAAATCTGCAACATGACACAAAATAGAATTCATCTATTTACATACTGCTGCTATAATTTAGTTCAAGGATATTAAAACAATAAAATGACAGCTAAAGTACTAATGGAGAAATAAACAGAAAAAGTAAGGTTTTATCTCTTCAAAATAGAAATTTGTAGTTTATCTGAATAAATAAGAAAGCTTCAAAGGGAAGCATTAAAAGTGTATGGCAAAACCTCTCTTCAAATTTAGAAACAAAATTTTGTTAGTCTTCCAACATGATGCAAACATCCAAAAATCAAAATTTAACTCATGACACATAATGCAAAGCCAAAAATTACAGTGTCAAGCAGTTTGAACCTCTCAAGATTTCTGGTACTCTAACATTTGCAGTTAGTGAAATATCTATATCATATATACAGGTATTTCAACTTATGTATATGATATTCTATAACGGATAAATTTTTAGGACAGGCTTAACAGGCTGACTGAGTGGATAAATCTGCAAAATACTGGTAGCTCACATTTTTTTCAAAATTAAAAGCTGCTTAACATTTTTAGTTTGAATAGGACAGGACAAAGATTTTGCTGTACTCCTTATGTCTGAAGTGAATATAAGATAATTTCCATTGGATAATCCTTCAAAAAGGGATCCTTTAGCGAAGACAATTGGGTATCTTTTGCCATAATCTAGCAATCCAATCAAACTTACTGACACAGATTGGCCAAAATTAGTATATATTTTTTAAAGATATCCTTACACAGAATGATAACAGCAATAAGTATTTATATAAGTTAACTTAGATCAAATTTAAATACAATATATAAACAATATTTATCTTCAAGTACAAAAAGGTATCACATGACTACAAATTATAATAACCATTGCATATTTTTTGGGAATAACACAGACTGGCACTTTGATGTATTTAAAATAATGTACTCACATACATTTATGACAAAAACACTATTAATTCTTTGATAATATTCATTTAATTTTTTCTGAAGAAGTTAAACAGGTTTAGGAACTGTATTTTGATAATTAAAAAATAATAATATAAAATAAACTGTCATAGGGATAAAAAACAATATCTAAATTTTTTAGAGCCATAACAATCAGAATGTACAAAGAATGAGAGAAATAAAAATATGTAATATATTAGAAGAGACTTTTCATACTGAACAGACATTACAATTTACAAGCAGAGATGAAAATAAGAAATGCCATAGAGTTAGGAATTCTTAGGAGAAGCAAAATCAAAGATGATATTTTAAGGCAACAGATGATTGATTCTTAAACATAAAATACTAATCTAAATTTTAGTAGAAATACAACTGAGAAAACAGAATCTCATCTTAACAAGAATATGAGATTGGTAAGTTTTTAACATTAGTAATGAATCTTGTAAAAATAAACCCACTATATTTATAACGTTTGTTTCAGCTATGTTCTAAACATACAGAACACTGAAATCTAACAAAGTACAATAGTTCTTAGCATTACTTTATACATTTCATCTCATGGAATATGTTTTGCAAGTGATACAAACACTTATGCAATTTTTTCATTTGGCAGCAGTTTAACATTAAGCTCCTCTAAATAACATTTCCCAAAATTACAACAATAACACCTTTAAACACTCTACCTTTTTGCACATGGTTTGAAAGATCGATTATTTTCTGTGATGCCACGACGCAATTGCTCAGCACGCAGAAAAGCTGCATAGTCATCTTCCTCTGCTGATTGTTGACGGTAGTAATCAGTTTGGTAAGAATACCACCCGCCTTCGGATTCAGCCACTTTAGCATCTGGGGGAGAAATAAAAAAATTATAATGATCTATTATAAAATTATGCTATCACATATACCAAAATTTTAGAACAGTTTAATGCTTTTTTTTAGTTGGGAGATATCTGCAGCCAAACTTTTTATTTCAATTTTTCTGAAGTATTATACAATTTCAAGTTGCTGACAGCACAAGAACATCATTACAAGCATGTACACACACATATATGTAAATGTGTGTGTGAAATAAACTGGATATTGATAGTGTAGCTGATAATCATGGCAGCCAAATCAAGAACTTGGTGCAATCATGGCAGCTTTAACACTTTGCATTTTTTGAAAAATTATTCTTTTCTAGTACACAAACTTTTTGATGAAGACACAGATATACTGGCTCTAAGGATGCGTGTTTTTAATGAACTTTTACATATTTAATATCTAAAGAAACTGCATTGAAAGCAACAGAAACAGATAAGGAAAAACATAAATGACGATCTCAATGAGACTGACTGTTTGAGTATTGTAAACAATTCATGAGTAACAATTGACATTCAATTGAGTAACAATTGTAAAATTTAGAATTATTATTGTGACTCAAGCTTTATGTGAGAATCATTCATTTTGAAATGAAGCAGTCTAGAACAACTTATTATAAGCAGTCACTATTTTTAAGATGGAAAGGTGAAAACAAATTAAAATTGAAAGTTAAGGAACTTATGCAAGTTAGTTATGGTCTGCAAGTTAAAGTCAGAGTTTTTATTTACAAATTTTTTCTCACATATATGCGATATATGAGACATGGTGGAAATGTGTAGAGGTATATAACATACGAAAGACATAAAATTACAGACTGAAATCATAACGGATGTTCACCAAACAATGCTTATATACATTCATTCCATTCACTTAACACAATTATTAGAGCAGTGGTTCTTAACCTTTTTTTGTCACTTCACCATTGCTAGAAAGTCACCCCTCCACCCCCTCCTTTCTAAAACTCAAAAAATATATATATAGATATTTAAATTTAGATTACTTTTTAATGGTTTTTACACGTTAAACAAACAAACAAACAAAAAAGTATACAAAATGTTAACAAATATCAAAACTTGAAAAACACTTTTTTATATTCATAAACTAAAACTGAATACTTAAGCAGTAAATAAAAGGCTGACTGGTTTGTCAATGCACAAAGAATAAAAAAAAAAAAAACTGAGCTCACAGAGAGTAACACAGTGGGTGTACATATATATATTTACATACTTTTGATGTGGCTGATTGCAACCAAAAAGGGAACTGAGCTCACAGAGAGTAACACAGTGGGTGTACATATATATATTTACATTAATTGTGGCTGATTGCAACCAAACAGGGAGGTACACAACTATATGTTATAGCAGTTCTATATACAAAATTTCAACGTTCTGAGGCTACTCATTTTTGAGTTACATGAGATATATGTGAAGCAATTCATAATGACAGCAATGAAGCTGCACGCTCCGACGTTAATTTCCCCCTCACCCCCGCTAACTGTGATTGGACTTGATCCAAAAAGAAGGAGAAACATTATCACCTTGTATGACTCACTTCTTGCGTTATGCAATAGACAGTCAACAACGATTGTAATCATCGCTAGATATTTTTTTCTTCTAATACCTAATAAATATGTTATTTTGTGTTTGCTAATATAATGATCTTGTTCCTTACATCCGCAGCTTGGATTACACTTTATTAAGGTAAGAACTATAATTCTGTTTTATTCATCTGCTCGTCTCGATTTAGCGAAGTTGTAACAGTAAACAAAAATGAACTACAAATACCTTCAACAATATGTACATAAAAACTAAACTCAGTGGCGTAACAGCCCTAGTGCGCCAATATCTGCAGTGCCCCGAAATCTGCTTTCTTGACCGTGGGCCCTGTTGTGCATAAGCATACGCCCTGAACAAGTGGTCAGCTTGTTGCAGGACCCCCAGTGTTTAGTCTCCAAGAGAACTTGATACTCATTTTATCAACCCAAAGGATGAAAGGCTGAGTTGACGATGCCCAGCCTGGGGTTCGAACCCCGGACCTGTGGTGGTGCTGCACGATGCGCTAGCCACTGCGCCTCAACATATGTACATACATCTAAAAAAAAAATCTCTTCTGAATTAATTTTAAATCCTTTTTGAAGTTTTGGAAAAACAGTCCTTTATTGATGCCAAGCAAAAACATTGTTAAATTGCATTTCATAGCAGTAAAAATCGGTATTTTCATTGAAATACGATACCCAAAAATTTTCACAAGTAGAATATTTCCTTTACTTCATACAAAGAACTAAAAATATTGGGTTCTAATAAAAATTTCCTGTAACTGCAAATATCATCTGCACAAACAGTTTGTATTACTGTCTTTAATCATATTTTGTCAAACGATTTTTAGCAATTGAAAGAAAGAGACTTGCTTTGGAATACTGTGTTGTGAAACTTGTAAAAAAGTATTGTTATCATTAACAGGTACAAGGTGTCTTAAATGGAACTATCATGCTACCAGATTAGAATTAATATTTACTTCCAGTTCTGTTACAAAAAGTCAGCTACAGAATGTCACAAAATCATGTGTACAGCTTTAGGTACTAATACTGTATCACTATCAAGGTTTGGTTCCGAAAGTTCAAAAACAGGGACTATGAAATTCAAGTAGAGCGCTCTGGCTGGCCTACTGATGCTGATGAGGCCTGCCTGTGAGAACTTGTGGAAGAAGATCACTATGCAACCACTCAAGAGCTTGCTAAGGAGTTAGACATTAGTGCAATGTCGTGCCGCATGAGCTGACTCTAGCAGACTAAGACAGACATGTTCAGGCCTGCATTGATCTGCTCAAATATCACTGCAAGGACAAAATTCTGAACCAGATCGTCACTTGTGATGAAAAGCAGATTTAGTTCAATAACACAGACCAAAAAGCAGGTTGGTCTGCAGCTGGAGAGCCCATCGTCGGCATCACAATGCTCAATTTGACTAACAAAAAGATCCTGCTTTGTATCTGGTAGGATTGCTTTGTGGATCTGGTGGATCCACAAAGAGTATCTGGAAAAAGGTAAAACCCTTGACAGTAAGATGCTAGTCCGTGTTGATGCTGCTATCAAGGAAAAATGTCGAATTGAGTTCTGACGCAAAAATCATGTTCCATTAAGATAATTAAAGACTACATGTGTCTGCTGGACTCCGTATGGACTTGAATGGGATCTTTAGCCACACCCACTATATAGCCCTAACATCGCTCCTTCACACTTCTACCTATTGATGCAAAAGCAAAGTTTAAAGTTGTAAAAGAACATTTAGCAGCAGTAGCAATAGAAGCTCCCTAAGGTTATGTACTGCGCAGACACAGAAGACAAAAGTTTTAAACTTAACCAATTTATTAACAATATATAAAAATAAAAACACAATGAATAAATTTAATCAATATCAGAAACTTAAAGAGTATAACATAATCATTATAAAAAAATTACACTTAATTCATCATCCATTAACCCCAAGGGTTTTTCCTTTAAAGAATGTTACACTATTAAAGTCACAGTAAATATTTTTACTTGCTCTCCAAATACTGGCATTCAATACGCGAAAAACATATCACTAAACAGAAATTACGCGGTTTTAATGAAATTCGCTACACTATCAGTAAGTACATGCTTCGTGGTCAAGAAGGCACCTGGAAAAATTAAATTAAATCCTTGAGAGCACTCAAACCGGCAAAACGCCGCTCACTCTGGTTACACACGAGATATCACAGCTTGGAAAATCATCGCCGCTAACTCTGGAAAAACAATTGTGTTGAAGATGCCGCCTTCATGAAAACAGGATGCCGACCACGGCAGTCGCTCACATTGTAGCCTCTTTTGAGAATCCAGGAAAAGTCATCTTGTAGACTGGAACCACGGCACTTATCACTGGATGGCACGCATCTCAATATCGTCTTCCAATGGGGCTGGAACAGCACACCATGGAGCAAAGAAACAGGAACCAGAAGGAATAAGCCAGAGCAACGCGAGATACTTATACCTGAAGTAGACATCTCACGGCAACCAATCAGCTATCGGCACGACTCGGCTTTCCAGATGACGTAACATCAAGTTTCGTTTTTGCATCTTAATTAGGCTGGAACAGTCCGTTCTTAATACCAACAGTGGCAGTGAAAAATGAAGTAGAAATAACTACTATATCCCCTTAAAATAAGGACTAAGCCTTATGTAAAAGTTAGAAATATTTCAAAGAGGAGAGATGATGCAGAAAAAGGGTTACAATACGTCATATTTTCCAATACCTATCTTCACACCTTAAGTTACATCTTGTTGGTGCTATCTTCCATTCTGCACAAAGCATCCAAAAAGAGGTTGATCTGTTTTCGCAGTCGTGGCCACCAAGTTTCTGGGCCGAAGGCTACCAAAACATAAGATCATATATTTGGGTGGGGGATTATTACTAAAGGTACTGCTTTCATTTTTTTTTGTTGTTTTCTAAGTTTATTAAGAACATTTGTTGGAGGAAAACTTTTATTACAACCAGATACATGGATAAGCAATCTTTCTCTTGTGGCTATAAATATATAGTAATTTTTTAAAGATAAAGATAAAATTTATGAATAAAATTTATGAGATAATTAAAAGATAAAATTTATGAATAAGATAAAATTTATGCATAAATTTACAACAATAAAAACAGAAGAATACTTATGCATTTAAAAAAGTAATTATAAGACTTTTTTTGACAAATATGTTTTATTGTTTACAAATTATCATTAGAAAACATAAGTATGAAATGAAAGTAAAATGTGAAGTTAATAATAGTTATTGAAAAAATAGCAATGATTTCAATCTATCAGGAATATATATTTTTGATAAACTACACACCTAAATCTGTGTAATTACCATTACAAAATAATCTTCTTCCACCAAAGTTCAAGTCAAATTTTGGAGTCAAATTTCCTTTGTTACCATCTAAAAATAAATCAAATTACAAAAATTAATTTAAAGATTTTTAAAATAATTAACAAACTGATTTCTAAAATGCAAGCATACAAATTAAGAAAAATGCAGTAAAAAATTAAAAAGCAAAAATTTTTATATATCAGTTTCTTAAGGCTATGCCTTTTTCATCTAAACACTTTACCACAAATCATTAGGCATATTAGGCCTAATTTATCTTCAAATTAATTACAGGAATCTCTCACTTAACAAAATTGACTAATTCTTGTAAAATCTAGTTTAGCATCATTACACTTTTTACAATTATTAAAATTTATTTTTACAACATTTTTAGTTATTAAAATACCACTAATTGATAAAAATATGCCAAACGCATTGTAATTCATGTCACTACTCATTAAAATCTCTTTTCTAAAGTCCTCGTCTGATGACTTTAAACAAATAAAAATGTTCAATATGATTTTCTGTGACCAGATGGCCCGATTTAATTTGAAAAAAAAAAAAAAAAAAAAAAAAAAAAAAAACTCTTTCATTACTTTACATAGCATGTCAATCATAATAAAATTAACTACTGCTGTACTATTATATCTTGAGCTCATCTAAGGCATTTAGTACAGAAACATGTAGACTGAATTTTTGATGCGCTCTTCTCTGAGTATTAGGTGTTTCAGTCTTCAGTGGCAATCAGGCTACACAATAGCAAAAGATGTACAAGTGAGGGGCAGGACAACATAGAAATTTAACCTAGTATTTCTGTGGATCACTTGCCATTACATACAACACTGACAGGACTTGGACATAACCAAAAGAAACTTAAACACTCCCTCTTTCCAATTGTAGATATTCCTTTCAAATACAATTTGACATTTTCAAGTTATAACACTTTGAAATCGGATGGAATCCTGCTTTTATCCAAATTATAAGGAAGGAAAATAAAACATAAAATAATTGCAAATTTTTAATTATACTAGAGAAATTTAACCTAGTATTTCAGATGTGCACAAATCTTTTGCTTTTATTTTTCTTCATATGTTTTCCCATAGCAATTCAGTACACTGTCAATGATACAATGAATTAGTATACTTCTTCCCAATCTAATCATATCAGGCTTTCTATTCTATTAACTAGTACCTATTGGCTAATAGCTACTTTATCTTTCTTCTTTATTTCTCCTAGAACTTGTGTTCTATTACAATAATGAAGTATTTAGCAATGTCACCCAGTTGGCAGCATCAAAAGTCCTAATAGGGATAATATGATATTATATGATGATTCTCTTGACCATTTAAAGCTGAAATTACCATTTTTTTTTCCTCCCCCAAATAGAAGTCATTTTTATATTTCAGAATAACTCCTGGATCATAATTTGAAAGATTTCTGTTTTCATTAAAAATACAATAATCATTTCTAGCAAAGAAATTATATGTTAACTTTTCATGCCAGATTTTGCCAAAGCAAGTATGAAGTATATCTATGAAGCAAGTGAAAACTGATAAATTTCTACTGAATGCTTCTGCAATTCTTTACATAGCATTAAAAATTTGAAGTTCTATAAAAAGTTCACTAAGGAAACCAGATTGAATGTTATCAGTGAGACTGAACTGTACTACGTGTTTAGCCAATCTTCTATATATAACCCTCTTGAAAATTTCACCCAAATTTAGGAGGAGATAGTAGCAAACTTCCGTTTTTAGGGGGGGGGAATATTTTGAGACATCTAAGATCTCATTAAAATTCACAAAGCAATTTTTAGGGAAGCATTTAATATTCAGTTTGTGATCATATCAAATCCTGGTCCATTTCTGAATTTTAAGTACAGAACACATAGTGAAAGAAAAATATTTTTGGGGGGTATTTTTGGTTTAAATATACAAGTAATAAAAGTTAACTAAGTTATTTTTTAACAGAAGAAAACTAATAAAAAAGAATTGGGAAATGGAAATAAATATATGGCTGCATATAGAAATGAAAAGAAGAAAAGAATCTTTCATGCTTACTTTCCCGAGCATCGTATGCATCAGATTTGTTTTTAAATGTCACAAAGCCATACCTTTTCCTAAATAATAATAATAATAATAATTAAAATACACAGACAAACAAGCAAACAAAAAATTTGAAAACAAAGCAATTTGGATGACATTCTAAAAAGAAATAAATAAAAATTTTAATTGACATTCATAACAAAAACTTAATTATAATAACTCGAAATTACATGTGCCACAATTATATACTGTATGTATTCAGTTAAGATACTAAACATCTAATACTTTAAACGGAGTTCTGAAATACTATGAATTCTATATATATAATGCACAGTATTCAAAAACAATACGTTAAATTGGGTTTATGGTATATTTTTCTGATCTTTAAAATTGTAAATTTTGTAACTTGTGCTCCATTTACTTGGATTTAAATGATGAAAGTTGAAGCATATAAATGAATTTACTCAAAGTAACAGTAATGTCTGACAATACAAATTTCAGTCAAAGATCTAATTCCATAATACTTCAATAATTGATTTTTCTGCTAGCATGCATTTCATAGTTCATTCCTATTCCTGAATTCTTTTTGTTTATTTGCCTTCTCCCTGTGTGGAGCTGCAATGAATGAGAGTAGCACAGTTAAAATACAGTTCTTTGTAACTTAAATAAATATATAAGCAACATGTCCTCTAATGTACACTGCACACATACACAAAAAAAAGGGGGAACAGTTCTATATCTCAAGTTCTACTGGGCCAATTGCCGAAATTCAAATTGCATTTTTGATGCTTCGAGACATGAGAATAAAAAGTACAACTTAGGATATGTATTAGATTTATATATAGCATTGCTATAATATAGGTATTTTGACACAAAAATCAAACATTTTTCAAATGGCACGCAAACTTTTTTTTTAATATTTGTTTTTAATATCTAATAACAAACAGAGTAAACCACATAGTTATTCTCAGAGTTCTGTCATTTAGTAAAATTCAGGAAATACCTATGAGGATTCTGGGAATACTTAGGTTCCATGTAGTGGAACATAAGTATTCCAAGATGCTTATGTTCCACTACATGCTCCAAGATTCTTTCTGTTCTTTGTGTTTCAGTTTCCGACACACAATTATATTTATAGATTTAATTTTGCCAAGATATTTTATATATTAACTGAAAACAATGACCTCCTTTAAGGTGTTACAGCAGAAATCCTTATTGCAGTGAGTGGCAACATTCATTTTTGCTGCACAATATCGTTGTGTATGTGCTTGCCATAGTACAAGGATAAAAACTAGAACGTTTTTGCTGAGACTTCTCACCTTTTTTTTGCTTGTTTGTCACTGATGTCGGGTGTCGGCTCATGAGTGTGTGTTAATGTTTAGATACTTAACCTCTTGCAAGATATGTTAAATATGCTAAACAAAGTTGGTTTTAACTGTTAGCTAAAGTTCGTGATTCTTATACACTTCTAATGACCTTCTGATGGAGTCTAATGGTGATAAAACATACCATATTTGGTGACCTAAAGTAAGAACAGTGTGGGTGGACCATCCGTTGCAGTTATACCTGCTTTGAAAACTGGTTGTGATTTTCCCATGTATTTTGTATGGAAGACACTTCCCCAGTTATAAAATCTTGTGGTCCTGAACTTATCATAAACCTTTTTCTTTGAAGAATAGTTGTAATTTCATTGAAGAGGAAGTGACGAATGATGTATTCTGCAGTTTTACATACTGCTGGAGAAAGTTTTTGAGTCTCAATGAATTTTGTGATTTCACGGCAGTATTATATCAGTACAAATGATTCTCAAGAATACTTTAGTTCAGTTTTTATTAATTTGTGTATACGTTATATGGTATACGTTAGATAACCTTTTTAAATTATTGGTGTTTTGAATGCAGGTAGGATTAATTTATTTTTTCATATGATTGTTTTTTGGAATTTAGGAGTTTTTCAAATCAAAAAAGATTTTTAAATAACAATTTTATTGTTTTTTAAAGACTTTTAGAATCCCTTTAAAGTGTATTTTTTAATGAAAATATTTTTTACTGTGCATTATTGGCATTCACCAAGGTTGTTTTTTTCTTATTGATAATAATGTGTATAGCATATTTTTACAAGGTGAATATTTTACATTAAAAAAAAAAAATATTCATGTATTTTTCATTCTCATGTCTATCCCTAATGGTTATACAGATGCATGACATACATTTTTTTATACCATGCTTTAGTATTGAAATTTTTCTTGTGTTGTAATTAGAATCATATATCTTTTCTAAATTTAATAGTCATGTTGTGTAATAAAAATTCTATCGATGATTTTCAGACTGAAAATATAGCAGTTACCCAAGTATCGCATGTGTCAGTAAAATTCCCACTTTTTTAGAAAGCAAGCCCTGCATCATACTTTGTTAGATTGGAATTACAATTTTCCCTTTCCAATATAACTTCGGATTTAACAAAATTTAACCCTGCTGCTATGGATACAGATAGACTTAATTCTGTTACCAATATCATTTTAACACTCTGAGCAGCATGGGTCTTCAAATCTATCATGAAGACCTGAATTTAAACAGCATTTCTTAGCTAAATTTGCATTACCTCTTATTTTAGTCTCTATTTTCATAAACTTACATTCATTAAGATGACATTTACATTATTAAAGAAAGAACGCAAGTAAAATATCTTAAATTATAAGCTAATAAGTACCAAATGACAAAAAATCTCCCAGTACTGGAAAATATGATATCTTAAAACAAAGACTGATTTACAATACGTTCTGAAAGCAAAAAATTGAAAATTCATACTCTGCTGCAATTTTGAGCTCGGTGACCAGCACCCTTCTCAGTTGTTGACTCTTCCCAATAAAACACAGCATATTTTGATTGCTCTTGTGAAGGTGATTTGAGTAAATTGGTATAATCACTGATAAGAATACTGAGCTCGCATCTCACTTGTATGCAAATACAGCGATTGCAACCCTTGTGCCAAATGAATCTGCTGCAACTTGTTTAGAAATTCAGGTAGTGCAACTGGCAAAGCAAGCTGGTGAATTAACAACTTCTGCCTTGGGATGTAATACTCACAGTACTAAGCGCAATTTTTGGCATTCATACTGATACAGTAGGTCATGCGAACACACTAATACTTTACCTTGAACTTTACCCCTCAGACTTACTAACTATTTACGTCTCGGCTTTTTTCTGATCATGGTTGATCTCTGGCATCGGCTCGTGTGCGTTTTAACATTTAGATTTAAATGTTAAATAAAGCTGGCTTTAATTGTTAACTGAAGTTTGTGAATCTTACTTTTCTAATAACCTTCTGATGGTAACAAAACTTTGCAATAATGTAAAAAGATAGTAAAGCAAACATTCAGTAACCACTATAATAAGAGTTTTGCTACTATTATACTTTGAAAGGATTAAAGCAATTTAGAAGCACATAACCTTTGGAAGTACAGAAAAAGACCACTGGTACTCTGCATAAATCATTTCCAAAGTTTTAAACTCTTAGCAATGAGCCATGAACTTTTTGATTGCTAATACAGTCAAAAGTCGTTAATTCGGACACCCATAATCCGGAATGATCTATAATCCGGACCACAAAGCTACAAAATTTCTGCGAATATGCGTTTACGCATGCGCGTTTAATGTATAACGGACGGTATAAGCTAAGCTAAAATTATCCAATTCAGTTAATGTTGCAGATACCGTTGTTCCTCTTCGAACTGGATCCGGCATATTATTTTTTGCAGACTGTTAGAGCAATTCTATAAAAGTAAGCTCGAACTTTCGATTATGTCAAATAGAATTTCCGATATATATTTACTAATATGTAAAGGATCTACAAAGCGAAAGTATGTTTCGAAGTCCATTAAACAGAAAGTGGAATTGCTGCAAACAATGGATAAAGGCATATCCTTTGATTATCTAATCATTCCGAAATATCTTTATCAATTTCACGCTGCTCTGCGGAGGGAGGGAAACGACGCGGCGCGCAATCAATTGGAAGTGATCTGTCAGCACTATCCTTATCTTCAGAGCAGATGTTTTTATTTTACTTGGATTATAATTCCTTACTAAATGTAGTATTTCATCTCGATGTACTCCGTCTTTGATATGATTTAAATCAAGTTCCTTGTCATTATAATTTGCTTCCAATAATGAAGAAAGTGACACAGAGGTTATTGAAAACGAAAAAATTCGATTGACAAATTAGTCGGTATTCTCGACACAGCACTTACAGGACTTGAACAGCAGAACTTTGTAACTAAACAAGAAATTATGTCTGTTTAATAGAATTAAAGAGAAAGTATTATTACATGAAACGAAGCAACTTAAACAACTTACATTCAAAGAAATTTTTAATAAAGTAAACAAATATTAAGCTTTTTCTTTTTGTAAATTTTGATACCCTTTAGATCATAATTGTTCTTTATTTCATAAATTACGGTTTCATATTTTTAATTTTATAATTTCTGCATGCCATCTTACCAGATTTAAACTGATGATGATCCGGAAAAATCGATAATCCGGAATCGCCGAAGTCCCGATGAGTCCGGATTAACGACTTTTGACTGTACATTTCTGCAGTCGTGCAGAAGTGCTGAGACATGAGCTGTATGGTTTCTTCATCATGACTTTCAATAACAGACAGCAAGGCTGTTAAACAATATCTTTCAAAGTACATAAAAAATAAAATATGTAAAAACAAATATAAAATAACAAATGTGTGTAAAATTTATCACATATTCAATTTGGAATAAAACACATGCAAAACTAAAAAACCAGAACCACAATGACAAACTGTAAAAAATGGGGGGGGATATACCTAAACTAAAAATGTGTTATGAAATTTACATCTTTTCGATACATCAAGGGGTTGGTGCAACAAATTAAATTAATAAATAAAATGTTTTTGAATTGACAAAGACTCAAAAAAGAGTTTAAAAATATATTTAGAAAAACATTAAAAGTAATCTGTATCATAAGGCAACCACTACAAGGCTGAAGTAAACAGTGCAAAAAATTTCAAAATTACAGCATCAAAAACATTGACAAATTCAAAAGAATTGGAAAATAATAATAATAATAATAATAAATAATTTTATACAATTATTTGAGTAGATCAAGTCCAAAAACAAAAGTTGTAAAAATAATAATCCAATACTTGAAAATAAAATCATATGCAAAATTTTTAATCAATTTTGAAAGTATACAGGCCAGGTTAAAAAACAACATAAATCAGAAACAAGTAAGCTTAACAAAAAAATAGTGAAGATTTCTGATAATACAATTTTGCCATTTTTTGCATTGTTTACTTCGCCTGTAAGGGTTGGACTGATAAAAACACAGATTACTTTTATTGTTTTTTAAAGCTATTTTTTAATTTTAAACTTTGTATCTTTGTTGGTTTAAAAATAACCTTTTTTATTTATTTACTTCTTTTGTTGCACCAAACGCCTTATAATGATGCAGTAAAAGATGTTAATTTCATATTTCATTTTTGGTTTTGGAAAATTTTGCCCCCCCCCCCCCCGATTTCTTGCGATTTGCCACTGTGCTTCTGGTTTTTTGGTTTTGGCATATGTTTTATTCAAAAATGAATAAGTAATGAATTTTAAATGTATTTTTTTAAATTTTATTTCACATTATTAACACCGCTGTTGTTGCTACTACTAGCATGCAACTGGATTAGCTTTTAAACTTTTTTTTTTTTAGCAGTTTAAATTTTTATTATATAATATTTAATGTATAAAACAAATACTTTCAATGAAACTTTGATTTCAAGAGACTAGCAATGTAACATAAAAATCACAAAACTATACATGAAACATCACCTACAAATATAAAAATGGGGGGGGGGATGTATTTATAGCTTATCAAAGAAAAAGTCAATATTTACTTAACAGCTATAAACATTAACAAACTAGAGAACAGTATTAGACATAAAAGGAAGAAAATAAATTACAAATTTTATACACTGACCATATTAATTTTAACTTATGAGCAACATGTGATTTATACTGATACTCTTGCACCCTGAAGCTTTAAACTTTACAGAAATGCAATAATACCTAATAGCTATACTATAATTTTAAAAATCTGCAAAATTCAACCACTAACTGGCCTTATTCAGTACACATAATGCTTTTCAAAAGATAAAAGCAGTCGCAAGGATGAAAGTTTAACGTGTCCAAAAATCAAAGAAAAATAAACTGTACATTTTTAAACATAAACTTTTTTAGAAAAAATCCCGTTGAAAAGGTGTTAAGCTCACTTTGTTAAATAAATTCGTATTTAATTGATTTATTGAAACATGAAATTCATTTTAAGTTCATAAAGACGATGTGAAAATGGAGTGTGTAGAGTGAAATCTCGCTTTCCTATAGCCCATTATGTCCCAAAATGACGCGATTTCGTAACAAAATGTAAAATAAAAAAAATTCGAATTCAAATTTCGAAAAAATCGCTTCGAGGTGCACTGGCTCTTGTCTAGATGCACCTATGTACCAAATTTCGTAGCCGTGGGTCTATTAGCTTACGCGCAGCGCGAACGAAAGACACACACATAGACAGACTCTTTGTTTTATTATATGTGGAGATTTCATAAATCGAAAACATTTTCTTTTGGTAAAACAGATCAGATTAAGAAGCACTTGTGCATTACTCTTTAAGTTCTAAATAATATTAGATGAACTAGGATTCTTATCTTTTCAATTTTAATAAAAATGCATATTAAAACTTCAATTTTGTTCTGTTAGTAGAGCAAAATTAGAAAAAGGTTAAAATAGAAGATTTAATAAATACGTTTTATTATATAAAAAATCACAAAATTTACTCACTCCACATAACGGTTAGTTTTTGATCTGATGCAGGCATCCTCAATTGGTCCAAAACAACTAAATCTCGCCCTAAGTTCTGCAGTTGTATAGCCATGTGGAATATCTCCAACATACAATACACGCCTTTCTTCCTGCAAGAAAGTAAAAGCAAGAAACTTAATGCAAGATAGTAACTATTATGTTTAAATTTTACTTTATAAAAATGCAATAATGGAAGACAATACATATTAAAATTCATTAAGACATTCTTATAAACTTTAGTCAAATTTTAATTTAGTACTAGCAGGCAAGCCCATCAGATGCACGGGCTAAGGCCAAAACAAAGATATTTATAAGTTCTATGTACTGAAAATAAAATAAACTATTAATTTAATGTACTGTATAACAAAGTTGCTAGCTCTGACCAAAGCAAAATTTATGAGTTCTATATACACCTGAAAAGTGCTTAAAACATTTCAGTATGAATGAAATCAATTCATTTTTGGCAGGCACAACCAATTCGTAATTTTTTTTTTTTTTGGTTGCCAAACAAAAACTTTGGACACTTATGGTTAATACATATACATATGATGTCACGATTTAATTTAATGTAATTATATTACATTAAATTCTTCACATTAACTCAATATAAAAAAGAATTAATGTGTCAGTTATCTGAACCCTCTGAGCGGCATGACCAGATAAAGCCGGTCACAAGATTTTTTTGTCACTTGATACATATTAGCTTATAACTTAAGATATTTTGCTTTCTCATTTTCTTTAATAATGTAAATGTAATCTTAATGAATGTAAGTTTATGAAAACAGAGGCTAAAATAAGTAATTATATAAATTTAGCTACAAAAAGCTGTGTAAATACAGGTCTTCATGACAAATCCGAAAGCCCGTGCTGCTCAGAAGGTTAATCTGAAACAAAAATGTTGCCAACAGTAGCTATTTATTTAAAATGTTGACATTAACAAAAACTTTCCATCATTTAACTTTCCAAAAATATCAGCTAAATATGCTAAAGAAGCCAACCATAATTCACTAAATAAATGTTTTTGCAATTCAAATTTTGAATCACAGAGGAAAATTTTTATTTCTGATTGAAGTTGAAAAAGATATTTTAAAACTTTGCCTCTGTATTACCACCTTGTTTCAGAATGTAACAAAAGCATTTCATGTTCATTGCCAATCTCTTGGCATAAAATCGTAAATATTCTTAAATTTTAAGCTCAGCTTTTAATAAAATTAAAAATTTTCACAGTTTGATTCAAACCAATTTTTATGTTTTGGGAGATTGTTTTGGCTTCTAAAGCTTCCAGATGAATGGAGCAGTGAGTAAATTTAGTTTCAGGTGTGACTTTCTTTATTAGAGAAATAATACTAGAGTGTTTTCCTGTTAAAGCCTGAGCTCCGTCACTGCATACAACAATGCACTTATTCCAAGGAATATCATTCTTAGATATAAAATAGTCGATTACTTTGAAAATTTCATTTGTAGTTGCTCTATCATTAAGAGATTCACAGAATAAATACTCTTCAGCAATTTGTTTATCTTCTTTGAAACATATGTAAACTAAACAAAGTTTGTTATATTAGTACTTTCACCCAAAATTTGCCATTTAATGAATTCATTGACTTACTGCATCATTTGATAACAGAATATTTTTAAGTTCATTAGCTGCTTTTTCATTGAATAATGTTAAGCAATATCTTTAGCTGCTGGTAATATAAGGTTTTCTCCAATAGTGTGAGCCTTTCCAGTCTCAGCGTACTAGGTAACTAGCATTCAAGACTTTTCACTTGAAATAACAAAACCTTTCATTACACATTTACCATTTTTGAACTCTGATAATATTTTCTTAAAATATTCTTTAAATTGACATTTACTCTTTAAATTGGCATGATTAGATTCAAGATGTCTTTTAAGAAATGATGGTTTCATTCTTTGATTGGATAACAGTTCACTGCAAACAACACATTAAGGTTGAAGGTCCATTTGATCTCCATTCCAAGTAAACCCAAATGATAAATAACTTTCATTACATTTTCTATAAACAATTTTTCTCTTCTTTTCAATATTCTTAGTGCTAGTAGATTGTTCTGGATCCATCACCTATGAATCACATACTTGCCAACCTATGACACTCAAAAATCAGGAGATTTTTTTAAGAAATCAGGAGATTTTTCACAATGTTAAAAAGACTTTTTAAATGATAAAAATATAGTTTTTAATAATGAATTAACTTGTGTCAACTTTTTGGTCTTTTGTTTCCGAAGAAAAATTTAATTTTTTGTTTTTTTCAAAACAACTCATGTTGTCCTCGTGTTTTTGTGTACGCACATGTTTGAGAACAACCGCCCTTCCACCATGCGAAATCGAAAAATCGCAACGACAGATGGTACACATCGCAAATTTATTACATTTCCTTGAGGAAATAATGGAAGGAAAGTCAACTGTGTACGATTTTTGAAACGTGCACGAGTATTTCACCTTTCTCGTAGACATAACAAAAGATGATAATTTCTAAAACTATTTCCCGAAGGCATGTGTACTCACACAACTCAGGACAAGATGAACGAAACGAAATAACGAAAGAACATCCAAATAACGGCCTTGAGCTTGCTTTGTGCTCATTGGCTAATATATGCCAGATGACACGCAGTGGAGCACGATGCCCATTGGAGAACTGGAGAACGACATTTCTGGATACGTATGCTGTCACTCACAAAGCAGAAATTCTCATCTGATTTGAAAGGTTTTGTTTTAGATATAATCTAGAGAAAATTCAGTTGCTTTCAGACATCCAAAATCACTTTTTTTTTTTTTTTTTTTTTGTTCATATAACAAAGTATTAAGCCAAGTTCCATAAAAATCATGATAAATATTAAGAATAAGAAAAAGTTGGGAGAAATATATTGTAAATCGGGTTGGCGAGAGAGCGGTCGAATATCAAGAATCTCCTGTCTAAATCGGGAGAGTTGGCAACTCTGGAATAATCATTTTTCCACATCAGTTCTTGGTCAAGCCTAGCCATTTTTCCATTTTGAAAATCTATGTTTGTTTTATTATTTTTTCACAAATATTTAAATTTAAATGCACAATATATTAAGAATTTTTCAAAAACAAACGACGATATTCTCATATCACATAGAAAAGTAAGGCATACAAAACAACAAGAAGACAAAATACCTGCTGTTACAGACAGCATATTGATGTAAACAAAATCATTCTAATTGAAAATAGAGCAAAATGAGCCCGGAAATAGTGGCAACATAAAGCGCAGACATCAGGACAACTTTGGTAGACATAGTAGTAAATCAACCAGAGTGTTTTCCTGTTAACGCCTGTGCTCCGTCACTGCATACGACAATGCACTTATTCCAAGGAATATCATTCTTAGATATAAAATTGTCGATTACTTTGAAAATTTCATTTGTAACTGCTCTATCATTAAGAGATTCACAGAATAAATACTCAATTGTTTATCTTCTTTGAAACATATGTAAACTAATAAACTAAATTAATGAGATATTATCTTTTATGGGAACTTATTTTTATTTCCTATTAAATACAATATCCATTTCTAATCCTTTTTTTAAAAATATCATTTATGACAAATTTTGGTATGTCTATAGCTAAAAGAATATTTGTAGAAATAAAAATGGATTTTTTTGCTAAAGTATATGAGTGGCTACAGACCTTTATTTTCTCTTGCGTAGCATCACTGGTACGCGTACCACGGTTGAGAATTGCTGGTATAGATATTCAAGTATATATATATATATATATATTTAACTGTGCAACCCTCTCTTTCCTAGTTCAAGGTTTCCTTTCAGCTTTTCTGTGATGTTTAATTGTTTATTTAGATGTGGGCTAATAGATGGCGTTAGTTGTCCACATTTCTGCCAAATATACAAGAATACATAATGTAGCATTTTGCGTGCTTTTCTTCCAGTGTCAAAGATGTCTGGCAGGAAGCATTTCGCGAGTGATATAACCTATATTCCTGACTATATTCTCAACACTGATAGTAGTTTTGACTCTGATTTCAAGTATATTGCAGATAGTTAATAGCGAAACTGATGAGAATTTCTCGGATTCCTCTGCAGATAGTGATGAATCTGAAAATTCAGTTTCTATTGAAAACGTTCGACAGTGGTGCAAAATTTATACGCAAAATATTACACTATGCAAATATTTTCGTTAGTATATATGTTTCACCTTTGTATTTTATAAAATAAGTCATAATTTAACTAATATTAATTTTCAAAATTTTCCTTTTATATCATTATTCTTCAATTTTTGTATTCTGACAACCTTTTTCTATGATCTAATTCTGTATTGAAAAAGAAAAAAAAAAAAAAAAAAAAAAAACTCTTTTACAAAAAAAATTTCGTATATTTTAACTCTAAAATATATGTAGATTTGAAACATGTAATAAAAAAATACACAATTTTTTAACCTATTTTGATAAAAAAAAAAAGTACACAGTGAGAGGGTTAACCACTGATGAGATTGATTTCAATAGCAATAAGTTCAGTTTCTTCTAAATGTCAAATACACAACTAGGGCATATCAACCAGGGTTCCAGTAAAAGGTGCATTTTAAAATCAATACATGTGTAACAGATTTTTTTTTTTTTTTTTTTTTTTTTTTGTGTGTGTGTGTGTGTGTTGATGAAACAATATTTCCTGTAATCTACCTGCAAACCTTCAAATTAAATAAATACAAATTTATTGATGCAATTATTTATCTCTAATGTTTGTCCTCTTCTGATAGTTTTCTATGAATGTCCATCTTAGTATACAGAGCACGAGATTAAAATACTAAGCATACTTATTTATATTAGTCAAATAACATTTATTTAACATTCAGTAAGGCAATTCTTGCAAGATAACTAAAAGAATTTAACAAACTTTTTCAGTTCTCTTTATGTATATGTTAGCAGCATCATTCTCATATTTTAATATAAGTGATTACATTCACCCAATAGTAAAATCCATTTTAAAATTTCGCTACCCTAATTAGATTCTATTTGTTTTCTAATGTGCATGAAATATATGAAATATATTTTCATACCTTTTTCATGGTCTTGACTAGCAAAATTTTATTGTTAAATTGAATTTTAGTAAGGATTTCTGTACTTCAATGTAATATTTTTGATTTATTTATAGCCATTAAGAATATTTTGAACAAGTCTAGTTGTTTTGTAAAAACAAAGTTGTAAGTTAATCATACAAGCTCTTAATTTATAAAAAATAACATAATGTAGTAGAATAACAACATAAAAATGTTCTTGTAAACAAAGATCATATTCAAAAGATTTAAATGATGATATAATGAAATGAAGATATTAACTTACAATTGCTTTATTATATTCCTTCTGTTCATCTCTTCGGTCATAGTAACTAAATAAGAGGGAAAAATTTATGCAATTATTTGTCTCCATTTTTATTCTTTGTTTATCTACTTGAATAAAGAGTATTTAAGTATTAATACATACAACCAACCACCTTAGTAGAAATAGGCAGATTTTCAGAATGCTCAAAACTATAGCAACTATGTTCACAACAACTCTTGTTTGAGCAACTATATGACTATTTTTGTATGCATTCTTTCTGTTATATTTGAATGTTTTTTTACAGAAAAATAAAATTACATATTTTGCTTTAAACTCAAGTTTAAAATATGCACTGTGAAATTTACATACACTGGAAGAAACTGCAGCAAAATTTTTGCAAGAATAAAATATTTTGTTACAAAATCGCTTAAAGGGAGTAATTGCCATTTTTAATATGATCTCCAAGAAATTTCAACTAAAATAAAATAAGTACTAACCATTTGTAAGTTTACTGATTGATTTTCAGGATAAATACTCAATTAAAACATATAATATGTATGCAATAAATGACTTTTTTAAAATTTTCGGTCATCATTTTTTTTTTCTTCTGTAAAAAATTACCACACTGCACGAAGGCGGTTGTACTAAATATCAAACAAAGACGTAAGTTTTAACAATAAAAAGCATCTATCTTTACAATTATACAAAAGTTGTGCTCTGAATGCATTACTCTCATGAGAAATGTCCTATGTATTTGAAAAGTGATGCAAGTAATATTACAGAGCTACTATATCCTTGTGACATTGATGAGAGGGGAGAATCCTGAAAAAAAGACATATATAAAAACAAAGATAATTTTTCTTATATATATCTCAGGCTATATTAAGATACTTTTATAGCCATTTAATAGGTAGATTCATAAATTTACAGGTACATTTCATATATTTAATAGATAGATTTGTAAACTTTTTGTATTTATTTTTTGCAGGTTACATTTATTATTTTTTAAGCATTTTATAATTAAGCCATGTTGATGTGTTTCTACTATTATATACTTTTTTAAAAAAGGGGTAGCATTTACAAATTTTTACAGCCAAACTGAAACAACTTCCTCCACAGAAATTTACTGCTTAGTCTTAGAAGGAGGAAAAAAACTCAATTTTTATGAGAAATTCTTCCTTCTAATTGCTTGCTTATGTATCTCAGTTTCTATGAGGCATTAAATCAGGAATATTTTTGTTTGTGATAAAAGTTAGCATTCCATATTTAAACCCAATATGTTTGCCTTTCTATTTCTTATACATTTTCAAAATACTGAAATCTAATGCTTAGTTATTCACTTAATTTACACTTCACCTTGTTATGGCTTATTTCGTATGGTACACAGTTTGGAAATAAAAGTAAAGAATAATTCTTAATAGCACATGCATGACTATCAAACAGAAGATAATACAATTTTTATTTACCACATATTTAACTTTAAAAACTTATTAACACTATAAAGTTTCTTTCATTCAGACACATTTCTTTTTGAATAAAACAGATTTAAATCTTAGAAGGAAATGTTTTTATGTTATTCAAGTGCATAAATATTACTTGAAAAAGGTCGTAATTTTGTAAATTGGCTATAGCTTGTTTTATTCTTCATTTAATTCATGGACTCATCTCTCTCTCTTCTTGCTTACGCTTCCATGCTGTTCAGACGCTGCTGCTTTTATCGCCATAGTATCAAAATTGTAAATGTTTTTTAACCCCTTACTCGTCGCAAAATTTATTCAAAAATCATCAATTTTTATTAATGTTTTTTAATGCTTATGAAATTTAAAATAAATTCATATAAAAACATTATATTTTCGTTAGATTTAACAGTTTTTTTAAATATGTAAAATTTTTTAACTTACCTTGTTTTACTTTATATTTGGCTTTCCTCTTACATCCAATCTGGGAGAAAAGCTTTAATACAGGGGCTTAAGATTACATGTAAATTTTGGAGAGTGAAAAATCACATTCATTTAAATAACGCACACTATTATCTGCAAATGGTGAGGCTTTTATTCAACATCAATAATAGCTGTAATATTTTTTCAAAAATTAACAATTTTTCTGGATAAGGTAAAGTTTGAAACATGGTTTGCACAATTCAACATTGCAATCTTTACAACACCTCGTTTCTCTCCTAATTTGTTTTCCATTTGCATTCCTCTTTGATGAACACACTTTACATTCTCTGGAAAGGCTTTTTTTTTTTTTTTCTTTCTGTAAGTGATATAGGTTTAAAAAAGTGTCGTTCAAATAAACGATTTGATGGCGTTTCACTCGATGGACGACCTCGTCTTGAAAAACTGATAAAGGTATGGTATTTGTCAATTATTTCATCGATTAAATCCAGTCTAAACTTTAGATGCAACTTTTTTATAAACCTGAAAAGCGTTGACAACTACTTGGTCTAAAAGGTTAAAAAATATTTTTTATATTTTTCCCCACCGTTTCTTGCTACTTGATAACTAGAAAGATACTGATTTACAAAATCGACACCTCCCTTGTTTTATTGTAGTCAATTACTACCTTTGGTTTTGTTTTCAGTTTTTACTTTGGGTCATTACTTCGACAGTTTCAGAATCATGAAAAGATGATAACATTGTTACTTCCTTTTCGTCCTTCCATTTGAGAGCGAGGATTTTGCCGCGTCTAAATGATATCACTTCGTCAGTTTTTAATTTTTTATTTTTCAATGCTAAAGGTAAATCTTTTTTGTTTTGTCTAACAGTTCCAAACACATCTGTTCGATAAGTCAAAAGGATATCACATAATTCTGGTGAAGTATAATAATTAGCTAAGGTGATGCAGTAACCTTGCTTCAATAATGGCATCAACAACTTGTGAAGGTACCGAGAGATCGGAATTTAGGATGAAACAAAGTACCTTTTTTGGTATATATGATAAATGTCTATATATAAAAAGAAATAGATTCGAATAGCATGTATGTTTTGATACCAAATTTTGCTTTTTCAAGGGTATGTATTGGTGCCAGGATAAACGTCCTTTGTACAACATGAGCATTTCATCTATGGTAATATCTCTTTCTGGAGTAATTGTTTTTACTTCCTTGTACGAAATAAAAAGGAAGTATTGTAATCGTAAAAAGTTTCAGGCAGCATATTTCACCGAAAATATCCATTTTGACCGCTATCAAATGCAATTTAACGATGTTTTTGCATGATATTTGTACGTAAGGACAGAATAAAATATTCTTTTCCTTCAAAAAAATTATAAAACTGCTTTAAAATTAATTCTGAAGAGAATTTTTCGTGGCGTCTGTACGAACGTATGTACGTACGTATCTCGCATAACTCAAAAACGAGTAGCCTCAGAACGTTGAAATTTTGTATATAGGACTGCTATAACATGTAGATGTGCACCTCGTATTTTGGTTGCAATCGGCCGCACCAAACGTATATAAATATATTTATATATATATCCACTCTGTTACCTGGCTCAGTGATCTCAGTTTCTTTACTCTTATATGTTTGTAAATTGTACATTTTTTGCTTTAAAAATGATTGAATTATGTTGTTTTTATCTTCCAGTTACGGATTTTATGCCTTTAGTAAATCTGTGTGCAATATTTTTAGAATTATCAGCAATTTTAAAGTTGTTTAATTGCCGCTAAGCCTGTTTTCAATGGCGGCCATTGATGTTTACATTTGAAACGGGAGACTAGTGGATTTGTTGCCAATCTAGAGAAACTTAGCTTCGCAACAACAAAGATAACGCATTCATTTATTATTGCCAATTAAATCATGCTTAATTCTTTCTGGAATTTTTTCGAGGAAATAAGTGTTTGAGATTTACTTCGTAATTTTTAATATAGATATTTTGAGTTTATTTTTGCCTTCTCGCGAAGTGAGAACTGAATTAATTAAATGAGAAATACTCAATCGTCTGTGAAAAACTGTTTCTTTTTTGTTTTGTTTGCTTTATTTCTTTTATACATCATTCTAGATTTATTATAGTATTTGAATAGAACATGTGGCAACGATTAGATAATTCCATTCTTTAAATGATGTAAATTTTGTGCATTATGAGTTATAATATGAACAAAATATATACATTAACTGTTATATAATTATTGGATTATATAACAGTTAACTTAGTTTTCGTTACATAATTATTATATAAGTTAACTGTTATATAATTATTAATACTGTTAAGTGAATCTAGCGCCAGAGTGTCGCTATGGTAAACAAATACTAGAGTGAATTTTAAAGAATGCATTTATTCTATTGTGGTTTATGCGCTGTCGGCGAAGTAGATTTAATTCAATCCAATAAGTTTAAATGAAATGCAAGAAAAAATGCGTGTAATTTAATATTCCAATACAAGGAAGTCATGTGGTGTACACATCAGATTTTTTCATATACTTTATTCAGATGCTCACAGATAGGCCAAATTTTGTGGAGTTTCAGGTTAGGATGATTTTCTGGATCATAAGAATCATTGTTCACAAAATGCAAGCATTTTTTTTTTTTTTTTTATTTCACAGTACCGATTATATAACATTATCTTACGGAAAAAGGGAGTTTCTATTAATATTTTCTTAGTCCAATACATGCTTTCTTAGACTTTTTTAACAATACTTTGTAAAACTAAAAGTGCAAGGAACAAATGGATTTCATGTGCTGATTACGGTCTTCCATTCTCTTCTACCTTTCAGTTTCCTTTTCCCAACAACATTACCTGGTTGCTCAGCATAACAATTAGTCTCTTTTACAATTACATCAATTATTTCATCATTTATAAAATGTTCATAATATTGTAAAACGCCTGCACTGGCTTGAAATGAAATATTCACTTCAGGCAACAATTTGAACTGAAAACAACGTAGAGGACAAATATCCCGGACATCTTAGATAATTTGGTTCCATTGGCACCCTGGTAAAAGTTGTGTGGGATCATCCCTATTTCAGAATCAAAAGCATCTGGGAAAAAAAAAAAAAAAAAAAAAAAAAGAAAAAGAAAAGCTGCCTTCTGAATCACTTCCCAATTCTTCAAGACTTAAATCCTCTTTTTCACTTGAACTATTCATTTTACAAACATTAAACACGAAAAAGCTATGAGCACTGAAACTGCATCCTCTCAAAATATGTTACGGAAATCACAGATGTAAGTTGATTAGATAACAGTAGTATGTAGATTCAGAATACGGAAAATATATTCTGAATCTACATACTACTGTTATCTAATCAACTTACATCTGTGATCTGCCATCTGTGTAAATAGAATTGATACAGGCGAGACAAAATTTATTCGTATTGGTTGCCCATACGAGACACGGGCACGACGAGTAAGGAGTTAATACGCACGAGAAGAGTGCAAAGTGATTATGGCCACAAGTGAATTAAAATAAATTAGGGAATGTAATTCGGCTCGACTGTTTATTCTTCATCAAAATGGATGGACATTCTAAGCATTCAAGCTATCAGTATTCCTGCACATCTACATATCAATGTTCTTACAGTCAATGCTTCCAAAACTCTGCTAATATTACATTTTATATATTCAGTATTTTATAAATTTTTACTCTTTTTAGAACCTGCTGCTCATAAAAAGAACACCTGCACAAATTCTGTTATTAAAAACTAATACACCCACCTTTTACTTGATCTTGAGCTGCTTCTACATCTGTTTCTTGACCTGCTACTGTAACTATGCCCAGAGCTCCTACTTCTAGAACGAGAATGTTTTCTTCGACTTTCATGCTGATGCCTAGAACGAGATCTATAATGTCTAGAACTTCTCCTGCGGCTCCTATTTCTGTGCCGAGATGAACTACTGCCACTATGAGAAATACTTCTAGATCTGCTTCGGTTTGAACGTGAATGACTATACTTTAAGTGAAGATAACGTTGTCTTTCATCAGCTCGTATCTCCCGGCCAAACTGATCACAGAATGTGTCAGTTTTTGGATCATACCTAACAATCCTAAAAAATAATTTAAGACATTTTAAATCTTTTGAATAGGATATAAAAAAACGGCAAATTAAAAAAGTATGAAATATTAAAAAAATAGGAAAAAATCTAAAATTGCTTCAGCATATAAGGAAAATAATGCATAAAACCCACAAAAACAAATAAAACATATATGTTGAAGAAGATATATGTATCTGTCATACTTTGAATTAAATCTTAATTATATGACCTTGGTACTGATCAAAACCATTTTAATCCACAAAGTTAATTTATACTACTACAAACTTACTTTCATGAGAGTGACAATTAAAAAAAAAAAGCCAAATCATGAAATTCAACAAAATGTCTTTTATAACATTATGTATAGTTTTTCTGAAGGGACAAATAAACTGTTTCAGATCAATTTCAGCCAAATCAACACACTAGAAACATTTATGATATAGAATCTCCTGCTGTGAAAGGAGTCATTATTTTATTGCATTTTAACACTTTAAGTATTAACGGTAACATAAAAACTATATCAGTATTCTAGTAAACACACTGATTTATTTTATTTTAGGTTCTTGAAATGAAAATGTGTTTATTTAATGTTAACTATTGCATAAAAGCAACGTAACTATTTTGCACCTTTAAGTATGTTAAAGTGTAATGACTTAAAAAAAATACTGAAATAATTTTTTCAATGATGATAATAATAATAGTAATGGGAAAACAATTAAACCAGAGTTCTCAACAAGGGAGGAATTTCAAGGTTTTGGTGAGAATGCAGCTAGCCTTTTATCTGGCTGCTAAGTATTTAGTTTTAGTTTATGATATAAGAAACTAGTTTTATTTAAATTCGGTATTTATCAACATTTTCTATACTCTTTGTTGTTTAATTTATAAAATACCTTAACCAATAACGTAAATCTAAATAAATTTATATGTATTTTTTTAACTTTGAAAAGGAGAATGTTCTAGCAATGGTGAAAGGGGTACATGGAGCAAAACATGTTGAGAACAACTGTATTAAAGCATTTACTTTTTTTTTTTTTAGTTTACTTTTCTTAATCATTTCTTTTAAATCATCTCTAAAATCCCTGCAAATAAAACGCTACAATCAAAACTTTAGTACATTTCAGTAATAATACATTATTTTTAACGAGGTAAAATTTTCTGAATAAAATGTGCATAATAAATGTTGAATTAAATTTTTTGTGACAATGAGAATGATCAACACATAAATATCAAACTGAATAAAAAGCAAAACAAGATATATTTTCAAGACCGACAGCAAATTCTAGAAATACAACATTCATCAGTTTATTTGGTATCAGAAAATTCATTTGGCTTCCCGGCATTTTTATATGTATGATAAAATTGATTATTATCATTTATAAATTTCAGTTCATTTCTTCAATGAATTAATTTTATAAAAAAGCAACCACACATTAAATGTCTACATTACAACTGATACTTCAGGAAAGGAAGAGCATAATGTGTTCAAAAGCATACTGCATTGAAGGACTCAAAACAAAATGTGAAATGTTTCCTACAAACATATTCTTCTAAAATAAATTTGAAGATTAGATTCCAATACTCGATTTTTCAACCCCGAAATTAAAAATAATTATCCTTAGCTTGGTGTTGTGAGTAATCAGAAGCAAAGTGAAAGCTGAGCAAGAATCTCCTTCTTCCAGTGTGTTATGAAGGACTTTTCAAGGTGTCTGATTTAAGCTACCAACCAAGAGAATAATCTAGTTGTTTTAACAAAATCTGGGAAATATTCCATTTGATGGTGTATTGCAGAAATTTGTTTTCAAGTTTGACAGCAGTGTTAGATTTTTGACTGCTGAAGGTGTTTTCATAACACAATATGTATTGTTGCTCATTTACACTATATGCCAAGCAATGCATTTCATTGACCGCTGTAAAAAAAAGGTGCAGGGATTTGAGGAAGGATATCATCTGCAAGGATAAAACTATTGCATCATATAGGGTTGCATAATTTAATATTTTAGTTTAAGAAGACCAACAGTATAGTTTGATAATCTGGTCTCAAAAATAAGCATTAGTTATTACACACAAGTATCAGTGGCATTGCCAGAACTTCTGTTGCCCAAGGCAGTCTTGCTGCCTTTCCTATTGCCCAAGGCAGAATTTGCTGCCTTTCTTGATATGCAAGCAAATATCAAAATGACATGTTGAGAAATAAATTCAAACTTCACATTTATTTTCAGAGAAAAACTTTTAATTCCAACATTTTAAAATTATATTTGGTTGTTTTTTTGTTTGCAGAATTGTCAACAACATTATAGAGATCTATTTGACTGCTTCAGCTGCTGTTATGTAAACAGTAAGGAAAGATTTCTTAAATACGAAATGCACATTTACACTTCTCAGATTTTTTTAATTTAAAAAACGCACCACATGACTAGCACCATTTACAGCAACTACAGAAATGTTCACAATAGTATTACAATATTTGAAACTTTGTTGTGGAGAATGTATTTTAAAAAAAAAAAAAAAAAAAAAAAAACTGCAAAAATTCAAAACAAAGGACTGCCTTTCCATCTTCCTATTTTGATTTTTATAGCAATAATAGAAATAAAACTCTCAAATGCTTCTTTCTTACTGTGGACTTCTTCCTTATAGTCTTCACAATGATAGTTTAGTTGATATTTATAATTTGCTTTCAAAAATTTTGGTAAAGTAAAAAAGGCATAACAAATACATGCAGCAGTTGATTGGTTTGGTTTGGTTTATTTAATTACGGCAAAGCACACTAGGGCTATCTGCCTAAGGGTAGGAATGCCTTTCGTGGAGGACTTTCTAAGGGAAACTGGCTCGTATACATGTTACACACGGGGAAAACCACGAAAACGCCCATGCAGCCAGCCCGTTCGCAGGATTCGAACCTCGGACCAAACTACCAGTGTTCAGCGACTTTACCGCTCGGCCGCTGGTGGGCCCATGCAGCAGTTGAAATTATTAGGTTGTTGTTGCTGTTGCCAATGCTCACTTGTCTGACCTATAGTCAGCCCAAGCCCGTGAATTTCCTCGTGGCAAGGAGCGCAAGTTTATGCCTGTTGTTGGTAACTTCAGCATCTTACAGGTGGCAGTACGATTTCACTGTTCTGCCTCCAATTTTGATGCGGAGCACCATGGGGTATAGGTCTCCTACCCCTCTTCCCCTACCATCAACCTCTTAAGAGGGCTTTTGGCTTGCTGCATATTTAGAATGCCCCAATGCTGCTCGGTCACTATCACATTTACAAGCCTTCATGCCTTCTCCGGGATTCACACCCAGCCCTTCGGCACGGCAGTTAGCGACGGTAACCACTACGCCCGTTGGGCGGTGAAATCATAAGGCGATTTCCTTGAATACTTTATCTAGAGGAAAAACTCTTTTTCTTCTTAATTTAATTCCACATGGCAATTTAGAATCTAATTATTCTTCATCTGCCTCAACTATCCATCTGACTAACGACTATAAAATTAAGATAAAATTGCACTTTGGCAGCTGAAGCTGATGGTTTGGTAAAACCATCGAAAATAGTCCTATGGAAATTTGCAAATATGACACTGACTTTTGCTGTTTTTCTAAATTAACACCATAAAATGTTTCATGCAAAATATGTAGTCCCTAAAAATATGCTGACCAGGGTGGACCACCCTCCCTTTACCTATGCAACTGACAAGTATTCATTAATAAATGAAATATTAGCTGTGCTGCATATAATAGATCAACTTGTTTATATAAAAAAACTTTTATGGGTATGGAATCATTATGCTCAGTAAAATAAATATTTAATGCCAGATGTACTTATTTCTGAGAAACAAATTTGTATTCCTTTTAAACCCACCCCCCCTTTTTTTTTTCATTTCTTTTAACTCACTCTTAATTATATACACTAACTATCTTATACCTTTTATATACAAAGTGATATTACAAAAAATTTGATAGCTATTTTAAAATACTTATAACCATTAACCATGCTACGAACTCCAAAATTTATGAAGTATCTTATAATAAAAGTTGAAATATAATAACATGGAAAAACATCTATGTACATAAAAAGACTGCTGATGGATCCGAGGGGGAAAATTAGCAGTATCTCATATCATGAAAAAACAGAAAAACACAAAATCAAAATGCTATTTATTAAGAAGCCATTTGTATATGCCAAACAGAATTAAATTTTTATGTTTAATAAATTTATCATTTCATTTTAATCTCTTTGATAACTTTCTGACATAAAACATACCATTATTATATAATCATTATTTTTAGCTAGAACAAAAAATATTTTAATTGGATTCCTTGAATTAAATTTAATGGCAAGACAGGGTTCGTACACATTTCCTTACATGAAAATTAAGGACTTTTAAGGACCATCAAAGAAAAAATTAAGGACCTATCAGCAAACAAAAAAATGAATAGAATAAAGCAATTATCCTACAACCGACTTCATGCTTGTAATTTCACTTTAAGAAACTAACAGAAGTGTGTGTTATGCACTATTATTAAATTCAATTTAATACTTACCATAAAACAATTTTGAAAATTAAACTAACTCCCTACAAGTTATGAAGTAGATAACATTAAATTAGGAACATAATTTCTTGAAAAACATGTATAAGTGTATTTTACACTAATAACAGTCACTATTTTAGAGATTTACATGATTATTATTTAACTTATTCAGGGTTCGTACACATTTCCTTACATGAAAATTAAGGACTTTTAAGGACCACCAAAGAAAAAATTAAGGACCTATCAGAAAAAAAAAAAAAAAAAAAAAAAACGAATAGAATAAAGCAACTATCCATTTAAGAAACTAACAGAAGTGTGTATTATGCACTTTTATTAAATTCATTAAATTCAATTTAATACTTAACATAAAACAATTCTGAAAATTTAACTCCCTACAAGTTATGAAGTAGATAACATTAAATTAAGAACATAATTTCTTGAAAAACTTGTATAAATGTATTTCACACTAATAACAGCCACAGATATTTTAGAGATTTGCATGATTATTATTTAACTTATTTGATATTTATTTAAACACAGTCAACTACTATTATAATTGCAATGTAAGAATATTTTGCAGATTAAAATAACAGATTTGTAAACATACAATTTATTTCTTTGGTTTTTTGAAAGATACTAGAATAATAAACTATGCAATAAAAGATACAAAATATTTACGCTTTTTTAAAATCTGAAACTTTTTCAGATATTTTAACATCTAATTTATTTATGTCTATTTCCTTTTTTTTAACTATTCTTCTAAGTTCATTTGTTTTGATAAACAAATCAATGTTCCTGCTGGTCTCGGCTTCATCTGCTAAAAGCATCTATCGAAGCTGCTGCTGATCTTATTTCTTTATTAATTTCGATATTAAGAATACCTCCAGAAAATTTTAGAAATGTATGATGAGTCACTTAAATTTTAAATTTCAACTGCTTTATTTACAGAGAAGCCCCTTTCCACAAAGGCCTGTCCATGTGACAAGATAAGAATCATTTTCACTATTTTCCATAATTTAGAATAGTGAAAATCATGAAAATAAGTGAGAAATGCGTCAAGAGAAAGATTTTGAGAATCAAAAGTAGAAAATTCATGTAAATTTGTCTTAACTACTTTGTCTAGAAGCTCTCCAAACTGCAGCAGAATTTCATCACAATTATCTTGTAAAACAAGTTTATTCCGCGTTAAATACGGTTAGAACTATTTTCATTTTGTTCTGGGCTTTTCCTGGACTTTTACCCATCAACAGTGGGTCTATACAAGATGCATTTCGAATAAGAGAATTTATTGGACATTTCGCCATTAAGTGTTGTACCATTGTTAAGACACATTGTTGACCTTCTTGTTTCAATGCAAAATTTCCAGCTTGTGAAATGCCCTTCTTGCGGCATTTATTATTCATTAACTGCTCAGCAATGAATCCCAAATAAACTTTACTTTTATCATAATAACAATTTGGATCATTAAAATTAAATTTATAAAGATTTTCTGCTTTAGTTATTTTTGAATATTCTAGTTCCAAAATTTTAAAGTGCTAAAAGCAATCATTTACAAGTTTTAAGATATCTTCATCAAAAAAGGGAATAAGTGGTTTATCGCTTTATAATATTCAAGGAAAGGCAATAATATTTTCGGCAGAGAGAGAAGAAAATTTAATTTTATAAGAAATGTTTTATCCTTAGTTGCCTCCAAAATATTTGAGAAGGATTTTAATGAATTTTTTTTTAAACTGCCCCATTTCAACTTTTTTAACATATAGTAGCAAGTCATCCCATATTTCAATGGCTCTTTCAACTGCTGGGACATTTTGCAACCATCGGTAAAAGCAGAACTTCACAGCAGAAAATTTTAATTAAAACATTATTTCTTTATCTATCAAATGATGGAGCAAAGATAAAAATTCTACAATAATTGGTTTTATTGTTAAACAAAAATGTCTGAATTTTTTTTAGGCATAATATACACTTAAAAAATGCACTATCTCGATAAAAAATTGCGACATTGCAAAATATTCTAGGCAAGCATTCCTGCAGAGATTCCGTTACATCGCTAAAATTGCCATAAGAATGCTATATTGGCAATACCATGAACACGTTTTCCCCGTGTAGCAACCATTCCGCTTATCAGTCATTTTCTTTTAATTTATTAATCTTCCGTTTCTTTTATTTTTCCTTATCATTTCAACACTGACTTTTTATTCAGAATTTAGATTTTATTTTAATTTCTAGTTATAAATAGGTGAAATTAGCTTAATAACAAAAGATAATTTCAATCATTATCACAATGAAATTTTATATCAACCAACTATTTGGATAACTGATGCGATATTAAAATTCAATAACATTCTTCTGAAAGCAGTATTCCTTTTATAAAAATACTTAACAAAATTCTAGTATACGGTGCAGCTTTGGTGCAATTTTGAAAATTATCGCCAACACCAAAATGACCCGTTTAACTACTCATCGTATATGTCCCGTTTACTGCTCATCATTAAGTTGCCAAAAGTAGCCAAATCCCTTGCCAAATGCAACGGATACCTTGTGCATAGGATTAAACCAAATACTTAATTGTATATTGAAGCTTCAAAACGTATTTCCGAACTTCACATTTTTTCGGCTAGCATTACCGAATTTGCCCTTGGCGACCTCAAATCGAAATGGAGCCAATAGATTTCCCGCAAAATTGATAACAGATACTCTACAGAAATAAACTCATAATCCCGATATCCCATACATATATGTGCAAAGGAGAATAAACTCCGTAGGTGATCAAAAATTAATTTATGGCTTAATTCAAACAAACACAGAAATTAAGGTAAGCAAAACCATGTAAAAACAAATTGAAATGATAAAACGAAACTTAGCTTTAATGTGAATTTTCAGCGCTGACTCTCCCATTCTAGAAATTTCAATTTGTTTCAGACAAAGACCACATTTAGCTTTATAAGGATTGTCATCCATCATCATTATATCCTTGATGCCGAAATCGCGAATAATTATTTATTGTATTTTGCTTTCATAACCGCATGTTTATCAACGGATGACAACTTGAGTGATGAATCAAGCAGCGACGTTAAATAACAGAGTATTATCTGATTACGGATTTAAGTTTAATGCGCTAAAATGTTGACAAGGGGAGATTTAGCAGAAATTTCTTTCCTTATGCTAAAAATATAATTTGTTAATGATACTCATAGGACAAACGATTATATTTAGTGCTATTTGAATTAAGAATAACTGATTTGTTATTCACATAAAGCCAGAACCAGCGCCAGATCTGGCATGGCCGCACCAGGCGGCAGAATTTAGCGAAGTTAAACAGAAGTTTTTCATTGCGATGACAATGACCAATCATCAATCAACGAAGGGCGAAATCTATAGTATGGTTCTAAATCCAGAAAATACAGCTACCGATAGTGAAGAAAGTAACAGAGAGGTTACTGAACGAGAAAAAATTTTGATTGACAAGTTATTCGGAATTCTCGACACAGCAATTACAGGACTTGAACAACGGAACTTAGTAACTGAACAAGAAATTATATGTCTATAGTATTAGTCTAAAGTATTAGCAGAGAAAACAAATCAAACAACTCACATTAAAAGAAATGTTTAATAAAGTAAACATATAAATATTAAGCTCTTTTCTTTTGTAAATTTTGATACCCTTTAAATCATAAATGCTTCATTTCATAAATCACGATTTCATATTTTCAATTTTATAATTTCTACGTGCCATCTTAGTAGATTTAAAATGATCTAATATCCGGAAAAATCTCAAATCTGGGATCGCCGAAGTCCCGACGAGTCCAGACCTCGGACTTTGTACATTTTCAGTTAAACTTCTACCCAATAACTTTAGTAATTCATGAAAGTTAATTTTGCATCTAGTTAATTCAGGAATATTAGTTTCAATTAGTTGTTTTCAGCTTTAAAAATATTAAAAATTTTTTTAATTAGTTAGTTATTTTCAACTAATAATTGTATCACCATTAGCAAAAATTATGCATTACTATCAACAACATAGATTTAAATCAAATACTTAATTGTCTATTGAAGCTTCTAAACGTATTTCCGAACTTCACTTTTTCTCGGCTAGCGTTACCGAATTTGCCCTTGGCGACCTAAAATCGAAATGTAGCCAACAGATTTTACGCGAAATCGATAACAGACCCTCTGCAGAAATAAACTCATAATCCCGATATCCCATACATATAGTACGTGCAAAAGAGAATAAACTCCGTAGAAGGTGATAAATTAATTTATGGCTTAATTGAAACAAACACAGAAATTAAGCTAAGCAAAACCATGTAAAAACACAAATTGAAATGATAAAACGAAACTTAATTTTCATGTGAATTTTCAGCACTGACTCTCCCATTCTAGAAAAATTTCAATTTGTTTCAAACAAAGACCACATTTAAGGATTGCCATCCATCAATATCCAGTCTTTGTAGTCAGCTTGATTAAGCCACAGTTTATTGAAAATGCACTTTCCAGGCATCTCGTTCCTATTGGCGTCGGAAGGGTTGTGGCCTTCCAGGTTGGGATTGCTCTAATTTTGGCAAATATTTTCAGAATATCCCCCCCTTTTTTTTTCTTGAGCACCTTCATCATCACTTTCGCCTCTTAAAGAACTTCCGGCTTCACGCTTTCGTCACAATCTGCCTAAATTTATAGATAACACCTGTTTTGAAAGATTGGGTGAATAGCCAATCAGACACCGATACTTTCGTTCGGGTAGCTAATTGTTTTTTTTTTTTTTTTTTTTTTCCCAATCGTTTGCAACGCAAATCCGCCAACAGATTGGTTAAGAGCCGTGCAATTTTAATTCCATATTCATGAGAAATTGCAATTCACATATAGAATGGCAATCATTAGAAATGATAAGAAATGTCAAATGAGCAAAATTAAGGACCATATATTCATTTTGGCCAAAATTAAGGACTTTTAAGGACCAAATATCATTTTTGAAAAAATTAAGGACTTTTAAGAACTGTACGAACCCTGCAAGAAACTGGATTCAATTTGACTGATAACAAAATCAAAATGCATTCAAATCTATATAAAATAATACTATATTATTTTGCATTAAGTATAGCATCAAATATGGCAGATGAGTTTAAACTCCAAAGTGCATTTTTCTATACGCAATTTAAATGTAATTATCATTTGCCAATTATCATTCAGTAAGCAGTATTCAAGCTCAAAACACTGAGCTTCTGTCTGAAATATCTTTGTATTTGCACCTCAGTGAATAAAGTTACAAAGTTTTTACTACACAGACTCTTCGTAGCAATTATGTTCTTTGAATATGACTATGTTCTAAAGGAATTTGAAATATTAATTAACATTTGTAACTAGTTAAAAAGCAGGAAAAATAGCATCAAATTTTTGTCAATGTGTATATATTAGTAAAGATACATACTAATATATATATACACACATACACACACACACACACATATATATATATATATAAGCTGGAGGAACTAGCAGTTAGAGATAGGAAGGATTTTTCAAGGTAACTAAAATAAATACTTTTCAAAACACAAATTCTGATTTTATACAATTCTCTATTTTTCTATATAATTTGCTTCTTGGTTTAAACATTTACTGTAATGAACATCAACTTTTTTTTTATGTTCATTATGATACAGAACTTTGCCACTAATTATGATACCCATTTATTAACGGTTATTTTCATTTCTTTATCAGTGTCTTCACATTTCTTAAATAATCTCACATTTTTTTAATTCACTGTCACTCACATATCTGCAGGGTGCTTGATTTTCTTAAACATTTTAACCTCACCACAAAGCATACATTTGGAAGTTGTGAATACAAGTGGTGCCAAATTCTGCGCGAAGAATGTTAGGAACTTGCACTCACACTCATTCTCATGCACACATGAAACCTCAAACAGTTTCTAGAATTTCTATTCACACATCTCACAATAATATAGAAACATTCTTGTTAAGAAGAAAACTTTTGTTTATACACAATGAGCTTTCAGTTGGTCTGGGGAAAAAATTAAGTACTTGAAAATAAATAGTTGTTTCTGCTTCAATTTAAAAGATATTCTCTGTTGTAGATCAGTTAAAATAAAAGAAACATAAGATGGTAAAATTTTCATGTTCTTCTAGTACAGAATTGTTATTCTTAAACAGATGCTGCAAGGACTTTACTGTTTGTTCACTCAAAAATGATACCAGATCTTAAAAATACATATATTTCAATAAAGATAAATAGCCAGAAATTTATATGTTTCAATGCGGATAAGTGTGAAGACATAACTTTGCCTTTTTATTAAGGTAGACTGACTGAAAATTAAAATGTATACTAATTAATCTTACTCATTCTCAAAAGCAGGGAGAAAGGGGAAAGAAATGCACACTAACTATCCAGGTATTAAAAAAATTAATTTATCAGCATATCAGATGGAAAATATTCAGCTACTTACCGATGAGGTTCAGGACTACTACATCGGGATCTCGACCTCGAATGATCACTCCGACTTTTCAGAGAGGATGAATGTTGACTTTTAGCAGAAGATGAGTAATGTGTATCTACACTATGAGAAGATCTACTGCTACTACTACTACGATCTCGAGAACGCACTGTTTTTTGTGGCAAAAAATATAAAGGAGTTATTTCATTAAAGTCTTTGATAGGTGAAGACAAATTATTTGTTTTGACATGTAGCCTTTTGCTATTTTGAGAAAGAAAAGATGCAGTCATATTCACATGTTCTGTTTTTGAATTTATACTATTATCTTTTCTCCCATTTGTGGTAAGAAATTCTGGACTTTTCAATGGAGGTGAAAGGCATTCTGATCTTAGTTCATCTAATTTCAACACCAAATCTGGAGTAGATACTTCAATACTTTCAAAACAATCATTTGAATCTTGTACAGAACATTCTTCACCTGATGAGACAGTTTCAGACACCCAAGCTTGCGATGAATCTATAAAAAAATAAATAATACAGGAAAGCTATAAAATATAATTAATATAGGAAAGCAAATTATAAAAATTCTGTATAATTTTGAAACTATAAATACACATCACTACTCAAATTATGAAAGAGCTTATTCATTAGAGTTTGTCATTCTCTGCATGTTACTACAGAGGGAAAAAATATTAAAAATAAGAGAAAGCTTTTAAATAATTTTTTGTAAAGCATTTAAACTGCTTGACAAAAGTACAATCTTTGACTCAATCAATCAATCCTCCAAGAGACCAAGTCACGTATTTTACATATATATACACACAAATATATGTTAAACAATATTTATCCTAATGCCTATTAAGTAAAGACATGGATTTGCAAGATGCAAAAGTGTATATTTATTAAAAAAATATTAGGAAAAATATTGCTGTGTGCCTATGTCTACAACCCTGGTATTTTGTGTCCATGTTATGCAGACACGGAACACCTTCTATACAGGGTGAATTTGAAAAAGTGGGCAAAACTTTATGGGCTGATAGAACACAGCTATACGAGCAATATTCGTCCTAGAATGTATTGTTGGAATGCAAGTGGCGAGTTTTCCACTGTCACATTTAAAGAATTAACAAAAGAATGAGATAAGATACTTCAGAAAACATTTTATTATCAGGAATGTAATTATGTACATGCTCAAAAGGCCTTCCACCAGCTGTAATGCAGGCTTCCCACCTGCAGGATAGGGACTAATGCACATTTGCGAAGACACCAGACATTTCCTGAGTACCACCAGCAACAATGGCGATCCTGGAGACTAGATCAATATTAATTTCAATGGTGCACTTGTACTTGTCATATGGCTCCACAGGATATGTCCAAATACAAGAGACACGGTAATCTTGGTGGTTAAGCTACGGAACCGCCTCGACCAATCCATCACCCTGGGAATTTTGCAGTTCGTATAAGCAACCATCCCCTTGGCAATCCATGATAGAAAATGCTGCTGGGTGTCACGGATGATACCATTTACAATGCGAGGTACAGCTTGCCATTTGTGTTTCACTCAAACTTTCTATGACGAATATTGCTGGTATAGCTGCATTCTATCACCTCGTACAGTTTTGCCCACATTTTCAGTTTCATCCTGTATATTTATCTATCTATATATACAGGTGTCTCATGTTTCGGTACCAGGATTACAGATTTGAAGAAAAAGCAGGACGCATGCAAGCAGAGCTTTAAAGTAATGCAGAAGTGCTTTCCTGATGCAATGGTTCAAATGCAGTGATGATGGTCTAAACATTCTCACAGGCAAGCTTCATTTTACACACTACTGCAGAGGTGCTAAGATGGATGACTATAAGAATGCACAGTTGGCCAATATGTACTTAGTAAACGGGGCCATTTAGACATTATATTTGGGTAGCTGTGGAATGGGCATGATGGTCCAGTACACTAGCCAGTTCAATCACCAAAACCTATCACGCCTGAAATTCTGGGACATAACAAAACATTTGTGTATGACATTGTTAACAGCACAAAGGAACTAGTTGCATCTATCACAGTACCTGAAATCTTTCAGAATATTTAAAATTCAACACATCAGAAATGTAAGATCTTCTAAGCATTACAGCTTATAGAAGATACTTCGATCATCTACTTGCTACTTCTGTGGATGTACATTTATTATTAAAATGCATATTCACTTATACAGAGTCCTTTCATTCGTGATGTTTTTCGTACACACTATCATCCGTTCATGTTCCTTCCAAACACATTGCTATGCAATTATGAGTTGTATGGGTCTACCCTACCCTTCCAACAAGTTTGTTACCTTAGTACAGCGAGACACCTTGTCTATTGTCTACAAGTTTCTATATATATATCTGTTTTATGAATTTATATTTTTGGTACAATTCTTATTAATACTTTAGAATCCTCTTCACAAAGCTTTGTCTTAACTCAGCAATTACTCAGATTGCATGAGCTTTTCATCTGACAAGGATTATTTTAACTAACATTTTATTTTAATATTAATTCTTTCTTTTAACTTCTATTTCTTTCATCAGCCATTACCAGAATGCAAAATTAGTTTGAGTTTGAACAACAAGCCCATTTCCAGTTTACAAAGTGAGCTGCAGCAGCTTGCTTGAAAGCTGTTTATTTACTGAATTGTCTACTTGTATAGCAATCTAGTTCAGAGCGATTCTGAATTTGTTAGTGCATACTGCTAGAAGACACAGTAGATGAATCTATGCTCATTACACACTGAAGTTATTTGTTATATAGTACATATTGTATATAATATATGCATAATATATATATATATATATATATAATACATAAGAATTTGATTTCTAAATTGTCCTGAATAACAGTGGTTTTGTTAAATTTTTAATTGCATGACAAGATACTTTGTTAATATACCATTTAGTTCAATTTTATGACTCACCTGCGTTTCTGAAGTTTCAAACTTTTAGTTAAGCGAAAAGATACGAATTCATTGGAAACAAAGGAAATTAAAGAGGATGTAGCTTAATAATTAAAATGTCACAGGTTTTTTTTAGGAATACAGACATAATTCTGGAAAATATTGCTCTTGATGTATCAAAAAGTCCTACTGTCTTGCTAAGGCATTACAAAGATGAAACTGTTGTCCTCTTTTAAGTATTAGTTTTAAGTACCCATTTATGTTCTACAGCCTGAATTCTAACATCTCAAAAAATTTTAACTTCACACTCAATTGTTAATGACAAAATTTGAAATAATTTAAAGTTCCTTACTGGAAATGTGTATGATAGCTTGAAATCTGGAATGCAATATTTGCCAAATGTGTCAATTTCACCTTCCAAACATTATAATTTTGTAACATGTTTAGCATAAAATAGCACCACTAAGGCATACATTTAACATTAAAATTATTCTGGAGCAATGCTATATGAGATGTAAATACAAATACATATTATTTTTTTAACAAAATAAACCACCTTGTTTCCATAAAACCGGTGATTCCGTTATCAATTTAAAGCACAGAATTCACTCAAAATGTTATTTCTTTAAAAAGTTAGATCAGCTCGAGATAACAAATCAAAAACCTTAAAATCTTGATTATTCATTAATCATCATAACAATCAAAACACAGAACATTAATGAATAATCAGAAAGCAAAAATATCATACATCTGGATTTGCTGAAATTAACAATAAACTGCAGAATGACAAATAAAAAAGTAATTTGTTGTAAGAGTTTGGGAGGTCAAAGTTCTTAACAATGCTAACATTTTAGCCTTTGAAGTGCCGTAAGAGGCAAGTTCCAGGGACTAGCTTTTTACCATTTGCAGAATTAACTGGCCAGAATGTAATCTTAACTATATCCTTATTTTTAAATATAGTCATATTATAATCATTACACTTTTTTAGTTTCTTTTAATTATATTTATACTTTTATTTTTTCCCTTCAAAATTTCTTTTATATTTTATATAAGAAGAAATAAATAAAAAGTGACATCATAGATACTTCTACATGTAAATCATCCTAATGATAAACGACACCAAATAAAAATATTTCATATTGACTAAGATCACTCAAAGATCTACATTACAAAAGACCTACATTATTTCTATTACAAGTTTATGTAAGAAATCAGGAGAGAAAAGGTATGTTTTAATTAGGTGGGAGAATTAAAAGCAGAAATGTCATTTAGCATTTGTTTTATGCCATAACTGAACAAAAATGTGACTAACTATAAAATAGTATGCAAGTTTAGGGTACGTCTGGAGGCTGTTTGATTTCCTACAAAGTATTAAACTACAGGTGCTAGGGAGGAGGAAAATACCAATCAAACATATTCCAAGCCTTTCACATCAGTTATTAATAGCGAGGCAGGCAAATAGAGGAGTTGTAGCTGTGTTAACCCCAAAGAGTAAACTCTGTTCTATACCCTAGCAAGAGAAAGAGTAGCACAGACTTTATCCATCATCTATTTCTAAATATCTCAGCAGCTTAAACCACCAAGCAGCAACAGGTTTGGTCCCAGAATGAACTTAAGTTAGTGGTATTTTCTTGATTTTAATTCCAAAATCACCCTCCTACTACATTCCCTTTCTTCCATTTTATATACATATCCTACCTAAACTGTCTGAACACATTCCAAGATGCATGGTTATGGACTTACAGGTATCATGACAAATAATTTTGAGCATATGTATACAGCTTAGCCGCTTGGAGGGTTACTATATCGCTATCACAGTTATCATCCTGTAGCCTTTCAACAGACTCATTATCATCTAATTTAGGCACTTCATTTCTCTTTATTTAGGCTGTGAATTCATCGTATTGTTTTTACTGTTATTTTAGGTTTTTGATAATTTACTTGCTCTGCTTTTACAGAAGCTTATTATTTATTTATTTATTTATTTATTTTTGTGGACCTGGAAGAGATCAGAAATGTTTTCGATATAAATTAAGTATAAATGCTTCTTCACTTTACACAATTTTGGCTTACATCTGGTTTCACAGAAACATTTTACTTTTGCAAAATATGGGAAATCCATATTTAGCATGATGATACATCTATAAATTGTACTGCTGCAGATCCATCCAAAGATTAAAAGTTAAAATGAACTAAATCTTGGATTATAAATTAAATGCTTTTACTGAGAGAATTAATGCTTTCAAAATAGTGTAAACAACTCAACACACATAGCTTTAAATTTACAGTTCTATTACAAAATTTCCTACAAACAAATTACATAATTTATAAGAATAATATATCAGATACACATTTTACAAATTATGTCAATAAAAATATTAATTCTAATATATTCTAATGGTTCTATTTTAAAGTTACTTAAGTAATGGAAAAGAAAACTTTTAACCCTAGAATACTAACCCTTTACATGTAGTAAAGGGTATTTCCTGAAAGACAGGAAATATAACACATTTAATTACAACTGCATTTTAAATACAAAAGAACGTAGGTAGTATATCTGAGTGATATTGGAGATAATGTGCAGAGTTTAAAAGTTACGTGTGCATTTCGTTCTTGTGTGAGTAAAATTTACGCAGGCTAGCATTCTAGGGTTAATATTAAATTAAATACTTACTATGAATTGAAACTGTCTCAAGTTTTGAAATTTCATTTTTAACGTGACTATTATCCGGAGCTGTGCTAACAGTGCTATTCTGAAGTGGAATGTTCAAATAAACATTTGAAGAAAATGTATTAGCAGGAACAAAACCTGATGTAGATGGCAGTTTGTTAATAAAACTAGCATCCAAAGAATCAAGTACTTGAAAACTGTCTGCAGATGATGTAGGATTTCGTTGTTCACGTCCCTTTATTTTTGTATTACGGAAATGCTCTGCATCACGGTTGGTAACAAGTGGATCATCAAAATTCTCAAAAGTTGACTTAACTTGAGAAATTTCTACATATGAAGAATGAACAGCATTAACATTGTTTTGGTAAAAATCACTATGTTCATCCATAAAGTTAGCTGGTAAGTCAGTCAAAGTTTCAAAATTTTGATTATTGAACCAGTCATTATGATCACCATCATAGCATACAGAATCAGGTTTAGGAATAGAATTTTCCACATTAGAGAAGCTTTCCTCAGTTGAACTGATTTGAACTGATTTCTTGCTCTGAGAATTAGGGATGTCACTGCTCTTAACACTGTCACTTACTTGGCTTTTTGAGGTACAATTTTTATTACTTTTTAGTTTTCTATTTCTTTTCTGAGCATTTTCATGCTGCTTCATTAGCATTCGCAATGTACATTCTGAAACTTTGCCATTTTGGCCTCTCCTTCCCATTTTGACTTTATCAGCAATAGTGGGTGCATACAGAGAGGCAACTGGATCTGGAACAGTTAGTTTTATTTTAAGTTTTGGTATTGGCATATTATCATTCTCTGGAGGAAGATTCACTGGTTCTGATACAGGGTGAGCAAATTCTTCTTTTTTGGATACAGAAGAAAGAATTGGAGATACACTAACACTACTAGATTTTTTCTTTTTCTTTGACTTTTTCTTATGTTTTTTTGATTTTGTAGGTTTAGGAGAACTTTTAATGGGGTTTGATTCACAGCTGATAGCAGATGAAGAAATATTTTCTTCCGCATCTTCAGCATTTTCATTAATACTGTATGGCAGACAATTCTCTTGTATCTTCTGAAAAGAAAATTCACAGATTTTCAATTCATAATTCAAAGTGCATCTTATTCTGTAAAATAAAATTTACATATTCATTTACTTTAAAAAAAATCACAATTTAAAAGCTGCAAGTATATTAAAATGGTATTCAGTTTTTCAAAACTTTTTTTTAATTTTATTTTTTATGTACTCGGTATAAGCTATAGACATAAAAATACAGACAGAAATTAAGTAAAAATTTATCTTAGATTGAAATTCATTACAGAAGAAAACTGTGACTTTCAAAGAAAACAAGGTAATGCATCTTTCTTCAAAAAGCAAAAATATTCTGGGCCTCAGACTAGAAGTACATACTGCAATCTCTTTAATGGTGTTAAATCCAGTCTAATTAAAAAGTATTTTAATAAAACTTTGCATCATGGTTTTTCAGTCTTTTAATTTCTATTTTGATAGATACATTATATTATGCTATCTGTTTAAATGATATAATGCACAAAATATTTTTGGTCTTTATGAAGAGGAACCTCAACCTATTAATCTTGAAATTGATAGATGTTTGCTACAAAAGAATACGAATCTAAAGTTAATTTTTGCTCAGTTTATAATTTTAATACTTATCTGCTTCCCTTCCATATAAGACATAAACTGTAAATTTTCTTTTGTATTTTAAAATATCTATCTATTTTTATGTTTCAAATAAATACATAGTTTGGATCAGTCTTCTACATTACAATTTTTAAACTGTTTATTTTATTTTTTAATTAACATATTTAAACTAAGACTTAAAAATTCTAGTTTTACATGAAATATTTAAATTTAAAAAAAAAGAATGTACAAATGATAATATGCTACAATATTATATAACTGATAATGAGCATATGCACATTTTGCCTTCAAATTTAAATAAGAATTTTCTCTCTACCTCCCCCCCCCAAAAAAAAAGAAATTCTGAAAAATCTATTAGCATATTTCAGATTTGAAGAAATCAAAACTGTTTATCAACTTGTCTTTAAAAATTTAAATATTCATCCAAAAATTTTAAGAAAATAAAGCCCTATTAGGACAAGAAAAGTACCATACAAATAGCACAGATAGAAAATATGCAGATATCAAATATAAGATAAATTCAGTTAATGCTAGGAAAATTTTATATACCATATAGGGGGAAAATATTCATTATACTTCAATCAGCTAGAAAAATGGATGCATTATTCCTATAAGTAAATTATTCCTTGTACAGAACATATGTAATAGAATTAGAAATATCCTTTTTAATTATGTTTGTGATAAATTGTAGCTGGAAGTAAATTAAGTCCGAGATCCGGTATACATCCTGTACTTGCAAATATACTGGATCTGTATTTGCATGATTAACTTTTTATATAAATATTTACCAAGTTACCCAATTCTCAATATTTGTCAGGTTTATCTTTAACCAGATTGTACTCAGTCATATTTTATAATTTAATGAAAAATTGGTACTTTCTGATTATCTGCCCACGTCTGAAAAAACTTCACCAGGCAATGCACTATGTGGCCAAAATACGTAACCCATAATGTTGGCAAAATGTAGTTATGTGTCAACCCAAGTAAGCGTGTGTGCACAGCACGCGAGCTGTGCTTTTGACCTTGAATTTGAATGCCATTACTGTTTGTTCTTGCCTTGAGTAAGCATATTTTCTTGTAAAGAATCAGAATGAGAGTATGGAATTTACTGACCAATGAAAAAGAAAACATTCCATTTTTTTCCAAAATACACATAGACCCCGATTAACGTAGGGTATACGTTCCATCGAAGTAGAGCGTAATGCGAAACAGTACTAAGCGAGGCTATCTTAACATGTAAATAATGGGGTTAGGGGAAGACGGATAAAAAATGGTTAGGCATTAAATTTAATAATTTTTTTTTAATAAAAATAAAATAAACATTTATTTCTTACAAAAATAAAAACAATATAAACGCATATACTTTTAAAAACAAATAAAATTCTCAGTCAGATCATTCAGTCTATTCTGGGTTTCCAATTTTCTGCCTTTTTGTTAAGAAGGCATTATGATAGATTGGCTTAATGGCATATTGCGTTCAATTTCGTCGTCAATCCATATAGACAGTCGTTTTCCCATTTCCTCTATAATGTTATTTCTAGAACAGGTAATTCTAGTTGCAGAGCTTGACGTAGTTGCAGTTGCCGATGACAGTATTTTTTCTTTATTCTTAAGAATTGTCCTTATTGTTGAAGTTGCCAAAATCAATGCAGCGCTAATTTGAGATTGACGTTCACCAGAATCTAATCTTCTAATCACTTGCATTTGAGTTTCCAGTGAAATGCTTTTTCTGGTTGCTTTCTTTTCTTGTTTTTTATTATCACCCATGATAAAAACTAAAGATCATAATATTTGTCACTGTATTAATCGTTATAGTATTATACAAATTTAAACTTACAATAAAGTCAACAAATGTTTCAAATGATAAAAATGCGTCCACCAAGCAAGAAACACAACTACACTGTTTCGGATATGTTATTTGGAAACCTAGCGCTGCGCACAATTTCGGAGAATCCCCGGGTTGAAATAAAAGAGCGCTAAACCGAAACAGCGCTAAATGAAACAGCGTTAAGCAGGGTCTTGCTGTATGGCATTTTGTTCAACAATTATAGAACACTTAGATCCGTTTTAGATCAAATTTTATTGACCAAAATGTGTGCTGAATGTCAGATGTTTTTTAAGCGAAAACAGACTGCTAAGTATATGGGAAAAACAAAAGCATGAGCAATGTTAAATTTGAGCAATTTGCTGATTTTAAGTGAAAACATTGCTGCACATATGCAGGGAAAATAATAAATGCAGTGCCAAATTGTCAGCAATTCTCTGATTTTTTTTTTATGCTGACAGATTGCTGTGTACATGGGAGATCAAAGCCAAAAAATAAATAAATAAATAAATAAATAAAAATAAAAATAATAATAAATAAATAAATGTTTTATCATTGATAAGTCTTGCTTTTTAAATGTTGTTAATTTGCTGCTGTTTTGTTCCATTTTTGAGCTGTTTTAGAGTGAAATAAGCATGCTGATTTCAAACCTGTAGTTAGTTTTCTTCTACCAAGTTTTTTTCTCTACATCTTACATAAATGTGACCACTCTGTGGCAACGGACGTGGATCATAGGACCGTTGGTATACCTATGATTTGGCAACACTCCAAAGATCACTCAAGTGATGGTTACTTTTGTGTAGTGAAAATGTCATAGTATAACAAGAAAAACAAATGTAAAATACAGTATCGTAGTTTATCATCAGCTACATGCCAAGTACCCCATTCAGCTGAAATCCCAGAGACAGTTTTCAAAGAATTACCTTCTTTGGAAATACAAAAAGACGATTCTCGTGAATATTGAATTGACTCCAATGACAAATGAAACAGAGGATGATTCCGTTCGTAAGGAATTCGTCCAACCTCAGTTCAATGATTTGGCATGAGATTTGGGACTACCTAAAAAAGCTGCAAAGCTCTTAACATGGAGACTGCACAAGAAAAACTTACTTGAAAAAGGAGCTAAGGTATCCTACTTTCAATCAAGAAAAAATGCATTTATGCAGTATTTTCAAAGTAATGATGGATTTGTATATTGCTATAATGTAAATGGTTTAATGGAAAAGTTGTAATTTCAGCCTATAACACAACTCTGTGGTAACTGTGGCCAGTGTGTTTGATAGCCTACGAATTTGGCATCCTCTTTAAAGATGAACAATTCATCAGAACAATGACAGAGCATCAAAAGAATGCTTGGTTGGTATTCAAAAACATTGTCAAAGACTTTCTTGGAAATACACGAGTACAGCATTACAGCTAAATTGTCCAGCAAATTTTGGAAAGCTCCGAAATGCTTGGTTGCAACATGAGCATCAAATTGCATCTTTTATGTAGCCATTCTGATAACCCCCCAAAAAATCTTGGTGCAGTGATGAGCAGGGTGAGTGATTCCTCCACGATCTGAAGGTCATGGACAAACAGTACTATGGTAGACAGGATGTACTATGGTAGACTGTGATGGCTGACTATTGTAAGAACATCAAACGAGAATGTCCACAGATTAAACATTCCAGAATAAAGGCACGTTTCGACTACTGCATATGAACGCGTTGCGTCAATTGAAGACAGGCCTATGGCATCCGTACAAACGTTTCCACTGCCGCGTATCCATAGATTATTTTCATTTTCCGCCGCTAGGTGTTACTGTAACATTTTGGTGCCAAACAACCAGTTCGCGAGTTACGATGCTGAACATCTGAATTTTTCCCACTTAAGTGAGTATTATTTTGGATTTGATATGGATCCTGACGTAGAACGCAGAAAGATTTTGTTTACTAAATTCCATGTTATTCAAAATTTTTATTTCTGCTTATGAACTGCGAAAGTAAAGTATGCTAGCAATTTTTAGATAAATGAGGTTATAATGCATATTATGAACATCACTAATTGTATAGAAGCTGAAGTAAATTTTAAAGAATTTCTTTGCATTTCTAGAAGCCTTAAATGTAAATGAAATAATATATATATTATTAAAACTAAAAAGTTTGGTTACTGAAAAAATAAACAAATAAATAAATTAAATAAAAAAGTTAAAACGAATTAAAAAATAGTTGGTACTTTAAAAATACAGAGCAACTGTAAAGGCTCACAATATTTACCCAAAATTTGCTATGCTTGTATACCGCTGACTTCAGAGTCATAGCTGGATAACTTATTAGAAATCTCGTTTGTTTTAAAATGCACTATGGGCAGTTATATTTTATGCATAATCCATAAAATATTATTTTTAATTTAAAAATTTTTAATTCATATCTCTTTTTATAGAAAAAGTTATAAAAATAAGTTTTTCTCTTTATATATACATACATTAGGTATAGAAAATGAAAATATTTAATTAATTCCTGTGCTTTTGCTGAAGAGGACTGAATTTAAAAGCAATTATTATAGTAATTTTTGTTAAAAAAATGTTTAGGGCATTAATTCTCTCTCGTGTTAATTGGTAATGAAAGTTTAGAGCCGTAAACATCCCAAAGTCTGAGCACATGTATGTACATTCACATAAAAGTGAAATGAAAATATATATACATATACAGTACACTCCCGATTATCCGCGGAATTGGGTGTTGCGGCCACCGCGGATAACAAAAATCGTGGATAATACGGAAAAAAGCTAAAAACGGGTATAGCAAAAGAAAAAACAGTCATTCCAACTTTGAAAAATCGTTTTATATACAATAAAACGTAATAAACAGCAGAAAATGTTTAACTAACGTTTAATATTTTAGTATATCACAGAAAACTAACCTAAAATGCATTTTGTTAATGAAAACAGAGAAGTGCTTTGTATACTTAAGAGAGGTGTCAAGGATATAAAGAAAAATTAATACATATGTACTGTTTTAATACTGTAATGTATTATGTAATTACAAAAGCATAACTGTAAAACTACACTTTTTTGAAGAAATCAGTCATTTGTGTTTGCTTCTTGCTTTGGAAGCATTTTCTCTTGATCAGAGATTGATTTTTCATAGCATAAGTTTCTCGGCCAACTCTGCGTCATCTTGTTCTTCCAAATAGCTCAGCAATCCATCGACTTGTTGCAAAGCCGCTTCGTGAGTCTTCTGTATCTGCACAGTGGGCTCTTCTTCGCCTTCACTTCGCTGTCCTTCATTTCTCGGGCTCTCCACTTGCTTTCTGCACAATTTCGTCATTTGTCAAGCGTTCAAAGCCAGGTTCGTTGATGCCACACTCCAACAACTCCTTAATGTTTTCAGCATCGACGTTCTCACCACCCGGAACTGTTTTCGCCATATCGGCAAGAGTTGCCGTGAGCGTGTCTACATCTTCATTCTCTTCTTCACAGCTCAAAGGGATTAGGTTGTTGTTGGCTTCAACATTAGGCATGAGTTTTTTCCATGATTTTATGAGGGTTGACGGTTCCACTGAGTCCCATGCAGATGCAATATCGTAGATGCTGTCCAAGATTGTGTAGCGTTTCCAAAACTTTTCAGACCATAACCTTCTCCAATTTTGGTAATTAGCAGCTTGGTTCCGCATGTTCTCTTCATTGTTGCAATGACTACTTGTTCCATGGGTTGGATTAGCGCAGTAACGTTTTGTCCATCATATGACTTTAGCACGCTTGTTGTTGGGTGAGAAGGTGCGTTGTCGATCAATAGCACAGCTTTTTCAGGCAGGTTTCTTGATTTAAGATGTTTACGCACTTGAAGAACAAAGATGTTTTCGAACCATTCTTGAAAAATGTTTTGGTTCATCCATCCTTTTTTTTTTTTTTTTTTTTTTGGTTAAAGTAATCAAAGGGCAAATTTTCTTTCCTTGTGCCTTTGAAAGATCTCGTTTTTTTTTTTTTTTTTTTTTACTTTCCAATGACAAAAGGTCTAAGTTTATGTCCACCCGTAGCATTACTGCAAGACATGACAGTGATCCTTTCCTTGCTGCTTTTATGACCTGCCACTTAATTTCCTTTTCAAACTGTAAAGTGCAAGTGGGAAAACATTTCCACAAAAGTCCTGATTCGTCAGCATTGTAAATTTGATCAAAAGATAGCTCTTCTTTTAAAACAAATTCTTCAAATTCATGGTGGAAATCGTCAGCTGCTTGTTGGTCACCACTAAGTTTCTCACCATGAAGTCCAATTTTTCGAATTCTATGTCACTGCTTAAAACGAGTCAACCAGCCAGAAAACACATCAAAATTTCCTTTCACGCCTAAAAACTCAAAAAAGGTTTTTGCCTTCGCCGCAATGATAAGACCATTTACAGGAGTACTCGTTTTCATTGCGGAAGCACTGTCCAACATTGATGCAAAGTTCACCAGCTTGTCTTTTTGCTACCCCCGGGGGTCGACGTAGAGAACTCTGCGAAGCTACTGGCTAGGATCTGTACCTAGGCAGTCTCGGCCACGGGGGTATAAAATTTATGAACTTGGTGGTTCTGAAGGCTCTGGGAAAGTCACTTGTTGGCCGGCCTCGGAGTCTGGCACGTCCTAGCACAGTGTGGTACAAGTAGCCCGGGGGTTTTCCCTCGGGTTCGCTGGGTAATGTCCCACTGCGACGGGCTCGCCCAAGCGACTGGTAGGAGCAACTTGACACCTGTGCTGCCTGGTGTCTTATCCAGGTGGTGCGCTGCTCCCCTGGAATTGTAATAGTGGAGGTTGAACCTCCACGAGGTGCCCAAAGGGACCTGTAATGTGATTGAGTTACACGAGGAAGGGAAGCCCAAACTGTTGTTGTTGTTGTCTTTTTGCTTTAGAATGTCCCGCACTGTTGTTTCCGCGTTTCCGCAATCCAATTCCATCTGCTGCCTTGTAGCGCTGTTTGCTACTTTGGAAACTAATTCTGGTTTTTGCGCAATCGTCAACACAACCTTCTTTCGTTTTCCTGATATTTTAAATCAGTAATGAAAAACACAAATCCAAAAAGCACAAGCACTGAACACAATAAAAAATAGGAAATTAACTCGAACCGGTTCGCAAACACTATCAGGCTTAAACTAACAATGGCGAGTGGGAGGAAGTGGACATGTCAGTAAGATTAAGACAAGAAAGGACGGTGGAGCAGGCACTGCAAGGGTGAGTAAGAAATCCATGGAGCTAAGAAAGGAAGGAGTGGCCAACTGGCACTAGAAGTGAAGCACTGCTTCGAAGCTTCGGTCACCAGATGGGGTGTTCTTTGTTTACATTCAGAAGCTCGCTCGACAGCGTTCTGATAGTATTTCGACACACAACAGTTCCATACAAATCGAAAAAGGGACACTTTCGCATGAAAGAAACATTCATAGTGTGATGGATAATAGCAATTTGTATAGTTTAGTGACATTTACGCAAAAATCACATCTTGGTTATTTTTTGATAACTAACAACAGCGATTTTGATTATGAATTTGTTTTATAAAATTCTAAGCTGTTGAACTACAAAAATATAAATTTTAACAAACATGTTATGCTTAAAGAATGAAAAATACCTTACGGTACATTTAAAATTGTATACGTCTTTCGATACCCTTGATAGAGTATTCGCTACTTTTATTTTATGTTCCAAACACCAAAATGTTTTAAATAAAACAAATTTTTTTCGCATCCATATATTATTGTAACATGTACCTTTTAAAATTTTTTAGAGGAGAGGCTTTACTGCTGCTCATTTTAAACTCATCATTTTAATTTTATATATCTGAAAAATAATCCATTTGGGCTTACACGTTTTACTTATTTGGGTTAATTAAAAATAAAATATAGTGAATGCACAGAAATTAAAGATTTGCACATACCGGAAATGAAAAATATGAAATATGTATGAGTATTTATGCATGTGCTTGCAAAAAGCATGTATCGGCCTTTAACAAAATACATAAATATTCATTAAATTATTTATAAATGTATTTAAAATGAAGAATTTATTCATTTATAAACAACTAAGAAGAAATCTAATTATTAAATGTATCTAATTTATAATGACCATAAATGTTATCTAAATATATAATAACCTTAATATTGAATTGTAAACATTAAGTGAAATCCTGTTGACAAATATGTTATAAAACTATTTAAGCAAGAGTTGTTCATACTGGAAAGCAATCTCGTGTGATGTATCTAATTATGGCAAAACACACTAGGGCTATCTGCCTAAGGGATGCCTTCGTGGAGGACTTTCTAAGTGAAACTGGCTCGTATACACATTACACATGGGGAAAACCATGAAAACGCCCATGCAGCTAGCCCGTTCGCGGGATTCGAACCTCGGACCGAACTACCAGTGTTCAGCGACTTTACCGCTCGGCCGCTGATGGGCCTGGAAAACAATCTGTTAAAAGGCATTTTAAAGCAAATGCTATGAGATTGCGCACTTAAGAAAGTAATAAAAAGTTTTGGAATATGTATTGTTGAAATTAATGGTTAAAAAAAATCTGATAAGTATACTTAGAATTATTTCCCTTACATTTTATAATAACTCAGTTACAAGTTTTAAATAATACTTAAAAAAAATCCTTATTTTATTCCCTTTCAGAAATGTTCAGAGAAAGTTAAGTACTATTTAAAGTATTTCGCTAATTTCTAATAATTCTTTAATTTAAAATGAAATGAATAGAGCATTAATTATAAATTGACTTATATTTTTCGATTTAAAAGATGCCTCAGAAGTCAAAAAATCATGTCATATTTAAGAAAGTATTTTAGGAAGAAGCTCTATTAATAGAAAAGAAATAATGCATAATTTTAATATTAATAATACAATAAACTTTGATCTTAATTTTTGTACCTTAACCGAATAAAATCGAATTACCTTAAATTTTTTTTCTAATGTAATTAGCGAAAACTTGTGAAAATATTTCATTCAAATTAAACCATTCTGAGAAAACTGTTCTGCGAAAAGTATAGCATTTAATTCCGTTCAGAATGAAATGTTGTTTTCATATACTTAGGACTCTGAAGTGTTGTATAAAAAGAAAATATATACATTTATTTACGACGTAATTACAAAATATTACATCCAATCGCGTCAAAAACCATTGAACTTAATGGTAAATGACCCAATGTTTTGGTCACCACGTAGGGATCGCCAGTGCTTCATAGCAGGGTATGGGAGAAACCTGTTTAGGGCCACTCCATCTTACTTCCTACCTCCATGAAGAAATCAGAGGGGCCGAAGGAAAGGTTCCAGGAAGGCCTGGGATATTTTTGCCATAAATAAGCACAATGTTAGCCAATTTAACGTTTTGCTCAGTTTTGTGAACATTTTTATTTTCTTTGCTTTACGCTTGTAAAAAAAAAAAAACTTTGTGCGGCAGGCGCAGATAATCAGGAGTCTACTGTATATATGTACAGGGCTTCAAAAACATAAATACTAAAGTTAAATTAAATTTAAATAATTCTCTTGCGCCATTCCTGCAAGGAATGAAATTTAAATTTAATAAACATTCTCTATTCGTAAAAAGCAAATTTAAAGTTAATTAAATTTAATGTAAACAAATAAATGACTAATTATTGCTGCGAACTAATCTACAATATCATTTAAATTCTGAGAGCATATGTAAATTAAGTGCAAGTATCAAAATTAATTTTATTCATAGATTTTGATACTTGCACTTGATTTACATATGCTCTCAGAATTTAAACAATAATGTAGATTAGTTCGCAGCAATAATGAATCATTTACATGTTTGCATTAAATTTCATTTAAATTTAATTAACTTTAAATTTTCTTTTTACGAATAGAGAATGTTTATGGGTACAGGGTATGCTTTAAATTCGTATTATATAATATTTATATACTGATACGATCAGCCAGCAAGAATTTTTTATTTTTCAATTATTTAGTCTAATTTTTTAATTTATTTTTTAATTAATTAATTTTTTTTTAATTCCGAATTTCTTCTTTTGTTTACTGGCAAACTGCAAAACCTTCCATAAGTACTTTTAACTTAACTGAAATAACACTGAAAACTGAGATTGTTAACATTTTACTAGTAATGAAAATATTTTACACTACTTAAATGCTGCCAATTCCTTGATTACTAAGCACAGAAAACACTGAATTTTGTCAGATAATTTGGTCATACCTCATCATTTATGTGAAAGGAATCAACTAAATCAGAAGATGAAATGGGTACTCCAGCAGATGAGTCAATGTCAACCAATGGGTCTATAAAATTGCTATTGGGAGATAATGGTATTCCGATAGACTCCTGAAAAGACAAAAATATGAATAATTAGCTTAGAAATCAGTAAATGCTTTTATCAAAATTTAAAAACTTTTATATTCAAAGTTTGTAAAATAGCAACACTTTTTACACAGTTGCTTTGACTACATGTTAATGATTTTAAATATATAATAAAAGAGTTAACAATTTATATATCAAAAGAATGCTTCCCTTCCCCCCTCCATTTCATGCTAAAAAATTATGCTACATAAAAAGTGAAACAAAAACAATGAAATTAAAATGAACTAAAAGGTGACCAATTTTTAAATCCACTTATAATAAAATACAACAGAAAAATTCACTGCTTATCAAAATCAACGATTTTTGCTCACTTAGGTATTACAAACTGATTATTGCACAGTTTATAAATTTAAAAATTTAACTTTTACTCATAAAAACAAAGACCAGAAAATTCAGTAAGGGAATAAATTGCTACAGAATGACTGAAAATAGCAAAAATCAGGGGAAAGAACTAAAATGTTTTAAAAAAGATGAAAATATTGTAACTGTTTCCTATGCAATAAATAGTAGTGATTCAACAAAATATAAAAACACAATTCAATTATTCAAACACTGATGGCCAATTCTAAATTTTTGAGGAATAGTAATAAACTCTCCTGCTACTAATTTTGTGTGCTTCAAAGGATAGTTTTACTTTAGTTTTGTGAAAGAATTAAACATAGAAAATATTAAAAATTTCTAATTTTATATTATTTCAATTTCCATTCAATATTGTGAAAGTCACAGATGCAAGGATAGAGGCAATATAAATTCCTAACTGCTCATTAACCGTAAAATGATCAACTATATATTAAAATGATGTTCAAACTGCCAGAATTTTTTAGTAATCAGTACACATCATTGAAAATTCTCGAAACTATCTCTCGAATCCCCCTGATAATTTTGGACGTAGATACTGAAGTTCATGCACATCATTTAAAATTCTCGAAAACACCTCTTTAATTTATTAGATAAATCTAGAAAATGTATTAAATAAACACTTCTAATAAATCTAGTAGTTTATCTCGGGCTACACAAATGCTTCGACAAGCACATATTCCATCTATCTAACAGCCAAACTCTTCAACCTAGCTCTTTAATTCTGAGCTGTTTTCTAAATATATGGCAAATCAAAACTAATGTTACAAAAAGAAAATATACTACAGTCAAAAGTCTTTAATCCGGACTCATCGGGACTTTGGTGATTCCAGATTATCGGTTTTTCCGGATTATAGATCTTCAGTTTAAATCTGATAAGATGGTATGCAGAAATTACAAAATTAAAAATATGAAACCATAATTTATGAAATAAAGAGCAATTATGATCTAAAGGGTATCAAAATTTACAAAAAAAAAGTTTAATATTTATTTGTTTACTTTATTAAACATTTCTTTTAACGCGGGCATGCGTAAAGCATACATTACGCATAGTCGAAATTAGAAAATTGCAACCAGAAAAGTATTTGATGTGTATTCGTGATATTTATAATGATGAGGAATTTGATTTAAATTATATCAAGTACATCGAGATGAAATACTACATTTAGTAAGGAATTATAAGCCAAATAAAATAAAAACATCTGCCCTGAAGATAAGGATAGTGCTGACAGATATACTTCCAATTCATTGAACGCCGCGACATTCCCCCCCCCCCCACACACACAGAGCAGCGTGAAATTGATAAACAGATTTTGGAATGGTTAGAGAAACAAAGTATATGCCTTTATCCATTTTTTGCAGCAATTCCACTTTTTGTTTGATGGACATCGAAACATGCTTTCGCTTTGTAGATCCTTTGGCAGCTCCAGAATCGGAAATTCTTTTTGACATAATCGAAAGTTCAAGCTTACTTTTACTCTAACAGTCTGAAAACAATAATAAGGCGGATCCAATTAGAAGATTAAGGAACAATGCAATCTGGAACATTAACTGAAATATATAATTAGATAATTTTTTCTTAGCTTATGCCGTCCCATAATGTTGAAAATATGACTTATTGTAACCCTTTTTCTGTATCATCTCTCCTCCCTGAAATAATTCTAACTTTTACATAAGGTTTAGTTCTTATTTTAAAGGGATATAGCAATTACTTCTAGTTTTTTTTTTTCACTGCCACTGTTTGTATAAAGAATGGACTGTTCCAGCCTAATTAAGATGCGAAAACGAAACGATGTTACGTCATCTGGAAAGCTGAGTCGTCCCGACAGCTGATTGGCTGCCGTGAGATGATGTCATGTCTACTTCGGGTATAAGTATCTCGCATCGCTATGGCTTATTGCTTCACTTCGCTCGGAGTCGACTGTTGTTCTCTCTCATCGGCATACTCTCAGTTCGGAGGCTGCTCTCTCGAGTACTTCTTAACTGTGCATTTAGTTGATTAAACGTTTTTTCCTTCATTCTTAATTTTTCGGACGTTTTGGTTTCTCAAGTTAGATCACTATCTTGGATAAGGATTGTTCGAGACTTGGTGAATTGAAAGGAGGCATGGCGGTTTTGGATTGCTTTGGTAAGAATTCTATCTTTTGTTTCTTGATGCATTACCGTGCCAATGCAGCCCGTTAGCAGCTTAGGTTATGGAGACGGATGTAAAACGATTAAAATGGCTACGTAAGTATTACCCAGGAGTAGATGATTACACTATTAGAGACAAACTAATGCAGGAGTTAGACGCCCTTAAACAAAACAATTGCCCTGAAAACGATGCTAGGCTAAAAGATTTAAGCGAGCATATTGCTAGTATTACTATCAGTATGGAAAAGGATAATAAAGAAAAAATGGAAGGAGATTCACAAACCCCTAACTCATCCCAAAAATGGAAAAGAGAAATATTTTAACTAGAAACGCAAGCGGCAAAAAACGTAAAACGCAATCCACCGATAAAGAAAGATTTGTTACCCCGCGCGTTATGCACAAGCGTACACTATCAAATGAGGAACCGGAATATCCATCGCAAAAAAATAAATTCGGTCAGTTAAATGCTGATGACAAAATGGATGATGATAATAATGAACCATTCATTATACCAAAAAAGACTGCAGCTCACATTCCCCCCATCGTCCTCACAGATTTTGCAGGAAGTTGGGACAAATTAAAAGTTGAACTTGAAAATGATTTAAACATAAAAATATACACCGGTAATCTGTCAGGCAGCAGACTGACAATCAGAGTATTTGAATCAGATCACTATAGAACCATTACTTCATTGCTAAAAAAGCGAGAAATTCCATTTCACACCTTTAAGCTGAAATCAGAAAAGCCAATAAAAGCTATCACTAAGAAACTCCCCAAAACATCTGACATTGAGATTCTAAAACAAGAAATCTTGGATTTAGGAATCCCTGTTGGAAAGATAAGACAGACAACCGCCAAAAAAGATGGAGAAATAATTAAATTACCCATTTTCTTAGCAGAGGTGAAAAGAAACGCCGATGGGAAAAAGATCTTCAACATAAAGAAACTTCGAGGGTTAGACGTTCTCGTAGTAAACTACAAATCAGGCCCTGTGCAATGCCATAAGTGCCAGAGGTACGAACATACACGAGACCTGTGCAACTACACTCTTAGGTGCCTAAAATGCGCAGAAAACCACGAGACGCACTTATGCAAAATGCAAAAAGGTCTCAATGTTCCCATCTGTGTTCTTTGTGGAGAAAATCATGTTTCTTCCTACCGTGGTTGTAAAAAATCCCCAATTAATATCCAAAAACATATTGAGGAAGAAAAAACTGCAAAAAAAGTGCAGGAAAAAGATTTCCCCAAATTACCCAGCCGTAGTGCACAGGAAATCAGTGCTACCTCCCAAAATAACAATACCACAGAAACAACCAATCAAAAAGAACATTCTTTCTTTGAATGGGTGAAAATCCAAATTATGCAAGTTAAGAAATTCTTTACTAAATTCAAGACTGCCAAGTCTATATTCAAAAAGTTAGAAGTCGGCATTGCCGCATTTGATTACTGTTCAAGTCTGAATTATGAATTTTAGGCCCTCAACACATAACCCGAACCTGATTTCAGCTAGTACAAGCTTTTTAAGAATCTCATATTTTAACGCAAACGGCGTTTACAGTCAACTTCAAGAAATAATTCATTACTTGAGAAAATATAATGTTGATGTTATGATGATCAATGAGACGCATTTAAAACCAAGCAATAGAACAAATATTCCCGGATACAGCGTTCTTCGCGACGACCGAAGTCATAATAGAGGTGGAGGCACTGCCTTAATCATTAAAAATCATTTCAAGCACACCAGATTCAAAGTCCCCAATACTGGAAATTTAGAAAAAAACGGCCGCAGTAATTTACACAGGATTCAACGAGCCTTACCTCATCATTGCTGCTTACAACCCTCCAAATAATGCACTCAGAGCACAGGACTTAGATAAAATTACAAACTTTAATTTTCCCACCTTAGTAGCGGGCGACTTAAATGCAAAACACTACATTCGGAACAGCAGAAACATTAACAGAAATGGCCAAATTCTTAGCGATTACGCCCTAAGGAACAATATTAGAATACTTGCTCCAGATATTCCTACGATATATCACCACAATGGCAGCGGAGAAGTTCTTGATATCCCTATCATGAAAAACATTTCAGCAACACCTTATCTGGAAGCCAAAGATGATTTAGCTTCTGATCATAGACCCGTTCTTTTTTACTTTTATGGATTATATCCACCACTGCAAAAAACCCAACAAAAAGTTAATTGGAAAATTTTCAAAAATCACATGACTAGCATTCCCTGCAGAATCTCAATAAATAATTGCGCTGAATTAGAAAACACAGTTCATAATCTTAATACCAAGATTCAAGACGCCATTAAAAACACTACTTTCATCAGTAAGAGATATGATAGCAAAAACCTTCCAGAGCACATTTTAAATCTAATAAAGCAGCGAAATAACAGAAGAAAAATTTGGCAAATGACAAGAAACCCAAGAGATAAAACACACTTTAATTATCTTTCAAGAAAGATTAAACAAGAAATTATTAACCATAGCTCCAGAAGTTGGGATAACCTCCTTGAAAACATGGGTTTAGAAAAAAATGCAGTTTGGAAAATCGCAAGATCCCTCCGAAATACCCGAGCGCAACATCTGCATCAGATCGACTACATGGGTCACACATTCTACTCAGAATCCGACATAGCAGAAGTTCTAGCAAGCAACTTAAGTAAAGTTTTCAATAAACACGAAGAAGAAAATTCCAAACACAAGGAAGAAGTTAAGCAAGAAATAGTTAATATAAAAACCCGACATAATTCTAACTTCATTAAATTCCCTTCTCCAAATAAAGTTCAAAGCATTATTAAAAAACTCAAAAAACGGAAGGCAAGAGGGTACGACAACATAAACAATGAGGCTCTCCAAGCACTTCCAAGAAACTGTATTGTGTTACTTTGTAATATATTTAACGCATGCATTCGACTCACTCATTTCCCTCAGCAGTGGAAGTGGCAGCAGCATTCAATTATAATTACGATATTAAAGCCAGGAAAAAACCCCCATGAAGTCACAAGCTACAGACCGATTAGTTTACTCCCGGTAATAGGAAAAGGTTTCAACAGAATTTTAAATGACCGTTTGATTACTCTCCTTGAAACATTGGAAATTATTGACGAAAACCAATTTGGATTTAGGAGAGGCCATTCTACCCCACACCAAATCCTAAACTTAATAGAATATATTGCTCTAAATTTCCAGAAAAAGACCGCAGTTGCTGCATGTTACCTCGATTTCGAAAAAGCTTTCGATCGAGTGTGGCATGCAGGACTTGTGTACAAGCTTTCAAACTGCATACTTCCTAATAGCTTTCTAAAACTGATTATTTCATTTCTCAAAAGAAGAACTTTTCAAGTTAGATGCAGTGATTCTCTCTCCAGCAAGAAAGTAATGTACAAAGGCATCCCACAGGGAAGCGTACTTTCGCCAAAACTATTTTGCATTTTTGTCAATGACATGCCTCAGCCTTTTTCTTCAACTGTTTTAAAGTATGCTGATGACACTATGGTTTTAACTAACTCCCTGAACCCTCAAAATGCTGTAGACAAGCTGACGTACCAAATTAATGAAATAGATGCATGGTGCAAGCTATGGAAGATTAAAGTGAACCCTTCTAAATGTAACATAGTAATTTACAGATGGTATAAAAAATTGTTCCCGCTTAATATTGACATAAAAATTGACAATATCCCAATTCCTGTTGTAAATTCTTACAACTATCTTGGAGTGCATATTGATAGAACTCTCTCTTTTCATGATCATGTGACTTACGCGACGAATAAAGCTAACGCAGCAGTCATGGTCATCTACCCGTTATTAGAACGAAATTCTAAATTGGATTTAAAGATTAAAAGACCACTTTATATGACCTTAATTCGCCCAGTTTTATTGTATGCCGTACCTGCCTGGGCTACAGCAACGAAAACAGACAGACAGAAGATGAATGTGTTGCAAAACAAGATACTTCGATCTATTACAAACGCTCCCTGGTTCATAAGAAACTCGCAGCTCTATGAAGAGTTAAATTCTATCAATTCAGGAACAGATTCTGACCACAGCACACAATTTTTTCACAAGTATGCAAAATTCTCCATACTCTGCCAGAAATCTTACTGCCTACGATCCCACTCAGCAGAGTGTTGTAAAACGCCCACGTTCAATCCACCACAACCCACGGTGGTGGTGATGTACATAATGTAAATATTTCATTTTTTTTTTTCGTATCTTATTTACTCACTTTTTTTGTCTAGTTTGTGTTTAGCGTTTTGCACCAAGGACTTTGTGATTTTTATAAATCATCTTGACAAAGCGAACTGTGCACCGTTTTTGTGTATAGCCAAGTTTGGTGTTATTTTAAAATGTGCTTTTCGTGTTTCTTCAACGGACTTTGATTTTGCAAAGCCATTGAACTGTGTAATTTAAATATTTACGAACGTGGAAATTATTTACTCTCTGAAAAAAATTGCATGCATTTTAGATATCAGCTTTTTGCGTCTCATCATCATAACTGCTCTGCTTAACGCACGGATCAATCTGAATTTGACTTTACGATGTACTTGTTTCTCCTGCTCTATGCATGCTCGCGTAGCTGCTAACTGTGTGTAAGACTTCAGCCGCACCTACTCACGTATTTACAAAGGCATTATTGCTTAAATGGACTAATTTCAGCATCTTTGTTTAAATGCTTGAAGTTTCACCAAGGAATGATTTTCCTGACTTGCCACCTATGTTTCTTAGTTTTTTCGTCCCCAGGACGCGGCACACAAGACAGTGTGCCTTTGATTGAAAAAATAAATAAATAAAGTAAGAGCCCAAGAGCCAATATATCTACTGGGATTACTCTTTGTAGTAGTTAAATTTACGATCCAGATCCAGATCCAGCTTATTGCTTCTGGTTCCTGTTTCATTGCTCCTTGGTGTGCCGTTCCAGTACTCATTGGAAGACGCACGTGCCGTCTAGCGATAAGTACTGTGGTTCCAGTCCATGATGATTTTTCCTGGATTCTGCAAAGCGGCTACGATGTGAGCAACTGCTGTGGGCGGCATCCTGTTTCTGTGGTTCGGCAGCGATAGATCTCAGGTTGTGGTTCCTGGTTGTCAACTGCCGTGGGCGGCATCCTGTTTTCGAAGTTAAGGGACATCAAATTTGAAGCTGTTATTTCCGGTGAGCAACTGTCGTGGGCGGCAATCTGTTCTATGGTTGGATAAATTCCAAGTTATGAGGTCTCATGTGTAACTACAGTGAGCAGCTTTTGTCAGTTCAAATGCACTCAAGGTTTAGTTTAATTTTTCAGGTGCATTCTTGGCCAAAAAGGCATGGACCTATTTATAGTGAAGTGAAATTCATATTAACCGTGTAGGTTTTGTAACCGTGTTTTGTTTGTAACTGCGTCTGTGATATGTTTTTCACATATTGAATGCCAGTATTCGAAGGTCAGGTAATATATTTGCAGTATCATTAATAGTGTAATATTCTTTAAAGGAAAAACCCTTGGGGTTAATGAATAGTCAACTAAATGTAATTTTTGATAATGTTACATTCTTTAAGTTTCTGGTGTTGATTAAATTTATTTATTGTATTTTTATTTATATATATATTGTTAATAAATTGGTTAAGTTTAAAATTTTTGTCTTCAATGTCTGCACAGTATATAACGTAGGGAGCTTGCTTCTATTGCTATTTCTGCTAAATGTTTTTATAACTTTAAACTTTGGTTTTGCATCATTTTGATTATGGGCCCAGCACCCTGAGTTATCTTTGTTGCAGACTTTTGAAGTTTTAATTAATTTAGGGCTTAAGAGACTGGGGGGTGGTTTTTGTTGAATTTCAAATATGGCTACTGTTAATGTTATGTACAGTATTGCTAAACTTGATGCATATAGCTACTTTACATGGTCTAAAGATATGAAGTTTGTCTTAAATGAGAAAAATGCTTAGTTTTTGGTTAAAGGTATTGAAAAATGTCCTGAGTTATATGATGTTAAGGGTATTACAAAAGAAATTGTTGCCGACTATCAAAATAGAAGTCGTTTGGCATTACCATTGATTTATATGAATGTAAGTCCTGAATATAGAAGCTTGATAAGTGAAATTGATGACCCGGTAGTGGCATGGAATACGCTTGCTAAATACTTTCAGCCAGATTATCGATCAAGACATATGTCCCTGTTTTCAGAGTTCTTAAATTGTAAAATTAAGCCAAATGAAAGTATTAGTTTCTTTTCTTCTAGATTAAAACGCGTAACTGAACAGTTGGCTGATATTAATCAGACTGTAAGAGACGTATATATATGTTTCCAGTTTCTTAGGTTCCTTCCAGATAAATATGATCAGATAGTTCAGAACGTTTTGAGGTGGCCAGATGAAAAATTTATATTTAAAAATGTTGAACTGGAAATATTTGCAGAGGAAACACGTCTTAATTTAAGGGAGATAGATAGAGAAAATTCTAATAAGACTATAGAAGTTCAAAGTACTCACTTTGAACCCAAATTTAAGGAGAATAAAGGGTTCAAGTGTTATAAATGTGGCTGTCCAGGTTATATTCAAAAGTACAGTAGAATGAAAGGTAATTTTTCCACATCACCCAGCTGTATCTAGTAATAATAAAACATCCCCTAAACATAAGTCTAAACCCAAGTTACATAAAAGTAAAAATGATTCCCATGCTCAGTCCCTTTTCATAGCTCAAGCTAATGTTAACACCTTGGAGGAAAATGATGACAGTTGGATTCTTGATACTGCTGCATCTAATCATTTTGGTAAAAATCATGAATTGTACGATACTTTTTCTCCTGTGAAGAATGAGAACATGCTAGTAGCTGTTGATGGGGCAACTTTTCCAATTCATGGGAAAGGTACTGTTAAAATGAAATTTGGGGATAAAATTATTTTGTTTAAAAATGTTTTATACTCACCTGAACTGAGACGAAATTTAATATCTGGACCTAAGATGAATATCAATGGAGCAAAATTTTATGGTAAAAATGGGCAAATTAAAATTACTAATGATAAAAATGAAATTATTTTTAAGGCTAAGTTGATAGGAGGTAATTATCACGTATTCCCAAAAATAGTGAAAAAGGGGGTCAAATCTGTGACATTTGAAGCATCCAAAGTTCAACATAACAATAGTAAATTATGGCATGGTCGGTTTGGTCATAAAAATTATAACCTCTCTGTCACTTTCTTCACTATGGGAAGCAGTATTTTCTGGATCTAGAACCATACTACAGATTTCGCCGTCTGTTAATTGATTGATAATTGGCATTGTCATCGCAATGAAAAACTTCTATTATATCATTCTCATTTATTACCGCTTCTCCACATTTCTTTACAAAATCCAATAACTGGAAAATTTCACCTTTGGTTTGCAATGTCCAAAAACCTTCAAATTAGCTGCTATCATCTTCATCACGTATCTGGAGACACATCCTCCCAATGTGCATTAATGCGCATGCGTATAGCATACAAAAAAAAGGTTGAGGCCTTGAGGTCCAGATTATAGATTATTCTGGATGATGGACATCCGGATTACAGACTTTGTACTGTATCAGAAATTAAATTAGTGATTAAAAAAGTGGCACTACATGATTTCTATTTCAAATTCATTCGTATTAAAAAATGAAACAATATTCAAAACAAGTTGCATTTCAGATGGCAAGTAGCTCACGAGCTGCAGTTAAGGTGTTAGAAAAACAAATATGGCTCGCGAGCTGCAGTTTGGCCATGTCTGTTACATACAGTTGCAAGTAAATTTAAGATTTATTATTATACCAATTCACGTCCTCTCCCATCCGCGAAAATTTCTCCCCAGAGGCCGTCTGTTTTTCCTAGCATGTAATGTTGTTTTCTCTGTACATCAACACTTTCCACACAGAACTTTTGTAGTGGATGAATGTCAATGAATAATAATATTACCTAACTGTGAAAACATTTCTGTGGCACTTATATAATACCTAACTTGAGCTTTTTTTCAGTCCTTTTGGGTTTATGACTTCAACCATGCTTTAGCTACTTTTTAACATAAGCTTTAAGTCTATAATCTGAGATGGAACAATCCCCTTCATTAAGACTATATAAAATTCTCCATAAATTATGAATTCCTGGCACAAATAATGAATAACAACTGTTGCCTCCTACATGGCAATATAAGTTTTGTACAGCGCATTGTTTCTGCGCAATTTTTAGTTAGTTAAGATTCGAACTCCTAGCGCAGCATACATGTTTTGATCCCGTATGGTCGGGAATTTACCATTTTCGATTTAGATTTTTAGTTATGATACAGTCCACGAAATAAAATTGTTGTTGTAAAGTTGTCTTTAGTCTACCAGCGACCTCAAAACATTGGTCATCGTCGAGACGAAGATAATTAGAATAAAAAATGGCTAATGAAGACATAACTACGTTGAACAGAAAATGTGGTGGTATTAGAACACAAATAAGGAAATTAAAGTCGTCTGTCAGTGGAAAAAGTGATGATTTTGGTTTCGAACAAATAGAAGTATTGCAAGAAAAAGTGCACAAGTTAAATAAACAAATTGATGAACTTAGCTTGGATTATTACAAAGTGTGCAAAGATAAAGAAATATCAGACATTGAAGCTACTTTTGAAGAAATCGAGATGGATATTACCAGTGTTCAGGTAAGCCTGAAATGTCTTTATACTTCATTATGTAGAAAGAATGCAAGTAATGAGTAGGCAAATAATAGTATCCCAGAAACAAGAAGTAATTCATTGAATTATTGCCTGAAATAACATTACCTAAATTTTCTGGCAATTTCGAAGACTGGAATTTATTTAAAAACCAATTTTTAGCTTTAATTTCATCTAATAGACAATTAAAAGATTCTCAGAAATTGTTTTATTTACAATCTTGTTTAATTAATGATGCAAAGCAGCTACAAACAATAGATGATACATTTTCTTCCTTATTTAAGGCACTTGAAGAAAGATATGATAATAAGAGACTGGTTGTAAATTCTCATATCAATGAATTACTTTCTATTGAAAAAATAGTTCATGAAAATCCTAAAGATTTATGCTCATTAATTGATAAAGTTCAGAAACATTTAAGAGCATTAAAAGTTATGGAATTAAATATGGATAAATTAAGCGAGGCTTTGCTGATTAATATTATTCTTAATAAAATAGATAAAGAATCACGTAAGCAATTTGAAATGTCATTAAATAGTAATGATTTATGTGAATAGGATTCTTTCATGACATCTCTTCAAAAGCGATGCCAGATGTTAAAAAATATGCAAAACAAAACTGTATTTGCAAAAACAAAACAAAACATTCCTCCAAATAAAGTTGGATCGTTAGTGTCAAAAACGAATAATAATAATAAATTTATGTGTCCGGTTTGCAAAGATAATCACGCAATTTTTAAATGCGAAACATTTCTAGCATTAAATCCCATGGAACGATACGAAATGATTAAAAAGCTTTCTTTGTGCATTAATTGTTTACAATCGAATCATTAAGTAGCTTCCTGTCAGTCTAGACACTTTTGCTCGGTTTGCAAATTAAAACATAATTCACTTCTTCATCGGAATGACGGATCCATGTCATCTGCAACGAGTGGGGGGAAAGCAAAGTGAAACTACGCCCTCCCCAGAGAACCGCAAAAATGAGGCTGTTTTGAATAGCAATAAATCAACAGAAAAAGCGTTATTGTTATCGGCATGTCTTTTTTCGAAAAATAAAACTGTTCTCCTTTCAACTGCGATTGTTTGGGTTAGAAATATTTATGGCCAATTCGTTAAAGCAAGAACAGTTCTTGACTCAGGCTTAATATCAAATTTTGCTACATATGAATTCTGTGAGCATGCAAATTTAAAAAAGGAAAGAATAAATATTCCCATTTCTAGTTTAAATGGGAAAATTTCAAACATTAAATCTCGTACTTGTGCTTCTATTTTTAATGGAAATAATACATTCTCTGCTTCATTAAATTTTTTAGTTGTAAATAAAATCACAGATTTAGTACCTTCTACAAAATTAAATATTGAAGTCTCAATCAAGGAGAAATCATCATATACCAAAAGATATTTTATCAACAATTGCCAGACTTTATGATCCTTTAGGACTGATTGGTCCGGTAATCACAAAGCCAAGATATTTTTACAGAAATTATGGGTTCAAAAATTGAGTTGGGATGAACCACTTTTTGCAACTATTGCTCACGAATGGCAACAGATAGTTTCAAATTTACAGACTGTGGAAAACATAAAAATTAATCATTGCATCCTCTCCAATCATCCAAGCAAGATTTCACTCATTGGATATGCAGATGCTTTGGAAGCCGCTTATGGTGCAGTTGTCTACTTAATTTGTGTCGATGAAGATCACGGCTCGCCATCTCATCTACTAGCCAGCAAATCTCGTGTGGCTCCATTGAAAACTTTATCTATTCCAAGATTGGAACTTTGTGCATGTTTGTTATTGGCTCATCTGATTTTGAAAGTTAGCAACTCATTGAAGATGCATTTAGATGACATCATTCTGTGCACTGATTCAACGATAGCACTGTCATGGTTAAAGACTTCTCCTCATCTTTTGAAGACCTTTGTTGCAAATAGAGTCTCCAAAATCCAAAGACTAGTAGAGCCACGACACTGGAAGCACGTATCATCAGCAAATAATCCGGCAGATCTGATTTCTCGTGGTGCTTATCCTCATGAACTTGTGACATCTTCCTTGTGGTGGAATGGTCCTGAACAGAACGAACTTAGTGATGCTTCTTTATTTGAACTTGATAAAACTCTCATAGATTCTTCTGCTTATCAGGATGAACTTAAGAAACCTTTAGATGTTAATTTGAACTGCAATTTAAACTTGTTTTGGAATACGTTTTTTGAATTAACAAATAATTATGTTAAACTAATTAGAATTTTAAGTCTTATTTTCAGGTTTCTGTCCAATCTGAAAAGTCCAGTGAAGAAAACAGGCCCCATTAGTAGCACTAAACATCAAGATGCGGAAATGCACTTGATAAAAATGGTTCAGGTAATAGAATTTGCAGAGGAGATTAAATCACTTCAAGATCACAGAGTAATCAAAAGTCAGCCAAAAACTTTAAATCCATTTTTAGATGGAAAGGATATATTACGTGTGGGCGGTCACTTAACTCATGCCACAATTAATTACGATTCTAAACATCAAATTTTATTGCCAAAAAATCATAAGCTTACCAAGCTAATATTTATTCATTATTATTTGAAAAATTTTCATGCTGGTCCTCAAGCATTGTTACATTTTGTTAGGGAAAGGTTTTAGCCCATTGGTGGCAAGGACATAGCTAGAAAAACAGTTCATGAATGTGTAATTTGTTTTCGTCATAAACCTATCATTTCAGATCAATTAATGGCCGATTTAACCTCCTGAACGTGTAAATCCAAATCTAACCTTTCATAACACAGGGATAAATTTTGCAGGTCCTTTTCTAATCAAATATAGAAATCAAAGGAAAGGTAGTTTACATAAAGTTTATATAGCAATCTTTGTTTGCTTAGTTACAAAAGCGATTCATTTAGAAATAGTATTTGACTTAACATCTGAAGCCTTTATTGCATGTTTAAAATGATTTTTTTCGCATAGAGGTAAAAGCATGTCTGTTTAGTGACAGTGCAACTAATTTTGTAGGAGCTCACAAAGAGTTAAAGAAACTTGCTTCTTTAGTTACTGTCCCTGACGAAGTTTTGGGTAAGTATTTGGCATCTGAAAATATCTCTTGGAAATTTATTCCTCCTCGTGCCCCCAATTTTGGTGGAATTTGGGAGGCCGGAATCAAATCTTTCAAATTTCATCTTAAAAGAACTATTTCCGATGCAAAACTAACATATGAAGAATTTTTAACCGTAATTGATCAAATTGAAGGAATACTAAATTCGAGACCTCTTTCTCCTTTATCGTCTGAACCTTCAGATTACGAACCCTTGACGCCAGGTCACTTTTTAATAGGTAGACCCATAAACCCAATTGTAGAACCTCGAATTTTGGACTTGTCAGAAAGTAGATTGTCAAGATGGCAAAAATTAACTAAAATGGTACACATTATATGGAAATGATGGATAACTGACTATCTTAATCACTTGCAACAACGAAAGAAATGGTATTTTTCAAAGGACAATATAAAGAAAAATACAACGGTTATTATTAAAGATGAACATTTACCTCCATTTAAATGGTTACTAGGAAGAATTGATCAGACAATTCCTGGTAAAGATGGTAAGATATGAGTAGTAGTCATTAACACAAAGTTTGGTCCAATTAAAAGGCAAATATCAAAAATTTGTTTATTGCCTATTGAGGATAACTTCAAGGATTAAGTTTTATTGTTAATAAAATATACATTGTTCTTTATTATACTTATATTTTGGTAATTTTGATGAAAAATGCCAATATTTTTTACTGTTTGAAATGTTGATATACTTACCATAATTATTGAAAAAATTTGCAAATGTTCAAACTTTATAGAATTTTCTGAATTATTTCATTCTGTAAATGATTTACTAACTTTATATCTTTTGTTAATGCTTAAAAAAATGAATAGCTGAATTGTTATTGATATTGAATTGTATAATTAGATTTATTTTGCATATCATAGATATTGCAACGTGGGGCAGTATGTTGCCTCCTATGCGGCAATATAAGTTTTGTACAGCGCATTGTTTCTGCGCAACTTTAAAATTATGTACAGCGCATTATTTCTGCGCAATTTTTAATTAGTTAAGATTCGAACTCCTAGCGTAGCATACATGTTTTGATCCCGTATGGTCGGGAATTTATCATTTTCGATTTAGATTTTTAGTTATGATACAGTCCACGAAATAAAATTGTTGTTGTTGTTGTAAAGTTGTCTTTAGTCTACAGTCTAACCAGCGACCTCAAAACAACAAATAAATTCTATTTCTCATTACATTTAATAGAACTTTTAATAGAACTGTACCTTGAATAAATGCGTTTACAAAACAAACTGCTGGTTGCTTTGCCTTTTATGTAATATGCTCCACATAGTTCTGTTCAATAACTACGTAATCAATATGAATAAAGTTTTAAGGAAAAATAGAAACAAATTTAAATTCCTAATCCTAAAATGAGAGAAAATTAATGCTACAGTTGCAGTGCTAATAAATAACTAGAGAATTAGCAAAGAAAAAGGCAAAATAACCTAATTAAGTGTCATGTTATCAGGGCAATGAATAGAAATTTTTTTGATTATAAGACTGAGGAAAAGACCACATATTTTCTTCAATACTTCTAACGCTAAAAATATAGGCTATAATGTAATAGTATAAAGAAAAAGAAAATAGAAAATAACATCATATTTCACCATCTGATACAAACTTGTATGCAGTTAACAACAGAAGACGAATTTTTCTTTTAATTACAATTTATTCACACACATTTTTGTTAATTCAATTATATAAAAAGACGTATTAACCCTTTTGTCGTCCTCTCCTGTCTGCAAAAATTTCTCCCCAGCGGCCGTCTGTTTTTCGTAGCATGTAATGTTGTTTTCTCTGTACATCAAAACTTTCCATACAGAACTTTCGTAGTGGATGAATGTCAATGAATAATAAGTAAAATTATAAGGAAATAAAGCATAATGGAATAATAATATCTCTGCTTCTTTCTAACTGCAGTATAATTTGATAACATCTGTTCCATGCGGTCCACTCCTCCCATTTTGTTGTTGTAATTTTTTACAATTATTGTTTTTTTTACAGTTCTTTTCAGTGTTCCAACATTAATCATCGAGTTATTATGGACTATACTCATCAAACGTATCTAGCCACTCACTGTCTTGTGTCTTATATAAAATGGCACGGATATTCATAAAACCCGGGGCAAATTCAATTAGAAATAGAATACCTGATTAGTGCTATTAGAGTAAACAAAAATAAAACTCAAACAAGTAAACATTTAGAAAGCATTTTAAACGTTTAAAAGTTTTTAAATGTAGAATGAGGCTTATAGTGCGTTATGGCCGCCCTGCGAAAGTTTCCCTTGAACATGCTAGACGCGTTACGGACGACGAAGAGGTTAATAGAATATACAACTTCCATAATTAGAATATACATTTTCAAAACCTAAACTGAATATACAATTTGAAAAATCTGCTGAAATTTTCTAGCTTTAAATTTTAATTTAAATCACATAAAAGTTTTTATTTACTTTATGTTTTGTTTATACACATATAGTACAAAGTCCGTAACCCGATCATCAATTTAGATCTGGTAAGATAGCATGCAGAAATTATACAATTAAAAATATGAAACCGTAATTTATGAAATAAAGAGCAATTTTGATCTAAAGAGTATCAAAATTTACAAAAAAAAAAAAAAAAAAAAAAAAAAGCTTAATAGTTATTTTACTTTATTAAACATTTCTTTCAATGTAAGTTGTTTAAGTTGCTTTGTTTTTTGTGCTAATACTTTCTCTTTAATTCTATAAACAGACATAATTTCTTCTTCAGTTACAAAGTTACACTGTACAAGTCCTGTAATTGCTGTGTCAAGAATACCAATTAAATTGTCAATCGAAATTTTATCATTTCCAATAACCTCTCTGTCACTTTCTTCACTATCGGAAGCGCACATGGGTAAACGCTTTACGCGCATGCATGGCGGACGCGCACATTGAACACGCATGCGTAAGTTTGTGGCTTTAAGGTCCGGATTATAGATCATTCTGGATAATGGACGTCCGGATTACGGATTTTATACTGTATAAAACAAAACAAAATTTTAAAGAAGTATAAAATATCTCGTGAAATGTAGAAATTTGTGATCATATACAATTTATCTGCAGCTATAGTTAACATAAGAGTATTATTGCAAGTTAAAAAAAATTACGGCAATTGCCTTGCAAAAATAATCAGGCTAGCACATATTTTGCAAACAATTCTTTTCTACTTAATCAACATTGATACAAAGCATGAAAAATTATACTTTAATCAAACACTGAATGATGATGGTAGGAAGATTTAAATTCTGATTAGAATTATCAATAAATATTGTTCAGATGTGAACTTATTTCTGGTAATAAAGTACATAAAGGATTTAAATAATAATAAATTATGGTAATAAATTACATAACCACAGAAATTTACAGTTAATTAGAAAATTATCCGTCAGCTTATTTATTTACGACTCATTCTCGAAACATAATTTTGCAGTGTTTCACTTTTGAGTGCATTGCCATACGACTAAACATATGATATTTATCTTTCATATTTAATACTACTGATTAACTAAGCTACAAAAAAATGATGCGGTTCTTAATACTAATTTTTTAATTTTGCATACAATTGATTTTAATAAAAATGCATTAACTCATAATACATCTAATTAAAACTAATATTTTTATAGAATTACGTTATGTATTTTTTTCACTTTTCAAATATACAGAAGATGTAATGTTCACATGTTCATCGAAATGCATATTCATCTATTACTATGTTTTTCCATACCACTTGGGCCATCTCTATTGATAATTCCTACTGATAAACCATATTAACAGCCCTTCTGCGTGAATGTTAAAATCTAAACCCTTTCAGACATTTTAAAATTTATTTGTTTATTTTACTACATGTTGCAAGAACTGAAAATAAAAAATTTTAAAATTCATACCAGTTTCTAATATAAATTTTAATTTAGAAAAATTTAATTTATGAGCACAAATATAACAATTTTCGGTACTTACGGAAAATTCCATCGACCATTTTTGCCTATTATATAAAAGATGCCAAACTACATGATTGTTCACCAAAAATGGAAAAATCTTCTACAAACACACTGGGTTTGCAAAAACCTTGATTACACATGTTAGTTATTATTCTTAAGTAAAGATTCCTTTTTTCCCCTCTATCACACATTTTCGAAAAAAAAAAAATATTATTAAAATTTGGAACCTGTCTACTACAGAAGAGCACTTATTAAATAGAAAAGCACTTATGTAAAAACACTTAATGTAAAAACTCTTAACAGACTTTGAACGCGGAATGGTAGTTGGAGCTAGACGCATGGGTCATTCCATTTCGGATATCGTTAGGGAATTCAACATTCCGAGATCCACAGTGTGAAGAGTGTGCCGAGAGTATCTAATTTCAGGCATAACATCCCACCATGGACAGCGCAGTGGCCGACCACCTGCACTTAACGACCGAGACCAGCGACGTCTGCGTAAAGTTGTCAATGTTCACAGACAAGCAACATCATTGATTCCACATTGATTTCTGCGTCAAATACCCGCAGAAATCAATGTGGGACGTACGAGGGACATGTCCGATAGGGCAGTGCGGCGAAATTTGTCTTCCTTGGGCAATGCCAGCAGAAGACCGACTCCAGTGCCTTTACTGACAGCACGACATCGCCTGCAGCGACTCTCGTGGGCTCGTGAGCATATCGGTTGGTCCCTAAACAAATGGAAAACCGTGGCTTGGTCAGATGAGTCATGATTTCAGTTGGTAATAGCTGATGGTAGGGTTCGAGTGTGGCGCAGACCCCACGAAACCATGGACCCAAGTTGTCAACAAGGCACTGTTCAAGCTGGTGGTGGTTCCATAATGGTCTGGGCTGTTTTTACATGGCATTTGATCCTCTGGTGTAACTGAACTGATCATTGACTGGAAATGGATACCTTCAGCTACTTGGAGATCACTTACAGCCATTCATGGACTTTATGTACTCAAACAACGATGGGATTTTTATGGATGACAATGCGCCATGTCACCGGGCCACAATTGTTCACGATTGGTTAGAAGAACATTCTGGACGATTCCAGCGAATGATCTGGCCACCTAGATCGCCCAACATGAATCCCATTAAACATTTATGGGACATCATCGAGAGGTCAGTTCGTGCCCAAAACCCTGCACCGTCAAACACTTTCACAATTATGGACGTCTATAGAGGCAGCATGGCTCAATACTCCTGCAGGGGACTTCCAACGACTTGTTGAGTCCATGCCACGTCGAGTTGCTGCACTTCGCTGAGCAAAAGGAGGACCGACAAAATATTAAGAGGTATCCCATGACTTTTGTCACTTCAGTGTATATTTTCTTAATAAAAAGTAATGGAATTTTTTAATGAAAAATTAAATATAAATAAATGATAATATAATAAATTTGAAAGAAAAATAAGAATAAAATGTTTTTTTCTTGTATTTAGAATTTTTTTTTTTTTTTTTTTTTTTTTTTGATTTGGTGCGATTGGCGCCGTCTCTCGTGGTCGATGGGATTTTCCGTAAGTACCCAATCTTCTTATGGAATATGAAAATGACACTGCTTACATCATCAAAATGACCAATATCATCAGGACTATATTGAATTGGGTCTTCAAAATCATTTGCAAATGTTTCACTCAAGTGTTCAATTTCCTTAATGATGCCAGTTTCCTAAATATAAAAAAAGAAATCACATCATTATGATTTTAACCACTAAAAAATATTATTAAATGTGCTATATTAAATGTGCATACATAAAAAAATATTAGATTAAAATTGGTTACCATTTTAATTATCAAATTTAAGTTACAATACTTTAATTCTACAATTTAGTGTGAAATTTGGGCCTGTTTAAGAGAGATGAATTTCTTTATGTTTGGTCTTATTTCACTTAAATTTAACCATAAATTTAAAGGATCCAATTTAAATTTTGTTCTGTATTTCTTTTTCAAATAAAACGTAAAAGAAAATACTTGTTCACACAAATAGTTTGTGAAAAGAGGCAATAAAAATGTAACAACTTTATTTGAAACTCCTTTAAATTCTTTTTTTCAGTTCAGCCAAAAGTTAACAGGTGTGTTATTTTTGAAATCTTCAGTTAGAGTTTGATCACAGAAAATCTCTATCAATTGTTCTTTTTCTTTATGAGATTTTTGAATTTAATATTTACAAATACTTTGTGTAACACGTATTTATCTCTTGCATACCACTGGTTGAGATTCGCTGACTTATATTATGGATGATAAACTGAATAAGCATGAAACAGTTAAATCTATTGTATTGCAAGAATTTGAGCCAATTCCTCAATTATGCCTTGATCATTTTAGAAGAAGAAATTCGCAACTTAATGAAACGTATATAAAATTTGTGTCTCATTTGGTAACAAGTTGGGACCATTATTTAAAACTAAGAATAGAGTCAAACTTATAAAATGTAAATGAACTAGTTATAACAGATAAACTGCTTCACATTCTGGAAGAAGATATTGCTTCACCCATTTCTGTATGACACCATGACAAATAATTTAGACCCATTGAGTTTGCTATGGAAGTTGATTTATGGTACATATTTTGTGGCAAAAAATGGACAGAAAATTCAAGCAACTAAAAGACCATCTTGGGCAAAAAATATCAAATGTATTCTTGTCAGATGTCAAAAGTTTAAAGCATATTTTTCAAATATTGCTAATCACCTCTTGCATAAATGCCCTGTTACAAATGATTGTCTGTTAATGATCATAATGAGTGAGTAAAAACTAATAATTATTGTTTCAATTGCCTAGGAAAACACCAAATGCCAATTTGTAAATCAAAATGCTTGCATAGTCTTTGCAAGCATAGGCACCACGTAACCTTGCATTTTCAGAGTGAATAAAAAAAAAAATGTGTACAGAGTATAAATGTAACTCTTCTTATGCCAGCATTCTTTTCCCTACAGCTGCAGACTTTTACTGCCACAGCAAATAAACAAGAAAATCAAAAGTATTTTGAGGTTACAAGTTAAAAAATTTTTGAAGACAGTATTGCATAGCACTTGTTTGTATTTTAAACGATGCTAAGGGAAATAAATTTTCTGTTTAGGATCTCCTTAAACTTGCTACTAATTCTAATTCTTTGAGTAAGAGATGCGCAAATAAACATAATTTATGAGAAAAAAATAAAATATTGCAGTGTCAGGTTTGAATATGTTGTCACCTGCTACAATTGCCAGAGAGTTGAATAATTTTAAATTAAATGTAGAATTTGTAGTTGTTTCAAGAATAAAAGAACTGACTCATGATATTTCGTTTTCCAAATAAATAACCTTAAGTTAGCAGATATAGACTTTAATATTAGGTCCTACTGTTTTACTGTTAGGAGATGAAAATTTCTACGAGATTTTAAAACCAGGACAAATTTATCTATCTAATACTAACTTAGAACTTAAGTTTGTGGTAAGTGGTAGTATGCTAGGAACAAGACACTGTAGGATTGTTAATTTTTTTTTTTTTTTTAATCCAATGGTGGACATTTCCCTACTCAGCAGTGGCCACTCCTAAGACCAGAAGTGGTGGCCATTTTATTGTGGAAGAACCTAAAAAGTGGCAACCGTTGCCTCCTATGTAGCGACAGACAGTCACAACCATGCCTTCTATGGAATTCGAACCCAAGCCCTTAGGTACTGCAAAAGGCTCCCCTAACCAATATACTGTCAGGGCGGTACGAGATTATTAATAACTGTACTCGGTAAAAAAATATTTCAGGGTGCCCCTTGGCAAAAATTGGCAACTGGCCAGCAAGGCATAATTTCAAGATGGCTGCTACCCAAATTCATAAAATTGGATTACTTAGAGGAGAACGCATGTTAAGAAATAGTAATTTTCCTTATGAGAAAATTTTCACATTATTTTGCCTTCTAAACATAAAATAACAGAGTTAACAATTTATTACTATCCTTTTAAATACCTACATGTAGGTCCTCAATCCTTATTATATCATGAGATAAAAATTTTGGAACTTACATCGCAGAAGCTTTTGTAAGAAAATATACACACTTGTTCAGTTTCAAGGTGAAATCAGTAATGTTAAATCAAGCTATGAATGATTTACTCAGTGAAAGAGTATTAAAAATTTCAATTTTAATATAATTGGAAGGGACTTTTCTGGTCCTTTCTCTACCAGATCAGTGAAATGTGGTTTTTCAAAAAAATTTATGCACATATATTTATTTGTTTTGCAACTAAAGCCATTCATCTAGAAAGTGCTATTGATTTAATGTTTACCTTTATTGAAACATTAACGATTCAACTTAAGAAGAGGAAAATCTACTAAGTTTTTAACTTATAATGCCTCCCAAAAAATTGTTGTGCTAGTAGTGAAATTAAAAAATTGCACAATTTAGTAATCAAACCAGATAATGCTTTATGCTTTTTCTGTTTAGGATCTCCTTAAGTATCTGAAGTATATTTAGTGTCTGAAGAAATAGAATGCAGAATGAATTTCTGCCCCCAAGAGGACTTAACTTTGGGTGTCAGGTGTCAAAGCTTTTAAATATAACTTGCAGCCTAACTAGGATAGTGGTTAGTGACACTTACTGCCATACCGAAAGGCCCGGATTTGAGTCCCGGAGAAAATATGAATGTTTGTAAAAGTATAGTGTCTGTGTAGCATGGAGGCACTAAATATGTGGCGAGCTGAAAGTTCTCTTGGGTAGGAGACCCTCGGACCCATCCCCCTGGGTGCTTTCCATCAAAATTGAGGGTGCAACTGAGCAAAATCATACTGTAAAGCACTCAATGTTCTTGCCAATGACAAGCACTATCTTGCACTCCTTGCCACAAAAAATTTCGTGGGCTTGTGCTGATGCTACTATCAGACAAGTGAGATAAGTCACAACAAATATTACCTGAAAAGAGTTGTTGGCAATTTGAAATTAACACATCAGGAATTTAACTGCAAAATTATTCAAACTGAGGGAATGTTAAACTCCTGTTCTTTTTACCAGTTGTGAAATCAGGCCTTCACTATCCTAGACTATTTATGATTGGTGAGCCACGTTGCAAAGATCCTATTTTCCTCTTTTGCTACTTTATAAGCTTTTTTTGTTTATTCATCTTATTATTATTAAAATAATAATATCCATTTTCCTTCTCTCTCCCAAGCAATGTTGGCTCCCCCTTTCATTTTCCTCCTTTTATGCATTTTCTTAATTCCAGTCATTCATTACTCTTCTGATGTGGAGGTGAATGGTTATTAACCATGGCCACTCTGAAAATTGCAATCCTTGGCCTTGGGCAATAACATGCAAATTTAGGTAAGAGGCAATTGCGGAAGGAGCTTGCTCTTACTTGGTCATATCAAAAGTAAAACTCTGTTGACCTAAGGTCTTGAATCCCCTTGGCCAAGAAGTGTACCATTTAAGAGGTCACTCGAGGGCAGGAGAGACAATGCTAAAAAAAGAGGACGGCAAAGAGGACTAAACTCAGAATAATAAAAATGAAGACATGCTGATTTCAACAAATCTGTGAATAACTTTCATATTTACTTTATTTAAGCTATATTTTTTACATGAATAGTATGATAGTTAATATAATAATGAACAGTATAAATTCAAATAGTGTTCAGTGAAATAGTGTTCAGTTTTAGTGGGTGCATAGAGACTTTTGTGATTGTGTGTACTTTCACTTTAATATTACAGTTAATTTTTAACTATATATTTGAAATAATATTGTTTTTGAAAGAAAACAACATACAAATAATCACAAATGTAAATTAATCTTTTAAAATTTAAATCTAAGACATTTAAATTTTTTATCTCATTCCAGTTTCATACTTACATTTACAAAATTGGCATAGCCTAATTCTGGTATCAAATTTTCACTGCTCATGCTGGAATCATTTACATGCCCCATTATAAAATCCTAGGAGAGGGAAAAAGTCTTAAGTAAGTTCATCTTCACTACACATACACACACACACACACACACAAAGAAAAAAAAAGGATGGATAAAATAATTGCATAAATAATTAAATACTGTATTAGCCCAAATAAAAGATATCAGTGATATCCTTGCATTTGAGAAAAGTAGTTTGCAGATTGGCTGGCCTTTTCATATATGAGACTGATACACTGAAGTCATTTCATAAGAAAGGCAACAAAATATACAAATAGCAGACAAAATAAGTAAATACTAGTGGAATTTGCCAGCAATGGAAGAACTGCAACTACAAAATCGCTAAAGCGAATAATAATGAGGTGTGTTTTTTACAGTGAGTGCAGAAAAGTTTTTTCTTTTTTTTATTCATACAATAGGTATTATGATCTAAAAATGCCTCCCTGATAATAACTGTAAGCATAAATTCAACAATAAGTAATTAAATGTGTATATTAAAATATACTTTAATATTTACATATAAAATTTACATGAAAATAAATGCATGTTTTAAAAAACCATTTACAAAATCAAAACTATCCATTATCTTGCTGTGTAAAAAAGGTTATTTGTACATTATACATAATATTGAATATTTTCATAAACATATTTAAATTATAACCTCATAGGATATTATCTTAAAGTAAATAATGGTTTCCAGTCTCTTTGACACTAATTCGATCGAAGTTTCTCCTATGGACTCCCATTCTTATTTAATACAGCAGTTAGTTATCAAGTCATTTTTATTAGAAATGTGCCTAGATCTAACGTTTCATCAAGAATTTCCCATAAATTCTCAATGTGATTAAGGTCGGATGACTATGGAGGAAATTTCATAAACTTTGGGGTGCTATATAATATCCAGGACCATGTATTTAGGGCTGTATGCTTGGGGTCATTTTTATGCATGAAAACATATTCATTGTCCAAATGCATTTTTACACAGCAGACTGTATTTTTCAAAATATCAATGTATAGCAGATGGTTCATAATGCCATTAATGATGACTAAATTAACGACCCTGGGATCACATATACAACCCTAAATCAACATGCCTCTACCTCAATGTTTCACTCTTAGTAAACTCCTTGGACACATTTCTGCATTTTGTTTCCTCCACACCATTCGGCTCTCGTCGGATCCAAAAATATTGAATTTACTTTTATCTAAAAAAATAATGTTCTTCCAGAACTCTGGGCTTTCATTCACATATTTTTTGGGGAAGGGTAATTTTAACTTCCGGCTGTTCTCAAAAAAAAGTTTCATCTCTCAACACAGCCATGGAAACTTTGTTTTCTGCATGTATTTCAAATTGTACTTATGGATACTGCTCTTCCCATGTTTCTAAATTCAGCTGTAAGCTTAGGAATACTTACTTTCAGATCTTTCTTCAAGGAACGTGCCAGAAATCGCTTGTCAATGGATGTAAGTAGATATGGTCGTCCTGAACGAGCACTATTCTACAAGTCATAAACTTTTGAATAATCGACTGCACAGTTTAACATGGTCTGTCGACTATAACTGAAATTTAAGTGTATGATTTATTATAATTAGCTTTTTTGAAATACTCATTCCTTTACCTCTACAGCCCATATTAAAATTTTATGACATTTCATATTTCTTATCACATATAAAGTTACACCTGGTCATTTTTTACCTACAAGATAAATTACATCAGTTATCAACAAAAAGAAACTGACTATACCAATTAGAATGCTACCAAAATTTTGCATTTGTTTGAATGTACAAATACTTTTTATGCACCATTAAATCCCCAATTTGGTAAAAGTATAGTTTAGGGTACCCCTTGGCGAAACTTGGCGGTACATGGATACCGATTTTGTGCAATTCTTTGACTAGTTATTTTGGCTTGCGAAGCGGCGATTTTTGCAAACTCTATACACACTCTATACACTCTGTACACATCGACTTATTTTCACTTACCCCCCTCCCCCCGAATTGCACAAAAGTGGCATTGCGCACTCCTTTGACTTTATCCATGTACACGTCGACCTATTTTCACTTAAAAAAAAAATCCCAGAATTGCACAAACTTGCATTGCGCACTCCCTTTACTTTGTCCATGTATACATCAATATATTTTCACCTAAAAAGTCAAAGGAGCACCAAAGTCTACAATATAGGCAAACAAAAAATACATTTTAAATCAAACAATAAAATAACATAAAAAAGGAAAAACAATTATTCACTTACCATGATTTTCGAGTTCGTTTCGTACACCGAGAGCCACGTAAAAATCAAAATATCAAACATACTCAAATGACGTTTTTCAAACCAGGTACTCTTTCTGATCGAACGCTTCACATAGTGACCATCTGAACCTTTCTTCCTACAAACCCATCTAATGGTTTTAACACACACCACAAAAATGCTTACTAAACATCCCATGATTCAAAATTTCCCAGAATCATGTGCCCGATTACATCACAATAGGGTTTCCATACCATTCAACTACTCAGACTACCATAAATGAAACAACAACTTGGCGATAAATCAAACAACTTCATCATAATACAAGGGGTACCTTAAAGTCTACTCTACCTCCCTCCCCCCAATTTTCAGTTTCTGTTTTTTTTGGGGGGGGGGGGCACTCTTATTTGGTAAAAGATTTTTTTTATTAGTTATTGCCTTTTGAAGAAGTTTCAATAGAATTAGCATGCCAAAACAAGTTTCTTTTGTGAAACCACTCTTGAATGAATAATTGGTACACTCACTGTAACTGGCACTACTTGATAACAGTCAAATGGCTTGGTCCAGTGTCTGCTAATGGAAGGTTCAACACAAAGCTTTAATAATATGCTGACATGATGGGCATAATTTTTCAGGATGTTTTGTTAGAGGGAAATACATTATACTAGTCTGATAATAAAATAAAAAGTAATTTCCAAATAAATATACATGTTCAAAAATAGAAATATATAGCAAATTTTTCTATAAAAATATGTTTCTTTCATGTTAAAAAACAATTATAGTTTTCTTCAATTTCTCCAGTTTTGATATGAATATACTGCATATGGGATCAATTCTAATACATGCACACACATTCAGTTTTTAAGTTTTTGCTACTACTTGTACCCATTACATCAAACGAAACTCATATTAAGTTACATAGGAAATCTCTAATTATTTCTCTAATAAAGACATCTTAAATCGTGCATTTTCAACTCCATAAAAATCACATTTTCCAGTTGCACAAAACTGTCACAGATTTTATTAAAATTGTTTAGTTCTACAAAATATTATACAATGCACGGTTTACATTTCTGATTGTTTCATATTTTCTTTCTTTTCAGGTACAGAGAGTTGAAAAATCATTAAAATTACTCTGAATTATATTATTCTTAAAATTCCCTTCATATGTGTATTTTTATAATGCTATAGATGAGCTTACAGGACTAAAGAAACTTTATTTTGCAATTTAAAAAAAAATCACACAGAAAATGGTTAGTGTTCAGCCCATTTATGATCTGGACTATAATGTACATAAATTTAAAATTCATTAATTATTCTAATAAAATTCAGCACTTTTGCACTCACATTCTACTAAGATTTTACGCTTACTGAACAGTTGTTAATCACATTATAGTACAAAACACACGATCAAATTTTAATTTTATTCTTGTGACTGAGTTTTTTCTTTCTATGTAGAAAGATTAACCTGTTGATATTTATACAGATATGCACTAACCATTATATTAATAAATGAAATTTTCCAAATTTTATATTGATAATATGAAATATTTAAGCATTAAATGACTACATTATTGCCGTTTTAAGTAAAATTAAACATAATAAATAAATAGAATATCTGTAAGAGAAGAAAAATACGAACACATCTTTACTTTAGATCACTTAAGTGACTTCTTACGCCATAATAAAATACACGATAACTAGGGATAATAAATCTACGAATTACATTCTGTAAAAGAGATTTCTCATATATGTTAGCCTGAATCCTAAAAAATTCACTATTCTACACCCTATATTAGTCCAGCTTTATAAATACTAAACGATTTGTGGAGAAATTATTCGTATATACATGCAGTGACCTTAAAACTTTAAAAGAGCAACTCGGTCGCACTACTGACCTTTGATAACCATATGTTTACACTAAAGATGTTCAATATTCCACTGGCAAAGAAACATTTCAAATTCAAATTATAAATATTTATACAATAACTCCAAACTGCTTGTCAGATAAAGGAAATAAACAAATCGTAGTAGTTAAACACTGCTCATCCACGTGGTTTCTCAGGGTGCTTCCTGTTCAGAAACTTAGTTAACCCTAATACACAAACATGCATAAAAACAGTGTTATTTTATAATCATACTACCTATATATTATAAAATATGCATAATTTCTTTTTCCAAAACCTAGGAAAAGTCATCCACGAAGAAAAATAAGCAATGATAAAATTTTCTGGAACGTAGCACCTCCACTACCGGCTTTAACATTGCGTCCCAGGAAATTTACTCGTGTTTACAATTTGACGTCACACACTCACGAACGGGGTTCGTATGAAAGTCAAAAAATTTATAGGTGGCAGCACTGAATACAGAAAATTCGTCTGCTTCTGTACTAGGTCTACGCTACTTTGGACGAAATGTTGATAATATCTCGAATTTTATAATAATAAAATTATTAATATTATTTTTGAATACTAAGAAATGAAATACTGAAAGCCTTTTTATAAAAAAAATATTTTATCGAACTCAATACTAGAAAAGAAAAATGAATAAATAATAAAAGAACATTTAAAAATAACTTTGGATCCCAGTCGAACAGAACTCTTAAAGATTGATTTAAAATTAAAACTAAAAATAAATAAATAAATAAATAAAATAATAATAATAATAATAATAATAACTTCAGAAATGTAAAAGTAAAACCCCATAAATTGGATGTGGGTGTGGGGTGGGAGAATTCCGAAAGGCCTCAGATTTTAACAGTCACCCAAAAGAGCACTGTAATACAGTTTGCCAGTACCAGATTATCAACAGAGATGGCCCAGACGGAATAGCGAAACATTTTATAGGATTCTAGATGAATATGCATTTAGTTTAATGTGAGAAAGCTTTACATCTTCTGCATATTTAAAAATTCTTAATATGTAACGTAATTCTATAAAAATATTTAATGTCTTTAATTAGATATATCATGAATTAAATGCATTTTTATTTGAATCAATCAGAATAAAAAAAATTTAAAAATATTCTTAAGAAATGCTTTTGTTGCTTTTAAATAACTTATAGTTTGTTAATAAAAACTAGATAAATTAAATTTGAAAGATCTTACATTTTGCCAAATGGCAACAGCTTCAAATAAAAAGTGAGAAAACAAAAAAATTCTGTTTCCATAACAATAGCCTTTTTGGACTAAAAAGATTATTTGCCCGATGATGTCGGAGACATCTTTTTTTAAATAAAATAATGTTAAAAATGTTTTAAAAATTATCAGGAAATTTTGGAAATGTTCAAAAAGTGATCGGGTATTAATAATTCAATGCATTTTAATTTAATTTATATTAACTAGATAGAATTCGAAGAAAAGAAAAATATAGATTTAAATTATCAGACGTCTTACCTTTCCGAAATGTGTACTGTTTTTAGTTCGCATATTTGACATCTTGGCAAAATAGAAAGCATTGTTACTTAACAGAAACATTAATTGTTAGACTCATGCCATATGATCCACCGGCCATATGATCACTCATGCCATATGATCATTGCACGGCTACGTCGTGAATAATTTTTTAAAATTAAATAGGCCCACACGACTCCACGAGATGTTAGTTTATAATGTAATAGATATTAGATATTACAGCATGCCTCTATCTGAAATTATTATTATTACACTATCTGAAATTATTATTTTAAGTATATCATTTTTATATTCTATATCTTAAACTTCTGGAAGATTAAGTTTTAAATTAGAAGACCTCTCATTATTATTATTAGCTTAAAATTCTTTCAGATGTTAGAATAAATTTTGCACACAAAGATAAGATTGAAACTTTTTTTTATTTTTATATTTTACAAATTAAAAAAAAAAAAAAAAAAAAACATATTTAAAACTGTGATCGTAAATTCCTCGATAGGGTCAGCTAAAATCTGAAGTTTTCAGATCGCATTTCTCGTTGTTGTACTTTGTTTTATTAAGTTGAGATGTGCGTTTATTTCTCTTAACTCGCTATTTAACTTTCTTATCATTTTTTATTTACTTGCTTTCTTAATCATCAACAAATTGAATGAATTCAAAAGATAAAATGAAGATTTTATAATTTGCCGAATGGCAACATTCTGAGAGTTCGCTACAGGACAGGCAATGGCAACAAATACAATGCTTTCAAACCACGTAATTTCTTAGCAATAGCATATTGATTAAATTTGAAAGAAAAAAAAAATCTGAAATGTTTCAGATTTTAAATTACGTCCAAAGGGGCGTTTTTTTAACGTTTTGAGTGTTACCTTTATTTATTAAATATCATGTTCTTTGCACTTAAACCATAAAATTCAGTTCAAGAGCAATATCGCAAAATAATGTTAAATTAAGCATATCTTTAGAATTTCCGATATACACAGTCTCGCGAGCTGGAGATAAAAGTTTTTTTTTTTTTTTTCTATATAACGTTGCCATTTCTCGCTTTTAAAGCATTGAGTTTGTAAATCAAAAATTCGTTAAAGTTTTACAAAATATAAAATCTATAATAAAACAAATTCCAAATTTGGGATTTCAGATGCCCATATTCGCAGTAGGATTTCGTCATTCAAAATTCGATGGCTCTATGTACCATTGTTTTATCACAATGCGAGAAATAGACAATCATTTATGCAGATTTTTCATTATTTAATTTCTTCAAATATAATGCAGGACTCTAACATTTTGTGGCAACAGTTTGAAAAGTGAACCGACGTTTATGAGTCCGACGCAAAATCGCAAAACGAAAACAATAGTCCTTCAGGGACAAAGCCCCTTTAGACTAATAAGGATATTAGATATTGATCGACGGAAGCACTCTGGGAATCTGATATAGGCGAGGACGTGTGGAAAATAAATTATCTTATGTGGCAACATATGCAAAGGGGTTGTTTCTACATTCTTTCTTTTCTTTTTGTTTGTGAATTTATGATGCACAATCGTGCCAACGGAATATTATTCTGCCAGGAGAGAATTTTATATGTTAAATTAAAAACCAAACAGGAATTGGAAATTATTTATAATTTATCAGAGAATTATGAGCCAAGTAAAACTGACCAGTGTTTCAGCTAAAATAAAGACAACGCCAGTTTTCGTTGATTTCCTTGCGATCAATAGATAATTGGTTTTGGATTAAGTTTTTGCTGCATGAGTAATTTGCGGCATCAATTGGCAAAAAAAAAAAAAAAAAAAAAAAAAAAAAAAATGCTAAAACTTCTGAGATATTAGACACTTGATTTTCAGGGCATTTTACTACGATGAAACCTAATATTTTAGCATTCTAAAGTATGTACTTTGTATGTGATCACATTCAAACTAAAGCAATTTATTAGCTAGAACTCGGCAAATACACTCGGCCGATGGATGATATTCCTTATGTTGTTTTTGTACATTTTCGTTTAGATATAATTAGTATATCTGTTAATATATGAGTAAAAAAGGAAATTGCACCTTCCAATCGCAACCGGTAAAATAAGCACAACTATGCCTGAATGGTTAAAAACAATGTAAGAAATGGATGCTTCGATTTAAAAAAAAAAGTGTTCATTGAAATTAATGAATGATGCTTTTAATGATCCCTGCTAAATTTGAAGATCTGTTTTCAACATTTTAATAAAGTTTTTATTAAGCCTAATTACAGGAACATTTGAGTATATTTTAAAATGATTATTACAAGAATAAATGATTTTTTAATCGTGGTCTGGATTCAATTTAGTTAATACTGGATTTACCTTTATCATTTTAATTTATGGGCAAATCATACTCATATAAATATCACAAACGATAATCACATCTAAGTATCCAAATAGTATCTCCTGCTGAAATTAATATCGAAATGCTATTTACATAATGCAAAATAAAAACAATAACATTAAAAAAAGCCTGTCAAAAATGGCAGCATGTCAAGTCCCTGTCAAATATAGCAAAATTAGTGCCTGTTAAAAAATATATAAGTTCCTGTCAAAAATGGCAGGATTCAGTTCCTATCAAGTTTTAAGGTTTCATGTAATTTAAATCTTTTTCATTTCAATCCTCATTTTAAGGAAGATTTAGAACTAATAAATAATAAAAAATAAATTAATTAATTAAATTTTAAAAAATCCGAAAGCTTTCAGATTTTATATTACTTGTCAAAGGTGCGTTTTTTGTGTGCTACCTTTATTTATTAAATATCATGCTATTCGCACTTAAACCATGAAATTCAATTCAACTTCAACATCACAAAATAGTTAAAAAGAGCATATCTTTATAATTTCCGGTATACAGGCTCGCGAGCTGGAGATAATTTTTTTTTTTTTTTTTTCCCGTACAATGTTGTTGTCATTGTTCACTTTGAAATCATTGAGTTTGTTAATCAAAAATTCATTAAAGTTTTACAAAAGACAAAGTAGCTAACAAAACAAATTCCAAATGCCTATAATCGAGTGGAGGATACGTTATTCAGAATGTGATGTCTCTAGGTACCGTTGTTTTATCACAATGCGAGAAACATACATACATTTATGCAGAAGCTTCATTATTTAATTTCTTTAAATATAATACAGGACTCTAAAATTTAGTGGCAACAATTTAAAAAGTGCTTAGCCGTTTATATTGAATCAAAGCAAAATGCCAAAATGAAATTAATAGCCCTTCCGGGTAAATTGGCCCTTTCAGCTAATAAATAAACTGATTTTTGTATTTAAACCTAAGCTGCAAATTTCATAACACTATCGTTGAAGAGTTTGGGTGTCTCACAACGAAGAAAAGATAAGATATCACACCAAATCGTTCAGAACATGTACTTATAAAAAGCTATTACTTGATAACCCATCATCGAAAATGATAAGAATTTGTCAAAATAAAGGAAAAGATACATCTGTACCACTGAGATTAATAATGTGGCTTTCTCCAAATACACTGCTTGCTTTTTACAGATCAAGAACAAAAATTCATTATAAACCATAATTTTGCACATAAATTCTAATCTTTGCGGCAATAAAGCAATCCTGAACGATTTTTAAAACAAATGAAAGGATCGATATACGGGTGAACATAAACAGAGTATGTTACACAAATAAAAAATAAATTTAAAAAAAAATTCCTGTTACAGATTCTCATTTCCTGATTTCGGTATCTCAAGTCCGAAGAATGAAAGAGAGAGAACTCAAATGAATATTTCTTTTAAAGCTGAACTATTCAAGGGTTGCAGTAACCATACAATAACTTTTTTTTCCCCCTTCGCTATTTAAAACGAACAAAGAAATAGTTTCCAATACAAAAAAATGAAAGTATTGCATATGTAAAATGCAATGCCCACGGGAATGATACATTATTCTCAAGGAGTGCAATCTCACACGGACACCTGAAAGGTATATGTCCTTTAACTTGCACTAACCAGTGCTTTGATGTGAATGTATGCAACGACCTTCATCTTAGTCCTTCACAGAGGTCATAGATGAATACGGATTTTTATGTTTGAGAGAGAATGAAAAGTTCAATAGAGAAAGAAGAATAATTTCAGTTACAAATATGCGAAATCGGACGAAGACCTACTTAAAATACTTCCCTTTTGAAAATAGTGGGAAAAAACCTAAACGATTCTATACTAGGTGTGTAACGGATGAAGTTAAAGAATTCTTCATAAATTAATATAACGCTGCACGCATTTTAATTAATATCAATTAAATATATTGTAAAAATAAAACAAAAACTGTTAAGAAATGCTCTTCTAAACGCTCAGTTTGTTACACAATTATGTATTAATTAAATTCGAAAAATAAATAACAAAAATCTTATCTTTTGACGAATGGCAACACACTGAGAATTGATTAGGCCAGAGTCGCGCGAAAGGTAAAGACTTTATGGCGTATGTCTTTTTGAAGCTGCTGTCATAGCTGTTTTTTGAAGCTCCTGTTTGTTACGCTAGTCATAGGTGCCCTTGCCAAGGCAAGGGCACCTATGACTAGCGTAACAAAATGTAGTGGTCCAAAAATTTTAGAAAGATGTTTCTAATGTCAGTGTTGCCACTAGTAAGGAAACTTATCACGATGCTTATCACGATGGATTAATCGTCAATTGATGGAATTAATTGTAATTCATCCACCAGTTAGCTTACATTTCGAATGCATATTATATAAATGATGAAATATTTTAAAAGAAGATCTGAGTTAAATTATCTTCTTATCCCCATGAAGAGCAAGATCACGAGGATGACACTGTAATTTATTTTTCAGTTTAACTTGTTTCATCGTTTATTTATTACTGTCACTGCACTAGTTATAAACACAATTTTAGTAGGTTTTAACATTCTCTAACTTCTTTCATTTTTCGTCGAAAAATTTCTCATAATTGTGACCTTTAAAACTGCCTTTTTTCTTTTTCTTTTTTAGCCCAAATGGGCGTCAGCCCAGAACGGCTGTTAGTCTCAAAACGGCATTTTGAGTCGAATCACTTTTCAAATTGTTGTCACTAAATTTAATCGCCTTGTAGTGTATTTAAATAAACTAAATAATTAAGAATCTATATGAATGTATATATGTTTCTCACACTGTGAAAAAACAACGGTACCTAGAGTTCATCAGATTTTGAATTACGTAGTACTCCATCCGAACATGGGCACCTAGAAGTCCAAAGTTGGAATTTGTTTTATTGTTCAGTTCATATTTAGTAAAACTTTAAAAAAATTGAATAAAAAACTCAACGTTTTCAAAGGGAACAGTGGGAACACTGTACGGAATAAAACATTTTTATCTCCAGCGCTTGAAACTGTAAATCGAAAATTATAAAGATATGCTTTTTTAAAATATTTTTAACATAATGTGGCGTTAGACCAAATGCTCGCGAAACGTGTATGTGTCTTAAATGAAAAATAAATAAATAAATAAAACGCCCCTCTGGGCGTAATATAAAATCTGAAATCTTTCAAATTTTATTTCATTTATTTACTTATTTATTTTGAATATATATATAGTAAGCGCGCTGTTAAAAAAAAAAAAAAATAAATGCGTTCGCCCTCTCTCTCTCTTTTTTTTTTTTTTTTTTTTTTTTTTGCCATAAAATTTGTTATAGTTGCTTTTGTTTTTACTTACATAGATTGCAGAAAATCATACTAAGGTTATCTGCACTATGGGAACATGCTTTGGCGGAGGAATTTTAAGGGGAAGTGATTCTTATTTACGCTGCATATGTAGAAAACTTTACATTCACTCTTTCTCAGGATCATCTGGAGGACCCGCTTCATAAATTTTGGCGGACTTAAAAGTAGCTTCGCGGATTATCTATAGACAAGTAATTAAAGCTACAAAACACTGGTAGTTCACGCAAGACATTTATCCCTAGCAATTCTACTTTAACGTGAACAACTAGGTCCAAGAGTCTAAAAGAAAGAAAATTTTTTGCCTGAATACCCAGCGTTTCCTTCAATGTATTGTTGCTGTTATCGTGTCCATATTACAAGGAAGAATAGTTGCCAGAGCCTACTTCAAAGAGAGGTTGGACTTCCATCCCCCCTCAATTTTGAGGAAGAGCACCCAGGGGGTGGTCCGGGGGTCTCCCATCCCTCTTCCCTTCCACCAAACTAAAACAAGAAGGCTTTCAGCTCGTAGTGCCCCATGCCGGACGGACACTATACATTTGCAAACATTAATGTTTTCTCCGGGATTCGAACACGGGCCCTTTGGTAACGCAGTAGGCTCTCCTAACCATTATGCCGTCTGGGTCACCCTTCAACGTACTGAACTTCTTTTTCATTGATATTATTACAAAAGAAGGAATTTTACCGTTTATTGAAATCTGATACTTACGTTAGTAAATCTTATTAATAAAATATATTAATTCCTATCTATCGAAATGAGCAGTGTTTGAGCATTTTGGTGAAAAACCTCATGAATGCTGAACGCTTGCAAATTCCTCAATATAACAACTATTTTTTTTCTTTAAAACCATTTTAACAGTATTCGAAATTACAATATACAGGGTGATTATAATTAAAGTTTAAGTTTGAAAACGCTATAAAAAAAGAACCACTCATTAAAATGACGTCAAATTTGAAAGGAATGTTATTGAAGAAGGCGGAAAGCGTATGGCAGAAGAAAAAATTTAGTTTCAAAAGTTAGCAACAGATGGCGGTGCAAACGGAAGAAGACGTAAATTAAAATGTTAGTTAAATTTCAGTGTTATAAAGCCGCCAGGTACCAGGCTGTTCCTCATTTCGCGTCTCAGACGTTCGCCATGGGTGTTTCACTGGAGGACCGCGCTCTGCTGGTAAAGCTGTATTACAAGAATGATGATTGTGCAAGAGTAGCTCTGCAAAAATTCAGGACACTGAAGGGTATAAAAGAAGGCGTTGGTCCAAGGAGTGTCGTAGGTCTAAAGAAAATGATGCAAAAATTCGAAACGACAGGTCCGTTTGATATGCAATCTGGTAGAGGGAGAAATCGAGTGCATTCGACGGTAGTTGAAGAAGTGGCCACAGCATTACAGGAGGGATCGACCGGTGGTGTGCAACCGTGCAGTGCACGAGGCCGAACATTGGACAGGCCTACGAGCACGGTGCTGAAAATTGTACGAAACATCCTGCAATGCTATCCGTACAAAATTGGCCATGTGCAGGAGTTGCTTCCGTCTGACCTGACAGCTAGGGAGACGTTTGCGTTAGAATTCCTGACTCGCATGGAAGTGAATAATGAATGGCCATGGAAAATTTTGTGGACAGATGAAGCCCATTTCCATCTGACAGGATACGTGAGTACCCAGAATTGTCGAATATGGGCAACAGAAAACCCACTGGTAACGCACCCCGTACCACTTCATCCTGAAAGGGCCACGGTATGGTGTGGCTTTACGGCATCATTCATCCTACAACCATATTTTTTCGAGCAGACGGGTGCTTCCGGTCCTGTTACCGCTACCGTCACTCGTCAGAGATATTCGTCTCTTTTGCGCAACCACGTGATTCTAGCTCTGCAACAGCGTGGATGTGTGGATGGAATCATTTTTATGCAAGATGGCGCTCCTCCGCACATTGCACATTCCGTGAAGCAGCTGCTGAGGCGCTATTTCCGAAATGCTCGATTTATCAGGCGTCATTTCCCTACAGCCTGGCCGTCCCGATCGCCTGATCTTACTCCGTGTGGGGATATCTGAAGGATGTTGTGTTCCGTGCTCCAATTGCAAATTTAGCGGAATTAAAGGCACGCATTTAGCAACACATTCTAAACATCACCGCGGAGACACTGCGATCCGTTGTGGAACATGCTGTTTGTCGCTTTCAACTTGTTGCACACAACAGTGGACACCATATTGAACATGTTTTGCGCCAGTCTCGCGACAGTTCCGAACTTCTTTGATGAATGGTTCTTATGCAGTATGTCGCCGCAAAACTCTTGAAACCGATTTGTCCCTTTCGATGTGATATGTACAGTCATGCAAATAAAATTATTCAACAATTCTAATTTGTCAATGCGTTTTAATGTGTAACTTCCACCTTAGCCATTGTTTTACTAATCATTTCTCGTTTCTCGTCGTGATTCTGCCGCTTACAGCGCCATCTGTTGCTAACTTTTGAAACTAATTTTTTTCTTCTGCCATACGCTTTCCGCCTTCTTCAATAACATTCCTTTCAAATTTCACACCATTTTCATCAGTGGTTCTTTTTTTATAGCGTTTTGAAACTTAAACTTTAATTATAATCACCCTGTACATTAAAATAAGTTTATGTCTGCCGATTGGTAACAATAAATTTTTAATAATGTCAAAATATTTCGTTAAGTCCTTCGCTTAAAGAGAAAAAATAAATATTCACAGTTGCAAAACTTAAGAAACAATAGTATTTTTAGGAATTACATCTTCAGAACTAGAGGAAACCTGTATGATGATTTGCATAACCGTAAATCTTCAATAGAAGGTTGATATGCAGCCAGATTTCGGAAATGTGATCTCAGAAATGTTGGAAAGAGACGGAATTGTTCGGATGGATTTTCCTGCTCTTTTACCCACTTTAAATCTGCTTGTTTCGGGTAGACATTTTGCCACAAGTTAACATCTACTGCCAACCCTTTGACAACTGAAAGCAGCGCTGAACAAAAAATACCCAACACTTTTTCATCAGCTTCGCTGGAAGTATGCACATGCAAAGCAAAACAAACATTGCATTTCGAGATGTGGCGTCGCCAGGTTGGATGGTAATCCATGCAGATGTTAATGACATTACTCCCATATGATGCTCACTTCATCGAATAAGATTTTTCGAGCACAATGTCTAGGATCAACATATAGGCTAAATTTTGCTTTAGGATGGAATAACTTGCGGATAAAAATTTATAGGGTTTGGTCGGAACTTAAATTGCGCCGGAGCCCACTGGAAACCTTTCAGTTTTTGAGACAAATCATAATTAAATAATCAGCAAATTTATTAATCAGTAAAATAACTCACTGATTGTGAAGAAGATATATCAGATGAAGAAAACTATGAACAATACGTTATTGTACTTATCTGGCAACACTGACCTACTGAACCCAAGTGCGCGAATTCTCCATGCTACCACCCCTCTTCCCTTACTACCAATCTCTCGAGAGGATTTTCGGCTCGTCTCATATTTAGTGTGCCCCCACGTCGCACAGACATATATTTACAAACATTCATGTCTTCTCCAGGATTCGAATGTGAACCCCTTTGTTGTGTTAAGAATAAATTTTATTCACGTTTCATCGGACTTGTGCCCTCATTTTATTGCGAACTCGTACGCACGCAACAATATTTTAAATACAAAATGCCACCAGAAACGTATTACTGATTATTATAAACAAAAATGAAATATAAGTATATGAATCATTAACACATCTTAATTTACAATTATTTATTATCATAAATTTAATATTCTTAATAAATTTTAATATTGACAAAGTATATTTGTGTTAATAAAAAGCATAAATTTTAGTTCTGCATGTCTAAAGTACATTACAAATGTTTTGCCAACTCTTGATTTCAGGACACCTATCATTCAGAAACACTCATTTTTAGTTCCAGAGAAAAGTATAAGGTGTCCTTAAATGACAGGCTTTATTGCCCTTGCATCCCCCCGCTCGAATAGCCAATTGCTAAAGTTTCTCAGTTTTGCCTTCTTTTGACCTATATTTCATACAAAACCATTACCAATCCTTTCGATAAAGACAAAAACGTAAACGAAGCTTCTCGCGATGGTCATATCTCAAATTCCAGGACGAAATTTCATCACAATGCATTACAGTGGGTTAGACAGTAAACAAATAACTGCAGAATAGCACATTCGATAGAGGAAACCATTCAATTGAAATAAACAATAATAATGGGCATAGAAAATTTTTGGAAATTCTTCAGGGTGTGTTGCTCATAAAGCTGGAAATAAAAGAGATCTTTTTATATTTCCTGGGAGGGGATTTTTCTTTTCACACAAAAGTGCCAAGCAGTTGCAAGAAAGAAATCTTACTGTCACTGTTTTCCTCCCAAGGGACCACCTCTAGCTATTAGAATGGTATGAGCACTGATGATACTACCTACAACTATCTCGATGTTCTCATTGTCGAGAACATTGACAGGTCAGTTTAAGTGAAGTTTACATTTAAGTGATAAGTGAACATTTACATTGTTGTCAGTTGAAGTGAGTGCATACAGTTCCAAACGTTTTTGCAGGAACTGTAATAAAGATTCAATTAGACTACAAAATTAAAATTAAAAAAGTTAAAATACGTCAGAATGAATTATATTAAAGGTGCCATGACAAGAAAGGTTCCTTCTTGGAGGAGGGATTAAATATTTGTCAGTATTAACAAATATAGAAATCATTAATAATATTTCAAAAGTACAAGAATAAAGATTTTCCCAACACACTGGAAACAAGTTATTTTAAGGGGGGGGGGAACTTAACAGAAGTTCAAAAATTGCAATTCATTAGAGACTTAGCTAAATTAGCTATGAGAAACTATCACAGCATACCAATCAGTTATTCTGGATTATATAATATATTTTAACTACATTTATCACTACTTATCACCGTAACCAGAAATGAGAGAACGTTCTCAAAAGCGAAATAAATAAAATTAAAAATTTAATTTAATTAAAACTTAAAAAAGAATAAACAGCTTTTTGAAAAACACTATTATGCAAGATCGTTTGTCAAGCTTATCAAAGCTCATCAGTTTCGAGAGTTAATAAATAATTTTGCAGCGAGGAAAATTAAAAATTAATAAATCAGAAATTTTTTATTTATGAATGATTTTTAGCTATCATTTTTTATCAATTATGTTAGTCAGTTGCGATATTACTTTAAATACCTTTTTTAAAAAATGAACAAGACAAAAGAAAAGATTGTAGACCGGAAGAAATTAAAAGCAGCCCTTTCTCCACAAAAGTATTAGATTTTTAATTATTTAACAGTTTTAACTAAAGAACTCATTCTTTAAAAAGAAATATTAATTAATATACATAAAACTGTAATTGCATTACTGCGTTAAATTCTATTGTCTAGCACAAGTAATAACTGTAAGTAGATTTATAGATAATTCTGTTTTCGAAACATTAAATTATCACTGTGTGAAACATAAAAAATAAATAAACGGAATAGCATATTGTGATACAAGTACTGTGTTTCAGAATTAATCATTATGTTTAGAAATCTCATACGTAACCTGCCACGGAGAGGATAACACTTCCATCCAGAACAGCAATAATCTCTAAAAGGATTATTCTGCCATTTAATATATTTATTTATTTTTATTCCTTGTATTGCAGAAAGGTTTTAAGCGATAAGAAATATAAATTTCAGGTTTAAATAACACGAACTGTTACACGCTACAGATCACTTCTAACTATTAGAGCAAACATAATCATTATGTTTTAGAACTGTCCAGATTTCTGTTTCCATACTTTGAAAACAGGTAAATTGTTGATTAACTTACACCAAGAAGCCATACTCCAGCGAAAGAGTAATTAAAAGTTTATTTTTAATTAACTAAGTTTCACAGCACCAAATTAAAATTAACATTTAAAACTTTCTCTTAATATATTAAAAATATTGTCATAAATAATGATTAAAGTTAAGTAAAATATTATTTAAAAAATTTTATCAAGGCCAGAGAAAGGCAATACGAAAAGGACGCCGGGTGCCCGCATGACGCAATGTAGAACACCGTGTTACAGTATTCTAAAGTCATAAACCGGTGGAAATATTCCGTTTAATGACATCAGGGACAAGAAAAAAACGTTATTTATTCGAATACTTTAAATGACTCGACACCAAGAATTTTACAACAGCAATTATCCGTCTTTCTCTTGTCTAAATATTTACTTCCGCTTTAAAGAGAGAAAAGAAACGCGTGCCAACAAGTTGCACGTCATATACGATCCCGAAAGCAGCGCTGACCTTCATTTGCGACCGAAACGTTAACGGGAATTAAAAACTTTACTTGTTTTACATATATAGCAACGAAATTCGGATTTCTAGTTACTTTTGCTCATAACCAGACATTTCTGAATATCTTCACAGTTCATTCCATGCATATTAAACAAATAAATAAAATAATAAGAATATTTTTCATACGCACCTGCCTATTCGAAGTGAGAACAGAACTTCCGAATCCGCCATTCTTTGCCACGCAGCTCGTATGGAGTGACGTCAAGAATTGGCGGGATTAGCGAACCAATAAAAACAAAGTATTCTTTAGTTTCGGATACACTTGCGAAAATAGAGCAATTGTTCGTTTTAAGTTGGTTAGGTATTTCGCGAGGAAAAAAAAAAGAAGCAACAGTGGGTTATCGTCCTTTGCAATGTAGGTCACGGTCGTAAACTTGACAAAAATTAACGAACCGGATGACTCCATGAAAGTTAAATTTTGTTCTACATTCGCACTTTCATGTCACCTTTCTTAAGAGAATAAAATGCTCGTCTAGATTCGTTTAATTTGCCAAGTCACAATAGCTAGTTTTTTTTTTTTTTCCCCTTCTTCTTTTTTGTCCCCTTTAAAAAAATAATAAATAGAATTGCTCTTTATTTGTATGGATTGTTTTGCGATTAAAAAGATGGCGTTTTTATTTTTATTTTTATTTTTTTTTTTTTTAATCCTTCCAGGGCTGTCTTCTTTTGAGGTAAGACTTCGCAGTGTCTGAGGTTTTAAACTAGTTATATGAAAAATAGTATGCATTTAAAGCTCACTAGGAACCTGTAGAAGAAAGGCAGAAGAGGAACTGCAGCTCTCAACATTAATTTGCATTAAGATATGGCGTTCCATATTCAGTTACTTTAGGACATGGTGTTCTTATCAGGAGTAAACCTATTATTCTGAATATAAACTGGATTGTTTCATTAAGGCAAAAAGACTAACGTTTTAAGGATTGGTTAACTGATTAAGACAAATCATACCAGGCCTGGTGGAAGGGATGCGTGCATAGATAATTTTCTGAGAAAAATTAGGTTGTATTCAAGTTTAACATGCAGAAATCAGGAGAAAGGCCATGCACCCGTTTATCAGGATTAGAATCCGGGCTGAATTAACCAATATTAAGCGGTCTTAGCCAGTTGGTCACAGGTGAACCATATGCTAAAGGGAAGCATGCATTTGTGAAACCCTTTCTAAGATAAACTATTTGAGCTGCACATCATGAAAATCTGTACTGCGCTGGGAAAATTTAGCTCTCTACACTGCTGTTTCAATGGCTCACCAGGAAGAGATGGCAAGAAACCAGAAACCGGTATTTCCGGGGCTATAGTTATTATGCCGTTATTCGGTTGCCATGAAAAATGCTTAAAATTATTGCTTTATGTATACACATAAAGTATACATTCAAGAAATCTAGGATGAATGTCAACAAAAATTTATTAATCTAATTAAAAATTATTATTTGTGTAATCGTCACTATTTTATTTTTGTAAATCAACAAGGATGGAAGAATGTGTACACTAGATGTTCCGACATAAATTGCCTTAAAAGCAGTGGAAAGAAGAAAAATCGAGGTGGGGGGACACAAACGCTCCATTATTCTTTAGATTACATGCATAAGGTTTTATGCTAATTAATCCATTATCTTATTATTTTTAATGGATTTTCACTCTCGGCGATTCTCACCAGGATGTAAATTAGTTGTCGTGTATACGGAGTTCTTGAAGTTAGAGGGAAAGTTGCTGGCAGTGACGCCGACCTACTATTTCTCGCACAACTTCAAAATTATTTATTTCGGCTTTATACATTTGCTAGCCGTGTTTCTCGTGCAGTAAAATTTCTAAACCGAAACCTGAGACGGTTTTGCCTTGTAACTTTCATGTGTTAAACACTTTAATAGAATTCTGTCAGTTTAAATCCCGCAAGCAGCAGGGATTTTTTCTGTAGAGAGTGAGGTATATAATTGTTAAATTTGAAGTTTTAATAAAATGGTTTCTTCAAACCTTCTTTTGTGTACAGTTGCTTTACTAAGATGGGCAATAAGTCCCTTTACAGACTTACATGGAATCACTTTTATTCCCTATACAGTACTATTATTACTGTTTACTGCATTTCTTTTCAGTTTGCATCAATAACCATCTAATTGAACCGTATTAGCGGAATTTAAAGCTACAATTAAAATCAGTCGTTATGAAAAATCTTTTTAGAATTCGAGTAGCAGCTAAAAATTCATCAGATAGAGCGTTTGCTTATTTTAATAAGATGAGATTTATAAGGTGAGGTGAATAATTCCTCTATCCTCTGATGAAGAAGAAAAGACCAAAAAAGCTGAGAGATCAAGATAAGAAAACGGGAAAAAAGCAACTGCTTCTGCTTAAGATTTTTTTTTTTTTTTTTTTAATGGCCGAGCGCTTTATTTAATAGCCATTAGCCTGGCGCCACTTCAGGGACCGGAAGTGGTGGCCATTTCATTATGAAAGCACCTAATAGGTGGCTACTGTTGCCTCTCATGAAAGGACAGACAGTTACAATTATGCCTTCTCCGAGATTCGAACCGGGGCCCATCGCTACGGCAGCTAGAGTTACTAACTTCTATACCGTCTGGAGGGCTTTCTGGCGTAAGCTCCTCTTCCTAAATCAAATGGCCATCTCTTAGAGAGGGGTTACTTGGAATATCGAAATAGCAAGGATTTCGGGGCGAATATGAAGCAAGATATACAGTCAAGCTAAAGACGAATAGACCAATTCAAATTCTTTGGTGACACCGCTATAACGAACTTTTAGGAGAAAAATGCATTTTGCAATAGAGTGTAAAAATTGACAAAGATTAAAAAAGCAAAAGACTGAAAATCATTGTCCTATTTCCCAACAGAAGATAATAATAATTCTAATTTGAAAAAAAATTAGGGTTAATTACAATAATTATCATCTGAAATGATTGTTTTTTGATGTTTTTTCGATTTCGCCATACGTTAATAATTTTATACAATAAATTTCTTATTACATGAAAGCCATAATTTAGACTCGTCTCTCCAATGACACATCTCTGTGTCTTTGTCTAAAATATATATTTGTAATAAGCTTTTGTCCAGATAATGGAAGATTGTGACATATTTTTAAATGATGAACGTTTTCAGTAATGCTTCTTCGACATTCTTTTTTTTTTGTCGTATTAATATTTTTTTCGTGATTAGAAATTATCGATTCTCTATCTTTCCACACGTTAATATCAACCAGGGGCAGTTCTATGGTATTCTCCCTCTCCTGATGCAAACTCTGGATTTTTAAGTTCCCAGTTTCTTTGGTTCTCAAAATAGATTCACAAATATAGGTTCAATAGGGAAAGTTTTGCCGCCCTTAAATTTTGCAGCCTCTGGCAGCGGCCCTGATATCAGCTATAGATTTGAATAAACCGTATTCCTGGCAGATTCTGCTACATCCCTTCCGTTCTCTTCGAAGGATACTCACTTTAATACAGAACATTACATATTTACGACTTTTGAATTTTTGACACCCAAAATTTTAGTAATGAGATAAAAGAATGTGTGAAGGGAAAAAAAAAAATAAAGGGAAGATAATTTCATCAATAAACTATCCTATCCAATGTCTAATAAGAAAACATTCATTTTCTTCAAGGTATGTATTGTATAAAGGTAAGGGCGTAATAGTCCTTAGAAATAATATTTTAAAATCCATCAAAAGGTAAAAAGAATCTAACTATCCCCCATCCTCTCACCAGCGGCCGAGGGGTAGATTCGCTGATGCACTGAACTCAGGGTTTCGAATCCCAGGCAAAGGTGGGTGTTTTCGTGGTTTAACCCATGTGTAGAAAATATATTGTTTTCCCTTAGAGAAAATTCTGTAAGAAGGCATCCTTTCCCTACAAGCAGATAGCCTGCAATGCTTTGCTGAAGTTAAATAAACCAAACCGTCCACCATTCAGAACACAGAACTTGGATAGCATTTTAAATACTGCCACAAAGTAAACCGGTAAGGATAAGAAATTTACTTTCCCGAAAAGAAGAGTCACTTGTATAAACCCAATGCCATAAGAATCTATTCGCTATGTCTTCTTTACCTGAATAATAAAAATTTCAAAGCTATCAGTCTTCAGCAAAGCTCCGTCTAAAACCTCAGTCAAATAATTTGAATAGAATTAGAAAGCTCATTCAAACTGTTTGATTCAATTGTCACGAAAACCATGTAGTGTCTTAAGATATGCTTATTGTGCATCTCGTTCTTCAACAACTAGGTGTGACATCTGTCACTACAGTATTTATTTAGAAAACAAAGAGAGTTGTGGAGCTGAAGGCAAAAAAGATAGCAGTGTGAAAGTTGTTCCATGATTTTAACATGGAAAAACTACTGTTTTAACATGGAAAGAATCTTAACATCTTAAACATGGATGATTTTAAGAGTTAGAAAAGTTAAGGTTACACTGCATACTGTCTGCAATGCATAGCACAGACACAGCTTAAGAATGACACCGGCACACGATAGACATTGACATATGATCGACACGATAGACCAGAAATTTTGCTAATTATGTAATAAAGAGTAAGATAATGAATTTATAATTGTTTCCTCACACAGAGATGTCAGAGATATATGAACGACACCGTGCATTGTCGACATCGACATAGAATCGTCATGGCGTAGGAACAACACCGGCAGGCAAACGTTACAACATTTGTACATTAGAAAATGTAGAGACGAATTACGATTAGAACAGCACATAATCGTGAGAGGGGAAAGGGGAATTTGATTAAATTACGAGTATTATTTTTTAGAGTAAATGCATAAGACTGATATCGCATAAAGTGGAAACCATTTATTGAGCTTCTTTGTTAATCCTGTGCCGGTAGAGCAGTAGGTTCTATCCAATGTCGGTTCTGTGTTGTATTCCCGTAATGTTTTAGTTAAAACTTACAGGAATTCTAGAACCAATTATGAAAAACGCACACATACCATACACATGCACAAAACACATACAAAAAAAAATTATAAAGATCGTTATATTTCATGTTGATACATTTGAAAGTTCGCTATGGCTGTATAAAGTAACATTGTGTAGAAAATTGGAACCGGACGGAGAGAAAGCTCATTCGCTGTGCGTGGGAGTTCGCTATAGAAGGATTTGACTGCATTACATATTTACAAGAAAAAAAAAAAAAAAGTGATTACCACGAAGTTCTACCTTTCCAATAGCTGAATGGTTAAATACCGCTGAATACTAGTAGTTCCACGTGGATTCGAACTCGGAGAACGGGATAGCTGCGTGGTTGGGTTTCATGACTTTTCTTCCGTGTAACGAGAATATGAGCCTATTTTACCTTAGAGAATTTTCCACGAAGGCATCGCTTTCCTTAGGTAGGCAACCTTTGTGTGCTTTGCTATATTCAAATAATGTAACCGCGAAGTCACGGAACATTTACAGAAGAGTGATTTACCTTATTGTAACCAAATAAGAGAGGCAGAAAGTTCAGATTATAATGAAGAACATTTCTTAGGTATACGAGACAAAAGAGGGTAAAAGGAACAATCGAAGTAGGGGAAAATATCATAATTTAAGCAAATGGCTTCATTTAAAGACGCCCCTGAAGAAGGTCCTGCTATTTTCGCAAATGCAACAAATAATGCGCAAAAAAAGGGTAGGTTTTGCAACAACATGAGAAAAAGTTACTGCATTAAATTGGATAAATTCCACTTCTTTGACTTGATTGACAACGGCGGCGAACAGGGAAAGGGGAGGATTTGCTTTACTAAACGAATTTGCGTTTGCAAGCGAATGCTCGATCTGTGGAGATGATTCACTGACATGAAAATAGTGCTGAAAAATATCACGTTGTTTAGTTTGCGTTACTAAAGTCCCGTTCACAAGCAACGCTCCTTCGCACAGCTGCCGTTAGCAAGGGGAGAAAAAGGAGACATGAAAGAGTTTCGTCTTTAGGACCCGTTCAGAAGACCACCGTCTTCCTTCCCCTTTACACCTAAGCCTCTGTGAACAATCACGTCACCGAATTGGCAGATTTCTAATACTGTTTACACATTTTTAACGCTGTTTACTGTTGTTAATTTTGTAATCTGTACTTTCGCAACTGGTACCTGAAATTTCGTAATGGTTCCTAAAAAACATATGCTTTTTAATTATTATTATTATTATTATTTTATAAACTTTTATTTAGTTCACTCTTGGTGCTTGTCGCTATGTTTAAAAGATGGTCATGAACTTTTAAACTGCTCCCCGATAAGATATAGAACTCAAACTTTGTACATACACTGCTTGTGGATGTGGTGTCACGCTTTTGATTTTTAGAGGATTAGATTTTTTTAAAATTTAAAGTTGAAACGACTTTCTGCGAATATTAACAAATAAACTGAGAATCTCAGAATATTACAGTTTGCACCATAACACACTGTGGAAGAAAAAAAAATTAAATGAAATTTTTAGCGTAATTTTTTTAAAAAATATTTTGGGAGAATTTTTGTAAATCGTTCATATTTTTAGACTTTTTGACGCCCATTAGTTTTAAAATTTCATATCTAAAAATATATAGGTTACAAACTTCCGTCATTTTCATAGCTTACAAAACAAACTTTTCGCATTTAAAAAAATGATAAAGGAAATAATTTGGATGATTTTTTTACTTTTTTGAAAGATATGCAATGAAGCAGAATGGGAAATATTGGTTCTTCTTGGGCATCAATTCGAAACATCGTTTTCAAAGTAATAATCTCATTATACCACACTATTTTTATGACATTATTTATGCTATATAAGTTGTTATTGTTGCCAGTTGTTAGTTCAGCGCGAGATTGGAGATATTTCTGAGTTAACTTTCTCTTAAGATGCGTTTTGCATTCCGTCGTGTTTAACGTTCTTATTAGATTGAAGCATAACTACTGATTATACTTAGTGATATTCTAAACACTTGTACGAGTATTTCTGTGGAAAATTCCAGAACTTTGAAGTGTTTATGTTGATAAAATAAATTTAATTAAGCTATCATCGGATTTGAGTGCAATGACAATCATTTACGAACTATTATCAATCTATTACAAACCCGTACGCACGCAACAATATTATAATTAATTAATGTATTAAAGTTGTTTTGAACGTGTTTTACAAAACAAAAACAGGTAAAGAAAAATTCTGCTTGCGTTTTATGAGTTTTTGCAATTTTTCTGGCCACATAAGGTTTTAAAAAAGGGTTTGTAATTTATGTTTATATCTATCAATTGAATAAATAGCACTAGGTTTGATTTATATACATATGTGTGTATTGAAATTCAATAACAAAATTTTAAAGTTTTGAAATGATTAAATGTCTATTTAGACAGTTTGTATTCTTTAAACTGCAAATGCAAACTGAGAAACCTTTTGCATTTTTTTCAATAAATCCTTTTCCTTAAAGTCCGAAAACATATACAGGTATGGACTAAATTTTTTATTATTTTTACTGCTTACTTAAAATTATATACTTTATAGAAACAAGGATGGGTTTTGCAAAATACTGAAAGGAAAAATTATTTGAAATGAAAATGAGACTGAGATCATGTTTGTTTTAAAGATTTTAGATAAAAGTGTATTTTTTCCCCCTCAGAAACTAATTCATTAATTGCAAAATCATTCCTTGAAGTTATTAAGAACACTCTAATAAATGCAATAAAAACTGGGGAGAGACATTGAAAATTGTAGGAGAAGAAAAACATTTTAATTGTAAAAGTTTTCTTCAAAAATTTAAATAAAAAAAAATACTAGCAAAAACTTTTTTTCAGCTTAAAATTATTTTGTCTCACAAAACCATTTAATAATATTCATAAAAAGTAGATAAAAATGCTTAAATTTAAAAAAAAATCATTCAAAAGATACCGAGTCCCTTGTTGCGTTGAGGCCGATATTCACTTGTCTTAACTTTTGTTTTAATTTGAATGATATTTCTGGAATATCTAGCATCAGGTAACCTTGCCTGTATTTGTCTATAATTTCCGTATCTTGTACAGTTCTATCTAATTTTTGGGTGCATGCTATCATATCCCCAGACATCTATCAGCGCGATTGTTTCGCTGACAAGTCCAGCGAGCAGTAACTAAAATTAAGTGAACCGTGCAGTATAGTACGGAAAATCTCCCCATTTGCCCTGCTCCCGAGAGGTAAGGAACATTCAACCTCCAAGTTCTACCTCCAATTCGGTGAGGCAGTTAATGCTTGTTCTATGTGAACGGGACACGTTGGAAGAACCGGTTTAAGCTACCGGTCGAATCTGCTCTTGTGAACGGGGCTTAAGGAGCTTAAAGAAGGAGAAAATAATATTTGCAAGTCTGTCATACACTAAGAACGGCAATACTTAGCATTGTGGATCTCAGTGTAACTGAAATTGAAAAAAAAACGTCAAATTTAAATTTCATAAGTTTCCAGAGTTAAAAAAAGGAGAGATGACGGTTTTCGTTGGGGAAGCATGATACTTGTCAACCGAAAAGAGGGATGGATTTCCAAACTAAGAATCAGGAAAAGATTTCTCTATTCCAAACATTTCACGTAAAGTGATTATAATTAACCAAGTAACTATATTTCATATTTTCCGTATGCTACTTTAATAACCCAATTTGTATTCGGATGATTTTGACAGATGATAATTTCAAGGAATTTTATACTACATTCAACCCCAGCTATAGGGAACCTGGTTTATGGGGAACCAAATCAACAAGAGTTATTCCTCGCTGTAGGGAATCTGGATAAAACGAATGAATTGTTTCGTCCCATCCATTTTCCAATACATTTGATGTTATATTGTGCGATTATAGAGAACCTCCAAGCAGATATAACGAACTTTAATAGATATTTTCGACGGAGTTTTTTTTTGGCATTTTTCATATTTTTTGCAGAATTTCCTCAAATTTAAACTAAAAATTATTAACCCTTAAAATTTATCCATGTTTAGGCTGTTAGGATAACAAGAAACACACTTTATGTTGTTGTTCTTTTATCTTCATTCTCAATTTTGTCTGTATTAGCAAAAGCTTTGCGAACAAAGGCTATATCCATTTATTTGGCAGTCAGGGAATACAATAAGAACAAAATCTCAGGAGATTATAATTATGTGGCCTATTGACCACTGGACAATAGAAATTTAATAGGTTCTCTACTTCTGTTCAAATTGTTTGTATGAGCTATAAGATAGAGATAATGCTGATGCTATGATGGATATTTTGAAATTTTCGCTATTGAGGTCTAAAGAGTGAATAGATTCTAGTGAGCATGGGGTTACACAAGTGATTCGTCTTTAAGGAAATGGATTTTTTTCATCCTTATCGGTTTGCTTTGTTCCAGTGTTTAAAGTGCTCTCTAAGTAGATTATAGTTTATCTTATGATATTTGAAAGAGTACCTGAATAGAGTATTTTGATAGAATACTGGTTAGCACAAAAAAGTTTATAACTATTCAATAACATAAATAACCATGAACACATGATATTGTTAAAAATTTTGTATATATATATATAAATAATTTTATTGAAATTATATGCGAAATTGTAGTATCTTTTGTATAATGTAACAGGAAAAATTTGAAGATTGCGAGGCTGTGCAGGAAAAATAAGATTTCAGGAGCAGGCCTATTCAAAATTGAGGTATAACATTCTACATCTTCAGTGTCTATTTGCCGAGTGGGACCAAAAAGAAAACTTTTAGTTTTGTGCACCAAAAAATTTACCTTTTTACCTGCTGCCCGAATTGCTTGTTTTTGCGCAGAAACTCTAATTTTAATTGTAAATGTTTTTAAAATTGTTTTAACTGTATTTGGTGTTTTATGTTTTTCTATATCTTTCAATTTTTAAGGAAGTTATTTTGAGTTTTATGTACTTTTGCCCTGCCGCGAAGTCAGAACTGAATTAATTGAATGAGAAATATATCTTTAACGAAAGTCGAGGAGGAAGTAGTGTTTCGTATGAACAGTAAATATTATCGCCAGTCAGTATTTCATGTGTGAAAATACATTTTATCAAGCTGTTTCACTTCTCTGTGCATTCAATCCATTACGAACTGCACACAAGCAACATTGTAAAGATATTTAAAAGAAATACTGCACACTTAAATTACAGACACGAAGAGGTTTAAAAAAAAAAAAAAAAAAAAAAAAAAAAAACAGCAGCATTTATGAATAAAAGGAATTATTTTCGTAATACAAATTTTAATAAATTAATCATAAATTAATAAAAATTCAGTTACAGAAAATGCGACAATTTAGAATATACAAAAGAAACATATTAAATACTGTATACTGAAAAATTGCTGGCAGTGCAATGTAATCATGCTAGAATTGCTTACATTTAGAAAAATTTGCAACATACAGTGTAATATTTATACTTCCAGTTACAGAAATATTTTAAATAATACAAATATTCATGATTTGTTTAAAAAATCAGTTTTGTTAAAATTACGAAATTTAACTTGTATACGTTCCCTGTTTTCCTATGATTACGGTTAGGAAATTTTATACTTATTGTGAAAAATAAAACGTACTCCAGTACGCCCAAAACTCACAGAAGTATTTCATTTTAAATCATATTCGTACACAAATTAATGAGGGAAATGTTTACTGTCGTACATAACTAAAAATTAAATTTTAGTTTAGAAAAGGATTTTTGAAATTACTAGATTAAGTGATAAACACTGCTATTTATATTGTTTAGAAAGACAATGAACAATGGAATTTTTTCTCAAAAAGGAAATCTTATAGATCTCTTGTTTTAGAAAATAGTGAGCGGCTTCAGTGTTGCCACGTAGCCAACTCGTTACATTATTTGCATAAATTACGAGGGCCATCCAGGAAGTAGATTACGTTTCCGTCTGTGTCCGTTAGGGGCGGGGCTAGCGCGGCCATCTTGGGGTCAGAGCGTTGCGCAGCTCAGTCTGCATCTAGCCGTGCTAGTGAGAGGTTCGTGCTGTGCTCCGTTCAGATACTGTGACGGTTTGAAATGTCTGCGTTAATTGAAAATCCCGCGAGGTGCGCTCAGTAATAAGGTTTCTGACTGCAAAAAACTGTAAACCGATAGAAATCTATCGGCAGCTTCGTGAAGTGTATGGGGACAACATTATCACTGAAGGTGGAGTGCGTCAGTGGGTCATAAGATTTCAAAATGGCCGAACCAATGTTCACAACGAAGATCGAAGTGGGAGACCCAGCATAGTGACCGCCGAACTTCTCGAAAAAGTCGATGCTAAAGTCCGTGAAAATCGAAATTTCACAATAACGGAACTTTCTTTGAGTTTTCCACAAATTTCGCGAAGTTTGTTGCACGAAATCATCAGCGAAAAGCTTGGTTACCACAAGTTTTGTGCAAGATGGATTCCAAAAATCTTGACAGAGGACCACAAAAATCAGCGAATGGCTGCAGCGTTGAACTTTTTGGACGCTTACCATAAGGATGGTGACTCTTTACTCGATCGCATCGTTACTGGTGACGAAACATGGGTGAAACATGTGAACTGTGAAACGAAATTGCAATCAATGCAGTGGGGGCACACAAGTTCTCCCCAAAAACCCAAGAAATGCATGCAAACAATGTCGGCAAGGAAGATGATGGCGACTGTTTTTTGGGACAGAAAAGGTGTAATTTTGGTGGACTTCCTGGAAAGAGGCACTACAATAAACTCTCAAAGGTATTGCCAAACTCTCCAAAAACTCAGAAGAGCAATTCAAAACAAGCGCAGAGGAATGTTGAGCTCTAAGATCTTGTTGATTCACGACAACGCCCGGCCCCACACGGCAAATGTCACTCGTAAAGTTCTTGAATCTTTTAAGTGGGAGTTGTTTCCTCATCCGCCGTACAGTCCCGACCTGGCACCGAGCGACTTCCACCTATTCCCAGCAATGAAGAAGTGGCTGGCTATGCAGCGTTTTGATGACGACGCACAGCTGCAAGAAGAGGTAACGAAGTGGTTGAAGGCGCAGGCGGCCGAATTTTTCGACGAAGGAATTTCCAAGCTCGTACATCGCTACGATAAATGCCTTAATTTGTATGGTGACTATGTAGAAAAGTAGTATTTGAGTGTGGCTTTCATCTGTATATAATAAAATTTGTTTCCTATACTTTGTTTATTTTTTTATTCCAAAACGTAATCTACTTTCTGGATAGCCCTCGTAAATTATAAAAACAATCAAATTTCAAGGTATTTTTTGAATAGATATTAGATTATGATTTTAAAGTAAAAGAACAACATAGGGAATTTAATAACGAATTTATAACATTTGAAAATTTCGAAATTACTTATGTGAAAATATATGCAGCTTACTATATGTAATTAAACAATGAATTAAGGTATGTTACGTATTAGTAAATTACAAAAGAATTTCACTGAATGACATTAAACTGTAAAAAAAAATAAATAAATAAAATAAAAATAAACATCAAATTATTGTATATTCATTTATTTTTGAATGGAACCCTGAATAAATTTTGAACGTGATGATAAAAATCCTAAATTTCGAAATTAAATATCTCTTTCATTTTCCTTCCACTACTTGTCGTACAAGAGTTAAACTTTTTTTCTTTTTTTTAAATGAGTGCAAAATTTTCCCATATATAACTAGAGGGGCCGAAGGAATCCTATAAAAAGTTAGATTTCGTAATTTTTCAAAACTGATTTTTTAAGTTTAAAAACCTGATGTGTACACCACATGAATTCCTTGTACGGAATATTAAATTATACGCATTTTTTTCTTGCATTTCATTTAAACTTATCGGATTGATACTTCGTCGATAGCGCATAAACCACAATAAAATAAATGCACTCTTTAAAATTCACTATATTTGTTTACTATAGCGGCACTCTGGCGCTAGGTTCACTTAACAGCGTTACATCTCATTCATTTTATAACTCAGAATGCAAAAAATTATATCATCTGAAGAAATATCTAATCATTGTCGCATGCTCTATTAAAATACTATAATAAATCGAAAACGATATATAAAAGAAACTAAGCAAATAAAAAAGGAACAGTTTTTCACAGCCAATTCAACGCCTCCTATCTAATGCGCTACTCGTAAGCATTCTCCTCTGTTCGAGTCAGACTGGCGACAATATTTGCTGCTAATACGGAACACTTATTTACTCGAATTTCATTGCACATATATTTCTCATTCAAAATTAATTCAGTTCTCATTTCGCGGCAAGGCTGTAGGGTTTATATTTATTTTAACTAACATTTATTTTAAGTTTAAACTAGCTTTCCTGTCAAGCCTTACTTTCCCCTGGAACTACCAATGCCAGAGTATGTAAATTTTAGTAGAACGCGCAAGGATTCAAATTATCAGCGGAAGTATTCTGAGTTAAATAGAATGGAAACGAGTTCGAGGTGTGCTGTTCTTACTTCACGAGCGCGGAGGTAGTTAGCCAGAAATTGAAGAACCCCGCGTTTCGGTCTGTGTCCTTTCCTCCTTATAATTGTTAATCGTTCAACGTGATATTCAAAGTTTGCTGAATTAGCAGCGGTATTGTAAAACGCGGTGAGGTTAGTTACATTTAGAGAGCCTCGTAGTTAGAGTCTTGTTATTATTTCTTTTCAGGTTCTTATTTTATTTTACCGCCGGGTCGGCGTAGTTTGTAAACGTCAAGAGCACGCAATTGTAATTTCTTAAGGGGACTCATACACTTTAAAACCCATAAGATGTTCGAATAGGTGACTGTTGCAAGAATTGGGATTACTTATTGATTTTAAAAGCAAATACTTCCAACTTTTTACAGCTGACTACATAATATAGCTGCTTTCTGAAATAGTAATCAGAAAGTTTATGTTGCCACAAATATTTTTATAATTTAATCCGCTTTGTGACAACATTTTTTGTCATGTTTCCAACTTGCGCGCACAGTTTAAAAGATTCTTTTTCATAATTTAATTCCATATTTAATATATAACTGTTATAACATTTGGAAACTACTGTGAACCTAAAATTCTATAAATTTCATTTTCAATTTTTATTTTATTTTGAGTTCAGTTTATAAAATGTATTTTATTAACAAAATTTGTAATGTTTTCGTCCACAAAATTTTTCAATATTAAAATATTTAACAGATTGTTGGTTCAGTTTAAAAATAGTGCTCATATAAAGAATTCCATCCAATTTCAAGTATGTACCATTAGCCATTTTTAAAATATCGTGCGCGCAAGGTGGAACCATGGCGAAATATTTTGTCACAAAGAGGATTAAATTACAAAAATATTTGTGGCAACACAAACTTTCTGGTTACTATTTTCGAAAGCAGCTGTATTATGTTGTCAGCTGTAAAAAGTTGGAAGTAATTGCTTTTAAAATTTAAAAAAAAAAAAAAAAAAAAATATCTCAATTCTTGCAACAGTCACATATTCGAAGATCATGAGGGGTTTAAGGTGTATGAGTCCCCTTAAGTTGAATAAAAAGAGACTTAAACCCTTAGCAAGACTCTGTCTATTTTCCAGTTTCAACAGTCACCTCTTGGTTGCGTGCAGGTTGGAGGCGCGCAACTCTACAAGGCAAAAATGCATAAAACCTCGAAATATCGTCATTAAAAATGGAAAGATATAGAAAAACATAAAGCATCAAATACAGTTTAAAAAATTTTAAAAATAAAAACAATTTTTAAAATTAAAATTACAGATTCTACTCAAAAACAAGCAATTCGGCCAGCAGGTTAAAAAGGCAGATTTTTCGGTGCACAAAACTAAAAGATTCCTTTTGGTCCCACTCGGTAACAAAGACACTGAAAGCGTAGAAACGGATTTAATTTGTTTTGGAAGCTATGCTGAGTCAATACATAGGATAATTTAAAATTCACTATGTTTGCTTACCATAGCGACACTGTGGTGCTAGGTTCACTTAACAGCGTTACATTTTGTTCATATTGTAACTCAGAATGCACAAAATTTATATCATTTGAAGAATTATCTAATCGTTGCCTCGTGTTCTATTCAAATAGTATAATAAATCTAAAACAATACATAAAAGAAATTAACAAAACGAAAAAGAAAGTTTTTCACGAACGATTCAGTATTTCTCATTCAATGAATTCAGTTCTCACTCCGCGACAAGGCAAAAATACATAAAAACTCAAAATATCTATATTAAAAATTACGAAGTAAATCTTAAACACGTATTTACTCGAATAAATTACAGAAAAGATTAAGCATGATTTAATTCGCAATAATAAAAGAAGACTTTTTGTTGTTGCGACTCTTTGTTGTTGCGAAGCTTAAGTCTCTCTAGATTTGCAACAAATCTACTATTCTGCTGTTTCAAATGTAAACAAATATGTCCGCCATGTTATTTAAAAATTAGGCACTTAAACAGCTTTTAAATTGTTTTTAATTGTACAAATATTGCTTGCAGATTTACTAAATTAAACCTTAACCTGAAGATAAGAACAACATAATTCAATCATTTTTAAAGCAAAACATGCACAATTTACAAACATATAAGAGTAAAGAAACTGAGATCACTAAGCCGGGTAACAGAGTGGATATATATGCAAAATATAAAAAATAGGACGGCTTTGCTCTTTGCGAACCAGCAACCTTTAATTAACTTTCTGCAATTCAGGATCTAACCCCTGGACCAGTACCTTCGAGAACATTCCAGCCTATTACGTAACCGCTACTATAAATAACGAATGCGCGCCATTTTGCAAACAGAAGCTTCACTCTCCCCGTGCTGTTAAAACCTACGATGCTGCTCCCATCTTCCTTTCCTCTATGACGCAGTAAATTTTAAATAATCTTATTTAGAAACGAATATTTATCTGCTTCTGAAATTGAAATAAAGGTATGGAATAGTAAAAAGCGAAATCCTGTGGCTTCTTTGGATACTGCCTTAACACTCTGCTACAGAAATGCCAAGCATCGTCATTCATTTTAAAATATCGTGCGCGCAAGGTGGAACCATGGCGAAATATTTTGTCACAAAGAGGATTAAATTACAAAAATATTTGTGGCAACACAAACTTTCTGGTTACTATTTTCGAAAGCAGCTGTATTATGTTGTCAGCTGTAAAAAGTTGAAAGTAATCGCTTTTAAAATAAAAAAAAAATATCTCAATTCTTGCAACAGTCACATATTCGAAGATCATGAGGGGTTTAAGGTGCCACGACTGCCGTATCATCACATATATATAATTATATTTATGTATGTTTGGTTCGGCTGATTGCAACCAAAATACGAGGTGCACATCTACATAATATAGCAGGCCTATATATAAAATTTCAACGTTCTGAGGCTACTCGTTTTTGAGTTATGCGAGATACGTATATACATACGTACGTACAGACGCCAAGAAAAGATTCTCATCATAATTCATTGTAAAGCAGTTTTATAATTTTTTTGGAGGAAAAGAGTCTGTTATTCTGTCCTTACTTACAGATGTCACGCAAATACATCGTTAAATTTCATTCAATAGCGGTCCTTTTTACTTCGTACAAGGAAGTAAAAATGCCAAAAGCTGAATATTTGCCTGATTTAAATATTTTTCAAAATTGGCAATATCACTTTGATCGAAGGTCAGAAAAGTCAGTACCATGTAAAGACTTTTATAGGCATGTTATATTTATGTGACGCTCGTAGAGTACATTACCATCTTTAGAAAAAAAAATAATAATTAAAAAATAAATAAAAATCTGACAGGTTTCAGATTTTAAATTACGTCCCAAAGGGGCGTTTTTTTAAAATTTTTTTTTTTTCACATTCTTAGCACTTCAACCATAAAATTCAGTTCAAGGGCGATACCGCAAAATAGTTGCATATATTTAGGATATCTTTAGGATTTCCGATACAGAGTCTCGCGCATTGGAGATAATTTTTTTTTTTTTTTTCCCTGTACAACGTTATCATTGCTCGCTTTGAAATCCTTGAGTTTGTTAATCAAAAATTCGTTAAAGTTTTACAAAATATGAAATCGATAATAAAATAAATTTCAAATTTGGGCTTCCACATGCCCATATTAGCAGTAGGACTACGTCATTCAAAATTCGATGGCTCCATGTACCGTTGTTTTATCACAATTCGAGAAATATACATACATTTATGCAGATTTTTCATTATTTAATTTCTTCAAATATAATGCAGGACTCTAACATTTGGTGGCAACAGTTTCAAAAGTGAAACGGACATTTATAGTGAACCAATGCAAAATCGCAAAACGAAACAATAGTCCTTCAGGGACAAAGCGCCATTGGACTAAAAATAAGCAAACTGTTTTTTAAAAAATCTCATTCTTAAAAAGCTGATCAGCATTATATTGATATAGCATAAAAAAAAAAAAAAAAAAAAAAAAAAAAAAAAAAGCTTTAAAATTATAAGATGAAACTCAGACATACTTCGTATTCAATTAAGCCAGGCGATTCAAACAGATTAAAAGATGAAATTTCTCCACCAGCAGAAGCATTGTCTAAGTTTTTTCTCGGCGATAAGTTAATTCTTTTCCAATCCTGAAAAACAGAAATAATGAGAAGGATTAATTCAGACGTCTGTAAATTCTTTTATAAATATTTAAAAACTCAGTCATCAAATTTTGCTTGCCTATTCTTAACAACATTAATTTTCTAAAAACACTTCGGCTATATAAAGGAAGACTGAGGGATCACATAAAAATTATATTTCGTAATTTTACAAAATTGATTTTTCAAGATTAAAAATGCCAAAACATGAATATTTGCCTCATTGTTTGTAATTAAAAGTGTACGTCAATGATCAACGGAAAAGAAAGGCCATAAAATGACTTCTAAGGACATGGCGCACATTCAGAAGAAGTAGAATGCATCTAAAATACATTCATTAAAAATATCCTTAAAAGTAGTAAATGACACAAATGTTTTGTCAACTACAGGTTCTTTAATTTAAAATTTAAATAGATAATCAGTTGTAATAAGTTACCCGTTTATTTTATTTTGTATAATAACCTAACAATTTGCATCTTTCGGAGCAAAAGGTAATTCTGTTGTTAACACATGCATGCATGCATTTGTACATATGACTTAATTTCTGTTATTAATCAAGTATTAACTGAATGGTGAAAAGTTATTTGTTGCAATATCATAAAACTGAAAAATAAATAAACTGAACCCTTAGAAATATTAAATGAAAAAAATAAGTGATTGTAATATTAAATAAAGAAAATGCATTATCTCGTATAAAGAAATGCAATTAAAATAAATGAACACACATTCCCCGTAAACGAAGTTTGGAGTATTAATTTAAAAAAAATATTTAAAAAAAAAGGAAGGATAAATAAAATTCATGCCACATTTTATGGCAAAGGTAAGATCAGTTGTTTTATAGTAACTAAACAAAAATTCTTGAAATTATAATTATTTATTTAAAAGCTTTAATTAAAATTATCAAAAATGAACAAAATTAGAACCGTAAGCAATATTAGCAACAAAAAACATACCTCTAATGCATCCGTAAAGCTCGAAAAGCTGCACATCGTAAATGAAATTTTTTTTGGCCTGTACAATTTTGCTACCACGTGGGACACTATTTATCGAACGGTTTTAAGGATATAGGCACTTACTAAAAAGATTAATATGTTAAATAGTTCCTGGATATTTGAAGATTTACACTTTAAGAACAGTAACGCTTTTTCACAACACTAATGTGTAATTTCATATCATCACTAAGTAGCGTTTCCCTTTAGCAAACGGGTAACGCTTCACGCATGCGCAGTAGACATTTTTTCATATTGAGCATGGTAACATTCGTTGTTTGGTGACGAATATAGACTTCAGCTACGCATAGTCAACTGCGCAGGGCGATGTGTTCAATGTGTTTATGCCCAGGTATTTAACACAAATTGCTGTCCGTATGAAAACATTTTTAAATGATAATCATAGGTTAAACGATAACATTCAGTACTGTTTGAATTAAGAATCACTGTTTCAGGTAACTCTGATAAGCCTTAGATATGCTTCATTCTAATGCAGGGATTCCGGGGGGGGAATTTCCGCCTGGAGCCTAATTTCACAGTTCCGAAGGGGGGGTGAGGTCAGCCTTTTATTTATTTTTGTATTTAGATATAGTTCATAAAATAAAGCAATACTTTTATTCAAGTTTTGGTGTTTATGAATATTTCCTATAATTTTCTTTGCTTAATTTATAAAATACATTAAAAACCATCTAAATTTTAAAAATGCATATGAATTTGAGTTTGGGAAAGGAAGGGGGTATGGTGGTCTAGCGATGGTGAAAGGGGTGCATGGGTTGGTCATTTATAATTTATACGAGTTTCTTTCTTCTAGATTCTTATGGATAATGAGCCCAGTTAACGTAGCTTAGGGAAAACCGGAAAAGCAAAATTTATAAAAAATAAAGATTTATGCTTTAATCATTGATCGAAGTCAGAATTACGAAATTAGTAAAGCAGCATTATTAATTATCCACCGAACTGAGCGTCTTACAAAGATATTCAGTGAAGGTCCAGTTAATAAAATATTTTAAGACTTTAATCCAGTATAACGCTCATGGAAAGCTCTGGAGAGATGGGATTCAGACTACCACTTGTTTCTTAAGCAGATAACATTTGATTTTCATCAGTTCATAGTATAACTAATATTCTGAACTACTTCATTGCTGAAATGGAAAACTGGATTTATACAGAATGGAATTTTTGCAGGGAGTCGTCTAATAAGAAAAAATAGTTAATGAAAAATATAAAGTTAAACAAGAAGATGAATATTATAAATAATGTTGATGTAAATCAGGTACTGATTAATCATGGGCGTTTCCCAGCTTATTTTAATCATCTATAGAATAATGATAAATGCTTAATATGTTATAAGTTTGGGGGACCCCAGGCACTTCGTCGATGAATGTACACTTATCCGGAGTGCAAGATAGAAATATAGAAAGAATTTTAAGGAAGATTTTAAAAGGAACTATTCAAATTTGAATGATTTTGCAAAGACAATAATGAAAATTATAAATACGAACAAAGATATAATTGGAATTCGGCATTCAGATTTTGGACTTTATATGTTTTTTCTTATATATATTTTCTGGACAGTCCCCTTTTTTTGTTCATACGGCCGGCTTGTGCCTGTTAGGAGGCTTGGGGCTGTGCCATTATAAAGATATTAATTCTGAACTACTATGGGAAAAAAATAGTATATCATGATAATATCAGAATCAGAATATCAGAATCAGTAGTAGTTTTAGTCCTCCACGAAGGCATCCCTCCTCTTAGGCAGATAGCCCTAGTGTGCTTTGCCATAATTAAATACACACCATACACCATATGTTCTAACTGCAGTTTAAAAAAAAAAATTCTTAGCATTAACACTTTCTTCGACATAATTATATCTTTTTTTAACCATTTTACGTTGTCAGTTATTGTCATATAAATGTATCTTTGAGAAATTACATTTTATGCAGAATTTTTTTTATTGTATTCAAACCGTATATAGAATGTATGAAATTTCATGCTATAAAGTTATAAGCCATAAAAAATTTATTTCAGTTTCCAACTTTATCGATATTTTATGTCAGAGAATCTGTCTACAGATTACAGCAATTACATAATATAAATTTTATTCAGTATATTTTAAAATATTTTTGCTGCTTCCCAGAATTTTGCAGTCACTTGGAGATTCAATCAAAATTTAAACTAGTTCGCAAGTGAAAAGCTATTAATGCTCAACATACTGATCTGAAAAACCAGCTCGCTCTAAGTATATGAGGGAATTTATTTACTGTGGAGTTACGTAAACTTTAAGTATATGGGGAAATCGACGTTTTTCTCTTTTTACTCGTGTTTATGCTTTTGAATTGCTTTAAATTCTTGCTATAGGTTTCTGCGAGGTGCAATAATCAATTAACTTAACTTTATTTCACATTTATTTTCACAATTTTTTTTCATATTTATGTTATCACAAATTCTTTTCATATTTTGCATCAAAGAATCTCTCATCTTAAGCAAATATCTCCTGAGTGCTTTGTCATAAGGAATTAATTTAACTTTTACTTCAATAAATTTTTATCTGATATTTCATCCTGTATTTACTTTTCTTTATAAGAAATTCTTGAAAAGAAAGGAATTGCAGATCTGTTGCTGTTGCTAATGCTCACTTGTCTAACCTATAGTAAGCCCAAACTCACGAAATTCTTCGTGGCAAGGAGCGCAAGTTTACGCCTGTCGTTGGCAACAGCCTTGAACACCTTACAGATGACAGTGTGATTTAGCTGAGTCCCCCCCCCCCAATTTTGATCATGGAGGTAGGAAGTAAGATGGAGTCGCCCTAAACAAGTTTCTCCCGTACCCTGCTCTGAAGCACCGGCGATCCCTACGTGGTGATCAAAACATTGGGTCATTTACCATTGAGTTCAATGAGATTTGACGCATTCGGATGTAAATATTTTGTAATTACGTCGTAAATATACATATAAATGTATATATTTTCTTTTTCTACAACACTTCAGAGTCCTAAGTATGGGAAAACAACACATTTTTAAACAACATTTCATTCTGAACGGAATTAAATGCTATACTTTTCACAGGACAGTTTTCTCAGAATGGTTTAATTTGAATGAAATATTTTCACAAGTTTTCGTTAATTACATTAGAAAAAAAATTAAGGTAATTCGATTTTATTCGGTTAAGGTACAAAAATTAAGATCAAAGTTTATTGTATTATTAATATTAAAATTATGCATTATTTCTTTTCTATTTATAGAGCTTCTTCCTAAAATACTTTCTTAAATATGACATGATTTTTTGGCTTCTGAGGCATCTTTTAAATCGAAAAATGTAAGTCAATTTATAATTAATGCTCTATTCGGTTCATTTTAAATTAGAGAATTATTAGGAATTAGCGAAATACTTTTAATAGTACTTGACTTTCTCTGAACATTTTTGAAAGGGAATAAAATAAGTTTTTTTTTTAAAGTATTATTTAAAACTTGTAACTGAGTTATTATAAAATGTAAGGGGAATAATTCTTTTAATTATACTTATCAGATTTTTTTTTACCCTTCATTTCAACAATACATATTCCAAAACTCTTTATTACGTTCTTAAGTGCGCATCTCATAGCATTTGCTTTACAATACCTTTTAACAGATTGCTTTCCAATACGAACAATTCTTGCTTAAATAGTTTTATAACGTATTTGTCAACAGGATTTCAATTTATGTTTACAATTCAATATTAAGGTTATTATATATTTAGATAACATTTATAATCATTATAAATTAGATACATTTAATAATTAGATTTCTTCACAGTACTTTCACAGTTGTTTATTAGTGAATAAATTCTTCATTTCAAATACATTTATAAATAATTTAATGAATATTTAAGTATTTTGTCAAAGACAGATACATGCTTTTTGCAAGCACATTTTTCTTAAAATCTATATTTTTGTAGTGCAACAGCTTAGAATTTTATAAAACAAATTCATAATCAAAATCGCTGTTGTTAGTTATCGAAAAATAACCAAGATGTGATTTTTTGCGTTAATGTCACTAAACTATACAAATTGCTATTATCCATCACACTATGAATGTTTCTTTCATGCGAAAGTGTCCCTTTTTCGATTTCTATGGAACTGTCGTGTGTCGAAATACTTTCAGAATCTTGTCAAGCGAGCTTCTGAATGTAAACAAAGAACACCCCATCTGGTGACCCAAGCTTCAAAGCAGTGCTTCACTTTTAGCGCGGGTTGGCCCCTCCTCCCTTTCCTACCTCCATGATTTTGATGAAGAGCACCGGGGGGGGGCAGACGGGCCCGAGGGTCTTCTATCCCTGTTCCCCTACCAACGACCTCTCGAAAGGACTTTCGGCTCCTTCGTGGAATTAAAATCATATAACGGGCAGTCCTTCATATTGCAACTGTAGCTTTTGCCATCTTCTGTGCGTTAGTAGGTTTTGGTTGAAAAAACTTTCTCAAATCATCACACATAAATTTGCAAAGCAGTTCTTAATGCATGAGCTAATCCTTAATTAATATTCTCATGCAGTTTTATGACTTTAGAATAATAGTCTAAAAATCATATGAATATTCATGAAATTAGAAATACTTGTAATTTTTTATTTATGCAAATAATGTTACGATTTAGCAATATGACAAAAGTGAAGTCTACCATTATTTTCAAGGCGTCCGCGGAGCCACTCATCACTCACAAATTTGAGAGAGTCGGAATTCTTAAAATTAGCGGCCAAAAGCTCCTTTTTTTCTTGGCGTTAAAGGATTCCCCTCACGTGAAGCGGACTCGAGTTCTGTCTCGCAAACCAATCGGTTCTTAGTGCAACGCTTTTGATTCGACCCATAGATGCCGCCACGAGCGATCCTCCGCTACAAACGCCGAAAGCACTGAATACTTGCAAACAATAAATAACCGCCACATTTTCTTGAACAATAACAATGTAAGATTCTGTGAATAACGTCTCTGTTTGAAAAAATAAATATTGATCAATACCTTTTAAAATGATATGCATAGAAAATAGCCGTCACTTAACCTATTAACATATACATATATAAATTCCGAAGCCATATATTTTATATTTTAAGTTCAAATAGAAACATTTTGGTCTTTAAAATGCGTATGGCCCCTGAAGATGATCTCTGATTTTAATATCTAATATTTGAGTTAATTTTTGTCGTACGGGAATCATAATTTTTTTTTACAAATTATTAATTTCTTTTCCTCTAAATTTAAGTATAGGTATCGGAGGCAACGTATAAAAAGTTAGATTTCGTTCTAAATTCAAGTTGCAGCGACGGAGAACCTTTTGATTTCGCACTGCCAAAAAATTTGGAGAAACTCTATCTAAACTCTGGTACCGCGCCAAAGTAGAATCATCCGTCTGCAAACAATGCACTCGGACGCACTCACGGTAAATGCAACATATGTTGACAACGATGAGGGCAGTTGTAAGAGATAAATAAGTTTGCATTACGCAATTTGTTTGTCTTCGTCGACGGTTTTTGAAATACGGGATGCGTGTTACCTATGACACGCATGTTGTTAAATTCGCCATCACCTTAAATGCTAAATTATATAGCGTCGCCATCTAATGGCAGAAAACGTCATGAAATGGTGAAAATAAAATTCTTGAATTTCACAATGTTGGGAGGGTTGGAGTTAACACTCAAGTAGTCCTGAGAAAAATATGAGGACTGACATTGATCGCAAAGCAGTTAAAAAGATGCAGACTTGGACCTTAAAATAATATACAGAGTAGAATTTTTCAAAGGAAGTATAGAAAATTAAATACGCTGTATTTAAAAACACGAAATCATTCTTGAATATATAGATGCACTCTAATAAATATTATGTACATTATATAGTCGCAAGTTACTGCCTAATAAGAAGTATTGTGTGTATGGTTTGAGGCTATATGAACAGATGTTCGACGGTTGTATCGTAATCTGCCAATATGACAATATAATTTGAATTCATGATCTGAAAGAAAAAAATTATGATAATTTGTAAGACTAAAAGTCATGAACATGTTGTATTTTCATATTTTCATGGATTTACTGCTTTCTTACAAACAATGGGCGTCTGTAATCACTTTCAAGATCTTATTTTGAAAAAGAACTGTTTTCTTACTACAGGTATAGTGTACTAGAAGATACTAGTGCTACTTCTAGTACACTATACTACAGGTTTTTAGAGCTGTGTTCCAGATAGGGTCTGTGTAAAAGTACTGGACGGATCAAAGCCAGATAAAGTTTCCTTTTCATGTTTAAGTGAAATCTTGAATTTCTCTCCAAAAGATTGTAACTTGCCATAAAGGCAGCATTGGCTCGATTTAAAGGGTGATCAATTTGTTTTTTGAAGTTTAATCCATCGTCGAGAATGATATCATGATAATTCGTAGAATTCACCACTGGGATGATTTAGTGGTATGTTAGAGCTGACGGCTTGGTTTCTCTTATACCTTCTAAAAAGAATAAAATTGCATTTATTGGATTTAAGCTGAATTTTACAGAAGTCACACAAATGTGCAACAATATTTGAACTGAGCTGCAAAATTCTTAATAACACATATCCTACAAAAATTTCTGTACATTATTCACTTTTTTAAAGGGAGCTTCAGAGTTATCCATTTGTTTTATGGGCTTATGAATATTGCCTTCACTACTGTTTTTAAGCCAAAAGTATAACAAATGGAAATAATATATTGTGAAAATTATGGGAACAGATAATTTCGGTGTTCTGTGGGAGTAATAGACAGGTTATATTCAGTATCCTGCCCCCCCCCATTTATGAAATAACTAGTTGATTTTAAAGGGAAATGTTCACCGCAAGATGGTTTATTATAAATTTAAAGCCATTTAGGAAAAATTCGTTAATGTTTGAAAAGGCAAATACCTGTTACTTACCTTCTTCTATTCTAAATTTGCTCATTATCTGATAATTCAATTGCTGTACATTTGGCTAGTTGGTCACGGAAACATATTCCAAAAGTATCTCTCTCTCTCTATATATATTATATATATACGTATATGGTTACTAAAAATTCTTATCCGGACTTTATTTTCGCAGCCGTTAGTCATAGACATATACTTCCAGTTGCAAAAAATTTTTAAATAACATAAGTATTCCTGTCTCGCATCCTTTAATTTTAAAAATTAATTTTGTATAAAATACGAAATAAACTTTTTTATACGGTCTCCCTGTTACTACAGTTATGTTTAGAAAATGCATATACTTTTTTTAAAAAACACAATGCGCAAAGTTTTTCTCCTGTACGGCAAAACTTAAACATGATTTTTAATCTTAAAATTTACAATTTTTTATATTATTTTTAACTTATCTTGAAGAGTTGGTTAATAAATAAATTAGAATAATTAGAGATTACTTTTTTCTCGTTAATTGCCATTCAATGATATTCTTTTGTGACTGGTGTATATCAAGCCTTAACTTAAAATTTTGTTCCAATCGGCATGCTGAAATAATTTTTACAAAAACAATTAATACGTTTTGAAATCTTATAATAACTTTATTAATATTCTCATGCACTTTTATGGTTTTAGGTTTCTGATCTAAAAATCATATAAACATTCATTAAACTAGGGATATTTAAAATTTGATATCTATGCAAATAATGTTATGATTCATCTATATGACATTACTGAGAAATAGTAATAGCTTCCTAGAACCAGAATGTTGTAAGATTCCTTAAAGATCTCTCTCTTTTACATAGAAAAAAGTATCACTACTTTTCATAGCGATATGCAGAGAAATACTCATCACTTAATATCAGTTAACATCAGAAACATTTTCCTGACTTATGCAGTTATTTAACGTATTGTTAAATTCAAACGCAAAAATTTCAGTTTTCAATTTAAATTTGATTTGAGAAGCACGTGAAGAACCCGAAGATGATCACTGATTTTAATATAAAAATCTTGGCTAATTTTTGTCTCACAAAAAACACGCTATTAAAAAAAAAAAAAAAAAAAAAAAAAAAAAACCTTCCTGCTAGAAAATTTAAATAAATTCATATACAGGCATCGGTATAAAAAGTTAGATTCCGTAATTTTTACAAAATAGGTTTTTTAAGATTAAATGTGTAAAAACCTGAATAGTCACGTTTTAAAACAATTTTGCAATTAGCGGTACATATCAACAACCAATAGCTGTGAAAAAGAAGGCCACAAAAAGACTTCTAAGGACACGATCTATATTCAGAAGGATTGTATTAAATATATCCTTAAAAATAGTTCAGACGCAAAATTTTATCAAGTTTACTTTCGTTAAACTAAAGTTTGAATAGATAATAGGTTGTAATAAGCTACGAGTTTACTGTTTTTTGAAGAATAAACTGCTAGTTTGCAGATTTAGCATACTTAGGAAATTTTGCGTTAAAAGGAAATTTTACTATTGTTACACTTTTATACAAGCGAATATATGACTGAATTTCCAACTGTTTTGAAGTAAAAGGAAATTCGTGGGAAATTATTGCTGTAATATAATTTAATCGCATATTAATTGTAACTAAAGCTATATTATTTTATTGTAAATTAAAACTTTAGAAATATCAAATAAAAGGTAAGTCTTTGTAATACTAAAAAAACTGCATTTCACTCACAAAGAAATACAACTAAAATAAGTGCTCACACATTTCGGATAAATGAAACTAGATTACTAATTTTTAGAACATTAAAAAGAAAATTAATAAAAGTAAAACATTCATGCCATATTATTCTACTACTGAAAGTACTTCATACTAATTAATATACAATAACACGCCGAACAAATATTAATTTAGAAGTGAAACAACAAAAATCAGGGTTGTATTTTCAAAATTGAAAATAAAACGCTTATTTTTGTTTGACTTCTTAATTAATACTTCGTACTACTTTCTTTATTCTCATAAAGAAATGCAGCTAAAATAAATGATCACACATTTCACGTAAAGGAAGTGTAGATTACTAATTTTAAGAACATCAAAGAAGAAAAAGCAAATAAAAATAAAAATAATTTCATGCAATATTACTCATACTACGGAAATGATAATTATCTTATTAAAAGCTTTAACTAAATTTGTGAAAATTAAGACAATAAACCAAATTAGCATTTAAAACATACCGCTAAAGCATCCGTAAAGCTCGAAAATCCGTACATCCTATATGAAAGTTCCTTAGATTTTTTTCCGCTGAAAAAAATTTTTTTACCCCTTCAGACGATATTAATCGAACGATTTTAAGAATATATGCTTTAAGCCCGTCGAAACAACGGTTTTAAAAAGATTAACGTTCTGTAAATTGAATACTCAGTGGATATTTGAAGTGTTACGCTTTAATAATATCACGTTTTTTTCACAACACTAATGTATAGTTCGATATTACAATATTATAAACAGCTGTGGTATAGAAGCAGAATGTTTGGAATAGAAACTCTTACAGCGCCACCTATTGATCTTATTAGCGCCATCTAAGTAGCGCTAAAGACGCAGTTTGGAGGTTAGTTTGATATGAGTTAAAAAATGAATTTATAGTAAGATACTGCTTTAGTAAAGAATTTTTAACTGCAATATTATTTCAGAACAGCAAACTCTTTCTAAAGTGAGCACTCACTGTTCCAGAACATTTTGGTCTTCCGTGGAGGTAGTCGTCTTATAAAGGGGATGTTTAAGAAACATGTTAAATTATAATCTCAGACCTGTTGATTAGTATAAAATGCTACGAAATGTAGATGTTGTTTAATGTGCAGATCGAAATTCCTCACCATTGTTTTTTGATTTGCATGGTTTATTTGAATTTTGCTTCAGTAGTTTTAATTCACAATTTTTATATATTTAAGTTGTTGTACGATGGATTGGTGAATAATTATTTTTGCTATTATATTTTTATACAGTAACTATATTTCTGTGTAGTAAGTATATTAGGAACTTACTATATCTTTCTGTTAATCATATAAAAATTATACTGATTTTTTATGAAAATTCTTCATACTTTTATGATTTTTAAAGTATTTTAAAGAGAGCTTAAAATTTATGCATTTATTCGATTGGTTTATAAACATCAGCTCCACTACTGCTTTTAAGTAAAAGTGACAAAATTTTATGATTTTAAAAGGGTTTTAAAGATAGCTTGACATCATCTTCACAACGGCTTTTAGGTAAAAATGCAAATTATAATTATCCGTGTCGATCAGCAATAAGTACAGATCAATTTGTTCTGCGTGCGTGGTAGTGAATGAGAGGGGTGGAGTCTTAGAGGGAATATTTAGCACGAGTACTTACACAAAATTTCTGAATTACTAATTACCTTTAAAGATAGACAGAGATCTGTGGAAGTACGCCATGATAACTTTCTCCATAAATTTAAAGGAATTTAGAGAAAATTCTTGGTATTTTCTCAACTGGCGATCTACCGAATTTCGTTAGTTTTTAATCAATTTTATACTAGATGGCGCCATCTCTTTTTCAGACTATTTGTTTGTAAAAGCAATGGTTATGTTTATCGTTTCTTTCACATGCAATTTTTCGGTTGAATTTGCAAAGAGATTTTAAAATTCTGTCTTAAAAATCTTTGTTATGAATTTATTCTCAGATATTTATTTTATTCATGTTTATATTATCCGCGATTCAATTCACCTATAGGTGGCGCTTTCACACATTGATCTGGCGGACAAAAACCGGTATTTTGATTTATGATCTTATAAGGTATTTCTCCCTCTTCCCTAGCGTGCCTTCGTGGTATAATGGTAGCACGCTGGGCCGGTATTCCAGAGGTGCCAACCGCCCCCGGTATTCCAACCGCCTTCGCAGGGTTCGATTCCCGGCGAAGGCAGTTGATAATTTTTCATCTCTTTGGCTCCCAAAAAAATCCTAATGTCTCTACAAGTGGCACCCGAACTAAAAGGGGTGTGGATGATGATTCTCCGTACCCAGGATTTGGTGACTAGGTCCCCTTAAACCCTAGTCGCCCTTTAAAAAGGGAAGTATATAAGATATTTCTCCCACTTCCCTAGCGTGCCTTCGTGGTGTAACGGTAGCACGCTGGGCCGGTATTCCAGAGGTCCGTGGTTCAATTCCCGGCGAAGGCGGTTGATAATTTTTGCATCGCTCTGGCTTCCAAAAAATCCTAATGTCTCTACAATCTGACATCGTACATTCAAAAATGGAGTTGCTTAGCTTTTCTGAAATGTTTGATTTTCTTCAAGGAGGCGTAAATTCTCGCTGTGTTACTGAAGCAGAGCGAATTTTAAAAAGCGGATTATTTGGTAATGAACGGAATTTTATTTGAAAAATCCAATTTACAAATTTTGGCTTCCTATTTAAGGATAAGTTGTATAGCGTCCTGATCGCATGAAATCGAAGGACATTTCATTGGTAAAAAGGAGAAGTAATTTAAAAAAAAAAAAAAAAAATTCTTGTTCATGTAAAGGAGGAACTGCTGGCTGTTGTAGGAAATTGTGTCACTGTTTTATTGTATTGCGACAGGTAGCTGATTTTAACATTCACTGATTGTAAACAAATGATTTCATATGTGTTTAACTTGGGATTTGCAGAAAATCTGTGCAGTCAAAAGTGTCGCTTTTTCCCCATAAAAATGATATTGAATCATTATATACTAAAAATATATTGATCTATTATATTCGTCTGTTGTATTTATATCTAATATATACATAATAGCACTAATTATCAGATATGTATTATAGAATAAACATGCAATGAATGAACAAACATTAAAAATAACATTACGAACAAACATTAAATTACGTCCATGAACAAACATTAAAAAAAAAAAAAAAAAAAAAAAAAAAAAAAAAGAGAGAGAGAGAGCAGATTAAGTATTACCTACCCCTCAGTAGTTGAGAAAGCAATCCTGGCATATAACATGTAGTTAACTTTTGATTACATGATATTACAAGCATTTTCTTTAGATTTGTCCTACAAGTGGTTAAAACGACTGAACACATAATGCCCACAACAATAAAAAAAAAAAAAAAGTTTAATTACTTTCCGATCACAACGCGCTTCACGAACTACATAGTATTGTTAAACGTAAATACCGATCTTTAATGTTTCCACCTTTTACCCACTAGATGGCGTATCAGAGCGCTGGAATCGTGGGTAAAGAGTGGAAATGAGAAGCTTATGAAATAACTATTATTTTAAGTGGCAACAGTGTTTAATTTATCTCTCTTTTTTAATACTCTATACAAATTGTTTGTAAGTAGGTTTTGAAACAACTAAATACAGCAGTACAAAATCAGGTAGATTTTGTCTTACCGCTTATCTGTTTCATTCACTATATGCGCGAAGTTCTTGATATAATCTATATCCATAACATTTAAGGGCTCATTTTTAGTTATACTAATATCTGGCAATTCAATGAAATATTTAAACCAGCTAATCTAATTAAAAAGGAATATTTCAGCCTTTTATTCGCACACTGAAAGTTTTCTTATGTATACACAGCGTAAAACACAGCAAAAGAAATAAAAAATTTGCAAAACGTAAAAAATTATTAATATTAAATAATAATAAATCTGATCATGCAAATTAGAATAAAATGACGAAAGAAAAAAATGCGTAAAAACAACAATTTTAGTGTCACTACCTACCGATCCTTAAAGTAACTACACAGTTAAGTAAGGATCGCCTATTGGGAAAATACCGAACTCTTTTACAATTGAATGGTGATTTACTTGTTATTAACTTTCTTCCGTATTAAATCTGTTTATCATCTTACGATTCAATAACACTGTACTATACTACTTGGTTAGTGGAAAACAAACGCAGAGAATATATATGTATGCTATGTGATTAAAGAAGTTCTTATTCAGCTTATTTTCGTAACTGTTGTCCTAGACATATAGTTTTAGACACAAAAATATTTTAAAGATACAAAGATTCCTGCTTTCCTATGTTTAATGTTTGAAAATTACTTATATATAAAAATACGAAATGTAACATTTTATGCAGTTTTCCCTTCCTTACTTATATCACGTTCTTATTTATATTTAGAAAAATTTTAAAGCCAATTTAAAAAGTATAATAGAAAATTTTTGACTCCCATGTTATAAAAATTAGAGGGTAAATTTAATTTTAAAATTTACGATTTTTGATCTCATTTGCTTTTTGCTTTGAAGGGTTAATTGAATGACAATAATTCTAGGATAATTTTTTTATCTCTTCATTTGTGAATGGCTGGTGTGCATCATTCTCCAATTATTATTTTTTTTACTATTGATATGCTAGAATAATTTTTACGAAAATAATATATAAATTTTGAAACTTCAGAAGTATCTTATTAATATTCTCATACAGTTTTACTGTTGTAAAATCCTAATCTAAAAATCCTACAAAAGATTCCTTAAATTAGAAAATTAAAATTTTCTAATTTAAGGAAATATGACATTATTGAAACTTGTCAGATATTTCTAGAGCAAGAATTATGTAAGATTTTCTAAAGAGGATTTTTTTTTTTTTTTTTTTTTTGGAAGTAAAAAACATTCAATATTTTTTTACAATGACTTGCATAGAAATGTTTGTCAACATCATCTATTAACATCAGAAATCTTTTCCTAAATTGACTTTATTAAGTTCAAATGCAAACATTTCGGTCTTTAATTTGTGCACGGGCCCTGAAGATTACCTCCAATTTTAATATCAAATATCTCCGTTAAGTTTTTGTCGTACAAAAATCACACTTTTTTAAAATGACTACTACAAGATTTAGGTATCGGAAGGAAGGTATAAAATGTTAGAATTCATTAGTATAGATTAGTATAAATATATAATAGTAATGGATCAGTGTAAAATGTTAGTAATTTTTACAAAATTGATTTTTTTAAGATTAAAAATGTAAAAACAGGAATGGTCACGTTTTAAAACACTTTTGGAATTGGCAGTATATAACAACAACCAACAGTTGAAAAAAAAAAAAAAAAAAAAAATGCCACGAAAAAAACTTTCTAAAGGCACACTCTACATTCAGAACGAATAGAATGCACTTAAAGTATTTCTATTAAACATAGCCTTAAAAGTAGTAAAAAAGGAAAACTTTTATTACGTTTACATTCTTTAATTTAAAGTAGATAATAAGTTTTAATTTAGAAGTCAAACAACAAAAATCAGCGTAATATTTTCAGATTTTCACAGGACTAGTTTCGATGGTTTTACCTAACCATCATCCTCAACTGCAAAAGCGAAAAAAAAAAAAAAAAAAAAAAATATTACGCTGATTTTTGTTATTTGACTTCTAAATTAATACTTGTTTGGCATGTAATTGTATTTTAATTAAGATAATAAGTTGTAATAAGCTGCGAGTTTGCTATCTCTTGAACAATAAAGCTATCAGTCTGCATATTTAACTTTAACGTTAAACGTAATTTTAATATTGTTACATTTTTATGTAAGTATATATATGACTCAGTGGTGTCCGCTGAAAACATCGCGGCAAAAATATCGTGGACGAAAACGTCGTGGAGAAAACAACACAAGGCGAAAACTTCGTGGTACAAAACATCGTGGGAGAAAATAAGGCAAAGAGAAAACGTCGCAGTTCTAAAACATCGTGGCACAAAACATCGTCGTCGAAAATAAAGCGGTTCGAAAACTTCGCAATTAAAAAACATCGTCGATGAAGATATCGTGGTAAAAAATAAAGTACCTACAAATCATCGCAGGACAATAACATCGCAGCTTTAATAACTGTAAAATTTAATAATGGTTTAATAATTGTAAAAACTGGCATAATGGTTTGTGAGCGCAAGATGTAAAGAAGGATAATTTTTGCTTTCATATATTTTTATTAACCAATAAATATTTGCTGAAAATGTAAAATGGAAACTTAAGTATAGAAAATTAATGCAATTTGTAGCACTTAATAGAATTTGAAAGTGACATAGTTAACTTACAAAGGTCATTAATAAAATATTTTTGATAATTTTTACCGGTAATTTTTCATGAAGTGTATTATCTAAAAAAGAATAGAAAAAGAAAGATAAGTAGAAAATTGCTAATTATGAGATAATTTTTTTTCACTTTTGTTAATCTGATACTCTTACAATGAAAATTACTTCTTGTTTTATTTAAATTTCTTGTTTTGCTTTTTAAAAAATTTATTAATTAATAAAAATATGAATGTGAAAATTATCCTTTTTCCCATCTTGCGAACACAAATCATTATGCGAATATCCATTTCAATTATTAAAGCCTTAAAATTCATGTCTGCGATGTTATCGTCATGCGATAATTTGTAGGTACTTTATTTTTTACCACGATATTTTCGACGGCGATGCTTTCAAACTGCGAAGTTTTTGAACTGCTTTATTTTTGACGACGGTATTTTGTACCACGATGTTTTAAAACTGCGATGTTTTCTCTTTGCTTAATTTTCTCCCACGATGTTTTGTATTACGACGTTTTTGCCTTGCGTTATTTTGTGGAAAATTATTGAGGTAATATAATTTCATCGCATATTAACTGTAATTAAAATATATTATTTTATTATAAACTGAAACTTTAGAAATATGAAACAAAAAAGTAAGTCCCTGTAATATTGGACACAAAAATGCATTTCTCGCATGAAGAAATGTAGCTAAAATAAAGGATCACACATTTCACGTAAAACGAAGCTAGATTACTAAATTTAGGAACATTATAAAAATTAATAAAAATACATTCATGCCACATTATTTATACAACTAAAATTATAATTATCTCATTAAAAGCTTTAACCAGATTTGTGAAAAACGCAGTCTGCGTTAATTATCTCATTAAAGCAGATTTGTCTGCTACGTGACGCAGGTATCACGGGTGCGTTATTATGCAAAATGGCGCTTTTCAAGAAGGTGTGAATACAAGAACATGCTTGTGCTCTTTCCGAAGAAAATTATTCCTATCTAATTATTTAATAACCTGTTAAACCCATGGTTTTTTTATATCTGAATCTATGATAGATAACATTGTCAACAAGAAAGAAAAAAGAGGCATCAAAGTTTAGCTTCAAGTAGAAAAATTGTTCCAAATATATTTCCAAGTAAAAAACGGAATGTTTCGAATGTTGCAAAGGTGAGCTTTAATGTGAAAATAAAATCCGGCAAGCCAAAGGAAAGCTTCAAAATCATTAAAATTCTCAGAGTCAGTTGCGAACAAAGTGGTTAACGCTGATTAGAATCTTTAAGATGAAAAAACATAGTGTACACTGCGGGGAGGGGGATACAGTTTTATATCTCCCATTCTACGGCGCCGATTGACGAAATTCAATTTGCGTTTTTCGTGCCTCGAAAGCGTCACTTAGGATGTGTATTAGAGTTATGTAGCATTGTTTTAATATGTGTATTTTGACACAAAATTGGACTTTATTTTGAATAACTTGACAATTGTTTTCCATATTTCGATTCTAAGACTCAAATTATACCAAACTATCAAGTTTTGTAAAAATCACACGAGTAATTAAGACACAATAACACGCCGAATAAATACTAATTCAGAAGTCAAACACCAAAAATCAGCGTTAATTTACAAAATTTTCACAGGACTAGTTTCGATGGTTTTACCGAACCATCATCTTCAGCTGCAAAACCGCAAAATGCATTTTGGTTTTGACTTCTGAATTAGTATCACACGAGTAGTTTTTAAAAAATTAGCTCTCAAAATTTTAGCTCCTCAGTGTTAATTGAATTTGATATTTATTTATTAATATCTCTTTTTTTTATTAAACTTACTTGATTCCGTCTTCCAGAATTCGAAATTTAAATTCAAATATAATTTGCTCATTTCTTATGATTTATTTTTAAAATTTGCATTTTAAAATATTTTTTTATAAATCTTTCGAAAAACATTTTGAATTATAATCTATAAAATGCTTACCGTTGCCTTAAAGTAGATGTATTTGAACTTATCTGCAAAAAAATTAGAGTTTTTTTATTCAAAATTTCCTCCTAAGATATACGTGAATTTACATTTTGGAGCGTTTCGAAATTTGGCGTATTTATTACAAGCGATGATAACGAAAATGTGGTTTACCCGCTTTGTTAAATTTTATTTGAAAGAATGAAAGATGAAACTCTTTTCGGCTTATGCAGCAATTAAAAAAAAAAAAAAAAAAAAAAAAAAAAAACTGAAATGTTTCAGATTTTAAATTACGTCCAAAAGGGCGTTTTTTAACATTTTGTGTGTTACCTTTCTTTATTAAATATCATGTTCCTCGCACTTAAACCATAAGATCCAGTGCAACAGCAATATCGCAAAATAGTTTTAAAACGAGCATATCTTTAGAATTTCCGATACAGAGACTCACGCGCTGGAAATAAAAATGTTTTTTCTGCACAACGTTGCCATTGCTCGCTTTGAAATCCTTGAGTTTGTTAATCAAAAATTCGTCAAAGTTTTAAAAAATAGGAAATCGATCATAAAACAAATTTCAAATTTCAAATTTGGTCTTCCACATGCTCATATTCGTTGGAGGATTACGTTATTCAAAATTCGATGACTCTATGTACCGTTGTTTTATCACAATACGAGAAATATACATACATTTATGCAGATTTTTCATTATTTAATTTCTTCAAATATAATGCAGGACTCTAACATTTTGTGGCAACAGTTTGAAAAGTGAACCGACATTTATGAGTCCGACGCAAAATGCCAAAACGAAACTAATAGTTCTTCGGGATTCAAATCCCTTTGGACTAAAAAAAAAAAAAAAAAAAAAAAAAAAAAATCTGAAATGTTTCAGATTTTAAATTACGTCCAAAGGGGCGTTTTTTTAACGTTTTGAGTGTTACCTTTATTTATTAAATATCATGTTCTTTGCACTTAAACCATAAAATTCAGTTCAAGAGCAATATCGCAAAATAATGTTAAATTAAGCATATCTTTAGAATTTCCGATATACACAGTCTCGCGAGCTGGAGATAAAAGTATTTTTTTTTTCTATATAACGTTGCCATTTCTCGCTTTTAAAGCATTGAGTTTGTAAATCAAAAATTCGTTAAAGTTTTACAAAATATAAAATCTATAATAAAACAAATTCCAAATTTGGGATTTCAGATGCCCATATTCGCAGTAGGATTTCGTCATTCAAAATTCGATGGCTCTATGTACCATTGTTTTATCACAATGCGAGAAATAGACAATCATTTATGCAGATTTTTCATTATTTAATTTCTTCAAATATAATGCAGGACTCTAACATTTTGTGGCAACAGTTTGAAAAGTGAACCGACGTTTATGAGTCCGACGCAAAATCGCAAAACGAAAACAATAGTCCTTCAGGTACAAAGCCCCTTTGGACTAAAAAGGAAAGTAAGTGGGTTACTATAAATTAAGAATTTCAGGAAAAAATATACCAAGATAAATTTTTAAATTTCTCACTAAAAATTACATAATTTAATATCCAGGCATAATTTGTGTCGTAGAATCGAAATTCTTAAAGAAAATTGGTATATTATTTCAGAAAAAGCCAGATTTTTTGTCAAAATACCTAAGTTAGAATAATGTTATATATAAATATGACATGTATCCTAAGTCACGCTTTCGAGCCATGAAAAACGCAATATGAATTTCGTCAATCGGCCAGTAGAACGGGAGATATAGAACTGTTCCCCCCTTTTTTTCACCACAGTGTACATCGTTTTTCTCTACGTCATATCGCCGAACGCTCTGCAGAATTCTTTATAAGAAATATTTATCTGGACACATCGAAAAATCTTTAGAAATAGATGAACTTTGGATGCATTTAAATGAGTGAAATAAAAAGATATCCGTTTATTATCATCAAAGAGAAGAAAGAAAATCTTAGAACGTGGTTTAAAGAATCTAAAGAAAGTTTTTCAGAGGGATTTATGATTGATGTTGGTTTTTGATATAATGACAAATAAAAATTAAAGAGCGCACAAAACTGTTAAGGTCAACTCCACATATTATTAGAAACCTATTTTATACTCAGTTTTCAAATATGAAACACCTTCTCTTTACCCACAGCGACATCAATCAATAGAACTGCATCAAGACAAAGCAAGCATACACGTTAAAATACACTAATATAATTTCCTAGAAAAAAATGGAATAGGAAACAGTTATCAAAGTTATATCCTCCACTCATATCCTTACTAAATTTCCTAATGGATTTTTGCGCTCCCCATGGATTTTTGCACTTTTGGACTTTTAAAAAGTGGATTATCTAAACGTCGATCTATAACCCTCCTTCGACATTAGAAAGCTGTTCAAGAAGAATGGATCAAAACACTTCTTCCGCTAAAAAGCTTTACTATCTAGAAAAATACGGCGTAGAAAAATAAGGAAGATTCAGTGTTATAAGTTAGAACGTTTAAACACAAATTTAGGTAAAATATTTTTGTAGATAAATGAAAATCGTCTGAAATATGTCCTAACAGACTCTATATTAGGCTGCGCGGATGTCTTGTGAATTTGTTGGCTACGAAATTGTTCAATATATTTTAATGGGTAAGAAAGTATAAAACTCAGATTTTTTTCCCTCCGCGATGTGAATTTTAGATTTTATTTAATGTGCAGATCGAAATTTCTCATCAGTATTTTTTGATTTGCCAGGTTTATTTGCTTTCTGTTTCAGTAATTTTAATTCATGATTTTTATATATTTAAGTATTTTTCCGATGGATTTGTAAATAATAATAACCAACAGTTTATTTTGTTGTCAACAAGCAACAGTTTACTATATTGGTCTGTTAATCATATAAAAGTTATTGCTGATATTTTAAAAATTCTTCATACTTTATGATTTTAAAAATTCTTCATACTTTATGATTTTAAAAGAGTTTTTAAAAAGAACTTCAAAGTTATTATATTATTTGATTGGTTTATAAATATCATCTTTACTATTGCTTTTAAGTAAAAATGCAAATAATAATAATCCATGTAGATTACGAATACGTAGAGATGAATGTGTTCTGTGTGCGTGTTTGTGTGTGTGAGGGAGATGGAGTCGTGTTAGAGAGAGGATATTTAATACCAGTAGTTATTCAAAATTTCTGAAATAGTAATTACTTTCATGGGCAGACATCTACTGAAGTAGTCTCCGTTAGAACGTCTGCTATATATTTAAAGGAATTTAGAGAAAATTCTATTTTTATTGAATGGTGATTTACCTATTATTCACCTTCTTCCGTATAAAATTTTTTTATCATGTTACGATTCAATAATTCTGCACTGGACTACTTGGTAAGGGTAATACAACTGAAGATTATATATATAAGGAATAAAATAAGGAAATAAATCACATAAAGAAATGCAGCTAAAATAAATGAGTACACATTTGATAAAAATGAAGTTTAGATAACTAATTTTAAGAACATCAAAGAAAGAAAAAGAAAAAAATAAATAAAAATAAAATACTTTAATAATAATAAAAATAAATTATTATTTATACTACGGAAATGATAATTATATTATTAAACGCTTTAATTAAATTTGTGAAAAACGAAAAAAATTAAGACAATAAACAATATTATCATTTAAAACGTATCGCTAAAGCATCTGTAAAGCTGGAAAATACGTACATCCTTATTTGAAAGTTCCTTAGATTTTTTTCAGGCTAAAGAATTTTTTTACCACTTGAGACGATATTAATCGAATTATTTTAAGACTATGTGCTTTAAAAGCACGTCAGAATGAGACTGACTAAAAAGATTAACGTTTCTTTAATGGAATAGTTCCTGGATATCTGACGCATTAAGCTTTAATAATAGCACGTTTTTTCGCAACGCAAATATATAATTTCATGCAACAGTATTCTAAACAGCTGTCGTATAGAATGGAATATTTGAAATAGAAAATTCTGCTGCGCCATCTATCGATCATTACAATTATAGATGCAGGTAGCGCCAGAGATATAGTTTGGAGGCTAATTTGATATGTGATAAAAATGAATGTTTAATAAGACACTGCTTTAGAAAATTACTTTCCAGTGCAAAGTTATTTGAGTACAGGGAACTCTCTCTAAAACGACCACTCACTTTTCCATAGCATGTTGGTGTTCTGTAGAGGTAGTCGCCTTAGAGAGGTGATTTTTTAAAAACATGTAAAATTACGCATTAAGGCCTGCCGGTTACTATTAGGTTGTCTGGTTTTCCCGCGAATTTTTTGGCTACGAAACTCTTCAGTGCATTTTAATTGTTAAGAAATTATAAAACTCAGGCCCCCTGCTGTGAATTTAATATGTTGTTTAATGCGCAGATCAAAATTCCCCATCATTATCTTTTTATTTGCATCTTGCTTCAGTAGTTTTAATTCACCATACCTTTTTGTTCTGTTAATCATGTAAAAATTACTGCTGATATTTAATGAGAATTCATATTTTATGATTTTAAAAGGTTTTTTAAAGAAGCTTCAAAAGTTATCAATTTTTGGGGGGTTTTATAAATATCATCTTCATTATTCCATTTAGGTAAGAATGAAAACAATAATACACCGGGTAGATCATGTATGGATTCAGATTCTTTTTGTGTTTGTTCTGATGATTTGTTCTTTGCTTGTTTCAAATTTTGAGTGTGAGGGTCGTGGAGTCGGCTTATAGAGGGGATATTTAGTACCAATATTTACGGTATTTGCCGGCATATAAGACACACATTTTTTCTTTGAAAATAGGTCTGAAAAACGGGGTGAATTTAAATAAACTCAAAGAATTGAAAACTCAGTTAGCTGTAATTATAGGAGGCCTAACTAGTCAGCTTCAACCTTTAGATGTCAGCATTAATAAACCATTTAAGGGATTTATTAAGGAGAAGTGGAATAGCTGGATGTAGTCTTCAATTTTTGAGGTTACACCCTCAGGAAGAAGGAAGGGGCCTAACATTTCTCAAGTTTGTGAATGGGTCAAGGCTTGATGGGATGCTGTGAAAACAGAGGCAGTGGCTAAATCATTTAAGAAGTGTGGCATTAGTAATGGATGGTGCAAAGGGCAATTTATTGTTTGAGGACTCAGATGCTGATTTAGAAGAGGTTTCGAGTGACTCTTCATTTAGCTCTGGAGATGAGCGTCTGGGTTTTGAAAAAGGAGATTAAAAGGTGTTCTTTCCCAGATAGATTGGGTATTTGCAAAAAAAATTACTTTGTATATGTATTACTTTATATTTAAAATACTATAAATGTATTATAATGATCAGAAGTTTTATCCTTCCAGAATGTGTATAAAAAAGAGTGAGTCTTATACGCCGGCAAATACGGTACATAAAATTTCTGAAATACTAATTACTATTAAATGTTTTCATATCTCTTAACTTTTCAAAATTAATTTTGTGTCAAATGCGAAATATAACTTTTTATACACTGCTCCGTTCTCTCTACTTATATTTAGAACATTTTTGAGCTCAAAGAGCATTATACAGAAAAGATTTCCCTGTATTCAAACCCTTTGAAAGGAGATGGCGCTGTCATCGAAATGCGAAAGAAAATTTGCTAAACTGAATAGGCGCCAGCGTGTCTTTCACAAAAATGAAATGTGAAATAAAATGATAAAATATAATTACTTTAGTGAGTCACAATCCATTCTTTAGTAAAGAGCCGAACCTTTTTGTGTGATCGAGTAGAGTAGGGGTCTTCAAACTTTTCAGCCCCCGGGCAATATTGGCTCTTTCACGGCCAAGATACAGTTAATTCATCATACCACGGGGGGGGGAGCAATTATGATGAACAGTATAGACGCGGTGAGATTTTTGTGATTAGATCTATATGCTGTGACCTTACGAAGAACCTTGTTTTTTAGACTTTCATGTAGTTTCATATAACATAAATTTTTTAAAGCTGTTTTTAAACATTTGCAAAAATATATTTTTGTCCCAGAATATTTTTAATTTCTTCGGTTTAGTAGGCACTTTACTTTTCAATGGATTTACCTCCCCGTTATCACAATTTATCAGCGCGTGCTGTTTACATTTTGATCAGGTGGAAACTTTCGCTCTTAAGTATTTCATATTTTTGACAAGTTTTCTGTGAAAAAAACGTTTCCAAAATTAAAATAAATTACAACATACACAGAACAAAAATTGAGATTTCAATAAAGTCATTACTGAGAATTTCTATGAACCAAACTACTATGAATGTAAGAAAGTTAGCACATGAAACCTTTATTTCTGTAAAAGGTACAAAGAGAATTTTTTACTGTCTTGTTCGAAGTAAAGGAAGTATTGTAATCGCGAAAAATTTTATTTTAGATACCGTATTTCATCGAAAATATCCATTTTGACCGCTTTCTATTTTTTCCAAATCAGATTTTAAATGGATTCAGGAGAAATTTTTTCATGATGTCTGTATGTGCTTACGCATGTATGTATATCTCGCATAATTCAAAAACGAATAGCTTCAAAACGTTGAAATTTTGTATATGGGACTGCTATAACATTTTTCTGTCTGTGAGATTCGATAAGCAAAAAATGTATAAATATTAATCTTATCGGAGTCAGAACAATGTTTAACATTTTCCTACATTCCAAACACTTCACTGGTTTACCCGGATTTCAACCAATTCTACTTATGAAGTGTAAGAGAGAAGAAAAAAGAAAAAAAAAAAAAGAATGTACGCTCTTTCTGTAAGATATCGAGATGTCACTGACATTATACGCATGTTGTAAATAGTTCACCCGTTATTGAATGTACGTTATGGACAGCGTTGTAAGCAGCTTTTTACCCATTGCAAAGTTCCATTTTCTGAGCTCGACAGTGGATTGAGTGACAATTTCGATTTCGCTGTGCTTATGTGTTCTCATGGATTACATTAAAAATTAATGGTTCGATTATTTTTATACATCTGAGAAGTATAAATTCAGAGCGTACGTGGGATTAAAATACTTCTGAAATGGTAAGTCAGCTTTAAAAATTTAAATTTTGTTCTGCATTACAATATGTCTTCGGCAATAATGTATACATTAAGCAGTAAATTTATTGAAAACTTTCAGAATGCATTAAATGTGTTAAGAGTAAACGAACTAGTTTTTAAAGCCATCTTTAACAGGAAAAGCTTAAGGTATATATAAAAAAAATAAACTGAATAAAGGTAACTGTACATCTGTTAAGCCTAATTTTACTGTAGCTGACGGAAATAAGAGTAAACAAACCGAAACTAATGCAATAACTGCGACTGTCGCCAAGGTCAGCATCAAAATTCCTCCTTTTTGAATCCCGACCCCAAAATATGGTATCTTCAGATCGAAGCCCAATTCCGCAATGTTGGAATTAGGCTGATCAAACAAAATACGATTATACAGTCAGTTCTTTTGAAGCAGAGACATTGTCACAAATCCCTGATATTCTAAGCAAACCTACAGACAGTGGCAAATATTCGACCATTAATAAGAGGCGTATTGAAATTTTTGCTGATTGTGAAACACAGAAAACTCAGAAACTTCTGAACGAATTGAAACTGGGTGATAAGAAACTATCCCAACTTCCCTGCGAAATGCCTAACTTGGAGGCCGAGCAAGTGCTAAAAATATTTTTGTAAATATTGTGAGTGCAACGACTACCACTTAACATTCTGAGCATTTTATCTGTAAGCAGTGACAATTTGTCCAAATTATCTGCAATGGCTGACAAAATATGGAAATTAAATCCCAATTCACCCCAGGTAGCTCTCATTGTTTCTGCACCATCTGATGACATTATAGCCCAAGATCTACAGAAACAGATACCAAACTTGACACTGCAGATAGCACAAATGAATAGGTGTAGAAATTCCAGTCCACAAGATACAGATCGAATTCAAGAAATCGTTCCAAAACTAACAGTGACCCAAATAACTGTTATTTTCATCAACGTTTTGGCGAGAGAGCTTATAAGTGCACCCCGCCAAGCAAATACCAGGCCTCAAAATAGGAAAATTGAATCCCCGGCCCTCGATGACGATCGAAAGTCAAGGGGTCCAGCTGAGTCGTCCATACACTCGTGAAAACGCATCGGCAATTGACACTGGAGCAGAAATATCGGTTATCCCAACATCAACATCGGAAAAAAGAACTGTGGCTAGGCTTGAGCTATTTGCAGCTAAAGATACAACAATCAAAACGTATGGTAAAAAATTATTAGAACTGGATTTAGGGCTACGCTGATCTTTCAACTCGTCTTTTATCATCTGCGGATGTTAATAAACCTGTCGTTGGAATAGACTTTTTTTAACATTTCAATTTGTCAGTCGATAGTAAAAATAGAACGTTAATCGACGGCACCACCTCATTAACGACTAAAGATACTTTGTGTAACAATGGCGACGCTCTTAAATTCATTGTTAATACTTTTCACAACCTATATAGAGCGATTGTAAATGAATTTCCTAACTTACTTAAATCCAAAATAAAAAAAAAAAAAAAATAAAAAAAAAAAAACAATAAAATTAAAGAATAGGATGTGAAACATTGCATCGAAAGATTTGCTTCGAGAAAGGAATTCGATTATATGCTGCAAGAAAATCTCTGCTAAGCATCCAAAAGCAGCTGGTCAAGTACATTACACCCCTCACTTTAAAACATCCTGCGACTGAAGACCACGTGGTGCTTATTGTGGCTTTAACCCTTTCCGGCACGCTACCTTTTAAAGTCGGAGTTTTGATTTAAAAAAAAGGTAGGCTGTCTAATTAGGCCTAGGGGAATACACAAGTAAACTTTTGTGAAGATAGCACTTATCGTTTTAATTCTGTGGGTGTGCCCAAAGTGGCCCACTGATTGAATAGAGCTTCGAAAAGAGTGCTTAAACGAATATTGTTATCAATGAACTGACCCATGAGATGCAGAGAAACAAAGAATACAGACTCTCAGTTGTCCTAGATTATCGGTCAGCCCGATCTGGGCACACCTAAGGTTCGCCGTTTGATTTTAGGCAAGATTTCAAGGTAAAAATTTAAAACTAATATAGAATAAGGAGATTAGCATACAGCCAAAAAACTAATATAGAATAAGGAGATTAGCATACAGCCAAAAAACTAATATAGAATAAGGAGATTAGCATACAGCCAAAAAAAAAAAATAACAGAGAAATTTCTTTTCAAACAATTACTTTTATACCCTAAAAAAATCTGGAAGATTTCTTTGAAAAATGAGGGTCTTAAAAAACTAAACATGGCTAAAATATATGGATTGGTTTGTGTTGAGCTGCCATCTACTATAAATAGAGAAGGTTCAGAGTAACCTATAAATCCTTTTTCATTCAATTTTTCTGTGTGTACAGAAGGGAATTTTTAGGTGTGTCCAGACCGGACACACTGTGCCGCAAAGAGTGAATACAATACATACACAGGTGACGGAGAACTGGGGCATCTGGCGTCTACCAGAAGTAAGCAGGTGCATGCCCCTCGTCCTCCACTATCCAGCGCTTATCGAAGAATTAAAGGAGTTGGGTGAGAAACATGGCCTTACATGGGCTAGGTGGCTGTACAATGGCTACAGATGTGGGAACAGAGGGTGCAAGAAACATATTGCTATGCATGTAAATATAACAGAGAACATAAAGCATAAAAATATTACAATAAATAAATAGTGCAATATAAAGTACATAAGTAAAAAATGCGTAAAAAAAATAAAGGATTAAGTAGTGGAATGGAAAAGAGAGAGCTGAGCGAGAGTCTTATGTGAGCGAAAGTCTTAAGTGACCTTGCAGATGTCTTATCCTAGGGCTGCAATCATGATAATAGTCTGCCATATCTTATGCACAGTCACACGATTTTGTGTAATAAAGCGTCTGTGAGTATCAACATCGCTGAAGTACTAACGTAGGTGAATGGCGTTGGTGAGAGGGTATTAATAGACGCAGTGGTCTGGGAAGCCTTCTGCTCCGCAGACGCAGGTTGCAGTTTCGGAAATGCCAAAGCAAAGGAAATAAACAGGAAACGGTCCGTGATCCGTGACAAAGTTTATGATTTATGGGACGGACACGTGTCTTTGAAGGCTAACTTTTTAGAAGAAATCGTATGTACGTCTTCCGGTATCACCTAAGTCCCATTCCTATTGTCATTTTAGGGTAGCTCTTTGAGACAGCTCCTTTTCAATTGATGGTGCCGATTGCTGTTGATCTCAATATGTCTGCCAAAGCGCTTACGCCCTGGGTGCGTGAGCGTGGGTGCTCAAATATGAAGGGGAAATAGTCCTGCGAGGACAATGGCTGCGTTAGCAACTGTTGTCCTGTATACCTTGCACAGGTTAAGAGCAAACGGACGTTGGATTGTTAGCCTTTTGTTTTTGTAATGGGCTCCTCATTGGCTGAACCCAGATGGCAGCTGCATAAAGGACGATATTCTTAATAACAGTGATGTGAAGAATTTTACAATACATACACAAGAAATAATTCTCATTTAAAATTCACCTATGCACAATGTAAAACAATATCACTTATACAATTAATATATAACAATTTTCATTCAGCGTATAGATAAAATACAGATTTAGGAAATACATCTTTTAAATATACCTGCTTTAGTTGTTTATTTTAACAACCCGAATCTTTTTATCATCATCATAATATACATCAAGTATTCGACGTACAACCCATTTGTGAGTAGGTACATTATCCTGCATCAATAACACTAAATTCCCTATATGCGAACATTATCTGTTTGAAACCTCCATTTATTTCTTTGTTGCAATTCATTTAAGTAACTATGGAGCCAATTTTTCCAAATCATTTTCATGATTCTTGTTATTCTCTGTCATTTCTCCCGTCGATTCTCATTTAAGGTAGTTAAATCAGGCTCAATAACTGAATCTGTTGATCTATTTGTCAAAAAATGCACTGGAGTTAAAACGCCAAAATCATCTTCCTTAGCTGTTAACGGACACAGAGGTCTTGAATTTAAAATTCCTTCAAATTGTATAATTAATATTAAGAACTCTTACTACGTTAAATTTGCGCTGCCTACAACTCTTTTAAAATGATACTTAAATGATTTAATTGCAGCTTCCCAGAGGTCTTCGAAATTGAGTGCTTCGGATGGAATGAATTTCGATTCAGTATTCTCGGCAGATAAATAATTAGCTACAGCTTCATTTGGGATTTTAATCAGGTTATGAAGTTAGTTTATTTGATGGCACCAACGAAATTGGTAGGATTGTCAGAATATAATTTTACGCATTTACCTCTACGAGATATATATCTGTTACCATTTCAATATGCAGTGCCTTTGACACAAAACACACAAATGTGCAAATATACATTTTATGTAAAATTCCTTTTCTTTGGTTACGACATCTTATAAAAATGGACCTCAGAAGTCCACTTTACTAGAATTGAAAGGATAATCTGGTACAAGTCTGTCTGATGGGAGACTTCCCATTATTTATTTATACACAACTGGTTTGTTTCTAAAACATAAATACAATCATGTACAACTTTACGATATATAGATCGACCTTTTATTTAATACCCAGAACTTTTCGAGAACGTTATACAATAATGCCGTTTAACCAACATGCAAAAAATTTTATCATAATTTCAATAACTAAAAATGTAAATTGTGAACTTTAGGTAATATTTCCGGATGTTTAGCAAAATAAGTAAGATTTGTCTTACCTAAACGGCCTCCTAATCTGAGAACTAAATCAGAATCCAGGAAGGGATTCAGATTCTTTTAATTTACTTTTATGTAAGACAGTTCCTTGCCATATTAATTGTAAGATGTCCTCGCCAAAGCATTCATTTTGCGTTTCTCGTATCAGAAGCAATTCTGATTTGGCTATTTCCTGCAAACTAATTGGTCCTGACAATAGTTTTAAGGACTTTTTCCAATTATTCACGAACCTGAAAATATAACTAACAGCACGTAAAATAGCTATATAACTATTACTCAATTTAAGTAAATTATGTAAAACATTATTCACAGTTACATTCAACACTGGCAAAGTGACTTTAGACTCTTTATGAGATGAGTTTTTGAGTTCGGGCACTGAACTCTTCACTGAGAATCTGAGATATCTGAGATAGTTACTGTCCGAGTTAGATAGGCACTGTTCACCAGAAACGCTGGACCACACCACTGCAATTTGCGATGCACTAACTTATCAGGATCTACACCCCGTGACGAAAGATCCGCCGAATTCTGATCCGATGCCACATGATGACACCGTTGAAGAGATTAAAGTTCTTGAATTTTGGCCACTATAGCTGAACAAACGTCTTAAGGTCCATAGGTTCCTTTTGTATCCATGCGAAGACTATCATTGAGCCTGCCCATAAGTAGATTAAAGTCTACTTATGGGCAGTATTCTAATTTCAAGGCGATAAGGACTTTTTTTTACCAACTTTGATAATACAGCAGCACAAAGCTGAAGCCATGGAATCGTTAGGCTCCTTAAGAGGAGCAACTTTTGATTTACTCCAGATTAACTTTACCAGTGTTCTGACAAAAGAATCGATGGACTTAAAATAAACTGCTGCTCCAAAACTACGTTCAGAAGTATCGGAAAAACCACGTATTTCAACAGTTTTAGCTTGATCAACCACTACACGTCTGTCACTACCGATATCGTTTATGCTCTCTGGTGTCACCAGAAATTGATGCCATTCCTGATTTTTCGAAGCAGGAAGTCTATCACTCCAATAAATTTTGTGACACCCCAGTTTCTGCATAAAAATCTTTGCTTTGGCTATTACCGGGCTAAGAAGAACCAAAAGATCAAATATTCTGGCAATCGAAGATAAAACACATCTCTTAGTATATGGTACACTTGGATCTACTCTAACTCTGAAGGAAAAGAAATTCTTTATTGGTTTCCATGACAAGTCCAAGGTTTCCGTTTCAAATGGATCGGAGAAATTGTATTCTTCCCGCTTTAGAGAAAGTTGAGAATGATTCGCGCGCCACCAACAAAAATTTATACAACTGCATGCTTGGTCTTTGCAAAACTACTATAAGCTGATGTTATAACTTTTTGGCTTCTTTTAATGTCGAAGCTACGCATAACACATCTTCCATGTAGAAATTTTCACGTAACACAGGTGCTGCCATTGGAAAATTATTCTGTTCGGTTAACGAAAGTTGTTTTAGTGTCCACGTTGTTAAGAAGGGAACACTGACCGTACCATACGTAACGATTATCAGCTCATAGGTTTTTGGTGGCTCATTGGCACTATCACTCCACAGGATTCTTTAAAGGCTGTGTTGATTTTCATATATCAGTATCATCCTAAACATCTTTTTCACTTCGGCCGTTAAGGCATATACATGAATTCTAAAGCTAATCATTATCGAAAATAAATCTTGTTGTATAACTCCATAGTTATACTCGATATAGTTGAGTGAAATACCGTTAGTTGTTAAACTTGAACAGTTAAACACGATTCTTAATTTAGTATTAGTATTTTCTGGTTTATATATTGCATGATGGTTGCATAATATGCCACTTCAGGCTCTTTCTTTTCTTTAACTTCCTTCATATGTCCTAGTTGAATATACTCATGAATGAAGACACGATATAGAGAGAGATCTACAATTTTCTATGCAACAAATAAACACTTAAATACGAGACAAGAGGCCACAAATTAAATTAAGCACAAAATAAACCAAAAAAGTGTTGCGTGCTTGCGGGTTCGCAATAGATTGAATGCGTACAGGTTCGATGATAGGTTGATAAAATTTATTTTATCAAAATAAAACTTCAGAATCCAGGGACTTCCTACAGAAATAAACGTACAAATGTTCACAGTATCATACTTTAGTTACACTTCAAACTACCAAAAACGTTAAACACAACAACAACAACAAAAAAAAAAAAAAAAAAAAAAAAAAAAAAAAAGCGCAGTTAAAGAGCGAAGCTAAACCGGAGATAGTATTCGGAACTCACGTTGAGGTAACAGCTAACAACAGCAACTACTAAGAGAAGATGCTCTCACCGGCCTTTTATAGTTTTCACCCGGGGCGGGGGGCGAGATATTTCTAGCACTTTCTGCTTCTCGAGATTACTGAAATGCAATATGAGGGTCAAATTACGGTTATAGCTAATATACTGATCAACTACAATTAGTCAATTACAAAACCTATTACGGTGATACAGGGAACTGGACCAAAATATCCCCAAATGCTCGCCAAATTTGGCGATTTCCCGTCAAATTTTCGAGATACCCATTTACTCAATATTAAATAGACTTGTCCCTGTGGTCTTACTTTTCCGGTATAGATTCTCTCTCACGATTTGTATGTTGAATTACACAGAAAAATGCAATAATTGTACGTATAATTTCACTAAAATCACCTATCTATGTACAAAATTCGTAACATTTTAAAGCTAAAATCAGTCAATAAATAAAATAAATAAACAAGCCCACATAAAACTCCATGACAATTGTTTTCAATAAATGTAGGTCTGAAATTTTAGTTTATTACAAATTTCTTATATTAAGTAACGTTTCTTTTCTCCCGCTCTCTATTCTTGGTTGAAGATTTTTAGGATCTGGGATTCAAAAGATTCAAGAATGTTTCCCGATTTCATTCGAATTCGAAGAACATTCAGCCTACCATATTTTTTTCCATTGCAAGTTTGAAATTCATATTCTTACTGCTATTCAGCAAGATTTAAGATGCATCATTAATATTTAATGGGAATGTATGTAGGTCATTTGACGTGTTAAGCTTCAAGCCTGTTCTGGTCTCTTTTCCATTTAGCCCACGATATCCGATTCCTCGATATGCTGGCGGCCGGAAACCTGTGGCCATTGCAATTGCTAAACCGTGAAGGAAATCAAACAACAGAATCTTATTTATTCTACATATGCAGTATAATGTGAGGAAGGTACGATTCAATTTGCACGTTGTTTGGGTTAGGTACACAGCGCGTAGAATTCAATACGTAGAGCTGCCTTATTTAGCAGCAAAAACTGCTGTAAACCAGCCAGGCATCGATTCGAACTGAGCTTGGATGGCAAATCCGGCTGATGAACTAAGCGGCTGATGAATCAGGATTCAAATCTAAGACAGATTTCATCAATTGTAGTGGCAGCTGAGGGGTAGCGTGCCATTCTGTCGGCAACCTATGACCAAATAATTCTGAATAGGATGTAGATCAGGGCAATGAGAGATCTGTAGAACAGGGCAAAAGTCGAACACCCTCATGCCTTTTTAACACAGTCAGCCCGTAGCAAATATTTCAGTTTCGCAATCGCTGCTTTCACAATGTCAAATCTGGAGGAAAAAAAAAAAAAAATTCGGGGGGGGGGAGAAATCTAACTTTTAATGCGGTCTTCCGGTTTCTATACTTATGTTTGAGAAAGTTTTATACTCCTTATGAAAAAATGAAATTATAAAATGTTTGACTCCCATACGATAAAAATTGACCGGGATACTGAATTTCAAAATTTGAAATTTTTGATATTTTCAACTTGAATAAGTTCTGGAGAGATTCTTGGATTTGACTGGGGAAATCAGTTCTTCAAGTTAGAATAATTTGAAGAAATGCGTTTAAAAAAAGTTCAGCAAAAAGTGTGCCTGTACATAGTTTTTCCTGCAGAAGGAAGCCCGTACAAGGAATTTATGTGGAATTCAAATCAGATTTAAAAGAAAATATTAATGTAAATTTTTTAGCTGCGAAATCCCAAGAAGCAAACCTTTCGCGTATTTTCACTATACACCGTGCGAATTTTGTTTATATTTTCAGCAATGAAATCACTATCTTACACATCACAGGTACTACATATTATACTAGGCATAAAATAATAATTCAGAATAATGTAACAATGTCAAAATAAGTTACACATTCACTCTTAAAGAACACCTCCGCAAGATAAACAAAGTGTTGCTATTCTCAAGTTAAGCATCTCAAAACTGTCAGTCTTCCGCAGTGGCTAATCGCACCGACGGTGCGAATAGCTAACAGGCTATGCTTACCACCTACGTTCACGCATGCGCACAAGCAGCCCAGGTACCAGCATTTTACGCCGATTTCCGTAAGGCAGGCGGTAGTGATAGCGAAGGTTGTTAACCCTAACTCAGCAATAGAAAGGGTTGTTAATAGTTCACCAGCAAGAGAATAATTTGCAAGTAATAATTATCCGTTACAAAGACGAGGTCAATCTATATACATGATAATGTTCAAGAAATGATTAGATAAAATAGGGATTTAATGATGGTTCTAATTGCAAGCGAGGACGAGTAATTAGTTAAAAAATCTTTAGTGTATTGAAAAATGGCTACAGAAATTACTTAAATTCTTTTATTTAACAGAGGAATTTTTATGCAAACTTAGACCCTATTCTTATTGCATAGGATGTCAGCATTTATTATTTAATAAGAAAACTTACTGAAAATGATTATATTCTTATATATTCATCACTTTTTCAGTATGCACACAGGTTTATAGGTTCAAATGCCATATTTCAAAATGAAAGTTATTTATGAAATAAAACCTTACGAAATCTGATAAATCATTTGTGTGTGCAAATTTTTAAATCTAAATCTCTTACATTAAATTATTTCTCTCTTTTAAATTACATCCCATGCCAAGTACTTCCATAAAAAAAATTTAAAAAAAAAAATAAAATAAAATAAAATAAAATAAAATAAACAGGCATACAAAATAATTCATTTAATAGTTCATATAATCGCTTTTAACTTATTTCATGTCTAAATTTTCTACACAGAAATCTTCTGTTTTTAGTATCTTTTATCGGACGAAATTTTTCAAAGAGGAATGAATTAAAGGCTTGATTGCGCAAAACACATCTTTAAAGCTAAATGTATTCTAAGAAGTACAAAAAAATGTCAACACGATTTTGCCTCCCCTTCAAATCAGTCATTTAAACTATTCAAACCGTTCAGGAAAAAGATAAACATTGCGAACATAAAAATCTGCCCTTTTTTATATATATTATAAAAGGAAATGTGTTCCTTCTTTTTATAAGAAAAGGAACCCATTTTCCTTTCTAAACTTTTGAAAGTCGCCAACGCTTAAAAAATGATAAATTACTCCAAGGTAGAAACCCGCCTTTGACAACTCAATGCTCATGCGTGGTTAATGTTGGTGCGAATAGCTTAAGCGGCTAATCGCACCTGTGGTGCGAATAGCATCGGCCGTCAGTCTTCTGGGCAAATTCTTCATTGAGGATAATCTCTTGCTGCAGTAGAGAAACTTCTCAGATATTGTTTGTTTCTATTCTTAGTTAAATGTTCATGAATTTGACATGATATTTTCAGGGAAACTTTTCATGCGTTATTTTTTAAAATTTTTTTGGTAAGTTGCCGTGCTACGGATGCCACAGGCAGTTAATCTCCTTTTTGCTTCTTTGTAAAGTAAAGGAAATACTGTAATTGCGAAAAATTTCGTATTTCAACGGAAATATCTATTTTGACTGTTCTTGAAGCCATATGAACGATTGTCCTTTTGCTACGTACAGCCAGAATAAAACTGTTTTCCAAAACGGGTTGTAAAATGGATTCAGAAGAGAATTTTTCCTGACATCTTTTGTACGTACATATCTACGTATGCATGTGTCTCTCATAACTCCAAAACGAATACGCGTAGAACGTTGAAATTTCGTATATGGGACTTCTACAACATCCAGCTGTGCGCCTCCCTTTTCCGTTGCAATCGTATTATCTTTTCCGTTGCCACTTTGTTGCTCGGCTCGGCGAGTTTAGGTTTTTAATTCTTTAAAAGTTATTAAATTATGTTATTCTTATCTTCCAGTTAAGGTTTCTATGCCTTTATTTAATCTGCTTCTAAAATAGCTGCAGAATTATCAATAATTTAAAAGTGGCTCTGTGCCTGAGATGACCGCCATTTGTCTGTTTTGAAACTCCTTAGTAGAATAGTCACTTGGTGAACCAACTTAAGTGGCGTTTTGCCCGGAGGTACCAAAAGTTAACTTTCAATTTAGAGCAACCAAAATTTTTTCTTCTTGCTCGCTGGCCAAATTGCTTGTTTTTGCCTAGAATAATTTCAATTGAAAAATGTTAGTTTGGTACATTTATATTTACCATATTGGCAACACCAAGTTTTCTTCTCTGCTTGCGAGCTATGGATGCCGTTGTAATGTTGTGCACGTGTTGTTAAGTTTCAATAAAAAATGTGAATACGTTTCTTATTTTTCGACTTGCTTCTTCATATGATATCAATTTATTAAAAAAAAAAAAAAAACTGAAAGGCTTCAGATTTTAAAACACGTCCAAAGAGGCGTTTTTTTAACGATTTGTGTGTTGCCTTTATTTATTAAATATCATGTTCTTTGCACTTAAACCATAAAATTCAGTTCAACAGCAAAGCCGCAAAATAATTTTAAACGGAACATATATTTAGAATTTTTTCGATACATAGTTCCGTGGGGCGCTGGAGATAAAAAGGTCCCGCCTCCATTGAGTGTTGCCATTGCTCTATTTTAAAGCGTCGAGTTTGTTAATCAAAAATTCGTTAAAGTTTCTGAAGGTCTTCTGTAAAGTTTCGGCACTTTTGGTTTAAAACTGAGTCCTAGTTTTACAAAATATGAAATCGATAATAAAACAAATTCCAAATTTCAAATTTGGGCTTTCAGATGCCCATATTCGCAGTAGGATCACGTAATTCAAAATTGAATAGCTCTAAGTACTGTTGTTTTATCACAATGCGAGAAACATACATACATTTATGCAGATTCTTCATTAATTAATCTCTTCAAATATAATACAGGGGGATACTATTTGGTGGCAACGACTTGAAAAGTGATACGCCGTTTATAGTGTTCCGACGCAAAAACGAAAACAATAGTCCTTCAAGGTCAAAGCCCCTTTGGACCTCCCCCCCGAAAAAAAAACTGTTTTTAACTATACTTTATGTTTTAGACTATTTAGTATTTTACAATTTTTCTGAAGATGTTTTGAGTTTCTATGTATCTTTGTCTTACCGCGAAGTGAGAACTGAATTGATAGAATTGGAAACATATTTCTAATGAAATTCCAGGAAATAAGTTTGAATGAAGTGCAGCAAAATTTTAATAAATTTTTATATAATTTAAAAAGCCATGCAAGGAAGTCATGTAATGTCCACATCAGATATTTTTTTCTTACCAGTTTTCTCTCACTGAAGTTTTGTACAAACTTTAGTTCGAGAATTGTTGTGTTCAACACGGTAAAAAAAAAGTTCGCTCTTTACAGGCAAAAGTTTTTTAAAGTTACAGAAATCAAAAAGTTACAGAAGAATTTCCTGTAATGGTAACAGGTTGAAAGCAAACTGTAGCGGTAACAGCTGATTTGCTTGTAACATTACAGATAATGTTTCAGTAGCCGCGCGGAAGAATCACGTGACTGACTGGAAATTAGCCAATCAGGAGAAAAGTGTTTGAAAGCTAGTTGCAGAAAAAAACATGGCTGAATGCATGTTGGTTGTATAGCGCAGGTAAGTAAGAAAATGTTTACAATTACTGCTTGAAATATTTTTTGTTCATTTTATGCAGATTATTCTCATGCACTTTGCACTGTTATATGTAGTGAGTAAGTATTTAAACGTTTAAGCTTTGCGATTAATTAATATCAGTGTTCGTAATGTCTAATGAGTTGAAAGAGTGCAAAATATTTATTCCAAATGCAGATCTAATAGTAGTATTTTGTCATTGTGCATCCGATAAATTACGCCTTAAATTGCCCGTATTATTATTTAAAACTAATTATTCCAAAATTTAATCACTGTCTGTGGTATATAATTGAAATGGTAATGTGGTTGTTGAAAACAAAACTAATCATTTTAGCGTTCTTTTCCAATCGTGTGACCAAAGAACGTTTGACATGTTTTTCCCGGCAGGCCTTGCGAGAAACGTTTATATAAACATTTAGAATTCTGAATGTAATGTACATATTTTTTTACTTACTAGGTTTAGTTTATTCTTTTTCTAGGATTATCTAATTAGTTATACCTGGTTTATAATTCAGTCTAATATGTTTATGTACGAGTGTGTTATGAAGTAAAATTACAAAAACTTGAACAATGCGGTCGAGAATCTCGTTTATTCCTTTAGTGTAATAATATTTTTTTCAGTCGTATTAATTTCTTACGAAAATATTATAATTCCAAAATGAAGTAATTATATTGATTAAAAATATGCCGTATCATACTTTTCGTAATGTTTTGTTTTACTAACTAGATGCAACTTAATTATTCCATATATTTTAATATACCAATATCAACAGGGAAAAAATGGAAATGACCTAGAATATTTTTCTAACAATTCGTTAAACTAATTATAAAACAAAACTAAAATTTTGTGCATTATTTCCAAAAATATCATTTCATTAATATTTTATAAATGACAACATATATTATATTGTATATATAACTACCATTGCATACTTATAAGTTTTTAAACATTTAATGTAGAATTTATGTTGATTTTATTTTGCCCAGTTTTAATACAGTTTTGAAGTATGATAGTCTTGTTACTAGGATAGCATGAATCTGCTAATACAAGTTTAATACATTTCTTGACAAATGTTTCTCTTATTCATGTAATATAATATATAAATCATAAAATAAGTTTTCTTAAAAATAAATTATTATTGTTTATTGGAATTTAAAACAATTCTGTATCTGTATGTTGTATTAAAAATAAAATAATAATGAATTTTTAATGAAGCATTGATTTTAGCATTAACAATGTAAATATATATATATATATGTATACACACATGAATAAATGGAAATGCAAGCTACTTTTCCTTACAAAACCGCCCATGAATATATACTTCCCTTTAGGCTGATAGCCTTTGCATGCTTTGCCATATTCTATCAATCCAAATGATGCAAATATGCAGAAAATTTTACTTTCTTTGAAAGTTAATACCGGAAATAAAATTCAGTGCATTTGTAAACTACATTAGTTCTCTTATAGCTTGGCATTTAATTGCCCAATGATTTATTAGTCCAAACTAAGGCAGAATTCAGATATCGTTTAAATAAAAGAAAATTAATAAGGTCTGATTTTTAGACGTATATATGAAGATTTATTTTTTAAAATATTATTTTAAGTCAACCAAATTAATTTCAAATTTAAGTAAGTGTTCATGCCTTTCAGTAGCATTATTTTTGATATCTTAAATTAGATAACTGAATGCAATATTTCTTGTTAATGAAAGGAAAGCAATGTTATGAAAGACTAGCAAAGTGGATTTGCAAGTTCTAATTACGAAAGGTCCCATGCTTTAAGGGGTCATTTTTAAAAATACTTAATTTTAAAAAAAATATTTAACTTAAAACTTCCAAACTTCACACATGTGGAATATTAATTCTATATACTTTATCTCATTCTTATTTTATTAATTAATTTCATAGCATTTTGTGTGACACTTAGAAACTATTAATTAAATTTTATGCTGTTTCTGATCTATGTTTTGATTTTGTTATTAATTACGTTATTTTACATAAGATTTAAAATTATGTAAGGTACAAAAACCTTCTGCATCTATTAATATATGCTGAAGTGAATGAAATTATGCCAGTGAAATTTTTTAAAATCAAAAACAAATTTCTGTGGAAAATTAAAGTTATAAATTCTAAATGCAAACAAAGGAGTGAATTTGAAAGTTATCAAATAAGCCAAAGTGTTGGTAATTTTTTCAGTTTTGCAGAAGAATTTTTATACTTTGCAGAATGGGAATATGATGTTTGGTTTTGTTAGTATTAATTATTACAACTGAATTATTGCAACTTACATTGCAACACGTAATTTAGCTTAAAATTTATTTGAACTTAATTTTCTAATTTATTTTGATCATGTATATTTCATAAGTCTTTGAAATAAACTTAATTCTATTTATTTACACAATTTTTTTAAAGAAGAAAAAGTCGCATTTGGTTTGCTTAGTTGCACACGAAGATACATACCTATATATATATATATATAGAGAGAGAGGGAGAAAGAGGAGTTATGTTTACTTGCACACTTTTTTCTTCCTTTTTACTAATATTATAGTATGAAAATCAAGGGGGAAATTAAGCAATCAATTTAATTTTGAAGGATGTGATTACAATAAGGTCATAACCAATCAAAAATATTCATGAATGAACTACTGGTAACTATCATAGTATTATTATTTAAAAGAAACCTACATTCCAATAAGAACGCTTAGTAACATAACCATTTAAGTTATCTGATAAAAGTAATTTTCATTCCTACTTCCCTATACCTTGAATTTCACTCTTAGTATTGCCCACTGCTACTCCCTAGACCTCAAAGCATTTAATGCATCTGGAACTGCAATTTGTGTCTTCTTCTACAGCATGCAAGTTATCACCGTTTAGTTTGTACTGCCACGAGCAATGATCTTCAGAATTACCGTATTGCGTTGCATATTCCACCCCACCCAGCTTTAGAACCAGATTCTGAAAATTAAAAAAATATTTACACAATTTTACCCCTTTTAATGCATTCAGAAAATGAATATTCCAAGATTTTAAAATGGATTTATCAACATAATGATTGTTTTCGTCATACTAACAAAGGCAAACTTTTGCACACTTAAAGCCCCGTTGAATCTTTCTCTTCTAACTGTTGAATATTATGTCAGCCTAATACAAGCAATGATCTATGATAGTGAAAGCAAATACCAACTGCCATTCACTGTGCAATTTTGCCATATCAGCTGAATGTTCACCCTAGCAAGCATCGGACCACAACCTTCTCTAATTATTTATGTATGATCTGAGGCCTAAGGATTTGCAAGAACAACAATGAGAATGACAGAAGTTCAAATTATAAAGAAGAAATGAGATAACTTATTAGATGTTGCAATTATGTGTATTCTTATTGAAATAGAGGTTTCTTTTAAATAAATAATATTGTGATAGTAGTAGTTTATCCATGATTACTTTTCATTTGTTATATTCCTACTGTGACTGTGTCCTTTGGAAATTAAATTAGATATCCCCATTTTCTTGAAGCTGTTCACTATTACTGTTTCATCAATGATAGGCCATGCACCCAAAATCCACTAGCAAATCAGTTAGTAAGATGAAAATGACCACTATGCGGACAAAACATTTAGGGTAACTTGTTTTGTGAGCGCCTTAAGGCAGACAAACATTACCTAAATCTTTAAAACATATTCAGAATCCTGTGCTAAAAGAAAGCTAGGGGGAAAATGTTGTCCGAGTCCCAGTGATTCCTTTGGACGAATATGTAATATTGTTTTAGAAATTTAAGGTAATAAATATAATAGTTTTCGAATGCTAAAACAGTTCGAGAAATTTATTCAAGTTCTGAATTCTGAATATAAGTATACTGTATATTATATTTAATAACTATGGTGGCTTCATTTATGAAAATATTTGAATATTGGCTGTTTTTGTACAATGAACCTTCTCTAAGCTAGCTATACGTGATTCCTGAAAATTTTGATCTTTAAATGATAGTGGGCATCCTAGAGAAGTTATGTTTACTAATTAGTAATTTTATGAGGAATGCTGGTTAAATTTAAAAAGGGATTGACTGAGGTAGCTTGTCGTAATGAGACGGTTCACTGTAATCCAATTTTTTAAAGAATTTAAGCTGTTCTTAATTAAATAAGATATTATAAAGAAATATGATTAAAAGTGTTATATAAACACATGTTTAAAACATCTATTAAAATAATTTTTATAAGCTTTTTAAGAGCATGATTATGATTTTAAAAGAAATGTTTTTTTCTTTATTTAGGAGACATGGTTTACAAACAGGAGAAAAACCATTCATTTTTTCCAAGCAGTCGAAACGAATTTTTATGAAATGTTTATTAAATTATATTATGTTATTTTTTAATTAATTCTTTTTTTCAGGTTTTATGTAAAGTTTATGAATTAAGTAATAAATTATTTTTACTTCTGTATTTTAATTAGCATATTATTTGCTTCATAGGGTTTCACAATAAAATTATAAATTCAATAAACTTCTTAATTAACATGCTGTAATATAGAGAGAGCATAAAGTTTGTTTTCTGTTGTCACATGTTTATTTCACAATTTTGTATGCGAATCTCGAAATTTATAATAACTAGGAATACTTTTTTAGTATCACTTTCGAAATGGTAAATATTAAGCTTAGATTTATTACATATTATGTTTGTAAAAAATTATAGGTAAAATTAAAATGCTTTAAATTTTAAGCTAAACTGAAGTATTAATTTTAGAAATAAATTTCTTAAAGGCATAATTGTATTAAGAATTTTAAGGGAAACAAGGCTTTAAAAATTAAGGTCAGTTAGCAAAGTTTTATGCTTATTCAAAAAGCATGACTTTAGGTTTTTAATGAAAGACTTCTATCTGTTAATTCAAAGGAAATTATTTGAAGGTAAGTAAAAAAGTTATGCATTATTTCAAACAATAGCAGACTGTTGACAAAAACTGAGTGCAGATAAGAATAAAAAAATTAGTTAGACATTGTAATTCAAGCATATGATCAAAATTTTAATTCCTTGTAGTAACAAAATGAAGTTCATTGCTATGTTGAATTCTTTAATTTACTGAAAATGTCATTTTTTAGAAGGAGAGAATATATTTTTGAAATATGAAGAACAGCTGTTCTGAGTTCTTCATAGAAATATTTCACAAAATGTCTTTTACTGTAATAATATGATCATATCAACATGCAACACGTTTACTCATATAAGTTAAGTCTAAAGCAACATGTGTCTATTTTAGGTAAAATTACTAAAAAGAAAGTTCTAGAACATATCTTATTAACTGACACTAAAACATGCAAATAAAACATACTATTTTTTTCAGCTATTTTACAGGGCAAATATAAGGAGTAGCATATCAATTTGAACTTTTAAATTAATCAAAATGATAATATGAAAGGCCTTTCAATAATATCAGACTTAAGTTTCTCTTCATAAAACAAAAATACTCTGCAACAGACTAATGTTACTTTTTGAAAAAAGAACATTGCTGTTGAAAGCACATCTTTTAAATTAATGCTATTCTGAGGTCAAATTGACTAATTTAAAAAGCCAAACTATTATGCTTCACTTGCATATATCTGTATAATGATATACACATGCAGATATTGTTTTACTCAAACCATCTTGATTTCAATATATTTTATTATAATAAGCATCATTTTAGACAAAAAAATCTATTACTTTTATAGACATATCCTTTAGTATTATCTATGAAAAATATATTCTACACACATAATTACTTAATGGGATACTAGAAGGAAATAATCTGAAACCTTTACAGATACAACCATTGGAATTTTACGTAAGAAAAGTATCTTCTACTCACATAATAACTTGCTATAATAATACAAGCAAATAACCTGTAACGGTTACAGATATACCGTTTGGGATTTTACATGAGAAAAACATGTTCTTTTTACATAATTATTTGCTGTAATATTACACGCAAATAATCTTACATTACAGATATATCGTTTGAGAATTTACATGAGAAAAATATGTTCTACTTTCATAACTATATGCTGCGATATTACAAGAAAAAGATCTGTAACCATTACAGGCAAAACTCTTGTAATGTTACAAAGAAAACACCTGTTTCTGTTACTCAAATAACTCATGGCATCCCAGTTTCCATGAGTTTTCTTAGTAACCTTACAGATTTTTTTTTTTTTTTTTTTTTTTTTTACAGTGAAGTCCAAAAATGGAATTATTTTATTTGCTTTAGATTGGGTAATTCATCTGGTTCGCAATAGATTCGCATATATGCTCCTAAAATATTTAACAGACCAATTCTGAGTATTGAATTATAATTTTCATTTAGGCTATTTATAGATATCTGGTAACAAATTGTATAACTTATATAAGCAGAAAAATTTTCACTGAATAAACTATAATGTAGCACACGCGCATCAGATTATTCAAGTTTATCCATTTATTATTTGCTTTAGAATTAAATTATTTGACATAAAATCGCAAAACCATCAAAAAATTAATTAATAAACAAACTTTTTATTGGTTTTTGTTAAACAAAACAGCTCTGTCGAAGCTTCTAAACTGCAATTTTGAGTAGTTACTTACAGAGTTGATATTCAGCCGCAGATGTGTATTGATATTTTAAGGTATAATATTCGGGAATTCGCAATTCCTACGCGGAGAGCGATAGACCTTCAAGCAAAATGAGCTACGTTTTTTTGTTGTGTAACTGAATTGCATTAAAAGTATAAAATTCTCTAACTAATTTAGTATTTTTTCCTAACTAATATAGTAAATTTTTTCCTGGGAGCAGAAAATACGCGCCTGAGGAATAACTCCTCCATTTCAAAATGCTGCCTATTTAGGAAGAGTAATATTTATGGACTCGGCCTAACTGGTTAAGAAAGTTTTAATTGAATTAGAAGACAAAATAAGGAAACGAATTTTAATTGACATTTGTGAGGAAAATTGTTTAAAATTTTTACGCATACGCCTTTCTTTTATCTTCTCTGTAGCATGTTACATTATTCCATTTTTTCTTTAATTATTCCATTTGAAGAAAGTAGCATTGAAGTTGATTGAATTCCTCTTCTGCTTTTTTTTTTTTTTTTTCATTTTTCTTTAAATTTCATTGATTTTTTTTTAATGGGATTTTTCTTGTTTCGAAAGTTTTTGGCTTTAACTTTTTAAAATTCTTTATTGAATTTATAAGATTATATGAAATTTAATAATTATGAATTTCAAATTTGGTCTTTGTGAAATTTATATTTAATATAATTTAATTTAATTATCATTATAAGTTATAATTTCATATAGTATCATTTCAATAATTTATTTTTCTTTGTCGCTTCTGAAGGGCTTCTATAAGGTTTTGATAGTTTTGGTTCAAGAATTGAGCCCTAGTTTCGCTAGTCTGTTCAGACATAATTTGTCAACTAGCGAAAAGCCAGAACTCTGTACCTGAGAATATCTTCAAGCAGATTCATCTGTATCAGACATATCTATGATGGAAGAAGTTTAGCTAAATAAGCAAGCTAAGTCTCTTATACTTAAGAAAATTGAGCCGAGACGCCACGCAGTAAATTCTTAGAAATTTAAAAATAAATAAATTGATTCCAATTACGGCAAAGCTTTCAGTAAATCCTTATGTCAATAGTATTGTAGTATATATTTTTTAAATTTCAATATAAGTATAATTTACAAATATAATACATTAAAACTACGTATAGTATTATTTTATTCTTTGGCATATTTCTCATTTGAGTGAATTCTTTTAGTAGATTGCTGTCGTTTTTTTGTTGAATAACTTTTGGACAACTTGTGATGTACAAGATCTGAAGGAATGATTGTGATTATTAGCATGAAAAGACGTAAGTCCTTCTGCTAATGCTAATTTCTTTTCTTCATCTCCATAAATTGTTTTCGAAAAGAATTCCTGCATTTTGGAGGAAGATGAAGTAGTATTTAAATATCTTGTATGTTTCTGTGTCCCCGAGTGCTTTGAAATATCATTCTTCCAGCCGGGCGAAATAGAAAATTCACCATTACATTTCTCACATTTCACCATGTGATCGCTTTTGCTTTTTTTTAACAAAAGGAAATTCACTTCTTACATCATCTTTGAATTTGCAATGTTAAAAATCTAAAGAAGTAATTTATTATAAATTTGTATCTATATATATTGCTTAAAAACACAGTAAGTAGGTACATAATTACATGAACATATTTCATTGTTAGTTTAAAAATTAAATTAATTTTGTTTGTAATAAAGTAACTGTATTTTAAAAATTATTTAAATTTTAATCCTATAATTCATTTTAAATAATAACGGTATTAGCTTGTATTATTTTTCCTCTGAATTTGCCGTAACGTAAGTCATAAGCGTCACTTTCAAGACCGACGCTAGACCTTTTGCCGCCACTGTAAAATATAAATAATAAGAGTACTGTCTGCTAAATTTAAGAAAATTTATGTGTTTGTGAAATAAATAAACAAATTACGTACCTAAATTATCTGAATAGCTGATTTGTTGCACTAGCACGCAGTACGATGTGTATCGTCTGAGAGACAATTACAAAATGTTTTCGTCAATGCTAATGTCAAAAAATGCCATTAAGTCCAAACAACGGTAGTTGAATTCTAACAACTGATCAACAGTGCGAACTTTGATAAGCAGTTCTCGATAATCAGTTGTCAACAATTATCTGTTATTATTAAAATTTAACAATATAAAATTAACAAAAAGAATATAAGACACATATCCTGGCGAAGTAGCCACATGGCCGCCAAAAACCATATTCTCCCGCCATTCCATAGCTTATAGTGCATTCTTTCCATAAATCGGGACTTTTTTAAAACGTCGCGGGACGCGGGACAAATTGTTAAAAATCGGGACTGTCCCGCCGAAAGCGGGACGTCTGGTCACCTTAGATTATGTGTTTCTCTTCTAGTTTTATCAATGAAAGAATCTGACTAAGTCTGACCATAAATTAGCTGAAATAAGAATCTGACCATAAGTTAGCTTGCTAAATGTAGCACATCATACATCACCTACCACGTTGCGCATGGCAGAACATCAAACCGAATCCGAATATTAACAAGAAATGCTTGTATTCAAGTAATACTTTAGTAAAATTGGTACAGTGGCGTAGCCGTACCTTTTCCGCCGCTCGGAGCTTTTTCTGAGTTTTCGAGCGGTTCTAATGGGCACACATACACGTAAAGAAAAGAAAAGAGGAAAAAAAAAAAAAAAAAAACCCTTTCAAAATGTCTAATGTAGTATGGTAATGCATAATACAATTATTTAAAACCACGTGCACGGGGGGAGGGAATTGGACATTAATCGCAATATTCTAAAATGCTATTTTGCTTGTTTTCTATTAACAAAATCATCGACGACACCGTAAAAAATCTGTTTCTTTATTACTTCATTACAATTCCTGTACTGTAGACAGCGTCCGCACCTTCTACTGCACTCAAGGTGACGTATAAATTCAAATATCTTATTCACTTACGTTGTTTTTATTTCTTTGAAGATAAAAGTGCCTACTATATCTAATAGTAACTATACTATAAAAAATTTTTAAATGCAACTGTATCTAGCATGAAAATACTAGTAGAGGCTATATTTCTAGTGTAGTTAAAAGGCTTAACTATCAGTAAAAACGGATTGGATTAATTGCTATCATAGAAAATTCTAGGAGCACCTGCCTAAGGAAAAGAATATAGAGAAATGAGTAACATTTTAAAGTACTGGAATTAAAAACGGATTTAGGACCTTTCGCAGTCGTCTTTCAGCATCGCTCTTTCGTCACGATATTCCGCCAGCAGCTGATTCGCCTTGGGTTGTTTTGTCTTCAATTAGAAATAATAATAATATAGTTTGCTTGTAACATATATGTCATAATAAAAGCAAAGGAAAAGACGAAACGCTGTAGATGCGTGATTAGACCCATATTGAAGAAGATTTTGATTGCGTAGTATGCTAGTAATGCTAACTTGGTAATATCTAAAGAACTTGGCAGTCGAGGCAGTTTTAATTCCATTTTTATTTGCAACTGATATTTGTGGCCACAATCACTTGGCACTCTAGTCGTGCCTTTCCACAGAAGATTTACATTTTTGATATTGTTGAAATAAAAAGCAAGCCAGCGAAATTACATCTTAGCACAGCAGAGAGCAAAAGCTGAAGTGCGTAGTTATGAAAGATGGAAGCACGGCAAAGAGAAAAGTTTTGGTTTACAACGGCAGTTTCAATTCCCAATTATTACGTCATCAGAGCTGCGCGGGCCATAGAGTGATCTAGAAATGACGCAATGCAGAGAAGTTATTACGATTTTAGAATAGAGAGGAAGAATTAATGTTTATAGTTATACAGTAAGACCCCGCTTAACGCGGGGGATACGTTCCATCAAAGTAGAGCGTAATGCGAAACAGCGCTAAACGAGGCTATCTTTACATGTAAATATTGGGGTTAGGGGAAGATGGCTAGGAAATTAGTTAGGTATTAAATTTAAAAAGTATGTTTTTTTAATAAAAATAAAATCAAACATTTATTTCTTAAAGCCCAAATTAATACCACATTATTATTTCTTGCAAAAATAAAAACAAAATATAAATAACAAAACGAATATTCTTAAAAAAAAAACAAATAAAATTCTAAGTCAGTCATATTTAGTTAGCCTTCCGCGTTTTCAGTGTTCTGCCTTTTTGTGACAAAAGCATCTAATGTTGTTTGCCTTTTTCTTTTGCGTTGTTCTGTTAAAAGTTCTTCATAAACGGATAGAGCATCTCTAACACCACGCCTTACTTTTGAGCTCCTGTCAAAATTCGGATCATTTTCAATGAATTGATCCATTATTTCAGTTATGGTAGACAAACTCCTTTTTACAAACGCCATCGAAAGTTCTTTTTGCTCTTCTTCTGAATCACTGCTGTCAACATTTTTGTTTTCTTCTTGTTCAGTTAATTCCTTGAGCTCATCATTAGAAAGACTAGCCGCTGCTTCTTGAATTATTTCTTCGACATCTTTCACATTTACCCCTTCAAAATATGTCTGTACAATACCGCACCAAACAAGAAATACAAGTACACTCTTTCGGATATGTATTTGAAACCTATCGCTGCATAATATTTCGGGGAATCCCCGTATGCTGCGAGCGATTTCGTGGAATCCCCGGGTTGAAATAAAAGAGCGCTAAACCGAAACAGCGCTAAACGAAACAGCGTTAAGCGGGGTCTTACTGTATTATAATTCTGATTCATATAATTTTATCTTACATATTCCCCCCTTCAAAAAGAAAAGGCGTAGCGACAGAGAAGCCTTTTTAAAGAGAAAGAGTTAAAGCACTAGCAAATGTAAAAAAAAAAAAAAAAAAAAAAAAAAAAAGTAGATCATAAAATTTTTTTCCTGCAAAGTATAATTTATAAATATCAATTTTTTAAAATAAATTTTTAATTTTTAGAGTCCTATTGAATTTTTCAGCATTTCAGTCCAAAAGTCTTTTTGTTTGAGAGTTCACATAATCATAATTCTTCAGGGAAAGTTCTTGTTATCACAGAATATCACAAAATAAACTTTTACATAATCATTACTTATAATTAAATGCACATAAATATTTATGATATTAATTTTCATGCTGATAAATTATATTTTAATACCATATAATAATAGGAGTAAGCTTCAGAAAATATGGTTTCACAGTTATTATCTTTCATTTACAATTCCTGTATTTTACCAACTGGAAGGCCTCGCAATACTTCTAAACAAACCATATCCATCAATAGGGCTGTCCTCTTGAGCTAACCAGTGTGTTCTATGTACTGGTGGCTCAGGGTGCCTAGGCAGTTACTTGAAAAGGCCTCCGTTCCTTGCATTAAGGTAACTGGCCTTTGAGAACTGCACTAATACATTCCATAATAAAAAATGTAATAATAATAATAATGATAATAATAATAATATAAAAATTACATACACTCATAAAATGAGAGCCTCCAACATTATCTTACTTGAAGAGGGTGAAGGGAACAACTGTACAGAGGTAATTACAGGCCTCTGCTTAGGAACCCAGTACTCCCTCGACATACACTATACTTAACATACAATCACCCATAAATTTAACATGCATTTACCGTAATTTCATATTACGTATCTGTAATAATTTCACTTATTTTTTACACCTACTTCATCTTTAGAATAATTATAAAATTCGTATTCAAAATTCTCAACAAAATTTCAAAAACATAAAAACTTATCTTAATATCCTTCCCTATGAATAATTTAAATAGCTTAAAATTCGTTACTTAATTTGCTCACACATAATTATGAAAAATTAGAAAAATTAATGAACAAGAATTTCAGATTTTCTCAAAACAAATTGCAGAAATTTTAACCAAAGTTCAAATGAAAACTATAGAATCCGCAACGCATTAAATAATTTAGTTCCTGAGCTAGATTCACACGAATGTAATAATTTTTGAGCTGTTGAAAAAGCGGAAGTGCAAATAATTTTCTGTCGCACATACTTGCAAACACTAACTCAGATCGACCTTGAACCCGTTGTAATGCTTAATTCCTAAACGGTAATTCACTGATGATTTCCTTTTCACTAGGCATTCGAACTTCTCAATTTATCGAGAGATTACTTTCAATCTGTGAACACTACGCGTGATTATTTTTTTTGAAGCACTTGCAAAACACCACAGCAGAAGAATGATCTGCTATTTTTTAAACACTGAGAAAACAAATTTGATGCTTCACTTTTTTCACATTATCTTGGATTTATCACAAAACGATGATTTGAAGAGCTGAACTAAATTTTCCATTGAGGTTTCAGGCTGCAGGAAACTATCCTGTCGACTTTTTATAAATATGTAATGATTTTAAACGTGTAGATGAAAGCAGTGGATCTCTCAACAGCTTACGATACTGCGTAGATGACCGAGAAGACCGTAGTGGCTTGAAGGTAGCAGAGTGGAAAGCATGATGACGCAATGTAGCACAACATATCTTGAAAAATCACAATCTTTATTTTTTCCACGCATATTAAATCGTCCTTTTTCAGACAAGATGTTTTCTAATTATTATTGAATACATAAATTGCAGTTTGAATTATAACGTCATCTTAAGTAAGTAAGCAGCAGCAGCAGCAGCATGGTTTAAAAACGTCTTGCCAGCAGGAAAGCTATGCGGTAAAAGGGGGAAGGTTATAGTACTTTCATAAGAAGAAGTCTGGGAGTGGGAAAGTTTCAGTTCAGAGTTTTGGTTTAGAATTAATTTGATTGGACAAGAGGTATCTGCATTAAAACGTTACGTAAGATAGAAAACTCTGGAACCTGTGAGAAGAGATGAATTTAGGGGTAGATCATCAAATTTAGAATGTTAATTTTGAGATTATCAATTATATTTGGAAACAGCTATCATATTTTGTTATATCTTACATATATAATTGTTTACAAATATGGGATATAAAGAAATTATACACGTAGTTGTTAGAAATTTATGCCAGTATCAAATAGAAAATTTTATTACGTTTCATAATTATAGGCTAAACCTCTGACATAGCATAAACTATATTATCGTTTCTAAAATTACGCAGATACAATATTTACACGATTCATCAAAATTTCTTAAAATTTTAATCAGCAAGGTCAGAGTTATCACTCATGCAAGCAAGAAGTTTACATTGATATGAAATCTTAATTGAAAACGGAATTTGGTATCACATTACTCTCTTGAAATTAATAAATATGTAAACGGATATACTAATCAGTTAACATTTACGTCAATCTTAAGATAACGCGGCAAAATATAATACAGTCATGTAATGAAAAATATACCTTCACGAATGTACCTTCGGCGAATTGGCATGATAACGAAACCGCGACGGTAAATAGTCCCATTCCCTTGTTGTTACTTATGCTCCCTTGTCTGACAATAGCATCACTTATTCCTCGTGGCAAGGAGAGCAAGCTACGCCTATCATTGGCAACAGCCTTGAGCACCTTATAGGCGACAGCGCGGTTCAGTTCTCCCCTCCCCAATTTTGCTGGAGAGCACCTCGGGGTACGGGTCCGAGGGAGGGTCTTAGGACATCTCGCCCCTCTCTCTTTTCACCAAGCCACACGAGAGTATTTTCGTCTCGCATATTTAGAGTGCCGCCATGCCTCACCGATACTGCATATTTACAAAAATCTATGTCTTCTCCGGTATTCGAACTCGGGCCTTTCGGGGCGGCAATCAGCGACGCTATCCACTATACCGGTTGGGCGGCTCCCATTCCCTTAAAAACTGCAAGGCAGTTTCTCTCTTGAAGGCAATATGATTGTAAATCATTATTTTAAAAATTTTGCTGTTACAGCTTTCATTATAGTTTTATATTTTCTAATTCAGTTTTGCATTATTTTATAAACATGCATTATTCCGTAGTTCGAATTTGCCTGAAATTTTAGTTCATGGACGCAAAATTTCATTCTAAAGATAATCCAATCAACCTTCCTTTCCGGTTTATTTCTAAGAATATTTTTTTTTTAGTCCAAACGGGTTTTGTCCCTGAAGAACTAAAAAAAATACTGTTTTCGTTTTGCCATTTTGCGTCGATTCACTACAAACGGCGAATCACTTTTCAAACTGTTGCCACCAAATGTTAGAGTCCTGCATTATATTTGGAGAATTTAAATAATGAAAAATCTGCATAAATGTATGTATATTTCTCGCATTGTGATAAAACAACGGTACATAGATCGATCGAGTTTTGAATGACGTAATCCTCCTACGAATATGGGCATATGAAAGACCAAATTTGAAATTTGGAATTTGTTTTATTATCGACTTCATATTTTGTAAAACTTCAACGAATTTTTGAGTAACAAACTCAACAATTTAAAAGCGAGCAATAGCAACACTCTAAGGAAAAAAAAAAAAAAAAAAAAAAAAAAACCACTTTATTTCTAGCGGGTAGAACTGTGTATCAGAAATTCTAAAGATAGGCTCATTTTAAAACTATTTTGCTACATTGTCGTTGAACTGAATTTTATGGTTTAAGTGCAAAGAACATGATATTCAATAAATAAAGGTTTTTAGGTTTTTTATTTATTTAATTAAAAAAAAAATTATTATTATTATTTTTTTTTTTTTATTTAGGATGCAGAATCTGTAGTTTGAAATTCGAACATTCTACTTGCAGGTGTTTCATTAACAAGAAAAACAACAGGTGTGTGTGTGTGTGTGTATTGAGAATACGGCAAAGCACACTAGGGCTATCTGTCTAAGGGGAGGGATACCTTCGTGGAAGACTTTCAAAGGGAAACTGGCTCGTATACACGTTACACATGGGGAAAACCACGAAAACGCCCATGCAGCCAGCCCGTTCGCGGGATTCGAACCTCGGACTGAACTACCAGTGTTCAGCGATATTATCGCTTGGCCGCTGGTGGGCCAGAAAAACAAAAGGAGAACCGTTGTTACATTTTAAAAATGCATGTGTTCATTATTTTGTGATGGGATTAATTCTTTTTTGATATGTTTAATAGTGAGAATTCACGCAAGAATTTCATACCGATAGGATCCCCTTTTAGTAATAAACGAATAAAAGTTTTTAATGAATATAGACTTGAGAAGCGATCTTAGGTTGATAAGCACAGCAAACAATGAATTTTCATTTAAAGTATAGTTACAAAGAAAATTCTTACTTCAATCCTCTACTTATCTAAAAACCTTTTATAGAGACATTGCAGTTAAGGATTATAAAGTAGCAACACAACTGAGGCCCCCCTGAATTTCTTTTAATGTTTTCCTTGAACATAAACTTAAAGTAAATGTAAATTGTGAATCCTGAGTTTGTTGAAACATCTTTGAATGGATTCTGATGTGTAACGAAATCTAATTAAACAGCGAAAAACTTTTTTTTTCTTTTTCTCATAGTTGCCATTTTATAGAAAAAGGTTGTGAATTTTTAAGAGAATTATATGAATAACTCTCTAAAATTATATAGTTTATTTATTTGTTTATTTTTTCGAATCTCAGAATGACTTAAAAGCGCACTTATTAGAAAAAGTTCTTTGAAGAATATCAAACGAATTTAGAATTATGTAAAATGCTACTGCAGGCAAGTTTTCCAATACAAAATTTATGATACATTTGGGATAAATAGTTCAGAGCCTATGCCATTTATGTGTTAGAATTTCAAATAGTATATTTGTTACTTGAAAATAATGAAAAATTATGCTTCATAAAATATAATTTCTCAAATATGTATTCATGTAATAACAATAAAATATAATTTTTTCAAATAATTTAAAATATTTATCTACATTTAATATAAAGTGTGAAAAAGGATTAATACTTAAAAACATACTAAAACGGAAACATGTAAAGTGTGATTATAAAGGTAGGTAGAGGGGACAGAAATGAACAGATTTTGTGATGTTATGTGTACGGAATGACACGTTGAGATGTTGCACGGGAAGTTGAACTGAGCATGCATTTTAACTGTGGGCTGCAGCTGAAACGGAGCAGCTGCTCTGTCTCCATCCGCAGCACCATAATAAAACGCATATCGGCAAGGTCAGCGTTCGCTCGAAATTCGCGCGGGTAATGATGATTTACTCTAAATGAACGCATTTATCTATCATTGAGCCAGTGTTCTTTATAATACACCATTTCAGCCCAAAATCTATTCATTTCGGCCCCCTGTTCCTACATTTACATTTTTGCGGGATGTTTTTGAATCACCCTGTATATAGAATCTGAAAGAACGTAGCTCGTAGAAAATTATTCACAAATTTCGAAGATCTGCTCCTTGTGTAATATAACAGTCTACTTATTCTAGACATGAAAATGTGTATACTTAACACGTTACTACTCATTTACTTAACATATTACTACTCATTGACTCCACTACAAATGCTTATCATATGGTACTGAAGAAATATTTTCGAAGTTTTGCCTACAGCCATAACGAGACATTCATTAAAAAGCAAACAAATAGTATAATAATGGTAACGAAAACGGAAAGATACTCTGCATTTTCAGGCCTAACTATAGTATATCTAATTTTAGGCAATAAAATATAGTGTTTATAATTTAAGTAATATACTGCAAAATTGAGGGCATCCTCCTGTGCAGGTGTTGGTGTAGCTGTCTTGGCTTGGTTTAATAAGATATAAACTTCCACTTATTTGTACGGTTTATTTGTAAAACCAACTTATTAATTTTCTTTAAAAATGTACTTTGAACTTCGAGTGCTCCTGACCAAAAAACATAAATAATTTATCTTACAAATTTGATGTTATAACATTGTAATTTTAAGCACAATCGGAGGAAGTTATTGTTAACTACTTACAATCCCAGGTAACAAGTTTGTGGGATACTTCTAAAAAGAGATACTATTATATATGTATGGAAAAAAAAAAAAAAAAAAAAGTCTGAAAGCTTTCAGATTTTATATTACTCCCAAAGGGGCTTTTTTTTAACGTTATGCGTGTTACTTTTATTTATTAAATATCATATTCTTCGCACTTAAACCATAAAGTTCAATTCAACAGCAGTATCACAAAATATTTCAAAGAGCATATCTTTAGAATTTTCGATACACAGTCCTCGCTCGCTGAGGATAAAAATGTTTTCTTTTTTTCGTACAGTGTTGCCATTGCTCGTTTTGAAATCATTGGGTTTCTTAATCAAAAACTCATAAATGCTTTACAAAATATAAATCAGATAATAAAGCATATTACAAATTTGAGTTTCCAGATTCCAATATTCGGGTGGAGATGTACGTTATTCAGAATTTGGTGGCTCTAGGTATCGTTGTTTTATCACAGTGCGAGAAACATATATACATTCATGCAGATTCTTCATTATTTAATTTCTTTAAATATAATACAGGGCGATGACATTTGGTGGCAACAATCGAAAAAGTGATGCGCCGTTTATAGTGAATCAACGCAAAATGCCAAAACGAAATTAATAGCCCTTCTGGGCAAATTTTCTCTTTGGGCTAAAAAAAGGTAAATTAATAGTACGAAAAGCATGAATACTGAATTAAAAATTTTACGGCTTTCTCAAATTTTCTTCACATTTCCGTCAGGACTTATAATTCAACATTTATCCTTTTATTCTCACAATAATTAGTGCAAACAGAATTTTCTACACTAGTAAAGTTTTGAAATATGTTTACTTGAGACAATAATACAACTTTCATTCAAAATATTAAGACAGTAGCTGGAAAGATGTCATCAGAATAAAGAAAACAACCTTTCTAATAAGAGATTAATATTTTATTATTATTAACGAATTTAAATATATTTTATTTCCCTTGCATTAAATTCAAATAATTTAAATGGTAAAAATTAATTTCTTTCGGAGAAATTCCGTTTTAACATTTGGAACAAGATAGCACACAACTGAAATTTTTATTAAACATAAATTTAAGCCTTTAATTTGGCATCAGAGGTATAAATAGACACACAGCAACCGTACAGTTGTGTTGTCTGTAAATTAGCCTTTTCGTACCAATACGCGTGGCGTGTTTTAATTAGTATATTCTTCCATTCATTACAGGTATATTATAATTATTTATCATGTTTTCCTGTTAAGTAATCGAAAGTTCTCTTAAATATCAAAGTTTAATTTAATGAATTATGCTGTTTCTAATTGCCAAAGTTTATCGTAGACATTATATATACATATTATTTTAATAATATACAGCAAATGCAATTTGTAATTTGGCTTCTGTTTCTCAAAATATTTATTAAACGCTGTGTGTTATATGGAATACAATAAGTTGCTTGATTTTATGGCAAATAGTAATGTATTAGAACTATAACTATGAAATAGAATTGTTTCACATCCTTAATCAATAACTTTACTTTGTAAATTATTAATCTACGAGAGCTTTAGTAACACAGTTGGTTAATCTTTGGATTATGGTAACTTGGCGATTTTTTGGTGAAAATTTGGCGACCAACCCTGCTACAGCAACCTGCTAGTTATGTTTTGGACGCCATTTTGTTTTCACGAAGTAAAGGCATTTTTTTTTTTTTTTTTTTTAACTCAAAATTTTTTCCAACAATCTGCAAGCCGAATTACTCTTATACTAGAACTTTTATGGAACAAAAATGCTTAATCATGACGAAGATTAGGTGCGAAATTGGGAGAAAGTGATGCAGAATCGCAAACTGCTTGCCGCGTTTTCAAGAATTGCACATACACGGTATCGTCCATGTACACGTCGACCTAGTTTCACTTAAAAAAACATCCCAGAATTGCACATACACGGTATCGTCCATGTACACGTCGACCTAGTTTCACTTAAAAAAACATCCCAGAATTGCACAAAAATGGCATTGCGCACACTCTTGACTTTATCCATGTACACTGCTAAAGTCCTAGCTAGTAACCTTTATCGCCTTACCAAAATGTCGCCAAACTACCTGTTACCATATTCCAAAGATTAGCCATTATTATTTCTTCACTACATTATATTCTAGGATTCATCCTTTCTTCCACGCAAAACATCTATGTGTATGCGTGTCATAATAAACTGCAGGGTGTTGCTATCAGTGGTAAGCGAGCCTTAAGGGGATAGCAAGTATGCTAAATTTGAATAAAACCTTTATCGCCTTACCAAAATGTCGCCAAACTACCTATTACCATATTCCAAAGATTAACCGCACAGTTTTTAAATTTGGTATTTTAGCCGCATGTGATAACATGCTTCATTATATACATGAAAGTATATGTTTTATACTAGAATTTTAATCATTAATTTGTTTCAATGCAGCCCCTTCCCCCCCCCCCAACAAAAACCCAGATTCTGTTGTGGAAACTAACAGAAAATACTTAAGCTATAAAAAGTTACCTAATGTTAATTTCAAAGCCGAAATTCGATTTACGTATATTGTTTTTTTTTTTATACCAGTTCCACCGATACTTTCTTTAAAATTTTCGTGTCATTAAAATAATTTAACATTGATAACTTGTCTATAGGGATAATATTTTATAAGCATCAGTTCATGAACAGAACAATCATTTAGTCGCAAATTGTTCGTGGGAGTGAAACTTAACTTTATTATACATTAAAAGTAGTATTTGTTATTGAACGTCAATAATCAGTTATATTCCGCAAGTTAACTTTTCACGAAACTTGATTGAAACCTATTTAGAAAACTGGAGGATGATTACTAGTTACTTTGGATTTTAAAGGATCTGGATTTGTGTTTGCAGATACTTGTCACATTTTCGCAGAATCATTTGATTTAAAATAATATAACTGTAACGGTAGGCATTAAAACTAAAATTAGGTATATTCCAGCGGCCGAGCGGTAAGATAGTTGAACACTGGTAGTTTAACCTGGATTCAAATTCTGCCGAGCTTCGCGCAGTATATGTAAGGTAAATACAAGCCATTTTCTCTTAAAACGTGCTTCACAAAAGCATGCTTTCCCTTAGGTAGATAATTGTCGAGTACTTTGTAATAATTAGAATAATCGAAATCCAGCTATACACAACCGGATCCCATTTAAGCCATTCTAGTGTGTCTATTTAAGAATCCGTAAAATGGCACTCTTAAGAAAATCGAGCAGTTTTGAAAATATTTCCCATCAATAAGAAAACACATGTCAAACAGTTTTCTAAGAAAGGAATATGAGCCAACTTTACATTATAGTTACATGTTTTTCTTCTTGTGTCTTATAATAGTGTCTTTGTTTTTAAGTAAATATTGTTCTAAAGTTTTTAAATCGTTGTTCTATTTCCTTCTCTGGTTATTGAAGTGTAAGTGATATATTTTTGCGTTTATAAAGATTTTACCGCAGACGAAATATGTTGACGAAGACTGATTTCTTGCTGAAGCTAGTCAAAGCATATATCTTTCTACAGAAAATTGCTTGGTGCGTGTTTTCCGATATGGAAGCGATACACGTTTTGTACATTTTATTACTTATTTTAGGAAAAATGAAATAACCTAAATATCTTTCCTAAACGAAAGATATAATGTTTTTAACAACAATTTTCCAGCCAGCAGTTTTATATATAAAACTTGCATTCGAAAAAGTTTGCATTTTGTTTTCTATTTATACGTATTATAAAAATGATGATATACTGAGAACGAAGTATTCCAGCATAATGTATTCATTGCCTCTATTGAGCGATTATTATTTCCCAGTTAATTTATTTGCATTGTTTATTGTCATTTTCTAATACAGGGCTTTTTTGAAAAGTTAAAAAGATGCAACTAGAAAAATTCAAAACTGGTATCAAAATTTTAATTTTCTGATCATTTCGGGGAATATTAAAAAAATCGGGAGGTATTTTTTTTAATGTAAAATGCATGCAGTTAAATTAGAAAATTAGAAGTTAAATTCTGAAAGAAGTTTTCCGTGAAGAAAATGTTACCGTTTGCTAAACAACATTTTGCTGTTTGTTTTTACTGTCTGAAAAGTTTCACAAATAGTAGAGTTTCCTTTCCTTCGTTTATTGCTATTCTTTGTGCATTATATTTTCAGGATTCATCTATTCCATCCTAATGCTTCACCTGTTTCTTATTTAAAATCTTTCATTATTTCTTAACGCAGCTTAAAAAATCTCGCACATTTGCAAAAACATTCCTCTCTAAGGCTTATGTATGTAAAATTCTGCATAGAAAGATGACTTTCCAATTTGTTACTCCGGAAGACTGACCCGATTTCAGGTTGGATGTATATTAACCCTGCAGCTGTAACGTAGACAGTTCCCTCGTAAGCTGCAACGTGGGGTGTCCCTACACCCCCATGATAAAAGCTTACCAAATTTGTATTTGAGGACAGAATAACATAACGCCATTGCTCCAAAACATTTTTTCAAAATTTTAATGTGAACTAAGTGTGAATAAAGCAATTAAAATCGTATTATAACATACATAAATGAACAAAAACACTTTTTTTCTAAAAAACTTACACCTTCCAAACCTGCTTACTCGATTTCGCCATCTGTCACTTGAGGCTGAAGACACTCTGCGCAGATAGAGCACATATGGCTAATACACATGAATTTGTAGCACTTTTTACAATAAGTTTTGATTTTAATCTTTAATAATAAGTATTTCTACCCCCTCCCCCGTTACAGTTGCAGGGTTAAGGAATACAAGGTACAAAGTGAGATAGTCATGTTGGCACTAAAAAAAAAAAGTCACCCGTTCCTTATGGCATTTGGGAGAACTTAGGGTTTCAGGAAAAAAAAAAAAAAAAAAAAACTTTAATTCTCGGATATATAAATATGTATTAAAGAAAAACTTAGTTAAACAAATTTTTAAGCTCATACAACTATAAAAATCACCGTTTCTTCTTTTCATTTTGACATTCAGTTTTTGTACTGACAAAATGAGAATTTTAATGTGTATTTCATCAACAATTGGCCCACCAGGGGCCAAGTGCCAAATTTACTGATCACAAGTAGTTGACGAAACCACAATCTAGTCGAACGGCCAGGCTGCATAATAATAATACGAGGCGGTTTTCCTTAGAAAGTCTCTTGTGAAGGCCTCTCACGATCGGTGAATGGTTTTTGGATGCAATAAAAATAATCGAATTCAGTTTATTGATAAATTAACTATTAAATCAGATAAGTATTTAATACCCAATAATAATGCGTTTTCTGTTTTACTTTACAGCAGTGAACAATGTTGAATATTTTGCTTCTGAAATTTATAATTTAAGCTGTGATTTTTAAAAATTTCACTTTTCATTGCTCACTTCATACTTTACTCGCTAAAAAATAGTAGTTTTCGGGATAAATAATATTTAATTCGAACATCAATGGCGGTTATGAGACATGAGATAACTTAAAAAATACTTTAACAGTATGTCGAACAGTTGTCAAAGAGCGGGTTAAGTGTCGTCCAAATGGGAATGTGTTTAATGACTCTGATTTCTCATACAGAAGGGCCCGGATCTTGGAGAAGACATGGATGTAAAGTGTGACCACAGTTTCCGGCTTTAGTAATGGCTATTTTTCGCCATTGGAAGGAAGAGAATGATTTGTTTAATAACATTGAGTAACTTGAATATCGAATCTTAAAATAAAAGCATCACTCCCCTACGGCAGATAACCTTCGCATGCTTTGTCGTTATATAAGTCCAGAAATATGTTACTTTCTCCATTACTTTATAATACTGTTATAGTTTATTAGGTCTTTAATTCTGTAAGAAGCCCTCAAATGCACAGCAATTCTTAAACATGCAAATGAAAAAAAAAACTGCTACTGGCAGTTTTAAGAAGTAACTTTATATGCGTTATTTATAATCAGACTATAAAAAGCAATATTTAATTTCAGCCGGAGCGCACTGGAGCTAGGTTCAAGTAATTCTTTTTTTCTGACAGATACTTTAATTTCTTTTGGGAAACAGTAATTGATAACACTTCTAATGAATCTTTTTTCATTTGAATTTCAGTATGAAGCAAAGCTATATTTTTATAAAATTCTGAATACCTTAATGGAGTTAGAAATATTTTTCTTAATGCTATGTAAACAATGTCAAGGAATTGAAAAATAACATAGTAAAATTTCAGATATAGAAAAGTTTTCCGTTAATGTTTAAAATGAAGAATAAGGTATAACTTGATACTGCTAAAGCTATTCCTTCATCTCTGTATTGTATGTTATATAAATGAATGCGGTAAAGCACACGAGGACTATATACCTAAGGGGATGAGTACTTTCATGGCCTACTTTTTAAGGAAAATTAGCTCGTATTCATATTATGCATGAAGAAAACTGCTAAAATTTTTGACGGCTAGCCTCTTTGTTGAAATTAGAGCCCGAAATGACCTACCAACGTTCAATCCTTTTCCCACTTGGCCACCGATGGGCAAGTTTGGTTTCGAATCGAGACACATATTACTGTATTTAGCAGGCGCTTTATTTTAATTTGCGTTCGATATTTTGGTAATTCTGACAAAGCTATATGTTTAAAGCTAGGGAGGTCATCGTGGAAACCTTTGTAAGGGAAACATACGAGGAAAACCGCGAAAACGCCTATGCAGCCAGTTTCGCCAAAACTCGGGTCGAACTACCAGTGTTCAGAGATTTTACCGCTGAACCGCGGGTGAGCTCTGCTGCATTCTGTGGTAGAAATTAATCTTTTATAAGACGAATAGCTCTCATGCTGAAGTTTTTGGAATGAAAAATGTATTCCGAAATTATATTAAAGGAACTAATCTGACATTTTAAAAATACCATTTACATTTCTTTCATTATCAGTTATTATGCTAGATTTTGCTTTTTATTCCCCATACACATTTTAATTCCCTTTATTCCTTTATGCATAGATTAAGAACCGTTGTGCATGTACAAGATATGCCAAAACAGAGGAATTCTACCGAATGATGAAATTAAAGATGTAAATTATCAGAAAATGCCAAAAAATATTTCAAATATAAATTTTCTAACAAATTTTGCAAACTGGACAATATCGAACATACATCAACTAAATAATCGCATAGTTATTTTTAATAATAATATGCCATTTATGCAAACCAGTCATCGAGTGGCATAAATTCTGAAATCACTATTTTTGATTCCGAGGTTCAAAATCAATGTTATTGAGTTACAAATTTTATCATTTTCTGTATTCCAGCGAGAAAAAAAGAGGGGGGGTCAGGCTGCATAGATTCCTTTGTTTTCTTTTGCATCTAGTACTGCCAGTTTCTCTTAACAAGGCGAAGATGCCTTCTACGAGAACACTCATTTTTTTCTACAATATTAGCTCCCGAAACTTTTTCAGAATTAAATAGCAAATAATTGCAACTGAGTAATTATGGCTTTTTATTCAGATTTTCGTGTCTGTGAAAATAATTTGTTCCTTGATTTTCAAAACTAGGTACTCATGTAAAACATTCTTTCATGTTCTAGCTTTCAAGTGAAATTACAGTTACGTTTCATATCCAAGTCTGACTTTACAAGAATATCAGGATGTCTTACTACAATGCCTTATTTAATATCACTTCAAAAACGCCTGTTGATCTACCAGAGGTATTTGTTTTACTTTATCTGCTTTTTGAAGAATGTGCGTGTATTATTCTGGAATTCGCTCGTTGAAACAAGAACAAAAGTTACATGTTTAATATGCTGCAGAATTTTAATAAGATGCTGTTGCCAAATCTCAATTTTAAATTCAAGAGTGTTTCCTTGTATTATAATAGTTAATAAATAATAGTAGTTGCAGTTAATAATAGTACAGTACTTAATAAATAATTAACTACAGTTTTCATTCTTCAGTTCTATAATAAATCTATACTTAGCTACTCCTTGTGAATGTTTGCGGGGGGGGGATTAGTTTCTTAATATTTATAAAAAAATATAATCTAATATCTTTTGCAATGCCACGTAGTCGAATAATTTAGTATATTTAATACATTTGAATTTAAATACAGCATTTCTGAATGATGAATTATCTGTTTTCATAGATTTTACTAATTGATCTGTATGTCAGCTTGCCACGTCAAAGTGTTAAAAGGTTATTGACAATAACTTTTCAAATTTTAATAAATAGTCATTCAGAAATGCAGCATTTAATTTCCGCTGAATGTTATCAATGGCCAAGTGGCCAAGGCGAGAAATATGGATCCTTGCTTCAAAATTCGATAATCAGTATCAGAATGAAATAGCTACATAGGTATTTTCTTGGCTTTTGCGTGAAATACAAATATACTTTAGAAAGACCTCCAAGAAGGGTATCCTTCTATAAGCCGAGTCACGAGTATTTTGATGTAATTATTAACTACAAAATTTGGCAGCGGCTACAGTAGATTAAATATTTTTAAAAAATGACTTAATGATTTTAAAGTTAACTGACAACTGTCATGAATCTTACTTCCTGGAGACAGTTTACTATTGTGCTGTTCACAGTGAACATTGCTGATGTTTGTTAAATTGTCTCAGCCCTCATCTCTTATCTAATGCTATTATCTCTATATTTGTATATGGAATATGGTGTGTAAAATTTGTATATGTTAAGCATCGTGTAGGATTCTCGGGCAATATATGAAAAGCCGAACACTGAAGATCCAAAGTGTTAAAAGATTTAATATTTCATATTTTCCAAGCATTCTATGCAATGCCAAAAGGCGAAATAGTCAAAGTATAAAATGTTCCCGAAGTATAAATAGTATAAATATAAAAGCATAAATGTTCCATTTCTAATGTCACGTGACAAGGCTCGTAATTTTGATTTCTTCCTTATTGGAACAAATGGGAAGCACTTTATTTCATCTTGTTTTGCTTAATAATTAACTCCTATTTTTAATTTTTTCTATCCCTTTCAATTTCAAATGCATCTTTTCAGTAAAGCCCTTTCATGATACTCCTTTATCACTTTGCCTAAATAGCATTTATCATTACACAAAATGAAAACTTTTCATGTCACTTTTAATGCTTTCCCTAAATAAAATTTGTCATTCTCTATAATGCCTAGGGAAGGCATGCGTAGTATTAAAATAGTCTGTTTCATACTTTGCCTAAAATGTCAGGCATTCTACGTATTCCCTAATCATTCTATTAGAATGCCTGATTTTCATGCATTGTCGGTTAACTTAGCCAGCAGCACATTTCCCGCATTTTAAAAAACGAATAACCGATCGTAATTCTTCTTAACATTTTATAAATATACCTGCTAAAAATATTTAATTTTGAGAAATGGGATATCATAAAATTGTCGAAAATTAAAATGCCATCACACGCCTCATTCCGCTTTAATTAGTCAACTGTTACTGATATGCAACAAATATTCTGCTAAGGTCAAAGAACTGTGCGTGACTGAGTTTATGACCCTCGGGAAATCATATGAATTCTAGTACGCATTTAACCCAAAATTATTTAAATTTGAAGAGTTCCGTCAGAGATGAATGCTTCGTCATGAAAGCGAATGTTAAAATGAATTTAGAGTTACGTTCAACAAGTACGTTATATTCGAAATTTAGGTTTACCGGAAAGTGTATAATGATGCATAACTCAGACTAATCAAGTTTCATTTACTATGAAATTTAAATTCCGAATATACATGTGGACAATTTTTTTTTAGACTCAAGAAAATATTTCCAAAATAACCGATACACAGTTCAGGATATGAAATACCAAATTTCAGTATAAACCAATTAAGTATAATACCAAATTTCAGTTTCTTCATGTGTGACGTGTATAAGAGTCAGTTTCGCTTAGAACGACCTCCACTAAGGCGTCCCTTCCCTTAAGCAGATAGCCCTCGAACGCTTTGCCGTAATCAAACAAATCAAATCAATTGATAGCTGAGTGAATAAAACCTCCTGAACACCGGCAGTTGGACCTGGGTTGAAATCCTAGTGAATGGACTGGCTGCATGTGGATGATTTCGTGTTATTTTTTCCTACGCGTTGTGGGAATATGAACGAGTTTTCGTTAGGAAGTGTTCTAAAGGCGACTTTTTCCCAAGACAGATACTCGCACACAGTTTCCTACAATTCATTAACTTCATACTTTGTTGGTTATTTTGGTATGCAGCGAGATGTTTATTAAAGTTCATTAAAGAAGCAGGAATACATTTTTATATACAGTTAGAAATGATAGGATATGCCATTCTGAGTTTTTTCTCTCCCGAGAGGGGGGGGGGGTGGCGAATTAAGAAGTCGGACAGCAAAACTCAGACTTGCTTTTATGTTTTCTGTGACATTTCGGTTTTCCAGCTACAGAAGCATGATCATTTCTGATTGCGCACTGTTTTATCTTTTATATACAGATATACAAGTAGGTCAGTGAGGTTTGAGTCTACTTTTTTCAAACATCTTTGCGGCTGAAAGAAAACATTTGATTGTGCTGTAGCGTTGGGTTTTAATTATGACAAAGCACTCGACGGATAGTTGGCTGAGAAGAATGCTTTCATGGAGGACTTCGAAAAAATGGCTTGAATTTCATTACACATGGAAAAAGCTACGAAAACGCCAAAGATGTCAGGTTGTTCGCCGAGACCTGAACCTGAATCGAACTACCAGTGTTCAGCAGTCTTAGCCTCTCGGCCACTGGTGAGTATGCTAACATTTGAAGGACTTAAGTCTTGATCTTGGTCTATACCTCATGCATATTAAAAAAGAGAACATCTTTCAAACTTATTAAGAGGCAGTAATTTGACAGTAATAGACATGCATTAAAAAAAAAAAAAAGTCGTTTATTGGCTATTAATTGTACCTTAAAATCCAGTTTTATATTTTTCAAGTATAATCTATTAAAGATTAGAAAAATAATCACACCCTTCATTGACATGACTCTGTAACTAGTGAAAAAATCTTGAAAATGAAAACTATACCTTCGCAGGAAACCATATTCCCTAAAATATAGATTTAAAAAAAAGTTTGACTTTCAGTTAGCAATAGTTTTCGGTATAAATCATACTAATTCTCATTTTCCCTTTCTGCAGATAAAGACCAATGCTACAGACTTCAGCTACATGAAACCATTCTTGCTGCTTCCAGAATGTCTTCAAACCGAACTGGTAAACTTCTTATTCTGCACATTCAAAAGATTAATGGCTTTGTTCATGACATCGCTTGCCTTTAAGGAGAAATTGGCTTATTTCCTAGCAATGGAACACGCATTTTTCTACTTCTACTGTACTCAAGACATCCTAGCCAGTTTTTGGGTCTTTAACTTTCTTATAGTGACCTTGTACGCTGTTTACAGTTTGCGAAATACGGAAAATATTCAGACAGCAATAATAGCATTCTGTATTGTAAAAGATCATGGTTGTGATTTTATACTAGATGCGCTTCTGGTATCTTCTGCTCTCATAATTTTTTTAAGAACAGTGCATCAAATTTTTGCGGAATTATACACCGCACGTCGTTCTCCAAATTGAAAGTGTCGATGCATCTTTTTTTATCTGGAATTAAAACGTCTCGGTTATAAAATGTATAGCAATAACCCTTTTAATTATCATTTCTAATGATAGATTTGTTTACATTTTAGCTCATGTATTTATCAATTTGCCTAATTTAAATAAACTGCATAAGCAAAATATCATTTTCTTTTATTGCATGGCTTGAATTTTACAACTGCCAAAGTCTTGATTTACGAATTTTTCACTGAAAAATGTGTAAATGTACACTATTTAAATAAATGGTTATTATTTGCAGATTCACAAAAATAGTTTTTAATTTCAGTGACTTCTAAAATCATATTTTTGAAAACGCGTGTAGTAATGTTCTGCAATTATTATTTTTTTTTCATTGCAACTAATTTGACTGGCTCTTATAAATTTAATACTGCTGAATCCAATTTAAAGTTAGGCAAAACAACTACTTTTTTTTTTTCCCGTCGGTTTTAATTGCATAGATCAGCGGTTCTCAACCTTTCGACTAACACGTACCACACTGTAAAAAAAGAAGTCTGTAAGGTTACTAAGAAAAGTCGTGGAAACTGGGATGCCATGAACTATTTGAGTAATCAAAACAGGAATATTCTTAGTAACTTTACAAAGATTATACCTTTGTAATGGTTACAGATGTTTGATATGTAATGTTACAGGAAGATATTCTGTAGGCATAACAAAGTTTTTGTATGTTGATTACCGAAGCATATCTCTGTAAAGGTTACAGGAAATTATCGTGTAAGTATAACATGGTTTTCATATGTGATTTACCAATGTATACATCTGTAAAGATTACAGGAAATAATAGTGTAAGTAGATCGTACTTTTTGTATGTGGATTACTAAAGGGAATATTTGTAGATTACTAGTGTTCTTCTTGTAAGGTTATTGCAAGTGATTATGTAAGAACAACATGTATTTTCATGTGAAATATTAAAGGATATATATGTAAAAGTTACAGATAATTTACTTAAAAGTTCTTCCAAATAATTATGCATATAGAACATATTTGTCTTATGCAAAATACATAAATGATGTATTCTCAAATATTAAATATTTTGATTGTAATATTACTATATATAATTACACATGTAGAACATATGTTTCATGTCAAATGTCTACAGCTACTGCTTGTAACAAAACATGCTGCATTTATTTGTGGGGAAAGGGAAGTTATGTAACTTTAATTATTAAGTTTTTTTAAGGAAAAATACCCTAGATTTTCTAAAAGATATACAACATTTTCTTTCAAAATATTCCCAATGTTAAAAAGAAGCTCAAATTTTATGTTTTTCTTACATGTGCATTACTTTCCTTTATTGAATTTTAAGACACCTGAAAGTTACATATGCATCATGAAATAGCTGGGAAAAAAAAACTTGTGTATATACTTAATGGGTTTTTGGCAATAAATTAGTAATGTTCTAGAATTCCTCCTTTTCACTGGTAGTTCAATCCGAGGTTCAAATCCCGCGAATGGGCTGGTTGCATGGGCATTTTCGTGGTTTTCCCCATGTGTAACATGTATATAAGCTAGTTTCCCTTCGAAAGTTCTCCACAAAGGCATCCCTCCGCTTAGGCAGTAGTGTGCTTTGCCATACTTAAATTAACTAAACCAAATAATTCTCCTTTTCCCCAACAGTGTAATCTAAAGAGACTGTAACTGGATATGATTACAGTAAAAAATATTTTAATGAAACTGTTTCAATAAACAATTCTAAATAAATATTTTTTCAAATTCTAAAAAAAATTAGATATAACTCAACAATGAACTTAAATTCAGTTATCACAAGCTATCCAAAATTAATTATTTCCATGCTTAATTGCATTATTCATTTAAATTACAACATATAATTCTTTTAGGCATAAATGCTTTTTAATCTCTTCTGCTACTGTCCATTAATTGAAATAATAGATTAATTAATCGAAATAATAGATGACAGTTGTAAAGGCATTTTCCCAGATTTAAAACTTAATTATTAAATCACATGTATATCCTTTACATAAAATAATGGAAGGCATCTGGACTTTATATTTGCCCTGTAAAATAGCTGGAAAAAAACAGTGTTTTATTTGCATGTTTTAGTGTCAATTAATAAGATATGTTCTAGAACTTTCTCTTTAGAAATTTTACCTAAAATAGACACATGTTGCTTTAGTTCGTATGACCCTATTATTACAGTAAAAGACATTTTGTGAAAAATTTCTATGAAGAACTCAGAACAGCTGTTCTTTATGTTTCAAAAATATTATATTCTCTCATTCTAAAAAATGACATTTTCAGTAAATTAAAGAATTCAATATAGCAATGAACTTCATTTTGTTACTAAATGGATTTCAAAATTGTGTTCATACGCTTGAATTACAACGTCCAACTAATCTTTTTATTCTTATCAGCACTCAGTGTTTGTCAACAGTCTGCTATTGTTTGAAATAATAGATGGTAACTGCATAACGTTTTTACCTTACCTTCAAATAATTTCCTTTGAATTAACAGATAGAAGTCTTTCAGTAAATCCCTAATATCATGCTTTTTGAATAAGCATAAAACTTCACCAACTGACCTTAATTTTTAAAGCCTTGCTTCCATTAAAATTCTTGATGCTGAACACAATTATGCCTTTAACAAGTTTGTTTCAAAAATTAATACTTCTGTTTAGCTTAAAATTTAATGCATTTTAATTAAATATATTAATAACATTATATATATGTTATTAATATATTTAATTAAAATGCATTAAATATAATATTTAATTAAAATGTTATTAATATATAAATATATTAATAACATTTTAATTAAATATATTAATAACAATTAATAACATGATATGTAATAAGCCTAAGCTTAATATTTACCATTTAGAAAGTGATACAAAAAGTATTCCTAGTTATTATAAATTTCGAGATTTGCATACAAAATTATTAAATATACATGTGACAACAGAAAACAAACTTTATGCTCTCTCTCTTATATATATATTACAGTATGTTAATTAAGAAGTTTATTGAATTTATAATTTTATTGTGAAACACTATGAAGCAAATAATATGCTAATTAAAATACAGAAGTAAAATTAATTTATTGCTTAATTCATAAACTTTACATAAAACCTGAAAAAAGAATTAATTAAAATATAACACAATATAACATTTCATAAAAATTTGTTTCAACTGCTTGGAAAAAATGAATGGTTTTGCCCCTCTTTGTAAACCATGTCTCCTAAATAAAGAAAAAAAACATTTCTTTTAAAATCATAATCATGCTCTTAAAAACCTTATAAAATTATTTTAATAGATGTTTTAAACATGTGCTTATATAACATTTTAATCATATTTCTTTATAATATCTTAAGTAATTAGGAATAGCTTAAATACTTTAAAAAATTGGATTACTGTGAACCGTCTCATTACGACAAGCTATCTCAGTGAATCACATTTTAAATTTAACCAGCATTCCTCATAAAATAACTAATTAGTAAACATAACTTCTCTAAGATGCCCATATCATTGAAGATAAAAATCTTCAGGAATCACGCATAGCTAGCTTAGAGAAGGTTCATTGTACAAAAACAGCCAATATGCAAACCTTTTCATAAATGAACCCACCATAGTTATTAAATATAATATACAGTATACTTATATTCAGAATTCAGAACTTGAATAAATTTCTCGAACTGTTTTAGCATTCGAAAAATATTATATTTATTACCTTAAATTTCTAAAACAATATTACATATTGGTCCAAATGAATCACTGGGACTCGGACAATATTTTCCCACTAGCTTTCTTTTAGCAACAGGATTCTGAAATTGTTTTAATGATTTAGGTAATGTTTGTCTTCTTTAAGGCACTCGCAAAACAAGTTACCCTAAATTTTTCGTCCGCATAGCGGTCGTTTTCATCTTACTGATTTGCTAGTGGATTTTGAGCGCATGGCCTATTATTAAAGAAACAATAATAGTGAACAGCTTCAATAAAATGGGGATATCTAATGCTCTTGAAGCCATATTCCCACTTATTTTTACTACTTTTATCTTCCGAAAATTAAGAGAGAAAAATTAAACGAATAATTTAATTTCCAAAGTACACAGTCACAGTAGAAATATAACAAATTAAAAGTAATCATGGATAAACTACTACTATCACAATATTATTTCTTTAAAAGAAACCTCTATTTCAATAAGAATACACATAATTGCAACATCTAATAGGTTATCTCATTTCTTTATAATTTGAATTTCTCTCATTCTCATTGTTATTCTTGCAACTCCTTAGGCCTCAGATCATACATAAATAATTAGAGAAGGTGAATATGCAGCTGATATGGCAAAATTGCACAGTGAATGGCAGTTGGTATTTGCTTTCACTATCGTAGATCATTTTTTGTATTAGGCTGACATAATATTCAACAGTTAGAAGAGAAAGATTCAACGGGCCCTTTAGTGTACAAAAGTTTGCCTTTGTTAGTATGACGAAAACAATCATTATGTCGATAAATCCATTTTAAAATCTTGGGATATTCATTTTCTAAATGCATTAAAAGGGGGAAAATTATAAATATTTTTTTTTAAATTTTCAGAATCTGGTTCTAAAGCTGGGTGGGGTGGAATATGCAACGCAATACGGTAATTCTGTAGATCATTGCTCGTGGTAGTACAAACTGAGTGGTGGTAAATTGCATGCTGTAGAAGATGACACAAATTGCAGTTCCAGATGCATTAAATGCTTTGAGGTCTAGGGAATAGCAGTGCGCAATAATAAGAATGAAATTCAAGGTATAGGAAAGTAGGAATGAAAATTATTATCAGATACTGAAATGTTAATGTTACTAAGCATTCTTATTGGAATGTAGGTTTCTTTTATATAATAATACTATGATAGTTAACAGTAATTCATTCATGAATATTTTTGATTGGTTATGGTCTTACTGTAATCACATCCTTCAAAATTAAATTGATTCCTTGATTTTCATACTAAAATATTAGTAAAAAGGAGGGGAAAAAAAGTCTGCAAGTAAACATAACTCCTCTTTCTCTCTCTCTCTCTCTCTCTCTCTCTCTATATATATATATATATATAGGCATGTATCTTCGTGTGAAACTAAGCAAAACAAATGTGGCTTTTCTTCTTTAAAAAATTTGTGTTAATAAATAGGATGAGAATTAAGTTAATTTTAAAGACTTTTGACACATGAAATATACATGATCAAAATAAATTTGAAAATTAAGTTCAAATAAATTTTAAGCTAAATTACGTGTTTAAGTTGCAATACTTCAGTTGTAATAATTAATACTAACAAAACCAAACATCATATTCCCATTCTGCACGGTATAAAAATTCTTTTGCAAAACTGCAAAAATTACCAACACTTTGGCTTATTTGATAACTTTCAAATTCACTCCTTTGTGTGCATTTAAAATTTATAACTTTAATTTTCCACTCAAATTTGTTTTTGATTTTAAAAAATTTCACTGGCATAATTTCATTCACTTCAGCATATATTAGTAGATGCAGAAGGTTTTTGTACCTTACATAATTTTAAATCTTATGTAACCTAACGTAATTAATAACAAAATTAAAACATAGATCAGAAACTGCATAAAATTTAATAAATAATTTCTAAGTGTCACATGAAATGCTATGAAATTAATCAATAAAATGAGATAAAATATATAGAATTAATATTCCACATGTGTGAGGTTGGAAGTTTTACGTTAAATACTTTTTTTTAATTAAGTATTTTTAAAAATGACTCCTTAGAGCATGAGACTTTTCGTAATTAGAACTTGCAAATCCACTTCGCTAGTCTTTCATAACATTGCTTTTCTTTTATTAACAAGAAATATTGCATTCAGTTATTTAATTAAGATTTCCAAAAATAATGCTACTGAAAGGCATGAATACTTACTTAAATTTGAAATTAATTTAGTTGACTTAAAATATTTAAAAAAATAAATCTTCATATATACGTCTAAAAATCCGACCTTATTAATTTTCTTTTATTTGAACGATATCTGAATTCTGCATTAGTTTGGACTAGTAAATAATTTGAAAATTAAATGCCAAGCTATAAGAGAACTAAAGTGGTTTACAAATGCACTGAATTTTATTTCCTGCATTAACTTTTACAAAGAAAGTAAAATTTTCTGCATATTTGCATCATTTGGATTGACAGAATATGGCAAAGCATGCAAATTCTATCAGCATAAAGGGAAGTATATATTCATGGACGGCTTTGTAAAGAAAAGTAGCTTGCATTTCCATTTATTCATGTGTGTATATATATTTACAATTGTTAATGCTAAAATCAAGGCTTCATTAAAAATTTATTCTTATTTTATTTTTAATACTAACATACAGATGCAGAATTTTTTGAAATTCCAATAAACAATCATAATTTATTTTTAAGAAAACTTATTTTATGATTTATGATTAGGTTAGGATATTTAATTACGGCAAAGCCTCGAGGGCTATCTGCCTGAGGGAGGGATGCCTTCGTGGAGGACTTTCTAAAGGAAATTGGCTCATATATGTGTTACATAGGGGGAAAACTACGAAACCGCCCATGCAGATAGCCCGTTCGCAGGATTCGAACCTCGGATCGAACTACCAGTGTTCAGCAACTTTACCGCTTGGCCGCTGGTGGGCCGTTATACTACATGAATAAGAGAAACATCTGTCAAGAAATGTATTAAACTTGTATTAGCAGATTCATGCTATCCTAGTAACAAGTTTATCATACTTCAAAACTGTATTAAAATTGGGCAAAATAAAATCAACATAAATTCTACATTAAATGTTTAAAAACTTATAAGTATGCAATGGTAGTTATATATACAATATAATAACTTTTGTAATTTATAAAATATTAATGAAATATTTTTGGAAATAATGTACAAAATTTTAGTTTTCTTTTGTAACCAGTTTAACGAATTTTTAGAAAAATATTTTAAGTCATTTCCATCTTTCCCCTGTTGATATTGGTATATTAAAATATATGGAATAATTAAGTTGCATCTAGTAAGTAAAACAAAACATTACGAAAAGTATGATGCGACAGATTTTTAATCAATATATTTACTTCATTTTGGAATTATAACATTTTCGTAAGAAATTACCATTGAAAAAAATATTATTACACTAAAGAATAAACGAGATTCTCGACCGCGTTGTTCAAGTTTTTTGTAATTTTACTTCATAACACACTCGTACATAAACATATTAGACTGAATTATAAACCAAATATAATTAATTAGGTAATCCTAGAAAAAGAATAAACTAAACCTAGTAAGCAAAAAATATATACATTACATTCAGAATTCTAAATGTTTACATCAACTTTTCTCGCAAGGCCTGCCGAGAGAAAGATGTCAAACGTTCTTTGGTCAGACGATTGCAAACGAACGTTAACATGATTAATTTTGTTTTCAACAACCACATTTCTGTTTCGATTAAATACCACAACAGTGATTAAATTTTGGAATAATTAGTTATAAATAATAATACGGGCAATTTAAGGCGTAATTTATCGGATGCACAATGACAAAATACTACTATTAGATCTGCATTTGGAATAAATATTTTGCACTCTTTCAACTCATTAGACATTACGAACACTGATATCAATTAATCGCAAAGCTTAAACGTTTAAATACTTACTCACTACATATAACAGTGCAAAGTGCATGAGAATAATCTGCATAAAATGAACAAAAAATATTTCAAACAGTAATTGTAAACATTTTCTTACTTACCTGCGCTATACAACCAACATGCATTCAGCCATGTTTTTTTCTGCAACTAGCTTTCTAACACTTTTATTGGATAATTTCCAGTCAGTCACGTGATTCTTCCGCGCGGCTTCTGAAACATTATCTGTAATGCTACAAGCAAATCAGCTGTACCTGCCACAGTTTGCTTTCAACCTGTTACCATTACAGGGAATTCTTGTGTAACTTTACAAAACTTTTGCCTGTAAAGAGCGAACTTTAAACAAAAAAATGAAAACTTTTGTACTATCAAATACATTCTACAATGATCATTTTTCAATTTCTCAACAGAAATATTAAATTCACCTACATATTAATGCCATTCGCACAACCGTTTGGCTATTTGTATTAAATATGCACACATAAAAATATTAGATTTAAAATTGGTTACCATTTTAATTATCGCAATTTAAGTTATAATACTTTAATTCTGAAATTTAGTGTTAATTTTGGGTCTGTTTAAGGGAGATCAGTTTCTTTATGTCTGGCCTTATTTCACTATTTTAACCTTAAATTAGGATTCATTTTAAATTTTGTTCTGCATTTATTTTTCAAATGTAACTCTTTGTTTACACAAATACGTTGTGCAAAAAGGCAATAAAAATTTTAAGTTTTATTTAAAATGCCCTTAAATTATTTTTTTCGATTCGGCCAAAACTTAACATGTGTGATATTTTTGAAATCTTCAATTAAAGTTCTATCACAGGAAATTACTATTAATTGTTCTTTTTCTTCGAGATTTTTTTTATTTAATAGTTAAAAATACTTTGTTTCTTTATGTACAACCAGTTGAGATTCGCTGGTGTAGATTTTTTTTTTTTTTTTTTTGTTTGTCTAATTTAAAATTTTACTTTGACGTGTTTCTTCTCTCCTTTGCTGAAAGCGTTTATATGAGGTTGGAGTAAATAAATTGGACTTGATATTGCGCTAGAAGTCAAATAATAAAATTCTTGAACACTGGCAGTTAGACCTGGGTTCGAATCCCTGCAACAGGATCTCTGCATGAACGTTTCGTAGCCTTCCGCTTGTATAACGATGTTAGAAAAGTAATTTTCAATGTTCCACGGAGCATTGACGCTCCATGTAACTTCGCTAGTTGTTCCTCAAATTGACATCGAAAGCATTTTAGAGTATCGTGTGAGCCACAAAAAGAAACAACTAAAAAATAATGAAATATTGCATATTTTTATTAGCTACAGTAACATGAAGTAAATGCGTTTTTATAAGGAAAATTTTAACTTGAATTTACTACAAAACCATATTTTAGATTAAAGTAATACCTAATTTTCAGGCTTGTCTTTATATTGTTTACTTATCAAATTTTCTAATTATATAACAGTTTGCGTAAGTTTTCGTAATTCTTGCACATTTTTTTGTTACCATCTCGCAAAGTTAAAATATGACCTCTTTGGATCCTCCGCACGAAGCAAAAAAAGTGATCGTAATTTTATTTGTTAGAAGTAGTATTTATTTGTTGTAACATTTTGAATTCGTTGTACGAAGTTAAGGAAATATTGCAATCGCGAACATTTCGTGTATCGTATTTCAACGTAAATATTCATTACAACCGCTTTCGAAACTATTTGAACTTTGTTTTTGCAAGAAATCTGCATGTACCGTCAGAATGAGGACTGTTTTTACCAAAAGGGATTGTAAGATGGGTTTAAAATGGATTCAGAACTTTTTTTTTTCTTGACGTCCATCCGTAATGTGTGTATCTCGCCTAACTCAAAAACGTGTAGCCTCAGAGGTATGAAATTTTATATAGGAATGCTATAGCGTAGTTGTGCATCTCCCTTTTTGGTTGCAATTGGCCGCACCAAAAGTATATACATATACCCACACTGTTACGTGAGCTCAGTTTTTGTTAAGTTTTTACATGTTGGTAAATTGTGCATTTCTTGCTTTAAAAATGATTGAATTATGTTATGTTGCGGTTAAGGTTTTTATGCCTTTAATTAATCTGCATGCAATAGTTGTAGAATTATCAACAATTTAACTGTTGTATAAGTGCGGCTATACCTAATTTTTTTAACATAGCAGCCATATTTGTTTATATTTGAAACTTAGCAGAATAGCAAATTCAGTTTCTGCAAGTCTTTTTGAAGAGTGGGGCCAAAAGCAAATTTTTAGTTTTATGCACCAAAAAAGGGGCCTGGCCCGCTGCCTGAATTGCTTGCATTTGCGTAGAAACACCAATTTTAATTGTAAAAATTGTTTTTAACTGTTTTAACTATATTTAGTGTTTGATGATTTTCTGTATGCTACAATTTTTAATGAAGATGTTTCGAGTTTTCGCATATTTTTGCTCTGTCGCGAATAGAGATCAGAATTCATTGAATGAGAAATATATCTAATGAAATTCGAGCAAATAAGCTTAAATGAAATGCGGAAAAAAAAATATTTAATAGCCATACAAGGAAATCGTGATGTCCGCTTCATCAGATTTGTCTAGTTAAATTCTTACAAACTTCTCTAAAAAATTTACCTCCATTCCAGTACTCTTATAGTAGTATGGATTTGAATAGGATTCTTATACGCATAAAAACTAAATCACATTTATGGGCACAAAATCACATTCAGGTATTTCCATTTAAGTTTCAGAAAAATAGCACATTAATAATTCGTTAATAATAAAATGTCAAATTAACGTCTTAGACTAAGATATTTTTAAAAAATTGTCTGTCTAGTTGTACTTCTCAACTGTCTAGATAGCTATATTTTTTAATTACCATTGATATTTAGTTCTCATTGCAAATGGTGACAAAACTCCCATGGTGTCACATTATAGTTTAACAATTGATCTTAAGTTTCTTCTAACATTTTTTTAAATACGCGTTAACTAACTCAAAACTTCAACCCCCTCCGATTTTTAATAAAATTTTTGATTGATATTTAATAAAATTTTAGGTTCAATAAGAGCGTATTTAACCAATTTAGTATTGCTTTAACAGACTTCTTCCTTCAAGACACATTTTAAAGAGAACGCTTGCGTGAAAATTTGCGAATAGGTAATAAGAAAATTTAACGCGACGAATTTAGAATGGAATATCTTTACAAAGATTGCTATTTGCTTAAGAGGAATTAAAAGAAAAAAAAATGAGTGTTCAATGATCGATTTTTATTTCTTTGTGGGGGCCCACCAGCGGCTGAGCGGTAACGTCGCTGAACACTGGTAGTTCGGTCCAAGGTTCGAATTTAGCAAACGGGCTGGCTGAATGGGTGTTTTCGTGGTTTTCCCCGTGTGTAACATGTGTACGAGCCAGTTTCCCTTAAAAAGTCCTCCACGAAGGCACCCCTCCCTTAAGGCAGATAGCCCTCGAGTGCTTTGCCCTAATCTAATAAAGTTTATTTCCTTGTACGAAATAAAGGTAGTATTGTAATCGCAAAAAATTTCGGGATCCTATTTCGACGGAAATATCCATTTTGACTGTTCCCAAATATATTTGGATGATTTTTTTCGTGACCATTTCTATGTACATATGTGTTTGCATATACCTGGTATAGCTCAAAAACGATTAGCCATTTCAAGAGTGGACAGCGCCAGTTATCTGGGGGTTACCTTTAATATGACATTCACCTGGTCCACTCACATGATCAAAGTGTGTAGAAAAGCATAAGGAATAATGTTCAAACTTTTCCCACTGCTTAAAAATTATCAGCTTTCTATCAATTTGAAGAGAAGAATTTATATCACATCTATTATTACATATGAGTGTATCGGCTGGACTACTGCCAGCGAGGTAGACTACAAAAAAACTTCAGATGTTGCAAAATAAGGCGCCTAGAATCAGAGCCAGATTTAAACATGATAAGCTATTTGAGATATGGGGCCCTTTATGAGTCTCTTATGATATATTTCAATACTATTCATACTATATTTTATTTTTGGGGGGCCCTAAGCTCGTGTATCTTGAAGCCGGTACTCGGTTCTAAAAATCAGATAGAATCAGATTTCACCACACAGATTAATTAATGGAAGATTTTATGAGCGAACTATAAAAAATAACCCTGCAAATTTCGCAGAAATCTTGGAGTACGGCATTCTCGAGGAACATAGATTTTTTAGGCCGTACGCTGCTCATTTGCTGCACACTACACTGAACAATCAGGATGACCAATGAGAAATCAGACTTCTCTGGTGCTTTTACTATTCAGTTTGATACTGTCTTCGCAAATGCTTGAATTCTGAGAGACTACCAGCATCGACACCGCTCAGTTTCCAGACTTTACCCGGTCTTCAATTTTACAAGCGAAGCGCTTCATTCTCTTCTCTCCCCGTCAGGTACTTATCTCTTTTGGAAAATATTCTTTACGGTTGTATCACAAGTTAGGCCCTAATGGAACCCTTTCAATAACTGGCAAGTACGGACCTGTCAATAACTGTCACCTGCTACAGGCCAGTATACCGATCAAGTATCAAAGTATCGATCAGTCGTAGACCATTGCAACTAAATATATAACATCTAGTCTGCAACTCCCTTTTTACTTCCTTGTACGAAGTAAAAAGGAAGTATTGTAATCGCGAAAAGTTTCAGGCAGCATATTTCAACGAAAATATCCCATTTTAACCTCTTTCAAATGCAATTTAACGATGTATTTCCGTGGTATATGTACGTAAGGACAGAACAAAACACTCTTTTCCTCAAAAAAAAAAAAAAAAAAATAAAAAAAAAATAAATAAAAATTAAAAAAAATAAAATAAATAAATAAATAAATAAATAAATAAAACTGCCTTAAAATGAATTCTAAAGAGAATTTTTCGTGGCGCCTGTACGAACGTATGTACGTAAATACGTACTTATCTCGCATAACTCAAAAAGGAGTAGCCTCAGAACGCTGAAATTTTGTATATAGGACTGCTATAACATGTAGATGTGCACCTCGTATTTTGGTTGCAATCGGCCGCACCAAACGTATATAAATATATTTATATATATATCCACTCTGTTAACCGGCTCAGTGATCTCAGTTTCTTTACTCTTATATGTTTGCAAATTGTACATTTTTGGCTTTTACAAAATTACAAAAATGATTGAATTATGTTGTTTTTGTCTTCCGGTTAAGGGTTTTATGCCTTTAGTAAATCTGTATGCAATAGTTTTAGAATTATCAACAATTTTAAAATTGTTTAAGTGCCGCTAAGCCTAATTTGATGGCGGCCATCGCTCTTGTTTACATTTGAAACAGCAGGATAGCGGATTTGTTGCCAATCTAGAGAAACTTAGCTTCGCAACAACAAAGATAACGCCTTCATTTATTATTTAAATCATGCTTAATCCTTTCTGGAATTTTTTCGAGGAAATATGCGTTTAAGATAACTTGTAATTTTTAATACAGATATTTTGAGTTTTTATGTATTTTTGCGTTGTCGCGAAGTGAAAACTGAATTAATTAAATGAGAAATACTCAATCGTCTGTGAAAAGTTTCTTTTTTGTTTTGTTCGCTTTATTTCTTTTATACATAGTTCTAGCTTTATTATAGTATTTGAATAGAACATGTGGCAACGATTAGATAATTCATTAAATGATATAAATTTTGAGCATTCTGAGTTATAATATGAACGAAATATAATACTGTTAAGTAAACCTAGCGCCAGAGTCTCGCTATAGTAAACAAAGTGAATTTTAAAGAATGCATTTATTCTATTGTGGTTTATGCGCTGTCGGCGAAGTAAGTTTAATTCAATCTAATAAGTTTAAGTGAAATGCAAGAAAAAATGCGTATAATTTAATATTCCGTACAAGAAAGTCATGGGGGTGTACACATCAGATTTTTTATTGCAAGCGGCAGTACCAAATGTGTATATATTAGTTTTGCATTTTTATTACTAGTTCTATTTTAATTTACAAATTCCACTCGTTAATTTCCCCAATAATACAAATTTACTATATAAATGACACTTCACATTTCCAAGGAGATAAAATTTAGCTTAATAGAGAATATAAAAAAATTAGCTTTACAAAAAATAGCGCAGGATTTTACCTTTCAAGTCCCTTTTAAATAGAGTCTTAAAATTCATTAATTTTAAAGTTTTTCTCCTTATTTTATTCACAAGTATATATATTATAGACAACCACCACCTTACCCGGTCTTTATTTTCATAATCGATGGTCGTAGTCGTATATTTCTGATTACAGAAGTGTTTTAAATGACGGAAATGTTCATTTGGGGGAGGGGGGAAGAGAGAATGAAAATCTGAAATGTTTCAGATTTTAAATTACGTCCAAAGGAGCGTTTTTACTTCCTTGTACGAAGTAAAAAGGAAGTATTGTAATCACGAAAAGTTTCAGGCAACATATTTCAACGAAAATATCCATTTTGACCGCTATCGAATGCAATTTAACGATGTTTTTGCGTGATTTCTGTACGTAAGGACAGAATAAAATACTCTTTTCCTTCAAAAAAATTATAAAACTGCTTTAAAATGAATTCTGAAGAGAATTTTTGTGGCGCCTGTACGAACGTATGTACGTAAATACGTACTTATCTCGCATAACTCAAGTAGCCTCAGAACGCTGAAATTTTGTATATAGGACTGCTATAACATGTAGATGTGCACCTCGTATTTTGGTTGCAATCGGCCGCACCAAACGTATATAAATATATTTATATATATATCCACTCTGTTAACCGGCTCAGTGATCTCAGTTTCTTTACTCTTGTATGTTTGTAAGTTGTAAATTTTTTGCTTTAAAAATGATTGAATTATGTTCTTTTTCTCTTCCGGTTAAGGATTTTATGCCTTTAGTAAATCTGTGTGCAATATTTTTAGAATTATCAGCAATTTTAAAGTTTTTTAATTGCCGCTAAGCCTGTTTTTAATGGCGGTCATTGATGTTTACATTTGAAACAGACTAGTGGATTTGTTACCAATGTAGAGAAACTTAGCTTCGCAACAACAAAGATAGCCCATTCATTTATTATTGCCAATTAAATCATGCTTAATTCTTTCTGGAATTTTTTCGAGGAAATAAGTGTTTAAGATTTACTTCGTAATTTTTAATATAGATATTTTGAGTGTATTTTTGCCTTCTCGCGAAGTGAGAACTGAATTAATGAAATGAGAAATACTCAATCGTCTGTGAAAAACTGTTTCTTTTTTGTTTTGTTTGCTTTATTTCTTTTATACATCATTCTAGATTTATTATAGTATTTGAATAGAACATGTGGCAACGATTAGATAATTTTTTAAATGATATATATTTTGTGCATTATGAGTTATAATATGAATGAAATATAATATTGTTAAGTGAACCTAGCGCCAGAGTGTCGCTATGGTAAACAAAGTGAATTTTAAAGAATACATTTATTCTATTGTGGTTTATGCGCTGTCGGCGAAGTAGGTTTCATTCAATCTAATAAGTTTAAATAAAATGCAACAAAAATGCGTATAATTTAATATTCCGTACAAGGAAGTCATGGTGGTGTACACATCAGATTGTTTTTTTAAACATTTTGTGTGTTACCTTTATCTATTAAATATTATGTTCTTTGCATTTAAACCATAAAATTCAGTTCAATAGCAATGTCTCAAAATAATTTTCAAATGAGCATATATTTAAAATTTCCGATACACAGTTCCGCGCGCTGGGGATGAAAAGGTTTTTTTCCCTGTAGAGTGTTGCCATTGCTCACTTCGAAATCCTTGAGTTTGTTAATCAAAAATTCGTTTTACAAGAAAAAAGTTTTACAAGATATGAAATCGATAATAAAACAAATTCCAAATTCTGTCTTCCACATGCCCATATTCGTCGGAGGATTACGTCATTCAAAATTCGATGGCTGTAGGTACCGTTGTTTTATCAGAATGCAAGAAATATACATACATTTATGCAGATTTTTCATTATTTAATTTCTTCAAATATAATGCGGGACTCTAACATTTGGTGGCAATAGTTTGAAAAGTGAAACGAACATTTATAGTGAACCAACGCAAAATCGCTAAACGAAAACAAATAGTCCTTCAGGGCAAAGCTCTTTTAGATTAAAAATTTAGACAAATAACGAAAACTAAATTTTATTGTGATCTCCTAGTTTCTATACTTGTATTTGGGGAAAGGTTACACTCGTTATGGAGGAAAAAAAATGACCGTTATACTCTGACTACCAATAAGTATTTGGACACCTGTGATAGAAAAGAAAAACTAACTTTATTCAAAATCAATAGTTGGTAGAGCCTCCACGAGAGGTAATTACAGCATGGACCCTCCGGGACATACTTTCCATAAGTTTTTGTATGACAGCTAGTTGTCTTTTCTTCCACTCGGCTTGAAGAAGACATAGAAGTTCCTTCACCGATTTTTCACGGGTAGTGCACCCCTGAATTCGGCGATGCAACTCGTTCCAGAGGTTCTCGATAGGGTTCAGGTCTGGACTCTGGGCCGGCCAGTCCATTCGACAACTCCATTGACACCATACCAAGCCTTGGTTGACTTCGAAACATGACAACTGGCATTGTCGTCCTGAAAATAACAGGGGTCCAACCCGTAAAACTGCCACAACGTAGGAAGCACATTGTCATCCAAAATAGTGCAGTAGGCATCGGAGTTGAGCTTACCATGAATGGGGACCAAGGGTCCCAGCCCATACCAGGAGAAACACCCCCAGACCATAATTCCACCTCCGCCGAACTTGACTGTTGGCACAATGCATTCTGGCAGGAGACGTTCTCCAGGTAGACGCCAGACCCAGACCCTGCCATCCAAACGGTAAAGGGTGAACCTTGATTCGTCACTCCAAAGAACCCGTTTCCACTGATCTACGGTTCAATTTCGATGTGCTTTGCACCACATTATCCGAGCAGCGCGGTTGGACTTTGTGATCAAAGGCTTATGGGCAGCAGCATGACAATGAAAACCAAGCAGATGTGCTTCCTTACGGATGGTATTCACTGAAACAATACTCCCGGATGCCTCGCGGATGAGGGCCATCGGTTGGATGCGGTTCTTCCGAATTTCTCTGGACAGCATTCGTCGGTCTCTATCACCCAGTTTCCTTGGTCTGCCGACTCGGGGTACATTGCGAAAATCACCACTCACCTTCCACTTCTTAATCACATAAGCCACTGTCGATTTTGAGTACTTCAGATCGCTAAATATGTCCCTTAAGGATTGGCCACATTTGTGATACCCGATAATTATACCTTTCTCGAAATCAGAGAGCTCCGAACTGCTAGGCATCTTGCATGCGACTAAAGCCGATGCTGTTTCCTACACGATACATACCGGCGGAGTCCGTGACGTACTTTAGGACCGCAGATATCGTCATTTGCAGAGGTGTCGAAATACTTATTATGGTAGTCAGTGTATTTAATATCGGATTTTGTAATTTTTGATGTCATTTTCAACTTGCCTTGAAGAGTCGGTTAATTAAGTTAGAATAATTCCAGGAAATAAGTTTTAAGTAAAGTGCGAGCAAAAAAATGCGTGTAATTTAATAGGCCATCAGATTTTTCTTTGTCTTTATACGAAATATATTCATTTTAATTGCTTTAAATTAGCATTATTATGTTGCCTATGTATAATTGCATTTTACTTTATCATAGTTGATCTAAGAATTAAATGGCTGTGGTTACCAAGAGCATTGTTCTAATAAAATTTCATTGAACAATCAACCATTTTCTCAGTTTCTCCAGGTTAGGTTATTTCAGCATGGCAAATCAAATGAAAGCTTCTGTTTAAGGGAATGAATGTTTCCTTGGAAGACATTATAAGAGAAACTGGCTCGTATTCACCTTACACATGGGAAAACCAATCATGCAGCCAGCCCGTTAGAAATAGATTTCAACCTAGATCGAACTACCAGTATTCAGCAGCACCACTCTGCCACTAGTATCAGGCTTGGCGTTCTTAAAATAAGATTATTAAACAGGTTTTTCGAATTTAATTTAAAAACCAGTTGATGAGAAAGAGATTTCATGTAGTGGTATATAACGTAATTTGCGAGTTTCACAAGCAAGAGCAAGTTTCACAAGGCTGCCAGAACAGCCATCAGTTAGAGATATTTTATAAAACAAAACTCAACTGAGAGATTTTCCCATATTTTTTCCCTTTATAAAAGTTGTCTGATGGAGAACAGATATGATTTATTCATGTATCGCTGATTTAACAGATAATATGCTACATACATCTACAAATTACGACGATCTGTTATTATTACTATTATTACAGGTCCTCAAATTTCCTTCTCAGCTGCCTCACCAAACCCACAGAGAAATTTGTTTCATCAATATTATTGATGTGCCTCGTTGATTATCTTAATTAAAAATTTTAGCCAGTTTGACTATAGTGAAAACAACAACATTCAAGTGCACCAATTCCATTCAGTGGTTGAGACTCGGTGGTTCAGTGGTCAAGTCTTAATGATAAGGCTGTTGCACTGATGATTATTATCTTGTTGCCGAAGTTTTTGTCTCTTTTTCCTTCCTGTAATTTTCATTGAGATAGATATAAAGTTCAATAAACAACTCAGCAGCGGGTTTTCATCCGCAGAGAACCATGGACCTTATAAGAGATAGACTAACCCAGTAGGCGGGGCGCGCGTCACCGACATGTCGGCAAGAAAGAGTAGGGACGATCTGGTTTACTTTAACACAGAAACCTATGCCCTTTGTATCACATAACTCTTTTTAATTATTAAATGTCATACGTTGTATAGTTATGAGATTATGAAAGCCACAGTTTTCTCCAAATAGGATTTAATATATCTCATTAAGGCACTTTTTACTGCATTTCGCGCATTTTTTTCACGCGTAATTCTTGTACAAACATCTTTACTTTGGTAAAACGGTAAAAACTCAAAGCACAAAATTTAAAAACTTAATTTTGCGTAAAAATAAAGTAAAATTAATTAAGATTGATAATACGCGATGCTTTGAAATAAATAAGGTAACATTAAACAAGATCAGATAATTTTTTAAAATTTAATGAACATTTTCAGGCAGTGATTTTCTAAACTATAATAACATTACAAAACGATCATATATATTTGATTATATGATCATTAAATTATTAACATTAAAGTGGATTAGTTATTTTAATAATTCATAAAATTCGGAGCATAAAATTTTCTGAGCGTATTGAAGGGGGAAAAAAAAGATAAAATAAAATCTAGAAGCAGTCAAATTTTATATTACGCCCAAACGGAACCTTTTTTTAAAGTTTTGTGTGTTACCTATATTTATTGAATATCATGTTCTTCGCCCGTAAAACACATACATTTGAAAACAGCATATCTAATTTCCACACAGGAGAAAAAACTGTTACTTTCCGTACAGTGCTCGCTCTGAACCGTAGAGTTTGTTAATGAAAAATTCGTTAAAGTTTTACAAAATATGAAGTAGATTAAAACACATTCGAAATTCGACTTTCCAGATGCCCAAGTTCGAGTTCAGGATTACATTATTAAAAATTTGATGGCTCTAGATACAGTCGTTTTTGTCACTGTGCGAGAAACATACATATAATCATGCAGATTCTTCATTATTTAATTTCTTTAAATATAATATAGGGCGATAATATTTGGTAACAACAATTTTCAAGGAGACACGGACATTTATAGTAAAACAGCGCAAAATGCCGCTTCGAAACTAACAGCCTTTCTACCGCCGCTTTAGGCTAATAAATTAAATTAACAGTAAATTTTAAAAAATCCTGTGTAGAACTAAAAATAAATTTAAAAAATTAATCACTATAAAATACAAGAAAAATTAATTATTACGGTTAAATACAATTTTAATATTAGAATTAAATGTATAAAAATTTTTAAGGAGTCAAAAGTTTTTATCACTATGATGCATTATGAAATGTAATTGAAATAAAATTCCTTTATAGAAATTGTGCTATAATACTCATCTATAATTTTAAAAAAGCAGCACAATTTAGAATTTTAAACAAAACTTTCAAAAATTCGTTCTTAAATATTTTAGTATTTTTTACTTATTTACACCAATAAAAAGCATAAAAATTGCAAGAGAAAATTGCTTGTTTGAAATTGTCTATTAGTTCAGATTTAAAATATTATTTTCTGAAAGAAGTAGTTAACAAATTTCCTTACAGCATAGGAAAAGCTAAAAAAATATCTAGTCCTGAAAGCATGCAACAGCTTTATAATTATTTGGAACGTTAATTATGCTTGATAAATATGCTAAATCCTTAAAAATCAATTTCAATTTCAAAAATAAAAATATGTAGAAATTCTAATTTGTGAAATAAGGCGCTACAACCAGCTTTTTCTTGACAATTATACACGCTGCAATAAGCAACCAATGTTAAATTTCTGAAAGTCGTCCCTACTCCTCCGGATGTGATCAAGGTGACAACCGGCAACGCCTCAGACGAGGGAGAAAACCCGTTTGGGTTAGTCTATTTCTTATAAGGTCCATGCAGAGAACCAGTTGGCACCGTTGCATTTTTACTCGCTAATCTCGCGGCTCATCGCGATGAGCCGAGCTGTTAACGTTATAGTTTGTAAACGTGATTTTTAGTGCATGTAAATTCAAGTTAGCAAACAAAACAATATATTAAGCATATGGTAGTAAAAATTCACAGATAATAAGCATGTGGATGTAAAACTAACCGGTTAAACGTGATATACGAAAATAAATTTGTATTAAAGTCAGCACAGAAAACACAGCTGAGAAGGAAATTAAACATTACGGGAAGTAAAAATTCATTTAAAAAATAAAAATTAGTATTCTTATACTTACGTTTACATTATACTTATATGTATTTTCTCTAATTCATATAAAATACTGATATTTCTATTATAAGTGTCTTTTTTCATTTTTAAGTACTTTGTTTTTTACGTTGAAACAAATACCTGTCTTTTCATAATATATTTCACAATACTAATAACCTTCAACAGTAATCAAATTTTCTTCAGTAGCATTGTTAATAAAACTAGAACTTTATACATTTTATTATTTTTCAAGAGTCATTTGAACTGTATTTCTTACACCTGCAGTGGTTTGCTAATTTTGATGACCATGGGGATGCATCAAACTATTCTGTCATCTTAGATAATCAATAATATTTTTTATTCCAATTTAATCAGCTATGTCACACCTGCCATCCTCTGAAAGGTTATTGTTAGTAAAGCATTAACAATATAGTATCTTGTTAAAATTTTACGCCATAAAATTTGATTTATTCTCATAATTTTAGATGACCATAACCAATAATAAAAATAAAAGCATTATTTAATTATTTAAAATGTACATGCACATTTTTGAGGCCTACGAAAACAAATTATTTTAGGGGTTGGAAACCTCGTGGTTCTGTATGCTTACAGCTGTTAATAATTAAGAACACAACGTGAACAGCAGTGTTACAAATTAGCATTCACCCCTCCCGCCATATTTTCTTCCTTTGATTCCGAACTGACGCGCCCAGAACCGGCATCTAACTTCTTTAATTATACGAAAATATTTCTATCTATTCGTTGTAAAAAAATCCAGAAAAATAATAATAAATAAGAGAAGAATAATATAAATCTCCAAATACGAACAACGACGGTGATAATTCAACAAAATGAACGCAGGAGGAATGGTTGCAACCTTCGAACAAGCAAATAAGATGAATCCGTTAGGTTATCAAGTTTGAACTATTATCGCCAAAGTTGTTTACATTTTCCGGGTTCTCTGCGGAAGTGCTTCCCAAATTTATTTTCGTATATCATGTTTAACCGGTTAGCTTGACATCTACATGCTTATTATCTGTGAACGTTTACTACCATATGATTAATATATTGTTTTGTCTGCTAACTTTAATTTACATGCACTAAAAATCACGTTTACGGCTCGGCTCATCGTTGGCGAGTAAAAATGCAACGGCGTCAACGGGTTCTTTCCCGAAGCGCCAACGGGTTCTCTGCGAATGAAAACCCAATAAAGGAAATGGGTCTGGACAGAAAGGAAAGAAAGCTGTTGATTGGCAAGAAGTAAGCAGCTTAGCTATTGGCTATAAAGAAAATCTAGGGGTTGCTTGAAACTTCCTCTTGATAAGCCTTTGTAACGGAAGGGGAGGAGTCTTTCAGGAACTGTATTATTTGGAATTTAAAGCCGAAATAAAGGGCGAGTTAAGAAAATTAAGTTCATACTAGTAATTTAAGATTTTAAGAATAACAGTTGGCCGTTATCTATTACTTACATTCATATAGTTATAATTTAATGGCGGAACTGAGCCGTTAGGTTTGTAAATTTTCTAATAGAACTTTTGGGAAATTTCTGTCAGGAATAGATTAAAGTAGTATTTGAGTGTGGCTTTCATCTGTATATAATAAAATTTGTTTCCTATACTTTGTTTATTTTTTTATTCCAAAACGTAATCTACTTTCTGGATAGCCCTCGTATATTACCAGATGCCTGTTGGAACATTAAGCAATTTTGGCTAGTGTTTGGTTTCGATATATTGACCATTTTTGTCAACTTAGGATTAACAACTGCAATTTGAGGATCTTTTTATAAAAGTCTAGTGGCAGCAAGTCCAATTCTTTTTCCGTTCGTTCAAAAAATTTTAGAATTTTTTTTTTTTTTTTTTTTTTTTTTTTAAAGTTGTGTGACTAAAAGAGTTTTATTTTTATAGTAAATTTAATATGTAAGACGAAGAAAGTATACTAGGAAAATACTAGACTTGTTTAATGAATAATACATACGTGATCGTCTTCAGATAAAGGTTTGTGAATTAAATGGTTTTTTTTCCTCTGATGATATATGCTTTTACACCGACAACGGACGTAGGTAATTGTGGGGCGCAATATATTCTTATACATGGACACCTTATATAACTAAAGAACGGTTTAAAGCTCCTGCTAATTAAGAAGACTACCAGTGATTTATTCTTTCGGATTCATTAACCGTTGGTCTAAAATAACCAATAAATAAATATCTTATGTGTTTAGCTCATAGCATAAAATAATAAGCAGATATATAATATTTTATCTGCTTTATCCATGCCAGAAATATGCTGTACATATTTGACATCTCGTAGTCTGTTCTTAATCGAGTGAACGTTACTGCTGCAATATTGTAGATATTTATTTTAATTTCCAGCGTTCTAGTGACTCGAACAAAACAAAAAACAACAACAACAAACAAAAACAGAAAAAAAAAAAAAAAAAAAAAGACTCCTACTGAGCAACTGGAGGAGGAGAAAAGTATAGCGCATAACCATACTTGATATAGGGTATCTGAGAAGAATCTATTGTCATTACGAAACACATTTCACAATTTAAAAATAATCGTACAGCACTGTCTCAATACTGTTAATTCTTTCTATCATTTACATAATTGCTAGGTTTGGTTTATGGCAAAGCATTCGAGACCTAGCTGCCTAAGGGGAGGGATCCTTCGTGGAGGTCTTTTTAAGGGGTACTGGCACGTATACTCGCAACACACGGGGTAAACCACGAAACCGCCCGTGCAGCCAGCCCGTTCGCCGGGATTCGAACCTCGGATCAAACAACTAGCGTTCAGCGATTTTTCTGTTAGGCCGCTAGTGGGCTGAGAATTGCTCGGATTAATTCTTGTGGAATTTTGGCCTGTCATGTCAGTGTGATTTGACATTCACCAAACTGAAAGGGCATTGAAATTTCTCATCAGAAAGATGAATCGTATATTTGAAAGAAGAAATGAGCGAATTTAACTAATCACATTTCAACACTTAGTCATAAAATAAATTTTGGATCTACAAAAGTTATACGTAGAGCTTTCTCAGCAGGTAAACAGGATTTTTTTTTAGCACCCTTCCACATCCACAAAAAATCTGTCATTAATTAATAAATCATTTTTTCGCGCTTTCAGCATCTTAATATCTTAATTTTTTTCAAAGCTTTCAAAATTCTAATACGCTAATTTTTTACGTTTCATTATTATTTTCCTTCGCAGATCACGTTACATTTGTTTTCGCTTTGCTCCGCTTATTTCTCTTCATACAAAATCATTTGACTCCTCAGACTGCCGAAATTTTCTTTCCATCATAAAGAGACCAACGTCTGACTCTCGAAATTAATTTCAAAATCTGTTCTAAATAAGGTTGCTTGACAGTCTAATTTTTAGAATTGCTAATCTCTTTAGCAGTAAACAAAGAAAAAAATGTGGTATTTGTCCATAAATCTTCTGGTTTTCTATCTTCGAATCTGCTGTTTGTCAGATAAAATATGGACAAATTTTACTAAAACATTATCGCATGTTTTTTTTTTTTTTTTTTTTTTTTTTTTTCTACATGTACACGTTATCAGCTAAATGTGTTGTCGCATGAACGTGCTGTCGGCTAAATGTCCGTGATGGCTAAATGTTTGATTGCTCTCGAAACTGGTGTCAAAACCTACGCCGAAATAAGTTTGCTCTTCTGCCTGATTTCGAAATCCATAGTCTCCTTAGCATTAAGTAAAGACAAATAAGCGGTGCTTGTTTATAAACATTCTCGTTGTGCACCCTGGAAGCAGTTTTTGGTCTGATTACTACGGATAAATTTTACTAAAACTGTGTCGCATATTTTTTTTTTTTTTTTTTTTTTTTTTTTTTTTTTTTTTCCCGTCTACATGTGAGCGTTGTCAAAGTGCTGTCGGCGAAATGTATTGTCGCTAAAGGTACGTCGCCAAAATACCCGAGATCGGTTAAGTGTCACGGATCTGAAGTAAATGATATTCGTTTAAGGATTACCAAGGAATTACTATATATATATATATAAAGTGTTCAAGTAAATTTTTCTCAAGTAATGTTTGTTCTCAAGTCACATGGAAAACATGAGACTTGAGAAGAAACATTACTTGAGAAAATTATGCTGAATAATGTACGCAAGTTATCCGAATTGCTGCTCATAACGACTTCTAAGCTGACTTGCTTATAAACGTTAACACACAGCCGCAAATGTAGGAAGACTGACAGACCTGCTGATCAAAATGAGTAGGAAATTTTATTCCGCCCGCGCGAATTCTATGCGTGAGTCCAACTAGCAGTTAAGCAAACCATACCATGCAGCGAACATAGAGGAAAATTCGTTCTCGTTTATTGGTCATAGGGCAAATAGCGCAAGTGTCGTCTGGGTTATAATTAGTATCAATGGCATTTGTTCGCAGTATTTTCTTTGATTTGTTTTCTCTTTATAATCATGTTAGATTAAAATATTTAAATAGCACTTCTTGATTTATGAAATAAAGCTTATAGAAAATAATGAATAAACAGTCATTAACGCTGATTGTTTCCTCTTTATTTAATTTTCCCACTTTAATTAATAAAAACATCTTTTTTAATGCAGTGTTATTATATAAAATGCATAAAGAAGCTGAAGTCATAAAATAAAATTTTCTTTTGCATATGACTGAGAATATTATACAGCTAAATAATTTTTACATCTTAATGTGCTTCACTAAAACTAAGTGAAATTTTTTGTTTTCATTTTATGTTGCTAGTTTAATAGAATACAGGAAAATAATAGACCAAGAATATCATCCATTTAGAGGAGGTAGGAAAATTTATTCCTCTTAATCAGTATAGCCGATGTAATTTTTTTAAGGTCTGCCAATCTATGCCATGGCACGTAATTTAATTGAACATTTAAATTCCCGTTTGATACAAAAATCTGATATCATTATCACAAGGCTCACAATAATGAAATGTTAAATTGAAAGCACACTGCTGTTTGCCGTCTTTTAAAATTTGAAAATTTCGGTCTGCTGCATATTTGCCCGAGCGCGTGCCTGGAGCAATTTTATTTTTCTTCTTATTTGTAGTATTTTTCCAGGTTAAATCATAAGTTATGCCCGGCCCACCAGCGGCCGAGCGGTAAAGTCGCTGAACACTGGTAGTTCGGTCCGAGGTTCGAATCCCGCGAACGGGCTGGCTGCATGGGCGTTTTCGTGGTTTTCCATGTGTAACGTGTATACGAGCCAGTTTCCCTTAGAAAGTCCTCTACGAAGGCATCCCTCCCCTTAGGCAGATAGCCCTAGTGTGCTTTGCCATAATTAAATAAACCAAACCATAAGTTATGCCCAAGCGAAAGGGTTAATGTAGAATTCGCTGCAACATTTTAGCCTGATACAAGAGCCCAAGTTGCGCTAAAAGTCGCATGAAATTAGCTCAACTACAGCAGGGTATTCTCGGTGTAAAGACACCGTAATTTATCTTCTTTCTATTGAACTTTGTAGTTTTGTAGACTTTTTCCAACAGACATTTATTTATTTATTTTTTCTTATAGACCACAGGAATCTTTATTTTGTTAAGTTCTATGTTCATTCTTACATGTGTCTCACTGCTTTGCCATTCGCTTATTGCTTACTTGCTGCGCTGCATACATCACCGTTCGCGCTTGTGGAATTTTTTAAATTATTATTTTTATTGTGGCTCTTGCTCGGAGAAATAATTATAGATACAATTACTTTTAAGCTTTCGGCGGTGAAAAAAAGTGATGGAAATTGAACTGCGGCCAGAGAAGTTCAAGTTGATAAGAGATGCATTCGATCCGAATAATAAGAAGCAGAAAAAATGCTTTTAAGAATGAAAAGTCTTGTCAAACTGGCATCAAAGCCTGTCCTGTTTCAGAAGACAATTTAGAGAAACGGACAGCAGAGCAGAGAGAAAAGGTATTATCAGTGTAAATACCTAGAATTCTCCTTTTTAATGCTCAAATGGGCATTAAAAGCTTTCTTTGTTGGAGGACCTAATTGGTGTTTTAGGTTCATGAAACAAAAGAAATTATCCAACAGGAAGGGGAAAAAAAAAAAAAAAAAAAAAAAAAAAAAAAAAACCAGTTGGTCAAAAGCTTCCCGTGGACTGTCTTGAAGTAAAAGTTTCTTTGGAGTACACGTCTAGGAAAATCTCTACATATTATAAAAGAAAGAGTCTGCCTGTGTGTGTGTGTGCCTTTCGTTCGCGCTGCGCGTAAGCTAATAGACCCACGGCTACGAAATTTGGTACATAGGTGCATCTAGACAAGAGCCAGTGCACCTCGAAGCGATTTTTTTGAAATTCGAATTTTTATTATTTTTTTTAATTTTATGTTTTGTGACGCAATCGCGTCATTTTGAGACATAATGGGCTATAGGAAAGCGAGATTTTACTCTACACACTCCATTTTCACATCGTCATGAAACGTAGGCACTTAGCTATTTTACGAACTTAAAATAAATTTAGTATTTCAATAAATCGATTAAATACGAATTTATTTAACAAAGGAAACTTAACACCTTTTCAACGTGATTTTTTCTAAAAAAGCTTATTTTTAAAAATGTACAGTTTATTTTTCTTTGATTTTTGGACACGGTAAACTTTCATCCTTGGCGACTGCTTTTACAAAAAGAATTTTGGAAAAATGATAATATTTTATATTTTTAAAAAATTTTTTTAAATGAAGCTTCCGAGTACACATCTCACATCTTTAAAAATCTGATTTTGGCAACAGTTTTCCTGTCTTATTGTTGTTGATAGATTTTTGATGAAATCGCATCATTTGAATAGTTTCATTCTTTTAGAAATATGGGTTTGGCAAAAATTTTTCATCGTATTTCTTATGTCACTGCTTTTAAGAGATTGGCATATTATATAATAATACATTTTTATTGAATTTTGATAAAGTTGTTCTGCAAAGTAAATTTCTGCGCGGAATTTATGTTTTTTGAGTTGCTTTCATGTTACTTTTTGCTTATTTCACTGTTTGTAAGATATTGAAAAGTTTTGCATGATTTTTTTTCTTCAACGGAAAGTCTAATTTTTTTATTAGGATGCTTAATATTTGTATTAAGGGATATAGCTTATTTAATTGTAACTTTTTTCTCTTAAAAATATAAGATAAAATATCATTAATTATACTTTGTTTTTCTGAATTTTTTGTATTCTTTTGTGTTATTACTCATTTCACTGTTTTTAAGATATTGAAAAGTTTTGAGTGATTTTTTTTAGGAAACAAAGTTCATAACCTCCTTTATACCATTTGAGTTCTTAAGATTTTGCAAAGGAAAGTTGGTTAATTTATTTATTAGGATAATTAATATTTGTATTAAGGAAAATTGCTTATTTCGTTGTAATTTTATTATACGTAAAAACTTTTTTTTTTTATGAAGTTGTTCTGCAGAGTAAAATTCTACGCATTTTTTAAATTTAACGTTTGGTGTTCCCTTCAGGCATTTTCCCGGTATATTTAAAAGCCAGGCGAAGGCTGGCAGCGAAGCTGCTAGTTAAAGAATAAAATCTGAATAGAGTGCAAATAATTCATGACGTGAAGTATCCTTTACTTTTGATTGTTCTCTGTTGAACTGTTCTTTCAATGCGTTAAAAAACGCTTTCTATATTAACAAATAACAAACGGGATGAAACGACCGCTTTTACTTGTGTTTTGGGGTGCCGCCAATGAAGAAAAGTTAACTCCTTTGATAGTTAAAAAAAACTGAAATTTTTTATATTTTAAATTGCATCTAAAGGGGGCGTTTTTTTAACATTTTGTCTGTTACCTTTATTTATTAAATATCACGTTCTTCGTGCTTAAACCATAAAATTCAGCTCAAGAGCAATATCGCGAAATAGTTTTAACTCGAGCAGCATATCTTTAGAATTTCCGATGCAGAGTCTCGCGCGTTGGAGATAAAAATGTTTTTTTCTGTACAACGTTGCCATTGCTCACTTTGAAATCCTTGAGTTTGTTAATCGAAAATTCGTTAAAGATTTACAAAATATGAAATCGATAATAAAACAAATTCCCAATTTTGGCTTCTACATGCCCATATTCGCAGAAGGATTACGTCATTCAAAATTCGATGGCTCTGTGTATTTTGTTTTATCACAATGCGAGAAATATGCATACATTTATGCAGATTTTTCATTATTTAATTTCTTCAAATATAATGCATGACTTTAAACATTTGGTGGCAACAGTTTGAAAAGTGAAACGGACATTTATAGTGATTCAACGCAAAACGAAAACGATAGTCCTTCAGGGACAAAGCACCTTTGGTCAAACAAACAAACAAACAAACAAACAAACAAAAAAAAAAAAAAAAAAAAAAAAAAAAAACTCAGTTCGAAAGGAAGTGTCCTTAAAAAGACTATTATTTGCGCCAGTGGAAAACGGTAGATGTGCGAACAAGCGGCGTTGTTTTGCCGGAGAGGAATCTATCGAAAAAGCAAAGGTGTTTTTCTTGGGTCTCGTTCTGGATTCAAAGCGACCCTATTAAGTGAATACTGTAGAATAAGAAGCAGTAAAACTTAGCATCGATGTCTCAGTGATACCAAGTGGGCTTACAAAAATTTTACAGTCATTGGTCTCACTATCAATAGAATTTCAAAGCATGGGGAGGGGGGGAACTTTGAAAGCAGTGAGAGGGTTGGATGCGAATTGCGTTTGAAGTGATGTTGCTCTGGGTTTGGATCGTTGTGAATGTCTCAGTCCTGCCTTCGCTTTACAGTGGCACACCGCTTTCGCTCCCGCAGTTGGCGTGATCATGGAGGTAGGAAGTAAGCCTACCTCCATGGGCGTGATGGTAGGGGTGCTACTGCACATGACGTGTGGTCACTTTCAACGTTATTCACGGCACTAAGACAGCTCAGCTGTACGTTCGCGGTATCTTTCAACAACATGTGTTGCCATTCGTGGCAAAGCTTCCAGGAGGTATTTTGTAACAGGACAATGTCGACTACACAGAGCAAGGGTGTCATAGAAATGCCTCCGCTCCATCACCAAACTTTCTAAGCCCTAGATTTGCCAGTGATGGAACATATTTCGGATCATTTTGAATAGCTATTTGGACAGCCTAGAAATTTGGTCGAAACTGAGGTTACTTGTCTGCATCACTGTGTGTCCGTATTGCGTTGTGTATTCATGTTAGAGGTGGCCGAACATTATAGAGACTTTCCATGTATTTGTAGTTTTTCGTACAAAGAATGATTGTAATCACCTGCTTATGTCCCCGTTGCACTTGCATACATGAAATTTCAATAGATGTTCACAACTATTTCTTCGGAGTATACATGACTAATTGTTTACTTATTTTTCCCCTAAAGTGAAAACATAAATACGCTAATAATAATAATAACAGTGTTGTATGTATGTTTAATATTTGCATTCTTTTTTTTTTCTTTGTATATTTTATTTCCTCACTGCTTAATTTTATGTTATGATTTTTGCAATAATCTTGTTACTGGCAAAGTGCTTTATTTTACTATAAAGTTTGTGTGAATGGCAACAGTTGTTCATGTTTATGTTTCAGTAGAATAGCGTTCTTAGTCGCACTGCGCTGCAGGCAATTTTTCTCTTAAATATTTCATCTTTTAGAATAGCAATAAAGTTTATTATACAAAGCTGATGCTTTTTAGTTCATGGCAACTAAACAGATAAGAGGTATATTAATCCGTTTTAAATTTTTTTATGGAAAGCCTGCAAGTCCAAATGTCCTATAAACATTTGGACTAGAAGAACCTAAAATAAATTTTTTGTTTCACAGCAAATAAGGTAACAGCTGTGTAAAAAGAAGATGAAAATAAAGTGAGATATTTTTTTAGAATTTGCTAATTTAAAAAGAAAGCAAAAGAAAGTTTCTAACTCAAGAGAATTGCTAATATGCCGATGTAAAAATATTCTTTTAATTTAAAGCTAAAGCATTAAATTCCACATATCACTTGCCAACTTTGAAAAACTTAATTCAGTTCTGAAACCGAAACTAGTAACAGCAGGAATCTTGCACTTCAATCAGTAACTTGAAACCATTTTCTTTAGTCATAAGACGACAGAAGATGTTGTTGATGATGTCACTTACCACGTAGTCTGATCCACTGCTCAAAAAGTCTTCTTTTCATGTCACACATGGACATTTCGAATTTTAAATTTAGAGTTTATCTTTTAATTATTTTATGCTTTCAGAGAATATATTGAATTTTTGATTAACAAATTCAGCGATATAAAAGCAATGTGTTGCCAATGCCCGAACTAAAATGCATTTAGCTTCTATGTGCCAGTGTATTTCCATTGGGGTGAAGCATACTTATTATATTTATATTTCAAATTAGAGGGGAAAATATCAACACCTTAAAGACAGTACGTCACAACTGTTTGAAATAAAATATTTTTATTTTCAACGTGCTGATTTATTTTTATATTTAATTTGCCTGCCGTTGCTTTTAACAAATTAGGTGATTTGAATGCAATCAGTGCTGTTCTTAATAATATTGCTTTCACTGTAATCATATAGCTTGTAGATTCCCATAAAAATACAATTAATTCATGACATATCTAGTTAATAATTTGAATGGACATTTGCAGTCAAAGATGTTTCTAATACCGTATGATAGATACGTTAAATGGTAAAGAAATTTTTGTTTGGCTTTTAATAATTTTTCTAACCTTCTAACTTTTTTTCTTAAAAGATAATTTTTCCCCCAAGGTGTTGTATTGTTATCCGAAGAATTTAGACAGAGTTGTCTTGCTAAACCAGTGCTAATATCTCTAGTGCTAAGGATAAACCAGTGCTAAAAGTCATCTCCTGTTTATTTTGTTTAATCAGTTCAATATATCCTTCGACATCGTAGTCCAGAGTAACTTAATAACGAAGATTTATCTACGCATCACACGAGAAATTTATTCTCAACTATGAACTTTAGATATGTCATGCTAATAAGTTATGCAGTTGCTTTCGAGTTTTGCACCTAAGTCTTCAATATATCCTACATCTTATGATTTTATCATTAAAATTCTTTAATTTCTCTGTACGTTCTTCGATGATGATCTGTAGATTTCGTTGGGTAGTTAGAAAGAAAAAAGGAATTTTACTGCAAAAATATTATATACGATGATTGGAACAGAACGATTGCTGTGTCCACTGTCATAGAATTCTTCAGTTTGAAAAGAAGAAAAAAATTCCATGTTTGAGATAATAATATCACTGCTAATAAAACTGATAAAAATGAGCTGTGAAATAGAATAATATACCAAAAGTGACATAAATGTGAGCCAAAAGAAAGAAATATTATAAAATATAGAGGAAAAAATAATAAGATCTATACTTCATTCTCTATATTTAATTGTTAATAATTAAAATTAAAATACTTCAAGACCTTTTTCATTCCAGTTCTCCCCGCAGCGTAATTTAAGGAAGCTGCGACTTTTTGCAAATTCTCTCGCAAAAAGTCATTATGTAATTTTTTTCGCACCTTAAGTATGGAATTGCTGGCTTGAGACGATTGATTAAATCAGGGTATAAAAAAAGTTATATTTTCAAAATTCTTAAATATTTTAAAGTCTGAAGCTTAGATATTTACATTACTGCCTGAAGTCTATGAAATTCCATTAGCTAAATTCATTAAGCCCATTATACATAGTACATACATATATCTGTACATATAATAAAACAAAGAGTCTGTCTGTGTGTGTGATGGTGTGTGTGTGTCTTTCGTTCGCGCTGAGCGTGAGCTAATAGACCCACGGCTACGAAATTTGGTACATAGGTGCATCTAGACAAGAGCCAGTGCACCTCGAAGTGAATTTTTGGAAATTAGAATTAGAATTTTTTAATTTTATGTTTTGTTACGAAATCGCGTCATAAGATAAAATATCATTAATTATACTTTGCTTTTCAGAATTTTTTGTTTTTTGTATTCTTTTATGTTATTTTTTTCCTCATTTCACTGTCTTTAAGATATTGAAAAGTTTTGAGTGATTTTTTTAGGAAACAAAGATCTTAAACTCCTTTATACCATTTGAGTTCTTAAGATTGTGTAAAGCGAAGTTGACTAATTTATTTATTAGGATAATTAATAATTTTATTGAGGAATATTGCTTATTTCATTGTAATTTTGTTATACGTAATAAATTTTTTATGAAGTTATTCTGCAGAGTAAAATTCTACGCAGTTTTTAAATTTAACGTTTGGTGTTCTCTTGAGCTACACTTATCAGGTTCAATGTTTCTTCTAACCTTCTTCGGAAACATACAATGACCTGACTAGAACAGAGAGCTTACTAAAGCTATGTTCACTAATTGTAGTAAGTAGACAGGATACAGACGAAGGGTATACAAAACCCTTTATTTTTTCTTTATATACAATGACTTCCGTACTTCGGAATACAATGACCCTCCACTCGGGGTCTAACTTAAAAGATATCAAAATAAAACTAAACTCTAATTTAACTTTAGAATAAGATTGGCCTTATAATAACAGAAAGCGTATGTAGCACAGAGACTGTGAACACTACAATACGTTTAATTTATCAAGAGGATTAAAACCTCTGGCCTGGAAGGCAAAGTAGCAACTGCGTAACTTCTAAGGTAAGCGGCCTGCTTCGAACTCACGGCTTCCTCTCTTCTGCTTGGCAAAAAGGCCACACTTAAATACTTGGCGTTCGCCAGACAACTTTGCATAAACTCCTTCACGCTTATAATTCTGGCCGGAAGTAGAAAATAAGAAGTGATAGTAAAGATTTAAAATAAAATAAACGTTAGTAAAACTTAAGATCCTTACATACTTCCCGCCAGAGTTAATTAGTTTGAAACTGAGGTCTAAAACGACCTTGTTGAAAACTTTTAGCTCTAGAAACTGACGCGAGACCAACCTTTTACAATCATAACTTAGCTAGAAACTAGAAAATTTTAAAAGAAAGAAATTTGTTACAATAGCAGCTCCCGGAATATACAACAATCTTTTTTCTTTTTCATCTGTACTGCATCAAAACAGGAGCTTTATTCAATTCTGGTTCCTTCCAGAGATCTGGAAGGAAAACTAGTTTAATGAAATGTTACAGAATGACATTGCAAATAACATATAGAATATACTTTTCTTAACATTCTTATTTCATTCATGACTATTTTAATTATCTCTCCCCGTGCTCTCTGACATGTGTTGTAAAAACACCAAACACGAATGTGTTTCTGTCTATGTGTTCAACATTTCCTCCTACAATCAAAACACTAACGTGTTAAAATTCAACATACGAGACCTCTTAACACACCCTAATTTCAACTCTAGACCCTGAGGTACTATTCTGAAAGTGGCTAACTCTAAAGTGTAGCGTCAGAGAGCCTAACTACATCATTCAACCTTTAACACATATTCACCATGATTTAATCTTTACAGTCACACGAATAACAAATTTTTTAACATTACTTTCACTTTTACCATATCACGGTATTTCTAAACATTCAAAATAACAGTTCACATGTATACAAGAACGTATCAAGATGCCGTTAATTTTACACATTTGAAAACATACATTAGTAGTACATTGTTAACTTCTATTCTTTTCAAAGCAAGTGCCAATTCTTTCTACATTGAAATAATACTACATTTCAAAAAGTCTTTCAGACTAAAACTTCTTTCTTGTTAGAATGTTTTAAATAAAATTTATACAATAACTTTTTACAATATTTAAGTCTTTATACAACGCTATTATACATCAACTTTAGTTTTACGCGCGAGTAATTGAAAAACATAATAAGAAAATCGGTCACAACTCATTTCTCGCCCTTTTGGCGATAAAGGTAGACCTCGCATGAGGTAAAACTTCTTGAAATCTGCCACTTGCAGTAAGAATGAAAGATTAACTTAAGTTTGTAAAGTAACATAAAATTTTACTTATCTTTGTAATATTCAGACATCCTTTTCTGGGCCCAGTCTTTAAAGGTGCTGCAGACCGTAGCTTGGTTGATCCTCCTTCTTGTACGGGCTCGCCCTTCAGTGCTTTCCTCTGGAAGCTTCCGTTTTTCACCACTACGGCCACCCTTGAACATCTTCCTTCTGTCCTCTGCTTGTGGTCTTGGCCGTTTGAAGGCAGCTGGTCTTGGTGGAACCGGGAAACTTCTGTCGTGATCCTGCTTGGACCTCGTTGTTGGCCGTTCAAATTTTTCTTGTACTTTTTCCTCCGCCGCTGATGGCCCTTCCGCAGTTCGGCGACTTTTGCTGCGGAGAGTTCTGTCGGATGAGTCAATCTTCCGTTTCACAGCCGGTTTATAGTTGCCGTCCTTTCTCCCGGTCTTTTCCACATACGTCGTCCTTCTCCCTTCTTCATTCTGGGGGTGTTCGTGAACTCTGTTTTTTGGACGGTGGAACGGCTTCTTTTTCTTTGTACCTTCAATTTTTCCGCGGGGCAATTTTCTTTTCACTTTCCTCTGTCTCTCATTGGCTTGCCCTTGTACTTGTCGTTTTCCCACCTCTGGAACTTGTACCTGCGGTGTCTGCCGTACCGGATCCTGCAAAAGATCTGAAAAGATTTGCATTTTATTACGGTCATAGAATGGTTTTATCTGGTCAATGTTTGCGGAACAGGTTTCACCATTTCTTGCCTTTAACACTACAACAGCGTGAGTTATTTTTTCTAAAACATATGGTCCTTCAAAGCGTGGAAAAAATTTGGCAGTTTTATCTTCTGGTGCTGAAGAAAGTGAATGCTTAATTTTTAGTACTTCATCCCCTACTTTATAAGTTACTCCCCGTCGTTTCAAGTCATAATACAATTTTTGTTTTCTTTGTGCTACTTCCGTATTCTTTTTTGCTTCTTTTATTAGTTTTTCTATATCACCCATTTTAAATTCTGGGGCTCTTTGTTGCACGTAAAATAGTTTATCTAACGGTGTTATAACCTTTCTGCCTAGAAATAACTCAGCAGGAGTTTTGCCCGTTGTATCATGTTTTGCGGTCCTAAGGGCGAAAGCAAATTCATTGACATAGTTATCCCAGCTTTTATGAAAATTTTTAACATAACTACGGATAATTTTCACTATATTTCTGTTGACCCGTTCCGCTATATTTGATTGCGGCCGATACGGGACCATTTTTAAATGACGTATGCCCAGTTTTTGGCACATGTCTTCAAATATATTACTTACAAATTGAGGACCATTATCCGATATAACTTTTAGGGGTGCCCCGTATTTTAAAATATATTTATTTAAAATAGAATCAGTAACTAATTTCGCGGAGGCTCGTTTTAAGGGAACAATTTCGGTCCACTTACTAAAATGATCAACCATAACAAGGAGATACCGTCTTTTATTTAACTGACTTTTTGGGAAAGGGCCCAATAAATCGATGCCAATTATTTCATTTGGAAATTCGGATTTAATGCTATTTAGAAACCCGGCCGGGCGGAAATTAATATAATTAACGGCTTGACATGTTGGGCAGGACTGACCATACGCCCTTGTTAACTTTTGCAGTTCAGGAAAATAGACTGCTTCGCGTACGCGTTGGATAGTTTTTCGAATACCAGCATGAGAAGCTAAAGGGCTGTCATGGAGCTCTTGCAGGATATTTAATCTAAGACTAGCTGGGATAACAGGTCGAAATTCGTTGTTGGAATTCGTAGTTTTTGTATAAAATAATAGACCATCTATTAGTTCGTAATGGGCCGCCCTATTTCTTATCGCCACAATATCTTGGTGGCTAAAATTTTCAGGATCCTTCAAATACTCATAAATACTTCCAAACTCAGGATCCTTACCCAGTTCGGTTATTACAGTTTCTCGGGAATTTATTGTACACGCTGTCAGCATTGCAACTTTTACGGTATTACCCTGTTCGTCTAATTTAATTCGTGACAGGGCATCTGCTACGATATTTTCCTTTCCGGGGGTATGCTTGATTACCAGATTATATTCTTGCAGCTTGAGTGCCCATCTTATTAACCTTGGGGATAAATTTTTTCCAGAGTACAATCTAGTTACCGCCGCATGATCAGAATATACTGTTATCGGCGCCTTTCCAAAATAGACTCGGAACTTTTGCACTGCTAACAGAACTGCAAGTGCCTCTCTCTCGGTCGCGGAATAGTTTCTTTGTGTTTGATTTAAAGTTCGGCTAAAAAATGCTACTGGCTGCTGATTTTGCGAAAGTACCGCTCCTACCGCATAATCCGAAGCATCCGCTGAAATTTCTAAATTTTCATCCTTTTCAGGAAATTTCAACACAGGGGCTTGCGTTAATGCTTGTTTTAATTTTTCGAAAGCACTATTGGCTTCGGCCGTCCACGAGAATCTTGCCTTTTTCCTTTTTAATTTTAACAATGGCTCAGCGATAGCCGCAAAATCTTTTATAAAGGACCTATAATATGAACAAAGTCCTAGAAAAGAAGAGAGCTTCTTTGCCGTGTTTGGAGTCGGATACTTTTGTACAGCGATTATTTTTGATTCATCTGTCTCGATCCCTTTTTGCGATATTTTGTAACCTAAATATTTTAATTCAGGGGCTGCAAATTTGCATTTTTCGACATTAACTTTTAGACCGGCCTCATTTAATAAAGAAAACACCTGTCTTAAATCCTGTACATGTTGGTCTAGATTATCACTAGTAATAATGATATCGTCTAAATAGATAAATGTGGACTTTCCGAGAACAGGTCTTAACACAATGTCCATGCATCGCTGAAATGTTGCTGGGGCGCCTGAAAGGCCAAACGGCATTCGCAAAAATGCATAAGTGCCAGACTTGGTTATAAAAGCAGTCTTAGGCACGTCCTCAGGCCTGATCCCTATTTGAAAATAACCATTCGTTAAGTCTAAAGTTGTCATAAATTTGGTTGATTTTATGTTCCTTAAAATTTCTTCTATAATCGGTAACGGATATACCGGATATTTCGTTATGGAATTTAATTTACGGTAATCAATAGCGAATCTCCACCTTTTTGGATGCTCCAAAGGATAATCATTATTTTTCTTACATAAAACCACCGGACTAGCATAACTACTTGAGATAGGCGTTACGATCTTTTTACGTAGCATATCGGTAATATGCCATTCTATAATTTTTTCCTTATTCTTATCATACCGGTATGGTTTTTGACGAACCGGCAATGCATCTCCGGTGTCAATACTATGGTTAGTAACCTGGGTAAATCCTGGAATATCACTAAATAAGGAAGCAAATTCACTTACCACTTGTCGGATTCTATCTTGCTCGTCATTAGGCAGGTGGTCAAGATTTAACCTCGGCGGTTCAACCTTTTCTACACGCACTGGTTTCATCGTCAGCTTAAGAGACGCTTCATTAAAATCCAGTGTAGCTTGTGCGTCTGAAAGAAAGTCTATTCCTAGTATTAAGTGTGCTTGCAAATTCTTTACTATAAAAAACATCACCTTTACTTGTTCGTCCTTGATACGGATGTACAAAGGTACTTTACCTACGCACTTACATTGTTCTCCTTGCGCCGCTAATACTGTTGTATTATCCGCATTATATATGCGGTATTTGCGAAAATACTTTCTAAAAAAGACTTCTGCCACACAGGAACACTGCGCGCCGGTATCCAGGAGTGCGGTGGCCGGGATATTATTTACCAAGACTTCAATCTTCGGAAGAGTTAAATTTTTCACCATTACTGTATTTAACTTGTAGGAAGAGGGGTTTTCGTGGCCTTCGGATTTCCGCACCCTCTCGTCAGCAGAAATCCGTTTTAGTTTAAATTATTTTTTCTTTCGGTGCTTTCCTTCTTTCTGCACTGGCCTTGAGACTTTTTTCCTGGGTTGCTATTGAACTGTCGACGTTCGCCGGCTGTTTTTGAATGCTCGGGTTTCCTTGCCCACTGATTCGCTTTTTCTCCGTAGCCATGTGCTTGAGTTTGCTGTAGTCTTGGCGTACCAAATTGGTTTCGCTGTTGATATTGGCGTCTTCTTTCGACGTCCGCCGTTCTTCTACTTTCAAACTGGATTGCTAGCTCAAATAATTTTTCCAGTGTAGTCGGATTTCTCAATTCAATAAAGTCTTGCACTTGGGGTAGTAACCTCGGCAAAATCACTTGAATTATTTCAGGATCCGGACGGTTTCCATACAAGAGCTTGAAAACGTGAATTTTTCTTAAAATAAAACTCGAGAGGTTTTCCATTCTTTGTTGATATATACTGAAAAGTTCTGTTTCTAATTTCGCACGATCCCTTACAACAGGGAAGGCTTTTAGTAGGGCAGTCTTGAAATTTTCGTAGGTATAGGTGGGACTTCCTGCTTGACCCAAGAGACTTCTGCCGATACATTTGAACCAGTTAAGCGCTTGGCCCCTCAAAGCGCTGGTAGCTAAGGTAACTTTTTGAAACTCGTGCACGGGGTAGAGCATGAAGTGGTCATCCAATTTTTCCAAAAAACTGGTTACCTGTGAGTTTCCATTAAACGTTGCTTCTGGTTTCATCGAAGCGCGCATGGTCTGGACAATATACCCAAATCCTTCCAGGGCGGCAGCTGGCATTTCTGGATTCTGAGCTGTTTCTGCAGGCAGCACAGGTTCTTCTTGAAACTCGGCCATGGTTATTCTTCGTCGGGCGCCACTATCAGGTTCAATGTTTCTTCTAACCTTCTTCGGAAACATACAATGACCTGACTAGAACAGAGAGCTTACTAAAGCTATGTTCACTAATTGTAGTAAGTAGACAGGATACAGACGAAGGGTATACAAAACCCTTTATTTTTTCTTTATATACAATGACTTCCGTACTTCGGAATACAATGACCCTCCACTCGGGGTCTAACTTAAAAGATATCAAAATAAAACTAAACTCTAATTTAACTTTAGAATAAGATTGGCCTTATAATAACAGAAAGCGTATGTAGCACAGAGACTGTGAACACTACAATACGTTTAATTTATCAAGAGGATTAAAACCTCTGGCCTGGAAGGCAAAGTAGCAACTGCGTAACTTCTAAGGTAAGCGGCCTGCTTCGAACTCACGGCTTCCTCTCTTCTGCTTGGCAAAAAGGCCACACTTAAATACTTGGCGTTCGCCAGACAACTTTGCATAAACTCCTTCACGCTTATAATTCTGGCCGGAAGTAGAAAATAAGAAGTGATAGTAAAGATTTAAAATAAAATAAACGTTAGTAAAACTTAAGATCCTTACACACTCATGTCCATAAATTAAGGATAATGCAAAATCAGGCAAAGGAAGAGTTAGAAGTAAAACAAATTTGACTTATTTGTAAAGCTTATTTATTAAACGAAAGGTAAAGAGCAAAAAAAATATGCTATATGTTTGATATTATTAAAAAAATAGCGATTTTTTCTCCCTGGAGCAAATTACAAGAAAAACCTATTTACAAAAAAAAAAAAAAAAAAAAAAAAAAAAAAAAAACCAATATTACATGGTTGGTATGATTAGTAATACATTTATTTCTCCCAGACGATGCAATACAGTCCGTACAACGCCTAGGCATGCTGAGTATCAAATTATCGATCTGATCTTGGGGGATATTACACCACTCAAAAAGCAATGCTCTCCGAAGTTCCGGTAGACATGTAGGAGGAGGTTGACGGACTGCAACTCGTCGACCAAGCATGTCCCACATGTGGTCTACTGGATTCAAGTCCGGTGAGAATGCTGGACAGTCCATACGGGTGATATCCTCCGATTGAAGGCATTCGCTCACGATGTTTGCACGGTGAGGACGGGCGTTGTCATCCATAAACACAAATTGTGCGCCCATGGCGCCCCGAAACAAAGGTACATGTTGTTCCAGAATGACGTCCCGATAGATTTGGCTTGTCATGGTTCGAATTTGAACATGCCGGTCAGTTTTGGAACCCAGAATAATTCCACCCCAAACGAGCACTCCTGCACCACCGTAACGCTGTCGTTCAATGATGTTTTCTTGGTGGTAGCGGGTACCTGGTGCTCTCTATATGAAATTCCGGCGAGAATGAGACTGCAAGCTAAACCTGGACTCGTCGGAAAATATCACACAAGCCCACTGTTGCGGTGTCCACAATGCATGCTCTCTACTCCAGGCTAACCGCAAGCGACAGTGAGTTGCAGTAAGTGGAACGCATCTGACAGGTCTACGAGCATATAGACCAATCTGCCCTAAGCGTCTGTACACGGTCTGCCTTGAATTTGTCGTACCAGTGGCTGAAGAGAGCTGACGAGACTGGTCTGAGACTGTGCTCCGCCTGTTTCTTTTGGCAGTAACTGACAAATACCGGTACTTATTCGGCGTTGTAACTCTGGGGCGACCTGTGCTGTAACGTCTACTCACATTACCATCATCTTGGAATCGTTGCCAAAGCCTGGAGATGACACTCTGGGCAATTCCAAGTTCGTCTGATACTTCCAGTTGGGTACGCCCACATTCCAGACGGCCGATAATTTTACCACGTAAAAAAATCATCCAAATGCGTCCTTTGTGTTATAACTATTCGGTTATTGCACTGAAATGCTTATAAAGCGCCTGCGAACAATTTTACTTCTTTGCCTGTATTCCTTATATATCACTCCCTTACACTCTCGTCATTGTGAAGTACCATCGGTGTCATCTGGTTACTTCCTGAAATTTGCATATGATTCTTGAAGATGTGTGTAGTGATTTTAAAGGTGATATATTTATTTTAGAGTTCGATTTCCCCGTGACTCCGAATTATCCTTAATTTATGGACATAAGTGTATTTTTCCGGTACATTTAAAAGCCAGACGAAGGCTGGCAGCGAAGCTGCTAGTATAGTATATAAACTACACACTTTTCCTCATATAGGACAATCTTTTAAAAAATAATTCTTTATATATATAATTTAAGAAAGGAGAACAAACTAAAAAACACCTTTGTGGTCAAGAATTTGCGCATTGAGCTGCAAGCATTAGAAAACAAGGTAAAAAAAGAATATTCTTCATGCTATTGCTTTAAAGCAAATATGATACTCTGGTTCCCGTGCATAATTTTAACACTAAGTTAATATAAATTGCAATTAAAAGTGTAAATGCAAGATAAATGAAATTATCACAAGAAAACTAACAAATAAAAAGCGAATTTAAAACTCAAATCAAATTGGAAGTAAAATGATGATTAAAGTTAAAACTATCCTAAAACGTTTGAATGTAAATGCAGAAGTTGTTTAAGACATAAGCAAAAATACAAAGAAGCGGTAAATGGTAAATTAGCCTAATTCGAAACTCATTATGGACTCTTCAGGGGAAATGCATTATGATCTTCGAATCCAGCTAATTCCATATCACGTTTCGTCAAAGCAGAAGAATCGAGACTGTACACAAAGCTTTTTGATTATTTAACAGATAAAATAACCCAGATAAAAACTTAAGTCTCCATTTCCGACGCGTCCGTTTGTTAAAAGTAAATTAGAAACACATTAATAGTGTAAGAAAAATACTATACAGATTAGTCTGGTTATGCAAATGTATAAAATAAATAGCGAATTGCTATTATATATATGTAATTATAGCAAAAATTTTGGAAGCACTATGCGTAGAAATACTAATTGCGTAGATACTTGATGCTTAGAGCGTCCATCCATTTTGAAGAAGAAGCAGTCGAGCCGGATTAAATTCCTTTTTTATTTAAATTCTCATTTTGGGACCACAATTCACTTGGCACTCCACTCGTGCCTATTAAAGAACATTTACAATTTTGATATTATTCCCATAAAAGCGAAAGTAGCAGCACGCCCATGATTGCAGAAACACGTCTGGCAAGAGGAAAGTACAAGCAAAAGTGACGCATCAGTACATAGAAAGAAGGGAGGGAGTCAGTTTTTAGTTATGGTTTACATTTTGGTGAATGGTCAAGAGGCATCTGCATTAACGGTTACATAATATCGCATGATTATTTTGAATGACGCAGTTTAGACTTACAGAGCTAATTTTAGGACAGAGCGATGAAGTTTCCAAAGCAATGAAATGATGAAGTTTTGAGCAAAGGAGAGGCTCTATCATCGGAGGTCCAAAATATGGTTAACAGCACGGGAGTTGATTCCGAGAAAAGGCTAGATTAGATCAGCGGGCAGGATAAAAATGATTAAGTGTTGCAGGTTTGGGCCCGTGAAGTGCTGGTAGTATAGTCAGATAGATTCCGTAGCCGAGCAAACAAACCCCTTTAGGCTTTCTAAGGAGGATGTTAAGGCCCGCCCACACGAGTACGCTCGAAACGTAGCTGACGAACGCAAGCGTCCAAACGAGTACGCTCGCGAAGAGAGCGTTTAACCAATAGAATTATTTTGCGCAAAAATCACGTGACGCTGTAATATAGCGTCAACAGAGCTGTATCTTATTATTTCGCTGTGCTTCTGTATGTTTGCGGCAAGTTTTCCGAACCAGATGATTTTTTTATAGCTGAAACTTTACTATTAAGTGCAATTGAGTTTTTTTTTTTTTTTTTTTTTTGTTACTGCCTCGTTTGCGAAATGAATATCCGGAATTATTAAATTCCTACTATCCTACTATTAGCTCACACTCTCCCTATATCTTGTTCAAATTTTCAGTACATAAAATGCTTTTTATTCATCCACTCAAGTTCAAATACAATTTTTTAAACTTGTAGTGAATGGCACTTGATGTTAATACAGCTTTTTCACATATTAAAATTTTTTAAATTTTTAATTTAAAAAAATTTTGTTTGTATTTTTATTTGTTTTATTTTTGTATTTTTTTTTTATTTTTCTTTATGGATCTAAGTAGGAATTGATTCTTTTTTTTTGCTTTGTTTTGTATATTACTTGTTTTTTAATTACTTCAGGAGGATTACTTAATTCTCTTTATATACACCATCCTCTTTATATAATTAAATTACTTAATTCTCTTTATATACACCATCCACCATATAATAAAACCAACTTCATATTTTTTTAACTCGCTCTCCCTTGGTCTTTTGTTTTTGTTTTTTTTTTATTTTTTAATTTAGAATGAGGTTCAAACTTTGGACAGTTTATGAGAAATTATGTGCATGATAAAATATGCAATAAAGTAAAAATAAAGAGAGAATTTATAGATGATATATGATAAAGAGATGCACATATATTACTACATAAGGATTTCTATTTGCACTGCACATTTTTAAACTAAATTAAAAACAATAATAATAATGAATAAAATAAGAAATGAAAACAATAATAATAGGTAAAATAAGAATATAATGATTCACGATTAAATATAAGAAACATGTTTCAAAATGAGAAAAGCTAACTGAATTATACCGTCTACGGGTGAGGTTCGAACTCGCCACCTTTCCATTCCTCCGCCACCAGAGCAGCGCTCTAACCACTCAGCTATCTGTGATAACAGTGTTTGTGAAAAATAATGTAACAAGTAGAAGTCGCTGCAAAGGTAATTTCATTAAACTTCAATAAATTATTGCTGTATGACACAAGTTGTAACTTTCCTCCAAAATTTCATAATTCTATTTTATTGAATACTCTTTCACAGTCAACTGCTTTATTTTAGAAGTTTTTATATTGCTGAAGTTAGTTTTTGGTATACTTAATATTGGGATATTTATAGAGCTTTTTATTACACATGATGTAGCCAATATTTATAATAATTAAGGATAATTTTGTAAGGCAGAAAATTTAATTTCGTAGAAACTGTAATTTATTTAGGTTCCTATTACGTACGGTGTTATAAATAGGTAAAGCATATGGATATACTGGTCGGATCATTGCTTTATAAATATACAGTTTTCCCCTTTAATAATAATTTTAAATTTATAACAATATATACGGTTTGAGAAATCTAAAGATGGCGTGAACAATGCTGATAATTTTATTGCTGTATACAGTTATGATATTTCTAAGCAAAAACTCATCTCTGTGTGGTTCTGACGCCATATTGAAACGGTTAAGCAAGAAGGTTTTCTGATTATGACACGTGATAAGAACTCGGTCGAGTATTGGCTATACGCACGCGTCGCGGGCAAAAAAGCTGGTCAAGAAGAAGCTTTACAGTCGCAGGCGACTGAACCTAATTTTTAAATCTAAAGTCAATTGACTATTTCTCTACTTCAAAATAGCTCTTTCAGCCCTTCTAGAAGGGCTTTTACTTGCTTTTAGCACCCCTTAAGAGGTGTCAATCATTTGGCCTTAAAGACCGCACTGAATAGCGGGCGGAAACGAAACTGCTCCCTCCGTCAGCTGACCAACTGACACAGCAACTTTTTTCGACGCGTAAGAGCGTTCCCCCCCCGTCCTTTCCCCTCCGCGAAGTTGACGTTCGCAAAGAAAGATCAAGTATCAAGGAAACACCTGCTTTTATTTTCTAGTCTTTAGCAAAAATTTTGTTTAAGATGACTGCCCCTATCTAATTTATTCTGGCTCTTATTTTGGCGCAAAATTAGACCTTCTGAGTTTTATATTTGTTTTCAGTGTGAAGGCACTTATTCTTAAAAGCTTTTTTCGGCTTAACAAAATTTTTACCTTATTAGAAAATTCCCTCTTTTGATGATGACATTTTATTCTTCAGATGATGTGGAGGTAAAGGCGTTTATGCCTAAGAACTCCGTAACACGAACTTCCTTGATCCTTGATCCAAAAAAGCTGAACAGGAGCGTACTCAGTTTTACGTCTTCTGCGTCACGCGAATTTACGCATGGTTACAGCCGAAAACATCGCCGCAAAAACATCGCGGACGAAAACATCGCGTACGAAAACGTCGTGGAGAAAACAACACAAGGCAAAAACGTCATGGTACAAAATATCGTGGGAGAAAACATCGCAAAGAGAAAACATCGCAGTTCTAAAACATCGGGGTACAAAACATCGCGTCGTCGAAAATAAAGCTGTTCAAAAACTTCGCAGTTCAAAAACATCGTCGTCGAAAATATCGTGGTAAAAAATAAAGTATCTACAAATCATCGCATGACGATAACATTGCAGACCTGCTTCTTTCAGGCTTTAATAACTGTAAATGGATATTCCCATATTGATTTGTGATCGCAAGATGTAAAGAAGGATAATTTTTACTTTCATACTTTTTATTAACTAATAAATTTTTGCTGAGAAAATAAGAATGAAACTTAAGCATAGAAAATTAATGCAACGTATAGAATTAATAGAATTTTAACTAACAAATGCCATTAATAAATCATTTTTAGGAAGTTTTTACTGGTAATTTTTCATGAAAAGTATAACCTATAATTTGCATTTAATTTTTTATGCTTAAGTTTCCTTCTTACTTTTTCAGCAAAAATTTATTGGTTAATAAAAAATGTGAAAGTAAAAATTATCCTTCTTTACATCTTGCGCTCACAAATCATTATGGGTCCATCCTTTTACAATTATTAAAACCTGAAAAAAGCATGTCTGCGAAGTTGTCATGCGATGATTTGTAGATACTTTATTTTTTACCACGATATTTTCGACGACGATGTTTTTAAACTGCGAAGTTTTTGAACCGCATTATTTTCGACGACGATGTTTTGTACCACAATGTTTTAGAACTGCGATGTTTTCTCTTTGCGATGCTTTCTCCCACGATATTTTGTACCACGACGTTTTTGCCTTGCGTTGTTTTCTCCGCGACGTTTTCGTCCGCGATGTTTTTGCCGCGATGTTATCGGCGGACAGCTTTACGCATGGACCTTATAAGAAATAGACTAACCCAAACGGGTTTTCTCCCTCGTCCGAGGCGTGCCGTCTGTCACCTTGATCACATCCGGAGGAGTAGGGACGACTTGCAGAAATTTAACATTGGTTGCCTATTGCAGCGTGTGTAATTGTCAAGAAAAAGCTGGTTGTAGCGCCTCATTTCACAAATTAGAATTTCTACATATTTTTATTTTTGAAATTGAGATTGATTTTTAAGGATTTAGCATATTTATCAAGCATAATTAACGTTCCAAATAATTATAAAGCTGTTGCATGCTTTCAGGACTAGATATTTTTTTAGCTTTTCCTATGCTGTAAGGAAATTTGTTAACTACTTCTTTCAGAAAATAATATTTTAAATCTGAACTAATAGACAATTTCAAACAAGCAATTTTCTCTTGCAATTTTTATGCTTTTTATTGGTGTAAATAAGTAAAAAATACTAAAATATTTAAGAACGAATTTTTGAAAGTTTTGTTTAAAATTCTAAATTGTGCTGCTTTTTTAAAATTATAGATGAGTATTATAGCACAATTTCTATAAAGGAATTTTATTTCAATTATATTTCATAATACATCATAGTGATAAACACTTTTGACTCCTTAAAAATTTTTATACATTTAATTCTAATATTAAAATTGTATTTAACCGTAATAATTAATTTTTCTTGTATTTTATAGTGATTATTTTTTAAATTTATTTTAGTTCTGCATAAGATTTTTTTTAATTTACTATTAATTTAATTTATTAGCCCAAAGGGGCGGTAGCCTAGAAAGCCTGTTAGTTTCGAAGCGGCATTTTGCGCTGTTTTATTATATATGTCCGTGTCTCCTTGCGAATTGTTGTTACCAAATATTATCGCCCTGCATTATTATTAAAAAAATTAAATAATGAAGAATCTGCATGAATACATGTATGTTTCTCGCACGGTGACAAAAACGACAGTATCTAAAGCCATCAAATTTTGAATAATGTAATCCTACACCCGAACATGGGCATCTGGACGGCTGAATTTCGAATTTGTTTTAATCTATTTCATATTTTGTAAAACTTTAACGAATTTTTCATTAACAAACTCAACGAGTTCAGAGAGACCCCTGTACGGGAAATAACAGTTTTATCTCCAGTGTGGAAATTCTAAAGATATGCTGTTTTAAAATTATGTAGTTTTCGGGCGAAGAAAATGATATTCAATAAATATAGATTAAAATTATTATTTTAAATTCAAAACGTTAAAAAGAGGTTCCTTTTGGGCGCAATATAAAATCTGACTGCTTCTTTATTTTATTTTACCTTTTTTTTCTTCCCTTCATTACACTCAGAAAATTTTATAAATTACTAAAATAAATATTCCACTTTAATGTTAAAAAGTTAATGATGATATAATCAAATAAATGATTGTTTTGTAATGTTATTATAGTTTTGAAAATCACTGCCTGAAAATGGTCATTAAATTTAAAAAAAAAAAAAAAAAAAAAAAAAAAAAAAAAAAACTATCAGATCTTGTTTAATTTTACCTTATATATTTCAAAGCATCACGTACTATCAGTCTTATTTAATTTTACGTTATTTGTACGCAAAATTAAGTTCATAAATTTTGTGCCTAGAGTTATTACCGTTTTACCAAAGTAAAGATGTTTGTACAAGAATTACGCGAGAAAAAAATGTGCGAAATGCAGTAAAAGGTACTTTAATGAGATATAGTAAATCCTATTTGGAAAAAAATGTGGCTTTCATAATCTCATCACTATACAACGTATCACATTTAATAATTAAAAAGAGTTATGTGATACAATCGCCATAGGTTTCAGTGTTAAAATAAACCAGATCGTCCCTACTCTTTCTTGCCGACATGTCGGTGACGCGCGCCCCGCCCACTGGGTTAGTCTATCTCTTATAAGGTCCATGATTTTACGCCGGCGTCAAAACTTTGCGTCAACTATGCCGCGAGCGTCCTCGTGTGGACGGGCCTTTAAAGGTTCTGTCTGTCACTGCCCTAGGTAGCTTGGCAGAGATTGGTTCTGCCGGTTTATAAACAGGAATAGAATGCATGACAGGGTTTTCTATCTGCAAAAGTCGTTGAAAAATTTTGCCGGAAAAAGGCATCAAGGGGTAGTTTTATTTCTACCGAACAAACTGAACCCCCCCCGAAAAAAACAGGGAAAAAAAAACATAAATATATCGTATAATAATTTTCTGTCATTTTGCGATTGCATCGGTGCCTACGTGAAACGGGAATCTTTGTAAGCGGTATGGATGATACAGGGCGTAGTAGGAGTGTTCAGCAAAGAATGGAAGATCTTCAGAATATTAGCAGGCGAGAAGTTTTCCGTACTATAAATATACCCAGCTCAATTGTTTGGGAGTATTACGGGACAAAGGATTACCCCCGCTACATAGAAAGTGCAACCTTGGTTATAGAAAGTGCAACCTTGACACCTGCAGATTATGCGCCATATGTCGAGTTTGCAGTTTTTGCAACAACTGCTGATTTCAGTACACATGTGTTATTCACGGATGAATGCACCTTTGCTTATGAAGGCATTTCTAACACGTACTTTTATCACCCCTTACATTTTTGCCCGTGAGTTTCGAAACACTTTGTATAACTATAGGAAATGGTACTCGTGCCCTTGCGCTGCCTCCTAATAACGAGTAACTAGTACGTGGTACGTTGTCTGTAAGTTCTGTTAACAATATACATGTTCATATACTTATTTATAAGCCGTAGAAAAATTTGTAAAGAGAAGAAAAAATAGCAAATGATTTTTAAAATCGAATGACTGGCTTGATGAAAAAGTTGAAACAGAGACACAAAACAGTAAAAATAAAACACGAATTCCGTTACGGGAAATACTTTTATAGGATGAAGAAAATGGGGTTATTTGTAATTACATTTATAATGGGTATGGAAATAATAATGGATAATTGGAAACTAGATTTTTTAAAATGGCATTTAAACAGTGAATCTCATTTGGACAGTGCAACAAAAGAAAGAAGCAAAAATACTTTGTCACCAGCGACAGGATTAATGCGTTTATTGAATCAGACCCGAATGAGCGTCAAAAGAGAAAAAATCCATTTGTGAAGAAGTGCAAATATTAATTGATAATCTATTACTAGCAATTAAAAGGAATACGTCGTCGTACCCTGTCCAGGATATAAACGATCATATGGCAACTCCATTCTTTAAAAGTAAATGCAGACTGGTACATTTTTTATAATAGATCAAATTTGAATTAAATTTTAAAATTAAGGAATAATAAATTAAAATAATAAAGTCTACTTAAACCAACCTTAATACTTAAACCTATTACATGCGCATTCCTAACTCCGGTTTAGTTAAAATAAGAACCAAAAATATTTTATTTCTTATTATTTTATTCGATAGACTTTTATGCGAATGTACTCAGAACACTCTCTTTTATTCAGCGGAAGGATTGTTTATATTACTAACACAGAAAAACGCTTGAACACAAAAACCTTTGCAAAAATATCTTGTATTTTCTTGTCTATATCCTACCTTAAACCACTAAACATAGCACTAAAGTTGATTTTCATCATGTGAGGCCATTATACGGATTCTTAACATGATGCCACAATTTATAAGGTATTTCTCACGCCTTCTTAGCTTCCCTTCGTGGTGTAATCGTCAGCACTCTCGGCGCGTATTCGAGAGGTTCGAGTCCTGGCTAGGGCATTGCTCATTTTTCACGTCTTCTACTTCCAAAATAACCTAATATCTTTACAAATCTACCTCAAGAACTCATATTCATTACAACATTCTATCTTATCACTGCCTCAATGTTCTTGACTAAGTACATGGAAATCTAATTACTTTAAACGTAGATAAGAATATTCAAGCTGTAACGTCTTATTTCAATTCAAATAGTACCCATACTTATAAATGGACATTTCAAAACGAAGTCTAAATTTACGGAACATAACATTAGTTAAAAATTTTCGTTCGAAATTTTAGTTCTGATATAGGAAAATACACATTAAATAATTAAATGTGGGTATTCATGTAAATGTTTGTAAAGAAACAAATATATAAATTTTTAGGAAAATTTTGCATGTTTTCTATTTTGGTAATGATACTGGTAAGTTAGGAAAATTTTCTGTACTGAACATATGTGTCTACGATATTCTTTGGAAAAAGCGGAAAGTAAATAATCATTTCGATACTTCACTAGAAATCAAGCGTTATAGTTGAACAAGGATTTAAAAATTAACCAAGAGCATAACGAAGTACATATATAAATTATTTTCCTAATCTGTTATGAACTTTTAAGTAGGATATATCCAGAAATTAGTAATGAAACGTTCAACTTAACCCTTGAAATTTTACTAAAGAAGTCTCCGTAATAGTAAAATGTTAGTTAAAATTGTGCTAACAGAAGGAAAAAATATGCTTTTTTAAAATAATCGCATGATCTTATAATAATAAAAGCAAGTGTAATGTGTCTGTCTGTCTGTCTGACCGAGCTCTCCAGCCAAATCTATCGCACGCAGGGACCTGGAATTTTTTATACGGAAGCACAAAGGGGCTGGCCACCAGACCTCGAAGCCCGATTTTCGATTTTTGAATTAGAAAAATTTTAAAAAAGTTATTTATAATTAATTAATCACGGTTTTTTTGACTCACTGATATTATTATTTGTTTTCAAATAACGTTCGATTGTAACAATTGATTTCTTTATTCTAGCGTTAGTTTGCTGTTTTGACGATACATTAAATCGATTAATTACAATTCATTTCTTTTTTATAGCTTGTGGGGGGGGGGAAGAGAGAGAGACAGTCTACATGTCCTACACTACTATTCCTGCGCTATTCACTTATCTGCATTTTCTAAATGCACGGGCAACGCCGGGCGGGTACACCTAGTATGTAATAAAAATGAAAGCATGGCCCCGGTTCAGCAATGCAATACAAGCTTGTAAGTAAAAAAGTTTCTAAACTGAGTTTTTTCGTCACGTACGAAAATTAACAATATATTAGCAGTGGACTAAAAAAAAAATTTTCAAAGATAATACCGTGGTATGAAAATTAATCAAAAAGTATAACATTTTTCTTCGCAATAAGTTATAAATGTTTTCGTTTCAGTAGAATGAAGTCAGAAAGTACAAATTCGGTAAAGAAACAAGCGCTTTTTTTCTTATGAATGTGAGATATTTTCTTAGATATGTTTCTAATGAAATTAGTATATAAACTTCTTTTAAGAAAGGAATAGACTTTATGAAAAAAATCTATGACAATACAAAATTTGGTGACTTAGAGAAAATATTCAAAGTCTGTATGATCTGTGTTAAAAGTCTCCATTATCTACTGCATTCGAATACATCAGGTCTAGAGAAAATTAATCTATTCCTGTAGTATACTAAGATAAAAAATTCCATTTCTTTTCTTAATTTCTGATTCAGTGTGGTAGTGCTGTTGAAGTTAAATCTTCCAAACGTGTAAAAAGTTATTAAATCATACAATATAACTATTTAATAAAAATTTGTTCTCAAATCTTTACAAGGACTTGTAAAAGATAAATAAGAAAATATTTGAAAATTCAATGATTTGCAGTGGCCGTAATATTCAAAGGGTTCAAAAGGTTATCGATAAGGTACTTCACAAAAAACGGTTTATGAAAAAACGAACACATCACAGCCATCCGTAAATAACTTTCGTCCAAACTGAAAATTTTTTACTCCAAATTTACTTTGGATACAGGAAAAGAAACATTAAAGGATTCAAAATGAAGATACTCATGTAAACTTTCCGAAATGAAATGTACAGCATTCAGGAAATATTCACTTAACTTCTAACTCATTTGTAATTTTGTTAAATCATATGTAATGAGCGTATGTGAGATACGAAATGCATTTATATGCGAAAAAAATAACAATCATTTAACTATCTGGCAATGAATCAAATTACATTGGAAATGAAAAGTAGAAAAAATATATCTGTATGGAAAATCTTGATGACAATTTCTGAGTGTGTTTTTTTCGAATAAAAATCGTTAAAGGCTCCTAGGTTAGTAATGAACTACTAAATTCGGTCAATTTTCATCAAAAACGCCGTAAGAAATTCTCCGTACTCGTAAAATATTACTTAAATTCTTTAGCTTCGTGACTTCCCTCAGACATTGGCAAGACCAACGGCTGTCAGGGCAATACAAGATAACTATGTGTTTAATAGGTTACTTCAAAGCTATGAAAGAAATAACGTTTGGGAAAAAATATAGACATTTTCAAGAAAAATATTTTCTTATGTTCTTTCGGTATTATATTGTAAACATCATGAAATGTTTCCTTAATGTCTATGTAAATGGAAAACAGTGATCGTAATATATTTGAAAAAATAGTTCATATACAGTGCATTAAAACTTTGCTACCGATCTATGAATTCATGGAAATCAGCGAAAAAAAGTCATTTATCACGTTCGCTTGCTTACAGTATATTCTATTTGGCGTTTTAATCTTTTTGCTTTTGAGTTGCAGTATTTCTGAATTTGAAGCTTTAAAACACAAAATCACTCTGATTTATCAACTTGTGCCTAAATGTAGAGTACAGTCAAACAAATGGAAGATTTTAGCATGAGTAAATGTACTACAGACAAACTAAAATTAAAAATTCATCATTATTTTTCATGTTTTGTTCATGAAACTAGTCCTGACTTATCCCATTCGGAACATTTTCAAAAAAAAATATTCGTTTCTTGTTCATGTTTTTGCATACTCAGATACTAATTTTGTTGGAAATATGGGATTTTCTTATTCCATTTTATATTTCACTGTTAAAGTCTGGCTTGGGAAAATTGTTTTCCTTGGAAATGGCATACTTGTCCTATATATCTGCGACTGTTCTAATAAATTATATTACTAACAAGTGTGAATAAAATCCCTAGTTATACAGGAATTATCTTGACTGTTTCCTTAATCTGAAATGCAAAATCTAACCCATGTGCAAAAATAGAGCAAGTTTATCTTAAAAAGTTCTCCACGAATACATCTTTTTCTCGGTCCTTACATGCTTTTCTGTATTTATCACTCAAGTTCCTTGTGTACCTCTCTTTTATCTAATTTGTGAAGTATTCCTGTTTCAATACTAACATTTGAATTTGTTTAACTGATTTTAAAGTACAAATATATTTTGGTCAATGCGTGGGGAAATGAGGAACTGTGGCACTGAGTGTTCTAAGCATTCCATACATTTTTCTTAAGAGTACAGTCAGTTAAAAGAGAAATGTGTTTCGTACTTTGTGAAAATTTTATTTACATATTATGTGTCATGCTCATGATAAATAAAAATGTTATACATGTGCTCAGGACTGTGTGGTTCCAATGTTTAATTAAAATAATGCTTTTAAAAAAAATGTGGGCTTTCTTATGACATATTAAAAATGCGTTAAAATTTTTAAAGTTGGTGACTATAGTAGATCATTATATGGACTTTCTGTCATTATTACCTATTTTGTATAATTATTTGTGTGTAATTTTATTTACTATCTATGAGAAGTTCAATGTCAAAAAAATTATAAAAGTCCATTACTAAGCAATGTCAGTTTGAAATGTCTATCTTAAAATAATTTGTGTTAGGTCTTTTATGTTAATTTCTATTTTAGATCATTATTTGAAACTCTACTCAATATTTCGTGTAATGTATCATAACTATGTAGGAGTCATTTGTCAGGTATGATAAATTAAATTTCGTTCTCAAAAGGCTGAAAGAGTTCAGTGCTAAATAAATTATTGACAGTGTGAAATATGGGTATTTTTCAGTTAAGTTACAATGAATACGTTAAAAATATTCCACGTTAACAAATTTTTATAGTCCAAGTTGGGAAAAAGGCGATAAAGTTTCATTTCTATGGCTGAATATTAATTCCCTGTGTATTATAGACTTTAAGTTCTCCTTCACAAAATGTGACTATGTAATTCAAATTTAAAATAATCGTTACAATGTGGATATTCTTCTCTGCAGTTAAAATATAATTCAATCTTCTGTACCTTGTTAAGAGAGTAAGGCTGTGATAAGTTCAAATAGAGTAAGTGTTTATAAAGTTCTGCGGTAAATGGTGGAATCATATTAAGAATCCGAGTGACGTTTTCACATGAAGGAAAAATCAAGGTTCAGTGTATGTTTGGTGATTTAAGTAGGATGTGTGCAAGAAAATGCAAGATATTTTTGTAAAATATTTCAAAGAGTTAGCAAAATTTGTGTTAGTAGTATAAATGAATCTTACTGAATAAAAGGGAGTGTTCTGAATATATATGTATAAATGTGTGTAGAGTAAAATAAGAAGAAATGAAGTACTATTGGTACGTATCTAAACTTAACTGGGTGGAAATGCTCCATGCATTGGTTTGAGTGGGTTTCCATACCATGAAAATTTATTGCTCCTTATAAGATTTGCTTAAAGTCAGTAGGTCTTACAATAAAGAAACATGTGTAAGTCTGTATTTATTATGGGGAAAAGGAATCAGAAATACAGCATGAATATGTTTTATAAGTTAAATATAAGGGTAAATGTGTAAATGGAAAGTGTAAAATTACATTTGTCATACATAGTTTGGTGAATCCTTTGAATAAAAGTAAGACGTGTAAAAGGGAATTAACAAAGTTTTGTATAGTTGGCCAAAAAGTTAATATAGTCATTAATAGTTAGTACAATACATTAGAAGGAAACGTTCTGAGTGTCTTCAACTTAGTCGTAAAAAAGTAAGAAACGTAATATTCCAGTTAAACTATATAGAATGAATATTGTGTATATTGGTTTAAAGTTACAGAAAATATTATCTAGTGAAGATATATGCATGTAAATTCCAGCTTAAAGTTTCAAAGACAGAGAAAGGCCCACCAGCGGTCGAGCGGTAAAGTCGCTGAACACTGGTAGTTCGGTCCGAGGTTCGAATCCCGCGAACGGGCTGGCTGCATCCAGGCGTTTTCCTGCTTTTCCCCATATGTAACGTGTGTACGAGCCAGTTTCCCTTAGAAAACCCTCCACGAAGGCATCCCTCCCCTTTAGGCAGATAGCCCTAGTGTGCTTTGCCGTAATCTCAATAAACCAACCAAATAAACCAAACCAAAGACAGAGCAATGTAGGTAAGTTTATTTTTGGAGAAATGGAAATGTAACATTATATTGTATTTAAAACAAGGGGGAAAAGTTAAGGGTAAAATAAAAATGTAACAAAAAAAATTTTTAAAGGAAAGGGGGAAAAGTTAAGGGTAAAATAAAAATGTAACAAAAAAAAAATTTTAAAGGAAAGGGGGAAAAAAAAGAAATTTACTTTTGGAAGTAAAATGCATAAGGGAAAAAAAAAAAACTGCATTTGTGTAAAAAAAAAACTCAAAAAAATTTAAATTTTGAAACTAAATATTACTTTTGTAAAAAAATAAAGTTAAAAATGTAGTAACACCTTTTTTTTAAAATAAAAAGCGGAAAGGAAAAATTAAATTTTTAAAAACAAATATGACTTTTGTAAAACCCAAAAAAGTTTAAACAAAAAATTAAAACAAAGTAAAGTAAAAATACGAAAAGGAATAAATTTTGGGAAAAGAACTTTTGCAAAATAAAAAAGTGAAAAGGAAAAATTCAATTCGTAATAATAAATATTACTTTTGTAAAACCAAAAAAAAAAAAAAAAAAAAAAAAAAAAAAAAAAAAAAAAAAAAAGTTAAATATATATTAAAAAAAGTAAAAATACGAAAAGGAATAAATTTGGAAAAAAAAACTTTTGCAAAGTAAAAAAATAAAAAGAAAATGTAAATTCACTTTTGTAGAAATAAACGTCAATTTGCGAAAGGTTAAATAAAATTTATTTGAAAACATTCTTCGCATTAGAAAATGAAATCACCCATTTAGAGAAAAAAAATCATTTGATAAATTAAAAATATTAATCAAGCACGATTAGTCTTTTATTTTTTCCGAAAAAAGGTCATCAATGTTCGAAAAAATTAAAAAGAAAAATATTTATATCTTCTGCCCTATTCGTTGTTTAAAAGAAACTTTTCTATCGGTAAAAAAAAAATTCGTTGAACGCTTTGCCTTTTTTTTATAAGTACGAATTTTTAGTCTACTCAGTCTAACAAGAGCTCTATGGGAAAGCGCGTAGCTGGAGATCTCGGCATCGTGGGTTCGAGCCCAGGTACTTTATGAAACTGCGTTCTCGTCGTGAAGTGCAGCATGAATCACCGTACAAGACCACCCCCCTCAAAAAAAAAGTGGCTAATGTTCTCCAAGGACCACGTGATTCAGAATTTAATTAGTTAAGTTAAATAATAATTAATGAAATGATTCATAAATCATTACAGAATAAAATTAATGAATACCCCGGCGATTCAGGACGGGAAGCATGGCGGGAAAAGGATGAGTCATTCCAAAGGGACACCACGTGGGAAAAATAACGGACGACGGTCACGTGATTCAAAATGGCGAGCGGCAGTCACGTGATCCAACATGGCGGACGATAGTCTCGTGATCCAAAATGGCGGAGGCCACGCCCCCTTTTCTCTGACGTCACTTCCGCCTCTTATAGTGGGGGGTATACTACTTATTTCAATTCGAATAGTACCCATACTTGTAAATGGGCAGTTCAAAACGAAGTCTAAATTACACATAGAATTAATGTTCAGACATGGAAATGAAAGCTTGACTTCTTTCCCCAGCTTTGACTCTAAAAATTTTTTGATTTGGAATATTTTTTCCACTCAATATCATCTGTATTTTTAATGAATCGAAAACGTTTTTAACACACTCAAACTTAGGCTAAAAGATACACATTTCGAATTTTAACACTGAACTCTTACAACTTTTTTAATGTATTTGAACCTTATTTTATCATACAAAGCATCATGTAGTACAGAAAATATTGGCATGAATTCCAAATATTGATTCAACTTAGTAAGTAACTTGAATATGTTAAGGGTTTTAACACATTCATTCTAACCTAAGATATGCGCTTCAAATTCACATTTCATTATTTGAAACTGAACTTGTAAGCTTTATGAGAGCATTTGGCATTTAATTTACCAGAAGTAGAAAATAAAATTATGCCTAAATGTCATACATAACAGATAATATTGACATAAACTCCATATAGTGATCCAACGTATTCGGCAACTTTAAACATTTTAACGTATTTTAGTATGATTTTGTAAGGATCTTAAGTTTTACTAACGTTTATTTTATTTTTAAATCTTTACTATCACTTCTTATTTTCTACTTCCGGCCAGAATTAAAAGCTTTAACTTATTTATGCAAATTGTCTTGCGAACGCCAAGTACTTAAGTTGTGGCTTTTTGCCAAGCAAGAGAGAGGAAGGAGTGATTAGGAGCAGGCCGCTTGCCATAGCAGTTTTACTCGGTTGCTAGTTGCCTTCAAGGCCAGAGATTTAATCCTCTTGATAATTTTAAACGTATCGTAGTGTTAACAGTTCTCTGTACTACATACGGCCTTTCTGTTAATATACGGCCAATCTTCAAGTAGACACTTGTTTATTAATCCAAAGTTAGTTTAGTTAGAATTTAGTTAATATTTTTATATTCTTACGTTCAGACCACAAGTGGTTGGTCTCTGTATTCCGAAGTCCGGAAATCATTGTAAAGAGAGAAAAATAAATTGTTTCGTATACCCTTCCTGTGTATCTTGCTTACTTCCCACATTTATTGAACATAGCTTTAGTAAGCTCCCTGTTCCGAGTCAGGTCATTTAATGTTCCCAAAGCAAGTAAGGAGGAACACTGAACCTGATAGTGGCGCCCGACGAAGAAGAATAACCATGACCGAGTTTCAAGAAGAACCTGTGCTGCCTGCAGAAGCGGCTCAGAATCCAGAAATGCCAGCTGCCGCCCTGGAAGGATTTGGCTACATCGTCCAGACCATGCGAGCATCGATGAAACCAGAAGCAACATTTAATGGAAACTCACCGGTAACCAGTTTTTTGGAAAAATTGGAGGACCACTTCATGCTGTATCCCGTGCATGAGCTCCAGAAAGTCACCTTAGCTACCAGCGCTTTGAGGGGCCAAGCGCTTAATTGGTTCAAATGTATCGGCAGAAGCCTCTTTGGTCAAGCGGGAAGTCCCACCTATACTTACGAAAATTTCAAGACTGCCTTAGTAAAAGCCTTCCCTGTAGTAAGAGATCGTGCAATATTAGAAGCGGAACTTTTCAGCATATACCAGAAACGAATTGAAAATCTCTCAAGCTTTATTTTAAGAAAAATTCACGTCTTCAAACTCTTGTATGGAAACCGTCCGGATCCTGAGATAATTCAAGTGATTTTGCCGAGGTTACTTCCCCAAGTACAAGACTTTATTGAATTAAGGAATCCGACTACACTGGAAAAGTTATTTGAGCTAGCAATCCAGTTTGAAAGTAGAAGAACGGCGGACATTGAAAGAAGACGCCAGTATGAACAACGAAACCAATGTGGTGCGCCAAGACCACAGCAAAGTCAAGAACACGGCTACGGAAGCAAAGCGAATCAGTGGGCAAGGAAACCCGAGTATCCAAAAACAACCGGCGAACGTCGACAGTTCAATAGTAATCCAGGAAAAAGTCTGAAGGCCAGTGGAAAAAGAAGGAAAGCACGGAAAGGAAAAAAACAAGATTTAAACTAAAACGGATTTCTGCTGACGGGAGGGTACGGAAATCCGAAGGCCAAGACAATCCCTCTTCCTTCAAGTTAAATACAGTGATGGTGAAAAATTTGACTCTTCCAAAGATTGAAGTGTTGGTGAATAACATCCCAGCCACCGCACTCCTGGATACAGGCGCGCAGTGTTCCTGTGTGGCAGAAGATTTTTTTAGGAAGTATTTTCGGAAATACCGCATATATAATTCGGATAATACGACAGTGTTAGCTGCGCAGGAAGAAAGATGCAAGTGCATAGGTAAATTACCGCTATACGTTCGTATCAAGGACGAACAAGTAAAGACTATGTTTTTTATAGTAAAGAATTTGCAAGCACATATCATCTTAGGGATAGACTTTCTTTCAGAGGCAGAAGCAACCCTGGATTTTAACGAAGCGTCCCTTAAGCTGACGATGAAACCAGTTCGACAAGAAAAAACAGAACCACCAATGTTAAACCTTGACCACCTGCCTAAGGAAGAGCAACAAAAAATCCGACAAGTGGTAAGTGAGTTTGCTTCGTTATTTAGTGATATTCCAGGATTTACTCAAGTTACTAACCATAGTATCGACACCGGAGATTCACTGCCAGTTCGCCACAAACCATACCGATATGATAAGAATAAAGAAAAAATTATAGAGTGGCACATTAGAGATATGTTACGTAAAAAGATCATAACGCCCATCTCAAGTAGTTATGCTAGCCCGGTTGTTTTATGTAAGAAAAACAATGACTATCCAGTAACACATCCAAAAAGGTGGCGTTTTGCGATTGACTATCGTAAATTAAATTCCATGACTAAATATCCGGTATATCCGTTACCTATTATTGAAGAAATTCTAAGGAACATAACTTCTTCCAATTACATGACGACTTTAGACTTAACGACTGGTTATTTTCAAATAGGGCTTAGACCGGAAGATGTGCCTAAGACTGCTTTTATAACCAAGTCTGGCACTTATGCATTTTTGCGTATGCCGTTTGGCCTTTCAGGGGCCCCGGCAACATTTCAGCGATGCATGGACATTGTGTTAAGACCTGTTCTTGGAAAGTCCACATTTATCTATTTAGATGATATCATTATTACTAGTGATAATCTCGACCAACATATACAGGATTTAAGACAGGTGTTTTCTTTATTAAATGAGGCCGGTCTAAAAGTTAATGTCGAAAAGTGCAAATTTGCAGCTCCTGAATTAAAATACTTAGGTTACAAAATATCTCAGAAAGGAATCGAGACAGACGAATCAAAAATAATCGCTGTGCAAAAGTATCCGCCGCCAAATACGGCGAAGAAGCTCTCTTCTTTTCTAGGACTTTGTTCATATTATAGGTCCTTTATAAAAGATTTTGAAGGTATTGCTGAACCATTGTTAAAATTAAAAAGCAAAAAGGCAAGATTCTCGTGGACGGCCGAAGCCAATAGTGCTTTCGAAAAATTAAAGCAAGTATTAACGCAAGCCCCTGTTTTGAAATTTCCTGAAAAGGATGAGAATTTAGAAATTTCAGCGGATGCTTCGGATTATGCGGTAGGAGCGGTACTTTTGCAAAATCAGCAGACCGTGGCATTTTTTAGTCGAACTTTAAATCAAATACAAAGAAATTATTCCGCGACCGAGAGAGAGGCATTTGCAGTTCTGTTAGCAGTGCAAAAGTTTCGAGTCTATTTTGGAATGGCGCCAATAACAGTGTATTCTGATCATGCGGTGGTAACTAGATTGTACTCAGGGAAAAACTTATCCCCAAGGTTAATAAGATGGGCACTCAAGTTACAAGAGTATAATCTGGTAATCAAGCACACCCCCGGAAAGGAAAATATCGTAGCAGATGCCCTATCCAGAATAAAAATAGATGAAGAAGGTAATACTGTAAAGGTGGCAATGCTCACAGCATGTACAATAAATTTCCGAGAAACTGTAATAACCGAACTGGGTAAGGATCCTGAATTTAGAAACATTTATGAGTATTTAAAGGATCCTGAAAATTTTAGCCACCAAGATATTGTGGTGATAAGAAATAGGGCGGCCCATTACGAACTAATAGATGGTCTATTATTTTATACAAAAACTACAAATTCCAACAACGAATTTCGACCTGTTATCCCAGCTAGTCTTAGATTAAATATCCTGCAGGAGTTACACGACTGCCCTTTAGCTTCTCATGCTGGTATTCGAAAAACTATCCAACGCGTACGCGAAGCAGTCTATTTTCCTGAACTGCAAAAGTTAACAAGGGCGTATGGTCAGTCCTGCCCAACATGTCAAGCCGTTAATTATATTAATTTCCGCCCGGCCGGGTTTCTAAATAGCATTAAATCCGAATTTCCAAATGAAATAATTGGCATCGATTTATTGGGCCCTTTCCCAAAAAGTCAGTTAAATAAAAGACGGTATCTCCTTGTTATGGTTGATCATTTTAGTAAGTGGACCGAAATTGTTCCCTTAAAACGAGCCTCCGCGAAATTAGTTACTGATTCTATTTTAAATAAATATATTTTAAAATACGGGGCACCCCTAAAAGTTATATCGGATAATGGTCCTCAATTTGTAAGTAATATATTTGAAGACATGTGCCAAAAACTGGGCATACGTCATTTAAAAATGGTCCCGTATCGGCCGCAATCAAATATAGCGAAACGGGTCAATAGAAATATAGCGAAAATTATCCGCAGTTATGTTAAAAATTTTCATAAAAGCTGGGATAACTATGTCAATGAATTAGCTTTCGCCCTTAGGACCGCAAAACATGATACAACGGGCAAAACTCCTGCTGAGTTATTTTTAGGCAGAAAGATTATAACGCCGTTAGATAAACTATTTTATGTTCAACAAAGAGCCCCAGAATTTAAAATGGGTGATATAGAAAAATTAATTAAAGAAGCAAAAAAGAACACTGAAGTAGCACAGAGAAAACAGAAACTTTATTACGATATGAAACGACGGGGAGTAACTTATAAAGTAGGAGATGAATTATTAAAAATTAAGCATTCACTTTCTTCAGCACCAGAAGATAAAACCGCCAAATTTTTTCCACGATTTGAAGGACCATATGTCATAGAAAAAATAACTCAGGCTGTAGTGGTGTTAAAAGCCAGGAATGGTGAAACATGCTCCGCAAACATTGATCAGATAAAACCCTTCTATGACCGTAATAAAATGCAAATATTTAAAGATCTTTTGCAGGATCCGGCACGGCAGGCACGGCAGGCACAAGCTCCAGAGGTGGAACAACAACAATCACAAGGGCAAGCCATTAGGAGGCAGGAGCAATTGAAAAGAAAGTTTCCCTGTTGGAAAATTGAAGGTAACAAGAAAAAGAAGCCGTTCCACCGACCAGAAAAGAGAGCGCACGACCACCCCCAGAATGACGAAGGGAGAAGTACGACGAATGCAAAGAGAGCCAGGAGAAATAACGGCAACTATAACCCGGCTCCCAAACGGAAGATCTACCCATCGGACAGGAGTTTATGCAGCAAATGTCGACGAATTGCTGAAGGAACACCAGCTGCGGAGGCAAAGAAACAAGGAAAATTTGAACAGCCAGCAACGAGATCCAAGCAGGAACGAGAGAGAAGTGTCCCGGTTCCGCCAAGACCAGCTGCCATCAAACGGCCAAGACCACAGGCAGAGGCTAAAAAGAAGGTCTTCAAGTGTGACCGAACTGGAAGGAAAAGAAAGCTCATAGAGGAAGGAACTGAAGGGCGAACCCGCACAAGAAGGAATATAAACCAAACGCTGGTCTTTGCTACCTTCCAGGACTGGGCAGAAAAAAGAATGTCCGAATATCACAAAGATAAGTAAAACTTTGTTACTTTGCAACCTTAAGTTAATCTTTCATTCTTACTGCAAGTGGCAGAATTCAAGACGTTTTACCTCATGTGAGGTCTACCTTTGTCGCCAAAAAGGCGAGAAATGAGTTGTTACCTATTTTGGTATTATGTTTTTCAATTACTTGCGAGTAAAACTAAAACTAATATATAATAGGAATGTGTAAATACTTGAATATTGTAAAAGTTATTGTATAAAATTTTATTTAAAAGATTCTGGCAAGAAAGAAGTTTAGTCTGAAAGACTTTTGAAATGTAGTATTTCAATGTAGAAGAATTGGCACTTGCTTGGAAAAGGATAGAAGTTAACAATGTACTACTAACGTTGGTTTTAAAATGCGTAAAATTACCGGCATGTTAAGATGTCCTTATACAATGTGAACTGTTATGTTAAACGTTAAGAAATACTGTGATATGTTAAAAGTGAAAGTAATGCCAAAAATTTTTAACTTATTCGTGTGACTGTAAAAAGAGCCAAATTATTGTGAATATGTGTTAAAGGTTGAATGAATGTAGTTAGGCTCTCTGACGCTACACTTCAGAGTTAGCCACTTTCAGAATAGTACCTCAGGGTTTAGAGATGAATATAAGGTGTGTTATGAGGTCTTGTTATGTTGAATTTTAACACGTTAGTGTTTTGATTGCAGGCGATAGTGTTGAACACTTGTACATAAACACGTTCGTGTTTGGTGTTTTCTTTTACAACACATGTCAGAGAGCACGGGGAGAGAATTAAATAAAGTCATGAATGAAATAAGAATGTTAAGAGAAATATAAATATGCATGTTACTTGCCATTTAATTGTGTAACATTTCATTAAACTAGTTTTCCTTCCAGATCTCTGGAAGGAACCAGATTTCAACTAAGAGCTCCTGTCTAGATGCAGTACAGATGAAAAGTAATTGTCCATGGAATTGATAAAGTAAAAAACGATTTTTTTCCTTTTAAATTTCTAGTTTCTAGTGAGAAATGTTTGTAAAAGATTGGCCTCGCGTTAGATTCTAGAGCTAAAAGTTTTCAACAAGGTCGTTTTAGACCTCAGTTTCAAACTAATTAACTCTGGCGGGAAGTATGTAAGGATCTTAAGTTTTACTAACGTTTATTTTATTTTTAAATCTTTACTATCACTTCTTATTTTCTACTTCCGGCCAGAATTAAAAGCTTTAACTTATTTATGCAAATTTGTCTTGCGAACGCCAAGTACTTAAGTTGTGGCTTTTTGCCAAGCAAGAGAGAAGAAGGAGTGATTAGGAGCAGGCCGCTTGCCATAGCAGTTTTACTCGGTTGCTGGTTGCCTTCAAGGCCAGAGGTTTAATCCTCTTAATAATTTTAAACGTATCGTTGTGTTAACAGTTCTCTGTACTACATACGGCCTTTCTGTTAATATTCGGCCAATCTTCAAGTAGACACTTGTTTATTAATCCAAAGTTAGTTTAGTTAGAATTTAGTTAATATTTTTATATTCTTACGTTCAGACCACAAGTGGTTGGTCTCTGTATTCCGAAGTCCGGAAATCATTGTAAAGAGAGAAAAATAAATTGTTTCGTATACCCTTCCTGTGTATCTTGTCTACTTCCCACATTTATTGAACATAGCTTTAGTAAGCTCCCTGTTCCGAGTCAGTCATTTAATGTTCCCAAAGCAAGTAAGGAGGAACACTGAACCTGATAATTTAATCTAAAAGGAACCACACTTCCAAAGGAACTTTTCTTTAATTGAACTCTGGAGCCAATATTTTAATGGAACGCTGTACCATTATTTTAATTGCCGCTTGAAGGATATATAACATTTAATTTTTTTATGACTGTCATTCGTAATAAATAAGATGAGATACATTTCGTAAAGTACTAGGCACGTTTTCCGAAATGTTATTAATTTCCGCATCCGAATGTATTTTTGGTTACAAACAAGTTAGAAAATAAGTGAATATTTCCTGAAAATTCAGTACCATTCATTTAAGAAAGTTGACATTGAGTACCCTCATTTTCAATCATGTAATGATTCTTTTCCTACCCCACGGCTAAATTTTCAATCATAGAACTTACAATTTTCAGTTCTCAAGGAAATAATCTGCGAACAAGGGCAATATTATATTTTAAAAACATATTTTTTAGGAAATTCCTTATAGATAACTTTTTGGAAACTTTGAAAATGTTACCTCTTTTTTATATTGCTATCGCTACTAATCATCACTTTTTCAGTTATTTTCTTGTAGTTCATTATCTTTTTTAACATTGCCTTCTAAGGAGACCAGAACAAAGTTTACTAAATCATGATATTGCTGCATTTCATCATTTTTTACGGGTTTGGGTGATTCAAATTGAGTGAAATTTATCTTAGTATTACACTGCGATGGGTAAAAATTTAACTGACAGAGATATTATTCCTATACAAGCAGATGTGAACTGAACCTATTTCATATGGAATTTGAATAACACACATGCATTGCTATAAAAAGAAATTACATTAATTTCATAAGAATTAAGTCCAATTAAATATCAATAACTTCATAAAAAACATCAGCTCCCTTCTAATTTAAATTATTGGGCGAGTTAGAGTCATTATTTTGCAAAACCTTTCTGTTTGATTCAAAAATTACTTCCTTATCATATTCGAAACAAACTATTAAACTTGCATAACAACTGTCTCGCATTGATGGATCAGCTTACATTTTGAATTATTTTATTATATGTCAAGCGAAAAAAGTCTTGACGTTTCCTCTGATTATATCAAAAAAGTCATAAATTTCCTCTATGTGTCCAAGTAGGTCTTGAAGGTTGAATTAAGTGTATCGTTACCAGTTTGGTAGGTTATGACTTCGTTCCACCAAAAAGAAATCATTCATCACTTATTACAGAGAATAATATATGAATGTACTTTTGTATACGTCTCTGATTCATTTTCAAACCATTTGCTTAACGGGGGAATTTTTTTTTTCGTACTCCGGTACTAAAACATTATTACTTTTTGCTTTTTAATCCATTTCGTATTTGACAAATACTCCGTATAGAAAATTATACTTGCTGTCACTTTGTATTACACTGATGAACAGAGAGTCAAGTTTTAATATTTTATTGCACATCATGTGCACATATATGATATCATTGCACATATATGACATTTCATTCTTGGTAAAATATTGAATTCTTGGTGATGCATTCTTGGTAAAATATTAAATTTTCGATTTTCCAATGCATTTCTTAATCACTTAAGCTCAATATAGAAAATTCCTTTGAGTTGTCAATAATACACACAAAACAGAAAATATGAAAAAGTTTCCTAAATGTTTCATATGTTTGTTTATTTACAAAAATGCACACGGCTATCCACATTTAATCCTTTAATGTTTATTTTCTTGCATCACAACTAAACGTTCAAACACAAATTATGGAATATTTACTTATTCCGCAGAAGTTACATATTTGCGATAACGTTGTGTTTTCAAAGAAACCTTTTCATACTGGAGTTTAATTCCATGTTCCATAAAATGTACGTACTCGAGACTTCCTTTTACTTTTACGAAACCTATTTTAGACTGCGCTGTCGATAGCCTTTTGGTTGTTAAGAAAATAATTACTCTTTGCTGTTGGTATATGTCAGTGAATTTCCATTACTTTTTGTGTGAATATTCATGTTTTGATGTCTTAAAAATATATTTATAGATCGTTCATGAGGGATACTGTGATAGCGAGAAAAAGTAATTTTTTTTGCTCATGAGAAGGAAACTGATGTTTCATTTAAAGTACACTATTGAAATTTAATTTACTGTCATTTGAATGTATACTTACAATTTATTTCTCATTAAAACTATTATTAAAATAAATTTATACTTATAAATTCATAAAGCTCTTAAATATTCATAAAGTTGCCTTTTCATGAGTAATTGCTATTATACGATTTTCTAAATCGATTAAAAATCTGTATTTAGATAATATACCATCACTTGCAGAATCCGCTCTTCCTTTATTTCTGCTGAACATAAATCGGTTAATTGCATACATTGTTATGTAAGAAAGACTGTATTCATACCAAATTGTATATACTACATAGAATTTAGAAAGCATTACGCGTGATAATCTTAACCTAGTTTCTAGTAAATTTAACATTGTTTCTAAACTGTAGGCTTCAAGCATAGCAGAATACTTAATTATTGCTTATTTCTTAACGTGTGAATTAATGTAAAATATATGGGAAACTTTATAAAGTACATTAGCGTTAGTATTCACATCCATGTATCATGAAATACAGGGATATAAGGTTAACAGAGAATAGCAAAAAGCCTTGCATAGCAAATTTAAAACACAAAATTTTTTTTTTATTGAGGTGTTTTTCGTCATTCGGTGTATGTATAACAAGAACCATTTTGACTAGTAACTTGGATATAAGGAATTGAAGAATAAATATCATATATTTGAAATTTTAAATTGAAAATGATGAGGAGTAAATAAGAAAATTAGCTCTGCGATAAACAATTAAATCGCCTTTAGTTTTTTAAGAGAAGCAATATGTTTTATTCGCTTGTAAGCTATTTGTTACAATGTGCGGTTGGGTGACACAAGAGATTTCTAGAGGAAATAAATATAAACACAATTCTGTATTTAATTCTTGCTTAATTACTAATCTATCTTAGTCGTGCGTAGTAAGTTTAGTTTTTTTGTCCGTATGAACATATTAGCATAGGAATATATAATTATAAAAATTAGTTGAATAATATAATTATTCCAAATTTTTGTTATTTATTATTTGGAATATCATAATTATTGTTAGACTATTAATATTTTCGAAAATCATGCATCGTGCAGAAATATATGTCATCAGTTACATTCCTGAATATATCTTAAAATCAGTTAAATTACATTTAAATTTCTGAGTTAGTTGCTACTTTTTTCATAAATTCTTCAAAGACTTTCAGTAAAACTGTAATTTAAACGCTTTAGCCGAAGCACATTGACAAACATAGCATTTAACTCATAAATACAAGCGTAAACACTAAAGACGCAAATAATTAAAATAGCTTTATTACCGGACAGTAATTAAAATACTACATAGAAAAATTGTTTAAAATAGTTGACAAGTTGATTTTGTATTTACAAATCACATGGTTGAGAAGTTGGAAGAAAATATGGATTGTTTGAGGGATTTCTGTAGCGGCCAAGAAAATTTACCTACAAAATAAACATAAAGCTTAAAACATGAAAAAGTCACAAATAATAACCATCATATGTTAAAGTAATTTAACAATGAAAAAAAAAGCTGTGCATGTAATTAACACACTTTTAAAAACAATACGAGTTAACACCTGTTATTTCCTAAATTATTGTCCCTGATAGAATTCCATTATAAAATTCACAAGGACAAAATCTCAATAAAGTAACCACGCGCCTATAAGGTTTTAAGAATGAATACGTCAAACATCGAGGGCTGAAGGAAACCATGTTGCCACTTTTCACAGTATTCCCAATGCACTGCATATTTTTGCTTCATAAAAATTCAACTATTAGCCACCATTTAATTCCCTTCTATCGATAGGATAGTCTAGATCAGCGATTTTCAGCCGGTGGTACGCAAGAGCAAAATAGGTGGTACGTAAAAGAAACTAAATAGTTTTAACTATTAAATTCAAAAATCGTGTGAAAAAAAAAACACTTGATATAAATTTCCTGTGATCGAACTGTAACTGAAGATTTAAAAAATAACACTTATTAACGTTTGGCCGAACCCCCCCCCCTCCCCCCCCAAAAAAAATTAAAGGCATTTAAAATAAAGCATTTTATATTTTTATCTCCTTTTCGCAAAACCTATTTGTGTGAATAAGGATTTTCTTCCATGTTATATTTGAAAAATAAATAAAGAAGAATATTAAAAATGGATCCCAATTTACGGTTAAAACGAAGTGAAATTAAGACCACAAATAAACAATTGATTTCCGTTTAACAGGCCCAAATTTAACACTGAATTCTAGAATTTAGTTCTTATAACTGAAATTGTGATAAGTATAATGGTACCCAATTTTCAATCTAATCTTGTTATTCGTGCATATTTAATACGAATAGGCAATACGTTGCACAAATGGCAAAATATATTTATTGAGAAATTGAAAAATAATCCCTGTAAAATGTAATGGTGGTTCTAAGGTTTTTCAATTTTCTTTAGATGGTACGCGTTAGCCAAAAGGTGGAGAACCGCTGGTTATCTGTTATCAAATTTTATACAAAATGCTCAGTTCATTTATAAAAAACTCAGTTAATTTTAGAAAACTATGTTTAAAATAAAAGTTCAGTAATAAACGTTTGCTAGACCTTTTAACACAAAGTATACAATTTGATAAAAAATGCATTTCAAAAATACAGTAAGTACTTACCAGTCAATTAACATCACCGCTAACTTTTCTCCGTTTATGAGCTGAACTTTTTTTGTTTCTCTTGGCTTGAACCCTCATTTCTAGAGGTATATCTTCCAGTTCGGAAAATCTTCTCTTGCAATTTCTCTTCATGAGTTTAACATGATCAGCAATTGATGGGACTGCTTTGACTCCGTGGTCGTTCTTAGACTCGTCGGGGCTGCTGCTATCCTGTTTGGGAAAGGAAATAAGCTGTTGTTAGAGTACGGTTTTGAAAAATAAAATTTTTCTATTTCACTTAAGCTAAAATCAAGAGCTATAGTTTAGAAACTGTTTTATAAGCTATAGCTGTGATTCAAATTCTTTTCCTATGAATATTTGAACAGTTACACTGAAAATAACTGCCGTAATTGACTTAAGCATCAAAGAAAATGCGCTATTGAGGCCAAACTCTCTATCCACCATTTCGAAAATACATTTGTTAACGCTTGGATGCTAAATGCTCGGGAGTAAAAAAATTCCTTCAACAATTCTACTCACTTAAATAAATTAGAATATTTCGCAGAAACAAATCGCTTTAAATCATCTTCAGGGCAATATGCCATTGTAGACACAAATTAAAAAAATAAAGTTACTTCTCTATTGATTTCTGGGAGATGCACAGATAGTTATTAAAATGATAAGAATCTTAAAAATTCCCAAGGGTTATAAAATGATGTTAAAATTTATGAAACATGGTAAGATCAGATACAGATATATTTAACGTTTTATATTTTCAGTACAATTTAAGGCAAGGAATTGAGAATTAAGCAATTGAAAGCAACAAATTTATTTTAAGAATGATTTCAATATTTAAACGTCTAATATGGCAGAGGGGTAATTCGTAGTATAATTTAGTCCGAATTCAAAATCCAGCCAATGGTAAAACTGAATAAGCAATTTTTGGCATGTACAGTGTGTTGAAAAATTTCAATAATAAAAAATTCATTTCTTACAATCCAAGTGTGTTAAAAATTTATTGTATTTTTCTAAATTATTTTTTTAATATTATAAAAGTCTGAGAAAAAAGTCCCATTTAATTGGCCGTGCGTAATTTTTGCCGATTCGAAGCATTCGTAGCCGATTAGAGGCATTCGTTGACTCAATGGTCATGGCTTATACAATAATTGCTTGGAAATTAATTAATTGATAATTTATTCCAACAATTATTAATTAATAATTAAAACCTTTTGGGTGAATCATAACAGTTTAACATATTATTCTTTTCCCCTTAAATTGAAATCCATTGTGAAGATCAGACTACAAATTTTACGAATGCATTTGAACGTTCAGGAATAACGTTCGCGGAGTATGAGAATCCTGGAGTTGTTCTCGCTTTCATTAATTGGTGCAAAATAATTCTTAAAACTTATTGGGTAAATCGCAACTAATTAGCACAGATTTGTTTCCTTAAACTGAAGTATGTATAAGAAGAAAAGATTAAGATATTCCAGATTAAATTACTACCTAACAGAAATTACCCTCCTGAAAATAGAATGTTTTTTAGAATGCTTTGTGAAAGCGGATATGTACAGTGCATTTCGAACTGTAAATAATTCTGATCGCAGAAAATATTTACTTTTTAGCAAAAATATGCTCATGAAATTTTCATCATCAATTTTAAAATGTGTACATGAAAGTCAATCTAAAATATTCAACTTGAGTTAAACAAAGAAGAGAAAGAAAGTTTAAAATTGTCACTTGCAGAAATTTTTGGATTCGTAATGCGAAATGAAAACAAACGGAATCTGGAAATTAGAATTTTATCTTACAAAAAGGAATGTCAATAAATTTCGCATCTAACTGGAGGGAGCAACGATCCAGTCATAGTCAAATTTTACTGATAATTATGAATCACAGGACTATCAACCTATCTATGATATTGATGGTAGTCTTAAATCCTCATCGACGTGTTTAAAAAAAAAAAAAAAAAAAGGAAACGATGTAGTTAGTTCACACACATACACATACGCGCGCGCGTTCACGCACATACACATACGCTTAAATCACACACATACACATACGCCTAAATCACACACATACACATACGCGCGCGCGTTCACACACACGCAAAGAAAAAAAAAAAAAGAAAGAAGGGGAGACATATGATATAATGTTATTAAGTGCCTAGTGTATGTGAATTGTCTTATTGTATTAATTACATGTGGCTCTAAGATAATTCAACGAATAGTAAAATAAGTTTAAACGTTATTCTAAGTAGTAATAAAAATTTTAATTTGGAACATTGAGGGAAGAACATTTAAAGCAAATAAACATCTACTATAGTTAGAGTCTCTTAAACGAAATACATAACAGTAAGCAGGTAAAGCATGAGTATTTTAACTCTTACCCGAAGATCACTGTTTTCCATCAAGTAGACATCATTGTAGTCAATTTCTTCATAAAAGTCACTCCTGTAACTTTGGTAGACCCCCTCAATTAAGAGACGAAGTTCCGTTGACTGAAAAAAAATAAAAAATTAATATTACAAGGACAAGTTATTCACGTAAATATTAAACGTAATAAAGGCATCGTCTTTCTTGTACAATGAAAACTGGTTTCTTCCCTTATACTTAATAAATTTATGAGACAAGCAAATAACATTCAATATCACATATTCATCATTTCCGTCAGACAAATTCTAACAAATTCTTTATAAACTAAAATGTAAGCAAAGATATACATTATTTATGTAATTTAAACTGTATTTACTTTGTGATATATTCAGTATTGAAAGCATCGGTTAAACATCATCGAGGATTTGGGTGTATAATCGCGCGTTTCGCATGCCTTTACTTTTATTAAATGTTTTTTGGCACGTTTATGTTTTGCATAAGAAAATGACTGATAAATAATAAGTACCTTGTATTATAACAGGAAACTATGTTTTTATAATAACCCTTAAAACTTATGAAAATGTTTAGCCCCTGTGCCAATAATGACTCATTCATAAGAAAGTATGCCATTGTTAACACGTAATGTTCGACCTACAAATTGAAGATCCGTTGCTTCAATCCTGCAATAACACACTTAAATTCGTGTTTCTCTGTTTAAATAATTTAAGTGTTTCTAGAAGAGTTCGAAGACACTGTGTCTGGTGATACTGCTTAGAAATAATTTTGCTGAGCTTTCTTTATAAATGTATTTTAATTTTTAAAGCTCGGTCACAGAACTTCATACTTTAGGTCAGTCAGACCTTCAGTGCTTACTAAATACTAATAAATACATGCAGATCAGGTCAAAAGGAAGAAATAATTCCATTTCTCAAAAGGACGCTGTCAGTTCCCCCCCGCCCCACGTGGAGATTCCTACGAAACAGCTAGGAAAGTTTACTGATTCTTTTGTCGTATGCCCCTAGGAATACCATTAATGTAAAAGATGCCCGTATGCCCCTTTGTTTTATTTTTCTGCATTTGCATTCTAAATTAGACTTTAACCACTCTGTAAAATGATATTCTATTGACATTACTTAATGTAAACTTTTGTCTAATTTTTATTTTAATGTAGAAAAGGTTGTCATTACAGTTGGTAATATATAAAATTTCATCCAATCAATGAGCATTTTATATATCTATATTAAAAAAATATTTTATGCATAATAATCGTGTTTAAATTTCCTGTATGTGGGAAACGATTTTCTTTCATAGGAAATCATTTGTCACCATAGTGGTTTGATAGGTTATCATTGTCTATGATGACAAATGATTTCTTTGATTGATTTCCCTTCAAATGGCAGAATTTCTGCAAAAATGTTTACAAAAGGAATTTCTCTTTACTTATTTAAAAGTAGTTTTGCTATTTCAAACTGGGTATGTATTTTTTAGATTTTCCAGGAAACTCGACAGCTGCGTTGTTATATGTTGCTTGAATTTTAAGCATTATTTCTTAATTTATCTTAAGATTTATAAAAGAATATTTCTCGCATGTTTGTAATAGACGCATAATAAAGTGATTAGATTCCCCAAAAATAGCGGTATTTCGATGCCAAATTACATATATGGAAAATATTTTTATTTAATTTAATTAAGGAGGCTCATACACCTTAAAACCCTCATGATCTTCGAATATGTGATTGTTGCAAGAATTGAGATGTTTTATTTATTTTAAAAACAAATACTTCCAACATTTTACAGCTGACTACATAATATAGTTTGTGTTACCACAAATATTTTTGTAATTTAATCCGCTTTGTGAGAAAAGTTTTCGTCATGTTGAGGAGACATTAGGTTAATTGGAAAAGCCAGAGAGATGAAACAGTAAGCAATCGCCTTCGCCGGGAATCGAACCACAAACTTCTGAAATACCGGCCCAGCGTGCAGAACCTCTACACCACGAAGGCACGCAAGGAAGGTGGGAGTGTACCTTATAATGTTTCCACATTGCGGCCATGATATGTTAAAAATGGCTAATGGTACATACTTGAAATTTGATAGAATTCTTTATATGGGCACTATTTTCTAACTGAACCAAAGATCTGATAAATATTTTAATATTAAAAATTTTATGCACGAAAACATTGCCGATTTTTTTAATAAAATATATTTTATAAACTCCAAATAAAAATAAAAATTTAACATGGAATTCTTAGAATTTTTGGTTCACAGTAGTTTCCAAATGTTATAAAAGCTATACATTAAATAAGGAATTAAATTATAAAACAGAAGGTTTTAAACTGTGCACGCAAGGAAGGTGTTGCTTAAATGACGAAGCTTTTTTTCACAAAGCGGATTAAATTATAAAAATATTTGTGGCAACACAAGCTTTCTGATTACTATTTCAGAAAGCAGCTATATTATGTAATCAGCTGTAAAAAGTTGGAAGTAATTGCTTTTAAAATAAATAAGTTATCCCAATTCTTGCAACAGACACATATTCGAAGATCTGATGGGTTTTTTAAGGTCCCCTTAATAAAAAATTTGTGCAAAATTATAAATTGAATTCAAATTTCATTCTCCAAGCAGTCAAACATTCTGACAGAGGTTTCAAACTACGCTTGAAATTAGAAACATAAATTGATCTCAGTAATCTGATATTAGTCTGTAATAATTCAACGCATATTAAAATAGGTTTGTTTAGCCAAACACTATTCTAAGTAGTAATAAAAATATTAATTTGGAATTCTCAAGGGAAATAAACATCTGCTATAATTAAAATGTCTTAAACGAAATACATAACAGTAAGTTGATAAAACATAAGTAGATTAATTCTTACTTGAACATCACTGTTTCCCACCAAGTAGAAATAATTAGAGTCAATTTCGTCATAAACATCACTTCTAAAGGTTTCGTAGACCTCCTCAACTAATAGACAAAGTTCCGTTGACTAAAAAAAAAAAAAAAAAAAAAAAAAAAAAAAAAAAAATTAATATTACAAGGACAGGTGGACAGGTTATTAACGTAATAAAGGCATTGTCTTTCTTGTACAATGAAAGCTGGTTTCTTCCCTTATACCTAATAAATTTATGAGACAAGCAAATAACATTCAATATCACATATTCATCATTTCCGTCAGACAAATTCTAACAAATTCTTTATAAACTAAAATGTAAGCAAAGATATACATTATTTATGTAATTTAAACTGTATTTACTTTGTGATATATTCAGTATTGAAAGCATCGGTTAAACATCATCGAGGATCTGGGTGTATAATCGCGCGTTTCGCATGCCTTTACTTTTATTAAATATTTTTTGGCATGTTTATGTTTAGCATAAGAAAATGACTGATAAATAATAAGTACCTTGTATTATAAAAGGAAGCTATGTTTTTATAATAACCCTTAAAACTTATGAAAATGTTTAGCCCCTGTGCCAATAATGACTCTTTCATAAGAAACTATACCATTGTTCACACGTAATATCCGACCTACAAATTGAAGATCCGTTGCTTCAATCCGGCAATACAGTCAAAAGTCGTTAATTCGGGCACCCATAATCCGGAATGATCTATAATCCAGACCTCAAAGCTACAAACGTTCTGCGCATGCGTCACGTTGACGCATGCCCATAGGCGTTTACGTGCGCGTGTAAGATTTTTACGGCTGCGAATATGCTTGTGCGCATGCTCATAAAACGTTTACGCATGCACGTTTAATGTATAACGGACGGTGTAAGCTAAGCTAAAATTATCTAATTCAGTTAATGTTGCAGATTGCGTTATTCCTTAATCTTCGAATTGGATCCGGCTTATTATTTTTTGCAGACTGTTAGAGCAATTTTGTAAAAGTAAGCTTAAACTTTCGATTATATCAAATAGAATTTCCGATATATATTTGTTAATATCTAAAGAATCTAAAGCGAAAGTATGTTTCGAAATCCGAAATCTATTTATCAATTTCACGCTGCTCGGCGGGGGAAACGCCGCGGCGCGCAATGAATTGGAAGTTGATCTGTCAGCACTCTCCTTATCTTCAGGGGAGATGTTTTTATTTTATTTGGCTTATAATTCCTTACCAAATGTAGTATTTCATCTCGATGAACTCCGTCTTTGATATGATTGAAAACAAGTTCCTCGTCATTATAATTCGCTTCCGATAGTGAAGAAAGTGACAGAGGTTATTGAAAACGAAAAAATTTCGATTGACAAATTAGTCGGTATTCTCGACACAGCAATTATAGGACTTGAACAGCGGCACTTTGCAACTAAACAAGAAATTATGTCTGTTTAATAGAATTAAAGAGAAAGCATTATCACATGAAACGAAGCAACTTAAACAACTTACATTGAAAGAAATGTTTAATAAAGTAAACAAATAAATATTAAGCTTTTTTTTTTTTTTTGTAAATTTTGATACCCTTTAGATCATAATTGTTCTTTATTTCATAAATTACGGTTTCATATTTTTAATTTTGTAATTTCTGCATGCCATCTTACCAGATTTAAACTGATGATCTATAATCCGGAATCGCCGAAGTCCCGACGAGTCCGGATTAACGACTTTTGACTGTAACACACTTAAATTCGTGTTTCTCTGTTTAAATAATTTAAGTGTTTCTAGAAGAGTTCGAAGACACTGTCTGGTGATACTGCTTAGAAATAATTTTGCTGAGCTTTCTTTATAAATGTATTTTAATTTTGAAAGCTCGGTCACAGAACTTCAGACTTTAGGTCAGTCAGACCTTCAGTGCTTACTAAATACTAATAAATACATGCAGATCATGTCAAAAGGAAGAAATAATTCCATTTCTCAAAAGAACGCTGTTAGTTCCCCCCGCCCCACGTGGAGATTCCTACGGAACAGCAAGGAAAGTTTACTGATTTTTTTGTCGTATGCCCCTAGGAATACCATTAATGTAAAAGATGCCCGTATGCCCCTTTGTTTTATTTTTCTGCATTTGCATTCTAAATTAGACTTTAACCACTCTGTAAAATGATATTCTATTGACATTACTTAATGTAAACTTTTGTCTAATTTTTATTTTAATGTAGAAAAGGTTGTCATTACAGTTGGTAATATATAAAATTTCATCCAATCAATGAGCATTTTATATATCTATATTAAAAGAATATTTTATGCATAATAATCGTGTTTAAATTTCCTGTATGTTGGGAAACGATTTTCTTTCATAGGAAATCATTTGTCACCACAGTGATTTGATAGGTTATCATTGTCTATGATGGCAAATGATTTCTTTAATTGATTTCCCTTCAAATGGCAGAATTTCTGCAAAATGTTTACAAAAAGAATTTCTCTTTACTTATTTAAAAGTAGTTTGTGCTATATTACGGCAAAGTACACTGGAGCTATCTGCCTAAGGGAAGGGATGCCTTCGTGGAGGACTTTCTAAGGGAAACTGGCTCGTATACACGTTACGCCCATGCAGCCAGATCGTTCGCGGGATTCGAACCTCGGACCGAACTACCAGTGTTCAGCGACTTTACCACTCGGCCGCTGGTGGGCCCTTTGGATTAATTAAATATTTAAACGTATTTAATATTTTAATTAGATGTATAATGAATTAACTCCTTTTACTTTATGTTAATCAGATTAAAATGTTCAAGATAGTGCTATAAATATTTTCGTTAACGCAGGTTTGGCTTTAAACGGTTCAGATTGTTATTTAATAACAAACAGATTTACTATGAAAATTAAGTTATTTAATTTTCCCGAAGGGCAACAGTCTCGAATGGAAAGCGAAAAAACACATGGGTTGAGTTAATTTTAAATGATTTTGACTGTATCGTTCAAGGTAAATCTCTTATATATATTATATAAATTTAAAAAATATTTTGCTGAAATAAAAACTCAGAAGAAATAGGAAAGAGCAGCTATTGCACGTTAAATTTTCATCAATATGAATGGCGTAATATCACATCTAAGCTTTCTTAATTATCTAATAGTTTTAATGATACATAAAGACAAATAGAAAATCATCTGAAATCGTGTCGTCATTCAGAACACGTGCATCGAACTTTGATTAGTTGCATAGTAATACATGACTGAAAACTTCACGTTTTCTATTCTGTTAATATATGATCTAGGAGTAATGATTATTCATAGTATTTCTATAGCTTAGTGGTATAGAAAATATTTTAAGAATAATAGTGGAATACCCATTTCGAATGCATGAGATTGTTATGTATCACCTGTATTTTTAAAATATGAAGAAAAACACGCAATTTAATAATTAGAATATATTTAATATTTTTAATTATATATATCATGAATTAAAAGTATTTTTATTTATATTAATCTGATTAAAAAGTAAAAAATCATGTTATAAATATCGTTTTCTAACATAGCTTTGCCTTTAAAAAGTTCATAGTGTTAGTCAATAACATACAGATTAAATATGAAAGGATAATATCTTTCGTTTTTCAAAATGCATGAAAACTGAAAAAAAAAAAAAAAAAAAAAAAAAAAAAAAAAAAACACATTGAGTTCATTATAAACTTGGTTCGCCATAAATGAGTTTGATTGTGTCGTACACAGTAAATCTCTTACTATATACATTATAAAAATCTGAAAAAAAAAAAAAAAAAAAAAAGCGCAAATAAAATCTCAGGCGAAATAGGAAAGAGCAGTTATTCTCCACTAAAATTTCATTGGTATGAATGACATAATATACTAATTCAGAAGTCAAACAACAATTAATATATATACCTTTTAAGATTTGTGACTTAGCTACTAATTGTAATGCTACAAAAAGACAAACGAAAAATCAAGCTTTACAATTATTTTTGTGTCAGAGCATTCAATAATTACACTTTAAAGAGTTTAGAAATAAACGTGAGTCAGCATTCTTTCAACTGACTATATGTCCGCTTAATATTCGTGAGAATTTTGATCTACATTCAGAATTCTCAGCAACACATAACATCCATTCGACATGATTGTAAGCCATGTGACATTATTCAAAGCAAGTGTATATTCTATTGGAACGAGTTCCTAGGAATGAAAAAAAAATGGCAACGTATTGTCTTTGATCTTCCGATTGCTCAATCGAATGCTGATCAGTTTCAGTCAAATCGCAAATTCTAAAGAAACGAAAACACGGGGTGCTAGAAACAGAGGGGTGTCTGTGGGCTTCGGAGCTGTGCAAAAATGCAAGAATCCGTTTAAACATCTAACTTTTGTGCGTTCAGTTTTACAGCCAGAAAATATAGTAAAATTGAATTCTCTCTATGTAATTTTGTACTATGAAAATGAATTATTAAGTGATAATTATCGCTCAAATAATTTCTCTTAAATGCACAGGGGTAGAAATAGACATATTTGATACATCAATAAATAAGTTTTGTGCTTCGAATGATGACATGAAGTATCTGAATATCTGAGAAATAGTCTTTACTAAAGTGGGTTCCAACTTCTTTATGTCTAAGGAACTTTTTTTCAAATTATAAATACATTGCGAGTGGCTGCTTTTTTGGTTAATTTTTTTAATGCCTAGTAACATTTAGCTATTTTTAATTTGGATCTAATGATTAAATGTGTGTTACATGTATGCGTGTGTATGTGTATGTATGTACACTGCGCGGAAAAAAAAAAGGATACTTCTATATCTAGCGTTCTACTAGGCCAGTTGACGAAATTCAAATTGCGTTTTTCATGATTCGAAAGCACGACTTAAGTATGTATTAGATTTATATATACCATCATTCTAACATAGGTATTTTGACGCTAAAATGCTGAATAACATATGTTTGTTATTCAGCATTTTTGCGTTTTTGAATGTTTTCTGAAATAACATACCAATTGTTTTCAATATTTCGATTCTACAACTCAAATTATGCCTAGATATTAAATTTTGTAAGATCTGGTGAAAAATTTAGGGATAAGTTCAAAAATTTATTTTGGCGTATTTTGTTGAGATTTTGCCAAGAATAACTTACTTGGAGAATTTCTTAATTTATAGCAACCTATTTTTCATTTCTTTTTTTGCATTGCAGAGAAGAAGGAAAAAAGTCATTGTTCATACTTTCAAATGATTTTAACAACGTGCTTAAGTACGTTTTTAGAAATACTATTTTATTGATTCCTGAGAAATTAAGGAATAAACAAAAATTGCCGCATAAATTACCTATTTGTTTTAATACCTTCAGTAAATTAAGTGTGTTGTGTGTCAATAATCAGACCAATTTTCAAATGTTTAGGTTTATTTTGAATTTGGTGATCAAGTCAAATTATGGCGTTTGTATCAAAACACCACACGTTATTTTTCCGAAAATTGTATAATTGTATAAAACCAAATGTTCTGAAAAAAAAAAAAAAAAAAGGAAAAAAGAAAACTATACAGCCTTTATGGTATATTTGATAGGTCGATTTTACTGGTATTATACGAATCCGAATGTACTGAAAAAAACTACTGCCTTTACGGTATATTTCATTCGTCACTTTTACGAATATTATACGCATTCTAAGAAACACTGAACATGAAGTTTATTAATTCAAAATATTTAGTGTATTTCTGGCACTTTACTTTGTTTTCCTTTTTCAACGAATGTGAAAAAAAAAAAAAAAAAAAAAAAAAAAAAAGGGGTATGCAAATATTTTTTTTTCCAACAACATTTTAATGTGCTATCAAAATTATTTTTGCGTTTTAATCCTCTGCACGTTTAAAATTAATTTTTCTCTGGTTAAAAACCTCTACCAAATTTGAAAACAATCTTGATATTTTATATAAATTTAAATTACTTTAATTATTATTCTAACATTCATGAGGCTAAAATTTTTCAATGAATTTTAACATGTGAGGTAAATTTTTATATACATTTGCAACAAAATATATTTTCTTTATCTTCAAAATAAGTTATTTATTTTTCTACATGAAATTTGCTATTTTTATTCATATCAACATTTACATTAACTTACACAATTTAATTTCTTTTATGAAAATCCCGTTACCCATTTAACTGAAATAAGCTGTGTATTAAATATGTGTACTTACTGTATTTGTTACAATATTCGCCTTATTTTATTAAGCAAATGTTGGCAATTAAATTGGAACAAAACTTCAGCGAATCTTATGTCGAGGAATAAAATAATACATCGGATTGTTAATTATAATCTTAAATTATAAGTTTAAGCCCATTAGATACGCATGAAAGTAATCTTTTAATTTATTTTCCTAAGTTTCTTTTCAAAGCGCTCTGAGAAAAATTACTATTTCTGTCCGCAAAATTTTACTTATCAGATGGCATATCACTCATTTTCGGGAGTTCTACGTTTTATTCTATAGCTGCTTGCGAATCGAAATGTTGGAAGTTCCTGCGTACTCTGACCTCGCTCGAAATAGCTATTATAAAAGAACCCAAATCTTTGGCTTTTAGAGACATAGTGGGGACAAATGCTCGCCTGCGGTCACTTTTTATACAAAAGATATTTTTTACGGGGTTCCTGGAACCAGGAGCTTTTTTATCCACTGCTAGCAATCAGGTCGTTATCAGTTTCTCAGTTTAACAACGGATTTCATTGGTGCAAGATTTCTGCTGCATTTCAGTTGAACTGAAATAAATGCACTTTCATACTTTCCTATCATTATACTTATTTAGGCATTTTATTATTACCTTAGAACTTCAATTATCTGGATTGTATGAAACTTAACTGTTTTCGTCTAAACCAACATGCTTGGTATTCGGTTTTAAAGAAAGAAAATTTCAAGTTTAAGCTTTATGATCTTTTATGAAATAAAATAAGTAAAAAATTTCTTTAAACGAAATTAGACAACACGAAAACGATTAAAAGAATTATTTGTATTTTGTTATAGTAAGGTTTTGTCATTAGTCCGAATGCTTGGTCCAGTCTAACCAGTTTGGAATTCTAATACAGTTTCGTTAGTTTTTATTATTTAACAGTTATTGCAGTTTTCGAACACCTGAAAAATAAAACTAATTTATAAATTAATTTCATGTGCATTTCTTTTTCAAGTATTACAGTTCATAATACTTAAAAACAACTTGAAATTTGGTACGTGTTAATTTATTTGGGATATGTTGACATAAATTTTATAATTTAAATAATTCATTGTGGTCACATGAGCATAATCCAAAATGCACAGCATTTGACGGCAAATTAAGAAACAACGCAATGTATATATATAAAAAAAGAAATCTGAAAGGTTCCAGATTTTAAATTACGCCCAAAGGGGCTTTTTTTTTTTTTTTTTTAAACATTTTCTCTGTTACCGTTACTTATTAAATATCACATTCCATAAAATTCAGCACTATTCATTAATATCACTTAAACCATAAAATTCAGCTCAAAAGCAATATCGCAAAATAGTTTTAAATTTAGAATATCTTTAGAATTTCCGATACAGAGTCTCGCGCGCTGGAGATAAAAATGTTTTTTCTGTACATAGTTGCCATTGTTCGCTTTGAAATACTTGAGTTTGTTAATCAAAAATTCGTTAAAGTTTTACAAAATACTAAATCAATAATAAAACAAATTCCAAATTTGGGATTTCAGATGCCCATATTTGCAGTAGGATTACGTCATTCAAAATTGGATGGCTCTAGATACCGTTGTTTTATCACAATGAAAGAAACATACATATATTCATGCAGATTTTTCATTATTTAATTTTACAAATATAATACAGGACTCTAACATTTGGTGGCAACAGTTTGAAAAGTGAACCGACATTTATAGGAATCCGATGTAAAATGCCAAAACGAAAGTAGTCCTACGGAAATCAAATCCTTTTGGACAAAAAAAAAAAAAAAAAAAAAAAAAAAAAATTCTGAAATGTTTCAGATTTTAAATTACGTCCAAAGGGGCGTTTTTTTAAAATTTTTTTTTCACATTCTTAGCACTTCAACCATAAAATTCAGTTCAAGGGCGATATCGCAAAATAGTTGCATATATTTAGGATATCTTTAGGATTTCCGATACAGAATCTCGCGCATTGGAGATAATTTTTTTTTTTTTTTTTTTTCCCTGTACAACGTTATCATTGCTCGCTTTGAAATCCTTGAGTTTGTTAATCAAAAATTCGTTAAAGTTTTACAAAATATGAAATCGATAATAAAACAAATTTCAAATTTGGGCTTCCACATGCCCATATTAGCAGTAGGACTACGTCATTCAAAATTCCATGGCTCCATGTACCGTTGTTTTATCACAATTCGAGAAATATCCATACATTTATGAAGATTTTTCATTATTTAATTTCTTCAAATATAATGCAGGACTCTAACATTTGGTGGCAACAGTTTGAAAAGTGAAACGGACATTTATAGTGAACCAATGCAAAATCGCAAAACGAAACAATAGTCCTTCAGGGACAAAGCGCCATTGGACTAAAAATAAGCAAACTGTTTTTTAAAAAATCTCATTCTTAAAAAGCTGATCAGCATTATATTGATATAGCGTAAAAAAAAAAAAAAAAAAAAAGCTTTAAAATTATAAGATGAAACTCAGACATACTTCGTATTCAATTAAGCCAGGCGATTCAAACAGATTAAAAGATGAAATTTCTCCACCAGCAGAAGCATTGTCTAAGTTTTTTCTCGGCGATAAGTTAATTCTTTTCCAATCCTGAAAAACAGAAATAATGAGAAGGATTAATTCAGACGTCTGTAAATTCTTTTATAAATATTTAAAAACTCAGTCATCAAATTTTGCTTGCCTATTCTTAACAACATTAATTTTCTAAAAACACTTCGGCTATATAAAGGAAGACTGAGGGATCACATAAAAATTATATTTCGTAATTTTACAAAATTGATTTTTCAAGATTAAAAATGCCAAAACATGAATATTTGCCTCATTGTTTGTAATTAAAAGTGTACGTCAATGATCAACGGAAAAGAAAGGCCATAAAATGACTTCTAAGGACATGGCGCACATTCAGAAGAAGTAGAATGCATCTAAAATACATTCATTAAAAATATCCTTAAAAGTAGTAAATGACACAAATGTTTTGTCAACTACAGGTTCTTTAATTTAAAATTTAAATAGATAATCAGTTGTAATAAGTTACCCGTTTATTTTATTTTGTATAATAACCTAACAATTTGCATCTTTCGGAGCAAAAGGTAATTCTGTTGTTAACACATGCATGCATGCATTTGTACATATGACTTAATTTCTGTTATTAATCAAGTATTAACTGAATGGTGAAAAGTTATTTGTTGCAATATCATAAAACTGAAAAATAAATAAACTGAACCCTTAGAAATATTAAATGAAAAAAATAAGTGATTGTAATATTAAATAAAGAAAATGCATTATCTCGTATAAAGAAATGCAATAAAAATAAATGAACACACATTCCCCGTAAACGAAGTTTGGAGTATTAATTTAAAAAAATATATTTAAAAAAAAAGGAAGGATAAATAAAATTCATGCCACATTTTATGGCAAAGGTAAGATCAGTTGTTTTATAGTAACTAAACAAAAATTCTTGAAATTATAATTATTTATTTAAAAGCTTTAATTAAAATTATCAAAAATGAACAAAATTAGAACCGTAAGCAATATTAGCAACAAAAAACATACCTCTAATGCATCCGTAAAGCTCGAAAAGCTGCACATCGTAAATGAAATTTTTTTTGGCCTGTACAATTTTGCTACCACGTGGGACACTATTTATCGAACGGTTTTAAGGATATAGGCACTTACTAAAAAGATTAATATGTTAAATAGTTCCTGGATATTTGAAGATTTACACTTTAAGAACAGTAACGCTTTTTCACAACACTAATGTGTAATTTCATATCATCACTAAGTAGCGTTTCCCTTTAGCAAACGGGTAACGCTTCACGCATGCGCAGTAGACATTTTTTCATATTGAGCATGGTAACATTCGTTGTTTGGTGACGAATATAGACTTCAGCTACGCATAGTCAACTGCGCAGGGCGATGTGTTCAATGTGTTTATGCCCAGGTATTTAACACAAATTGCTGTCCGTATGAAAACATTTTTAAATGATAATCATAGGTTAAACGATAACATTCAGTACTGTTTGAATTAAGAATCACTGTTTCAGGTAACTCTGATAAGCCTTAGATATGCTTCATTCTAATGCAGGGATTCCGGGGGGGGAATTTCCGCCTGGAGCCTAATTTCACAGTTCCGAAGGGGGGGTGAGGTCAGCCTTTTATTTATTTTTGTATTTAGATATAGTTCATAAAATAAAGCAATACTTTTATTCAAGTTTTGGTGTTTATGAATATTTCCTATAATTTTCTTTGCTTAATTTATAAAATACATTAAAAACCATCTAAATTTTAAAAATGCATATGAATTTGAGTTTGGGAAAGGAAGGGGGAATTGTGGTCTAGCGATGGTGAAAGGGGTGCATGGGTTGGTCATTTATAATTTATACGAGTTTCTTTCTTCTAGATTCTTATGGATAATGAGCCCAGTTAACGTAGCTTAGGGAAAACCGGAAAAGCAAAATTTATAAAAAATAAAGATTTATGCTTTAATCATTGATCGAAGTCAGAATTACGAAATTAGTAAAGCAGCATTATTAATTATCCACCGAACTGAGCGTCTTACAAAGATATTCAGTGAAGGTCCAGTTAATAAAATATTTTAAGACTTTAATCCAGTATAACGCTCATGGAAAGCTCTGGAGAGATGGGATTCAGACTACCACTTGTTTCTTAAGCAGATAACATTTGATTTTCATCAGTTCATAGTATAACTAATATTCTGAACTACTTCATTGCTGAAATGGAAAACTGGATTTATACAGAATGGAATTTTTGCAGGGAGTCGTCTAATAAGAAAAAATAGTTAATGAAAAATATAAAGTTAAACAAGAAGATGAATATTATAAATAATGTTGATGTAAATCAGGTACTGATTAATCATGGGCGTTTCCCAGCTTATTTTAATCATCTATAGAATAATGATAAATGCTTAATATGTTATAAGTTTGGGGGACCCCAGGCACTTCGTCGATGAATGTACACTTATCCGGAGTGCAAGATAGAAATATAGAAAGAATTTTAAGAAAGATTTTAAAAGGAACTATTCAAATTTGAATGATTTTGCAAAGACAATAATGAAAATTATAAATACGAACAAAGACATAATTGGAATTCGGCATTCAGATTTTGGACTTTATATGTTTTTTCTTATATATATTTTCTGGACAGTCCCCTTTTTTTGTTCATACGGCCGGTTTGTGCCTGTTAGGATGCTTGGGGCTGTGCCATTATAAAGATAATAATTCTGAACTACTATGTGAAAAAAATAGTATATCAGAATCAGTAGTAGTTTTAGTCCTCCACGAAGGCATCCCTCCTCTTAGGCAGATAGCCCTAGTGTGCTTTGCCATAATTAAATACACACCATACACCATATGTTCTAACTGCAGTTTCAAAAAAAAAATTCTTAGCATTAACACTTTCTTCGACATAATTATATCTTTTTTTAACCATTTTACGTTGTCAGTTATTGTCATATAAATGTATCTTTGAGAAATTACATTTTATGCAGAATTTTTTTTATTGTATTCAAACCGTATATAGAATGTATGAAATTTCATGCTATAAAGTTATAAGCCATAAAAAATTTATTTCAGTTTCCAACTTTATCGATATTTTATGTCAGAGAATCTGTCTACAGATTACAGCAATTACATAATATAAATTTTATTCAGTATATTTTAAAATATTTTTGCTGCTTCCCAGAATTTTGTAGTCACTTGGAGATTCAATCAAAATTTAAACTAGTTCGCATGTGAAAAGCTATTAATGCTCAACATACTGATCTGAAAAACCAGCTCGCTCTAAGTATATGAGGGAATTTATTTACTGTGGAGTTACGTAAACTTTAAGTATATGGGGAAATCGACGTTTTTCTCTTTTTACTCGTGTTTATGCTTTTGAATTGCTTTAAATTCTTGCTATAGGTTTCTGCGAGGTGCAATAATCAATTAACTTAACCTTATTTCACATTTATTTTCACAATTTTTTTTCATATTTATGTTATCACAAATTCTTTTCATATTTTGCATCAAAGAATCTCTCATCTTAAGCAAATATCTCCTGAGTGCTTTGTCAAAAGGAATTAATTTAAATTTTACTTCAATAAATTTTTATCTGATATTTCATCCTGTATTTACTTTTCTTTATAAGAAATTCGTGAAAAGAAAGGAATTGCAGATCTGTTGCTGTTGCTAATGCTCACTTGTCTAACCTATAGTAAGCCCAAACTCACGAAATTCTTCGTGGCAAGGAGCGCAAGTTTACGCCTGTCGTTGGCAACAGCCTTGAACACCTTACAGATGACAGTGTGATTTAGCTGAGTCCCCCCCCCCCCAATTTTGATCATGGAGGTAGGAAGTAAGATGGAGTCGCCCTAAACAAGTTTCTCCCGTACCCTGCTCTGAAGCACCGGCGATCCCTACGTGGTGACCAAAACATTGGGTCATTTACCATTGAGTTCAATGAGATTTGACGCATTCGGATGTAAATATTTTGTAATTACGTCGTAAATATACATATAAATGTATATATTTTCTTTTTCTACAACACTTCAGAGTCCTAAGTATGGGAAAACAACACATTTTTAAACAACATTTCATTCTGAACGGAATTAAATGCTATACTTTTCACAGGACAGTTTTCTCAGAATGGTTTAATTTGAATGAAATATTTTCACAAGTTTTCGTTAATTACATTAGAAAAAAAATTAAGGTAATTCGATTTTATTCGGTTAAGGTACAAAAATTAAGATCAAAGTTTATTGTATTATTAATATTAAAATTATGCATTATTTCTTTTCTATTTATAGAGCTTCTTCCTAAAATACTTTCTTAAATATGACATGATTTTTTGGCTTCTGAGGCATCTTTTAAATCGAAAAATGTAAGTCAATTTATAATTAATGCTCTATTCGGTTCATTTTAAATTAGAGAATTATTAGGAATTAGCGAAATACTTTTAATAGTACTTGACTTTCTCTGAACATTTTTGAAAGGGAATAAAATAAGTTTTTTTTTTAAAGTATTATTTAAAACTTGTAACTGAGTTATTATAAAATGTAAGGGGAATAATTCTTTTAATTATACTTATCAGATTTTTTTTTACCCTTCATTTCAACAATACATATTCCAAAACTCTTTATTACGTTCTTAAGTACGCATCTCATAGCATTTGCTTTACAATACCTTTTAACAGATTGCTTTCCAATACGAACAATTCTTGCTTAAATAGTTTTATAACGTATTTGTCAACAGGATTTCAATTTATGTTTACAATTCAATATTAAGGTTATTATATATTTAGATAACATTTATAATCATTATAAATTAGATACATTTAATAATTAGATTTCTTCACAGTACTTTCACAGTTGTTTATTAGTGAATAAATTCTTCATTTCAAATACATTTATAAATAATTTAATGAATATTTAAGTATTTTGTCAAAGACAGATACATGCTTTTTGCAAGCACATTTTTCTTAAAATCTATATTTTTGTAGTGCAACAGCTTAGAATTTTATAAAACAAATTCATAATCAAAATCGCTGTTGTTAGTTATCGAAAAATAACCAAGATGTGATTTTTTGCGTTAATGTCACTAAACTATACAAATTGCTGTTATCCATCACACTATGAATGTTTCTTTCATGCGAAAGTGTCCCTTTTTCGATTTCTATGGAACTGTCGTGTGTCGAAATACTATCAGAATCTTGTCAAGCGAGCTTCTGAATGTAAACAAAGAACACCCCATCTGGTGACCCAAGCTTCAAAGCAGTGCTTCACTTTTAGCGCGGGTTGGCCCCTCCTCCCTTTCCTACCTCCATGATTTTGATGAAGAGCACCGGGGGGGGGGGCAGACGGGCCCGAGGGTCTTCTATCCCTGTTCCCCTACCAACGACCTCTCGAGAGGACTTTCGGCTCCTTCGTGGAATTAAAATCATATAACGGGCAGTCCTTCATATTGCAACTGTAGCTTTTGCCATCTTCTGTGCGTTAGTAGGTTTTGGTTGAAAATACTTTCTCAAATCATCACACATAAATTTGCAAAGCAGTCCTTAATGCATGAGCTAATCCTTAATTAATATTCTCATGCAGTTTTATGACTTTAGAATAATAGTCTAAAAATCATATGAATATTCATGAAATTAGAAATACTTGTAAGTCTTAGCATTAGCATATTGATTAAATTTGAAAGGAAAAAAAAAAAAAAAAATCTGAAATGTTTCAGATTTTAAATTACGTCCAAAGGGGCGTTTTTTTTAACGATTTGAGTGTTACCTTTATTTATTAAATATCATGTTCTTTGCACTTAAACCATAAAATTCAGTTCAAGAGCAATATCGCAAAATAATGTTAAATTAAGCATATCTTTAGAATTTCCGATATACACAGTCTCGCGAGCTGGAGATAAAAGTATTTTTTTTTTCTATATAACGTTGCCATTTCTCGCTTTTAAAGCATTGAGTTTGTAAATCAAAAATTCGTTAAAGTTTTACAAAATATAAAATCTATAATAAAACAAATTCCAAATTTGGGATTTCAGATGCCCATATTCGCAGTAGGATTTCGTCATTCAAAATTCGATGGCTCTATGTACCATTGTTTTATCACAATGCGAGAAATAGACAATCATTTATGCAGATTTTTCATTATTTAATTTCTTCAAATATAATGCAGGACTCTAACATTTTGTGGCAACAGTTTGAAAAGTGAACCGACGTTTATGAGTCCGACGCAAAATCGCAAAACGAAAACAATAGTCCTTCAGGGACAAAGGCCCTTTAGACTTAAAAAAAAAAAAAAAAACTGAAACGTTTTATAATTTAAATTACGTATAAAGGGGGGTATTTTTAACATTTTGTGTGTTAGCTTTTTTTAATAAATATCATGTTCTTCGCACTGACCATAAAATTCAGTTCAAGAGCAATATCGGAAAATAATTTTAAATTCATCATCGGATACAGTATCACGCGTTGAAGATAAAAATGTTTTTTCTGTATAACGTTGCCATTGCTCGCTTTGAAATCCTAGAGTTTCTTAATCAAATCCCTAATATTTGTACATTTATTTACTCATGTAAGTCTTTCCCTAACATTGAATATTCGAGATCCCAAGTAAGTTCCGCCCTTAAGATGTGGCTCTATTGCCATTCGTCGTGGGGTTGGGCGAATTGGAAAGTTGTTTTTCGCATTATCAGTGATGTTTTCAAAATGTCAATTGCATGAGATAGCGTTTGCTAGTTTCATCCAGGGAAATTATTTCCTTTAAGAAATTTTTGTGAGAAATGTATTCCAAACCTGCCTATGTAGTTTTCTGCTTTATTATATTTATCTTAGATATGGCCTTGAAAATAATCAGTACAGATAAATGATACAGTTTTGTAAAGTCATTAGCAAACTGAAAATAATTGTAAATTTTATCAGTAATATTTAATTAAATAGTAAGAATATTTTAGAGCTCATAACACTGAATTCTCAGAAATGTTTTGTTTATTAAAGAGTAATATATTTTTATTTTTTGTTTCAAATCAAATGAATTTCCTAATACCTTAACAAAATGTGTGACGCTCTCTCTAAAAATTTACTAAATGTCAGCTGGGAATATTTTCTTCGGCAATGTACTTAGGAAATTCATCTCAATACACAGGCCTAGTTTTAATATTTGTATATCTCACTACACTCTGTGATTTTGTACTCGGTTATATTTATAAGTACCATTATAAGGCGTTTTCAGAATTAAAATTATATTACGGCATTCTGTACGGCAATGTTTTCTTATTTGTTTAGAATTCCTCTAGTAATTGTGCGGATAATATCACTACACGCTATTAGCTCAGCCGGGTAACTGTTCTTGGAATTTGTGCAAATTTTCCTCTTTTTCCAAGATTTAAAACATGACTACTCCTACTACACTTTCCCCAAGAGTCTTTTCATAATAATACGATTTGGATAGTTTCGTTGATAAAGTTCCCAAAATATCCTGGAGAAACTTGACTCACATCTAATTAAATAGTAATTGGTTACAAGGTTAAATTTGGTTTACTGAATGAGTTTAATGTTGCGTTCATTTATAACAAAACTAATGTTGCATAATCTTGAATCTAAGGAAATTATACATTCTGAAAAGGATCCAGAATGGGGAATAAGGCCCATTAATTATTCCCTATTTTCCACTGAATTGCGTAATTCATCGGAAAGATATTTTTGTTGGCCAGCTTGGGCTGATTATTCATTGAGAAATATTAATAACCGTGCATACATAACTAGTGACGATGAAGCTTTATTTTAAACATGATTTTCTAGCGAGAATTTCACAGAAGTTTAATGAGATATTTTTGATTGCTATTTTTTAAACGGGAGGTTTTGCTAATTGCTTTTTCCGCTCAAAAGTTTTTATTAGCTTTGATGAAAACATTTCTTCATACCTTAATTTCTGAATTACATCGGATGTGTAGATCTAGATACTTTATTTTTCCTATTAACATTTATACAACTTTATCTGCGATTTCAGTTTGCTTTTAAAATTCATCTTTTTAAAAAATTACTTCAACGATTTCGTTCTGTATGAATGTTGGAGAATTTCGGAGTTTAGGCTTAACTTCAAAACACTATACTCACTTCACCATAAAATACAGAGAATTCTGACCCATGTTTCCGAAGTCTAGGATTCGCTATTGATAGTTTCTATGTACCCTGCTTCTTTAAAATATACGTTTTATTTGAGAAGGTGTTTTCAAAGCTAATAAAAACTTTTGAGTGGAAAAAGACACACTTCTTTAATTGCTATTATGTAATGAACCTGGGGAGAAGGAAAATGTTACTTGAACACTCCTCTGTGAATGTTTTTAAATCTTGCGTCAGTATTTGAAGAAAAAAATCTGATGTGTACACCACATGAATTCCTTGTACGGAATATTAAATTATGCGCATTTTTGATTACGCGTGATCCAATAAGTTTATTGGAAATAAATGCAATACGTTTATTGGAAATTTATTTCATCATTAGCGCATAAACCACAATAAAATAAATGCACTCTTTAAAATTCACTATATTTGTTTACGATAGCGACACTCTGGCCCTAGGTTCGGTTAACATTAAAAAAATGTCATTCATTTTTTAACTCAGAATGCACAAAATTTATATCATCTTAAGAATTATCTAATCGTTGCCACATATTCTATTCAAATACTATAATAAATATAAAACGACGTATCAAAGAAATTAAGCAAACAACAACAAAAAGTTTTTCATATGACGATTTAGTATTTCTCATTCAATTAATTTAACTTTGCGACAAGGCAAAAATATATAAAAACTCAAAATATCTGTATTGAAAATTATGAAGTAAATCTTAAAGACTTATTTTCTCGAATAATCCAGAATGGATTAAGCATAATTTAATTCACAATAATAAAGAAGGCGTTTACTTAAATACTCTAACAGTGAAGAATTATCAAAATTAAGTGAGAAATATAATGAAATTAAAAAAAAAAAAAAAAGTGCTTACTTTATTATCCATATAGCGAAAATAATCTTCAGCCTATTCACAAGTTTAGGCAAATTGCAAGTTAGTTCTGATTGCAAAAATTGAATTAATCTAGGACCCTATAGAGTGAGAAATGTAGGCACTTTCACCAACAGTGTCTTAGTAGACTGACCAATAGTGTCTTAGTATAGTGATGACCTTGTACAGTATCAGAACATGTGTTTACCATTGAATGTTTAAGAACTTTATTGTTCCTTCCCAGGTGCGTGCCTCGGAGGAAAAAATGGATGCAATATCGGTGTGGGGGAATGAATACATTCATTCTGGACTCCGATTATTATCGCAAAAAATTCGTTTCCCCTTAAACGAGATATTATCATTTTCTAAGAACTAAAGCTAATTTTTAAACGCACTTCTACATTGTCTGTAAAAATATCCAGCTTGATTAAAACAACTCAGAAATTAATAAATGTTATTGTCTTAAATAGCAGCACAATATCATATAATTGATAAACTGTTCTTTCATAGAACGAAACATTTTACTAATTTCATTGACTATGTATAGAAAATAACAGGAAAATATAGAACTATCATATTTTTCATAGTAAGTTATAATAATTAAGAGTAGAATTTTTCTTAAAATACGTATTTTGTAGTTATGTAATTTAATTAATTGCATTGCGATTATATTTCCAACGAAAGGTATTTAGGGCAATTTGTAGTCAGAGAAATTCATGGTTATTGTTCCTGATTCAAAGAACACAAGCCGCCTACGAAATTGAAATTTTTACGTTTAGAAAAACCCAGGACTTAAAAGAGAAGGGCTAGCTCATAGAGCGTTTCCCCCTGAAACAGGCAGTGGGGAGTGATGACGTAGCAATGATGCCACTGAGCGCGGAGATGCAATTGACAACATAGAAATTAGCGTTTTAAATTTGAAGAACCAGCGTTTAAAATGAGCTGTGTGTGAAAGATAGCCATAATTTGGAAGAGACAATGTTACTGCAGTATGCATTTTACACTGAACATTAAAAAATTTAATAGTACTTACTCAATTTTAAAATAATAGATAAAATGCGCTACTCTTAGTATAAAATTCCTTTTTTTTTTAATTTTTTTATTTGCAGGAATTTTTTTTTAAATGCCTGTTTGTTTCTAATCATTTCTTTATCTGCATGTTAACTAAGGGAACTTTACTACTGCTTCTAAGATAACTATAATAACAGCTATTTAAAATTAATCAAAAAACAACCTTAAATTGGCATAGTTTTAAACATGTATGGTTATATATGGCAAAATTTCTGCTAATCTAAGTTTGAGTTTCAGTCTGATTGTAAATTTTACATTGGCATATTTTTCTCCCGATTCTATATAATAACATATATTTTTTTAAATAATTTTGTAACTTAGGCTTACATCAATATTTCATTTAAATAAATACGTGTAAGATTGTTATTTTAATTTAGACAAAACAACTTTACTCACAGTACCTAAAAAAAATATTTAATTTTTCAAAAGTGGGGGTTTAGGGGGCAGGTGTTCTTATGCCAATTACTTTAATGTTATGCTTTATATATATTTTATCTAGAATGCTAAGCTAGCACAAAATCGAATCAATAATAACAGAGGATACAATAAAAATAACTGTAACAATAACTTAACAGAATTAGTTCTCATTTGAAATATGCTTTACGCTATTAACTTCTAAAATGTCATCTAGAAATATTTCAAATCAAAACATATTATATAATGCTTTTTTGTACAGTCGCAATGCTGTTGAAACATTATTTATTGGCTGCCACATTCAAAGCAATCCATTTTTTTTGCCTTTTGGGTTGCTTCTCTTTGGGAAAAAACATATGCATTTCTATTTAAAAAATGTATTCTAATAAAAGTTCGCACTCTGCAAAATAAACGAATTGCTTCTCTATTAACCTCAGGATAATGTTTCTCCAGTTTATTAATTAAAGAGCCAATTACATGCTTCCCTTTATAGTAAGTTGTACCATGAACTGCACAAAATACGTGTTCGAACTCATAAACTGTATTCATCCATGAATGAGAAGCTGTAGTCAAACCTCCTAAGGACAATAATTTAATCCATTCTGAATTAAATGTTGGTTAATCAGCACTATTTTTAGACATTGTTCCCAATGATGGATCTTTGTCTCGCACACGATAGGCAATATAACCTGCAACATATGTTAATGCTTCTTTTTCGGCGGTCGAAAATTGTCTGTCGGAATTCAATTCTAATTTCCAAGCCATAGGAGAAGGTTCCTCTATGAATGTTTCCAAACCCCTTTCAAGTATTTCTGATGATAAATATGAATCAATATTTCTGCTTTCTTTAGTCATGCATACTTTTGAAGATAAATTTGGCAGCTTATTAGCGAGTATTAATTGCTTTAAGCGGCGTATAACTTCACTAGGTGATGGATGGTCATTAAACCTACCAAGCCCTGGAATCTGACTAAAGAGACTTTCAAGTTCATCCTGAGTTAATCTAGAGGTTAAAATATACTTGGCATCATACGATGATTTCAAATCCTGGTGTAGGCCAAAAGGAGAATTTATTGAAATTATTATTCCTTTTTGGAAAGGCAGTAAGTTAGCTTTTCCCTGAACTCTTAATCCACCAATGACTTTCTTCATTAATTCCAAAACTTGAATTTGTTTTTCATGATGTTCATTTTATCCAAATGCTGCTTTAAGTATTTTATCTGAAGGAGGGTATGGCTTGGTACTATTCATAATATCGAAAAAATTGTCGATTAACTCAAAGAAGTCGGATGCTTTTTGATTTCCTGTGAGGTGGAGTATATCTTTTGTGGTATTTCTTGAAAATAATGTTTTCGCTGGAGCGACTTTTTGTCTCTCGTTTCCCTTGACTATTAAATAATTTGGTTTTAGTTTGTGACACAATTTAATTTCTCCTGAATCTTAATTTAAAACCTCTTTAATAATATCAACTTTTAAAACAGTTCCATCTTCTAAAACAAATCCTTTATCTAAAAAGTGGTTTCTCAGTAATTTGAGGCAGTGCGCTAAATCTGCAAAAACCCATATTTTTTTCGTTTGCAATACTGGATTTGGAAAGTGAGAACTATTAATCAAATCTGTAACTCTTTCCACAAAGTACTAGATCCTCCTAAATCAGACACTATTGCTTTCATTTCTTACTCCAGATGATTGAATATGTCTTATGAGTGAAAAAAGAAGTTCTTTCTTCATTGGAGTGTTAAAATAAAAAAATATTGGTTTTTTCCACTGCGAAATGAGACCTCTGATTAAAACAAACTGCACTTTTTGAAAAGGACCGAGAATTTGGTCCAGTTTAGAGTCACAGCAGAGTTTAGAATGTATGTGCATTTCTTCGAAACTGAGAACGCATATTTTTTCTACAGAATTCAAATATTCGCATCTTTCCTTCATTACAGCAAGAACATCACTCTGAATTCCTGGACTACATGAAAATTTAGCGCACCATATCTTTAATGTGCTAGTGCTAGGTAAAGGAATTCCCCTTTTAGTCAGTTTTCCAAAAGGAAAACTGACTAAAACTACATATATATATATATACAGAAATTATTTTAAATATTTGCATTATTAGTAAACAAATATGTATGATTAAAATTAATTTGGGATATGCGACCTCCAGAAAATCGTCTCGCAACTGAATGAAACTACAGTTTTAAACTCGCGAAATCAGAGCAGGGTCGCCGCTTTTTCAGATGGCCCAGACTTTCCTTTTACTATCGATAAGCAGACTCTTTTGATCGATAATGAAATGGCCGTTGTTTATCGATTATTTCCTTAATGTTTTGGATTCGTGTATGAACTTTGTCAGGAGGAAAATGAATATCGCGAAACCTTGCAATTTAAAGGAATACTTTGCAGACACGAAGTAGAAACTTAAAAAAATTTGCTTACTACTATAGAAAATCACTCGATGTAAGAATATCTCATGAAGTATGCTATGTATGATACGAGTTATGAAAGTAAATGTAGAGATAATGTATGTATGTGTGTGAAGTAAATAAAATCCTCTAGAACGTAAACACTTTATTTGGTTAACTAGTTGAAAGTTACGAAATTTTGTTCTATTTGTTCTTAAGTACTTATCAACATAAATTTTTATTAATTTTATTGCCTAAGATCTTGTTGATGTTTAAAGATCTGGTCCAAGTTAAAAAAAAGTTTATAGACGTTCATATTCATTAATTTTGTTGCATAACGTGTAATAGAGTTCTGTTTGATTTTTATTTGGTTTCATTGTCAGCTATTGCAAGCTTTTTTTAAAATAGCTCATTCTTTACAAAACATTCCATACTATAATAAACATTAAAGAAGGTGTACTGTGTTAGATTTGAAAATTTTTATTATTATTTCTTCACAAACTCAACAATTGCCTCACTACTGTATTTTTTATCCTGTCTTATTGTATAAATGCAATCTGTTGATTTGAAATATAATAATTTAACAGTCAGTGTGTAAAGAAAATTCATTCTTTAGTTTTATCAGGAACAACGTTTTTCAAAATAATCTTATAATTAAACATAACCAATTCAAAAAAATATTCCGTTTTATTTTAAGTTAATAGTTCATCATAAAATTACATGCATTGAAATACCAGGAAGTTATAATAATGAAGATATTGACACTTTCAGAAAAATGGAAAGTTTTCTGAAATGTATTTATTTCTTTAGTGATGTTGTAGGGATTTATATTTATTTTAACTAGCATTTATTTTAAGTTTAAACTATCTTTCCTGTCAAGCCTTACTTTCCCCTGGAATTGCCGATGCCAGAGTATGTAAATTTTAGTAGAACGCGCAAAGTATTCAAATTATCAGCGGAAGTAATCTGAGTTAAATAGAAGGGAAACGATTTCGAATGTGTGCTTTCTTGCTTCACGAGTGTGGAGGTTGCTAGGTAGAAAGTTAAGAGCCGCGCGTTTCGGCCAGTTTGCTTACCTCGGCAGATAGTTGAATCTTTCAACTTAATATTCAGAAGTTTGCTGAAATATCAGCGGTATCTTAGAACGCGGTTAGGTTATTTACGTTTAGAGAGCCTCGTAGGTAGTAACTTGTTATTATTCATTTTTAGTTTCTTATTTTTATTTTACCGCCGGGTCGGCGTAGTTTGTGAGCGTCAAGAGCACGCATCTGTAATTTCTAAAGTTGAAAAAAAAAAAGGAATTTAAACCTTTCTCAAGACTTTGTGTACTTTCCAGTTCATAGCGGTCACCACTATTGTTGCCTGCAGGTTGGGGTCGCGCAACAATACATTGGCGCCCGAACACTTGTCGAACTGAAATGGCCGAAAACTGGATGGAAGTTTCTGGACAACAACAAGAAATGGCAAACCAATTTGAAGGATTTGGATACCTGGTCCAGAGCGTCAATCAAGCCAAACGTCAATTTCGACGGACAAAATTCGGTGGCGATATTTCTAGAAGCCCTCGAAAATCATTTCCAGCTCTACCCTGTGCCGGAAAGACAAAAAGTTGCCATTGCCACATCTGCACTAAGAGGACAGGCCTCACTATGGTGGAAGCATATAGGTAAATTTTTATTAGGGGAATTCGGAGGCCAAACATATACATTTGAAAATTTCAAAAAATCGTTATTAAAGGCCTTCCCCATAGTGAAAGACCGAGCAAAGCTAGAAGCCGAACTATATAGTTTTTATCAACGGAATATGGAAGAGTTGACGGACTTTATTCTGCGAAAAATTAAGCTGACGAATATGCTGTATGGGAAGAAACCCGACGCGGAGATTATTGAAATAATCTTACCAAGATTGCTACCTGCTGTTCAAGATTACTTCGAAATTAGAAACCCAAGCACATTGCAGGAACTCTTTGAATTGGTGGTCAAGTTCCAAAATCACAGAATAGCGGAAAAAGCTAGAGGGGCATCGTATTCTCAAAGTATCCGAAGGCAATCTTCAAATGAGCAGACCAGAAACTCAAATCTGGGGCAAAGAGCTATCAAGCTAACTCATCGAAGCACGAAGGTCAAAGCCCAAAAAGGAAATTTGAAAACAACCGTCCGCGTACCCAGAAGGCATAAGTTGAAAGGAAAGCTTTAAACGAGTAGAGGTTTCTGTAAAAGCGAGTGTCCAGACCCCGGAAGTTTCGAAAAAACCCTCAAGAAGATACTTAAATACGGTCATCGTAAAAAACTCACAATTACCGATTATACAAGTCCTGGTTGGCGATGTACCAGTAGAAGCCCTCGTCGATACAGGAGCAGAAGGTAATTTTATGAGTGATATTTTTTTAAGAAGAATTTCAATAGGTTACGATTATTTAAAAATAAAAACTCATAAATCATAGCAGCGCAAGGACAAACTTGTCAATGTATTGGAAAATTATCCTTAAAAATACAGGTTCAAAACGAAAGCCTTAAAGTATTAATTTTTGTAGTAAAAAACTTGCAAAGTCCACTTATTTTAGGTATGGAGTTTTTAAAAGCCGCGAAGGCCAAACTGAATTTTCAGGAAAGTTTTATTGTGCTGGAGATGGATCGGAGGGCGGTGGAGCCAGTGGAACAACCGCAAGTCGACCTTAGCCATTTGAATGACCATGAAAGCCAAGCCATCCAGCAAGTGGTGAGTACTTTTTCAAACTTGTTTTCAGAACGGCCTGGTAGTTGTCAAATTGTTACGCATGATATACAGTTAACCGCCGACAAACCCTGTAGGACTAAATCTTACCGCTATGATAAACAGAAAGAATAAATCATCGAAGAACACATTCAGGAAATGTTAAATAACCAAATAATAACGCCCATAAATAGTGAGTACGCGAGTCCAGTCGTACTATGTAGGAAAAAGAACGAGTTTCCTCCTTCGGATAAAAGGGCTTGGAGGTTTGCTATCGATTACAGAAAACTTAATAGTGTTACTAAATCCCCAGTTTACCCTTTGCCGGTTATAGAGGAAATTATTAGAAAGATTAAGTCTACGAGAGACATGACTACGTTGGACTTAACGTCAGTCTACTATCAAATAGCTGTGAGACCCGAAGACATACATAAAACCGCGTTTATAACAAAATCGGGCACTTATGCATTTTTACGCATGCCCTTTGGGTTGTGTGGGGCCCCGTCAACATTCCAGAGAGCTATGGACATTGTTCTAAAGCCTGTCCTAGGAAAATCGACTTTAATCTATCTAGATGATATAATTATAACGAGTAGTACGCTGGAACAACATATTAAAGACCTAGAAGAAGTTTTTAAATTATTAAAAGAGGCCGGTCTTACAATTAACCCCTCAAAATGCAAGTTCGCAACTAAAGAACTTAAATATCTGGGTTATAAAATTTCGCAAAAGGGTATAGAAACTCAAGATTCAAAAATAAAAGCCATCAAGAATTTCCCACCTCCCAACACCGCCAAGAAACTTTCTTCTTTCCTTGGGTTATGTTCTTATTATCGGTCATTCATAAAAGATTTTGCTAATATTGTTGAACCCTTGTTAGTAATTAAAAGAAAGAAAAGTAAATTCACGTGGACAGCAGAAGCAAATACTGCTTTTGAAAGGTTAAAAGAAGCGCTCATCAATGCCCCTGTTTTGAAATTCCCGGAGGGGGACGAAAACCTGGAAATTGCAGCAGATGCGTCAGACAATGCTGTAGGTGCTGTTCTCATGCAAAATGGCTATCCTTTGGCATTTTTTAGTGAAACGTTGAACCCTACACAAAGGAATTATACAGCTACAGAGAGAGAAACATTAGCCATATTAATGGCTGTACACAAATTTCGAGTTTATTTCGGCAAAGCGCCAGTAACAGTCTTTTCGGATCATGCGGCTGTTGGTAGACTTTACTCGGGGGAAAACCTAACGCCCAGGTTAATAAGATGGGCTTTAAAACTTCAAGAATATAATCTCATAATTAAATAGAAACCGGGTAAGGAAAATAATGTAGCTGACGCACTTTCTCGTATAAAACTGGACGATGAAGGAAATGAACTCAAATGCGCTGTGTTGACTTCAAAAATTTTAGATTCTAGAGAAACAATTATTGCTGAATTGAAAGCTGATCCTGAATTTGGAAGTATCTATGCATATTTGAAAGACCCCGAAAGCTTTGAGCACACAGATATCGATGCGATAAGAAATAGAGCAGAAAACTATGAAATAATAGATAATTTATTATTTTATACGAAAACAACAAACGAAAATCTCGAGTACAAACCAGTCATCCCAGCCTCGCTTCGATTAAGCATTTGGAAGGAATTACACGACGCGAAAACAGCGGGTCATTTAGGGGTCAGAAAGACTTTAAAAGGGTACTCGAGGCGGTATATTTCCCACAATTATACAAAATAGTAACTGCGTATGTCAGGTCCTGCAATCAATGTCAGTTAATAAATGATATTAATTACAGCCCGGGCCGGGTACTTAAATAGCATTCGCGCTACATTTCCGAATGAAATTTTAGGCATAGATCTTCTTGGTCCTTTCCCCCAGAGTGGGTTAAATAAAAATCGTTTTCTTTTAGTAATTGTAGATCATTTTTCAAAATGGACAGAAATTGTTCCACTTAAACGCGCGTCAGCCAAAACAGTCGCAGATGCATTCTTACACAGATACATTTTAAAATACGGTGCACCGATAAAAGTCATTAGCGATAACGGTAAACAATTCGTTAGCCAAATATTTGAAAACATTTTCACTGGACTTGGCTTACGCCATATCAAAATGGTTCCGTATAGACCACTGGCAAACATCGCAGAAAGAGTTAATAAAAATATTGTAAAAATAATTCGAAGTTATGTTAGCACACATCACAAGCGCTGGGATGGCTACATAAATGAGTTAGCTTATGCTTTAAGAACAGCAAATCACGATACTACGGGAAAAACCCCAGCAGAATTATTTTTAGGACGGAAGTTAATTACACCACTAGATAAATTATTCTTTGTGCAACAATGAGAGCAAGATTTCAAACAAAAAGATGTGCAAAAACTCATTGACCAGGCGGTTAAAAGCTCGGATACGGCAAGAAATAGACAAAAATTATACTATGATAGAAAACGCCGTGAAGCAGATTTTAAAGTTGGGGATAAAGTGTTGAAGCGGAAATTTTCTTTATCAAGTGCCCCAGACAATTTTACTGCAAAGTTAGCTCCAAAATTTGAAGGCCCTTATGTAATTCAGGAAATCAAGGGAGTCGTATTGTACCTTAAGAACGAGAGAGGAGAAATCTGTAAAGCAAGTCCCGATCAGGTGAAAAAATATTATAAGCAAAATGATTTTGAAATCCTTAAAAGTTTCTTGCAGGACTCAAGCGTAAAAGAAGTGGAAGGTCAAGACGCAACGTCACCCGCTCAACAACCCAAGAAGCAAAGAACTGAAGAGAAACCTAGCCCTTCTACAAGTCATGCGACGGTACCGAAAAGAAGAAATGAAAACGTTCAGAATCCAGCATTTAAGAAATACAAGAAAGCAACGCCGCAGTGTAAAGAATCTTTAAAGAGGAAAAGACCAGTTACAACGTATCGCAGTAGAAATTCTGCATTGAGGAAAACACTTCCAGGGCCAGATAGTCAGGAGCAAACAAGGCCGCCGTTCCCGAGAACGAAAAGGCAGCAGGAGGAACGAAAAGACCACCACCAACAGAAGAAATTCAAGCACGATTCCAACCGGAGGACGCCAAGACCAGCCGTCCAGGGGCAAAACGGAAAAGACAGCAACCCGACGACTACCACTCCAAAAGGCCGGCATTCAGAGGGCGAAAAAGAAAAATCAACATGGACGAAATTCGAAGGACACAAAGGAGACGACTGACTTCGATGAATTCCATATCGTGGGAGCAGTTCTGCCAGAAGAGGATGTCGGAGTTCCAATCATCGAAAACTCAAAGATAAGTTAAAATCTTCTATAAAATTTTTCTTTTGTTCCGAAATGTTATGCGTAAATACGAAGTTCTATGTTTTGACAGAAGTCAATTTGTCTCGGTTGAGACTTAGTTTTGTTTTACTTTATTTAGCTAAGGCAAAAGTATTATTTTCCTAAAGTATAAAATCTAAGAACAAGCAGTTTCTGTTGGTCGAAAGACTAATTCTGTTATGTTAAAGCCAAAATTTGGCCGAAGATAAAAATAACTTCGTATTCTTGTATTAATAAGAAATTTAGTTTCAGTGCCGCCAGCTTGACGAAGAATGCGTGAAGTAAAAATTTATTTTTCTCTTAATCAATTTATGGTAAATTGTAAAAATCATATGGATTAGAATTTTGTAAATATACGTAAATATTTGAAAGTTATGTAAAAGTAGAATTTAGTCTAGAAGCATAAAATTTTAGATGCTAAAAGTAAATGCTCAAAAGAAATGAATTCAAATTTAAGTATTAAACTGTAGATAAAATCATGCTTTAGAGCGAAAGCCTGCATGTCTAAAGATCAATGAGGGGGAATTAAAATGAATGTGTTTTGTAGGGTTCTCCACCTACACTTGAATTTTAAGAATGTTAAAATAGCTCATCGAGTTTTAGAATGTCGAGTAAGGTGTGTCTATTTGGTCGTTGAATTCTAACAAAATCATTGTGGTTAGGGAAGTGTTGCAATACTAAAACACGAATATTCCTGTTTGACACCACACATGGTGGAGAGCCAGGGTAAAGTTAAATTCATGTTTGAATACTTGAATGAATGTGAATTAAGCAGTAACTAAGGAAAATAAATCTATCAAAAACAAAAACTTATTAAGTGTCAAGAAAGTGTAAATTATAATGTATTTAGAAAGATACTGATACTTATTCCTTCCAGATGCTGGAAGGAAGAGAACAGATTGATTGCTGAAGTCCAGGAAAGGTTGCTGTAAGAAGAGAGGGTAAAATAATTGTCTACAGAAATTTATTCTAACTTTTGTGAGAAAACAGTTTTTTTTATGTAAACGAGGCTCTTAAATTTTAGTTCAGAATTGTGGAAACTTTTCAACAGGTCGTTTCTAGTACCTGCTTCCAAGTTTACCAAATTCTGTCAGCGGCAAATGTAGGGTTTATATTTATTTTAACTAACATTTATTTTAAGTTTAAACTATCTTTCCTGTTAAGTCTTACTTTTCCCTGGAATTGCCAATGCCAGAGTAAGTAGAACGCGCAAAGTATTCAAATTATCAGCCGAAGTAATCTGAGTTAAATAGAAGGGAAACGAGTTCGAATGTGTGCTTTCTTGCTTCCCGAGTGTGGAGGTTGCTAAGCAGAAAGTTAAGAACCGCGCGTTTCGGCCTGTGTGCTTGCCTCGGCCGATAGTTGAATCTTTCAACTTTATATTCAGAAGTTTACTGAAATATCAGCGGTATCTTAGAACGCGGTTAGGTTAGTTACGTTTACAGAGCCTTGTAGGTAGTAACTTGTTAATATTCATTTCTAGTTTCTTATTTTTATTTTACCGCCGGGTCGGCGTAGTTTGTGAGCGTCAAGAGCACGCATCTGTAATTTCTAAAGTTGAAAAAAAAAAAGGAATTTAAACCTTTCTCAAGACTTTGTGTACTTTCCAGTTCATAGCGGTCACCACTATTGTTGCCTGCAGGTTGGGGTCGCGCAACAATACATTGGCGCCCGAACACTTGTCGAACTGAAATGGCCGAAAAGTGGATGGAAGTTTCTGGACAACAACAAGAAATGGCAAACCAATTTGAAGGATTTGGATACCTGGTCCAGAGCGTCAATCAAGCCAAACGTCAATTTCGACGGAAAAAATTCGGTGGCGATATTTCTAGAAGCCCTCGAAAATCATTTCCAGCTCTACCCTGTGCCGGAAAGACAAAAAGTTGCCATTGCCACATCTGCACTAAGAGGACAGGCCTCACTATGGTGGAAGCATATAGGTAAATTTTTATTAGGGGAATTCGGAGGCCAAACATATACATTTGAAAATTTCAAAAAATCGTTATTAAAGGCCTTCCCCATAGTGAAAGACCGAGCAAAGCTAGAAGCCGAACTATATAGTAGTTTGTGAGCGTCAAGAGTATGCATCTGTAATTTCTAAAGTTGAATAAAAAGGGATTTAAACCCCTCTCAAGACTTTGTGTATTTTCCAGTTCATAGCAGTCACCACTATTGTTGAGTGCAGGTTGGGGCCGCGCAACAATACAATGTATAAGGCAGTGCTACTTAACTGGTATAATGTTACATTACTGTCTATTTTGACTGGCACCAGTAGACTAGCAGATAAGATAGCTGAACACTGTATGTTTGATCCAGATACAAATACTGGTGAATGGGATAGCTGCATGGGAATTTTCCTGTTTCTCCTCATGTATATGTGAATACAAGTCAATTTTGCATAGAAAGATCTTCTCAAAGGCATCCCTTTGCCTAAGGTACATAGCTCTTACTTAACGTTACCTTGCTTTGTGTAATTTAGCCATCAACACCTTAATAATTTTAATACAAAATGACAAAAAAATTTTTTTTTTTTTTTTGCAACCATATTACCACAACAAATTTAGCAGGATGCACCAAACTGTGTCAACCATGTATATGTGCATATAACAATTCTTCAGTATTTAATAAGCAGCATCACCATTTTTGTATGTTTCTTTTTTTTTTTTTTTTTTTTTTTGCTTTGTGTGTGTGTGTATTTGTCTAAGTTACAATGATTTCCATAACAAATCATATTTTTATTTTTCTAACAAATCATTTATAAACAAATCATACTTTTTTAAATGTGAAATTAATTTTAAAATATGCACTTGTGGAATTTGTCTGCAATGGATGAAATAGTATTTTGAATAAAATTTTGAAAAAATAAAGCTGTATTAAATTATAGAGTTACAGAAGAATGGAATTCGCTATGCTAGTTGAATTTGAATTACCCGGAATCTTTCTCCCTTCGCTGTTGCTATAACACCAAAAGAAAACCAATTATGAACAGCATCCTGCAAACAAAAACTTGCTTTAACAAGGTTTATTAATTGATTGGTGCAGACTTAAATGGCATATTTGTTACCAAATGAATCTAAAGCAAACCAGTATGAACGGTAGTTTTACAGGTTAACTTGTTTTCAAATTAGCAACTCTGTAAAAGGGATCATCCAGCTGTACTGACACTGCATGTTCTTTCTCATATCTAGTTATTTGGTTGTAACAGACAATTAAGATAAAAAACACTTGTAACACTGCTTAATTTTTATGTATGGTAGCCCAGTTACACGAATACAACATTTTTCCACTACTTTTTTTACACTGTAGACTTAGTTTAGAAAGTTATTTACCAAGATTTTGGGATGTTGTATAGAAATATCATATGGAACAACTACAGTCAAATGTATTGTTTCAGAAGAGAGTATATCCTCTTACTGAATTTTTTCCTGCACTTATTGTTTGATTTAATATTTCCAGTATAGTGGAATGACCATTATGAAAACATAGCGTCCTGTAGCTCTTTCTATATAATTCCATTCAGATATTCACACTTTTATTTTTGTAAGTTAATGCAGAAGACAATACATATTTACATCTATTTCTGACACTTCTAATTATAAGGAATAATCATGGAGTCTATACTGTTACATAGAAGATGCTAAAAAATACTTAACAGGAAGTTTCACATTATTCATGCAACAAAGGAGCTGAGGTTTATTGCAGTTTTAAAACTCATACAAGCAGTTATTTCTTTTATTATAGATGTAAATTAATGACCAGTTCCTAAAGTATTGAAAGATTAAAGTCAAGGAAAAAATTCTCAGTTCATAGTGCCAACGTATTTTGTTAATAATGATAAAATTCAATTAAAAAAGGATTACTCATGTTATTATGTAGAATTGATGCTAAAATTCTATATTAGAAACAGTTATCGATTAATTATGCTAGGTAGAATTAAAGAATAAACAGTCGGGCAGAAATTTATTAAATGCATAAAACATAGCAAAAGCCAGGGCTGTATTTATTCGTCCATTTCAAAAATTGTGGCTTTTCTATCCAACTGTCTACAAATCTGTGAATTCAGAAAAATCTTTAAAATTGTAATTTTTTCCAGAGAAGCATTTCCATCCTCAGAAAAATAAATGTTAAAAAAGAATTGAATACAAAATTTGTGCATTTTATGCGGAAAGTGAAAAGAAAATCATTATTTAATCATAATTTTAATCATAAAAACAGATCTGCTTAATATTATTTTTTGTAACAATAACAATAGAATAAAAAATATTTCTTTATTTTAAGTATGTCCAGTGATAGTAAAAATTGTTTTAAATTTTGATTTTGACTTGCAGATGCCCCAGAGAAGTTGGATGATATCTAAAATTTCTCTGAAACATAGTTTAAAAACCTTCAAATTATCTGAAAAAAAGAAATGTAGATGTAAACAGCAGTGATTAAAAAGTTTTAATGACCAAAATATTTTAATTCCATCAGATTATTTGTTTATTTTGAAGAAGACACTGTAGAGACATTAGGATTTTTTTTTTTTTTTTTTTGGAAGCTGAGAGATGTGGAAAACGAGCAATGCCCTCCCTGGGACTCGAACCATGGACCTCTCGAATATGTGCCGAGTGTGCTGATCATTACACCATGATGGCATGCTATGAAGGCAGGAGAAATACCTTATAACACAATCAGGTAATAAGATCACAAATAGAAGATAAGAATTTTATTCTTCTGGAAAATTAAAAAAAAAAAAATTCATATTGCATATATATACAAGCCTATACCATAAATTGTAACATATATAAAATTTTTGGATTATCTAATAAAAAATAAGTAATAAATGTAAATATTTCAATAAATGAATGAATAAAAAATGCTCTTAAACAACCTCATGTTTAAATTACTTAGAGAAATTAATGCCAAAAAAACATTGTTATTGAAACAAATGGTAGATAAACACAAATTATGTAATGTATTTAATTTGAATATCTCTTTTGGAACAAAAGGTGTAAACAGCCATAATGTACTTAATAACAGAGAATAAGGAAGCCTATTTAGTGCTCGAACATACGATTTAGTGCCTTCCAGTAACAGCCACAGAGATCCTATATAAAGAGAGCTATGCATTTTGCAGGTGGTGGAGGTTGTATCTTGGACCTTTATTATAAAGGATGGTCACAGAATTTTCAAATAGAAAGGTTTTTCTGAATAATGACCGGTTAAAAGATAAGTTATTATGATGGAATTAGCCTTTGGGTATCAGAAGTGGACATGTAGTTGAAGAACGGAAGCTTGCTTTAAATTACAGAGATTTCTAATACATTAATTTAATGTATTTTTAAAAATATTTTAATAATATAATACTTTCCTAATATATTTATTTTATTACCCAAAATTATTTTCTAATTAACAGAAAGGTACGGCGTAAGTTTCAGTGATCAATTGTCAAAAAGGCTTTTTCTGGATGTCTTAATAATAATACAAGGAAATAAGCTTATTTTACACATGCCTTATGGCATGAGAAAAGGAACTTCTGAAGTATATTAAAAACTAAAAAGATGTATATATACCACAGAAATGATTTTAACTCTAAACAAAATTACTGGTTAACGTTTCGGAAACAAAATTTAATACTTGCCCATAGTAAGACCAACTTGTGAAAGCTTTTTTGCCAAACTGCAAATCATTGTGTAAGGAGAAAAATTTCCAAACGCCATTTTGAAGTTTTTAATAATATGACTAATAATCATAAGATACTACTTTTTGATCAGTAACATGGGTTGTTTGAACTAACTAAGAAAAAACTTTAAATTGTATCAGTAATATAACGAGCTAATTAATTTTATACAGTGAACCGTTTGTAAGACAGCCAGACACAGCTGCTATAAAAAAATTTTCTATGGAAGTGGTTGTCTTAGGTAGGGGATAATTGATGCCAATGTTATTTATGTTGTTAAATTACCACTTTTGTCATTTTGGTACTGTTCTCTGTCTATACATTTCGAATCTGAAATAATGCATTCAACACGACATGCACACTGGGTGTTAGGAAAGTTCAATTCAATAAATCCAAATCTATTCAGATACAAAAATAATTGTATGATTAAAATGCACAGAAAATAATGAAAGTATATAGTTTTTTATTAATAATTATCTGATATAAACAATGCATAAATCTTAACACTAAGCAGGATTATAATTTCTAAAGAAATCAATAAAAAAGAAAAAAGAATCAACAAAATGTTTGTAAACTTGAAGCACTACAGGTCTGAGTATTAAACATACTGCTGCAAGAATGAAAAATCAGCATGTGCTTACATGAGAAGCAGCAAAAAGGAACTGGAAAGTATGGTTAAATGATAAAAACCAAATCCTTAATACCACTATTGACAGAAAGAGACCAAAATGCAAATAAGAAGCAAATTTCTTTAAAGCTAAGAATGAAGAGGAATCAAAATTAGGATCAATGGTTAAAACTATGGGATTTTTATTGATATAAAACATCAAATGCCAAGTAAAGTGGTGTCTCCCACCCCCCCAGTATAATTTTTCGATGTGGAGAAATGGAAAAAATGTTCTTTTAACTGGCAATCGTAGGCAATGCAGAATTTATGAATTTCTTTTCTTTGAACATAATTTTGTGTTGTTCAGTACAAAATTTGGGACATGCATCTCTGCTGTTTGGAGGAAACATAAAAAAAAAAAAAAAAAAAAAAAAAAAGAACTCTGTGAATATAATTAAAAAAAAATTCGGGTCACTAAAATAAATAAAAATTCAGATTCTTTTCTTGTGTTCTAACATATGTAATTATTACTTCAGTAGATTCTATTATTTTTTAATCATGCATTATTATTACTTAGGCAACAATACAGACATATATAAATTTTCACTATATTTTACTGTCATTACATGCACAATTGCTGTTTTTTATTAATAAGAGAACTGAACAAAGCATATCAATACTTTTGTATCAGAAATATGAGTAAGTTTCTGTTTATTAAGACTTTTAAAGTTCTCACGATGAATTAATTCGAATAATTGAAATTATTGACTGTAGCATAGGGATTTATTCGCATTGCATCCAGTCTCGTATACAGCAAGGGAAAAAAAAATAAATACGAAGAGCGGCCCTTATTAATTGCGCAAGATTTTCCATATACAACCTCAGCACATTTCCACATAAAACGTAAACAAAGTATCGAGACTTCGTAATCGATTACAAAGTGCAAAGCATATCAGCTATTCGTCATCGATGGGGAAAGGAAAGTCTGGGCCATCTGAAAAAGCGGCGACCTCAGAGCAGGTGCAACAGAGACACGTCAGATTACTTCCACTTCACCCGCTCCATGAGGCTCGCGTCGGCGAGGAGTCGAACAAAGGAATGACCTAGCCCTTCTATTTATCCCTGGAAAATCCAATATATAAAGAAAAATGTATGATCGAAAAATGTCTTAAAATAATGCTTCTTTTGAAATCAAATGCAATCAAATAATCTCCTGGAGTCACGTCTGCTAGAAATTTAAATGAAATTTCGAAGTTCTAATTTACTTCGAGAAAATAAAGTCTTGATAATTTTTATTTAGACAAAAAATATTAATATTCGACCCAAGAATATGAAATATATTAATATAACGTTTAAAAATTTTCCAATGATCTTTTTAGTTTCGAGTTGATTTACATTCTGATTTGCTAATCAATTCCTAGTAATTTGGCTTTAAAATAGACAAGTCGGTGATTTGTTGCAATTTCTCACTAAATAAGACCCTTAATTTACATCTGAGATTTCTAATTCATTATTTCCAAAAACTGTAAAACTTTTGCACTTACTGCAATAGAAATTAACTGTATAAATATCAATACAATTAACAACCAACTCATTTATTTTCCATTCATTTTATACCTATCCTGTAGAACTATTATCTTTCTAATTTTATTTCATTTCTATGGCAGCCATATTTGGATGCACGATCATGTGGTAACTGCGGCATTAACAATTCTTTTCCTCTTCTGGAAGTATAGGAGGATTAAGGAATTACTTGTCTAATTAAAAGAACGGCATGCCTATGGAAATCATTATTATTTTTTGCTACACGGAAGGTTTCTCTAATTATGCACATTTAGTGTCTTATCCCACGAATGAAGTACTTTTATTGTTCAGACCATTTCATAAATGCAGAGTTTACATGTTTACCAAGGAAGCAAGTTGTGAAACTTATGACTATATTGCAGTTACTGAATACTAAATTTTAAGTGGCTATAGACCATGCACATGGATTTCTGAACTAATTTTTTAATGGAACTTGCAAAATGTAAAATACATTAGATTCCGTACGCTTATTTTCAAAAGAAAGGTTACGTTGTTAGGGAGATTTAAAAATTACTCAACGAGTTTTGTGAAAAAATTTTCATATAACATTAATTTCTGCGCAAATGTTTGAAGAAATTATTTCAATTTCAAGTATATGAAAGTAGTCCCTGACCGTAGTCCAATATCTGCAGTTTTCATAAAATCTTCTGAGGAGAACTGAAATCGTGTTATCATTCAAGAGACTTGCTATGAGCATTGACGAGTTGAATAGCGATCAATAGTTTTTCTATTCTGTCAATATGATCTAGGAGTAATAATTATCCATAGACATGGCCCGGTGTTACAGAAACCATTTTATAGAATACTAGTTGAATATGCATTTAGAATGCACGTGTATATTATGCATCTCCTATATCTTTAAAATTTGAAAAAAAAAAAAAAAAAAATGGTAATGAAACTGTTTAAATATATTAAATATTTTAAATTAGATATAGCATAAATTAGATGCATTTTATTTATATTAATCAGGTTAAAAATTAAGAATAATATTATGACTATCTTGTGCTAATATCTTTGCCTTTAAATACTTCAGATTTTGTTATTTAATAACATACAGATCAAATATGAATCCGAAGGGCATCGGTCTCGAATGAAAAACGCATGGGGGTGAGTTCATTATAAACTTGGTTCGCTATCAATTAGTTTCACTATCACACACGGTAAATCTCTTATTAAGTACATTATGTAAATTTTTAAAAATATTTTGCGCAAATAAAAACTCAGTCGAAATAGAAAACAGCAGCTATTCCCCATTAAAATTTCTTTAGTATGAGAGACATAACATCACTTCTAAGCTTTCTGACTTATCTAATAATTTTAATGCTATTATAAAGACAAACGAAAAATCAATCTTTACAATTATTTTTATGTTAAAGCATTCAATAACTACACTTTAAAGAGTTTAGAAATAAATGTGTGTCGTTATTCTTGCAACTGTCTATACATCAATTTAACATTTATGAGGATTTTAAGCTACATTCAGAATTCTTAGCAACAGATAACATCCATGTCACATATTTATATGCCACGTGACATTATTCAAAATACGTGGATATTCTACTGGAGCGTGTTTCTAGGAATGGAAAAAAGTGGCAACGTATTTTCTTTAATCTTTGATTGCTTAATCCTGCCTTTCAGTAACAGGTGTTTTACCGTATGTTTCATTTATGAATGTACGTATTAAATTCGTAAAAGGACTTTGCTTGTTGAAATATTTTAACAGTGACTGTAATAAATACAAAAAATTATAATATTTATCTTCAGATCTTATTATAAAACTATTTAAGCAAGAATTGTTCGTACTGGAAAGCAATCTGTTAAAAGGTACTGTAAAGCAATCTGTTAAAAGGTACTGTAAAGCAATTTCTGTGAGATGTGTATCTAAGGAAGTAATAAAGAAGAGTTTTAGAATATGTAGTGTTGAAATTAAGGGTAAAAAAAAATCTGATAAGTATTTTAAAAATAATTATTCCATTTCATGTTATAGTAACTCAGTTACAAATTTTAAATAATATTTAAAAAATCCTTTTTTATTTCCTTTCAAAAGTATTTAGAGCACCAATATTTAACGTATTTCACTATTAAAATAAAAGGTGCTCTAATTTGACATGGACAGAGTAGAGCATTAATTATAAATTGGCTTAAATTTTTCGATGTAAAAGATGCCTCAGAAGCTAAAATATCATGTCATATTTGAGAAAGTATTTTAGGAAGAAGCTCTATAAATGAAATAATGTATAATTTTAATATTAATATATAATTTTATTACTTTGAAATTACTTTACTACATTATTACTTTGATCTTAATTTTTGTAATCCTTAACCTAATAAAATCCAATTACTTTAATTTTTTTCCTAACGTAATTCACGAAAACTTGGGAAAATATTTCATTCACGTGTTCATTCTTTCACCTTGCAAGGTCCGTAGAAAAAACTTCTATGGACATTCTACGGACCTTGTCTCCATGGTACTTCCTGCTTGACCCTGCTTTTTAAACTGCTCGTTTTTACTATAGTGAATTCTATCTAGGGTGACCATCCATCGTTACGCAGCATTGGAGTTTCCGATGCATATGGTGCTCTTAGAAAGATGAGTTTCAGGAGTGGTATTTAGTTAAGCATTCAGAACTGCTAATTACTTTTGCATTGCAAGATAGAGTTCACTATAAATGATTTATACTCTATAATCCAGCATTGGCCATATTCGTAAGACCGCCAAATTGGGACTTCGAAGAGAAGGGAAGGGAATATGCTCTTGTAATCGAGTAAAAAGCTTGACTTTTAGTTATGCATCAACCGTGTAGCACTGGCGTTAGTTATATACCTGTGTGGTTTCCATGCGAACCAAACCACTGGAGGGTCAGACGATATACAGGGAAAAAATAAAATTGAATTAGTCATTTAAAAAATAAAACCTTAGTTCAAACAATCTAAATTTCCCTCTTGTTTCTCTTTCTATTAATAGATTCGCTGATAACATTCTAGAATTTTGTATTATCAATCCATTTGCTATTCTGGACATTTTCTTTTCCAATGGCAGATTGTGAACAATTACAAATGTAACCCAGTCCTTTAATCTATACAAAACCGGATGTGGTGGTCTCTTAATTATGGAGGCACCTAATAGATGGGTCACCATTGCCTTTCCTATGAAGGGACGGACAGTTACAACCATGCCTTCTCCGGGATTCGAACCGAGGCCCTTCGGCATCGCAGTCAGCTTTCCTGACTACTACACCGACTGGCGATATTCTGGCGATAGTCAATAAAATTCTTAACCGCAAAGTAATAACTCATTTTTGGTTTCAATAGATTAAGTATATATTAATCTGTTTGATTTAGGAAAATTTCTGTCACAAGAAGAATAGCTTACAAAAAATTTTACATAAATGACCAGTAATATTACAATATGTTGAACTGCATACTGGGCATTATATTTTCAAACATTCTCAAAGGTTAAAGCGATATTCCTTCCAGCTCTCATTTTAGTCTTTCAAAGCAAAAACTGGAATAAATGGCTAATGATATTTTCTCTCTTTCTCAGTGAAGAATTCTTCCTTAGTTACGTCACTGTGATTAAAATTTAATCAGCTTGCAATACTTTTGCTCATATGTTTCCATGTTATAACAAAATAGCTGAACAAATATGAAACTGTTGTTTACTTTGGTAATAAATGATGCTAATTAAAAAATTCAAAATCTTTTTAAATTTATTTCAAAGTTTTTCTTATATTTAAAAACCTATTTTGCCCTTTTTATAGAGGTATAGAAATAACTGCTGGAAAATCTGGTATGTAATGTTAAATAACCCTGGATTATATCGTTCCTCTCCAACTGATGTAAAGCGTAGACATTAATCGAATAAACAAATTTATGAAATGTTGATTTTTCTTATGTGAAATTTTTCTTAAGTTATAAAATATAGTCATTATCTACGATTCTATTTGATAAAAATTGCAGGATATTTTCTAAATATTTCCGCAGGACTATGAATTTATTTACCCTAACATAATGGATAAATAGCTACCCGGGAAAGGAGCTTTGAATACTCGAAATTAACGGGTAATTATCTGAGATCAACAATGACAAAGAATTTTTTACTGGTTTGCCAATACCAGCAGAAAATGGTATTATGGATATTTTAGATTTAATATACTTGATTTAAAATTTTGTAGCGGATAAAAGTGTGATGAATGGCAAATAAAATAAACTAATCCAAAATGCTTTTGATATTTTTGAGATAGTTGAGAAAAAATGTCAGTTAGATAATTTATTTTTACGTGTATATTGATATAACTTAATACATAAAATTAATATGTATTTATATTTTAAATAGAAAATTGTTGTATATTTAGGGGCGCAGAAATACAACCTTGCACAAGGGCGACTACTACCCACAGGTTAGGTTTTAGTAGCATGAAATTGACAGTTCTGCATCAGGAGGGTCAGAGGGTCAGGGGCGTGGTCAATGACGTCACACAGAAGGAGGGGTCAAAGGCAACGTCATCCCACTAGGAGGCGTGGTCACAAGTGGAGTTGAGGTGTTGGTAGACTGCTGGTTGAGTTGTAGACCTCCTGCTTTTCATTTAAAGTTAGTTTTTTAAAATTGGCAACGGGAAATATTTTCTGCATCTTAATTTTGATGATATAGCGATGCTGCCCTCTATTAATGAAAAAGTGAATTATATGTTTTAGAAATATATTTTTTTAGTCTGGTGTTAAAATTATTCAATGCGCGACGCTGAAAACAATGTAAAAGAAACAAATATAAAAAAAGACTTTCCTTTAATGAAACTACAAGATAATTTTTTTTATTACTCAATTTTATTATGATACTTTTATTCTTTCTAGTTTTCCATGAAACTTTAACTTATTTCTCAGGTTTTCTGTTCATAATAACATATTCATTTACTGTCATATTTTTTTAATACTTAACGTTTCTAATTTGTAATATTTTATTTAATTTCCACATACTATTTTTTTTTTTCATACCATTTCAGCATATACTGATTTTTAACTTATATATTATATTTCACAAACGTTCCCGCACATGCTCTTTATTTGATAAACTACTTAATTTTAGATGCAATTTCACACTTTTTTTAACGTTATAATGTTCAATATATTCTGAATTTTAACTTCATTTACTTTTTTAAAACATTCTAGTATTTTATACACACTTTAACTTAGTAGTTTGAAATTCTATTTAAAAAGAAACGTTTATTTTTCGTGATCTTAGTTCTTTTACTAAATTTTCTACAAAATTTCTAATTTCTTTCACATGTTCAACAATATCTTCCTTACATTACCGAATATTTTTTTTAAACTTAAGTCTATAACCGTTAATTGCTTCTCTTACGTTCATGATTTCCCTTCTGTGTTTATATTTCTTAATTCTAGTTTAACTTATTTATTATAACGTTTTTCTTTCTGTCTCATCACTCGTAATTCCAACATTTTATCCCTTTTTATTCATTTTAACGATATGGATTGTTTTCATTTACTCCATATTCAAATATTTCCTTGCAATTTTTAAAATACTTGTTTTATTCTCCGATCATAATAGATCATTTACAGGTTTTACTCAGAAATTTCCATTCACAACTTTACAGTTTAATACCATTTATATCTAAATGTATTCCTTTCTCACATAGTTTTATGGTCTTCAAAGTGTCTAACATCATCTTCAGTTTTAAATCCCGATTACCTGTAAGTGTGTTGATAATTTTCATTTCTAATTTTACAACCACGTTCAGTGTTTCATCCACACATACCAAAATATTTCTTACATCTTCTGATATTTAGTCTATGTCATATTTCAGTACTTCAAATGAATTTACACTGCTCACACTATTATTTTGCCATGTTTTAGAGACACTGACTATACAAATTTTACTACTTTTCCTACACTAATTGCATCTATGTCAGCACTCATGATAAACTAGCAATTGTTTTGCATCACATGCATAAAGAAATTCTTAAAACCAACTTTTTCAATATCGTACTCAAATTACTGTTTTCCAGATGGCAATTACCAGTATTCTTTAGTTTTACTCTGTTACATCTTTTTAAATTTTAACATCTTACATTTAATTCTAACATACATCTTTTGAACAGTTTTTTCTTTTAATGATAGCCTTACCTTATCTATTCAAATTAATTCTTTAAGTCACCTTCTTTACTACATTTCAGTACTTTCATAATTCACTATGCAAACGCAATGTCTTTCACTGACATTCTATTTGATAATGCTACAAGTTTCCTTAATTGACAAAAAGCGAATTATTTCTCATTTCAAAATAGAACTACTATATTTTCGCACAAACATTGCCTTCATCCATTCAAGACGCCCCTTAACCTGTAACTGACGTAGCGATAGGAAAGGAGACTCTTATCATATGCTCTTTCGACATTTGAGGTTTTTAGAACTTCTTTGGCAAGTATATCAGTACCATCAGAAAATATACTTGACATTTTTACCCAATTTAAAGGCAACATACTGTTATAAGAATGATTTTAGTTAAATGTTTCAGACAAATAAACACATTTTGTGCTAAATAGGCATAAACATTTAGATTCAGAATATTTCTTTTTAATCCGATGTAAGACTTGAATTTCATTCATGATACGGATTGTCTCTTGATTTTTTTGTTTACCTTACACTAATAGAAAATTTTTATTTTACAAGTTCAGCTTTTAACGAAATAGAAATAAAAACTACGATACACCTGGTGTTTTTAAGAAAAGGAACTTAGGATAATTTCTGGAAATGTAAATGCTTTTAGAGTTTTCTTTCAATAACGTTGATTTTCATTACTTTACTAATTTCAATAATTCTCTTATTAGCTAATATGAATGAAACATTGTTAAAAATGTGACACACTATAACTCTTACGAACATACGTACCTTTACCAGCATACAGATATTACCGATTGAAATGAAGAAAAATACAGATATTTTACTCCAATCTACATTAAATTAAAAAAAAAAAATAAATATTTAAACTTTCATACATTCCAAAGAACAAACGAAAACTCAATAGATATTGTTATGTTTGTATATATGACATAAAATGTTTATGAATGGTATTTAAAGTAATGCTCAGAACTTCATAAAAGCGAACATTCACTATGTTATTACACATATCATCAGTTATTTACATAATTCAATGTAATATTAATCATTACATGTACTATATACATATATATTTAAAGTTTAATTGTCTTACAATTGGATAATTAACTATTGAGAGAAAGAGGTTCCTTTCTTGCACTATTTTCTATGTTCTAGTTCTTTCTATTTCAATATTATTCAATTTATAAGAAGAGAAGTATCATGCTGTTTCAAAACATCATCATCAGCATATTTCTGTTTCTATTGACACCGGCAACATTTAAAAAAAAAAATTCGTGAGATATTCTTCAAATTCTGTTTTACTTGAAAAAATGTCCGAACTTTCAATACGATGTAAAGTTTCATATTGTTTTAAATTCTCATGCTCACTAAATATTTTTTATCATGATTTACTCTTAAAAGTAACTTTATAAGTTTTCATATCCTTTTTACGTGAAAAGAACTTGTGATTATTCACTACAAAATTCTAAGACGAGAAGCTTCGCGACTTTTCAAACTATAAACTTAAATTTCTTAGGACATACACTACATCTGATGTTTCTTTCATGAGATTTCAAATATCTCTTCAGATTACTCGTATTCAAGAAACCTCGCAAATATATCACATAAGTTCAGCGAATAATCGCTTCATAAACTCTTAAATCTTCAACACGAGTGAATCACTTGAAGCATATACTGCATTGCATAAACATATAATACTTAAAAAATTTGTTATAAAAAAAAATACATTCATTTTCACCAATAAGCTTTTCTATTTAAATACATTTATTTATTTCCAAAGAACAAGTTTCTGTATTATACATAAAACATAATTAAGAATTTTCTTTCCTTAGTTAATATCAAATTAACAGCAATATCCATTTACTGACATTTGATATACATGTTTGCTTTAAAATTAAAATTAAAATTTCAATATACTTCTATTAAAAAACATAAGGAAAAAAATATTCATAACATCAACCAAACACAGAAATTTAAATAGAATAGCTGTACTTATATTAATGCATTTTTATAATCTTCATAACATTTCGATTCAAAAAATCTATCACAAAATAAATGAACAATTTTTTTCTGCCTTAAAGAATCTCTTATATTTTTAAAATTAATACATAAAAATATATCTTCACCAATATATTTAATTCTGTCATCAACACTTATTATAATGCAATCATGTCTTGTTTGTGAAGGATGATTTACAATGCAACCTTCGCATTTAAATAGTTTTTTAATCACTGAATTTAATTCAGTTTTGATAGAGTTTATGAGTTCTTTAAAAAGTTCATCATCATCACTTGCAATATCCGAACAATTGTTTTTACATTTGATTTGCAACGGTAAAATAATTTCAAAAATACTTTTATATAAAGTATTAGATACATCAGGAATAATTTCTTTCAATTTTTTTAAAATATCACAGTTTACTTTTAGGTAAGTAGGTTTTAGTTTAAAAGAATTTGATCTTGTTTAAAAACTTGCTGAAAAATACACTAACCTTCTTTGTTGAAAAGTACCAACTCATTATTGCAAATGATGCTGGCACTCGTATAGACAAGATTAAATTCATATATTTTTGAGGAAAACTCTTGCCATGTTGCAGGAGTTATAACAACACCGCGTGTAGTAGGGTATAATATATTATTTTGTTCCACACATTCACGTAGATAAATGTTCATTCTGTTTTCAAACTGATTTATGGACACAAAATATCCCCAACCAAGAGTTCACTGTGCAATCAACTTCGAACTTTCTTTTTTCTGTTCTCGATTATTCGGCATGAAGATATTTTCAGGAACAGATTTCATATAGTGGGCATACCAGTCATCCTCTGGAAGTTCATCCTCATTATCTTCCAAGCGTCGTTTTTAATTTTCGAAATTTTTATGTTTCGGAATGTGATACTAATTCTAGGATCTTTAACGTCAGGTTGAGAGGGTATTCCGTGCATCCAAAATTGATTCGTTGGTGGTTTCATTACAAGGAGAGTTCCATGAGTTAAGTCCACGCTTCGACATGTGAAATTTCGCCTGGTAAATACCATTTGACGTTTTGCACCTAAACTGATGATAGGTATATTACTTTCAGGTTCGAGACAAGTTTCATTGTCTTTATGAATTGAAATTTTAGCACCTCCATCACGATAATAGTTCAATAAAGCAAAATTATATTTTTTGCCAGTTATCGTTTCAATATAATCTTTTACATTTAGAAGAGTTTGAGTCCATGGTTCTGCACAAATGCTCGTTCCAGAGAATTCGTAACTAAGTCCTTCATCACCAAAACCGAGTACTTTTCTTCGTGGAACATACTGAGTCCCATTAATTTCAATACTAATATTTTTAAAATCATAATTTAATAGTTGTCTAACAAACGATTAGCTTCATTTCGTGAATAAAATTCTTCGTATAATTCCACATTTAACTCTGTATCACATATATTCCTCATATTCGCTTTTGAATCTAACGACAATTCTGAATGATATAGAAATACGTAGCATTCTTAAAAAGCAAAAATTATCTAAAAAATACATTAGCGAAATGATTTCTTCACTCTGATACAATAGCATTCATGTCTTGTTTGCGAAGCCGGTCTATCGGGCGTCATATGTGTAAAAATAATCTTTTGTTACAGGTTTTTCAGTGATTATCAGAGTTTTCCATTAATATATCTTATCATGATAACGCAATATACATATGACGTCCGATAGGCTGGCTTCGCAAACAAGACATGAATGCTATTGTATCAGAGTCATGAAATCATTTCGCTAATGTATTTTTTAGATAATTTTTGCTTTTTAAGAATGCTACGTATTTCTATATCATTCAGAATTGTCGTTAGATTCAAAAGCGAATATGAGGAATATATGTGATACAGAGTTAAATGTGGAATTATACGAAGAATTTTATTCACGAAATGAAGCTAATCGTTTGTTAGACAACTATTAAATTATGATTTTAAAAATATAGTATTGAAATTAATGGGACTCAGTATGTTCCACGAAGAAAAGTACTCGGTTTTGGTGATGAAGGACTTAGTTACGAATTCTCTGGAACGAGCATTTGTGCAGAACCATGGACTCAAACTCTTCTAAATGTAAAAGATTATATTGAAACGATAACTGGCAAAAAATATAATTTTGCTTTATTGAACTATTATCCTGATGGAGGTGCTAAAATTTCAATTCATAGAGACAATGAAACTTGTCTCGAACCTGAAAGTAATATACCTATCATCAGTTTAGGTGCAAAACGTCAAATGGTATTTACCAGGCGAAATTTCACATGTCGAAGCGTGGACTTAACTCATGGAACTCTCCTTGTAATGAAACCACCAACGAATCAATTTTGGATGCACGGAATACCCTCTCAACCTGACGTTAAAGATCCTAGAATTAGCATCACATTCCGAAACATAAAAATTTCGAAAATTAAAAAACGACGCTTGGAAGATAATGAGGATGAACTTCCAGAGGATGACTGGTTTGCCCACTATATGAAATCTGTTCCTGAAAATATCTTCATGCCGAATAATCGAGAACAGAAAAAAGAAAGTTCGAAGTTGATTGCACAGTGAACTCTTGGTTGGGGATATTTTGTGTCCATAAATCAGTTTGAAAACAGAATGAACATTTATCTACGTGAATGTGTGGAACAAAGTAAAATATTATACCCTACTACACGCGGTGTTGTTATAACTCCTGCAACATGGCAAGAATTTTCCTCAAAAGTATATGAATTTAACCTTGTCTATACGACTGCCAGCATCATTTGCAATAATGAGTTGGTAGTTTTCAACAAAGAAGGTGAGTGTATTTTTCAGCAAGTTTTTAAACAAGATTAAATTCTTTTAAACTAAAACCTACATACCTAAAAGTAAACTGTGATATTTTAAAAAAATTGAAAGAAATTATTCCTGATGTATCTAATACTTTATATAAAAGTATTTTTGAAATTATTTTACCGTTGCAAATCAAATGTAAAAACAATTGTTCGGATATGGCAAGTGATGATGATGAACTTTTTAAAGAACTCATAAACTCTATCAAAACTGAATTAAATTCAGTGATTAAAAAACTATTTAAATGCGAAGATTGCATAGTAAATCATCCTTCACAGACAAGAAATGATTGCATTATAATAAGTGTTGATGACAGAATTAAATATATTGGTGGAGATATATTTTTATGTATTAATTTTAAAAATATAAGAGATTCTTTAAAGCAGAAAAAAAATTGTTCATTTATTTTGTGATAGGTTTTTTGAATCGAAATGTTATGAAGATTATAAAAATGCATTAATATAAGTACAGCTATACTATTTAAATTTCTGTGTTTGGTTGATGTTATGAATATTTTTTTCCTTATGTTTTTTTAATAGAAATATATTGAAATTTTAATTTTAATTTTAAACAAACATGTATATCAAATGTCAGTAAATGGATATTGCTGTTAATTTGATATTAACTAAGGAAAGAAAATTCTTAAGTATGTTTTATGTATAATACAGAAACTTGTTCTTTGGAAATAAATAAATGTATTTAAATAGAAAAGCTTATTGGTGAAAATGAATGTATTTTTATTTTTTATAACAATTTTTTTAAGTATTATATGTTTACAATGCAGTATATGCTTCAAGTGATTCACTCGTGTTGAAGATTTAAGAGTTTATGAAGCGATTATTCGCTGAACTTATGTGATATATTTGCGAGGTTTCTTGAATACGAGTAATCTGAAGAGATATTTGAAATCTCATGAAAGAAACATCAGATGTAGTGTATGTCCTAAGAAATTTAAGTTTATAGTTTGAAAAGTCGCGAAGCTTCTCGTCTTAGAATTTTGTAGTGAATAATCACAAGTTCTTTTCACGTAAAAAGAATATGAAAACTTATAAAGTTACTTTTAAGAGTAAATCATGATAAAAAATATTTAGTGAGCATGAGAATTTAAAACAATATGAAACTTTACATCGTATTGAAAGTTCGGACATTTTTTCAAGTAAAACAGAATTTGAAGAATATCTCACGAAACTTTTTTTTTTAAATGCTGCCGGTGTCAAAAGAAACAGAAATATGCTGATGACGATGTTTTGAAACAGCATGATACTTCTCTTCTTATAAATTGAATCCATTGTTTACAAGTGTTTAAAAGAAAAAGTGATCTCTTATACCACATTCGAATGCGACATGATTTGATGCGAATCTTACAAAAACGAAAAAATGTTGACATCGTTAATACATGCAAGTCTTCTAAAATCGCAAGTCTTAATAGTATGTTCGCAATTGAATCAATTTGCTAGAACATAGAAAATGATCATGTCTTAGATGTACTTCTTGAATATATAAAATTGTAGTTAGTAGGGAAAAAATGAGTTATGGTGTAGTGTTACACTGAGTTATGTTATCGGTGTTTGAAATGGTAATCAATAGTTACATTTAAAATGTGTCGTGAGTGTGAAAATGCAGAAATAAAAGAGCTTTGGCGAATTTAATAAACGCGGTTCAATGTGGTTGATGGGAAAATTTGTTCCATGTGAATTAAATAGTGCAAGAAAGGAACCTCTTTCTCTCAATAGTTAATTATTCAATTGTAAGACAATTAAACTTTAAATATATATGTATATAGTACATGTAATGATTAATATTACATTGAATTATGTAAATAACTGATGATATGTGTAATAACATAGTGAATGTTCGCTTTTATGAAGTTCTGAGCATTACTTTAAATACCATTTATAAAAATTTTATCTCATATATACAAACATAACAATATCTATTGAGTTTTCGTTTGTTCTTTGGAATGTATGAAAGTTTAAATATATATATTTTTTAATTTAATGTAGATTTGAGTAAAATATCTGTATCTTTCTTCATTTCAATCGGTAATATCTGTATGCTGGTAAAGGTACGTATGTTCGTAAGAGTTATACTGTGTCACATTTTTAACAATGTTTCATTCATATTAGCTAATAAGAGAATTATTGAAATTAGTAAAGTAATGAAAATCAACGTTATTGAAAGAAAACTCTAAAAGCATTTACATTTCCAGAAATTATCCTAAGTTCCTTTTCTTAAAAACACCAGGTGTATCGTAGTTTTTATTTCTATTTCGTTAAAAGCTGAACTTGTAAAATAAAAATTTTCTATTAGACTAAGGTAAACAAAAAAAAAAAAAAAAAATCAAGAGACAATCCGTATCATGAATGAAATTCAAGTCTTACATCGGATTAAAAAGAAATATTCTGAATATTCTGAATCTAAATGTTTATGCCTATTTAGCACAAAATGTGTTTATTTTTCTGATACATTTAACTAAAATCATTCTTATAACAGTATGTTGCCTTTAAATTGGGTAAAAATGTCAAGTATATTTTCTGATGGTACTGATATACTTGCCAAAGAAGTTCTAAAAACCTCAAATGTCGAAAGAGCATATGATAAGAGTCTCCTTTCCTATCGCTACGTCAGTTACAGGTTAAGGGGCGTCTTGAATGGATGAAGGCAATGTTTGTGCGAAAATATAGTAGTTCTATTTTGAAATGAGAAATAATTCGCTTTTTGTCAATTAAGGAAACTTGTAGCATTATCAAATAGAATGTCAGTGAAAGACATTGCGTTTGCATAGTGAATTATGAAAGTACTGAAATGTAGTAAAGAAGGTGACTTAAAGAATTAATTTGAACAAATAAGGTAAGGCTATCATTAAAAGAAAAAACTGTTCAAAAGATGTATGTTAGAATTAAATGTAAGATGTTAAAATTTAAAAAGATGTAACAGAGTAAAACTAAAGAATACTGGTAATTGCTATCTGGAAAACAGTAATTTGAGTACGATATTGAAAAAGTTGGTTTTAAGAATTTCTTTATGCATGTGATGCAAAACAATTGCTAGTTTATCATGAGTGCTGACATAGATGCAATTAGTGTAGGAAAAGTAGTAAAATTTGTATAGTCAGTGTGTCTAAAACATGGCAAAATAATAGTGTGAGCAGTGTAAATTCATTTGAAGTACTGAAATATGACATAGACTAAATATCAGAAGATGTAAGAAATATTTTGGTATGTGTGGATGAAACACTGAACGTGGTTGTAAAATTAGAAATGAAAATTATCAACACACTTACAGGTAATCGGGATTTAAAACTGAAGATGATGTTAGACACTTTGAAGACCATAAAACTATGTGAGAAAGGAATACATTTAGATATAAATGGTATTAAACTGTAAAGTTGTGAATGGAAATTTCTGAGTAAAACCTGTAAATGATCTATTATGATCGGAGAATAAAACAAGTATTTTAAAAATTGCAGGGAAATATTTGAATATGGAGTAAATGAAAACAATCCATATCGTTAAAATGAATAAAAAGGGATAAAATGTTGGAATTACGAGTGATGAGACAGAAAGAAAAACGTTATAATAAATAAGTTAAACTAGAATTAAGAAATATAAACACAGAAGGGAAATCATGAACATAAGAGAAGCAATTAACGGTTATAGACTTAAGTTTAAAAAAAATATTCGGTAATGTAAGGAAGATATTGTTGAACATGTGAAAGAAATTAGAAATTCTGTAGAAAATTTAGTAAAAGAACTAAGATCACGAAAAATAAACGTTTCTTTTTAAATAGAATTTCAAACCACTAAGTTAAAGTGTGTATAGAATACTAGAATGGTTTAAAAAAAGTAAATGAAGTTAAAATTCAGAATATATTGAACATTATAACGTTAAAAAAAGTGTGAAATTGCATCTAAAATTAAGTAGTGTAACAAATAAACAGCATGTGCGGGAACGTTTGTAAAATATAATATATAAGTTAAAAATCAGGGTATGCTGAAATGGTATGAAAGGTATGAAAAAAAAATAGTATGTGGAAATTAAATAAAATATTACAAATTAGAAACGTTAAGTATTAAAAAAATATGACAGTAAATGAATATGTTATTATGAACAGAAAACCTGAGAAATAAGTTAAAGTTTCATGGAAAACTAGAAAGAATAAAAGTATCAGAATAAAATTGAGTAATAAAAAAAATTATCTTGTAGTTTCATTAAAGGAAAGTCTTTTTTTATATTTGTTTCTTTTACGTTGTTTTCAGAGTCGCGCATTGAATAATTTTAACACCAGACTTAAAAAATATATTTCTAAAACATATAATTCACTTTTTCATTAATAGAGGGCAGCATCGCTATATCATCAAAATTAAGATGCAGAAAATATTTCCCGTTGCCTATTTTAAAAAACTAACCTTAAATGAAAAGCAGGAGGTCTACAACTCAACCAGCAGTCTACCAACACCTCAAATCCACTCGCGACCACGCCTCCTAGTGTGATGACGTTGCCTTTGACCCCGCTCTCTGTGTGACGTCTTTGACCACGCTCCCTGACCCTCCTGATGCAGAACTGTCATTTTCATGCTACTCGTTTTTAAATAATAAAGATTTTTTACTTGAATTTTAAGGTCTTCTGAAAATACAAGAGATAATGGATTAACCTGTTTATGTCTCAGTAACGTTAATTCGACCTTCAAATAACGGAAGTTTTCTCTCTAAATTCCTGAGTGAAAGTTTTGCTAATGAAACAGTATTTCCCCCTACCTCTAACGTTAGAGCCATTCTTAGGAAACTCCAGGTGGCATTCATAGATTCAAGTTATGCATGCTACAGGCATGCGCTGCTTTTCATAGATTTTACGGAAAGTGAAGAAGCTTGATTTTGTGAATTGTGTCTCTCTATAAGGATGGAATGCTCCAAGAAGGTCTTTCTGTCGGAAATGTTCTCATATTCTCACTACACATGAGCTAATCTATTGAAATGCTGACCAAGTCAGTGCTTTTGCACCGATCCGAACACGTGTTTTATTATCAACATGCAACAGTCTTATCACTTTCGCCAGTGGTAGGCCATAGTGTAGGCCAGTGGTATGGAACACGGGCACTCTCGATAAAGGGGAGACTGAGCTTCGAATATGTAGAAAAAAATGTGAGGGCTGTTTAAACATATAATTTCTCTGCATTCACTTTTATAGAAAGGAATATGGAAAAAAATTAAATTAAAAAATGTAAATACATTTTGTTCTTTGAAAATGAATTATGAAAGATAAACTGTATGTCAAAATCATCTTTATTGCAAAGACACGGAAGTAGAAAGATACATATTTTTTTCATCAATAAAATTTGTATTGTAAATATTTTTCGAGATTTGTATTTCGAATGCTGTACTGCATGAATACGAGGAATCAGAGTATCTGAGAAATACTCTTAGCTCAAAATGGCGTTCAACCTCATAGACATTAAAGTCCCGTTCGCATGCAACGCTCTTTCGCACAGCCGCCGTTTGTATTTTAGGAAGAAACGGGGATATGAAGCAGTTTCGCCTTCAGGACCGGTGCATATCGTCTTTTACGAACAATGAATGATGTCACAAACGCGAATTAGATTTGCCGGATATCTAACGTTTAGTTACATCTTTTTTGACATTGTTTACTATTGCTATAGAACGCCATCGGAGTTTAACGCTTTAATTAATTAAAATACGCCTAAATAAATTTAAAATGCAATTTATATACGAGATCAAATGATTAAAAGAAGAAAAGAAACCACATATGCTGCTGAGCGGTTTTAAATAAAATGTTTTCTGGCTGCTAAAATTTCAAACTTTGCTTTTTGAAAAAAAGACTAAAGCAACAAATTAATAGTATTAATATTAATTATAAATGTTTTAATATTGATTATAAACGTTTTAAAGAATATAGCATAATTAATTCAGCTGTTAAAATTGTTTTGAACGTGTTTTATAAAGATTTTAAAAGCTTGTAATTTACGTTTATATTAATCAATTGAATAGCCCTGGGTTTTATTTTATATCTGTGTAACTGAATTCAGTAATAAAATTTTTAAGCAATTTGAAATGATTTAATAACCATATAGACAGCTTATATTATTTAAAATGCGTTTTCTCAGTTTGCATATTTTCGATAAATTCTTTTATTAGCAAAACATAATCAGATATGGCCTAAATTATTTAATATTTTTACCATTTAATTAAAATTATATACTTTATAGAAACAAGAATGGGTTTTGCAAAATATTGAAAAGAAAAATTATTTGAAGTGGAAATGTGATTGAGATCAAATTTGTTTCAAAGTTTTTGCATAAAAATGTGTTTTTATTTTTTCTCAGAAACTTATGCATTAATTGCGAAATCTGTCCATAAAGTTATTAAGAACTATTTAATAAATAGAATAAGAAAAATTGGTGAAAATAATTGAAAACTGTGAGAGAAGAATGACATTTTGATTGTTAAACTTTTCTTCCAAAAATTTAAATTAAAAAAAAAATACTGGCAACTTTTTTTTTTCTTCCGCTTAAAATTATTCTGTCTTACCATTTAATTACATTCATAAAACTAGATGAAAGTTCTTAAAAATATATTCAAAATGCATCAAGTCCTCTAGTCGAGTTGAAGCAGACATGCGCATCTTTAGTTTTATTTGAATGGTATTTCTGGAATACCCAGCATCAGATAGCATTGTCCGTACTTGTTTACAGATTTCCGTATTTCGTACGGTTCTAGGTAATTTTTTTGGATGATATCGCGTCCTCAAATATCTACCAACGCGACTGTTTAGCTGACAGTCCAGCAAGCAGTCATTAAGTGAACCGCGGCATCACGCAGTGCAGTATGGGAAATCTCCCCTTTTGCCCTGCTCCCCAGAGGTAGGAATGTTCTACTATAGTGTACTAGAAGATATAGTGAGATTATCGCCCCATACCGTCACCACCGGAATAACAAGGCCTCCCTTCTGCTGAGTGACGTCACTAAGCCGGGGACTAGTAGGCATAACAAACCGTTTCGGTAGTAATGTCAACGTGCAAGCATGCTTGTAGTTTTAGCGGGAAATTTGTATATTGCATAAAAGATTTAATAATATTTCATTTGTTAATAATCTGTTGAAGGATGGTTTATACTTGTTGTGTTCCTAACTGCAGAGGAAACTATCCAAACACTGAAAAAGTATAGATGTTTTCTATACCCAAATCGGATTCGTTGCGCAGAAAATGGCTCCGCGCAATTCACTGGCAGAATTTCATCCCATCAAAACATTCTAAGGTACGTACATTCAATTTTTTAAACTTATGATTTTTTTATTTAAAAAATATTTATTTCTCGATCAAAAATTAGGCCTTATTGTTGCTTTTTTATACTAATTAAACTTCTATATATGATATTGTTATTATAAACTTAATTTGAATTCTATAAAATCTGAAATTAATTATCCTGATACATAAATCAACAAATAATATAGTTAGTAATTAGTTCTAAAGCATTTAAATCTGTAATGAAATCTAGTGAGATATTATTTAAAGTACAACGTTTAAGTTAATATTAGGTAAGCAAAAACTTCATGAAACGTTCTAGAATATCAGCTGAATTTCAGTATATGTACTGGAATGATGTGTATGTATATACACATCATTCCAGTACATAATGTGTAGAATATGTCTTGAAGTACTAGGTAGATGAATTTTAGCTAGTATTTTTCAGGTTCCAAAATTTATTTCTGAATGGAAATCTGTATTTTCATTTTGCATTTAAATTATTTGTAAGATTTTTCTTATGAATCTACAATGATACTCAATACTGAATTTTTCATCCTTTTTAGGTTTGTGAGAAACATTTTGTTGAATCAGATATTGAAAGAACAGTCGAACATTTTGATGAGAATAAAGGAACTTCAATAAAAAAGATCAACACTCGTGAACAAAAATTACAATCTTCGCATTTTTTTCCAACTCCTATATAAGATTCATTTCTATAAAATAAAAGTTGTAGCTATATTGTTTTTGCATATATTTTCTTAAACTTCGTTACTGTAATGCATATGAATTGTGAATTTTAAAATTACTGACATTTCTGTAGCGGTGAGCTTTGAAAAACATGCTGTTGCTTAACGTTTGGAGGGCAGTGTATTATTGATTGTCAGACTATAGGCATTCCAGAGAGTGTAAATGGAGATCTAACTTCATACGCAAGATTGCATCTTATTGTAACATGTAACTTACTGTTTTCAAGTAGCCATTTTATGTAGTTAAAAGGATTTTCTACTGACGCGAGATTACAGATATAATGCACTTTCTGATGACCTTGAACATGCTAATCGTGAGCTAAATGCAGTTGCCTTCGGTATGCTTTACTTCTTTAACTCTTTCGCATCGAGAGAGGACAAAATCTCAATTTCCCAAACATCGAAAACGCCCGTATCTAAGAATTTCTCCTGGAATGCTTTTCCTTTCCCCATGACAAGTTGAATACTACAGCGCTAACAATAGCCTTACTTAAGTAAAGCGAGAACTTCTTTCTTCGACGCTTTGACACTGGGATTGCAACTTCGGGCATCAAAAGCTAAACACTGACAGTAAGCAAAGGAAAGGAAGGAACAAAGGAAACAAGGAAATTGACAACAAAGAATGATTGACGTGTGATTTAACAACACCTGAAAGCAATGAGTAATGCAGTAACGTGATGGGGGAAAGCACTGGGTAGGAAATTATTCAGGCGTTTCGGGCGTCGAGCCGATGTCTGAATGCTAGGGCGCTTTGGGCGACTTCGATGCGAAAGAGTTAATGCGAAGGACTGTCTTACGAAATAAAGTTCGAAGTGAGTGACATTTCTAAATATTTCTTTTTTCGAAGTGATGTACATATTTTCCAAACGGCATTTTTCAGAAAAGAATTCGAGTTGTATCATGAATAAAATTATTTTTCGTAATTATTAAATTAATCCTTACATTTTCAAAATTCATGGTTATTCTCAGGACCCAAACAAAGATTTATCTGTTAACTGAATATTTCATTTAAACTCTACTTAAGTTAAAAAATATGACACTGAATTTAGGAAACAAGTGCTGCTTTTAAACATGTTACTGAATTTTGTGCTACATTTTAAAGTTGTACTAACTTAAAAAAGGGCAAAGCAGTGTAGACCAATGTTTTTTTGGGTGCCATTGTTTCCGAAGATTTATTTGAGGATTTTTAATTTCTTTAAAAATAATACAGGGCCATAGCATTTCGCGGCAACAATCTGCGAAGTGATACAGGAGCTTGTAGTGGGCGACGTATAATCCCGTTTCGAGAATAATATCCCATTTGGCTAACGCCCTTTGGACTAAAAAGAATTATCTGATAACAGACTGTACAATTAAATTACTGCATTTGGGAAACTATGTAATTCAAATAGCGGTCAAACTATCCTAAAGCTGAAACCTGAGACAAAATAAATCGGAATGTTTTGTTTGTTTGTTTTTTTAATAATCACATTGTAGAGACATTAGTTTATTTCGAAGCGGGAGAGATGAAAAGTGAGCAATGCCTTCACCGGGACTCGAACAAAGGACCTCTCGAATACGCGCCGAGCGTGCTGACCATTACACCACGAAAGCATGCTAAGAAGGCGGGAGGAATACAGTATATACTTCACCTTTTAAAGGGTGACTGAGGATTAGGTGACCGAATCGCCATATCTTGGTGGTGGAGAATCATTATCCACCACCTACGTTTTTAGTTCCGGCGATATTAGGTTATTTCGAAGCAGGAGAAATTAAAAATGAGCAATGCCCTCACCGGGACTCGAACCACGGACCTCTCGAATACGTGCCGAGCGTGCTGAGTATTACACCAGGAATACCTTGCTAAGAAGACGGGAGAAATACCTTATATCTTTGAAATATGCGTCATTAATAAAGGGACTATATTTAAATACAGAAAGAAAATGTGTATTTCGATAACAAAGTATACGCAGGAAACTGCAAGACCCAACTAAAGCTCAAATTTCTAAATTTTGCATAACAATCACGAAATTTAATACTGTTGAACTGTGTAAAGTGTTCAGACTATCTATAACAAAAGAAAGAAATATTTTGAAAAAAGTCTCGCAGTGGATAAATTTTAAATGAAACCTTTAAATGTACAATGACGTTTTTAATGCCATGCTATTTTCTTATTTCTTTATAAGGGAATTTGGGGGCATAAGAATTTTTAGTTATTGTTAAAAATTATAGTATTATGCTTCAAACACCTTTGTTTTTTCTTTAAAGTCACCAAAATTCTTTGTTTCCGAATCGCTTCGAAAACGTGTAATCATTTCTTCATAAAATAAAGTTCAATGAAACGGACAAGTATCGACTCGACTTTTTTAGAAGCATATATTTGCAACAAATATTAAATTGAGCAAAAAACAAATTGAAATAATTCGCATTCAGTGTCATAGAATACCCAAGATGCATCCCTGACAACGTAAACATTATACGATATGGTAATAAAACGCCTCTTAACATATGCTATTGTACAGTTTCCTGTCTGAGAGCTAGCCAAAGCTGGTTCGTCTTGAAATTAAAAACAAACAACAGCAACAACAACAACAAAATAAACAATTATATGATAACTAAATGTGGCATCAGGTACTTATCTGTGCACTGTGATCTTAGTAGTTCTGCATACTGATTTTGCTATACTGATTTTGCCAACTAAGTATCATAAAACGAACCTGAGATTGAAGAAATCCCTAACCACTCAGTAATTGTGAGCCTATAATGTTTGTTTATAATCCTTTTTTCCTAATAAAGCTTGCATTTTCATAAATCGTTATCGGTAGAAGCTAGACTCTCGGTAGAAGCTAGTACCACATGTGATTGCGGTATTGCTGAACCTAGCTAAATGCGCGCGCGGAAGCGTTGAAGATCAATCAAAGATAGGGTGCCCTTAAACTTCAAAGAATGAGGAAAATATGGAGAAAATTCCTTCTTGGTAAAAGCTGATAGACGTATCAGCAAATTTCAGACAGCAAATTTTCACAGCAAATTTCAGACATGCTTGGAATAAGCAACGGAATCTGTAGGCTAATTTTAATTGAAAATCTGAAAATGAGGAACGTTTTTGGTCTATGTGTGACTCGGATTTTGACAGAGCAACAAATAGAAGACAGAAAATCTGTCTGTGAAGATTTGCTGACTTAGTGCGAGACAGGAGTTTAAATTCCTTACAGTCTATCACACAGGATGCACTGCTCCCAGAAACTGTTCTCTGGTTTCCAAATATGAATTGAATTTTAAAATTAATATTAAAGATACTTCATTTTTCTTCCGAAAAACTATATTTCCTCTTAATTTATTAAAAGTCAGAGTTTTTTCACTTTACCAGACTTTACACTGAATATCGCCTTTTTGTTTACAATTACACAGCTCCATTTGAAGATATTAGGCTTCAGACAATAATAGTTAGTTTTCGTATGCGACGTGAGTACATTATGGTACGCCACGTAAATTTCATTATGTGCCTAGGAAGTAGAAAAATTTGTAAATTATTATTTAATCTCATTTTTCTTTCAAATCACAATCTTTCAATTAAATCTGACAGATTTTTAATTAAATTATCTTTTTAAACCATAACATAGGCACTATTATTCCACATAACCACTATTATTCATCACTTTGGCGACAAATAATAATAATTAAATTAAAAAAAAAAAAAAAAAAGAGTAGTGATTTCCCCCCTTCCAGGTGTCAGTTTTCCACGATGCTTCAAATGAAAGATTCGAATTTGGACGATAACAAACATTTTTCTGACTGAAAAAATCCTTCTTATAATACTCGAGCCCACAGGGCTTACAAATGTGTTCACCAGTATATTTATTTAGCCTTATTTACTAGCAAGGCTAAAACTACTATAAAATTCGATACTTTAAATCAAATAGTAAAAATGAAAATTTAAAAAAATTATGACAATCATTTTTAAATTTTTCACACAGTTATGCTAAATTTAAATATTTTATTAGTTCCTTTTTGATTCGCTAGCTAAGTTAATAGTTTCTATCCTACTGAAAGGTAGCTTACCATACTGCCTGTTTCTGTAGAAGGCCACAGCAACTCCCAATCCATTTGCTTTTTAATGATGATAAGGGAATTTATCATGACTATTTGAAAAACACAACAAAGTGTTTTGTATGAGAGAAATGTTTTGGTAATAGTATAAGACAGGGCGCTTAGTTGCTAAAATTATTATGGAGACAAAATCGACTTTTTATTTGTTGTACATTATAGCTTTCATTGTAGCCAAGCAGAAGTAAACTTTTAATTTATGACTTTTGCCCACATACTTATTGTAACTACGGCGATAACTCGGAGATAGCAGAAATGCTGTTAGAGAAGCATAGCTTGAAAAATACTTCAGCAGCAGATTTAGCAAATAGTTAATAAATAATATAAAAATGTCAAACATGCCTATATATTTAAAAATTTATGATATATTCCTTTGTCGGGAACAATACAACTGAAAGTACATCTCCGATCAAACTTTTAATATTGATTAAAGCAAATATTAGTGTTATGTTATCATACTTACACATATAATAGATATTTTCACCTATTAAAAGATTTTATTGAAATATAGCCCACAAATAAAGGAAATGAAAAACATGTGCTGAATAGAATGCTATAAACAAAATGCCTTACTGATAACGTTAAATAATTAGCTTTTTGTATTCCAGGGAAACAAAGCACGGCATGAAAAATGACTTTGATTATATAATAATAGCATGCATATTATGAAAAAGTAACAAAGGAAGTAAAATGTGATGAAAGTAAGTTGTCTCAATATGGATTAGAAATAAGAGGGCTAAGTAAAGAAATTAGCCTGTTTCTGTTATAACGTATTTCTCCCGCTTTCTAGCACGCCTTCGTGGTATAAAGGTCAGCACACTCAGCGCGTATTCGAGAGGTCCCAGGTTCGAATCTCAGCGAAGGCACTGCTCATTTCTTCGATTTCCTTGCTTCGAAATAACTTAATGTCCCCACAGTGGCGCCCGAACTAAAAACGATGGTGGATGATGATTCTTCACCACCAGGATTTGGCGACTGGGGCTCCTAATCCGCAGTCCCCCTTTAAAAGGGGGAGTATATAAGGTATTTCTCCCGCCTTCTTAGCATGCCTTCGTGGTGTAATGGTCAGCATACTCGGTGTGTATTCGAGAGGTCCTAGTTTCGAGTCCCGGCGAGCGCATTGCTCATGTTTCACGTCTCCTGCTTGCAAGTATCCTAATGTCTCTACACGTGTGAGAAACATATTGTTACGAATTTTGTATATAGTTGACTATTTTTAGTAGAATTGTAATTAAAATTGTTTTATACCAGACTTATTTTAAGAGACAGCTAGCCGGAGAAATAAAAATACAGGAGCACGAGCATTTAACATTTAATAAATAGATATCTCCTTATTTATATTTACATTGAGTGAATGCAATTGTGTGTTAGCTGTAACTGTAATTCAACTTTTTTCCTTTCCAGAAACCTCGAGAAAACAAAAATTACCAGAATGTTCTCGTGCATGATTAAAAAGCTTTAAAAAGCCGGAGAAAAACATCTCAGTTCAGTTCTTTACTAAGTTTTTGTTTTTGATCGTACCGAATTAGCGGTGAAATTGGATTAGTGGATTAACTTTCTCGGCGTTTTGGACTGCGTTCTACAATATGTAACGTTTTAGTAGTTTAAAATATAACTATTGTGTGAGTTGTGGTATTGTACGAATATCTGTGAAAAAACATTTCAGCATTTTGTTTTATTTTTTGTGATAAGAATAAATTTTATTAACTTTTTATCGGGCTTGTGCATTCAGTCTATTACAAACCCGTACGCAAGCAACAATATTCGTTTTAATGAGTTAAAAAATAACAAATTAAATTACGCCTGTAAAGTAGATTACAATAGCAATTAGTGGTACAGTAGGAAGTTACTTTATAACTATGATACGGAGCATGGCTAGAATTTTCTCTGTTAGGGAAATAAAAATTTTAGACTACCTTTATGTACAGAATTTCATAACATAACTGCCATACAGTAACGTGATGGTCAAGAGCATAATTTTGAATCTCGCTGCTAGAAAACTGAGATATATAGAATAATTTGATGATGAAACAATCTTTGACATTTAGTATAAAGTAATTATTAAAGAAGAAGGGTGAATTTACTGAGAAAAATACCGTAGTTCTTTATAAAATAACCTAAACGGCGATCTGCATCCCGCTTGATTGACCGTCTTATTGCTAGAGACTTGGACTTTCACAGCTGGTACCAGATTCATCTTTTAATTGCACCATATTATTTTTTCCTTTCTTGAAGTTATAAAAACAACGTCTTTTTTACCACTTCTACTCGAAACGCGCTATGTGTTACGACAGCATGTTCGGATAGCAATTGAAATTTTATTCGATTTGAAATTAGGCAAAGCAACAACCATAGTTTGGAGTAGATTTCGAGTACAACCCTATCGATCTCAGGTTCCTCTTTGTCAGGAGAAAAAAATGCGTCTCCTGAAGAAGACAGACCTGTTTCTGATCGTCCTCAAAATCGATAGGGTTTTATTGAAAACCTACGCCAGACTAATGCTGCTGTTTTACCGAATTTTAAATTTTACATTGGTTATTTTATCTTCCACTCTTATCTTTATTACATTGGTACGAGGGCAATCCCCCCCCAAAAAAAGGTCTCTTATTTTTTGGGGACGTAGAAAAAGTTTTAATACGGTTGTTGGCAACACTGTTGTGAGTGGTGCCTTTTCCGCTACCACATAAGCACGCAGGCGCTTCGCTCGGATGCTCAGTCTTGGCTTGGCAGCCATTCGAAATGGAGCTCCCGATAAACGTTACCGCCAGGTGCGAAGTGCGGGCAGTTATTCGATTTTGAACGCAAAAGGCGTTAAACCGGTTGAAATTTACCGCTTATTGACGGAAGTGTATGGATAGTCGTGCATGGATGTCAAAAACGTTCGCAAGTGGTGTAGAGAGTTTCCAGCCGGTCGTACTGAAATTCATGACGAAGAAAGGAGCGGGAGGCCATCAGATGCCGACGAAACTCAACTTTCGCGATTGTTGAGTTCGTAAAATGCGTAAAGATCGGAGGATTATCTGGATGCTCCTGAAGCTCTTCAACACTTCCTGAAGGGCATGGCGGCAAGCTGGTATGACATGGGCATTGTAAAACTGCCACAGCGTCTACAAAAATGCATCGACCGAAATGGCGATTATGTTGAAAAATAAAGCATTCTTCAATCTTTAAAGTGATGTAGCAATTATAGAAAATAAACGGTTCTTTGTATATCTAAAAATATAGGAGACCTTTTTTTTGGGATTGCCCTCGTATTTTTATCTTGCAGTTTGTCTACATCGGTATTGTAGAGAGGGAAAACCCTAAAGTTTAGAGAATGCGATTAACCTCGTTTATAAAAACCACTCATGGTCCCAGATAATTTTTAAATTCTGCGGAATTAGTTTTAATAGATTATTAATATTAATTCATTATTGTCAATTAATCATCCAACAATTATAATGTGCTTTCAAAAATATTGGTGACTCTCAAACGGAATTACTGCCTCTAAAATTTATTCACTGCTATTTCTTCAATACTTCCAAAAATTTTCGCAGTATTATTATCTTTGATGCAAATTCACATTATTTGATAAATATCTGGCAGAAAAGGAAATCATTATTAATACTTTAACATTTTTTTTATTTTCATAGTGAGTAAAAATAGAAGTTTAAAGGTAAGTTATCACAATTTTCATTCCTGCATACTGAAAATCAAACCCACGAAAACGATTCGTCACACGTTTTAGATACACTGTGCTGTAAATTTCCTAAGAAATGAAGACCCACCAGATAAGTCTTTACTCCTTTTCCGTAACAATGAAAGTTATAATAATTATCATTTAACTTTCTTTTAGCAGTCCTCGGTGTTATCGTAAATGAAACTCGCAGAAAGCGCGTGTGTAATACATTGTATTATGACCATATATGGAGGAAATGGAAACACACAAACCTTGCCCCGATACCGCAGAAACGAGGATTATAGTAACAATACCAAATAAGGTTAATCAAAAACACACTCGTTCTTAATCCGACACCGCATTAACGAGGACTAGATAGTATTCTGACCATATTTGGAATGCACATGTTCACTTCGAACAGCAGTAAGGAGAACTTGCTTTTTCTGGCATGGAATCGTGGCCCCAATTTTTGCAAAAAGATGCACAGTCCATACACAGTTTTACACAGAAATAAACTACTTATATTCATACCGAGGACATAGCTCGGATTTGCTCATAATTGATTTCTACATGAATCCGAGGTCCCTGATTGCGATTCTGGCATTCTTGTCAACCGAGGATGTCCTCGGTTCTTCGAAAGTCCTCGGCTAGAAGGTGTGTATACATATTTCCGTACTCGTTTTACACCTAGGCGAACACATAAATAATATATATATATTATTTAGATATATTATATTATATATATACTATATATATTATTTACATATAAATTTGTTGATTTTATAATCATGAAACATATGTTTACAAAACAAACAATGAATGCGTATAACATTGGTGCACATATTGCACATATGACAAAGTATGACTATAAAGTATGAGGAATAATGCATGTTCTCCGTGGAATATTTCATAAATTTCAGTTAATCATCTTGATTTTAGCTACAAAATGGTCGTTTTTCTGAATCAAACTGGAGAGTACTGCTAAATAATGAAATAAAGAAATAAGAAAAAATATTAATGATAAAAAATAAATGAATAAAATAAATCTCGCAGTTAAGATAGCGCAACAAAAATTATTTAATATATTAAAGTGATTAAATTTCGTGAATAGGATGTTTACAAAGCTCTTCTCGTTTCGCTTACGGGCGTTGAGATAAAATAGGCGCAAGATAAAAGAAAGATATTACAGAAAGGCAGTTTTTCTGATCGATGTTATTTGAGCGGTTACAGTGAGGTAAGTCTGATACAACTAACTTTCTAAATAAATTCAGAATTATTTTATGTTATTATTAGTTTCACTACTGAAGCAAATGCATTTACTGATGAATAAACATATTTGTTTTATGCGTGTAGTATCTTAAACAAATGCATAACCTTGATAATAATCGTAATTTTAATTCTTTGTGTGTAGTATATCCTGAATATAAAAATATTCAGTGTCAATTTATTTTTCTTTACATTTTAATCAATTAAAATTCTAGCACTTTAGATTTAAAATTGAAGAAACTGGAAAAATTGAGATTGGGAAGTATGTTTTGATTATAGAATGTATTTTTGAATTTATACAAATTTGAACGGTCGTCGTTATAAGCAGACGCGAAAAGAAATCATGTCATAAAATAACTAATCACATATATATTAGGAACTTTAAGTTTTAGAATAAAAATTTGTCTTTTTTCAATTCCTCCTTCCACAGTAAACAGAGAATTCCAAAAAAAAAAAAAAAAAAAAAAAAAAAAAAAAAAAAGAGGTTTCAAATTTTATATTGCGACCAAATAAGCATTTTTTTTTTTTTTTTTTTTTTGAATTCTCTGTTTACTGTGGAAGGAGGAATTGAAAAAAGACAAATTTTTATTCTAAAACAGCGCGTCTTTAGAACTTTCAGTAACAGTCTCGGGCGCTGGATGCTTTATTTCGTACTGTGTTGCTACTGCTCGCTTTGAAATCGTTGAATTTCTTAATAAAAATTTGTTAAGGTTTTACAAAGTATAAAACAGATAATAAATTCGAAATTTAAAATTCGGGCTTTCAAGTACCCATATTCGGGTGAAGGACTACGTTATTCCGAATTTGATGGCTCTAGGTACCGTTGTTTTTTTACAATGCGAGAAACATACATACATTCAAGCAGATTCTTCGTTATTTGATTTCTTTAAATATAATACACGGCAATAATATTTGTTGCAACTATTTGAAAAGTGATTCGACAAAAAATGGCGTTTCGAAACTAATAGCCCATCTGGGCTAATAATCAAAGCTGTTTATAAAATGAGAACTTATGGTTATTAAGACTTTTAATTGAAGTCTTAATAACCATAAGTTTTCATTTTATTGGCCTACGGGTACCCGTAGGCCAAATCCCCGTAAAAACCCACAGACAGAAACCCGTATTTTTGTACGGGTACCCGTAGGCCAAATACCCGTAAAAACCTATAAAAAGAAACCCGTACGTTTTTATGGGTACCCGTAGGCCAAATACCCGTAAAAACCCATAAAAAGAAACCCGTACGGTTGTACGGGTACCCATAGGCCAAATACCCGGAGAAACCCATAGAAAGAAACCTGCATGGCTGTACGGGTACCTGTAGGGCAAATACCCGTAAAAAACCTGTAAACAGAAACCCGTACAACTGTACAGAGTCGAGTAGTCCAAATCTCTGTAGAAACCTGTAGAACTGTAGGCACTATAAACAAAATCCCAGTAAAAACCCATAGCCAAAAATCAGAACTTTATATGCATATCCATTGGCCAAACTTCCATTAAAAAAATGGATATTCCGTAGGTCTATGCCTTGTAAAAACCAGTAGACAAAATCATGTACACCTATACAGGCACCCATACGCCAAATCCTGTAAAAACCACTACACAAAAATCCACAGACCAATAAAGGTACCTCTTGGAAAATCGCTGCACAAAACAGTAAACAAAAACCCATTAACAGAACCAATAGCATTATACCATAGTGGAGTATCCATACATAGAATCTTACATAGAACGGGTATCCATATACAGAATCCCTATAAAAAAACAATACACAAAAATAGAACTGTAAATCAAATTTCCATAAAAACATAAACCAGCAGAAGTACATAATTAGCACTGATAAAATGTACAGAACTAAATGGCGGAGAAAGCATGTAAAGTAATTTTAAATAAAATTCAATGCGAATAAATAAAAATTTTAAAATATCTAGAAGCCTACGAGCCCATCCTTCTTAATGCACGTCAATATCTATAAACATATTACAAAATATTTGTATAAATTCTCTTTACAAAATTTTAAACTACCTTTATATAATTTTGGAAATAAAATGAATAGAAAGATTATAACCAAAGCCATGATTCACAACCATCGAATGATAGATGTACATATATATATATGTAAGAAAAACAAGGAATAAGCAAAAGATTAAATTAACAGCGTAAAATTAATTTTCCTTCTCTATTCTAAAAACAGTAATCTTCCTGCACTGCATCATTTCGAGATTAATTCATGTCACATGACTCTTACATAATTTGATGTTGTAAAAGGAACTAAAACTCAAACAGCCAATAATAATTTTACATCAGTATTAATTATCAAATAAAAATGCATCGAGAACCAAAATTAACTCGGTCTGAATTAAGATTTCACCCTTAACATAACGCATTTGCTTTTTACGCTTTGGCCTAGCTGGATTGCAGTCTGTCTTCTCCTTGTTTCCTACTAAACATTTATCAAAAATGTTAATTTTTGAATAGGCATAAATAATGTGCCAACTTGTTTGTGGTTGCAACATATTTGCTGAAAGAAAAGTTGAATTAAATCTATCTCGACTGCCAAATTTCGTATTCATTATGGATTGGAGTTTCAACATCTCTAAACCATCAAAATTCTTGCTGTTCATTACGGATTCAGCTGTTTGTATTCGACTACAGAATCTATTACATATATATATATATATATATATATATATATACATATAATTTCATTTGATGGTTGCGAATCATTACTTTGACTGTATATATATTATTGATTTCATTATAAATATATACATATAGTATCTCACTGCATATATTTGTATTTCAGTTCTTTAATTGGGAAATTAAACAATTGTATTTAATCACATCAGCTTGTTTAACAATTTGATACCTAATGAGAAATGTATTGCCAAAGGATGGTACTTTCTAGCATCTGCTTAAATTTTAAGTTACCTACAAAGCACTAAACCAAATTAAAAAACAGAACTAGAAGAAACCCAAATTTTCAGGAAGAGAAACATTATTAACAAGCAAGCAAAAAGAACACGGGACTTGCAAATTAGAAACTTAACATAGAGTTCAAATTTAGCATACTTGCTATCCCCTTAGAGCTCGCTTACCGCTGATAGTAACACCCTGCAGTTTATTATGACACGCATACACATAGATGTTTTGCGTGGAAGAAAGAATGAATCCTAGAATATAATGTAGTGGAGAAATAATAATATACAAACACTGTGTCGACGCCTTATTACAATACTTTGAATGTTACCTGTATCTCTCAAAAGATAAATGAAACATGAAGATAACATATAACAAACTTAATAATACCCAAAATATAATAAATTATATTGTAACAAAACAAATTTAAAAAAATTTAAAAGTCTCAACAAATACCAATTCTCAACGCACAGTTCGGGAATTAAGGAAGTATCTCATAGCGTATAATGTTTTATTCCATATCTCACTTTTAGTGCTATATAATCTTCCACAGATTTTATACTCGTAAATAAAATCTATAACATAATGGGTATTTATACTATATGTAGTTCTTGATGTAAAAAAGATCAACTTTCGTACTGTAAAAGTTCCATCTATGTGAATAAGTATGAATATACTTATTCACATATTTATTCACATACTTATTTAGTATAATTATGTGTATATGTATGAATATACATATACACATAATTATACTAAATAACTAATTTAATGAAACTACATTCCTATAGAAAAATGGGGAAAGTGTAGAATCGCCCACTGCTTGGCGTGTTTTTAAGAATTGCACATACTCGGTATCCATGTATACATCGACGTATTTTCACTTTAAAAAAATCCCAGAATTGCACAAAAATGTTATTGCGCACTCCTTTGACTTTATCCATGTACACATCAACCTAAGTAGTATAAAAATGGGCGTTCTGCATCAAGAGGAGCTGAGGAGGGGGTCAATGACATCACAGAAGGCGGGGCCAAAGGCAACGTCATCACACTAGGAGGCGTGGTCACGAGTGGAGTTGAGGTGTTGGTAGATTGCTGGTTGAGTTGTAGACCTCCTGCTTTTCATTTAAAGTTAGTTTTTTTTAATTGGCAACGGGAAATATTTTCTGCATCTTAATTTTGATGAAATGTCGATGCTGCCCTCTCTTGACGAAAAAGTGAATTATATGTTTTAGAAATATATTTTTTAAGTCTGGTGTTAAATTTATTCAATGCGCGACTCTGAAAACAATGTAAAAGAAACAAATATCAAAAAAAAAAAAAAAAAAAAAAAAGACTTGCCTTCGATGAAACTACAAGATAATTTTTTTTTATTACTCAATTTTATTCTGATACTTTTATTCTTTCTAGTTTTCCATGAAACTTTAACTTATTTCTCAGGTTTTCTGTTCATAATAACATATTTATTTACTGTCATATTTTTTTAATACTTAACGTTTCTAATTTGTAATATTTTATTTAATTTCCCCATACTAGTTTTTTTTTCATACCTTTCATACCATTTCAGCATACCCTGATTTTTAACTTATATATTATATTTCACAAACGTTCCCGCACATGCTGTTTATTTGTTACACTACTTAATTTTAGATGCAATTTCACACTTTTTCTAACGTTATAATGTTCAATATATTCTGAATTTTAACTTCATTTACTTTTTTTAAACCATTCTAGTATTCTATACACACTTTAACTTAGTGGTTTGAAATTCTATTTAAAAAGAAACGTTTATTTTTCGTGATCTTAGTTCTTTTACTAAATTTTCTACAGAATTTCTAATTTCTTTCACATGCTCAACAATATCCTCCTTACATTACCAAATATTTTTTTTTTAAACTTAAGTATATAACTGTTAATTGCTTTTCTTACGTTCATAATTTCCCTTCTGTGTTTATATTTCTTAATTCTAGCTTAACTTATTTATTATAATGTTTTTATTTCTGTCTCATGACTCGTAATTTCAACATTTTATCCCTTTTTATTCATTTTAACGATATGGATTGTTTTCTTTTACTCCATATTCAAATATTTCCTTACAATTTTTATAATACTTGTTTTATTCCTCGATCATAATAGATCATCTACAGGTTTTACTCAGAAATTTCCATTCACAACTTTACAGTTTAATACCATTTATATCTAAATGTATTTCTTTCTCATATAGTTTTATGGTCTTCAAAGTTTCTAACATCATGTTTAGTTTTAAATCCCGATTACCTTTAAGTGTGTTGATAATTTTCATTTCTAATTTTACAACCACGTTCAGTGTTTCATCCACACATGCCAAAATATTTCTTACATTTTCTGATATTTAGTCTATGTCATATTTCAGTACTTCAAATGAATTTACACTGCAACACTATTATTTTTTCATGTTTTAGAGACACTAACTATACTAATTTTATTATTTTTCCTGCACTAATTGCATCTATGTCAGCACTCATGATAAACTAGCAATTGTTTTGCATCACATGCATAAAGAAATTCTTAAAACCAACTTTTTCAATATCGTACTCAAATTACTGTTTTCCAGATGGGAATTACCAGTATTCTTTGGTTTTACTCTGTTACATCTTTTTAAATTTTAACATCTTACTTTTAATTCTAACATACATCTTTTGAACAGTTTTTTCTTTTAATGATAGCCTTACCTTATTTGTTCAAATTAATTCTTTCATTCACCTTCTTTACTACCTTTCAGTACTTTCATAATTCACTATGCAAACGCAATATCTTTCACTGACATTCTGTTTAATAATACCACAAGTTTCCTTAATTGACAAAAAGCGAATTATTTCCCATTTCAAAATAGAACTACTATATTTTTGCACAAACATTACCTTTATCCATTCAAGCCACCCCTTAACCTGTAACTGACGTAGCGATAGGAAAGGAGATTCTTATCATATGCTCTTTCGACATTTGAGGTTTCTAGAACTTCTTTGACAAGTATATCAATACCATCAGAAAATATACTTAACACTTTTACTCAGTTTAAAGGTAACATACTGTTATAAGAAGGGTTTTAGTTAAATTTATAACACAAATAAACACATTTTGTGCTAAATAGGCATAAACATTTAGATTCAGAATATTTCTTTTTAATCCGATGTAAGACTTGAATTTCATACATGATACGGATTGTCTTTTGATTTTCTTTTTGTTTACCTTACACTAATAGAAGATTTTTATTTTACAAGTTCAGCTTTTAATGAAATAGAAATAAAAACTACGATACACCTGCTGTTTTTAAGAAAAGGAACTTTGATATATTTCTGGAAATGTAAATGCTTTTAGAGTTTTCTTTCAATAACGTTGATTTTCATTACTTTACTAACTTCAATAATTCTCTTATTAGCTAATATGAATGAAAGAAGATTGTCAAAAATGTGACACAGTATAATTCTTACGAACATACATACCTTTACCAGCATACAGATATTACCGATTGAAATGAAGAAAGATACAGATATTTTACTCCAATCTACATTAAATTAAAAAAATATTTAAACTTTCATACATTCCAAACAATAAACAAAAACTCAATAGATATCGTCATGTTTGTATATATGAGATAAAAGTTTTATGAATGGTATTTAAAGTAATGCTTAGAACTTCATAAAAGCGAACATTCACTATGTTAATACACATATCATCAGCTATTTACATAATTCAATGTAATATTAATCATTACATGTACTATATGCATATATATTTAAAGTTTAATTGTCTTACAATTGAATAATTAACTATTGAGAGAAAGAGGTTCATATCTTACACTATTTAATTCACATGGAACAAATTTTTCCATCAACCACATTGAACCGCGTTTATTAAATTCGCCAAAGCTCTTTTATTTCTGCATTTTCACACTCACGACACATTTTAAATGTAACTATTGATTACCATTTCAAACACCGATATCATAACTCAGTGTAAAACTACATCATAACTCATTTTTTCCCTACTAACTACAATTTTATATATTCAAGAAGTACATCTAAGACATGATCATTTTCTATGTTCTAGCAAATTGATTCAATTGCGAACATACTATTAAGACTTGCGATTTTAGAAGACTTGCATGTATTAACGATGTCAACGTTTCTTCGTTTTTATAAGATTCACATCAAATCATGTCGCATTCGAATGTGGTGTAAGAGACCACTTTTTCTTTTAAACACTTGTAAACAATGGATGCAATTTATAAGAAGAGAAGTATCATGCTGTTTCAAAACATCATCATCAGCATATTTCTGTTTCTTTTGACACCGGCAACATTTAAAAAAAAAATGGTTTTCTGAGATATTCTTCAAATTCCGTTTTACTTGAAAAAATGTCCGAACATTCAATACGATGTAAAGATTCATATTGTTTTAAATTCTTATGCTCACTAAATATTTTTTATCATGATTTACTCTTAAAAGTAACTTTATTAGTTTTCATATATTCACTACAAAATTCTAAGACGAGAAGCTTCGCGACTTTTCAAACTATAAACTTAAATTTCTTAGGACATACACTACATCTGATGTTTCTTTCATGAGATTTCAAATATCTCTTCAGATTACTCGTATTCAAGAAACCTCGCAAATATATCACATAAGTTCAGCGAATAATCGCTTCATAAACTCTTAAATTTTCAACACGAGTGAATCACTTGAAGCATATACTGCACTGTAAACATACAATACTTAAAAAAATTGTTATAAAAAATAAAAATACATTCATTTCACCAAGAAGCTTTTCTATTTAAATACATTTATTTATTTCCAAAGAACAAGTTTCTGTATTATACATAAAATATACTTAGAATTTTCTTTCATTAGTTAATATCAAATTAACAACAATATCCATTTACTAATATTTGATATACACGTTTGCTTTAAAATTAAAACTAAAATTTCTATATATTTCTATTAAAAAAACATAAGGAAAAAAAATACTCATAACATCAACCAAAGACAGAAATTTAAATAGAATAGCTGTACTTATATTAGTGCATTTTTATAATCTTCATAACATTTCGATTCAAAAAACCTATTACAAAATAAATGAAACATTTTTTTTCTGCCTTAAAGAATCTCTTATATTTTTAAAATTAATACATAAAAATATATCTTCACCAATATATTTAATTCTATCCTCAACACTTATTATAATGCAATCATGTCTTGTTTGTGAAGGATGATTTACAATGCAACCTTCGCATTTATATAGCTTTTTTATCACTGAATTTAATTCAGTTTTGATAGAGTTTATGAGTTCTTTAAAAAGTTCATCATCATCACTTACCATATCCGAACAATTGTTTTTACATTTGATTTGCAACGGTAAAATAATTTCAAAAATACTTTTATATAAAATAAAGTATTAGATACATCAGGAATAATTTCTTTCAATTTTTTTTAAATATCACAGTTTACTTTTAGGTATGTAGGTTTTAGTTTAAAAGAATTTTCATCTTGTTTAAAAACTTGTTGAAAAATGAACTCACCTTCTTTGTTGAAAACTACCAACTCATTATTGCAAATGATGCTGGCACTCGTATAGACAAGATTAAATTCATATATTTTTGAGGAAAATTCTTGCCATGTTGCAGGAGTTATAACAACACCGCGTGTAGTAGGCTATAATGTTTTATTTTGTTCCACACATTCACGTAGATGAATGTTCATTCTGTTTTCAAACTGATTTATGGACACAAAATATCCCCAACCAAGAGTCCACTGTGCAATCAACTTCGAACTTTCTTTTTTCTGTTCTCGATTATTCGGCATGAAGATATTTTCAGGAACAGACTTCATATAGTGGGCAAACCAGTCATCCTCTGGAAGTTCATCCTCATTATCTTCCAAGCGTCGTTTTTTAATTTTCGAAATTGTTATGTTTCGGAATGTGATACTAATTCTAGGATCTTTAACGTCAGGTTGAGAGGGTATTCCGTGCATCCAAAATTGATTCGTTGGTTGTTTCATTACAAGGAGAGTTCCATGAGTTAAGTCCACGCTTCGACATGTGAAATTTCGCCTGGTAAATACCATTTGACGTTTTGCACCTAAACTGATGATAGGTACATCACTTTCAGGTTCGAGACAAGTTTCATTGTCTTTATGCGTTATTTTTTGCCAGTTATCGTTTCAACATAATCGATAAAAAAGCTATATAAATGCGAAGGTTGCATTGTAAATCATCCTTCACAAACAAGACATGATTGCATTATAATAAGTGTTGAGGATAGAATTAAATATATTGGTGAAGATATATTTTTATGTATTAATTTTAAAAATATAAGAGATTCTTTAAGGCAGAAAAAAAAATGTTTCATTTATTTTGTAATAGGTTTTTTGTATCGAAATGTTATGAAGATTATAAAAATGCACTAATATAAGTACAGCTATTCTATTTAAATTTCTGTCTTTGGTTGATGTTATGAGTATTTTTTTTTTCCTTATGTTTTTTTTAATAGAAATATATTGAAATTTTAGTTTTAATTTTAAAGCAAACATGTATATCAAATATCAGTAAATGGATATTGTTGTTAATTTGATATTAACTAATGAAAGAAAATTCTAAGTATATTTTATGTATAATACAGAAAATTGTTCTTTGGAAATAAATAAATGTATTTAAATAGAAAAGCTTCTTGGTGAAATGAATGTATTTTTTATTTTTTATAACAATTTTTTTAAGTATTGTATGTTTACAGTGCAGTATATGCTTCAAGTGATTCACTCGTGTTGAAAATTTAAGAGTTTATGAAGCGATTATTCGCTGAACTTATGTGATATATTTGCGAGGTTTCTTGAATACGAGTAATCTGAAGAGATATTTGAAATCTCATGAAAGAAACATCAGATGTAGTGTATGTCCTAAGAAATTTAAGTTTATAGTTTGAAAAGTCGCGAAGCTTCTCGTCTTAGAATTTTGTAGTGAATATATGAAAACTAATAAAGTTACTTTTAAGAGTAAATCATGATAAAAAATATTTAGTGAGCATAAGAATTTAAAACAATATGAATCTTTACATCGTATTGAATGTTCGGACATTTTTTCAAGTAAAACAGAATTTGAAGAATATCTCAGAAAACCTTTTTTTTTTTTTTTTTAATATTGCCGGTGTCAAAAGAAACAGAAATATGCTGATGATGATGTTTTGAAACAGCATGATACTTCTCTTCTTATAAATTGCATCCATTGTTTACAAGTGTTTAAAAGAAAAAGTGGTCTCTTACACCACATTCGAATGCGACATGATTTGATGTGAATCTTATAAAAACGAAGAAACGTTGACATCGTTAATACATGCAAGTCTTCTAAAATCGCAAGTCTTAATAGTATGTTCGCAATTGAATCAATTTGCTAGAACATAGAAAATGATCATGTCTTAGATGTACTTCTTGAATATATAAAATTGTAGTTAGTAGGGAAAAATTGAGTTATGATGTAGTTTTACACTGAGTTATGATATCGGTGTTTGAAATGGTAATCAATAGTTACATTTAAAATGTGTCGTGAGTGTGAAAATGCAGAAATAAAAGAGCTTTGGCGAATTTAATAAACGCGGTTCAATGTGGTTGATGGAAAAATTTGTTCCATGTGAATTAAATAGTGTAAGATATGAACCTCTTTCTCTCAATAGTTAATTATTCAATTGTAAGACAATTAAACTTTAAATATATATGCATATAGTACATGTAATGATTAATATTACATTGAATTATGTAAATAACTGATGATATGTGTATTAACATAGTGAATGTTCGCTTTTATGAAGTTCTAAGCATTACTTTAAATACCATTCATAAAACTTTTATCTCATATATACAAACATGACAATATCTATTGAGTTTTCGTTTATTCTTTGGAATGTATGAAAGTTTAAATATTTTTTTAATTTAATGTAGATTGGAGTAAAATATCTGTATCTTTCTTCATTTCAATCGGTGATATCTGTATGCTGGTAAATGTATGTATGTTCGTAAGAATTATACTGTGTCACATTTTTGACAATCTTCTTTCATTCATATTAGCTAATAAGAGAATTATTGAAGTTAGTAAAGTAATGAAAATCAACGTTATTGAAAGAAAACTCTAAAAGCATTTACATTTCCAGAATTATATCAAAGTTCCTTTTCTTAAAAACAGCAGGTGTATCGTAGTTTTTATTTCTATTTCATTAAAAGCTGAACTTGTAAAATAAAAATTTTCTATTAGTGTAAGGTAAACAAAAAGAAAATCAAGAGACAATCCGTATCATGTATGAAATTCAAGTCTTACATCGGATTAAAAAGAAATATTCTGAATCTAAATGTTTATGCCTATTTAGCACAAAATGCGTTTATTTGTGTTATAAATTTAACTAAAACCCTTCTTATAACAGTATGTTACCTTTAAACTGAGTAAAAGTGTTAAGTATATTTTCTGATGGTATTGATATACTTGTCAAAGAAGTTCTAGAAACCTCAAATGTCGAAAGAGCATATGATAAGAATCTCCTTTCCTATCGCTACGTCAGTTACAGGTTAAGGGGTGGCTTGAATGGATAAAGGTAATGTTTGTACAAAAATATAGTAGTTCTATTTTGAAATGGGAAATAATTCGCTTTTTGTCAATTAAGGAAACTTGTGGTATTATTAAACAGAATGTCAGTGAAAGACATTGCGTTTGCATAGTGAATTATGAAGGTACTGAAAGGTAGTAAAGAAGGTGAATGAAAGAATTAATTTGAACAAATAAGGTAAGGCTATCATTAAAAGAAAAAACTGTTCAAAAGATGTATGTTAGAATTAAAAGTAAGATGTTAAAATTTAAAAAGATGTAACAGAGTAAAACCAAAGAATACTGGTAATTCCCATCTGGAAAACAGTAATTTGAGTACGATATTGAAAAAGTTGGTTTTAAGAATTTCTTTATGCATGTGATGCAAAACAATTGCTAGTTTATCATGAGTGCTGACATAGATGCAATTAGTGCAGGAAAAATAGTAAAATTAGTATAGTTAGTGTCTTTAAAACATGAAAAAATAATAGTGTTGCAGTGTAAATTCATTTGATGTACTGAAATATGACATAGACTAAATATCAGAAGATGTAAGAAATATTTTGGTATGTGTGGATGAAACACTGAACGTGGTTGTAAAATTAGAAATGAAAATTATCAACACACATAAAGGTAATAGGGATTTAAAACTAAACATGATGTTAGAAACTTTGAAGATCGTAAAACTATATGAGAAAGAAATGCATTTAGATATAAATGGTATTAAACTGTAAAGTTGTGAATGGAAATTTCTGAGTAAAACCTGTAGATGATCTATTATGATCGGAGAATAAAACAAGTATTTTAAAAATTGTAAGGAAATATTTGAATATGGAGTAAATGAAAACAATCCATATCGTTAAAATGAATAAAGAGGGATAAAATGTTGGAATTACGAATGATGAGACAGAAATAAAAACATTATAATAAATAAGTTAAACTAGAATTAAGAAATATAAACACAGAAGGGAAATCATGAACGTAAGAAACGCAATTAACAGTTATAGACTTAAGTTTTTTAAAAAAATATTCGGTAATGTAAGGAAGATATTGTTAAACATGTAAAAGAAATTAGAAATTCTGTAGAAAATTTAGTAAAAGAACTAAGATCACGAAAAATAAACGTTTCTTTTTAAATAGAATTTCAAACCACTAAGTTAAAGTGTGTATAGAATACTAGAATGGTTTAAAAAAAGTAAATGAAGTTAAAATTCAGAATATATTGAACATTATAACGTTAAAAAAAGTGTGAAATTGCATCTAAAATTAAGTAGTGTAACAAATAAACAGCATGTGCGGGAACGTTTGTGAAATATAATATATAAGTTAAAAATCAGGGTATGCTGAAATAGTATGAAAGGTATGAAAAAAAACTAGTATGTGGAAATTAAATAAAATATTACAAATTAGAAACGTTAAGTATTAAAAAAATATGACAGTAAATAAATATGTTATTATGAACAGAAAACCTGAGAAATAAGTTAAAGTTTCATGGAAAACTAGAAAGAATAAAAGTATCAGAATAAAATTGAGTAATAAAAAAAAATTATCTTGTAGTTTCATCGAAGGCAAGTCTTTTTTTTTTTTTTTTGATATTTGTTTCTTTTACATTGTTTTCAGAGTCGCGCATTGAATAATTTTAACACCAGACTTAAAAAATATATTTCTTAAACATATAATTCACTTTTTCGTCAAGAGAGGGCAGCATCGACATTTCATCAAAATTAAGATGCAGAAAATATTTCCCGTTGCCAATTTAAAAAAAAAAGTAACTTTAAATGAAAAGCAGGAGGTCTACAACTCAACCAGCAATCTACCAACACCTCAACTCCACTCGTGACCACGCCTCCTAGTGTGATGAGGTTGCCTTTGGCGCCGCCTTCTGTGATGTCATTGACCCCGCCCTCAGCTCCTCAGCTCCTCCTGATGCAGAACGCCCATTTTTATACTACTAACCTATTTTCACTTTAAAATTCAAAAGAAAATTGACAAAAATCCAATTCTTTTTACTTTATTAAAAAGGGCCAAATGAATAAGTGGGCGATTCTGCACTTCACCCGAAAAAATATATAAAAATACCATTTACCTATATATATTAATAATTTATTATTACACAAGGTTTTGATTTTTTATATATCATCTCAAAGGAACTAAATTTAATTAAAGCGATGCATTATTGGAATAAATTTAGTCAGTGTTTTAGGTGTAAGTTATTTAGATTTCTATTGTAGAAAGAATACTTTAGAAAATGTATAGAAATATTATTTTGAACCATAAAAATTCTAAATTGTAAAATTTAAAGCAGTGGCGTAGCGAGAGGGGGGCATGGGGGTGCCTGATGCCCCGGGCGCCGCTCGTAGAGGGGCGCCAAATGGTCTCCAAACAAGATTTTCCTGAAAATTTCAGTTATTATTTTGATCGATTTCTGGAAAATATATTTAAACTTAATAACTATTGTAATTATTTATATATAATTAATTATTTATTTTCTTGATTTGTTTGATAAAATGTGTAACAAAATGTTTGCAGTACATCAACCAAAACGTTCTTCCTGACCACTTTATTTCTCCAAAGTAGAGATATATTTATATTTTTTTAAACGAAATGCACGTATATGTTCTGCTTTTATTTTAAAACGATTTCTCAAACATATCCAGTTTCTAAAACCCGATTCCATAATCTGGAAATGACATTTTGGGACAATCCTAACGCTTCCGCTACAATGGATTGCGTTTGACTCTCCTGTAAACGACTGATGTCCTTCCTGGCTACCGATTCAACTATGTCATCTTGCTGAGACATCGTATATTCACTGCTACGAAGCATTCAACGCATGTGAATTGTTTTTAATCTCCTATTACAAAAGGAATACTGCAGGTCGCTCCTCACTCCTTATCTAAAACGCATAGTTTTTGACGTCACAGACTAAATTTGCATATTCCCAACTTTGTAAACGTTACAATTTTTCTTTATAATCTCTTCTATTTCCTTTTGTTCAAAAAGGTTGTTGATTATATGGTTATTTCATACCGAACCCACAATATCCCCTAATTGTTTTGAGCAGTGAATGTGACTGTATGACGTTACTCCGCAGTAGAAAAGAAACGGAACCTAAAACTCCATTACAGATCTATAGATAAAATGTTTTTCCAAACCTAAGTGTCGCACTTCAAATACTATTTACTATTTCATTATCAAATGCTAATTATGAACGTTCGTTCAGCATATTAAATAAATTTTCACATATTTACGATCAACGATGTGACAAGATCCCTTAAGTCATCTAGCATTTTTAAGTGTGGAAAGAGAAAAATTTGAAAGGGTCGACTTTGGTGAAGTAAATAATAAATTTGCTTCATACAAGGTAAGAAAAATGTATACATAGTAGTTAATTGTATTCATGTATTATATTATTATTAATAAATATAAGTGCTCGACCAAGTCGAGGTGCACGTGATTGAAGGGAGATGAGGGCAAATTAAAATTTTAAAGTTGTCTGGTTGTGTGTCTAACAATTTTAGATCTTTGGCACTCCAAGCACGAACGTGTCTAGTTGGCTATGTCCTTTTGCATGCTAGGCCATACGAAACGTTGGTGTATCATTTTTTTTTTTGAAGCCTTGATGCCAGGATGTGACAGACGATGTAACTGACTAAAAATGGCATGGTGAAATCTGGAGGGAACAAAGGTCGAAATCTTGAATCCTGAACATCACAATTAAGTGATTTTCCAGGTGACACTTGCATCGGCTGCAAGTTGAGATTGGTGGAAGATTTGCTTTTCAAGAGGTTTTGTAGTTCTGAATCCTGGTGTTATTCATCGGCAAGGGCAGCAAACTTTATTGGCGAAGGAACGGCTAGTTCTTCAATACGAGACAAGGTGTCTGCAACAATATTCTGCGAACCCTCAATATAACGGATAGCTGTTGAAAACTGCCCTATGAAGTCTAGGTGTCTCATTTGACGAGGAGAAGTTTTATCCTGTTGAAAAGCATAAAGCATAAGCCTTTTTAAAGGGCGACTGATGTTTTCAGGGAACCCCATCGCCAAATCCTGGGTGTGGAGAATCCTCATCCTTTTAGTTCGAGCGCCATTGTAGAGTTGAAAAATTAGCAACCGCCTTCGCCGGAAATCGAACCGCGGACCTCTGGAGTACCGGCCCAGCGTGCAGAATCACCAGACCACACCACACCACGAAGGCACACTAGGAAAGCGGGAGAAATACCTTATAAACGTAGAGTGATAATGGTTTAGATGCGGAAGGATACTGCAAATTTGTTGACGAAATTAAATCATTTTTGCATTTTTGGAACGCTTCGCAAGATTCTGTGGTCCAGGTTATAACGCGTTTATCGTTTTTCTTGCTTCCAACCAAAAAAGAATTTAGAGGTGCTTGTATGGTTACTGCATGAGGTAAGAAACGTCGATAAAAAATTGAGCATAGCAAGAAATCTTAAGTTCGTCACTGTAGATGGTTCGGGCATATCGCGGATAGCGGTGACTCTGGAAGGGGTTGAACGCCATCAGCGGAAATTTCATGACCAAGAAAGAATACTCTTGGTTGACCAAAAACGCATTTGGAAGGATTAAGACTTAACACCGTACCTTTGAAAATGTTCAAAAACTGTTCTCAAATGTGATAGGTGTTCTTCCTCTGTAGAGGAGGTGATTAAGACGTCATCAAAATAAAGTACACGAAAGTCGAGGCCGATTAACACCTGATTCATGAAGAGTTGGCACGTTTGAGCAGCACTGCATAAGTCGAAAATCATGACCGGAAACTCAAATAGTCCAAAAGGCGTAATAACCGCAATTTCAGCTGGGTTAACAGCTGGGACTATCAGCTGGGTTAACGGGCATTTGGTGATACGCCCGCTCAAGATCAAGGGTTTTGAAAATAGCTTTTCCCTCTAAAACTTGCATACAGTCTTGAATGCGCGGGATTGGGTAACGATGAGAAATTGTAGCTGCATTTAACCGGCGATAATCACCACTTACCATTTTGTTTCCGAACTAGATGGAGCGGACTAGCCCATGAATTTTTTGAAAGACGGCAAATTCCCTTTTCCATCATGTATTAAAATTCCTCTTTGGCTTTAAGCTTGTCCGGAGGTAAGCGTCTAGGTTTAGCGGCAATTGGAGGTCCGTTAGTTTCAATATAATATAGTACATCGTTCTTGGGTTCGGAAATACCCATAACTGTGCGCGTGATTGTAGGGAATTCTCTGAGAAGTTGATGTCATGGGGAGTTACCCGAAATCAGTTTAATGCTCAAATCTTCACTATTGCAAATTACTCCATGATAAGTTAAGTTGGTTATGGAATCTATCAAAAGGCGATTTTTAATATCGATAAGCAAAGAAAATTTATGTAAAAAGTCAGCGTCAATAATAGGGCAGTAGCAATAATAAATTGTCATTGGAAGTTGCGGCGCAATCTTAAATCAACATATATCAGGCGTTCACCAGAAGTTTGAATAGGAGTTCCATTTGCTATATAAAGTTGTAACTTAATAAAGCGCTTTTGTTCGTGAAAATGTGGTGGAACTAATGAAACATCAGCCCGGTGTCTACAAGAAACCTTAAGCCCGAATTCTTTTCGATGACGAAAAGGCGTGCAAAATTCCGGCCGCTGTCATTCATGACTTCGACCAACGGCCCTTCTCGTTTCCCTGGTCACGGTGGGTGGCATTTGTTGGCACGATGGGTCCCACGGAGGGTGGCATTTGTTTGCCTTGTTTCCAAATTTGTGGTGGTACAAAGCAAATACCCGGAGGAGGGCTTTCATAACGTTTCCTCAGTGGGTTAGGACGTGTATTTCGACTACGTGATGTGGAGAGGTTGCGGTGAAAAGGTTCAGCTTGGATGGCTACTAACTGAGCAACCTGTTTGGACAAATCATCAATTTGAGCCTGTAACGCCACAATACCTGGACCAGGAGCCTGCACTGCGTGTATTTGCGCAGGAATGGCCAGTTCGTGAATTTTATTAGCGATTTCGGGAAGATTGTTAAGTGGCTCGCTACTGGCCGCTAAAATGGTTTGCATGTTAGATGGGAGTCTATTCGTCCATAATGTTTTAAGAATGTTATCCGTTAGGTTACCGGCGGCTAAGTCTGACATTTTAGATAGCAACTAAGAAGGCCTTATATCACTCAACTGTAAATCGTGCAACAGCTGCTTGATTTTAACTATCTCGGATTCTTCATAAACGGAAATTAATCTTTTTTTAAAGATTTGTATTTGTCCGTCGCCGGTGGATTCAAAATTATTTCACGAGCTGATTGCAGTACCTCTGATTCTAACGCGGCGATCGCTGTATAAAATAGAGTTTCGTCGACAGTAATGTAACTCAATTTAAACTGCGCATCCAATTGAATGAACCATAACGATGGGTCTCGGCGACAAAAAGGCGGTGGCTTAACTGCCACTCACGCCAATTGTGAAGCAGCATCGTTGTCAACCACTTTAGATCAATCAAATATGCACAGTAATAATATGTATAGAAAAATAATCAATATGTATATAGTGACACAGTTTCTTGGTACTTGAAATCAGAGAATTTGGTGGCTCAAATGCAGCAAATTATGACAGAAATACACTCATGTCCATAAATTAAGGATAATTCGGAGTCACGCGGAAATCGGAATCTAAAATAAATATATCACCTGTAAAATCACTACACACGTCTTCAAGAATCATATGCAAATTTCAGGAAGTAACCAGATGACACCGATGGTACGTCACAATGACGAGAGTGTAAGAGAGTGATATATAAGGAATACAGGCAAAGAAGTAAAATTGTTCGCAGGCGCTTTATAAGCATTTCAGTGCAATAACCGAATAGTTATGACACAAAGGACGCATTTAGATGATTTTTTACGTGGTAGAATTATCGGCCGTCTGGAATGTGGGCCTACCCAACTAGAAGTATCAGACGAACTTGGAATTGCCCAAAGTGTCATCTCCAGGCTTTGGCAATGATTCCAAGATGACGGTAATGTGAGTAGACGTTACAGCACAGGTCGCCCCAGAGTTACAACGACGCCGAATGAGGACCGGTATTTGGCAGTTACTGCCAAAAGAAACAGGCGGAGCACAGCCTCAGACCTGTCTCGTCAGCTCTCTTCAGCCACTGGTACGACAATTTCAAGGCAGACCGTGTACACACGCTTAGGTCACATTGGTCTATATGCTCGTAGACCTGTCAGATGCGTTCCACTTACTGCAACTCACTGTCGCCTCCGGTTATCCTGGAGTAGAGAACATGCATTGTGGACACCGCAACAGTGGGCTTGTGTGATGTTTTACGACGAGTCCAGGTTTAGCTTGCAGTCTGATTCTCGCCGGACTTTCATATGGAAAGCTCCAGGTACCCGTTACCACCAAGAAAACATCATTGAACGACACCGTTACGGTGGTGCCGGAGTGCTCGTTTGGGGTGGAATTATTCTGGGTTCCAGAACTGACCTGCGTGTTCAAATTGGAACCATGACAAGCCAAATCTATCGGGACGTTATTCTGGAACAACATGTACGTCTCTTTCGGGGCGCCATGGGCGCACAATCTGTGTTTATGGATGACAACGCCCGTCCTCACCGTGCAAACATCGTAAGTGAATGCCTTCAATGGAAGGATATCATCCGTATGGACTGGCCAGCATTCTCACCGGACTTGAATCCAGTAGAGCACGTGTGTGACATGCTTGGCCGACAAGTTGCAGCCCGTCAACCTCTTCCTACCTGTCTACCGGAACTTCGGAGAGCATTGCTTTTTGAGTGGTGTAATATCCCCCAAGATCAGATCGATAATTTGATACTCAGCATGCCTAGGCGTTGTACGGACTGTATTGCATCGTCTGGGAGACATACAATGTATTAAAAAATCATACCAACCATGTAATATTTTTTTTTTTTTTTTTGGTAATTTTTTTTTTTTTTTTTTTTTTTTTTTTTTTTTGTAATTTGCTTTAGGGAGAAAAAATCGCTATTTTTTTTTTAATAATATTAAACATATAGCATCTTTTATTGCTCTTTACCTTTTGTTTAATAAATAAGCTTTACAAATAAGTCAAATTTGTTTTGCTTCTAAGTCTTCCTTTGCCTGATTTTGCATTATCCTTAATTTATGGACATGAGTGTATATTGACTCATCGGAATGCGGCACAACGCTTGAAATCACAGGTGAAATGTCTTACTTGCATCTCATCACACTGGATAACTTACTGGTGCTCAGAATTTTGACATATAAACTCCATATTCGTGCAATATTGAAGATTGCTACTCGTAATAAATACGGGTCACCAATTATGGTAGTACAATTTTTTTAGACAGATCGTTAAATAATTATAACAATTGAATAGAATAAATATTATTTTGTTTTTGGTTGATATGGGTTACCAGACTGGCAGAGTTGAGTTGTAGTAGGCAAGTTGCCACATATCTATTTATCTATAATGTATCGTTACTTTTAATTGTTTAAAAATTGTACTTTTTAAAAACACTTGTATAAATATGTAAAATAAATAACAGCTTTTTATCTAATTCTAGATCATCGTATGTCTGATTTTTTTCGCCGACACAGATGCATTTCCGAACCCAAGGCTAGTGACTATTCTTAATATATTTTTGAGTATTTTATGGCAGATTTAGCATTTTATTATTAATTGAATTATTTTCCTATTACGAATATATTCTATACATTATATACTGAAAGTGTTTTTTTTCGGGGGGGGGCGCCAAAAAGGTATTTTGCCCCGGGCGCCAGTTATGCTTGCTACGCCACTGATTTAAAGTACTGAAAATGTAGCTAGTGTTTTTGACAGTAGATTATATAATATAAAAATACCTCATGCTGAGCATTTTCTGAAATTACAATGCCAAATGAAATTTATATAGTACAGTATTTAGCAATAACTTTTTGTCAACAAATGTAGCTACATTCGCTTAGTTGTAATGACAGTAATTTTAACTGCATTTGTATAAGGCTGTACAGAAGATTTATTTATATAGGTTTTCATCCGCAGAGAACAACCGGATTCTCTGTGGAAGTGCTTCCGAAAATAATGTTTAAATATTACTCTAATTATATTTGAAAGCAATGCTATAACAGTGCCCTTATAAGACTCATGATCCGAAAAGCTTTGGTTTTAATTGTCTCGTAAAAACTTTCAATTACTTCTGCAAAATTCATACCCACGTAAAAATTACTACACCGAAGTCAATTGATTATACAGCAAAATGTTCTTGAAGCAATCAACTCCACAATTCGAGATAATGCCAGTTTCCTGTAGCCTAACAAAACTATGAGTGATTTTTTAAGTCCTGTTATTTAATTATTGTCCTGACAAATGTGCCATTATCAGAGGTGGTCATTTAAGAAAATAATCACTATATGAGGTTTCAACTTAATGTAATTTTTTCAAATAAATAATTCACTTTTTATACTCCCATGAGTACATTTAATATTACATAAATCTTATTCGCAAATCTATTTCTATTTCAAAAGCAATTTATGAAAAACACATTTGAAATTTTCTTCATCAAACTAATAATAATGAAAATTAAAGTATGCGTAAAAATTATTATATGTGTTTTAACAAAATAGCACAAAATATTTAATGTAAAAATGTGGTTCTAGTCTCATACTTGTAAAGAAAAATAGACCAAAAATAAAAAACAATGTAAGCTACTATGATCATCTAAATTTTCACATAATTTTAGTAGTGGAAAAAAGATTCCTTAAGGTTGTATGTCTTGTCTACCCCATTCAATAAGTAATAAACACATTAAATATTTCAATGTTTATTTCACTTATAAAACTTACCTTTTTGCTCGCGAAATATAATTAGTACATTTTTTAAAACGTAAAAAAAAACATTCTTTTTGCTCGGCCACATCACATTAGTCGAAAAATTGAAAATTGAATCATGCAAGATAATTTTTAAGTAAGGTATGCTCAAAATTATTAGTACATAATATTCAAATGATAAAGCATCTACATGAACAAGCTTTAAAAAAGTATTTCTAAACTGTAATAAAAAGAAAAAAATTTTACAAAATACAGTTTCAATAGAATGCAAAAACTATATTTCTGCATCTGCACACTGAACCAAATTATCAAGTCTGAAATTATCATTTTTCAGTCTTTAAGCACATTGTTTTTCAGGATAAAAGTAAAGATGGAAAATCAATTTCACAACTAGTCAGTTATCAGCAACGTTCTCTCAAACATTAGACACGATTACACGTGTATGGCTTTAGTGGTATATTCATAGTCAGTGCTGGTATTTTATTATTTAATTACTAATTTCTAAACAGTAAAACATAGTAAAATTTGTAATACAGTAAATCATAGTACATAATATATTGCATTACTACAACCACGAAGAAAATAACACCACCATCGCACAACAATAACTAGAGCGGCGCCATATTGCTTGTTTGGGAAACTTCTGAGAGTGGGGGAGGGAGGGGGAATTTTTTTCTTCACGTCAGCGTTAACAGGGAGAAAAGTTTTGCGATTGTGAATGAACTTGTTCGCGTTAAAGAGATGTTCGTTGATACCGTGTTTATTTGTAATATCAGAAATGTAAGTGCTTATGTGTGTGTATTCAGAGAACCAACTCGTAGCAAAAACCACCTCCCTAAGACGAGCGCCTCTGAAAGTAACCAGTATTTCTGAAAACATGAGTATACTTTGGTATTGAATATTCCCTCTGTAAGGCGACCATTCACAAAGAAAATTCTGCGAGTGTGGATGGTCGCCTTAGAGAGATTCATTCCGTAGATGCAATGTCCCTAAGACGACCACCTCTAAAAGATAAACGTATCTCTGAGAACGTGAGTATATATTGGTATTGAGCATCACCTCTCTAAGGCGACCACTTGCAAAGATGAATTTTTATTTGCGGCTGGTCGCCTTAGAGAGACCTCGTTGTGTGTGGTGTATATGATTACTGTTATTGTTTCCGAAAAAAAAAATTTAAATCAAATAAATAAGCATATTTAGTAAAAACCCTCTCTAAAACGGCCACCTGCGTTTCCAGGTTACTCTGATGGTCTTAAAGAGATCATATTTTCATTCTGTTAATTTTATTGTTTACAAGAAGTCTATTAACGTCAGATTAAAAAAAAATAGCATAAACCCATATAAACCAACAGAAGATTTATTATTATATTGATACCAGTAAGAAAACCAGTAAAAGTCAATGTAAACCTATACAAACCAGTACAAAGTTCTGCCATTGAAAAAAAATGTTGGTTGTATGGGTGTCAAGTGATACCAGTAAGAAAAACCCACAGAAATCAATAGAAACCAGTAAAAGTCAGTAGAGACCATCAAATTCTATAGGTATCAGTAGAAAGTTTTCCTGGTTTCTATGGGTCATTTTGAAACCAGTAAGAAAAACCCACAGAGACCAAAAGAAACCAGTAAAAGTCAATAGAAACCCATAAAATCTTATGGGTACCCATAAAAAGTTTTACTGGTTTCTATGGGGCATTTTTAGCAGGGAAATTATGTCCAAAGGAACTTTTTTTAACGTTTTGTGCGTTACCTTTATTTATTAAATATCATGTTCTTTGCACTTAAACCGTAAAATTTTGCTCAGTAGCAATGTCGCAAAATAATTTTAAAATGAGCATATCTTTAGAATTTCCGATACACAGTTCGACGCGCTGGAGATAAAAAGGTTCCCCTCCCCGTAGAGTGTTGCCATTGCTCGCTTTTAAATAGTTGAGTTTGTTACTCAAAAATTCGTTAAAGTTTTTACAAAATATGAAATTGATATAAAACAAATTCCAAATTTCAAATTTGGGATTTCAGGTGACCATATTCGCAGTAGGATTACGTCATTCAAAATTGGATGGCTATAGATACCATTGTTTTATCACAATGCGAGAAATATACATACATTTATGCCGATTTTTCATTATTAAATTTCTTCAAATATAATGCAGGACTCTAACATTTGGTGGAAACAGTGAAACGGACATTTATTAGTGAACCAACGCAAAATCGCAAAACGGAATTAATAGCTCTTCCGGGCAAATTGCGCGACAAACATTTCGTGACAATAGTTTGAAAAGTGAACCGACATTTATAGGAGTCCGACGCAAAATGCCAAAATGAAAGTAATAGTTCTTCGGGACTTAAACCCTTTGGACTAATAATCTGCAATATTAGGTGCAATTCTAAATAGCGATAATCTGAAATGCCACTTACATATTTAATATTTTTGCATTTCCATATTATTACTTGCATTGAAGTGTTCTTTTTTCGCTCCCCAACATTACAAACGCCTGTTCAGCAGAGACAAAAATTGTTAAAAAACACTTATAAACACAGCAAATATTAAAATATCACTTAAGTTATACAGGATGTTCAGAGAATTTTTATTTATTTAAACAATGCAAGTGTATGCAAAAATGACTGTATTTTTTTAAATGAAATTTAGTAGCAGCATGAAAGTTGCAGCCAGTCAGTTTACGTAGCCAGAAAAGTTAATGCTGCATAGTTGAGCTAAATTGTTCAACTCTAAGCAGGTATCCTCCGAAACCTTCTTTTGGTTGTAGGGTTTATATTTATTTTAACTAACATTTATTTTAAGTTTAAGCTATCTTTCCTGTCAAGCCTTACTTTCCCCTGGAATTGCCAATGCCAGAGTATGTAAATTTTAGTAGAACGCACAAAGTATTCAAATTTTTAGCAGAAGTATTTTTGAGTTAAATAGAAGGGAAACGAGTTCGTAAGTGTGTTTCTTGATTCACGAGCGTGAAGGTTGCTAGGTAGAAATTGAAGAACCGCGCGTTTCGGCTTGTGTGCTTGTTTCGGCAGTTAGTTGAATCTTTCAACTTTTTATTCAGAAAGTTTGCTGAAATCTCAGCTGAATCTTAGAACGCGGTTAAGTTAGTCACGTTTAGACAGCCTCGTAGGTAGTGACTTGTTATTATTCATTTTTAGTTGTACTTTGTTATTTTTATTTAACCGCCGGGTCGGCGTAGTTTGTGAGCGTCAAGTGAACGCATCTGCAACTTCTAAAGTGGAATAAAAAGGGAGTTAAACCCTTCTTAAGAGTTTGTGTACTTTCCAGTTCATAGCAGTCACTACTATTGTTGCGGGCAAGTTGGGGCCACGCTACACCACATGGTGATAGAACACCTTATCAATATTATATTAGCATAAGTTTTTAACACAGTTTTTAACAATAATATTTTATTTAACTTTAATTTAATTTCCTTTTTATTTTCTGAGAGCTAATGTTTTTAAATCAAACAATAAACTATGTTAAACTAAGCTAGCTGTCTGGTTCAATTCATAAATTTTATTTCGTATGAAATGAAATATAACTCCATAAACCATGTATATTATTGAAAGAACTTTTTCCTTGTAATAATATCAATTTTCAGTTAAATCATTCTTCAATACCCTTACTTTCCAATAGAGGAAGAAAGTTTTTTAAGTTCAGGTTGTAGAGACATTAGGTTTTTTTTTTTTTTTTTTTTTTGAGGCAGAAAAGATGAAAAATAGCAAACGCCTTCGCCGGGAATCGAACCACGGACCTCTGGAATACCGGCCCAGCGTGCTACCGTTACACCATGAAGGCACGCTAGGAAAGTGGGAGAAATTTTAAGAGATACAGACTTCGAATAATTTCATTAGAGAATTTTCTAAATGATTTTAAATTTTTTTTTCCATTTTTTCTCATTCTTTCCCCTTTAAACTTCGATTATGACACAAAATCTATTATATTAGCACATTATTCCAGATGCAATGTAAATATGATCCAGTTTCCCTTTAAGTTTTCCACTAAACGCTCGTCTGTATTATCATATTCAAATAACCTTTTTAGTTCGATTGTTTCTTTATGCCTGTACATGCAGATTGAGTTATATATGATGTTACCCACAGCATGACTCACATATTAATATGGGTTGACTTTTAAATTGAAATTTAACGAAAAATGATATTGACATTTATAAAAGAACCTTGCCAAAGTGCAATTTCAGGGTAACTTATTTCTTAATTTTTCCATATCACTGTAACTTCTATTGCAAGACCACATATTTCTGTTCTAGATTTTAAGTTTAATATATATGTTTTAAACTGTTTCTTTCAGCTAATATTCAAATGGGGAAATTTAACGTTAGTTTTTCAAAACTTAGCCGCCATTGATTCAAAAAGGCATCCCTTAATTTCAGATACAATCCACCACACACACACACACACACACACACACACACACACACACACACACACACACATATATATATATACGGGTTCATAATACATATATAATATATGTACGGGTTCCTAATAGCTTGAATGTACACAAGTCCGCTGATAAGTTAATAGAATTAATTTATCAACAGAATTACTTACAGTTCTGGAATTTTCATCAGAAGTACTCGTACAGCAGTTTGTTCAAATCAGTATCGCAAAGTACAATCAGTAGTTAAGAAATTAAATTACTGAGAACGTTAAACGCAACTCATCTAAACGAAAAGCTGACTCGAATATCTCAGTTCACGCGGAACTAACAAATCCAACAACAATAACTAAGCAACTAAAAGCAGATGTTCTATCTTTGGCCTTTAATAGTTTCCAAAATTATTTCGAGTGCTTTCTGCTTATGCTGAGATATTTCTATTATTCCTAGTGCTTTTCTTCTCGAAGTTACTGAAAAGCAATACGAGGGTGGAATTACAGTTACAGCTAACATAATGGTCAATTAGATTTATTCAATTTCAATACATATTACGGTAATACATGGACCGGACCAAAATGTCGCCAAATTTGACGACTTTTGGCAATTTTTAGCCAAATTTAGGACAAAATAAGTCGCCTAAACCGTTGTCAGCTTGGTGATATATCGCCAAGTTACCGAGGTACCCATTTACTCAATGTTAAATGTACTTGCCCCTATATTCTTACTTTTTCGGCATAACTTCTGTTTATATTTTTCATGTTACAAAAGAAGTATAACAATTTAACTTATAATTCTACTAAAATTACCTATCTAAATGGAAAAATTTGTAACTATATCTATATCTATATATATTATTACGAATTTTACGTTGAAATATTTTGTAATGTTGAAGATTTATGGTGTGGTACACAGGAGAGGTATGTAATAATGGATTTAATATTTCTTTTTATTCTCTTTGACAAACGTTTTCGCAAGCCAGTGCAGGTGAAATGGCTCAATAAGCGCCTTGATAAACTACATAGATAGTATTTATTATTTATAATACGTTTGAAGCGGCGGGCGTTGGCAAATCTAGCTAGCAAACAAAGCAGTTAGAGTTACGCAAGAATTACATGAGAGCAATTAATTTGGAAATGACGCCACTTAGAGATATTTATTATAGTAATCAGTTTTAATTTTCAAGAGAGAAAGGGAAATAGCAAAATTAAAATGGAAAGTTAAGGGGCTATTACAAATTAAAGATTGATTTATATATTTTTAATCTTACGTATGAATGGTTTGGTTCTAAGTACATGAAATTAAAGAAACAGAATGTTCAAAAGCATCTATCAAATATTTTCCAATAATTGACTTTTCGTTGCCAACATAGTATATCTATTTAAATTAGAACTGTGAAAAAAATTAATTACTTCAGAATAATTATTAATTCTAAGATTCTATGATCCACTAAATTTAAAGAGCAGAGAATTTACATAAATTCATACAAGAAAATATCTGCGCCTTAGAATCGAACCTGCTCTCGCTGAACTCGCAATTTACCAGTCTGCTTTTGAATTCACTCTTGCTAACCCATTTCTTTTGTGTTTTTAGCTTTATTATTAAGCATCAGTAAAGGAAATGAGAGTTCTGGATCGGGAGCTTTGGGGATCTGGAGTTGAGAGAGCTCCCGAGAAGGAATGGTTAGCCGTGGGAGGGAGGCTTATCTGAAAATGGAAGACAGGGAGCCTTATTGAGCTGCTATGTCACAGAAAAAGGACGTGTGCTTAGGTTTTATTAATTTGGTGATTTAGGCTTTTAGTAGTTATATGATAATGTGTAAACTTTCTTAAAAACAAATATCAAGTAGGTGTTTTAAGTGATTGATACAGTTCATCTTGTTAAACAGATATGTAATAAAATGTTTCCTTAACAGTATAACTTCTTTGGAAAACAATTATTTTTATTTTTACTTGCATTTATCCGAAGATTGAATATCTACAATACTGCTACATATAATGGGTTTCATACAGACATTTTAAACCAAATCATAAGTTTATTAAAATACAAATCATATTGAGCACTATTTTTTAATTTAATGAATTAGGCCTTTATATCCATGTGATCACTTGCTTACTTATATTGAATTCTTAAAAACATTTATCAAGTACCTGTTTAATTTTCTTTAAACAGAAATTACTATACAATAAAATGTTTCCTTCATAGTATAACTTCTTTGGAAGATAATTATGTTCTTACTTGTATTTATCCTATGACTGAATATCTACAAAACTGCTACATACAATAGGTTTGATATAGACAATAAAGACAACTTTTAAATCAAATAATTAATTTATTAAAATATAAACAATATTCAGTATCATAAAAGACATTTGATAAATGATATAAAATAAAGATGATATGAAATGATTGTAAAAGGACACTGAAGATGAACTATATACAAATAAGAAAAATATTATCAAATTTGATCTATACCATAATGTCCATATGCTAGACTATTCACCCCATCACTCTCTAATAGCGTCATTTCTTCGTACTTATTTCGCCATATGCAGTTCAACAGCAAAATTACAAAAATTTTAAAATCAGAATGTGTGTAGAATTCCTGATTAAGTGTTAAGTTTTTTTTTTAAATAAGAAAACAAATACATAACTTCTCATGAAGTATTCCACGAAGCTTACAGATGTAAGTAAATAACTCATAATACAAGGATATACAATTCAACAGTAAAAAACATAATATTTAGGTCTGCAGAGAGCAAAAGAAAAAATATAGAATACTATTAAAATAAAAATACCAAAATATACCATGAATAATTAACCTATGTTAATACTCCTTTAAAAGAAAATAAACCAACTTAATATAATGAAAATAAAAATGAAATAATACTTAAAAATAATGCTGACTAATACAAAGGAAAAATGAGTCATCAACAATACATCAATGCATAACATAATCACGTATAGACAATACACAAATTAATACAATGACACATAAAAGATTAAAATCCAATCATATAAATATTAATACTTAAACTTCAAAGAACAAAAAAAGTCGGGCAAGACTGCAAAAGCATCGGAGCTCTTAACAAGACGATGGGAAACAAAAGGCCAACAAACAAAGAGCTGCCCTAAACTACACTCTGGCACTCGTATGCAACCTACAATGCAATAAAATATATTCCACATTTTCCACAGCATCACCGCAAGCACAGAGTCCACTAGTGACTATGTTGAAATGAAATAAGTAATTTCCAAAATTCTCAAGACCAGTCAAAATTTGAGCAAGTTTATAATCCGGTTGAAAATGTCTATACTTAAGTCGTTGAAAAACACTTGGTAAAAATCTCTTTGTTCAATGTCCTTCGAAGAAGCAAGATATTCAGCATTCCAGTCAACCACCGTTATCTCAACTGTTAAATATTGGCATAGTTTTTATTATTTTTGCAAACTTTTCTCCGTTTGTCATATCAATGTACAGTTTTCTTAGTCAAGATGGCTTTCAAAACTTTTATATGTCATTTATTATTAACGTTTTGTGCGTTAAATTTGTTAATTAAATATCATGTTCTTCGCATTTACGCCGCATAACATTCAGTCGAATACCAAAATCACAAAATATTTGAAAACAGCATATCTTTAGAATTTTCCACATACAGTCTGGCACCGTGGATGTAATAATGTTTTAATCCGTACAGTGTTACCACTGCTTGCTTTCAAATCGTTGAATTTGTTAAAAAATTCCTTAAAGTTTTACAAAATATGAAACATAAAATTCAAAATTGGGTTTCCAGGTAGATATATTCGGGTGCAGGACTACGTTATTCAAAATTTGATGGCCCAAGGTACCGTCTTTTTTACGAAGTGCAAGAAACATGCATACATTATGCAGATTCTCCATTATTTAATTTCTTCAAATGTAATAAATACAGAGTGATAATATTTCGTACCAACAGTTCGGAAAGTGATTCAGACATTTAAAGTAACATGCCGCCAAATCCCGTTTCGAGACTACTAGATCATTTGGACTAACGCCCTTTTGTGCTAAAAATCAATAATTTGAAATGGTTCAGATTTTAACGATCGCCCAAGAGGGTCGTTTTAAAGTTTAATATGGTTTTTAGGTAGAGATTATCAGTGGTATCCAGGTAGAATTATCCAGGTAGATTATCCAGGTAGAATAGTGAAACATTTTATGTAATACTGCATGAGTATACATTTAGATTAGCATGGGAATGTCATATAGGTTTTGAATATTGAAAAAGTGAAAAAATGTATGATATAATTCTATGAAAGTATTAAATGTTTTTAATTAGGTACATCATGAATTAAATGGATATAGATCAATCAAATTAAAAAATAAATATTCTCAAGACTTGCATATATTGCTTTTAAATAGTTTAGTTTGTTAATATAGAACAGATAGTTGGAATTATAAAGATAAATATCAAACATTTTGCCAAATTTTAGCAGATTCGCATGAAAAGAAAAACAGCGCGAGATCGTATTTTGAGACTAATAGCCCTTTGGGTTTAATAAAAACAGTTATCAACCATTCAAAAAATCATTTATGAATAAATTTTATAGTATGCTTAAATGTATTCCCATTTGTTTACTCATATATTTATTTTTTTAGGGCGTCTTGAATGAGAACGGTACAGCTTTGAAATCTGATTTGCGAAAGCTGAGAAACCAATGAATGCAGCTGTTCACTCAAAGGAAATTTCTCAAGATATCACCAAATCACAAATTAAACGGAGTTGTGGAAATAATAACAAAATGCTTAAAAGAACGAAGCGAACTGCGAAAAGAAAATCATCATCAACACAAAGAAATAATAAAACCATGATCAGACGATGCAAAGCCAATGCCAGAGAGCGAAACAGAATGCACAGTTTAAACGCTGCTTTGGATACTCTTAGACAATACGTTCCAGTTAAAAACAACTCTCAAAAACTATCGAAGATCGAAACTTTGCGACTTGCTAGAAACTACATCATAGCTTTGACTGAAACTTTATATTACGGAGAAAAGATGGATGCACTCACATTTGCTAAAATACTATCTCGCCAGATGTCTCAGCACACGACGAATATGATAGCAAATAATTTCAATATAAACAGTAATTTTTTAAATGAAAACAAAAGGAATTCAAACGGTTTTACTGAGAATAACGTACTTATATGTAACTATGAACCTATGCACTCGATGGATATGAATGTAGTTCATGATAAACACCACTGCATTGATATCTGTCCTGGTCTTATTGCATGTACTTTCAATAGAAGTGGAAATAGCAATACTTCTGAATCAGAAGCCTCTCTGGATCCCCTTTGCTACACTAATATGGTTATCAACTGTGAGGAAAGTCAGACGATGGAAGAAAATCTAAGTTTAGATGCGAAAACTTCGATTCTTTGTGACTTAGAAAACAATTCTGTATTGCCAAACACTTGCTTTGTTAGTGCAGAAAATGTATCACCACATAACTCTGCTGTTGATGATTGTTTCTTTCCACAAGTGGGCACAGCAGTTAGACAAGACTGCTTATCCGCCGAAGCAGTTTCCAATTATAACACTCTCATACCAAAGATATGATTTTTTAGAAGACAAATTCGTAGCTTGACCTACAATATAATACTTTTTTAATATTCTTTAAATTTGATTCTCTCATTTATTAAATTGACGGAAATAGTGATTAAAAACTATATTACCTTGTAGTGATTAAATGTATTACTTTTGTAATTATATCAAATTTCAGAAAAATGTGTATGATATTATCAAATAAAATATATACACATAAATGTTAAATTTTGTTTTCTTTTTTAAATACACGATTTTGGGATTGTTAATTTATTGTGGTTGAAATGGGAAAAAGAAGTAAGCGTTCCTCAAAAACAGAAACAAAATGTGAGAATTTCATCATAGTAAAAAGATAGCATAGTTTTGATGTAATTATTCGCAGTAAAAAAGACTAAAATAATGCTACCGTTACTCGCACAGGAATAGGTGAAAGATTATTTAGTCATTTTACAGGAAGTGAAAAACTATTAAAAACAAAAATCCTTATGATTTGGTGTTTTGAGATATTCTAGAAAATAAACTCATGAATAATTCAACTTCGCCGAGAATAAAACCATTCGCGAATCATTGATATCTCTAAAATGAATAAAATGAACCTAGGAAATGGAATAATTCATATTTTATTTTTGGAATATCTTGCACCATGGATCCGTATTACGCTCTAAATATCTATTCGAAATCTGCAGAACCATTCTAACCTAGTAATAGTTGCCAGCTTTTATTTTGGGTAAGCCTTGTTATCGAAAAGCAAGTTTCACAGGTATGTTTAATTTATATATATTTTTTTCAATATGTTAGAAAATTCAGTTTAAGTTTACATATATTTTGAAGGATAAACTGCTATTTAAATAAAAAATAACTTCGGAACAAGTTACGTTTAAATTATACTACTATAGCATAAATCTGAAAGTGATTATTTTGTTTTTTTAATTTGAGATAAGAAGCTTCTTTCTCGCAAACGTATAAATAATGCGATGTTTCTGATTAATTATATATCAAATGTATTGTTCTAGAAGATAATCTGCAATTCTTAAAGTATGAATTGGCAATTTGAATTATGTTAAACATATAACGTGAATTCAACTGCATAATCATGTTGAAAAATGATAATAATGGCAAGAGGTAACAACAAATGTAATTAAAAGTGTCTGTTTGGAAAAATAGTTTGTAGTGGAGAAAAATATAAATAAAGAGCCCGATGAAGGGATGAATGAGTATCTTTTCGCAGAATTTCAAGTTATTGCCATCCTCTCCATAATGCTTTAAACATCTAAAAAAAATATTACTTTTACTTGGCAATAAATTAATGATTTTTTTATATATTCATTTGACTATTTTTACAGTTTAATGAAAACTAAAAAATAAAGTCCGGATAATAGTAATCAGCAAATTTCTGTTTCTTTCTATTCCTTCCCAGACTGTTCGAATATATCCAATTTAGTGGCTCAAATAAGGAATTAAAAATATCATATTCCTTCGAATTTTAACTTACGTAAGATTTTAAAACTAGAAAATAAATACAAAAACAGAAAGGATTTTATAGCAGATATTGAAAAATAGGAAATATTTGAATTTCTTTCTAAACAGGTATTAAAATGCATATAACAAGTTATTCAAGTAATTGAAAATCTTCTCTAGATCTTTCTTTACAGAATGAGGATCAACAGAAACAAGATGTTAAAATATTTTCTTTGGATTTAAGCAGCATTCTAACAATTCATCTTAAAAAGTTGAATAAAAGTGCAGCTTCAATTCTAAGTCGTAATGTATTTTAACAGTGCTGCTCGAATAAACTTTCAGTTTGATTAAATTCAATTAGATTGTAAGATTCTATTGTAACTGGAAATTTATATTTAAGTCCTGCAAATACTATCAGACTAGCGAATTATGGTTAGTCCTAAGCAAATCACAAATACTGGAGAAGATTAAAATAAGCTTTTCTATTTAGTCTTAAACTGAACAGAACAGGCAGAGCTTGTACTACAATGAACATTGCGAGTATTTAAATTAACAAAAAGAAAGTTGCATTTCAAATGAAGATAACGTAGTCGGAAACTGCAAGTAAAGTAGATTAATGAAGCTGAGTCAGTATTTTACCGATGCGTATTTAAGATATTGACTAGCAGGGTGCTAAAGCTGGAATATAACTTTAAGCAGAGTGTGCTTAAATAATAGCAACACGCTGTTGCCGGAAGCTCTAATCTAAACATTCATAACTCTCAATTTAAATGCAGACAACTTAATTTGCATTCTGGTGAAGAATACTGAAAGAAGAGCTTAAATCATAATAACAAAAGCTTAGAATATAATGACTGCTTAGTGAAAATAAAATGCTTTACAAGATTAAAATAAAGCAATTTTAAACTGATGTAGATTTAAAAAAAAAAAAAAAAAAACTCTACTAATTTCAAGGAGGGTAGGTCCCTCTTCTTCAAGGCTAAAAACGTTTATTTAGATCAGGGGCGAACTACGGTTCACAGACCAAATCCGGCTCGCGAGATGATATTGTATTTTACATAAAAAATCTGATGTGTACACCACATGACTTCCTTGTACGGAATATTAAATTATACGCATTTTTTCTTGCATTTTATTTAAATTTATTAGATTGAATTAAACCTACTTCGCCGACAGCGCATAAACCACAATAGAATGAATGCATTCTTTAAAATTCACTTTGTTTACCATAGCGACACTCTGGCGCTAGGTTTACTTAACAGTATTATATTTCGTCCATATTATAACTCAGAATGCACAAAATTTATATCATTTAAAGAATTATCTAATCGTTGCCACATGTTCTATTCAAATACTATAATAAAGCTAGAACTATATATAAAAGAAATTAAGCAAACAAAGCAAAAAAGAAACAGTTTTTCACAGACGATTGAGTATTTCTCATTCAATTAATTCAGTTTTCACTTCGCGACAAGGCAAAAATACATAAAAACTCAAAATATCTGTATTAAAAATTACGAAGTAAATCTTAAACGCTTATTTCCTCGAAAAAATTCCAGAAAGGATTAAGCATGATTTAAATAATAAATGAAGGCGTTATTTTTGTTGTTGCGAAGCCAAGTTTCTCTAGGTTGGCAACAAATACGCTACTCAGCTGTTTCAAATGTAAACAAGAGCAATGGCCGCCATCAAATTAGGCTTAGCGGCACTTAAACAATTTTAAAATTGTTGATAATTCTAAAACTATTGCATACAGATTTACTAAAGGCATAAAACTCTTAACCGGAAGATAAAAACAACATAATTCAATCATTTTTAAAGCAAAAAATGTACAATTTACAAACATATAAGAGTAAAGAAATGAGATCACTGAGCCGGGTAACAGAGTGGATATATTTATAAATATTTTTATATACGTTTGGCACGGCCGATTGAAACCAAAATGCGAGGTGCACATCTACATGTTATAGTAGTCTTATATACAAAATTTCAACGTTCTGAGGATACTTGTTTTTGAGTTATGCGAGATACGTACATACGTTCGTACAGACGCCACAAAAAATTCTCTTCAGTTTTTTAGTTTTTTTGGAGGAAAAGAGTCTTTTATTCTGTCCTCACGTACAGATATCAAACAAAAACATCGTTAAATTGCATTCGAAAGCGATCAAAGTGGATATTTTCGTTGAAATATGCTACTTGAAACTTTTCGCGATTACAATACTTCCTTTTTACTTCGTACAAGGAAGTAAAAATAAACCAAATTATGCGCTATTATGCAACGGCCGAGAGTTGAGTTGAAATATTGCGAGTAGATCGCGAATGGCACTACTTTCGTATTCTTTCGTGTGTTATTGTTTTTAAAAGCGGTTTCGACAGGCGAATGTTTGTTTTGAGGGTCAGTCACGTTTAGAAAATATCGATGTAATCTAAGCACGCTGATATGCTTTAGATGCCAACGCTGTGGACTTTCTGTAACAACGAGCGAGATGTTTAAAATGTGCTCACAAGCACTTGACGTACACATGCAAATTAAAGAAGGAAGATAAGCCAACTTTGCGTGCATTGCAAACTGGATTATGTAGCCTCATCGAAGTCGTGCGAGTTTCGTCCGGAAATTCGTAAAATGCCTGTTGCAAAGAAGCAAACTCATGAGCCACAGCCTCAAAAGTCTGTTCGTCGGGCGCCTGAGAAAGTGCATGCATCCAACTCCGACGCTCCGCACGGTAATTTAACGGATTTCCAGTTGGATAAAAATTTCAAGAAAATGATCTGCAAATTTCATGGAGTTTACTGAGAAATTCAAGCAACTGCAGTCCCCCCCCCCAGAAAAGATTCTTTTTATGTTATGAAGTGACTTCTTATTATGTCTGTGATGTTTGGGCTCTTCTTTTTAACTCAAGACTTTCCTGCTGGGATCTTACTACGTCTGGACTTTCTACTGTCTTGCGCCTTTGGCATATTTTATCATCGAGCAGAACACATCGCGCTTCGCGCGATATTCCTGCAATACAAGTAATGAATGAATGAATGAATGAATGTTTGTGCACTGTGCTCTGAGCGAGCGTGTTTACAGTTTTGCTATAGAGGTGAGCGCGGTATCATCTGTCAAGGTACTCTGGGATATTTTGTTCTTTTCATTTTATTTTATTCATTACCTACGTTACTACGTCACTCTCAAAATCAAATAAGAAGAGAAAAGGAGAGTTATTTTGTCTTAGAATTAAACGACAAAGTTTTATGTTTAATATAACGTGCGAAAAGAGAAAAATGTACCTCATCATTGCCAAATTAAGCATGTGAGACGATATTGAAACCTCGCAGAAAATGAACGATAATTAAAATTGGAAAGTTTAAAATAGAATGCATCGTCGCAACGCAATTTATCAGTAAAAATAAAAAATAATAATGCAGTAACTGATGTCAGCTTACGAATAGTTGATTTATTAGCCACGAAAGGAACACAATTTACCGATGGTGAATTAATTAAATCAGGTTTGCTTGTGGCAGCCGGAGATATGTGCTCATAAAAAAATGGATATAATTCCATCTGTCAGTCTTTCCACGAGAACAACTGTTAGAAGACCCGAGGACATCGAGAGCCCTATCAAGAATTAATTAAAAGTTAAAGCAAAAAATTTCAAATGGTTTTCGTTGGCTCTTGATGAATCTACAGATAATATTGATACTGCTCATTTGCTAGTGTTTATTCGAGGGGTCAATACTGAATTTGTGGTGCTTGAAAAATCAGCTTTTATGGAAGTCTGAGTGAAACAACTACAGGTGAAAATATCTTCAAGGAAATCGAAAAACGCTAACACAATGCAATCTGCAATGGAATCAGTTAAAATATGTCACGAATAATGGTGGAAAAATATGTCTGGAACATTGAAAGGATTAGTTGTACTAATTTCTAAGGCTTGTGTCGATGCTAAATGATTAAAAGCTGTGACAATTTACCAACAAGTTGCTTGTTTGAAACACCTCAATCTGTTAATTGTTACTGAACCAGTTGTATCAGTAATAAGCTTTCTTCTCTCTCGTGGACTTAATCATCGCCAGTTTCGTGAATTTTTATTAGAGTTCGAAGTTGAATATCGTCACTTGCCTTAATATAGTTATTCGATGGCTTAGCAATGGAAGTTTTGTTGAAATTTTTAGAGCTGAGGGAAGTCATAGATATTTTTTAAATGAGAAAAATTGTCCCCAACCTTTATTATCGATCAGCGAATGTCTATGGAAATTAGCTTTGCTAGAGACGTCGTGAGATATCTCAACGAATTTAATTTCAAATTAGAGAGGAAAACAGTGCTTATATGTGGAATGTATTCTAGCGTAAAGACATGATGCCGAAAACTTAACGTTGTTTGAAACAGAAATAACATTAAAGGAATCTGACCCTTTTCCGTGTTGTAAAGAATTTAAAATTAGTGAAAACCCATTCCCAAAAGCATTCCCGCATGATGTATTTCCCGAACTTATACTACAATTACAACAGCATTTTGTGGATCTTGATGCAAGTGCAAAAGACATTTCTCAACTGGAAGTGACTGATTTGCAGAATGATCATATGTTAAAAAATGGTGCTTAAAGTAAAGGATCTAACTCAATTTTATAACTATTTTTCAGAAAATAAATACGCTCAATTAAAATCATATTCACGGGAATGAATATCCGTATTTAGGGGTACTTGCCAATGCGAAAAGACATTTTCCCAAATTAAGTATGTCATTATTAACACATGACCATTTACGAACAACTTTAATGGTAAATTTCGAACTCCAGTATGATGAAATATTATTCCTTCAGTATATAATATTATATCAGTGTATAAAAAGATTATTCCAGTATGATAAAAAAAGCATTCTTTGCATTAGAAATTTAAACCTATTTAATAATAACTATTTTTAGTATGTAAATCGCTTATATTCGCTTTTTTACAAGTGTTAATAAATTGTGTACAAATAATAGTAGATAGAATACGTTGGTTTGGAGCCACAGGGATCAGGGATTCGAGGGATCCCGGAGGGCGGAGCCTCCTGAGGCGCAGAGGGGGAAGGGAATTTACCGAGGAGTACGCGGGGTTGTACGTCTCAACTACGAACGTGCAACATCCTGTTCGTGACGTCATCACACATTGTCACCGTCTTGCTATTGCTACGTCAGCCACATGTTTCATCCCGTTTGTGTTGTAATCTGGTTTCATGTCCGCGCTTATCGATTGACGTAGAACTCCCCACTGCTCTGATGTCATACTAAATCCGCATCCTGATTGCTGATACATGTTAGAATTTCTAGAACATTCTTTTTAGTTCCGCAACGGCCGCTAGAGGGCAGTAGTCTCACCCATTGCATTCTGATTGGTTCTCGTGGATCGTGACCAAGTTATTAACCATTATTTTTAATTGATTATACTATTTGACTTAATATAGTAGTATTTAATGAAAAACGTTCATGTATTTACATGTATTTGGCCATCTATGGCATGGGAAACGTGGACGATAACACAAATAATGACGATAATTCTAAATGATCTTTCATTTAGAATTAAACATATGCATGTTATTAATCGCTCAAACATTTTGGAGTGCTTTTCTATTTTGAAACAGCGTTTAAAGCTATAAAAAGCGTTAAACTTGTTAAACGTTCATTTCAGTTCTTAGCGATTAATATCATGCATATGTTTAATTCTAAATGAAAGATCATTCCTTGCCTAATTATGCGCTTATTATCTTAGTAAGCAGTCTGCTTGTTTAACCTTAATCGAGTAATTTTGTTAAGGTGATTAGCGTCATCCAAAAAACATGATGTTAGCGAAATAGATCTGATAAGCTAATTACCGAAGGATGAAATCACATGATAATGAATGCTCTAGAATGTTCCATATGTATTAGTAAATGGGAAGTATTTGATTGGTTAAACAATATTGATTTTTGATTCATATTGTCTGATTGGTGATTTAAGGGATTTCAATATCCGTAGTTATAGCATATATAATTCATATCTTCCAAAATCAATATTACAGTACCTTATAAACTAGTTTTACGATTGTACGCTGGTTGCTTGCTTCCATTTTTATGTTTAAAATGGTTAATACTTCAATTTCTTCAATCTCCAATAATACTACTACTGATGCATTTATACCTAAAAAGTAGGTTTTACTGTGTTTTATGAAATATATTTTTAATATGTTTAAGGTTTATTACACGTATAATGTTTATGTTATTGGGACATGATGTACTTAGTGAAATTAAATTTGTGAAAAATGACTTAAGATGAAAAATTTATGGTGGTAACGTTTAAAATTTATGATGAATTCAGCCATTACAGCCTAAGAAGTGCATACACATTATGAATATTCTAATAAATTTCATTTTTGTTATGGGAGAGTTTGTGTATAAGATATGTGTATGTTCATATATACTAAGTTATTTTACTGATTATGAGTTTCTGCTCTTTTCTCTCAGGTATGTCCTATTTGTGATAAAGTGTTTGGTCTAAAGCACAATTAGTCTCGTCACCTAAAGATCCATTCGGAAGAGAAATCCTTTCATTGTTCAGAATGTAAAATGTCATTCGTTCGACATAGCGATTTAAATAGGCATATGAAAATTCATGATGAAAAAACACCTTTCCAATGCAGTATGTGTTCCAAGCGATTCACTCGCATTGATAACTTAAGAATTCATGAAACGATTCATCTTCGAAATTTTACTTGTGCGATATGTTTACATGTTTTCCCGAAAACGGGTGACTTGAATAGACACCTGAAATCTCATGAAAGGAGCTACAAATGTACTAAATGTCCTAATTAAATTTAGTGAACTTGATCATTCGGAACGTCATGAAGCTTCTCATCTTAAAAGATGTACAGAATGTTCGGAAACTTTTACAAGTCAAAGGGATTTTAGGAGACATATGAAAATTCATAAAGTTACTTTTAAATGTAAATTCTGCTCAAAGGTATTTGGTGAACTTGATCATTTGGAACGTCATGAAGCTTCCCATCTTAAAAGATGTACAGAATGTTCGGAAACTTTTACAAGTCAGAGGGATTTTAGGAGACATATGAAAATTCATAAAGTTACTTTTAAATGTAAATTCTGCTCAAAGGTATTTGGTGAACTTGATCATTTCGAACGACATGAAGCTTCCCATCTTAAAAATTGTATTCAATGTTCGGAAATTTTTACAAGCCAAAGAGATTTAAGAAGACATATGAAAAAACACGAAGTTGTTTTTAAATGCAGTAGTTGCTCAAAGAGTTTCACCAGTGATGATGCTTTGAGACAGCATGAAACTTCTCATGTTAGAAATTGTACTCAATGTTCACGAGCTTTTAAAAGAAAAAGCGATCTTTTACATCATATTCGAGTGGAGCATGGTCTAACGCGAACCATAGAAAAACGAAGAAATGCTGATCCTGTCAGTGTACATTCGGGTGCTAAAATCACAAGTCTCAAGGATATGTTCGCTACTGAGTCGATTTTCTCTAATACAGGGAATGATCAAGACCTAGATGTGTTTCTGGAGTACATAAAATCACAACTTGTAGAAAAATTGAGTGATAATATAGCAACATATCGGTGTCTGAAATGGTATTGACTCATTTTAACAGTTGTTACTGTTAAAATGAGTCGTGAGTGTGAAAATGGGGAACCTGAACACATTTATCCATATTTCCGTAGCAACTGTTTGCAATTACTTAAAGCGTATGATATAGAAAAAGAAATTACCGAAGCTTTCGAAAAAAATAAAAAAGAGCTATGATGAGTTTATTGAAAATGGTTCAGGATGGATTTTGGAAAAAGTTATTAAATGTGAAATAAATATTGTCAGATACAGAGCATTTTCTTAGAACAGTTAATTATTCACGTATAATAAAATAGAACATTAACTTGAAAATAAAAAAAGTAAACAAAAATATATGCATGTATCGAATGAGGATATTACATTGGTTAATGTAAATAACTAATGATACATGTATTTAGATAGTGAATGCTGACCTTTATGCAGTCTGAAGCATTACTAAAATATCATTCATAAAATTTTGAATTAACATTATGTGATCTACTTATGAATTTAATAATCCTAAAAGCGTTAGTGTTTAGTTATTTCATTATATATAAAATATAAATAAGGGCTATTTTCTCAGATAGTTTCCTATGAAGGTAAAAATATTGTTAATTGCCTAGCGTAGGAAAGGGTAGTAAGAAAAAAAAAAGTATCTTCAAGGCACCCAAAATTTAAAAAATAAGGGAATGAGTACATACAGTTGGCAAAATATACTGAACTAAAAGGTATTACATGTTAAAAATATTGGGGAAGACTTCTGGATGAGGACATGAAATTTGGCACTTCATTGCAAAACTTCGGTAGCTATCAAGCTAGCTTAAAGATAATTGGGACTCAAAACTAAACAATGGTAACATTAAAGAGTTTAAAAACATGCGTTCAAATATAAAAGGTATTAAAAATGTAAGGAACTACCAGAATACGCAGGAAATGTTAAAATCTGAAAATTCAAATGAAGTTAATAATGAAATAAAATAGCAGCATTATTCATGGTAAAACTACTTCGGAAGGATAAATTGTATAGTAGGAAAATTAAAACAGTACTATAAAATATAGACTAAGTAAGGCTATTCTACGAATTGGGTTGGAATAACAGTTAAAGGTTCTAAAATAAAATGCTTAATTGTAAACTGTCTCTATATTTAAGACATTGAAACGTGTAAATTTAGCTGAAATAGTAAAACCAAAAGCGTGATTACAATCGAAAATTATAAAAAAGAGTTGAAATTTAGAGTATTTTGTAAACTAGAAAGAAACAAGTGTCAGAAATGTATAAAAAATACATCTAAAATTAATTAAAGTTCATGCATATGGTAGGAAGATGCAATAAACAAGTTCAAAATTAAAGTATTTTAAAAATTACGGTTTAAAATGTATGAAACACGTTAAAAATACCATCTAAAATTAAATAAAGTTCATATATGTGGTAAGAAAATAGAGGATTTAAGCTAAAATTAAGGATATGTTTGAAATTACGAAGGTTAAAACGTATGAAATTAGTTAAAAATTAAGTAAAGGTCATGTACATAGTCTATAAATATAGAAAATTAGTTACCATTCAGAGTATGTTGGAAACTTAAGAAAACTAACTATATAAATTGTGTTACATCTAAAATTAAATAAAAGTCAGGTATATGATCTGAAAATATAGGAACTGTGTTAAAATTAAGACAATATTGGAAAGTATGGGGGTCAAAATGTATGAAAACAATCCAATAACATTCATGTATGCAGTGTGAAAATATAAATTGGTTAAAAATTAGAGTGCATTGAATATTGTGAAGGTTAAAATGTATAAAACAAGCTAAAAATGTAACATCTAAAATAAAGTAAAGGTCATCTATATGATCAAAATGCATGAAATAAGTTAAAATACAGAGTATGTTGAAGATCGCTAACTTTAAAAAGAGCAAAAAATGTTGCAAATTGCATCTAACATTGAATAAAATAACACATAAAAAACGCGTGTTTTAGTAATTACACTTGTAAAATATAACAGATAAGTTAAAAGTATTGATTAAAAGGAATTCTGGGTAGAATAAATTTAATACTAAAAATGAGTAATGTAATTAAGCTTACGGAAAGTAAATCTGGTATTATGAACAGAAGATTTAGGAAATAAGGTAAAATTCTGAGTATATAGGGAAGTCTTAAAAAAATTTACATCTAAAATTAAGGCCTTCTGAATTAACCATTAAATTCGAAAATAATCGTCGTTAAAGGTACCTAGAAAATAACTATCATATACTTAGTAAAATAGCTGGAATACAAAGGAAAATATAAAGTCTAAACATGGATTAACAAAGAACCTCCGGAAAATCAATAAAAGATGATCTCTTATCAAAGTGTGACGTCATCTTATCAGTTAAATGAAGAATCTTAACACACTCCTTATCTACTGCGCCTCCGGGTGCTGGCTCATCCGCAATCCACCTTCGCAATCTGAATTTGCACCGCCTTTGAATTTGCACCTCGCACCTCTTCCTGTTGCTGAAAGCCCCGTTTTTTACTACTCCGGAAGTTTGTTTGAGAACTAAACACAGCGATGAAGGTCATTGTGAGGCGGATATGGAGAATGCGTACATGTCATATTTTATGATAAATATTAATCTCTGAATTCATAACTTCTGAGTAATTTTTGATTTTCTGAATCTCTCAATCCAGATTGTGGAGTAGTGGCCTAAATCGCCCTGGGTTGTGACACCGGGTTGAAATGAACTTCAAACTCAAGTTTTAACAATAACATGAATTTTAGTTAGATGAAAACCTTAACAGCTGCATATCTTGACAATATGGGACTTGGATATATTTAGTCCCGGGATTTCAGAATTTTGTTACAGGAAAAATGCTCTAACGCATTATGCAGGAGGAATGATCGTTCTTAGCATGCCAACATGCCTATAGCTCTAAACAGGAAAGATTGACCCCTCTTCTTAGTAAACCATCTTATACATCTCCCTGTGTTTACTTGTGCTGATCTCCCAAGGAAGAAAGATTCTTTCACTCATACATAACAAAGTGTCCATCTCCTGACCCTTATGAAAAGATGTTTTGTGTCTTTGTCCACTGTAGCAACCTTCAAGGCTTGCAACCAGAATCATTAACAAAGGCACAGGATTGCACCACTGAGGAAAACTGTTGCGCTTTGAAATCGCTCATCCTAGACAAAGAACCTTTATTCCACTTTATCACAAGATGAAACCAATGCGATAACCATTTATGTGATAACTATTCCACATTTTCCAAAATAATTTTTAACCTTTGTGTTGAAGAACGCAATTCTTCACTATATTTTTTTTAATAAATGTTATTTATATTTAAATGGCAAACAGATCTGTTACCTTGTTAGATTAAATGTATTTCTCTAGGTGATTAATCAACTATACACAAGATCTCCTGAGTGCTCAAGGAAACAAACACGTATGATGAATGGAGAAATTTCTCTAGGAGCTGGTAAGATAAGATTTTCGTTTAAGAGTGAAAAGCGAAAGTTATAAGGTTTCTCATCTTAATGAGTATTATCATGTCAAATGTTTTTCAATGCCATTTTATATTTCTTTATACTATAGCAGAATTAAGATGATTCGCCTTTTTCTGCAATTTATATGCATTTATTCTTACTGATATACTACTACAAACAAATTAAAGTTGATTTGTTATATTCTAAAATATATAATTATAAATAAATTAATTTTAATTAAATAAATTAATAATAATAAATAATTTTTAATTAAATAAATTTAAAATTAATTTATTGTGGACATTGTTATTGCACTGCTATATTTCCTCATTTCTTTGTAATTCCTGTACGAATTCTTTCGTAGTAAATAAAACATTTACCTATTTATCGCTTTTTAATTCCATTTTTTCCCACTTGAGGCCACATTATGCGCAAATTGCAAGTTTTTCACACCAAGCACAGAGCCCATTACAACTTTGTAGTTGACATTTTTGCTTTAATTGCTAGATATTAATTTTAATTTATTTGCTACTATAAATATTTGTATTTAAATATTTGTATTACAAATATACTAATATATTTGTAATAATATTGTAAATATTTTGAGTAGGTAGCGCATAATTTTTTTACTTCTCATAAATATGAATATTTGAGATATATTCCAGCATGAGATACAAGATTAATTAAAGCTAAAGAAAATGCTCAAAAATTATCTCTCTCAAAAATAATTCTTTTAGCCGAATTTCTTTTGTTACAATTAAGAACTTACGAGCATGATTTTTTCTTCAAATTTTAAAGTAAACTGATAAAGTATTTTCGATTCTCTAAATTATTATGCGATTACTTGTCTGTCAGGGGTAACAGAATAATTAAAATATCATACTCTTTGCTCTCAGTTCAAGTATATTTTATCACATATAACCGTTTTTGCTAATCAAATCATAAAGTTTTTTGCAATGGTTGATAGCCAAATAAATCTCATAAAATGTTTATTAATTGTAGTTTAGATACTCTTCATTTATTATCAAGGGCCAGATGTAGACATTTCGAGGTCACACAAATTCCCAACAACTGTTGTAGCGAAAGAAAGGAAGCTATTGATTAATAAAATTGATTTATCGTTATACGAATTTAGGTTAAGTTTGTTTATTCCTTTGTAACTTACAGTTCCGTCTTTATAACTATCCTGCAGTGAAAGGAAATGACGGAAGGACGGTGTTTTCTTCTAACGAAACAGAATCCTTCATAGATAGAGCATGCCAAGTGTAATATGGCCTTACATGATGTTGTTTTAATTATCAGTTGAAGTAATTATGAAGTAATGTAATACGCAATCCGAAAATTCACCGAATTTTCTGCTAAACTATCCGATAGGTTATCCGATAAATTCTGACATTTTTTTAACTTTAGATTTCCTCAAAAATAAACAAGAAAGGAACAACAAATCAATCAATACTGTATTCTCAGTTGGTCTTCACAACTTCTTTCCAGCGTCCAGCAAGCTGCTCAGTGCCTCGACAGTAGAAATCATTTGGTTTCGTCCCGAATAAATCGTCCACCCAAGCTTTCAATTCCACTACATTATTGAATGAAATGTAATACAGTTACGCAGTACAATGTAGAGGGATCCGAGCAGATGGAAATCCGAAGGCGCCAGGTCGGAAGAATGCGAAGGATGTGACAGCACTTCCCAATCAAGGTCGGTTAAAGGTGTCGGCCTAGTCGAATGGCTTCCTTGGTCATTTTGGCTATGCAAAGACGGGCTTTGTCGTGTTGCAGTGAAACGCCATGTTGCCGATCAAGTCGTTTTCTCTGGATAGCGTTGTTAAATCTTTGCTTTTGCTGGACGTAAGTAAGGACTGTCTTTGCTTGGACGTAAGTAAGGACTGTCTTTGCTTGGACGTAAGTAAGGACTGTCTTTGCTTTATCTGGACGTAAAATACCGTATTCACTGTTTGGTTCCGATCAAGCAATTTGTAGTGGGTCATGCCTTCCTAGTCCCAAAATACACACAATATTGTTTTGCGCAGATGAAGATCTTATTTTGCTCGCGGCGTCCCCCGTTTGTCGAAGCTAAGCCATTATTGCGTTGCTTCATATTGGTGTATAGGCACAATTTTTCGTCGACGGTAACAGTTCAGTTAAGGAATCGCTGCTTGTGCCCATGAATTTACAAACAAAACTGACGGAAATCCTCACTTGTTGAGCTTTGTTGTTGTCGATCAAAGCATGCGGAACCCATACGCCCAGCTTTTGAGCCTTTCTCATCGAGTGAAGGTCTATGTGGGAGCAGTCTATTATTTGTGTCAATTCCCTCGTCGTTTGGAGTGGATCTTCATGAATACGCTGATTCAATCGCTCCTCATGAAACTGAACGGAGAGTCCAGGAGAGTCTCTTTGGAGTTTTACTGTCTTTGAATCTCTTAAACCAATTACGAGCCGTAGTAAAAAGCATCGCTTTTTCACCATACACTTCACAAATCTCTCCGAGCAGCTTCTGTGGCTTTGGCACCTCGATTAAACGCAAAAAGCAGAAGGTGTCGAAAATGTTTTTTGTCAGCGTGACACTCTATTTCAATGACTTGAACAAAACGTATATCAGCATAAATAAACTGAACACACTATTTTGTAGAGCACATAATTCTTTGTCGAATTACATTATTACATTAAACACACTGCCAAAATATTTTATTTTTAACGCAAAATTTTTACTTGAAAAAGCTCTAGAACTTCGCAAGCATCCGGAAAAAAAAACTTATAGAAAAAAGGAAAACAAGGAATTAAGCATTTGCTTGAATGAAATAAAAAGCTTTGTGAGAGGTATTAGAAATCCAGATTTAGCCACAATCAGAAAATTCACTGAATTTTCTGCTACTAAAACTATCAACCTTTGAGCCCCGGGTTCCTCAAAGGCAATCTTTCATTTTTACTTTTACACTCACAAATTATTTTAATAAAATATCGTTACTACTCACATAAATTACTTATATTAAAATAAATAACTACTTAGTACAGAATTTAAATAGAATAGTATAGTTTAATTTCAAATTTTAACGGTCACCCAATACTGTTTGTTAAGGTTTTACGCTCTCGCTGAGCTCACAGTCTACCAGTTTGCTGTTGCACTCACTCCTGCTAACCGATTTTTTTCTCTTTTTACCTTTATTATTACCTTTATTATACCTTTATTAAGCATCGTTTCCTTGGCACTTACTCTACATACAGGTCAACAACTAATTCACAAAATTCTTAAAAGCTGCATATCAGCATAATGTTTAGCATTTCCAATGCAGTGTTGAGTATTAATACACATTTTTATATCTTCTTCAATATTTTCTCGGCTCATCATATCAGTATTCCGTTTTCTCAGTAAGATGCCTAACAAAAATGAAAAAAAAAAAAAAAAAAAAATTCTCTTTTCATTATTTCCTTTTCAAGTGTTAACTTTATTGTTGTGTACTATGGGTTCGTGGATTTGGAGAGATTGATGATACCACTTGATGAAGAATCAAAGCACAATTTATTCGCCAGCATTACACAGGGCAGTTCTAAAGACACGTTTACAATCATCGAAAAACTACGATAAACACTCTAAAACAATCAGCAACTCAACCTTCATGCTATACGGTGAAGACAGCTTCACAGCAAAGTACTAAGTACAGACACTCCAGGCGATAGATCTCCGACCCAGGTTCATATTCTAAAGGACCCATACAGAGTTTAGATATCCATAGTCCATTAGAACTCATCCTCGCAGGCGCAACCCCCGCAGTCCCCGACCGGCTTTTACAAAACATTGGGCAGAACGAAATGTTGCTATGTCAAAACTCTGTCACCTTGCCTCCGGGCACCACTCCATTGGCAAAAATTATATTGTTGTGCATGCTCTGTCAGTGCCTCCTAGATATAAAGCCGTCGGACTGGTCTGTGACGTCACGAGCACTAGGCCGTATAATATGAAACGGCGGAACTTCCGATAGCGATTTCTCCGTGCATACGAGTATGAATTTGCGTTAAATAATGAACTCTCAGAATAATCCAGAAACTATATTTCCGCAATAAAAAATTTATTTTACTATCGGAATATCTTTGAACATTACAATGCAAGAGCAATAAAACTCATTAAAGATGCATTAAAATTTCATATGTAATGTAATAAGATTTGATACTTAGTCCAGCAAAACTTGATCTTGAATATCGAATTTGGCTTTATAAAACGATTAGTAGATGCTGAATTTTCAAATCATTCAATTAAAAATTAGTTCTGAAAACCAAAACTCCTCAATATCTTAAAAATTTCTGATATGTTATTTTTATCTCATCTATAGACATAATATCATGTTTTCATAAAATCATATTCCTTGAAAATCAGAATTTAAAATTTCATCAAGGAAAATTTACATTTATTAGTCTTAAATATACTCTCAAATGTGTGGAAATTATAACATATATATATATATATATATATGATATAATTAAATACTCTGGCTATGTTAAGAAAGGATTGGTGGACAGACTTCTTGATTTTCAAGTAGAGGATCATAAGGCAATTTTCCATACATTAAATAAGATTGCGGGAATTTTGCAACACAATGAGGTGTATTATTACATTATTCAGTAACTTGAGGTAACAATTTTGTCCATGCAATATTAGCCTGATAAGAATTTAATTTACAGTTTAATTATATTTGTTTGAGTAACTCGTTCAACTTTACCATTAGTTTGAGGCCCGTTAGTAGTTAATAATTGTTTTACATTATGATTTCTTAAAAAGTGCTTAAATTTGGAAGAAGCAGCATTTCTATCACTTAAAATTTTCTTTGGTACTTGAATTTGAAAAATTTGTCTTAAACTATTTATGTAACTATCTGTAGTTACACTTTTAGAAGCAAAAATTCCATATTTAATGAGTAGCATGATCAATAATTAAGTGAATATACATTTTAATATAATTATAATAGTTTAAACCACCAACAGTATCAATAGATAATAATTCAAAAGGTTCACATTAAACCAAATCTCTTTTGTTTACTTTTCTTATTAAACTGACATACTTCGCAATGTTTACAAAAAATTTTAGCATCTTGGACAGACAATTCCTGACCAATAATATTGACAAGATTAATATGAGCCTTTTAAAGTAATTTAGTACAAAGAGAGATTGCTATTATGATTTTGTATAATCCTTGCTTTTTAATAGTTAACACATCATTAATTTCTTTATACTTAGGATTATATACATTATCTAAATTTTGATGCTCTTTAATTTCTTCTAATGAGAATAAATTAACTTCCAAACTTAAATGTTGACAAATAGGATTTCTAGTTAACATATCAGCTTCAATATTAGTAGAACTATTTTCATATTTTATATCAAAATCATGCATAGATAATTTTAAAGACCATCTAAATAACCTACCTGTAAGATCTTTGTTCTTAAGCCAAACTAAAGCAGCGTGATCAGTGTGTACAGTAAAATAATTACTGAGTAAGTATTAATAAAATTTATCTGCATCACCAATACAAAACATTCTAATTCAGTAATTGCATAATTTTGCTCATAAGACCTTAATTTTCTAGAATGAAAACCAATTTGGATGTAGGTTCCCATCCTGGTGCTTCCAACAGCTTCTTCAGATGCATCTACAAACACATAATTACATATGTAAGATATAATAAAATATGATGGCTATGTTAAGAAATAATTGGCGACCTTAAAATTGACTATCCTAAATTTTATTTTCTCCCCCCTCCCCAAGTTCATCTGTTCTCTCAAATTCAAGATCTTTCCAAATTATTCAATTATATTTCCGAATTTCTGGGTTTACGCATCCATATTTCTAACCCTGTGATTAAAATATCATGCATGTAAATATATACACATAGTACCTACTAAGTTTTCTCATCGTACAAACTTCTAATATATCACATATATATAATAATATACAAAGATTACTTAAAAGTAACATCCAAGCATACAGTTTATATTTTAAATGAAAAAATATTTTGATGTGAAAAACATTAACATAAATCTAAATTAATTGCTGGTATGTAATGGACAACTATTGCTGTTACCTATATAAAATAATACAGTACAACAAATGAAGTCTTTAAAATTATTTATTTATATAACATATTTAAATACAATTCCATAATTTTTAATATTTTAATACAGAAACAAGAAATTAAATTACAAAAATAATAAAATTACACATATATTTACTAATGCATGTTTAGAGAGCAATTAAAATTAAAAAAGTGAAATGCATTAAAATTATTTTCAGGCCAAAAAATTATATTGGTACATTTCTAATATATTCTTTGTTTGTTATGCTTACATAGCAAGTGTTTTTAGTTTTCTTTTATCTGAATATTTAGAAAAGCTATCATTTTTGAATTTACAATAATTGTTTAAAAGAGTATTTGTGCATGAGTATATAAGCAGTTGCATAATTTTACGTGACAAATGGTTTTTACAGGAAATAATTTTAATTTCCTTACACATAAGAATTTCTAATGTCATAGTGGATATTAAATTACGTTGGTTACATACTTGGAGGAAACTATTTTCATATTCAGGGCTTATGAGCTTCTGTATGACAATAAAATTATGCAGTATTACATTAATGACATCAGTAGATGGGTACTTTAACCCACCTCTATCACAATTATGAATATGCTTGAAATTGGGAGGAATTAATAGTGGTTTTTCAATAACTAAATTACCTCCACAGTCATCACATTTTAGCCTATTCATAAATGAGTGGCAACAATATCCAGCCAAGTATGCAATTAAAGGTAATTTATCAACCATAGTTTCAAGATCATTATCTGTGACATTAATATGCTTGAAATTATGAAAATATTTTACAATAGATTCATGGGAACTATCATTAATCAAATCAAAAGAGTTAGAAAAGTCATCGATAACAATTGTCCCTTTACTTTTCGATATCATAGTTAGATTTAATACAGAACATGCACGTAGTTTGTTTTCTACTTCAAAAACCTGTCGAAGTGATATATGATAATTTGTTCCAGCCATCCTGCGATATAAACTAAAACGATGTTCCAATTCATCTGTCTGAATTTTACCGGGCAAAAAATACGACATGTTGAGTTCACCTAGACAATACCTACACATTTCTATCATACACGTTGTTGTTAATATAAGATCAGAAAGTGTCGCTTTTGTCAACCTACCCGTATCACTCTTCATTTCTTTCCATTTCATCAACCAATCAAGAAAATTATTTAAAAATATAAACTTCTTGTCTGATTCATTCCATACTAATGGTTTACAGAAGTCATCACAAGAATGTACCCCCTTGTTTGGTGTTTTAACATTCATTATTGAAAACCACGACGAAAATATTTTAATATATGCAGATGTTTCGTGAAAATTTAACAAATTATGCTTTACTCCTAATTCTTTCAGGCCTTGTGATGTTTGATCGTTGAAAATTTGTAAAGCCAGTTTCACACTTTGACGTTCTAAATTTGTAGGCCACAGAGCTTTACGAGATATTGTATATCCATATTTTAACAAATTACCACTTTCAGCTTCATACATATTTTTTAAAGTAAGAAATGAAGAGGTACATACATTATTTGAAGACAAGTCAAAATTTGGAAAATACATAGCTTGTTCAGGGTTTTTCTGGTTTAACCAGTTGTTACGAACACTTTTAATAATATGAACAGAATCAACTGCATAAAACAATGGACGAGTTGCATCAACAGGATGAGAAAATACAAAATTTGATAATGGATTATTAAACAGAGATATACATCTTCTATTAATGGAATTATTGTCACTAACAACAACAATTACTTTGAAACCTATTGCTTCAAGACCAACAATTATTTTTTTCAAAACAGTGAACAAAACTTCAGCTGTCATTTTCTTCGATGATAATATATGGACAACATCTTTAAAGCAGCACAAAATACTCTGTATCATAAATACATGTGCACTAGAAGCTAAGTTATCAACTTCCTGGCCAATTCCAACAATATCTCCACTTTTGTAGTCAAGAAAAGGTCTGATGTGAATTTCATCCATCATTAATGAAACATATAATTCATGCTCTTTCAGATAGCAAGCTTTTTGCTTAGCATATGCCAAAAACAACATATCATCTGTTTCCTTTTGGGGATTTACATTTAATTTAGAACTTATCTTATGTATAGTACTTGGATGAGGCAAAATTAAATTACCAGATTGTCGGACAAATTTATATGCTTGGGGCGATAACAAATAAAACATAGAAGCTAAAATTAAGGTATTGGATGAATATTGACGATTTTGGGGCTTACATTTTACAAGAGAAAGTTGTTCAATCATGAACTCAAATAAAATTTTATCACCTTCATTTGTGAAACTTAAAGATTTCATCAGGTTGATTATAATTTCAATCAAATTCATTAAGTCTTTAGTTTCTAACATTTCAATATGATCAAGTATTTCATGAATTTCATTAATATTACTTACTTTTATAAGTAACTCATTATACTTACTACTGATATGAGTCAATAACTTATTTTGAAACGATACAGATAATAAAAGATCTGCAGTAATGTGGACTGCATAAAGCAATTTTACACATCCATCAGTGCATTTTAAATTCAAAAACATCAAGATATTGTCTTTGTGCACAACGTTCCAAAATGTAGAAAATTTATATTGCATACAACAGGTTAAAAGTTCATTAAAGTCTGAAAATGTCCTCGATTTATAATACTCAGCAGCTGATAATTTACTATGAGCAATAGCTTTCATCATGAGGTTTGCTTCTCGTTCCATTTTTTTCTCATTCGGACTTTTTCTTGAACTACCAGCTTGTGAAGATAAATACGATGGACAGCCATCAAATATGCTAGGAAAAGCGCCTTCTTTTAGTTTTGGTCTCTGCAGTGAAGCTTTAATGATTTTCCCATTTTTTTCATCGAAAGCTGATGTTTCCCAGATGAGATCATCAGGTTGAAAATGTTTATGGCACACCTATTAAGTAAAAGGAAGACATCATGTAACTAACTTCTTAAAACAACCAACTGTAAAGCAAGATTGAATCACTTTCCTTATAAATAAAAACATTCAAGCTTTGGCAATGCTTTGGGCAGGTTAAATTTTAAATGCATATATGCAAATTAAAATTTTTTTTCAAATATTTAAGGATCAGTTAACACTACATATAAAAAATCTGATCATGACAGCATAGTACCTCCTGCCTATTCTATGGCTTATACAGCAACGAGCTTCGAAGTATCATTAGCCCTTGATTGTTTGTAAATTAAATGTAATTTGTTGATTCATCAAATAGAAAACTATACACTGAAACCTATTTATACATGTTGGCGGGAGGTAAAAATTATAGCTTGCAGAAAGTTTCCATAGAAGACTAAGAATATTCTACCAACAATTTATTGAATCTTAATAAATTAATTAGGATTACACCTACCCGAGAATATGGAGTTGCTGAGAAGTCCTTCCTAGGTATATTTCTTAGCCACCTCTCTCTAAGAGCATCATTTTTGGGAAAGGAAAATGTATGCACCTTTTCAGTACCTTTATAATTTCCCCGACAACCAGTTACACAGCATTTAAATGGCATATTTTCTGTAAAAACAGTACAAAAATCAGTTATATAAATACTAAAAATTATAACAATTTAAATTTGCATAATTATACATTGAAATTCGATACACCATAAACCAACGGTGGAGAATTTCAAATGTCATTCAAACATTTGAATAAATGAAACTTCAAGAAATTCGTATCTGAAGAACACCTAAGCTTCTATTAAGATATCTATTATTATACTGAAATTATTACTTGCATCAATGATGATAATTTTGATATTTAAAACATGCTGAAACAGTCAAATGAAAATAATATCAAACTTCAGGCGAATCATGTTTAGAATATTTAGAATATTGAACAGTAAAATATATACGTGAAATCTGAAGAAAGACTTTGTTTGGTAAACTAAACACTATTTATGGAATGTTAAGATGAATTTACTGCTTTAATATTTAAATACATTGTATGCAAATACACAGTATAAATTTAGAAACCACATAAAATACATCTTTCAATAGTGATAAGTTAATACATAATTAAACTCACAATAAAACAAACGTTTTTACTAGACTGTTCTTCAAATACTGAACGCTTTGATCACATAACTTTAAAAGTTTGCCATTCTCACTTATACTTACACTCATTATACAATGCACTCACATATTAGCTATACATATTAGCTATTATATTTATTCTACACGCTCACATATTAGCGTACATACGTTTGTTAACTGATATACGTAATTATTAATTTAACTAGATTTATTGTATAGGTTTACTTTCAATTACATTTTTAAAAACTGTTAAGCTTTGTATAAATGATTAGGTTAAAAATTCGTAAAACAGTAATGAAATAATAAAAAAAAACTTTTATAAAAGAAAATACGTAACATTAGATACTGCACACATAAAATTAAAACTTCGGTGATGCACTTAAACAAAATATATTAAGTAAATTCAGAAATAAGATTAATAATAATAATAATGGCTAATCAATACGGAGATAAACATAATAAGTATACGTGTGTTACTAATAATTAAGCAATTAATACTTAATTTAATTCAACATTAGTAATAGCATACGTTTATTTCAATGAACAAAATATAAAGTTACATTTCAATAAATACGAACTTATCAAGTATTTCTTCTCCCCGACAGCACGTGCTAACATTCCAGTCTATGTACACCGCAAAGCAATGGCTTCCCAATTGAGAATCCAAACCTCGAGAACATCACGTGGGCCTACTAACTTTGACGTCACACTTGTTTCTACAACCTGTCCATTGGCTTTATAATCTAGGAGGCACTGCCTCTGTCCACTCTGTCAGTCCCCGCCACGAGAACTGAATGGGGTCAAACCCCTGGGTACTCGGTCTATGATTTCCGATCTAGCTCCACCCCAGCCGAAGGAACAGACACTACAGTACCAGTACGGACCCTGCCAAGCCTGAACCAACCTGAGTACAATACTCGGGTTCTAGTCCTGTAAAGCCCAATTATATACCCCCCGTGGTTGAGACTGCCTAGGTACAGATCCTAACCAGTACAGTGGTACCTCGACATACGAGTTTAATTCGTTCCATAACCTTGCTCGGATGTCAAATTGTTCGTATCTCAAAGCAATTTTCCCCATTGAAATTAATTGAAATGCCATTAATCCGTTCCAGCTCCCAACATACCACCTCAGTTGTTAAGTGTTTTTGAATAAGAAAAATGTATTTATAAGAAGAAACATTTATTTATAAATAACAAATACATATTCTATAAAAATATAATTAAAAGAAAAAGTGCTTACGGAAGCGCTTAATTTTCGTCACTGGTCTTTGCTTTTTCGTCACGCTTTGCTCATTTTCACCTGCAGATCGTTTAAAAAACTGTCCAAAGAGGTTTGTTTCTTCCTCCTTTTCAGGATATTGCGGAAATGAGTTAGGCAAGTTTCGTTGGACAACTCCAATGCACGACCAGTTGCAACTTTTTCGGGGTGATTTTTTCCCATATTCCCAAGATCTCCATTAAATCTCTTGTAGGAATAACCTCCTCCATCTCTGGCTCCTCTTCAAAACTAATTTTTCGTTGAACTACCGTATGCTGCTGCGAATGCAGATCGTGTTAACTCCTCGGTTGTCAGCTTCTGAGACGGTTCCTCGACGAGTTCGGGCCCACCAACGGCCGAGCGGTTAAGTCGCTGAACACTGGTAGTTCGGTCCGAGGTTCGAATCCCGCGAACGGGCTGGCTGCATGGGTGTTTTCGTGGTTTTCCCCATGTGTAACGTGTATACGAGCCAGTTTCCCTTAGAAAGTCCTCCACGAAGGCATCCCTCCCCTTAGGCAGATAGCCCTAGTGTGCTTTGCCATAATTAAATACACACACACACACATCGACGAGTTCGTTCACTGTTAGACGCTGCACACGACACCAACATGCGCGCGCATGTTGCGGTCGTGTGCAGCGGTGTAGTGTGTGATTCCTCGTATCTCAAATCTTGCTCTCATCTGAAAGGAAAATATTGCCCGCTCGGCGGCTCGTATCTCAAAACACTCGTATATTAGGGCACTCGTATATCGAGGTACCACTGTACTTCCCAGGCGTTCGCCTGAGTCAACCCCGGGGAGGGAAGTACTGAGTACAGCTCCCGACTCGCCCGATCGCTCTCAACCTAATCTCTGAACAAGTCACTACTACATTATTGGATTTAAGGTACTTTGCACTCCGCGTATAAGCAGGACAAGTTTTCAAGCGAAACTTTCGAGTCCTAGTTGTATAGAAATTAAATAAAATTCCTTCTGATTGTATTAGACTGATAGCGAGTTATCACTCCGTCTGAAATATTGTGACAAAGTCTGTCCGTATTAAACTTTCATAATCGGAAACTACCCAGATTGGTCTACTTAAACTGGTTCATTATTTTAATAGCGCGTTTTTAACGTAGGCTAGCAAAATGGCTAAAACTGGAATTATCTGCTGGTCTGGACGATTGAACGTAAATTACAGGCGAGACTGCTAAAATCTCTATATGTAAAAGATTCGGAACCCTAAACTCAAATATCCTATCAATCTAACTTTGTATCTTTGTGAGAAGCTGCATAAAGAAGAATTTATAGTAAAGGTTTTAAATCATAATAACTGGTTAATTGACGTACAATACAAATTGCAGCAGATAATTCGAGTCTGAATATTGTTAGTTATTGCAGAGGCAAAACACTCGATTTGCTGGTCACTAAATTTATAGGCATTTGGTACGATTTTGTGGCTTATTTACAGTAAATCACCGCTCAGTAGGCTGATTTAGATGCGTCTCTGAAACCTTGCAATCCAACCATAATTATTTTACCTCAACGGCAGACTCTAGCCATTATAGGCGTTGACGCTCTAGCCATTATAAGAGTCTATAAATTTGGTGACTACTAAGGCTGGAAGCGGTGGTCTCTCTATCATGGAGACATTTGAAAGGTGGACTCTGTTGCCTTATGAAACGACAAGTAATTTACAACCATGCCTTATACAGGATTCGAACCCTGACCCTTTGGTATGGCAGTTAGAGTCACTAACCACTTTTCCATCTGGTGGGCCATTCCTAATTGTATCTGGCAATAAAACACATGTATTAACTTCAGTGTTGTTAATTAACCCCAGGATAGTAGAAAATTCTTTCGTCTCCTTTTCTGGCAGAACGTCGAATTCAGTTTCAATAACCATAATTTCTGAATGAAAATTTTTGCTATAATTACAGCTGTTGCTGCTAGACCAAAGAATCAAATATACTATATATAACGTACAACACTTGTCGTTTATTGACATTCACTTCGTTATCAATTACAATTTTGAAGCCAGAATAATCTATTTTCGACTACCATCAGATACTTAAAGCTTTAGATACCTTTGAATCACCAAAGCGTTGTATTTTAGCTTTTGTTTGACATAATTTAGGAGTATTACTACACCGCTTATCATATCCGAACTCTTCAAAATGCTTTTCAACTGATTCTGGAGCACTAATTTAATATTGCTTAGATTATTAGTACTTGTTCACTACACACAATAAATAATGCTCCGATTTAAAGTAAAGCTTCCAGCAGATTGTTCCAAACAAATTTATAAAAAAAAAAAAAAAAATCCATACTCTGAAAAATGAAGCCTCTTATGGCTCTCCTGTACAATTCGAATGCACAACTCAGAATGTGTGGGTATACTTAAGTGCAGCAGATGCGCACGCTGATATCAAAACACCTGGCTCTCAGCGACTACTGTAAAATTTCATCAGCAACACATTCTCTCTTTTAAGCTCGTAATTACACTAATCAAACTCATGTCTCTTTTAGAAATTTTCTCTTCATACTTCATTTATATACCTCTGAGGAACGAGGGGTTCATTAAAAAGACTCTTTGCATGATTTTTAAGCTATAGCATAAGGATGGTACTAAAATTACATTGCTGTTAAATTTTAGAATGGCCTACGAGTACTCATATTGCATTATCTGTGGTCTTAAAATTTTACGTCGGATATAAATGTGTCATTAGCAGAAATAAACAAACCTGCTACTTTTATCTCCTTTTGTATTTCCATTGTAGAGGCCTATCTTGCTCATTTTGACCCAAACATGTACCATTTGGTCAAGTCCTTCCCACTTGAAAAATCATTCCAGACAGTTACATTTGAAATTTCAAAGGAAATGAACGCTTTATTTGAAGATCCCTCAGCTGCTATTGAGTTAGAACTCAGATTCTTTTTTACTGGAGATGGGCTAAGAATGAGAATGTGGCCAGAGGGTATTCGCCTGTCTTGTAATGAAACGGAAGTTAATATCCCTGCTGGCATCGAAGGCAAACCACTCCACATCAAAAAGTATAGCATTGTTGGAAACAATGTGTTAACTATCACCAAAGAGGATGAATATAAAGTAAGAACATCCTTATGATATCTAACTTCAAAATTTGTGAACATATCTCAAGAGCTTTATGATTCACTTTTAATTAATATATTTTAGAATTTGTAAGTTTTAAAAGCTTTGGCCCGAATTTTTTCCAGTAAAATTACAAAAATTTTACATGTTTATCGACGTAGTGTTTTAAGCAATTTGTGAGAAATAAAATTTAGATTTACTTAAAATTGTAAGAATACCAAATGTACTGCAATCATGTTTGGAGTTTAATTTTAATTTTTAGTAGTTATTTATAGCTAAAATTCGTTTTCTTGATGATTACTAATTAGCATAAACAGTTATGAATCCAATTTTTGTCTATATGTAAATTACTATTCAGAATAATAATTATTAATGTTCTAATTATTATATACTTAAACGAAAATATTCATATTCTATTGCACGACTCTGCTTCCAGCATGATTCTGTTTAGTAGAACTAACAAAGTACAAACACAAGCATTTGTAGTCTGCAGACTAATCAAAGCTATTACTGGTACGTGCGTGTAGACTAATGCAACTAATTTATTCTTAAAGCAGAAACTGAAAGAATAAATAGCATCCACGGCACTTAAACTAATTTCTTTTAATATATTCATCCGTTATATTTTTACATCCAAGTTATTCTTAACTTTTACTTTTGGTTTTTAAAACCAGTGGCAATTCGGAAGAGATTCTACTAATCTTCACTATTAAGTCCATATGCAGAAAAAAAAATGTTTTAACGTAAACGAATTATTTATGTGCGCAATGCGAGCCCTAAACTGAAGTTAACAAGCACGCCTTATTTTTCTATTCTTGAAAGTGCTAATTGAAGGTTCAGTAATCACTTCCAAATGATAATTGATTTTGATAAAAAACACAAAACTGATATTTCTCCGAATGACAAAATCGTTGCAAAATTCAATTACGATAGTGTCTACAGAAGTTTCCACAATACTTAAAGTACCATATTGTGTAATCCCCATGACTTTGAAGGGATCTAAGGGTTACCCATTCATACATTAACCAAAACAGCGGAAAAGCTAGGTTACAACCTGTAATAACTCTCTTAGAACTTACAAGCCCGTAAAGCCTGTAAAACAAGATGATGTTAATAAAACAAAGTAGAAGCAACCATTTTGAGATTAATGTGCACAGAAGCCTTATAAGATATGATGTGTGCGCCAGCTGACTTCCGATTACATTTGCTGGACAGCATGAGCATATGGTCTCCACTACGATGAATCCAGTGTGAATTTGCAGTCTAACTATCGTCTCATTATCTCACTAAGAGAATGGAAAACATTTTGTAACATCCATCACATTATAGAGTTCCTCACTTTTATTATGTTGAATGAAGTGTCAAGGATTCAAGACAACTACCAAGCAAATTATCATTTATTTCAAGGAACAGAAGCGTACACTCAAGAAGAGTTAATTACCCTTTATTCACTCAAAATAATAATAGCAGACAGGCACATACTTCGGGCTTAGAGCAAAATATCCACTTGGGCTTAAACTCAAGAAAATAAGAACTAACTATGACTAACTAAGAGATTTAGTCGAAGCTAACACAATTCTAAAGTAGTTGGTTCGTAATCTTAAGCTTGCCCGCGAACTATCAAAAGGTACTTAACAATACGGCCGAGCGTAACAATAGCTTAGGCGGAGCCAAAAGACTCTCTCTCTCTCGATGTCAATTGAATTTTTTTTAACACTATTATTTTCCTCATTTGCATTCAACTCATTTCTAAAACCTCATTATGATAGGGAGTTGTAAGTTGAAACGAGATAAGGTAGGAAAGGTACACTAAATTAAAGTAATTGTTAGAAGATTAAAATATGCCTTACAACATCACCTTATTGTGAAGGTTGTGATTTATGATGTGTAATGGCATGCCAGCAACCGCCGGCACATTTTTTTAAAAATATTCAAAAAATGTTCCGCAACTGGCAAGAAGTACGTACGGGAACGTCATTTGGAAGTGGTTTGAATACGCATTTGAGAGTTGGGACTAATAATAAAAGCATTGTGTTCATCATTTTTTGGAAGTGAAAATGCTTACCACTTCCAAAAACCGCATGCATTTATTTAGTGATGATCAAAGTTTCATGACATGAGTTTCTTTCATCAAGTGTAAATGTACTAAGGAGGTGAAATACATCCATTCAATCTTCCACCAAAACTATAAGCATCTGTATTTTAGAAAGGTTCTTTTTACCCATGCAGCTTATAAAAAGCTACATAGGAAACAGGAAATATTAATGTGATATAATCTTGAGTGATTGAAAAAGATACCCTTAGCTTGATTAGCGTTTTTTCAGTTTCTCCTGCGGAAATGAAATTAGGTTTTGAGATCATTTTTAACAAATGCGTAATTACTACGTAATTTTGATCTTTTTGCTGACTTTATTATTTTTTTTTTTTTTCTAATTTCCCCTCTTTATTTAAAAACGATTCTGATTTCACTTTTTATAATTAATAGAACATAATAATTACTAGTGAAATATTAATCAATATTGTTGCGTGCGTACGGGTTCATAATATATTGACTGTACACGGAATCGATGATAGCTTGATAGCATTTATTTTACAAAAGGAACACTTCACAGTTCTGGAACATTCCACAAAAGTTATCTTACAGCTTTTCACAGTATCACAGACTACAATCAGTCGTTACACTTAAAACTACTAAGAACGTTAAACACAAGGCAATGTAAAGCTCATCTAAAGAGCGAAGCTAACTGAGATATCTCAATGCTCATGTCTCACGCGGAACAAAACAACAGCTACACCGAAACTGATACTCTCTCTGGTCTTATATAGTTTTCTTGCGGCGGCCGAAAGAATTCTATTATCTTCCACTTCTCGAAGTTAGTGGAAGGAACTGGATACGATTACAGCTACATATAGCATCAATTACAGTTAAATTACATTACCCGTTACAGTTATACAGGGACTGGAGCAAAATGTCAGGATCAATTTGTTGGTCCAAATGTTGGATTAATTTCTCGCCAAATTTCTCTAAGAAAATTAGCCGCCCAAACCATCGCCAACTAGGCGATATCTCACCAATTTAGCGAGATAGCCATTTACTCAGTGTTAAATAGACTTGACCCTGTAGTCGTACTTTTACACCAAAGCTTCGCTTCTTTAGATTTTCGTGCTACATTATATAAGGGGAAAAAAATACTGCAATTTCACATATAATTTCACTAAAATTATTTACAAATGTACAAATTTCGTAGCAATATGTTGAGTTGTAAGGCTTTCGGGAGTCAGAATTATTGAAAATCAACTGTGCCTTCGCTAAATGAAGAACCAGATCATCACTGTACCAATCAGATAAGCTGACAGTATATCAAAACCGAATATGAAAGTGGACCATTAATTGCTTAAGTGTTTTGATCATTGCAATACTTCAATACTACCTAGAGCTTATTAAATAATATTCATACTCGAGGGAGTTCTCTTATTAAAAGGATAGCTTTTGAATAGTAACAAATTACTTCTCGCTTGATGGCTCATTTAATACACTCACGTTTGTGAAAATTGCAACACCAAGAAGGAATCGTCATAATTGAATGCAATTTAATACACAGTTGAGTGGTAGTGGTACAAATAAATGATTAAATTTTCAAAGCAAACAAACAAGAACAAGAGATCAGAATCAGTATTTTGTGTGGCCACCACGCGCCGCAATAAGTGCTGCTACACGACGTGGCATGGAGTCAAACAAAGTTTGAATGTCTGACTGAGGAAGAGCATTCCATATCGTTTGTACGCGTACCCAAAGTTCGTCTGCATACGCAACAGGACGAGGATCACGAGCAAGACGCCGACCAATGACATCCCACACATGTTCAATTGGCGACATATCCGGGGAACACGCAGGCCAAGGAAGAAGCTGTACCTGCTGCGCTGCAAAGAAGGATTTAACAATCCGAGGGCGGGCATTGTCCTGTTGAAATACAGCGCCTGGCAAGCTTTGAAGGAAGGGAACAGCTTCGGGCTGTAGAACTTCACGGATATACCGGTTGCTGTTCAGATTGCCCACAATTCGTAGCAATTGAGATCGTCTATGATATGCTATGGCGCCCCAGACCATAACTCCGGGTGTTCGTCCACTGTGGCGTTCGATAATGCACTCCGGAAGGTGGCGTTCACCGGCATAGCGTCTGACACGAATGCGGCCATCATGGTACCACAAATTAAAGCGGGATTCGTCAGAAAACACGACATGCTGCCAATCAGCACGCCAGTCTCTATGCTGATTGGCCCATTGTAGCCGCAGGCGGCGATGGTCGTGCGTTAGGGGGATCCTGTATAAAGGAGTCCGTGCGCGCAGTCCACACTGCAGCAGACGTCTACGAATTGATGAAGCACACAATGAAACACCTGTAGCTATTGACCACAGTGCTGCCAATTGTCTAGAGAAAGCTGTACGGTCCGTCCGCGCCATGCGGACCAGGTGTCTATCATCGCGAGCTGACGTCACATTTCGGGATCCACTCCTGGATTTCCGAGTTGTCCGACACTCGTCCGTCCACTGCTTCCAAACGCGCATCACTGTGCTGCTGTTACGCTGCACACGAGAGGCTACTGCACGATACGACAATCCAGCTTCACGAAGGCCGATGATTCTCCCTCGTTCAAACTCTGTAAGTTGTTCAAATCTCGCTCTCTTTCGTCGACGAGGCATAAGTACAGATTGAGTTAACGTTTACCACTAGCAAATAACCACCGATAACCATACACGCCTCGCTACAGCCGTCTATTTATTCGGATCCATCAGCTGCTCAGCATACGCATGCGCTACGGATTTGCAATTCTAATCATTTGCATATCATGCGCTACTTTGCATTTCCTGAAAATTTCAGCTCACTCGCGTAAGTCCTTCATGGTGTTGCAATTTTCACAAACGTGAGTGTAATTTGCCCCCCCCAAAAAAAAACTATGTTTCAGGTTAAATCTCACCTGTATCGCTCCAACATATTTCTTCTACTAGTACTTAAACTAAAAAAAATCAACTAACTAAATAGCTAAAAGAGAAAATAGTGCTTGTTGTTAAAACAAATCGAGTTAAGTAATCATCCTATTTCATTACTTCTTTTTTTTTCCTTTATTTAAACAACACATTTTTCTGCATAGGACTTAATAGTCAAGATTAGTATAGTCTCTTCTGAATTGCCACTAGTTTTATGAACCAAAAGTAAAAGCCAAGAAGTTCAGTCTTAGTGTGTGCCCCATCACTCGTACGAGACAGTCACCGACCAATGAAATTCCAGACATGCTCAAAGGATGACATATCCGGGGAATAAACAGGCTATGGAAGAAGCGAAACCTGTTGTGACCTTTAGGGCATAATAGTTTGGCTTGTACAGTGTGGGAAGAACAGGAAGGCTTGTGTAGTTTGAGAAACATGTGCGCGAGTATTATCCTGCTGAAATACAGTCCCAGAATGCGTCGAAGAATGGGAAAGACGTCTGGCTTCACAGCTTCTCTTATGTAACAATCACTGCGGAAGTTGCCCACATGCACTAGATGGGATATACAATTATAGCCAGCCCATCAGCGGCCGAGCGGTAAAGTCGCTGAACACTGGTAGTTCGGTCCGAGGTTCGAATCCCGCGAACGGGCTGGCTACATGGGTGTTTTCGTGGTTTTCCCCATGTGTAACGCATATACGAGCCAGTTTCCCTTAGAAAGTCCTCCACGAAAGGCATCCCTCCCCTTTGGCAGATAGCCCTAGTGTGCTTTGCCGTAATTAAATACACCACCACACACCAATTATAGCCAATAGCTCGCCACACCATGGTGCCAAGCGTTTGTGCAGTATGAGGCTGGATAGCAAGCACACTGTGGAAGCAGGCGTAAGTTAACTGCAAAGCTTCGTGTAATTTTATGAGGTAGAAGTGACAACTACATAATCAGTACTCTCAGTGACAATGTCATACCTCACTTAAGAAACATTTTAAAACGTTGATAACAAGAAATCACATCGAATAAATTTTGAATGAAATGGAAGGCCAGTGAGTCCCAAGTAGAGTTAAGTGTCTCTAATAAGAGACAAATAGGATTACAAAAAATGTAACCAAAAGACAGTTACCTAACGTTTTCAGAGAAGGGAACTCGTCATTCAAACAATAGCATCTCTCCGGTTTCTTTTCTCCACCTCTTACTGCCTGTGCTGTCCACTACGAAGTGTAGTGGACAGCACAGGCAGAAACTAGGGTAAAATTGAATTCACTGGGGTAAAATTTAGGGCAAGAATTTAATTTTACCCGTACACTAGGGTAAAATTAAAATTAACTGTAACCTCTTCTAACTGTTTTTTAATGCGTTGACAACCTTTTTTACTTAGATTTAGTAATTTTCATAGGATTTGTGCTAAGAACTTGTACAAATCGAATGGCTGAAAAAACTGCTTAACCTAAATTAAAATTCAGACGCACGATATGGCTATATGAGCGTTTCCTTATTTTTCTCCGTATGAAACGTGTATACGAATGAATTTACCGTAGAAATTCAGCTACTAAGATATAGATAGCTCTTGTGCGTTTTGTCTTAATGAATTAATCGAACCTAGTAATAAAGGTTTCAAAAATAAAGCAGCGGTTTTAAGTTTATAATAATAAAAAATATAAAACTTTTGATATCTGGACCCTTTGAATTTCTAGCGAATATTAAAATTATGAGACATTTTGATAAGCTATGGCACTTAATTTTACTCGAGAATATTTTTAGGGTTACAGCGTAGTTCGCAGACTCGTTCGACTACTTGAAATATCTCGATTAGTAAATTTCGCTCTTCGTGAGCGTAATTTGTCTCTTGTGGATGCCCATCGTGCTATCGCTAATGCATTCAATATGCTCAACAAGCAACCGAGAAAAACATCGCCAAGAATCACATCTCTTCATGTTTCTTTGATTTGCCCATTGTCAGAAGACAGAATAAAAGTTGCTGCCAGAGGGAAGAACTGCCAGCAGATTCAAGTAAGTCTTTTCCATTGAATAAGTCTTAGGAAAGTTTCAATAAAGTAAGTCTTTTGAATTAAATAAGTATTAAGAAAGTTTCAATAAAGTAAGTCTTTTGAATTAAATAAGTCTTAAGAAAGTTCCAATAAAGTAAGAGTAGATAGAAAATGGGGGTTCTGCGACACGCGGTGTGCGGTGTGGGCGTGGCCAACGACGTCACACAGAGGGCGGGACCAAAGGCAACGTCATCACACCAGGAAGCGTGGTTTCGAGTGGAGTTGAGGTGTTGGTAGACTACTGATTGAGTTGTAGACCTCCTGCTTTTCATTTAAAGTTAGTTTTTTTTTTTAAATTGGCAACGGGAAATATTTTCTGCATCTTAATTTTGATGATATAGCGATGCTGCCCTCTATTAATGAAAAAGTGAATTATATGTTTTAGAAATATATTTTTTAAGTCTGCTGTTAAAATTATTCAATGTGCGACTCTGAAAACAATGTAAAAGAAACAAATATAAAGAAAAGACTTTCCTTTAATGAAACTACAAGATAATTTTTTTTATTACTCAATTTTATTCTGATACTTTTATTCTTTCTAGTTTTCCATGAAACTTTAACTTATTTCTCAGGTTTTCTGTTCATAATAACATATTTATTTACTGAGATATTTTTTTAATACTTAACGTTTCTAATTTGTAATATTTTATTTAATTTCCACATACTATTTTTTTTCATACCTTTCATACCATTTCAGCATACCCTGATTTTTAACTTATATATTATATTTCACAAACGTTCCCGCACATGCTGTTTATTTGTTACACTACTTAATTTTAGATGCAATTTCACACTTTTTTTAACGTTATAATGTTCAATATATTCTGAATTTTAACTTCATTTACTTTTTTTAAACCATTCTAGTATTCTATACACACTTTAACTTAGTGGTTTGAAATTCTATTTAAAAAGAAACGTTTATTTTTCGTGATCTTAGTTCTTTTACTAAATTTTCTACAGAATTTCTAATTTCTTTTACATGTTTAACAATATCTTCCTTACATTACCGAATATTTTTTTAAAAAACTTAAGTCTATAACTGTTAATTGCGTTTCTTACGTTCATGATTTCCCTTCTGTGTTTATATTTCTTAATTCTAGTTTAACTTATTTATTATAATGTTTTTATTTCTGTCTCATCATTCGTAATTCCAACATTTTATCCCTTTTTATTCATTTTAACGATATGGATTGTTTTCATTTACTCCATATTCAAATATTTCCTTACAATTTTTAAAATACTTGTTTTATTCTCCGATCATAATAGATCATCTACAGGTTTTACTCAGAAATTTCCATTCACAACTTTACAGTTTAATACCATTTATATCTAAATGCATTTCTTTCTCATATAGTTTTACGATCTTCAAAGTTTCTAACATCATGTTTAGTTTTAAATCCCTATTACCTTTATGTGTGTTGATAATTTTCATTTCTAATTTTACAACCACGTTCAGTGTTTCATCCACACATACCAAAATATTTCTTACATCTTCTGGTATTTAGTCTATGTCATATTTCAGTACTTCAAATGAATTTACACTGCTCACACTATTATTTTTTCATGTTTTAGAGACACTGACTATATTAATTTTACTATTTTTCATACACTAATTGCATCTATGTCAGCACTCATGATAAAGTAGCAATTGTTTTGCATCACATGCATAAAGAAATTCTTAAAACCAACTTTTTCAATATCGTATTCAAATTACTGTTTTCCAGATGGGAATTACCAGTATTCTTTGGTTTTACTCTGTTACATCTTTTTAAATTTTAACATCTTACTTTTAATTCTAACATACATCTTTCGAACAGTTTTTTCTTTTAATAATAGCCTTACCTTATTTGTTCAAATTAATTCTTTAATTCACCTTCTTTACTACCTTTCAATACCTTCATAATTCACTATGCAAACGCAATGTCTTTCACTGACATTCTGTTTAATAATACTACAAGTTTCCTTAATTGACAAAAAGCGAATCATTTCTCAGTTCAAAATAGAACTACTATATTTCGCACAAACATTACCTTCATCCATTCAAGACACCCCTTAACCTGTAACTGACGTAGCGATAGGAAAGGAGACTCTTATCATATGCTCTTTCGACATTTGAAGTTTCTAGAACTTCTTTGACAAGTATATCAATACCATCAGAAAATATACTTAACATTTTTACCCAGTTTAAAGGCAACATACTGTTATAAGAATGGTTTTAGTTAAATTTATAAGACAAATAAACACATTTTGTGCTAAATAGGCATAAACATTTAGATTCAGAATATTTCTTTTTAATCCGATGTAAGACTTGAATTTCATTCATGATACGGATTGTCTCTTGATTTTTTTGTTTACCTTACACTAATAGAAAATTTTTATTTTACAAGTTCAGCTTTTAACGAAATAGAAATAAAAACTACGATACACCTGGTGTTTTTAAGAAAAGGAACTTTGATATAATTCTGGAAATGTAAATGCTTTTAGAGTTTTTTTCTTTCAATAACGTTGATTTTCATTACTTTACTAACTTCAATAATTCTCTTATTAGCTAATATGAATGAAAGAAGATTGTCAAAAATGTGACACAGTATAATTCTTACGAACATACGTACCTTTACCAGCATACAGATATTACCGATTGAAATGAAGAAAGATACAGATATTTTACTCCAATCTACATTAAATTAAAAAAATATTTAAACTTTCATACATTCCAAAGAATAAACGAAAACTCAATAGATATTGTCATGTTTGTATATATGAGATAAAAGTTTTATGAATGGTATTTAAAGTAATGCTTAGAACTTCATAAAAGCGAACATTCACTATGTTAATACACATATCATCAGTTATTTACATAATTCAATGTAATATTAATCATGACATGTACTATATGCATATATATTTAAAGTTTAATTGTCTTACAATTGAATAATTAACTATTGAGAGAAAGAGGTTCATATCTTACACTATTTAATTCACATGGAACAAATTTTTCCATCAACCACATTGAACCGCGTTTATTAAATTCGCCAAAGCTCTTTTATTTCTGCATTTTCACACTCACGACACATTTTAAATGTAACTATTGATTACCATTTCAAACACCGATATCATAACTCAGTGTAAAACTACATCATAACTCATTTTTTCCCTACTAACTACAATTTTATATATTCAAGAAGTACATCTAAGACATGATCATTTTCTATGTTCTAGCAAATCGATTCAATTGCGAACATACTATTAAGACTTGCGATTTTAGAAGACTTGCATGTATTAACGATGTCAACGTTTCTTCGTTTTTATAAGATTCACATCAAATCATGTCGCATTCGAATGTGGTGTAAGAAATCACTTTTTCTTTTAAACACTTGTAAACAATGGATGCAATTTATAAGAAGAGAAGTATCATGCTGTTTCAAAACATCATCATCAGCATATTTCTGTTTCTTTTGACACCGGCAACATTTAAAAAAAAAAAATGTTTCGTGAGATATTCTTTAAATTCTGTTTTACTTGAAAAAATGTCCGAACATTCAATACGATGTAAAGATTCATATTGTTTTAAATTCTTATGCTCACTAAATATTTTTTATCATGATTTACTCTTAAAAGTAACTTTATAAGTTTTCATATCCTTTTTACGTGAAAAGAACTTGTGATTATTCACTACAAAATTCTAAGACGAGAAGCTTCGCGACTTTTCAAACTATAAACTTAAATTTCTTAGGACATACACTACATCTGATGTTTCTTTCATGAGATTTCAAATATCTCTTCAGATTACTCGTATTCAAGAAACCTCGCAAATATATCACATAAGTTCAGCGAATAATCGCTTCATAAACTCTTAAATCTTCAACACGAGTGAATCACTTGAAGCATATACTGCATTGCATAAACATATAATACTTAAAAAATTTGTTATAAAAAAAAAATACATTCATTTTCACCAATAAGCTTTTCTATTTAAATACATTTATTTATTTCCAAAGAACAAGTTTCTGTATTATACATAAAACATAATTAAGAATTTTCTTTCCTTAGTTAATATCAAATTAACAGCAATATCCATTTACTGACATTTGATATACATGTTTGCTTTAAAATTAAAATTAAAATTTCAATATACTTCTATTAAAAAACATAAGGAAAAAAATATTCATAACATCAACCAAACACAGAAATTTAAATAGAATAGCTGTACTTATATTAATGCATTTTTATAATCTTCATAACATTTCGATTCAAAAAATCTATCACAAAATAAATGAACAATTTTTTTCTGCCTTAAAGAATCTCTTATATTTTTAAAATTAATACATAAAAATATATCTTCACCAATATATTTAATTCTGTCATCAACACTTATTATAATGCAATCATGTCTTGTTTGTGAAGGATGATTTACAATGCAACCTTCGCATTTAAATAGTTTTTTAATCACTGAATTTAATTCAGTTTTGATAGAGTTTATGAGTTCTTTAAAAAGTTCATCATCATCACTTGCAATATCCGAACAATTGTTTTTACATTTGATTTGCAACGGTAAAATAATTTCAAAAATACTTTTATATAAAGTATTAGATACATCAGGAATAATTTCTTTCAATTTTTTTAAAATATCACAGTTTACTTTTAGGTATGTAGGTTTTAGTTTAAAAGAATTTTCATCTTGTTTAAAAACTTGTTGAAAAATACACTCACCTTCTTTGTTGAAAACTACCAACTCATTATTGCAAATGATGCTGGCAGTCGTATAGACAAGGTTAAATTCATATACTTTTGAGGAAAATTCTTGCCATGTTGCAGGAGTTATAACAACACCGCGTGTAGTAGGGTATAATATTTTACTTTGTTCCACACATTCACGTAGATAAATGTTCATTCTGTTTTCAAACTGATTTATGGACACAAAATATCCCCAACCAAGAGTTCACTGTGCAATCAACTTCGAACTTTCTTTTTTCTGTTCTCGATTATTCGGCATGAAGATATTTTCAGGAACAGACTTCATATAGTGGGCAAACCAGTCATCCTCTGGAAGTTCATCCTCATTATCTTCCAAGCGTCGTTTTTTAATTTTCGAAATTTTTATGTTTCGGAATGTGATACTAATTCTAGGATCTTTAACGTCTGGTTGAGAGGGTATTCCGTGCATCCAAAATTGATTCGTTGGTGGTTTCATTACAAGGAGAGTTCCATGAGTTCCACGCTTCGACATGTGAAATTTCGCCTGGTAAATACCATTTGACGTTTTGCACCTAAACTGATGATAGGTATATCACTTTCAGGTTCGAGACAAGTTTCATTGTCTTTATGCGTTGAAATTTTCGCCACTCCGTCAGGATAATAGTTCAATAAAGCAAAATTATATTTTTTGCCAGTTATCGTTTCAACATAATCTTTTACATTTAGAAGAGTTTGAGTCCATGGTTCTGCACAAATGCTCGTTCCAGAGAATTCGTAACTAAGTCCTTCATCACCAAAACCGAGTACTTTTCTTCGTGGAACATACTGAGTCCCATTAATTTCAAAACTAATATTTTTAAAATCATAATTTGATAGTTCATCTAGCAAAATATCAGCTTCATTTCGTGAATAAAATTCTTCGTATAATTCCACATTTAACTCTGTATCACATATATTCCTCATATTCGCTTCTGAATCTAACGACAATTCTGAATGATATAGAAATACGTAGCATTCTTAAATAGCAAAAATTATCTAAAACATACATTAACGAAATGATTTCATCAACACTTATCGTAATACATTCTTGTCATGTCTTGTTTGTGAAGCCAGTCTTTCCGGCGTCATATGTGTAAAAATAATCATGATAGGATAGTGGGAAAGAGTTATACTGTCCTAATGTTGTTATTCTGAACCTCGATATTACATATATGCATAAGGAGAATCTTAAAAGCATCATCTACTTATCATGATAGAGTAATGGAAAATTTCTAAAACTCTGATAATCATACGCGAAAGTATGTATTATCTTAAGGTTGTTGTTGCTATTCCAAATTTGACAGTACATACAGAAGTGAAGGAAGATCCTTGATAAGCGCTGTAGACTTCACGTTATCATGATAACGTGCAGCACTTATCAAGGGTCTTCCTTCACTTCTGTATGTATTGTCAAACTTGGAATAGCAACAACAACCTTAAGATAATACATTCTTTCGCGTATGATTATCAGAGTTTTAGAAATTTTCCATTACTCTATCATGATAAGTGGATGATGCTTTTAAGATTCTCCTTATGCATATATGTAATATCGAGGTTCAGAATAACAACATTAGGACAGTATAACTCTTTCCCACTATCCTATCATGATTATTTTTACACATATGACGCCGGAAAGACTGGCTTCACAAACAAGACATGACAAGAATGTATTACGATAAGTGTTGATGAAATCATTTCGTTAATGTATGTTTTAGATAATTTTTGCTATTTAAGAATGCTACGTATTTCTATATCATTCAGAATTGTCGTTAGATTCAGAAGCGAATATGAGGAACATATGTGATACAGAGTTAAATGTGGAATTATACGAAGAATTTTATTCACGAAATGAAGCTGATATTTTGCTAGATGAACTATCAAATTATGATTTTAAAAATATTAGTTTTGAAATTAATGGGACTCAGTATGTTCCACGAAGAAAAGTACTCGGTTTTGGTGATGAAGGACTTAGTTACGAATTCTCTGGAACGAGCATTTGTGCAGAACCATGGACTCAAACTCTTCTAAATGTAAAAGATTATGTTGAAACGATAACTGGCAAAAAATATAATTTTGCTTTATTGAACTATTATCCTGATGGAGGTGCTAAAATTTCAATTCATAGAGACAATGAAACTTGTCTCGAACCTGAAAGTAATATACCTATCATCAGTTTAGGTGCAAAACGTCAAATGGTATTTACCAGGCGAAATTTCACATGTCGAAGCGTGGAACTCATGGAACTCTCCTTGTAATGAAACCACCAACGAATCAATTTTGGATGCACGGAATACCCTCTCAACCAGACGTTAAAGATCCTAGAATTAGTATCACATTCCGAAACATAAAAATTTCGAAAATTAAAAAACGACGCTTGGAAGATAATGAGGATGAACTTCCAGAGGATGACTGGTTTGCCCACTATATGAAGTCTGTTCCTGAAAATATCTTCATGCCGAATAATCGAGAACAGAAAAAAGAAAGTTCGAAGTTGATTGCACAGTGGACTCTTGGTTGGGTATATTTTGTGTCCATAAATCAGTTTGAAAACAGAATGAACATTCATCTACGTGAATGTGTGGAACAAAATAAAATATTATACCCTACTACACGCGGTGTTGTTATAACTCCTGCAACATGGCAAGAATTTTCCTCAAAAATATATGAATTTAACCTTGTCTATACGACTGCCAGCATCATTTGCAATAATGAGTTGATAGTTTTCAACAAAGAAGGTGAGTGTATTTTTCAACAAGTTTTTAAACAAGATGAAAATTCTTTTAAACTAAAACCTACATACCTAAAAGTAAACTGTGATATTTTAAAAAAATTGAAAGAAATTATTCCTGATGTATCTAATACTTTATATAAAAGTATTTTTGAAATTATTTTACCGTTGCAAATCAAATGTAAAAACAATTGTTCGGATATGGTAAGTGATGATGATGAACTTTTTAAAGAACTCATAAACTCTATCAAAACTGAATTAAATTCAGTGATTACAAAACTATTTAAATGCGAAGGTTGTATTGTAAATCATCCTTCACAAACAAGACATGATTGCATTATAATAAGTGTTGAGGATAGAATTAAATATATTGGGGAAGATATAATTTTATGTATTAATTTTAAAAATATAAGAGATTCTTTAAGGCAGAAAAAAATGTTTCATTTATTTTGTAATAGGTTTTTTGAATCGAAATGTTATGAAGATTATAAAAATGCACTAATATAAGTACAGCTATTCTATTTAAATTTCTGTCTTTGGTTGATGTTATGAGTATTTTTTTTTTCCTTATGTTTTTTTTAATAGAAATATATTGAAATTTTAGTTTTAATTTTAAAGCAAACATGTATATCAAATATCAGTAAATGGATATTGTTGTTAATTTGATATTAACTAATGAAAGAAAATTCTAAGTATATTTTATGTATAATACAGAAAATTGTTCTTTGGAAATAAATAAATGTATTTAAATAGAAAAGCTTCTTGGTGAAATGAATGTATTTTTTATTTTTTATAACAATTTTTTTAAGTATTGTATGTTTACAGTGCAGTATATGCTTCAAGTGATTCACTCGTGTTGAAAAGCATAATAGCATTAAGAGTTTATGAAGCGATTATTCGCTGAACTTATGTGATATATTTGCGAGGTTTCTTGAATACGAGTAATCTGAAGAGATATTTGAAATCTCATGAAAGAAACATCAGATGTAGTGTATGTCCTAAGAAATTTAAGTTTATAGTTTGAAAAGTCGCGAAGCTTCTCGCCTTAGAATTTTGTAGTGAATAATCACAAGTTCTTTTCATGTAAAAAGGATATGAAAACTTATAAAGTTACTTTTAAGAGTAAATCATGATAAAAAATATTTAGTGAGCATAAGAATTTAAAACAATATGAATCTTTACATCGTATTGAATGTTCGGACATTTTTTCAAGTAAAACAGAATTTAAAGAATATCTCACGAAACATTTTTTTTTTTAAATGTTGCCGGTGTCAAAAGAAACAGAAATATGCTGATGATGATGTTTTGAAACAGCATGATACTTCTCTTCTTATAAATTGCATCCATTGTTTACAAGTGTTTAAAAGAAAAAGTGATTTCTTACACCACATTCGAATGCGACATGATTTGATGTGAATCTTATAAAAACGAAGAAACGTTGACATCGTTAATACATGCAAGTCTTCTAAAATCGCAAGTCTTAATAGTATGTTCGCAATTGAATCGATTTGCTAGAACATAGAAAATGATCATGTCTTAGATGTACTTCTTGAATATATAAAATTGTAGTTAGTAGGGAAAAAATGAGTTATGATGTAGTTTTACACTGAGTTATGATATCGGTGTTTGAAATGGTAATCAATAGTTACATTTAAAATGTGTCGTGAGTGTGAAAATGCAGAAATAAAAGAGCTTTGGCGAATTTAATAAACGCGGTTCAATGTGGTTGATGGAAAAATTTGTTCCATGTGAATTAAATAGTGTAAGATATGAACCTCTTTCTCTCAATAGTTAATTATTCAATTGTAAGACAATTAAACTTTAAATATATATGCATATAGTACATGTCATGATTAATATTACATTGAATTATGTAAATAACTGATGATATGTGTATTAACATAGTGAATGTTCGCTTTTATGAAGTTCTAAGCATTACTTTAAATACCATTCATAAAACTTTTATCTCATATATACAAACATGACAATATCTATTGAGTTTTCGTTTATTCTTTGGAATGTATGAAAGTTTAAATATTTTTTTAATTTAATGTAGATTGGAGTAAAATATCTGTATCTTTCTTCATTTCAATCGGTAATATCTGTATGCTGGTAAAGGTACGTATGTTCGTAAGAATTATACTGTGTCACATTTTTGACAATCTTCTTTCATTCATATTAGCTAATAAGAGAATTATTGAAGTTAGTAAAGTAATGAAAATCAACGTTATTGAAAGAAAAAAACTCTAAAAGCATTTACATTTCCAGAATTATATCAAAGTTCCTTTTCTTAAAAACACCAGGTGTATCGTAGTTTTTATTTCTATTTCGTTAAAAGCTGAACTTGTAAAATAAAAATTTTCTATTAGTGTAAGGTAAACAAAAAAATCAAGAGACAATCCGTATCATGAATGAAATTCAAGTCTTACATCGGATTAAAAAGAAATATTCTGAATCTAAATGTTTATGCCTATTTAGCACAAAATGTGTTTATTTGTCTTATAAATTTAACTAAAACCATTCTTATAACAGTATGTTGCCTTTAAACTGGGTAAAAATGTTAAGTATATTTTCTGATGGTATTGATATACTTGTCAAAGAAGTTCTAGAAACTTCAAATGTCGAAAGAGCATATGATAAGAGTCTCCTTTCCTATCGCTACGTCAGTTACAGGTTAAGGGGTGTCTTGAATGGATGAAGGTAATGTTTGTGCGAAATATAGTAGTTCTATTTTGAACTGAGAAATGATTCGCTTTTTGTCAATTAAGGAAACTTGTAGTATTATTAAACAGAATGTCAGTGAAAGACATTGCGTTTGCATAGTGAATTATGAAGGTATTGAAAGGTAGTAAAGAAGGTGAATTAAAGAATTAATTTGAACAAATAAGGTAAGGCTATTATTAAAAGAAAAAACTGTTCGAAAGATGTATGTTAGAATTAAAAGTAAGATGTTAAAATTTAAAAAGATGTAACAGAGTAAAACCAAAGAATACTGGTAATTCCCATCTGGAAAACAGTAATTTGAATACGATATTGAAAAAGTTGGTTTTAAGAATTTCTTTATGCATGTGATGCAAAACAATTGCTACTTTATCATGAGTGCTGACATAGATGCAATTAGTGTATGAAAAATAGTAAAATTAATATAGTCAGTGTCTCTAAAACATGAAAAAATAATAGTGTGAGCAGTGTAAATTCATTTGAAGTACTGAAATATGACATAGACTAAATATCAGAAGATGTAAGAAATATTTTGGTATGTGTGGATGAAACACTGAACGTGGTTGTAAAATTAGAAATGAAAATTATCAACACACATAAAGGTAATAGGGATTTAAAACTAAACATGATGTTAGAAACTTTGAAGATCGTAAAACTATATGAGAAAGAAATGCATTTAGATATAAATGGTATTAAACTGTAAAGTTGTGAATGGAAATTTCTGAGTAAAACCTGTAGATGATCTATTATGATCGGAGAATAAAACAAGTATTTTAAAAATTGTAAGGAAATATTTGAATATGGAGTAAATGAAAACAATCCATATAGTTAAAATGAATAAAAAGGGATAAAATGTTGGAATTACGAATGATGAGACAGAAATAAAAACATTATAATAAATAAGTTAAACTAGAATTAAGAAATATAAACACAGAAGGGAAATCATGAACGTAAGAAACGCAATTAACAGTTATAGACTTAAGTTTTTTAAAAAAATATTCGGTAATGTAAGGAAGATATTGTTAAACATGTAAAAGAAATTAGAAATTCTGTAGAAAATTTAGTAAAAGAACTAAGATCACGAAAAATAAACGTCTCTTTTTAAATAGAATTTCAAACCACTAAGTTAAAGTGTGTATAGAATACTAGAATAGTTTAAAAAAAGTAAATGAAGTTAAAATTCAGAATATATTGAACATTATAACGTTAAAAAAAGTGTGAAATTGCATCTAAAATTAAGTAGTGTAACAAATAAACAGCATGTGCGGGAACGTTTGTGAAATATAATATATAAGTTAAAAATCAGGGTATGCTGAAATGGTATGAAAGGTATGAAAAAAAACTAGTATGTGGAAATTAAATAAAATATTACAAATTAGAAACGTTAAGTATTAAAAAAATATGACAGTAAATAAATATGTTATTATGAACAGAAAACCTGAGAAATAAGTTAAAGTTTCATGGAAAACTAGAAAGAGTAAAAGTATCAGAATAAAATTGAGTAATAAAAAAAAATTATCTTGTAGTTTCATTAAAGGAAAGTCTTTTCTTTATATTTGTTTCTTTTACATTGTTTTCAGAGTCGCACATTGAATAATTTTAACACCAGACTTAAAAAATATATTTCTAAAACATATAATTCACTTTTTCATTAATAGAGGGCAGCATCGCTATATCATCAAAATTAAGATGCAGAAAATATTTCCCGTTGCCAATTTAAAAAAAAAAACTAACTTTAAATGAAAAGCAGGAGGTCTACAACTCAATCAGCAGTTTACCAACACCTCAACTCCACTCGAAACCACGCCTCCTGGTGTGATGACGTTGCCTTTGGTCCCGCCCTCTGTGTGACGTCGTTGGCCACGCCCACACCGCACACCGCGTGTCGCAGAACCCCCATTTTCTATCTACTAGTAAGTCTTTTGAATTAAATAAGTATTAAGAAAGTTTCAATAAAGTAAGTCTTTTGAATTAAATAAGTCTTAAGAAAGTTCCAATAAAGTAAGTCTTCTGTGCAACATTTTGTTCATTACTTTTCTAAATTTTATAAACTAATAGTACTGTATATGTCTCTAACAGAAACTAATAATGCTACATATGTCTTTAGTGGCATGTAATAAAATCTTTCTTCAGTTATTAATAATAACTGATTTATATATATTAGTGATATTCTACTGGAATTTCAGGTCATTGGAAGGAGAATATAGATATTGTATATTTAAAATTTAATTTTTGAAGTTTTATTAGTGTTGGTTATGCATTAGCACTGAAGGCGTAATGAGTACGTTTCCTCAAGAGCACAGTTTTCATTAAAAAATCATAAGTCAAAAAGTTAACTATGAAATCTTTATTTAATAAAATAGGATAATTTTGCTTAACTTAAGCATAACAAAAAAGTAATAATCTTCATAAACATTAAAACTTGAAGTATTAAAAAGAATAACTTACATAGAATCATCATCAGTCCTAAATATCAGGCTTATGATACCTACTTATTACCTATTTTAGGCAATAAGAAAAAAGAAACACGAACATACTTCGACACAGTACCTGAAAGAGAAGAAAGTACTAACTGCATTAGACCTTTGGCCAGGTACAAGAAGCTAAGGTGAGAATCGAATTGTTCACGAACTTCTCTCGCCAAATATATATCTTGGCGCACGTTCGTTTCGTATGCCTTTTGAGTTTCATTATGCAAAATACTTAAATTTATGCTAACAATGCCACTGTTTTGCTAATGAAACTCATACTAATTGCAATTCATTCCTGCAAAACTGAAATTTAGCTTTAGGAATTGGTTTAGTCAAAATATCAGCAACCATTTGCTCTGTTGAAAAATAAGCAAGTTTTACTATTCCTTTGTTATTCAAGTCGCGTATATGATGAACTTTTGTATCAATATGTTTTGTGCGCGAACTGAATTTTTCAGATTCTACAAGTCTTATAGTAGACTGATTATCTTCAAATACCTTTATCGGTAGAGTTTGGAGTAGATTGAAATCTTCTGTTAATTTTAATAGCCATAATAGTTCTTGCGTAGCTTGCGATAATGCAACATATTCAGCTTCTGCTGAGGATAAAGAAACACAAGTTTGTTTCCTTGAAAACCACGAAATACACTTTTTCCTAATAAAATAACACTTCCTGATGTAGATTTTCTATCTTCAATATCTTGTTCCCAATCAGCATCTGAATAAACTGTAATATTAGGTTCTTCACTCGACGAAATTTGTAAGGATAGATTTGATTTATTTTATTTTTCTGTGATAAGAGATAACTCCCATCTTCCTTGCGATTTATTTCCATACCTAAAAAATATTTAGCTTCACCAAGATGCGTTATTTGGTAACGTTTCTTTAAATCATTAATTGTTTGAAGAATTAGTCTTTCTTCTGTAGAACTTATTAGGATGTCATCAACATACACTATTAAATTAATTCTTTTATCAAGAACCACTTTTGTGAAAAGACACGGATCTGCTTTGCTTTGACTGAACCCAAGATTCTTCAGTGTATTTTCAATTTCTGCATTCCAGCACCTAGCTGCTTGTTTGAAACCATAAATCGACTTCTGTAATTTACAAACTTTATGTCTTTCTTCCGGAACCACGAATCCTTCTGGTTGTTCCATATATATTTCTTCATTTAAGTTGCCATACAAAAAAGCTGTTTTAACATCTAGTTGATGTACCTTGGCATTATTATACGCTGCCCATGCTAAGAAAACTCTTATCGTAGTGTGTTTCACTACTGGTGAAAATGTTTCATCATAATCACTGCCGTATTTTTGAGTAAATCCTTTGGCTACTAAGCGTGCTTTGTATTTTATACTTTTACCAGTTTCATCATATTTCGTCTTAAACACCCATTTGCTGCCTACTGCATGTTTTCCTGGTGGTAATTCTGTAAGTGTATAGGTTTCATTTTCTTTTAGAGAATGTATTTCTTCTTGCATAGCCTTGATCCAAGCTTCTTGTTCACGTTTTGGTAAGTTTAGAATTTCTTCAAAGCTTTCTAAATCTTTATTTTTAGGTAAGATTGATTCTTCGTCTTCTGCTTTATAAGAGAATCTTTCCGGTGGGACCCCTTTGGTTGATCTGCTAGAAACCCTTCTTTCTACATTTTCTTCCCATTTAATTAACTCTTCGGAACTTTTTGAATCTTCTGTAAAATCATCGCCAAGAGATGTTTCTTCATTATTTTCTTCATCTTCTTGCGAGTTATTGAAGTGAATTAATTCTAAATCTTCAGCATTATTTTCTGCATGTTTGTCAGATAAAGACGCGTTTTCTGAAAATTTAACAGTTCTACTTACTATTATTTTCCTTCCACCTACATAAATCCTGTATACCTTACTTCGTAAATCGTATCCCACGAATATTCCTTCTTCGGCTTTGTTGTCGAATTACGCCGGTTTTGTTTGTTTACATAATGCTTTACAGCCAAATACTCGTAAGTGACTTAAGTTTGGTTTTCTACCATTCCACAATTCATATGGTGTTCTATCTGTGGCTTCAGTTGGTAACCTATTTTGAAGACATGCAGCAGTAGACTGCTGCTTCAGCCCAGAATCCTTTCGGTAATTTAGAGTTTATTAGCATAGCTTTTGTCATTTCTATTAAAGAGCGATTTTTCCTTTCTGCGACGCCGTTCTGTGCCGGACAATAAGGAACCGAAGTTTCATGAAAAATGCCGAGTTTCTTTAAATAATTTTCAGTAGTTTCGTTACAGTATTCTGTACCGTTGTCCGATCTGAGAACCTTTATTTTCTTTCTAAATTTATTTGTTGTCGATGCAACATACTGTTTAAGTTTGTCGAATACTTCATCTTTTGAAGTAATAAAATAAATTTGAGTATAACGCGAATAGTCATCAATGAAAGTTACGAAATATCTTTTTCCTCCTAAGCTGTTGACTTCAATTGGCCCACACACATCTGTGTGCACTAAATCCATTGGATTTTTAAATCTAAAACTAGTTTTGGGATAAGGTTTTTTCAGTTATAGTTTCGCTTTTACACAAGTAGAACATTCCACACTATGAGTGCATTTGCCAAGTTTAATGCCGTCTGCCAAATCATTTTTCTCAAGTGTTTTTATGGCATCTATATTTCTGTGGCCTAATCTTTGATGCCACTTTAGTATACAGTTCGTATTAGAACATGAAATATCATTAGCTAAGTATGCTTTCTCGTCAATTGAGTTTACGGTCAATTTATATAAACCTTGCTGAGCGTTGCCGTCGGCTACGAGTATATTGTTACGCTTTATGTAATACTTATTATTATCAAATGTAACAATGCAACCTTTATTCGTAACAGATTGAACAGAAAGTAAATTACTATCTAAACCTGGTACATACAATACATTTTCTAATTTTATTTGTGTAACCTGACCCTTTAAGTTTTGAACTTTAAAATAGCCTTCTCCAATACCATAAGAATTTAATTTAGCACCATTGGCTGCAGTTACTATTTGTTTATTAGAGTCATTTAACTGAGAGAAAAAATTCTTATCACTCGTCATATGAGTTGAGGCTCCTGAGTTGATAATCCATTCTTGCGTTTGCGTGTTTTCATGTTTATTTTCCACTTTTAGAACTTGATTAAACTGAATCTGCGAATTTTCAGTTTCAATACTTTTAAGATACTTATTTTCTTTAAGTTTTGTTATGTTTTCTACTTTTTGCGTGTTTGCTATTTGGCGTGCATTACTTTTATTTAATTTTGAGAATAATTTCTTACTTTACTGTTATTTACATCTATTTTCGGGGAAGTTCTAGCGTTGCGTTTTAAATGAAAACAACAGTCATTTATCGTATGGTTATTTCTCTTACAATAAGTACAATATTGTGTACTATGATTTATTTTCGCTTTTACTTTTTAAAGCAACTGAATCGTATTCTTGAACTTTCTTAATTTCCACACGTCTACAATACTCATCTATTAGTTTGTTTTTAACATATTCTAGCAACAATTCAGCTTCCGATTTACTTTCTATTGCAGTTATTAAGGAGTTGTATGAATTTGGTAAAGAACATAGTAATATTGCTATTAAGTTATTTTCTTTAATTTCTTCACCTATACTACGCAGCTTTTCAGCCAATTCTAGTACTCCTTTGATATGTTCCTGCATTTTAGAACTTTCATTATATCTAATGGAATATAGTTTTCTAAGAAGAAATAACTTGCTTGTTAAATTTACACGTTCATGGACACATTTTAACTTCTGCCAAACTTCTTTTGCAGATTTACTATGCAAAACATGAATAATTTGCGAATCCGAAATGTTTAGATATATTAAAGCTTTAGCTTTACGATCATTCTTTAACCAAATATCAGTATCCGGTTTTTCTCCGAATACAACATCATCTAAACCTTCTTTTATTAGAAGTTGTTCTATTTTAAATTTCCACACTGAATAATTTTCATCTGTTAATTTTTCTACACAAATTGATTCTTTTAGAATAGACATTATTATTTGTTACAATTATTCTTTTAAACTTTGTAACTAGTATTTTCAACAAAGCGTTTTTAACACTTTATGCCCCTGGAATCTTACACCATTACAAAATTTCAATTTTAGAATTTCGTTTTTTTTTTAGAAGCATTTCCATAAGGCAATTATCCTAATCAGTCTCATAATCTTTTGTTGGTTTGTGCAATAGCACTGAAGGCGTAATGAGTAAGTTTCCTCAAGCACAGTTTTCATTAAAGAATCATAAGTCAAAAAGTTAACTACGAAATATTGTTTTATTATAGTTTATAGTTTATTTAATAAAATAGGATAATTTTGCTTAACTTAAGTATAACAAAAAAGCAATAATCTTCATAGACATTAAAACTTGAAGTATTAAAAAGAATAACTTACATAGAATCATCATCAGTCCTAAATATCAGGCTTACCCATTTTAGGCAATAAGAAAAAAGAACACGAACATACTTCGACACAGTACCTGAAAGAGAAGAAAGTACTAACTGCATTAGACCTTTGGCCAGGTACAAGAAGCTAAGGTGAGAATCGAATTGTTCACGAACTTTACTTTCTCTCGCCAATATATATCTTAGCGCACGTTCGTTTCGTATGCCTTTCGAGTTTCATTATGCAAAATACTTAAATTTATGCTAACAATTACTTATCAGAGATGAAAAATGAGCAGTGCCGTCGCCGGGACTAGAACCAAGGATGTCTCGATTACGCGCCGAGCGTGCTAACTACTACACCACGAAGACATGAGATGGCTATGGCTCCAAAGAAAGATATGAAATGGCTCCAAAGGAGAACTTGGGACTGGCAGTGCCTGGTATGCAATGGACGGTGACTTCATTATCCATTCCTGGGCTAAGAAGCTTCATCTCAGTAACTCAGTGTTTCAGGCAGAACTTAGGCAGCTCTGTACTTCACTATGGCAGGTATATAGTAATTTGCACAGACTCAATGTCAAGCTTGCAGGCCATCCAGGGCGGCCGCAGTAGACATTCCATTGTCAGAGACATATAAAAGCTATTAATTTTGATTCCTGCGAGCCTGAGGCACAAGCTTCAGTGGTTTCTAGCCCATAGGGGGATTAAAGGAAATGAAGCAGTACATGTGATTGCAAAAGGCGCACCTAATGAACCCCAAGTGAGTAGCATTTGTGTGCTTTTCTTTTCGTCGATGGCGAAAAGGAAGAAAAGTGATATTCTACGTGAGGCGTCATATATATATCTTCATTTTATAAAGTCATTTTAAATACGAAATTTTAGGTTGGAGGACTATAAATAATAAGTAAATATTTAATAATAGAAATATAGAAAATTTCTTTTGTATTTAAAAGCAAAGACAAGCTCTTCAAATCCTGTAAGAAGACTTCAGATTTTCTGTCCTTTAAAAGCGTATATGAACACATATTTTTCTAATGATACTGTTTCCAGCTCTCAGAGAGTATGAACGGCTGGATTTTCTACGCGAAAACGACCCCAAAAAGTTCAAATTACCAAATTTACTCGCAGATCTCCTTTCCTACATAGTATGGGTTTATAACCTGCTACCCACGAACCCCTTGGAGCTCCAATAAACGATTTCAAGATGTTCTTCAGAATCTTAAAAAAAGATGATATGTAGATATATTACTACCATACATGTAAAACAAACAGAGGCACAACTATCCAAAGAATATGAGCACAACTATCCAAGGAATGTGAGTACAATTGTCCAAAAACGAACCTCTAAACAACTGCCCGAAAATTTTGCATGTACAAAAGTCACCTCTTATCCACGATAAACAGCAACAGCCTTCACGTTGGCAAGTTTTGCAAATAAAATTTAATTAGTCAAACATGTACTCTTAATTACTTACTATTTATTTATTATTATTTTTATTTATTTCAATAAAAATTATTTCTAGGGTTTTTCTGTTGTTTTTGTCGTATATTAGGTAGTATTTCTAGCAGCAGGAAGACTTTGCATACGTACCCGGTGCTATAATCCTAGAGGTAATGCTAAAACTTTTTCATATTCCTCTCAGAGAGCCACAGAGTTAGAATTAAAAGGGCTTGAATTCCTCTTAACTTATGACTGCATTTTTGAGGTAACTGGCTTAGTACTGATTCGTTCTCTGCTGGAAATGATGCTAAGTGGTGACATTATGCGCAGAAAATATAACCAAAAAAAAGTTTGTTTTGGGACAGCTCGAATTTTGGCCGTTCAGTTTAAAAATAGCTTTCGCTAATCCACTGAAAGGCCGAAGATACATTTTCACTTTTTTTTTTTTTCCTCAATTTTTTTTTCAATATTATTTCTATTAAGTTTCACAGCTCTATTTATCAAATTTCAAAGACTAAAGCTGAGTTTATTGGATTAAGAAAAAATGATTAACTTCAGTGCAATTTTGTATGTATTTACTACGTTATTTTAAATTCATACGTTCAATATGTTGTTCAATTTGCAAAGTATATTGATAAATTTTTATTTATCCATCTATCAAAGTACCCGTGCTTTGTCATTATCAAATAAACTAAATGTAAATAATTTGTCTACCAGGACGTCATTTTAGTTAAATTTATCCGAATTCACAAATTGACAGTCGTAAAATTTTTAAAAACAACATATTTTAAGGATTCGCAATGGAGTGCTAAGTTTTGCCATACATTTCTTTTTGTATTCGTTATATTATTCATATCTGTTATATTAGTTCTCTAAAAACAGTACATAGTGATACACTGGGTGGCAAGATCCTTTTATTTGAAAAATGATTCCACACAAAAGTGAAATCAACAAAAAAGTGAGGATCGAGTTTAATGCATTTAATTGCTTCATAACAAAAGCCCGTCTTCATAATGACTTCTTGTTACATTTATCCCAGTTCCAAGAAATACTTTAATGTTTATAAATGTAATATGTTTCTCTCAATCCGTATTTGAAACGTCAAATTTGATAAGTTTTGGGTATTTCTCAATATACTTTTTCATAAAAGTCTCTTCAGAACTTCAAGTAAAGTATAACTTCCTGTTTAGCCAAAATCTAATATGTTGTTTCCATTGACATAAAAGTCTTAAATACTAAAGGTGAAAAGCTGTGGATTATATATAATGCAATTTTAGAGTAAAAATTATTATGGGCTTCAAGCAAAGTATCATTTCCTGTTGTTTGTTAAAGAGTGTTATGGGCTTCCTGTGCAATACCACATCGGTCGTCATATTTTACCGAAAATCTAATCAGCTCTTCCAATCAACTCAATAAATGCAGAAAGCTTAAATACGAAAAATAAAAATTTTTGGAATTTTCACATAAGATTTATCGACGACAAAAGAATCGTCTCATGCATGCAGACATACAGACAGATATCATTATAAAAATAGTAAAAACGTATTGTGGGGATCCTAATACGTGTTTATTTACTTATAACTCTAGATCAAATTTTTGGGCCGAAAACAATACATTCTTTACCTTATGTATATAAGATGATGAGAGGTAAAAACAGGGAGCGCCCTTTTCTCCCTTTAGCGTAGCCTTCGTGTTCATGTGCGTTTCTTGGGATAAAAGTCTCACTACTGCAAACAGGCCTTTATGGGCTTCAAGTAAAGCACCATTTCTGATTGTCCAATTTTATCCGAAATCTAATAGTTTTTTATATGAATGTAAGAAACTTAAATATAAAAAAATAAATAATTTTGGAAGTTTCGTGTAAGAGTTATCGCAGACGAAAACACTCCTTACACACACACGCCCAGCATTCTAAAAATACCAGAAACGTGTTCTGGGGAGTCTAATTCATTCTTAGTCACTGAAAACTCACTATCAAATTTTTGAATTAAAAAATTGCATTCTTTGCCTGTGTTTGTTGGTTCGTGCGAGGTAAAAACATTTTTGATTACATTTGAAGAAAATTTATGAATTTTATCTCAGATATAAACCGACATGCATTTTTATTTTCATTTCATCTTCTTGAGAAAGGTAGAAGAAAAACTTACACTTACACCCGAGACAGCGCCAGATCTTTGATTTTTCTGATGTGGGGCAAAAGCTAAAACTGCCGCCCTCACCCATCGTCCTTTAAGTTTCTCTAAAAAGTTTCAATTTCCTTAATAAATACAGAAATAGGTAGGGTTTGAGGTAAAAAAATTAGCTCCATTACATACTAAATTCTTAACGTGCCCCCCCCCCGTTTTTTGGCTATAAAGGAAAAAAACGTAACGAAGTTACATAATTAGAAATCCATCCCCTCCCTAGGAGAATCGCCTTTCTGGTGAGCTTACTTTCGGATTCAAGCCTAATCCTAACTCTAATCCTGAATGCCTCTAACCCTCCAGTCCTCGCCACCATTCGTTTTCCGTTTTAGGGTCAACGGGCAACCCCTAAGCTTCTCACTATTCTGTATTACTGCATTACTGGTTAAATTAGGTTGGGTTAGATTATATGAATATGGCAAAGACAGGAGGGCTACCTGCTTAGAGGAAAGATGCTTTCGTGGAGGAACTTTTTAAAGGAAACTGGCTCGTATTCACATTACACATGAGGAAATCCACGAAGAGAAACCATGCAGCAAGCCCGTTCTTTTGGGTTTGAACCCAGGCAAGGTCGAACTACCAGTATTCAGCGGTCTTAATCCCTCGGCCCTGCTCAGGACATTTGTTTGATTATTTACTATGTGTTTTGCCATTAGGCACTGCATGGAAAGAGAGGAATGCCCTGTGGAAAAAATTATTGAGGAGACTAACTGGTATCTGCTTAGAGGAGAGGTGCTTTCTTTTCGTGGAGGAACTTTTTAAAGGAAACTGGCTCGTATTCACGTTACACATGAATTACTCAGAAAATAATTCGCTTTTTTGTCGGATGCACTACTCGGTAGTATGTTATTAAAAAATGTACAAAATACAACTTAAAAGGAAGCAGCCAGACGAGATGGTCGGAAAAATATGTGGCTGTGAAAGTCCTTGTAATGAATTTGCCGGAAATATTTAAAAGAAATTAAAGATATTTCTCTTGATGCGGAATCAAAGCATGAGGTAGGACATCTGTTACATGCTGTGAAAAATTTGAATTTACTCAACCTTAAAATTTGAGCAAATATTTTTCCAGAATTCAATCGAGTAAATATAGAAATTCAAAAGGAATTCCGCTTCCGCGTTCTGTGTAGTTAACGAAAGCACTGACCAAACCTGAGGCACAAAGAAGCAGAATGCATACTGACAAAATACGAGGGGTGAGCCAAACATGGCACAAATTCATCCAGATTATTCATTACTGTAATTCTAGCTTGTACTGTTTTAGAAATGCCAGCCATATTAGACCCGTTGTCGTAAGACTAACACTGACATTGTCCAATATCTAAACCATCAAGTGTCAATTAAGACACTAATTTTCTACAAAGCGTGCAGAAATACATTCTCCTATCTTTCCACCAATTTCTATGAAATCAATTAAATTTTCCTTTATCTCACACAATCACCACACGTTTTTACGTATTGAGTCACCTAGTTCATTTTTTTCTGTATGAGACACATATGGGGTAAATATGATTCCTTTCCCTTTGTTAGGTGTTTTTACTCGTTAGGTGCTTGTACTTAAGATTTGAATTATGTTTGGCAAGCGGAGAGATTAAATTCAGAAAATTTCTTTCGCTAGGTCGAGGACACTTTGTGAACAGGCTACTTGGGATTTCATCAGACCCAAGAAAAGAACTACAGATTGTTGAAAGATATAGTACCGCATCATGACTATATAGAATTTTTCTTCATTTTTCTTTCTCTGTATGAATGAGTCACTCAGTGTCTTGGTACGATTTCATTTGTTGTACTCGAATTTTCCACTTAATCATGCACCTCTGTGAATTCCAGACGCTTCGCGCTCAGTTAATCTTGCTAAAACTTTTCTCCAATTAATGAATCCTGTTGTATGGTGTAACGGAGTATTATGTTTCTGATAAATCTTGCAGGGTGTACAAAAAATTGCATTCTTGTTTTTAGAATATGTAAACCAAGATGTAAGCTTTTTATTATTTACTAATGTTCTGTATAACATGTCAAATGTCTGCCATGACGTTTAATGGGATTGAGGTTTACGTTTTCCCGGATGTTTACCAGCTAATAATACTGATTGACTGCTTAAGAAAGATTGTTGGTGACCGTTCATTTTTTTTTATGACCAGCCTATTGCATGCGTCCAACAAATCAAAAAGTTTTAGTTTTTCGTCTTTCTGCTGCCCGCTCCCATCTAAATGAAGAGATCTTTATATCATGGTTTCATGTCCTCCAGCTATTCATTTGATGTCGATGAAGAAGATTATTCTTTCAAATGCTGACTTGTAGATTGTTTGGGGATGATATAAGCAGTCATGTTTGATCTTGCAAATTGCAAGAAATATAAATTCCCTCTAGAATCTCAGCACAATCGGAAACTCGGCAGGATCTGACGTGAAGTTATTTTTTCATCTTAGCTGAAATTTGTTTTCTTTGTTTGGCCTTATCTTTGGCTCTTTTTCTGTATTCCGCTTTTCTCCTCTCGACGCGCAGAGGGTTCCTTTTAATCTAAATGAAATTCACTATGAATTGCCTTAATAAGAATAACTAAGAATTGACATAATTACACTGAACAGTCCTAAATAAATGGTCGTGTTTCGATAAATATAGTGCGGGCTATTAAAAGCAAGCATATCTTTAAAAAAAAAAAAAAAAGGTGCAAGAAACCTGAAAACTAAAAAAAAAAAAAAAAAGAAAGAAAGAAAGAATAAATCTAGCTTTAAAATCCAACCTGCGCTCCACCGTTAAGAGTCAAACCAAAGGTGAGCCTAAATTGCCAACTGGCTGCAAAAAAATCTAAATGCCTTGCTTCAGCTTGAAGACATAATATCTGTGTCTTGTATATACTCGATGAATATTAATTTGAATTATTTCATTTGTCCAAGATGGCCCAAAGTTAATTTTTTGGATTAGCTGCTTCTCCATTTCCCAGCAGACGTTGCTATGGGAACCAGGGGACTTCTTCTATCTATCGTTCTATTTATTATTTGAATACGCCCGGCCTAGACAGCAAATGATACAATGATTCAAGATGTTAATGATAGGGTCAGTCTGATTTTATCAGTGACGCCTGGAGTCCCTCTATTGGCCTCTTTCTGATTGTATTTATAGTTGTAATCGGCTGTACTTTATTTTAACTCATGTTTCTTTAAAAGGGTTCTTAGTATTTAATTATAAATCTTCTTAAAAGAGGTTTTTAAATTTGGCCTTAAAACTATTAACATTGTCCTAAAATTAGAGAGATGTTTTAGCGAACAACATACCAAAACGCTGCAGCGTTATATTTGAATTTGCCGCCCGGGGCAAGAACACCGGCTTGCCCCCCGCTAGATCCGGGACTGAACCGAGAAAGGATCTTTAAGATTCATATGTCTTTTACAGTAATTCGTAATCCATAAAATGTTAAAAAATTTTAGAAGAAAAATGATAGGCAGAAGTTTAAGTTTCACAGTAGAAAGAATCATTAGAACAACAGAATCGGTGTTTAGTTCAATTTTCTTATTGTGGTTTACATGGCTACACAATTCGTGTAGTTTTAAATTTAAAATAATATTAGCAAAGCGATAGACTACACTACTAACAGCTTTCTTCTTTTCAGTGCTTTAATTTACGTTCCTTTCTGGCTCAAGATATAGCATATGAGGAATGGACTTGTCCTATCTGCTTGTAAGAATAAATTCAGTTATTTACATTTGAAATATTTTTTTTATTTAGAATTTTTCAACGTTTTTTAAGGGTTACTGTTCTCGGTTTTTTCCATGCGAAGAATATGTAGTATCTTACAATTATGTACATAGAAAAAGGCTCAGTTTCAGTTTGATTTATGCAATATTATATTTGTATTAACTAATCTTAAATGAAGCACTAATAGAGATTATGTTTTCTGGCTGGTTATGTTCTAACTTGAAAGTTAATGGAAATGAGATATTTGTAGACAGTTATACTCAAAACATCGTCGAGCAGCTTCGTAATGCGTATGTAGAAGCATTTATTTTACACGATACTTTAGACTGGGAACCTTTTCTCACCGATTCTACAGAACAAGAAAAAGAAGGTAAGAAACACTCATAAAATTTAAATGTTCTTTAGTAAAGTATTAAGTTTTTCCTTTCAGATGTCTTTTTCTTCCATTCCTAAACTAATATTTCTGTCTCTTTATTTATTATCCTTTCTTCATTTGAGCTAAATTTTATTTAAAATGCACAGAACTTTAGTAAATAAATTCGATTAAAATTTCAAGCTTATTAAGCGAGAAGAAAAACCTCTTTTGGAAAATTTTCTTGCGAAAGCATCTTTCCCAAACAATATAAATTAAAAAAGTTTTAAGAAAGTTTTCAGAAATTTTTGAACTTATAAACTTTGAGAAAAAATTGCACAAATTCATTCTGATCAACTGATTACTAAATTGAGAAAATTCTTTGCAAGGTAGAGGAACTGTAAATTAAATGACACCCTGTTGTTACTGTGGTCGTGAATCTCGCTGCCACAGCCTTGTCTTGAATTTAATTCCAGAGAATTCATATGTAGTGTGGCATGGGGTTTCTTAAAATACTGCCATTCGTCTCGAGAGGTTGTTGGTAGAGAAAGAGTGGTGAAAGATCGTCGATTCTATGCTATCACGTATGTGGTAATGCTGATATGCAAACTCGGGGGTCATTTGAATGGTTTCAAGGCTTAAGTCAAGATAGGTGCAACCTTTATCAAAATTATTGGACCTGTTCAAACTGTAGATTCATAGCCAGAGCATCAAAAATAACAACAGTAACGTAACTGATAATTAGACAGTCATCTTAGGGTTAAAGCTTCTGAAAATCATTTAAACATGCATCTAAATTCCGTATGCAAAGAATTAATGCCGTGATCTTAAGAAAAATCACATATTACGAGAAATAATGTAATATGCTGTTATCTATATATGTGATTTATAGTTACAATATGTGATTCAAAATATCTCTAGACTATTAACAAAATGTGTACATATGAATCAGCGAGAATCAATATTCATTTATTTTTCTAACAGACAAAAACTTTCTTGTCTATTATCTACTTTCATTACATTCTCTCCAGAAGAGTATAAATTTATCAATAAAGAAGATAAGAAAAACGAAAAAGTTTATGAGAGGAAGCAAGTAAAACAGCTACTTTGCGAACGAGATTGAAATTTTAGATTTTCTACTTCAGTTCATATTTTTCTCTATGTTAACTATATAGTTTAGATAACAACTGAAGTATCACAGTACAGTAATTTTAGCGTCGTTTAAGTCTGATTTATTAGGAAAGATGAAAGATCTTCCAATGAAAGGAAGTATCTTATTGAAGTTTTTAAAATTTTACCATTTACAGTTCTAATAACATCCCTTCGTAATTTCCAAATATAATACGTTTCTTTCAATAGAGCTAAAATTGGTTACAAAGTTCTACACAGTGTTACATTTCAGACTGGCAAAATCTAAAATTTAATTCTGATTCGTGTTCAGAATTTTGCTTATCGAAGTGCTGTATAAATAAATTTAATCTGTGTTATGTATGTATATGTGCAGATTTTTATCTGTGTTTTGAATTTGAGTTTGTAGGGTTCTACTGCGATTGGAAGTCCTGTTAATAAACTGGGTAATATTATGTGAATAACTTCTGAATAAAGGTTTTTTTTTTTTTTTTTTTTTTTTTTTTTTCATATAACAAATTCACCATCTGTACTTTTCTTTGAATAAAATCTGTTAATTCCTCTTAGTCTGGTATTTACCATAAAGTTCTAATTCTAGTCTGCTCCTCGCCAACCAGCGGCCGAGTAATAAAGTCGCTGAACATCCTGGGATCAAATCCCGTGATCGGACTAGCTGCATGTTCTGTTTTTCGTATTTTTCCCGTGCGCAAGATGGATACGAGACAGCTTCCCTTAAAAAACTAGTCCAAGAAAGCCTCCCTCTCTCCTTTCAGACAGCTCTTGAATTTCTTAATTAATTAACCTAATCTAACCTAACTTCATTCGCACTTTCACCACAGGGCATACTTTCAAATGTGCAATTTTAAATATTTCAAATTTATATCCTGCCTGGTGCACCAAGTAAATATTTTCCAATTCCTTTAAAACAACCGAGGGTTTGACTTCGTAGCACAACGTTCCTATAGCCACCTTCTTTGCCATTCACCGACATGGTATAGTAAAAAACAAATTGCATTTTTTAATTTTTTTAAAAAAGTCAGGCCTTAAATTCTGCCATCGAAAGTACTCTGTCCTTTCATTAATACCCGAACAGTGTTCATAATAAAGCTGAAGTCTTTCACTAGACTTGGGCTACTGCCGAAGGAACTTGGAGTTTTGGAAAGGAGCAGGTTCAATGTTGCGTTATCTTGCGACATGGTTCGTGATAATTTTGGGCTCCAAATCTGGGGTTCTACTGTAACTGAACGTTTAAGTACTGCACACTCTACTAGACTTACAGCGAGTTATCGCTGAGTCTTAAACATATTCCGTATATCGAAGAAGGTTAAAAAAAATCTTTTTATTTCGCCTTAAAACGAACAGAACAGGCACAGCGCTTGCGCTACAACAAACTTCCACCACATTGTGGCAGTAGCGTAGCTATAGCATTTTCCGCCATTCTTGATATACAAACAAATAACTAAAAATGACATGCAGAGAAATGAATTTAAATTATTTCTTATATTTTTAAGACAGATTTGTATTTCCAATATTTTAAAATTATAGTTTTATTTTACTTGTTTCTTTGTTCGCAAAATTATCTGTGACGTCGTAGAGGTCTACCTGATTGTCCAGTTGCTATAATGTAGACAATATGGAATTATTTTTAAAATAAAAAAATAAAATATTTATACTTCTTCAATGATAATCCTTAAAAATTTTATTTAAAAATTATAGTTTTTAAATGACTTTTATTTTTAAAAAAATCTTCTCACAGCTAGCAGCAGTACAGCAATTTTGAGGAAGTTCGCACTAGTATTATAATATTTGGAACTCTTTTCTGAATTTTGTACTCGTATTTTAAAATAAACTGCAATAATTCAAAGCAGCTGCACTTCTATGTTTCTATTTCCTTTTCCTTAGCAATAACGAAAATAAAACTCTGAAATAGTCGACAAATTCTATCTTATTAACTTCACAGTGATCATAATTTAGTTGTTATTTGTAATTTTTATTCCAAATTTTCTTTGGAATAAAAAAGGCATAACAAGCATTTGTAACTCTTGAAATCTCGTGGTGATTTTTCCGCATACTTTCTCAAGTATAAACTATTTTTTCAATGGTTTATTTAATTAATTTCTTATGGCAATTCAAAATATCATTATTATTTACGTGCTTCGACTATCCACACTAAAGGCTATAAAATAATGCATCACGTGAAACATGGAGCCCCCTAAAATGTGCCCTCCGAGACGCACCCCTCCCTCCGCTTCACTCTAGCTACGCCACTGCCTTTCAGATATGAGAGAGATTCCTTTCATAAAAGTAAATAAAGAACGGACCGTGTCCAATCAGTCTCTGATTTAGGAAGAAATTATAATTCTCCCTATCGTATTTTACTTGAGGATCGGATTAGAGAAGTTCGTTGAATCTTCTGCATTGAGGCACATTATCCAATACGTTTGCCATTCATATCATTCTTTCAACCGTCTGTAAATGCTAACGGTAAGCTGCTAACGTGGTTATTGTTCTTAGGAATAATCTTAAATTCAGTTGATGTGCAGGATGTGTCATTTCAGGAGAGCACTTAAGTTCGTAATTTCCCAGAACCTGTATCACGCCTGTTAGCTTCCCGCTTCTATTGTTCTGCTTGCTTCTTTTTCTGACTGTATGTATAATGGAGGGATCCCTGATAAAACACACAAAGCATGATTACTAACGGTAGGTGAAACTGCATGGTAATATAGTAAGTCTTTTGTAATTTGGAGAAGAGAAAGCCTTTGTATGGCTTGTAACTGTTTTTTCGTCTTTTCTTTCGTTGCAAGTGCCCAAGTATCTGCACCCAAAATGAGTTCTATTATCTTTTCATGTAGGATTTTCTGGATATGGGGATTCTATTCCCAGTTTTAGCCTTACATGCGTTTGGAGCTTGTAGCTATTTATGCAGTTTTTTCTTGTGAGGCAATATGTTAGAGACCTGAGAATATTTTCTTGATGATTCCTAGGAATTTAATCTGGGGAACAATTTTGATATTTTTCTCTTGGAATATAAAAGTAGAATTTCATTGTTTTGCCCGGTTTAGAATGGTCATAGCTCTCGATTTTTCTTCCGATCTTCTTCAGCTTTTGTTTTGCACATGAATCTTGGAACATTTACAGAGCAATGTTAATATTTTCCTGCAGAATATCTCTTATTCTTTCTTTTGTGAACAGAGATATATCATCTGAAAAAGTGTACATTTTCGTATTTGAAGCAAAATGAGTTGGTAATTTATTGAATGCCATGTTCCAGAGGTCTACATTTAAGCGAGAACCTTGGAGGCATCCTCTGTGTGATCTTTCTACTATCAGATTGTTGTGGATCATTATACACTTTTTATAAGCAAAATAATTAGTCATTAGTCGGAATGTATTTTCTGGGCATGTATTAGTCGGAATGTATTTCATTAGTCGGAATGTCATTAGTCGGAATGTATATATTTCACATTGACTGTAGAACCCCTAGACACCACTGGGAGTCAAATGCACTTTGTAGGTCGACGCTTACTATTAATCACTAATTGTAGAAACTGTTAGCTAGATAGATTTGTTACGATTTATTTCATGTTCATATTTTACGATAGGTATCGTATAATACGGTAGTGGTAATTAACAATGATTGTTTCACATAACAATTGCCCACTAATAAGTTAATTCTATGTTCTGCTACTTTATTTCTGAGTGTTTAGGTTCTGATTTATGCCGTTGAACTTGTCGAACTATTGAATCTACTGCTTTAATGTAGCGAGGTTAGATCTAAAGTCGAACTGATTGTGACTTCAATAAACTCTTTTACGGGTATCATACTTTAACCTTCCTGCTGCCGGGCACACTTTTCCTATGGAGGGCACTAAGTTCATGGGGCGTAGGATATTAAGTCTTCCGTGTCTGTATTCTTTTGGGAAACAGTACTATTTGTCCCGTTTTAATCCAATCAACTCAAGACTTAAACTACCGTATTTATGCGAATCTAATGCGCCATCGAATCTAATACGCATCCCCATTTTAAAACTTTAAATAATTAAAAAATTGTTTGTCGGCGAATGTAATGCGCATCAATGGTATGAGGAATTTACTGAATCTTATTTTATACAACAATGGATTTGTACATAAATTATCAATCAATGGTATGATAATTTATTTAAATTTAGATACCATATTTTATACAACAATGGATTTATACATAAAGTAGCAGAACATAGAATTAACTTATTAGTGGGCAATTGTTATGTGAAACAATCATTGTTAATTACCACTACCGTATTATACGATACCTATCGTAAAATATGAACATGAAATAAATCGTAACAAATCTATCTAGCTAACAGTTTCTACAATTAGTGATTAATAGTAAACGTCTTTATTCACTGTTTTCATCACTGGAAGCCTCGCAGCTCTTTTCGTCAGATGCAGATTCATTTCTTCTTTCCTCCTCATCATCATCGTCATCCTCGGCGTTCTAGAGCACGTCATCTTCTCTGCCATTCAATGAATTTAAAATGCAGCATTTCTTGAAAGATTTCACAATCTTTGGTGCTTCGATGCTTTTCCAGGCAGCAGAAACTCAGTGTGCAACAATGTGCGGTGCAGCACGCTTAATTTTTCCTGTCGGGTTCAATTCACGGTTTGGCTCACAAAACCATTTTTCGTACTCTGCCTGAACGTACCCTTTAAAAGTTTTATTTATACTAACGTCCAGGGGTTGTAACATAGACGTCATCTCTCCAGGAATGATAACAAAATCACTGCCTAGGCTGTGCATCTTCTTTTTTACGTCGTCGGTGAGATGACCACGAAATGCGTCCAGACAAAGCATTGATGGTGGATTGGAGAGCCCACCGGGACGGCGTTCCCATACATTTCGGAGCCAATCAAGCATTAATGATTCCGTCATCCACCCCTTCTCTTAGTTTCGAATCATCTGGGAACAGCTTTTCATTCTTAGGGGTTTTAGAGCATGTTTTCCGGAAGATTAAGAAAGGGCACCCGTCTGCTGTTATTGCCAGCATCACTGTTACGCGTAGTTTTTCACATCCCGAAGTTTTGGTGATAATTTACTCAGTCTCCTTCTCCGTAATGGTGTAGTTACAAGGCATATCAAACCAAATTGGCGTCTCGTCAGAGTTGCCAATTTGGCCCATTGAAAAATTCTTTTTTTCCGAAGTGTGATGACATACCGCTGAAATGTTAGTAGTTTTCCCTCAAAATCTGCAAGAAGCTTTTGGCATATTGTTGTACGGCGTCTTAGAGATAAGCCCATCCGCTTCATAAACCAATCTACCCATCCACGGATAGCCTTCAACTCTTGTTTCGGTATTCCAAGAACTTCAGTCTCCTCTTTTGCTTTATTTCTTATGGTGTCACTAGTCACAGGTTGTCCATTCTTCCTCCTTTCACGTACAAATTCCAAAACTTTTTCTTCAATTTTAGGATGTCTTCCTTTGCGAGGGCCAGTGAATTTCTTTCTACTAACTTTAGTTGCAAACAGTGCCAATTTCTGTTGCCGCCACCAGCGAACATTGCTCTCAGCTACGTTGAACTCTCTCCCTGCCTTTCTATTGCCATTTTTTTAAGCATAAAGAATTACTTTATGTTTGAAAGTAGCGTCATATGACATTCTTCTCTGTTTTCCCTCCATTTCGTGACTACGTACTCTGCAGTTTGTATCCTCTATGCAATAATGTGTCAACGATAAATGTAACGGTAAATGTAGTCGAGAAATACAGTAATCCGTTGTTACGATTTAAATTTGGTTGACATCATCGGCGAACTGCTGACGTCATCGGCGAACTTTGCACTCGAATCTAATGCGCACCCCAATTTTGAATACTACATTTGGCCAAAAACGATACGCATTAGATTCGCATAAATACGGTATATTGAATCGAGCCTTAGAGCTTTCTTCCTGCCAAACTTTTAATGACAGTTGTCATTTCTTTCCGTGAGAATGGATATGATCTCCTTTTAGGGAAGGACTGGTTTGTCTTATAAATATAATTGTATATATAATATATCATTATAAATATCTGAAAAATTAAAATTTCGATGAATTGATTTATATTTTCATAGAAAGAAAGCTTCGTTGTTTTCCACATGTGTAATGGATACAAGTCCTTTGTTTTTAGAAATTCATCTACAAAAGCATCTTTTACCTTAAGCAGATGGTATTCGAGTGATTTGCCGTAATCAAGTATACTAAACCATAGTAGAAATATTTTCTCCAGAACAGTAATTTTTTGTGGCAGGTTTTTTGGAGTGAAATACGAGGTTTGCTTTGCACTAAAGCAAAGATTAATAGCATGTTGTAAACTAAAATAATAAGCTTAAAATTTCTGAGAATTAAATCTTTCCAATTTTACTTGAATTTGCTTCAGTGTGTTTAATTAAGATTTTAATGTCTACATATTCTTAAAGTATTAAGAGCAGATAAAAATTACATGTGTTAAATGTGTTTACATGTCCAATGCTCTTTTAGAGTACGAACATCAAAGTATTAGTTCGAAGGACGTATGCATAATGGAAAAATTTACATAAAAGGAGATTAATTATTTAGGGCAATAAAATATGAATTACAACATTTTGAATTAATAAAATTAAGTGAAACAAAATTATTTTATTTTATTTATTTATTTATATGTGCAAATGTTTGAATTTAAATCGGGTATTTTATTACCTGAAAAACTGCCCTGTTTAGGGAGGAATTCCGTTTCGGCAAATGAGCATCCCCAGAAACAGAACAGCCTAGACTTTTCTTTTATTGCTTTATTTGATAGAACATATTTTCGGGTTTATGTAACAAGCTTCTTTTCATTTCTGTGTTAATAGCGACAGAACCAACTGAAAATTTTATGAAGTAGGACAAACCCGAATTGAGAATTCAAGAGTAGCTATTTAAAGGGCTGGAAATCTCTTAGAAACTAATTTAGAGAGAAAATTTTGAAATTATACTTTCAGGAAAGTTTTCTGGTAATAATAGTAATAAAATAGATGTAATCAAATATGCATATACTTGACAATTCAAAAGTATGTCGATTTCTGATATCGGAAGAAGACGCGTAAACTCAACTAAAGTTTTGATTGAAAAGCTGCAAAATTAATATGGGACTGCAATTTGCAGTAAATGCCAAAAATCTTCAAAGTATGCAAAATGTAAAAATTGCAACAATGTTCTATCGCTTTTCAAATGTAAAGCGGCCAATGTGACTACGTAGTTAATGTATTGTCAATCCCGGTGCAAATTTGAGCGAGCTGTAGGTACTGCAACAAATCAGAGGGAACTGAATAAAGTCACAGGGAACTGAAAAGTAAATAAGGTATTTCTCCTTCCTTTCTGTACGCTTTCGTGTATATATGGAAGTATATATACGATATCGTATATTGGTATAATTGGAAGCACACTCGACTCGTATTCGAGTGGTCCGGAGTTCGAATCCCGTTGAGGGCAATGCACATTTCTTCAGTTTACTGACACTGAAAAATTCTAATGCTAAACAATTCTAATTCTACAGTGGCGTCCAAACTAAAAAGTGGTGGGCTATAATTCGTCACCACCAGGATTTGGCGGCTGGTTCCCCTCTCCAGTCTCCCTGCGAAAGGGAGAGTATATAAAATATTTTCTCCTTTCTTTTCGCCTGCCTTCTTGGTGTAACTGGAAGCACACTCGACGCGTATTCAGGAGGTCCAGAGTTCGAACCTCGGCGAAGGCACTGTATATTTTTCACTTCTGCAGCATCAAAAAATAACCTAATGACTCTACAAGCATGACCATAATAAAGCATGTTTATATGAAAGTGAATTATCCAAATTCATTAGCAAAATTGTTTATAAGGGAGAACACAGAAAGCAAGCAAGAGGTACAAAGGTGACTATGAAAGATTAATCTGAAAAAAATTTTTTTTAAATAAATCCTAAAATTTATGGGCTGTCAAACAAATCTAAGAAAGTTTTAAAAGTTTATTAGACTTTCTTGAAAGTGTTTATATTCATCCTGAGGCTTAAACATTCAAAATACTTTTCACAGTTGCAAGAATAACGAACTAGCGATTCCGGAAGTTCTTCACTAAGATAAAAGTTGTCAGGAATCGAATAATTTAACTAAAGAGGAAAAATGGCTAAAAGTGATCATGAGAAGGTATGGCCTGTACATGTGTGAAGTTATAGGTTCGTTATTTATTTTTTACCCGAGTATAAATATACAAATATGAACTTAAAGTTCCTTTTCCTCAGAACTTATAATTTCCTTACTGCAAAAATCATAGTTCAGAATGCTATTATCCCATTTTTATGAAACTCTTATAAGATATTTCTCTTGCCTTCCTAGCGTGACTTCGAGGTGTAGTGGTTCTGCACGCTGGGGCGGTATTCCAGAGATCCGTAGTTCGATTTCTAGCGATGGCGTTGCTAATTTTTCATCTTGCCTGCTTCCAAAATTACCTAATGTCTCTACACTCTGAATACCTTACCCTTATACTGCTTTTAATACACATACTAAAAGAAATTTTTTGTTTGAGTATTTCCTTAATAATGGCTTCCTCTTTTGAATTACAACATGGTAAATGTGCTCGAAATTCTTGCAAGTATTCTTGGATTAACTTTAAAAGTTTTTTTTTTATTATTATAATATCTTTTGAATAGTTGTACAAGCACTGGATGGCAATGTATAGTTTATTGCAGAGAGATAATTATTCTTAAATAAGTCTCAGTATCTTTCTAGTAACCTTTTTGAAGACTCTGAAAAATGTCCTTTATTTTTCTACTTAATAAATATTCTCTGAACTAATGAAAATTTATTTCAAGTATTGACAGTCTATCTTTAACATTTAAAATAATAAAGCTACAAATTAGGCCTTTACGTATGATATTAAAATAAAGTGTTCCAAACATGTTCGGATACCTTAAAAACTTGCTAAGTTACCTATTTAACTACTATTCACCTATTTAACTACTATTTAACGTCCATTGCTTTAATTAAAAGTTTTGTCAAAAGCTTAGCTTCTGATAAACAGGTAAAATTTAACAAGACTAGCCACCGCTACTTGTAGGCTGTAAGAAATTAAAGTATTTAAAAGTTCTACAGTACATAAGGTATTTTTAACGCTTCACTAACCCGGCTTCAACTATAGCCAGTTACTTTAAATAGGCTCTTCTCTTCCATTTTCGATCTTAACACAAGTCATCATCATTTCACAGCACCTTTTTTCTCTACTTTTTTTTTATTTTTTTTAGACTCTAGTTCAAGTCAGCCTTCAGTTTTGCTGTTTTCATGGCTCTAAACACAAATGAAGTGGGGACAAAAACAGTTAGGGTTCTCGACCATCTGCTGAAGCTGCTACCATGGTTACTAGGCAAACAGAGCGAAGAAAAGTGATCCTAAATTACCTATTCTAATGTAACAGACTATTGCCCAGCTCTAGTCCTGCTCGCTGACTAGAGCCCACGCAATATGCAAAGGTCGTTCATCAAAAATGCAGAACGGCTCCTTACTGGTGAGCTGTCTCTCTCTTTATCACTAACTTCAAATTCGTTCAAAACTCAGTTTATATTCTAGTGTTAGCCAAAGAAATAAATAGAAGATACAGAAAAGAACTGAAATCTTGATTATCCAAGCTCAGGTTTATTAACAAACTTAAACGGCACATAAACAGCCGGAAAGTAAAACCGATTGAAATTATCATTAAGTCCTGGAGATAACACAGACTTAAAGGTTAAAATCTAAAACTGATAATTCAAACATCACAATGGCAAGAAACGTCTGAATTAACAGGTTCCCATTGCTCTTTACGTTAGTTGCATGGTATACTCTGAAACTTCAATGAATCTCATTGCAAGCCCACTGTTTTATGAAATCACAACTACAATGGCTACTGAAGATTCTTAATCTTATTATCAGGTGTAATATTCTGAGCTTGTTCCCATCACAAAATAAATAAACTGGAACTTCAGAAATTATTTTGTGATGCTAATGAAAGATGTTGGCTTCCCAGAAAGGCAGGATTATATTGGTCTGCTGCTCTTTTTAGTGCAGGCTCAGCGGAAATACTCGTCACATTTTTATTCTATACGTAAGGAAACTTAAGTTACTTCTATACTTAAGTTACTTAGTACTTAAGTTCTTTTCTTAAGTGTAAACTTAAGTTACTTAAAAAGTAATCTCTGTATTTTAACACGCGAATCATTTTAATCTCTTATACAGTTTTAGAATAAAGCGTTTTTATGTGCAGGGATTCTGTTCTGATAACTCAACTAGTAACACTTCTTAACAAATTCATATTATTTTCTAAGCATGTTTTTTTAAGTGTCAGATTATTTTCATTTTCATTTATTTTTTCTTTCCAGCGATAGAGAAGAGGTATGTTCGGTTACCTTTTCCTAAGAATTCCCTCATCAGTGATTGTTGGTATGAGATTTGTTTTCCTGTTGAGCAATTTATGTTCTCTGTATTTAGCACCGAACTGTTTTCGAGAGCGGACCTGGAGGTAGAAGTTCAGTGCTATAAATGTGAATGCGAACAGAATCATAGTTTACACCCACTTTGCCTTGAAATCAATAGCCAGCACTTTTTCATAAAATGGGAAAACAGCGACATGGAGTCATTGGATGTTCGAAAGTACTTAGTTTGGGGCAAGAATATCTTATCCACTATTGCTCATAAATTATGCAAAGTGAGTATTATAAAAATAATGTCACATTAATAATGAATAATTCTAATATTAATATTATTAATATTCAATTCGATATATAATTAAACATCATCCTAGATAGAGAATTGATGTCGTCCGTATTTCTAAAATTTTGTTTCTAAGTAGATACATGCAGTAAAATTTGTTGATTCCAATGTACAGTTCAGTTCATGAAATTGGCAAAACTAAGCATTTAGCATAAAGAAAATAAATAATATAAACCTTTCTTAATTTTAAATTTATTTACTAGTAGCTACGCTACCAGCCTTCGTCTGGCTTTTAAATGTGCCGGAAAAATGCCTGAAAAGAATACCAAACGTTAAATTTTAAAACTGAGCAGAATTTTACTCTGCAGAAAAACTTCATCCAAAAAAAGAAAAAAATGTATTACGTGTAATAAAATTACAATGAAATAAGCAATATCCCTTAATACAAATATTAATTATCCTAATAAATAAATTAACCAACTTCCCGTTGCGTTCTCTCGACAAATGTCCAGTATCCAAAAGAAATATTAAATTTAAAAACTGCACAGAATTATCGCCCTTATTTTTCCAAGTGGCAACAGTGATGATTTTCAACAGTCAGCAGTCCAGTATACAATTGAAAATTGAATGAAAAACTGTTGCCAAAACACATTTCTAAAAGAATGAAAGTATTCAAAATGATGCGATAAATCAAAAAGATAAAATAAAAAGAAATTTGGTTCGAATTTTGAAAAAATCTCTTCAATGTGCACTGGCTCTTGTCTAGATGCACCAATATATCAAATTCCTTAGCCCTGGGTCTATTAGCTTACGCGCAGCGCAAACGAAAAACACACAGACTCTTTCTTTTACTATATGTAGAGATTATTTTTTTAATCACGTGGTAAATATGTTACTAATTTTATAGCCTGAAATTTTTAACAACAAACAAAGAAAATTTATAGTCACTGCTCTTATTTTCTTTTCGCATTACATTGTGATACTTATACAAAAGTGGAAGACGAAGTGACACGACAGGAACCTCAGTTTAAAGGATGGTTCTTTCTATTCTTTTAAAAGGCGCATGAAATTCCATAAGGAGATCAACAAGCCCATACGAACCAACACTGGATATTCTTATGCCGAACAGGATAAAACAGAAGTTTTTCCTTTCATTATAACACTCAGTCTTCGGATCCTATCCATGAGACTAAGATTGCGCACAGGAATCAGTAAGGTGGATCTCAACCAACATCAGTTGCCCACTGTCCTAATTCCACTACTTTTGATGAGATTTGCACTATTATCAGAGAATTAAATAGGCTTCTATTCTTGATAATATAAACAATAATATGCTAAATAAGCTACTGAGAAAAATTATTACCAGATTATGCAACATCTTCAATGCTTCTCTTTCTAGATCCTAATTGCCTACAGCTTGGAAAGAAGACAATATTATTTCTTTTTCCAGAAACAGAAAAGAACTTTGAATCTTCCGCCAAGTACAGTCTACTTTCTCCGTTTAATTAACATTTATCTATAAGCGAACTATCCTAACGAGACTCAAAACTGAAAAAGTACCAGATACCCTGTACGGTTTTCTGAAATGTTTGTAGAATATGATGTGACTGTTGAGGATAATGGAATTTATTGTTCTTTCCTTTACAGCAAAGAAAGCGACGTGCTTCTCATGTTAGAGATCAACAAAGCTTTTGAAAGCGTTTAGGATAGAACGACATTGAAAGGTCTCGTGGCATCGCGCTTATCGTTACCTTTCTGGATAACAGAATATTCCATGTCACACTGAGATGATCTTAATTCTACAAATAAGAAGATCAGGTATAGAGCACCTTAGAGTTCTGTTCTAGGATCAGTCCTGTACTTAACCTAGGTGCGTGATTTTCCCTCTTTCAGTAACAATAGACCCTGTCCCACAGAATCCTATGATACAAATAATCGTTGCGGCTAAATCAAAACGATTTAGTCGCAATCAGTTTTCTATGGCCGAACTTATGGAAAAAATCTCGGCATCGAGGACCGCTGTAAACATTGAATTGTGTCCATTAATGGGAAAATATCCCAGCTAACTATTAGAAAAAGTAGAGAAGAGGACGCAATCACAAATAAAAACACCTTCTTCCCGGATTCCCTCAAGGTGAAGAAGCTGATTAACTGGGAGTAGTCATAAACAAAAACTTCATTTCGATGGACCATATCAACACTATCAGAAGTAAGGCCTGTGGAATCATGATCAACATACTGAACGTTAGCTGGCAAACGTCACATCCTTATAACATTAATAAGGTCAACCATAACATCGCATTCCTCGCTTGGTTGCGCCCTCTGCAAGTACTGCAAAATGAATTCCTAAAGATAATTGCGGGAGTTCCATTTTTTTTTTTTTTTTTTTTTTTTTTTTTTAGGAACGAGGCTCTTCATCGAAACTTTAAGCCACTTAAGAACACTATAAGGTATTAATGAGTAGTTTCTCGCAAAAATAAGAATTCTGGCATAATCAACATCAATCAAAAACTTAATTACCTGGTGATCTTCAATAACTATTTTAGGCCATACTCCACGTACCTGATTAAAAGCCTTTCCATGTGAATTTTAGAACTACGTTGCTCCATTCTAGACCCTTCGAAGGATTAACTCTCCATATTGTCTGCTGGCTTCCTTCTCTTTTCTCTTATCCGTCCTCAGCTGCCTTATTATAAAGCAGCTACAGATGTTCTCACCGTCGTGAAAGTATCAAAGTATCAAACAACGAAGGTAATCATTTTAGGCAGATTGGTTTTAGTTCATATTTAATCTGGAGTCAACAGCAACTTAAAAGTATTCTGGTATTTATCTTCATCACAATTAAATTTAATGCCGAAAAACAAGGTAAAGGAATTGGTATTTCATTTGTCTGGAAAACAATTGTTATCAGTTTGTAGAGAGTTCTTCGCAGCCAAAAAAAGTGAGAAATCAATTATACCCTCGAAGGCATTTGAACCACGAATCTTCCAATTACTAGCTGGACATATTATCTTTTACACCACAAGAGTACACGAGGATGATGCGACTATTTCTTACGAATTTGTCAGTATGCAATCTAAAATGATTTATGCAAATTAGCTGCTCTTATCCTCATTTGTGATTTACCATTCTACTTTTTATAGCACAACATAGCGCTCTTTCTTGGGCATCGTCCAGCCATCAATTCCGTCTTAAACCGCATCTTACCCAGAGATCTCCTTCCCTCTGTATATACTAGGAAACGAATCAAGAAGATAGTGCGTGGAGAATACTTCCTTCCTTTGTCACGTATTTGTCCGATCAGTAAAACAAAGATGGAGTTTCCAGTGAGATTTCCCGGGTGTAAGCATCTCAAGGTAATAAAATTTTATAAAACTTGAGAATCAGTGAGTATTTTGTGTCTTATTTCAGAAGTGATGAAAAGTTTGAAAAATTAGATGTGAAGCTAAACTACAGAAAACAAATTTTTCAATGCCTATAAAATTTCGTAACTACTGTTTACGCTAAACAAGCTAGTAAGGTTCAATTATAACAATACTACACATCTTCCCCTTTTATGTAAAATAACCCCTTTTCAAATATGCTTTTAGAGATATACATTGTATTGGTTCTAAAATGCCAACAATTTTTTTTTACATAAAATGCGTTTTCTAAAAATCTAAACGTTTTTCTAAAAAATGCTTTCCTGCTCAATCTAATACATAGAAAATATATCAAAATAAATTTTTAAAAAGACTTTATTTTGGCGTAAATTTGAATAAACTCTTTGGAAGCTTGATTAGATATAAGTCCTTGTTCTTTAAAATCAAGATCTTTTTTTTTTTTTTTTTCTAAAATGGGTTCTTGGTTCCACCTTATGCCGCGATTATCGTGTGAACAAAAATTACTTGTTCCGGCTCTCTTAAATGGTGTCTCTATGGACGCATGACGGTAACAATTCTTTAACGGTGGTCCCTTACTGGATAAGGAAATGAAGGGACGCAAAAGAAGATACTTTGATACTTCTGTCATGCCAGTTTTAGAAAGAATTTTACTTGATGTTGTTATTAGAACCTCAAATAAACCTAATTACGGGCTGCCATACATACATTTCCTCATGGAAGACACCAATTTTGGCGAACTGCAGCGATTGGAGAAAGGTGTAATGGTGTATTTAATTATGGCAAAGCACACGAGGGCTATCTGTCTAAGAAGAGGGATGCCTTCGTGGAGGACTTTCTAAGGGAAACTGGCTCGTATACACGTCACACATGGGGAAAACCACGAAAACACCCATGAAGCCAGCCCGTTCGCGGGATTCGAACCTCGGACCGAACTACCAGTGTTCAGCGACTTTACCGCTCGGCCGCTGCGATTGGAGAAAGGAAATGAGGTCGTATGAACTTTTCATGCGCAGTGGGGTTATGTTATGTTATGTTATGAAGAAGTGAGGGGGCCACCTAATATTTACCCTAAGTAAGCAGGTATTAGCCCCACACACTAACTAGAAAACTAACAACATTCTGGCATAATTCCTCGAGTCGTGATGGAAATTGTGACTCCAGTGAGCCCTACAAGTACTGTCACCGGCGGCGGCATCAACGGTATTCCTAACCTTTCAGCGTTAAATTAGCTCAAGTAAGGGATTAAATTACATGATATACATTGCGATATAGATAGTTGTGCAGGTGCCCGCAATGCACGCCCGCAATGCACCCTTCTTCACGCACGCAATGCACCCTTCTTCACGCACGCAATGCACCCTTCTTCCATCATGCACTTTCGTCTTCGTCCAGCATTTGTTTGCACTGCCCCCAGCAGTCGCCTTGAGCACAATATGTATTTATAAGTGTGTCTTTTGTTCAAGTTATTTCCATCAGCGGGGCTACCTGGCCGATATGCTAACTACCCAGTGGACCGGCTGCCTCGCTGTCGGTGGAAAGAAAAGAAAGAAAGTTGTGCAGGTGTATATTTCAAGATGTTATCTATTGTAGTGGGTACAGGCAACATATTTCAGGACATTATATATTGCATTATAAACAGGCATGTTGTTTCCTTGTTACAATCATTTTTGTAAACATGATCTGTTTACTATCTGAATTAATTAAGAACTATAAAATTGCTTACAAAGCTTACATATAAGTACTTTCTAAAGTTGTGCTGAAACTTTAACAGCTCAATTTTGACTATTCATTATTTGTTTTAGCGCAGTAGGGTTGCACCACTTGCCTGCTGAGTGCTTCTTTTAAATATAAGCTTTGGACTTCTGTCTGAGGTTTTATCCCAAGTCAGTTATGTACTGGGCTCCCCCTTTTCTCTCCTGTTATTGTCTCATCTGTTGTTGTTTTAGAATCCATATTTCATGGAAGAATGATTCCCAGGCCTCAAGTTGGACGTTCCACCCCAATTTTGAGGGAGAGCACCCCGATTCAAGGGTCTCCTACCCCTCTTCCCTATCACCAAACCCATGGAGGTAAGCGGAGTATTTTCATGCCGCAAAGATACTGTACATTTACAAACATCTATGCCTTCTCTGGGATTCGAACCCGGGGACTTCGGGCCTCATCTGTTACCATTGTCAGTTGATTTATCATTTATCAAAGAACTTCTACGTGATGCATCTACATGATATTACTTTTACTGAGCTGCGCCCATTGCACTCTTTTGCTGTATATGCGGCTATACAAGATCAGTGAGTCAGTTACCAGTCATTCAATCCTCCCAAGGAAATCCCTACGGTCACGAATTTTTCGTCACCACTTGGCACTTTGGAAAAAATTTACTGAGCCGGTAAAATCGCCATTTCCGAGCGATAGTTCGGTCAAAATGTCTCAAGTACAAGTTATTCATTAAAAACTGAAATGGAAGTTGAAACTGCAAAGAGTAACAACTAAATATGAAATGCTCTAGAAAAACAGTAATAATTTCAAAAGTTAAATTTGTGATAAGCGTTCTTAGGCGACTGTGCAAAACAGAATTACAGCGTAGACATAATTTATGTAACAAAATGATAGACGCTATTTAAACTTAAAAATAATTTAGCTGAAATAATGATTTATAAACAAGCGAATTACTTTATGTTGAAAGTAGACGTGTGACTTAAATTAACGTCTGTTGTACTCTCATAATAAAGAAGAATAAAAACTGTAAAACACTACGTGAAATAAATATAAGTAGACTATAAGAAAAGAAGAAGCATTTATTGTTTATTTTTTCCGGACAGAATATTGTTGACGGTTCAGAAATTATTGAACTGTTTCTTGTTTATAATCAAATACTTGGTGATAATAAAATACAGTAATATTTGGATCAGATAAATTGGAAATTTTTCATAAACTAAGAAGTAAAATGTAAAGAATCCAAATTTAAGTTAAATATTTCATTTCAGATAAATTAAGACAAATGCTATAAAGATAAATTTATGCTTGCTTTGAGTTACTTTCTACTAGAAAGCCCGGGGGTTATACGAAATGACCGCTGTTCTAGATATTATAAATTGTAATTAAAATGATTTGTGCAAAGGTGTTGCTAATTCAAACTGAATTAACCAGGGCAGGCGGCGAGGAAGCCCCTTTGCTTACTGCCCATGGGGTTTACCCATTCTACTTGCTTTAATTGCTTAAAGTAGAGTGCAATGAAAGAAACCACTGGCGGTACATTTTTTAAGAGCCACCGCTAGCTCAATAAATAAAGGTGATTTAAACAATAAAATATTAATTCAAATGTCAAAGATCTGTTTGTACACAACATTTCTCGTGTAGATCTTTCCATCATTTTAAAGCTCGCCTTGCAGAGGACCATCCATTTTTTTTAATTTTACGTCCGTTCTTTCACGAACTCTTGAAGAGGCAACATAAAGTTGAGCGTGTCCAAATGCAGGCTCAGGTAAAAAAAATGCCAACACGCTTAAGCGTTCGGCCCTGAGACTTATTAATGGCCATAGCAAAGGCAAGTTTTACACGGAATTGTCTACATCTGAATTGAAACGGCAACCTTGTTTGAGATGGAGCCAAATCGATTTTTGGCATGACATAAGCCATTCAAAGACTTAACTATTATGACATTATTTTTCAATTGGAGAACCTCTAGTCTTGTGCCATTGCAAAGATCCCTTCTGGTGTTACGATTTCTTAACAGCATAATAATTGCTCCAATCTTTAACCTCTATTTGTGAGGTGGCACGCGAGAAGGCGACATACTATTTAAAAATTTCGTTGGAAAGTTGTTGGCACTTGCTTTATTATCAGCTACAATGGAATCAACACTTAAATAAGTCGTGTCGCGTTTTCTTCTATGATATTTAAGATATCATCATTTAGTTTGTCTATACATCAGAATTTTTAGGACACAATTTTGCCCTTTCACCAATTTCACTGATGTTTCCAGGCTGAATTTTATTACCAAAAACCCAATCCACTAAACTATCTTTGCATATCATTGACAAAGGAATCTCGACAACGTCTTCACTCAATCCATTATCATCAGAAAGAGTTCCATTTCCAAGTTTTAAAAGCCACTCACTATATTACGGTCATATAGGGTAAACACGTAAACAGAAGATGACTACGATTCCAGATGAAAGTTTCGTCTTCTGTGGAGATGAAGGTTCTAGTAATATTAAATATGAACGTTTATGTAATTTATGTTCATTTATGTTTGAGAAGTTCTGGTCGTTTGCAGAGGCTGTGGCTTCTAGATTTACGCTGTATTTATTTTTAAACACGTACATGCACTTAAACATAGCTATGTTTCTAAAAATAATATCATTATAAACATTATTTATTAACCGATTATACAGCTTAGAAATTTCTATAAATTCTGAATGAATTAACAAATATTGTGAACTGTCTGGAAGCGATCATCTCTTTAAGACGATCACTTCTGCAAGTGGCCAGTATTTACGAGGACGTAAAAAGATGTCGGTACTGAACATTAATTCGTTGAGATGGTCTCCACAGAAGATTGTAATCTAGAACTACGGCTGGTGGGCTTAAAGAAAATTCGCTTTTTATTTATTGTATATTTACTGTATGCCCCTTGGGTGGCTTAAGCGCTTCTATCCGGTTGTGAAAATTTTTGTTACTTGGTATACATTAGCTTACAATTAAAATTATTTTATTTTCTTACTATTTCTACTAATTTTAATATCATTTTAACGAAAGGAAATTTATAGTAATGGAGACTAAATAAATCACTATACAAATTTAGCTAATAGAAGCTATTTAATTGTATAACAGGCAGAAAAAAGTCCTCCTATAGAATGGTAAACTCCTTTGCAATTCTACTATTTCCTTGTAAAAATGGGCGTTCTGAAGGTTTAGCAAGCACGCTATTTTTGTGGACTTTCTTAATCGGAGCCTATATCTATACATCAATATAAAATCATTTTATTTTACACTTCTTAACTGTATTTCTTAATTAATTTCAGTGCTTCGACATGCTGAAATTTTTGGAATTAATAAGTGATATCAGAAACAACTGGGTATGCGCAATCTGTAGGTAAGCATCATTTATACGTATGATATAAGTCGCAGTGAGATTTGTTTGTATATAAGTTGGTTTCGTAATAGACTTAATTTTATGCAATTCGTAATTTGATATAGTAATCTATTAGCAGTGCCTTTAATCCTAATTCTGTGCTAACAATAGTGAGTTTCAAAAAAGTAAGTTTACTCGTGACTTACAAAACGTTCTTTATTAATCTTTTTTTAGAGCAAAGAGGCGTTAGCCCAGAGGGCTATTAATCTAGAAACGGTATTTTGCAGCAAAATGATAAAAGCATTGCATCACTTTTCAAATTGTTACCAACAAACATTATCACCCTGCATTATATTTAAAGAAATTAAATAATGAAGAATATGCATAAATATATGTAGTCTCTCGCATTGTGAAAGTTATATTTTAATATTTGCTGCGCTTGCAAGTACTTTTTTAACAACTTCTGTTTCTGCTGAACAGTCGTTTGTAATATTGGAGAACAGAAAAAGAACACCTTAATGCGAGTAATCGTATGGAAAAGCAAAAATATTAAATACGTGAGCGGAATTTCAGATGACTTCTATTTACACATGTTTTATTAGCCCAAAGGGCGTTAGCCAAGAAAATTGCTATTAATTTCATTTTGGCATTTTGCGTTGAAAACTTTAAATGTCCGTTTCACTTTTCAAACTGTTGCCACCAACTATTATAGCTCTTTATTATATTTAAAGAAATTAAATAATGAAGAATCTGCGTAAATGTATTTATGTTTCTCGCTGTGTGATAAAACAGCGGTACATAGAGCCATCAAATTTTGAATAATGTAATCCTCTACCGAGTTGGCATCTGGAAACCCTAATTTGGAATTTGTTTTATTATCGATTTCGTATTTTGTAACAATTTAGAGAATTTTGATTAACAAACTCAATGATTTCAAAGCGATCAATAGCAACATTGTACAGGAAAAAAAAAAAAAAAAAAAGTATTTTTATCTCTAGCGCGCGAGTCTGTGTATTGGAAATTCTAAAGATATGCTCTTTTAAATATTTTGCGATATTGCTGTTGAATTGAATTTTATGATTTAAGTGCGAAGAACATGATAATTAATAAATAAAGGTAGCACACAAAACGTTAAAAAAAAGCCCCTATGGGTGTAATACAAAAGCTAAAATGCCTACAGATTTCCTCCCTTTTTTTTTAACCTGGTATAGCTATATTTTGTGAATAAATATTCAATTGTTATGATATCTAATTTTATAGGATTATAATTAAAATTGTTTTACTTCCCCGTGCAATGCAGTGCGGGATAAATTTTAAGAGAAAGCTACGCCGAAAAAGTAAAAATATAACATTTAACATTGAATAAATAGATATCTCTTTCATTTGTATTGAAATTAAATAATTGTAATTGACTACCGTGTTAGCTGTAACCGTAATTCTACTCTTTTTGCTTTCTAGAAATCTCGAGAAGCAAAGAAATTACTGGAACTCTCTTGCAACCGATTTAAAGCTACAGAAACCCAAACAGAGAACATCTCGTCTCAGTTGTTCAGTTAGCTGCTGTTGCTATTGTTTAGAGTTCAACAAGAAATCGGTCAGCTTTCTCTTTGCATTGCGTTACATTTTAACGTTTTTAGTAGTTTAAAGCATGGCTACTGATTATATTGCGTGATATTGTGAAACTGTACGAATATCCCTGTGGAAAAATGCAGCGTTCTGCTATATCGCTTTTGATAAGAATAAATTTCATTAACCTTTTATTGGACTTGTGCATTCAATCTATTACGAACCCGTACACACGCAATAATATTGTTAGCATTTCGTTTTCAATACATGTACATCACATCTACCAATTTTCGTCCTAATTCAGATAACTCCACCTAAGTTCGTTGCTTTTTATCTTATAGAGCTATTTTTGGATTGAATGCGTCGTTTGCCATTTCTTTTCAGGCTACATTTAGCACGAATTCTTATATTTGAGGGCCACTGTCTTCACGTTAACCGAATAGCAACTACTTTCTGATATTTTTTTATACATTTTTAAGATGATAGATTGTAGCGTCAGAAAATCTTTGTTTAATATAAATTTAAATGAGTTTTTTAATAGTTTTAACGGCAATTATTTAAAATGGACTTTTATTTCAGCTTAAAACCTGCAGTAAAGCGATTTGAAGTGGATGAATTTTTGTGGAACATTTTAAATAAAATTCAGAAGGAAGGAGAAATCGTCATTGTGAATGTAAAGGGAGCAATGGGACATGAAGGATTTTGCAGCTGCCTTGAATATACGTGAGAAACGACGAAGCCAGAACTGGGGTAATGGAACTGTGCTCTTGTTTGCTATGTCAGTTGCTTAACATATTTTTTATTTGAAAGTGACTTGTTAATCAAATTTTGATTTAATTCCATGCAGTTTTACCCGAACGAATTTTAGTGAGTTATTTATTGTATTTTACAATTATTTTTGTAATTTTTTTCAACAATTTTATTGCATTTCATAACACAGTGAAAATATCTGAAGGAAGAGTAGCTTAATTTGCAATTTCATATCTTAAATCATTTATAATTTTGATTCATCATATTTAAACAGTTAAAATAGTTCTTTATCTCTTGTGCTTAAGTAGCTATGATGTATATTTTTGTTTTGTAGTTAGTTAAAAATTCAGTTTTATCTTTTCTAGAATACCATGCCTTAACCATGCCTAAAAGAGAATTAAGGCATTAAGACCCACCATAGAAATAACCTGTTTAACAAACTAAGTGATTTAAACACAATACCCTCCGTAATGATTCAGATCTTTATTTTATTTTTAATAAAATATTTTATTAATATGATTCAAAATATATTGAATTGTTAATAAATATAATTGATAATTCAGAAGACTTGAGGAATTATTCTGATTGGCAAAAATATTTTTAACGCCAAACGCTATGCAAATCGGCACAAAACTATTAGCTTTATGAATTATTATTGCAAATAAATATTTTTTGTCACTGCTGCTTCGTCTTGATTTCTTAATGAGAAGTCATCATAGATATTAGGTTCCAAACCTAATACGTAATATACTTATTTATGAAGTACGTCAGTAATATACTACTAATGAAAGCTTGTGTATGAGCAGCGCCGGATCTTTGATTTTTCTGATGTGGGGCAAAAGCTAAAACTGCCGCCCTCACCCATCGTCCTTTAAGTTTCTCTAAAAAGTTTCAATTTCCTTAATAAATACAGAAATAGGTAGGGTTTGATGTAAAAACCTAAGCTCCATTACATACTAAATTCTTAACGTGCCCCCCCTTTTTTTGGCTATAAAGGAAAAAAACGTAACGAAGTTACATAATTAGAAATTCGTCCCCTCCCTAGGAGAATCGCCTTTCTGGTGAGCTTACTTTCGGATTCAAGCCTAATCCTAACTCTAATCCTGAATGCCTCTAACCCTCCAGTCCTCGCCACCATTCGTTTTCCGTTCTAGGGTCAACGGGCAACCCCTAAGCTTCTCACTATTCTGTATTATTGCATTACTGGTAAATTAGGTTGGGTTAGATTATATGAATATGGCAAAGACAGGAGGGCTACTTGCTTAAAGGAAAGATGCTTTCGTGGAGGAACTTTTTAAAGGAAACTGGCTCGTATTCACATTACACATGAGGAAATCCACGAAGAGAAACCATGCAGCAAGCCCGTTCTTTTGGGTTTGAACCCAGGCAAGGTCGAACTACCAGTATTCAGCGGTCTTAATCCCTCGGCCACTGCTCAGGACATTTGTTTGATTATTTACTAATCGTTTCTCCATTAGGCACTGCATGGAAAGGGAGGAATGCCCTGTGGGAAAAATTTTTGAGGAGACTGACTGGTATCTGCTTAGAGGAGAGGTGCTTTCGTGGAGGAACTTTTTAAAGGAAACTGGCTCGTATTCACGTTACACATGAGGAAATCCACGAAAACAAACCATGTAGCCAGCCCTTTCGAGGCAAGGTCGAACTACCAGTATACAGCGATCTTAATCACTCGGACACTGCTGAGAACATTTGTCTGATTATTTACTATGTGTTTCGCCATTAGGCTCTGCATGGAAAGGGAGGAATATCCCGTGGAAAAAACTTTGTAAGGAAAACTGGCTTGTATCTATGTTACACACGGGGAAAATCACGGAAATACTCATACAGCCAGCCCATTCACCTATACTTGACCATCGGACCGAACTACTAGTGCTCAGCGGCTTTTATTGCTCAGCCACTAATGGAACCATTGCATACAAAATATGGGCTATCGCCGAAAGGAAGTATTCTGAAACGATTATACAGAATATGGGCTATTACTGAGAGTATTTGTGCTTCCTGTCTTGTTTTTTATACTTCTATTTCATAAGTAATTTTAAGTTCTTACCTGCCTTAACGCTATTAAAATATCACGGAATTAGTAAAGGAAATTAAAATTTTACACTGTAAGCCTTTTGTTCTTCAAATAAGTGCATGGAATCGTGATAATTTGATCTGCGGTTTGATTTTCGGTTGCCAGAATCGCGAGACTTGATAAACGCTCTTGCTCACCGATGATCGTAGATATTTTGTAATATGTTTTAACTTGCTGAAACTTCGATTTGAACAAGTTGAAGTCTTCGTGATTTGTCCTAAAACAGTTCATCAGATTGCTTTTTGTGCTTTTGAATTCTTTATTTGTCAGAAAAGACTCAACTGCAATTTTTTCGGCTACTGTTTTAGACTCTTGTATCCAATATTCCATAGGATTTTTCTCTCATTTTTTTATAATTTCTCAGGTTTGGTCAGTGCTTTCGTTAACTACACAGAACGCGGAAGAGGAATTCCTTTTGAATTTCTATATTTACTCGATTGAATTCTGGAAAAATATTTGCTCAAATTTCAGGTTGAGTAAATTCAAATATTTTACAGCATGTAACAGATGTCCTACCTCATGCTTTGATTCCGCATCAAGAGAAATATGTTTAATTTCTTTTAAATATTTCCGGCAAATTCATTAGAAGGACTTTCACAGCTACATATTTTTCCGACCATATCGTCTGGCTGCTTCCTTTTAAGTTGTACTTTGTACATTTTTTAATAATATACTACCGAGTAGTGCATCCGACAAAAAAGCGAAGTATTTTCTGAGTAATTCCAAACAGATTAACTGCTTCCGGGCACAAAGAAGCAGAATGCATACTGACAAAATACGAGAGGTGAGCCAAACATGGCACAAATTCATCCAGCTTATTCATTACTGTAATTCTAGCTTGTACTGTTTTAGAAATGCCAGCCATATTAGACCCGTTGTCGTAAGACTAACATCGACATTGTCCAATATCTAAACCATCAAGTGTCAATTAAGACACTAATTTTCTACAATGCGTTCAGAAATACATTCTCCTATCTTTCCACCAACTTCTATGAAATCAATTAAATTTTCCTTTATCTCACACAATCACCACACGTTTTTACGTATTGAGTTACCTAGTTCATTTTTTTCTGTGTGAGACACATATGGGGTAAATATGATTCCTTTCCCTTTGTTAGGTGTTTTGACTCGTTAGGTGCTTGTACTTAAGAGTTGAATTATGTTTGGCAAGCGGAGAGATTAAATTCAGAAAATTTCTTTCGCTAAGTCGAGGACACTTTGTGAACAGGCTACTTGGGATTTCATCAGACCCAAGAAAAGAACTACAGATTGTTGAAAGATATAGTATCGCATCATGACTATATAGAATTTTTCTTCATTTTTCTTTCTCTGTATGAATGAGTCACTCAGTGTCGTGATCGATGTCTTGGTACGATTTCATTTGTTGTACTCGAATTTTCCACTTAATCATGCACCTCTGTGAATTCCAGACGCTTCGCGCTCAGTTAATCTTGCTAGAACTTTTTTCCAATTAATGAATCCTGTTGCATGGTGTAACGGAGTATTATGTTTCTGATAAATCTTGCAGGGTGTACAAAAAATTGCATTCTTGTTTTTAGAATATGTAAACCAAGATCTAAGCTTTTTATTATTTACTAATGTTCTGTATAACATGTCAAATGTCTGCCATGACGTTTAATGGGATTGAGGTTTACGTTTTCCCGGATGTTTACCAGCTAATAATACTGATTGACTGCTTAAGAAAGATTGTTGGTGACCGTTCATTTTTTTTTATGACCAGCCTATTGCATGCGTCCAACAAATCAAAAAGTTTTAGTTTTTCGTCTTTCTGCTGCCCGCTCCCATCTAAATGAAGAGATCTTTATATCATGGTTTCATGTCCTCCAGCTATTCATTTGATGTCGATGAAGAAGATTATTCTTTCAAATGCTGACTTGTAGATTGTTTGGGGATGATATAAGCAGTCATGTTTGATCTTGCAAATTGCAAGAAATATAAATTCCCTCTAGAATCTCAGCACAATCGGAAACTCGGCAGGATCTGACGTGAAGTTATTTTTTCATCTTAGCTGAAATTTGTTTTCTTTGTTTGGCCTTATCTTTGGCTCTTTTTCTGTATTCCGCTTTTCTCCTCTCGACGCGCAGAGGGTTCCTTTTAATCTAAATGAAATTCACTATGAATTGCCTTAATAAGAATAACTAAGAATTGACATAATTACACTGAACAGTCCTAAATAAATGGTCGTGTTTCGATAAATATAGTGCGGGCTATTAAAAGCAAGCATATCTTTAAAAAAAAAAAAAAAAAAAAAAGGTGCAAGAAACCTGAAAACTAAAAAAAAAAAAAAGAAAGAAAGAAAGAAAGAATAAATCTAGCTTTAAAATCCAACCTGCGCTCCACCGTTAAGAGTCAAACCAAAGGTGAGCCTAAATTGCCAACTGGCTGCAAAAAAATCTAAATGCCTTGCTTCAGCTTGAAGACATAATATCTGTGTCTTGTATATACTCGATGAATATTAATTTGATTTATTTCATTTGTCCAAGATGGCCCAAAGTTAATTTTTTGGATTAGCTCTTAAAAAATAGTTATAATGCTTCTCCATTTCCCAGCAGACGTTGCTATGGGAACCAGGTGACTTCTTCTATCTATCGTTCTATTTATTATTTGAATACGCCCGGCCTAGACAGCAAATGATACAATGATTCCAGATGTTACTGATAGGGTCAGTCTGATTCTATCAGTGACGCCTCGAGTCCCTCTATTGGCCCCTTTCTGATCCTGTATTTATAGTTGTAATCGGCTGTACTTTATTTTAACTCATGTTTCTTTAAAAGGGTTCTTAGTATTTAATTATAAATCTTCTTAAAACAGGTTTTTAAACTTGGCCTTAAAACTATTAACATTGTCCTAAAATTAGAGAGATGTTTTAGTGAACAACATACCAAAACGCTGCAGCGTTATATTTGAATTTGCCGCCCTCAAAATTTGCTGCCCGGGGCAAGAACCCCGGCTTGCCCCCCGCTAGATCTGGGACTGTGTATGAGCTAGGTAAGTAGCAAGCTCAATAGCAAGTACTCAAGAGACGCCAAAGGCTAAAAAGGAGAAATGGCCTAAACCGTGGCCTTCGAGATTAGATGGCCTGGTCAGCTGCAGAGTCACGTGATTTGACGTCACGTAAGGCGTCTGAACTTTCACCCTTCGCCCTGCATTGTGTGGACACTGCAAGCGAAGACTTCTTATTACGTTGATCGCGTGCTGTATTGTTTTATTATTCGTGTCTTTTTTATTGCTAAATTTAAGTAATGTTGTTAAGGATATTTTCGTTTTTAAATTTAGATTACTAGTTAACTTATTTGTTAACAAGAATAATGATCGACGTCTATGTAGAGCTGTCTTCATCATGCCTGCACGATGTTGCGTTCCAGCATGCAAATCCAATTACGATGGCACCAAGGAATATGTATCAGTATTCAAATTTCCAAAAGATACAGTAAAACGGGATTTATGGCTCAAAAGAATTTTAAGGAAAAATTTTATTCCAAGTGATCGCAGCGTTGTGTGTGAAAAATATTTTCGAAAAGATGATATTATTCGCTATGATTATTTACCAACAAACGAAGGTACTTTTATTCAGATGTGTAGAGGGCATCCTAAATTAAATAACCATGCTTACCCATGCATTTTTTTGGTTGTCCAAAATACTTATCTGAAATTCCAACCCCTCAGAGGATGAGCAAGAAGGAAAAAAGAGCTAAGATGGAGAAGCATATTTTTAATGAATTTTTGAGAAAGAACAAAATAGCATCATTTGAGAATTTTTCTTCTATGTTACCGAATAAATTAAATATTTCAGATACTTCAAATATTATTTTACACAAATCTGTTGCTGGTATTTATATTTTATTGCTCAGTTTTCATCCACATCCTAAAATTCAGAAAAGTATCTTCGTATCGCTTCATATGGATATAGCAGTTTATCTAGGAGATGAAGTTGTTCCAGTTGAAAGTAAAGAAGAACCAGTAAAGAAGTTGAACAACATTCTTTACTGGTCAAACTTACCGAGATATATGTACAAAACATTAACATGTTTGATGTTCATGAAACTTGTTTAATGTGTGGAATTCCATTTTCTAGCAGATTAAAAAAATAATGAGCACCATTTCAAATATTTGTTTAAACAATTACCGTATATACCCGCGTATAAGTCGACCCCCCCCCTTCGACATAAAAAATTCGTAGAAAATAAGAAACCCGCGTATAAGTCAACCCCCCACTTCCGAAATCGATCGAGAAACTTCGAAAAATTTTGTTTAAGTACTACATTTATTCAAAATCATCTGAGATTCAGTCTCGAACTCTGTATTGTTACAATCACTACTAGAGCCTTCGTCGTCATTTTCACTTTCAAAAACAGCATCATCTTCCGTGCCGTCTAGTTCGTTGCTAATACAACATTTTTTAAATGATTGTATAATAATTTCAGAGGGACTCTGTAATTAGTTCGTCACATAATTTAAGTCATGAAATTACTTCAAGTAAGCGACTTATTTGATAAGTCGTCCAATTTGAGTGCGGGAAGAAAACAACTGCATTATATAAAGAAATTTTTGAACTTCCGATTCTTTTAATTTTTTATGGCCCCGCGTATAAGTCGACCCCCTCACTTTGAAGTCTTTTTATTTTTGTCCAAAATATCTCGACTTATACGCGGGTATATACGGTATACTAAAGTTCTTCAAAATAATATGCATACAAAAATCGATGAAAGGAAACTTAAAAAAGTCAAGAATGCGTGATGGAAAAGATATGAGTATGTAAATGACATTGTTTTATTTTATAAAAATAGTGTACTAAATATGATGCAGTTCAAATATATTTTCAATAATGTACCTTTTACATTTAAATTTATTAATGCTTTTGCTGTTTCCTTATTATTTGATAATACTTCATAATTTTCAAAATAAATTATCAATTGCAATTAATTATTGCTTCAGTACAACTTGCACAGTATTTGCTAATTAGACAGAAATGATGGTTTGTTCTATGTATAGTTGTTTTGAGATTTTCGTTGGCAAATTTATTGATTTTACGCTTTTGTGGAACATTTTATGGATGGCTTTTATTTGCAAATATATTATTTATTATGCATCTACATATAAGTAATAATGTAAATATTATTAAATGACGTAAATATTATTATAATTATTGCTATAGATAACATATAAATATGTGAAAATTATTCGTTTTCTGTAATGTTGCAGGAAAATTGTAATTTATTTAATTTACAAAGTTTTGAGGTTTAAATTTTTTCTGTGGCTTTTGAACTGCTTTTCATTTTATTAGATAGTAATTTAAATGAATTAAAAATGTATTTGCATAGTGTTTGGAAGCCCTGAAATATTTATAGTTTCAAGGAAAAATAATTTTTTATGTCTTTTAATTTGCTAAATTATATTTACTTTTGTTAGTTTCTAAATCTTTATATTTCTAAATCTTTTCTTTCCTCTCCTTCTCCAACTGTAAAGACATTTTTATGTTAATAAATAACAGCCTTTTTATTTCCTTATTTCAAAACCTTCTTTTTTGAGTGTATCCTAACAAATTATTACAATACAGTGTAAAAAAAATGCACAAGATAACCTAAAACATGGCATAGAAAATTTCGTGAATATTTCTTAAAAAATAATATTTATTAAGTTATTAATCTTAACTGCAAATGAATATACGACCTTTTATATACGTTTTCCCGTCAAGTCTCTGGAAATTTAATCATTATGCATTATTAAAAACAAAACACTCTAAACATCGAACGAAACGCTCGCATTCAAATCTGAAGCAAAGAAAGTCACGGAAGGACCGGACGCCTTTCGTGACGTCACTCGCAGCTAACCAGGCCATGTTATCTCGAAGGCCACGCCTAAACTCGCCATCTTGGATCCCATGATACCGGGACATGACATCCCCAACACATCATCTTGGATCTACCCGGAAGTGATGTAAACATATTGCATGGCAGCATTTTCCAAAGTTTCTTTAAATTTTGTGACAGACAGGATTTTTTCGAGGATTCGTTTTAATGGCAATGATCTCAATTTAATTTTTTTAATTATAAATAAATTTATTATTCACAATTATTTAATTTGCAATTGATTTTAATTGATAGATTTATTTTTAATTGAAAATCTCATAGAATAATTAATAGTATTAATATATTAATTTATTTTCAGTTAATTTCGTTATTTATTTTAATAACAGTATTTTTTGAATTAATTTTAAAAATCTGGAATCGAACCCGCTATCTCAGATTTACCAGCCATTCAACAAAGCCGCTGAAAGACACTTATAAATCTGTCTTTGAACTTAACTAAAAGGGCCTAATAGCGGCCGAGTGATTAAAGCTCCTGAACACTGGTAGTTCGTCCGGGGCTCGATTCCCGGTGAACGACCGTTTTCGTGGTTTTCCCAGTGTGTAACAAGAATACGAGCCAGTTTTCCTTAGAAGGTTCTTCACGGGAATCCGTCTTTTACCGTGTAGTGAGTAATGGCGTGGCACATGATAGAATTAAAGCCTTTGTCTGCCAAGGAAAACCCCCATGATATCACTGCTTGGAGGAAACGTTAACGACGGAAAAACGTTATCTTTGTTCCAACGTACAAACGTCTGTCCATCCATTTCACCTCTTTGTAAGGAAATTTGCTAAAGGACCAATCAAAATCTTCTTCAATCAAATCTAAATGTTCTTAAAAACCAATCAGCCTTTTCTTAACAATTTCCTTTCTACTAATTCAGAAGTCAAACCACAAAAATCACCGTTATATTTTCAAAAAAATTCACTGGACTAGTTTCAATGGTTTTACCAAATCACCATCCTCAGCTGCAAAACCTAGCTGAGGATGGTGGTTCAGTAAAACCATCGAAACTAGTCCTGTGAAAATTTTTGAAGATATAACGCTAATTTTTGTTGTTTGACTTCTGAATTAGTATTTGTTCGGCGTGTTATTGTGTCTTAACTTCCTTTGTACTTTAACCAATTAGGGTACTTGTTTACTGAAATGTTACAGATTTCTTACGGCTTTTTAAAGGCATTACTGCCGCTTAACTGGGATAATTATATAAACTGGGATAGTGATTAGTGAATCTGACTGCCGTAATGAACGGTGCTGGTTTGAATTCCGGAGAAGTCATGGATGTTTGTAAATGTATAGTGTCTATGCATTGTAAGGCACTCTAAGTATGCGGCGAGCAGACTGTCCCCTCGAGAGGTTCACGGTGGCGGTAGGAAAAGAGGGGTGGAAGACCTGCCCCCCCGGTGTGTGCTCCTTCAAAAAATGAAGGCAATTGCCAATCTTGTCTGCTTGTCACGATAAATTCCGTCGGCTTGCTCTGGTATCAGACAAGCGAGATTAGTCACAACAGCGGCAGCACCAGTAATTAATTTTAAATTTATTCTTTGTATATTCTCACAGTTTTAGTTCTAACATTGTACTTTTCCAAAATTGTATTTGCTCTTTCAACACTTTCTTTATGTCATAAACTTTGTTCACTATTTCTTTTCTTGCAAAAGCAGATTTATCTTTTGCATTTTTATACCATTTCCCTTTTTTTTTTATTTAATTTGTTTCCTTATTTATTTACAAAAAATTTTTAATCCTTCTCTTTTTTATTTATTTTTCGCTTTTTATTTATTTATTTTACGTCTCTTTTTATACTTCCTTGCACGAAGTAAAAAGGAAGTATTGTAATCGCGAAAAGTTTCAGGCAGCATATTTCAACGAAAATATCCATTTTGACCGCTATCGAAACCAAACGTATATAAACCAAACGTATATAAATATATTTATATATATATCCACTCTGTTACCCGGCTCAGTGATCTCAGTTTCTTTACTCTTATATGTTTGTAAATTGTACATTTTTTGCTTTAAAAATGATTGAATTATGTTGTTTTTATCTTCCGGTTAAGGTTTTTATGCCTTTAGTAAATCTGTACGCAATATTTTTAGAATTATCAACAATTTTAAAGTTGTCTAAGTGCCGCTAAGCCTTTTTTTTATGGCGGCCATTGATGTTTACATTTGAAACAGGAGACTAGTGGATTTGTTACCAATCTAGAGAAACTTGGCTTCGCAACAACAAAAATAACGCATTCATTTATTATTGCCGATTAAATCATGCTTAATTCTTTCTGGAATTTTTTCGAGGAAATAAGTGTTTAAGATTTACTTCGTAATTTTTAATATAGATATTTTGAGTGTATTTTTGCCTTCTCGCGAAGTGAGAACTGAATTAATTAAATGAGAAATACTCAATCGTCTGTGAAAAACTGTTTCTTTTTTGTTTTGTTTGCTTAATTTCTTTTATACATCATTCTAGATTTATTATAGTATTTGAATAGAACATGTGGCAACGATTAGATAATTCTATTCTTTAAATGATACAAATTTTGTGCATTATGAGTTATAATATGAACGAAATATATAAGTTAACTGTTATATAATTATTATATTATATAACAGTTAACTTAGTTTCCGTTATATAATTATTATATAAGTTAACTGTTATATAATTATTAATACTGTTAAGGGAATCTAGCGCCAGAGTGTCGCTATGGTAAACAAATACTAGAATGAATTTTAAAGAATGCATTTATTCTATTGTGGTTTATGCGCTGTCAGCGAAGTAGATTGAATTCAATCCAAATTAAAAGAAATGCAAGAAAAAATGCGTATAATTTAATGAATTTAATTTGTGAAAGACTATGTTAATATCCTTTGCTATTACATAGTGATTAAAAGTAATATATTTGTGCGGACTTTGTAATTGAGAATTCCATTTGGTTTATGAATTCAAATTTTGATAAGCAAATGAATTGAAAAAAAATCAGTGTCTAATGAATGTATGGCTAGTAGGATTTCTAACTACAGCGTGGATTTAAATATATGTATTAGAAAATGCATCCTCTTTAAAAATGTATTAAATGTTATTTGATTTTTACAACTACATTTGCTATTACATGAAAATTTATGTAAAAGTTTATTTTTGACAGATAAAATCAATATCAGTCAAATAACAAGAAAATAAGTTTTTCATTATTTTTTGTACACATTTTTGGGAGGAGAAACCCATTAACTATGAACATTAGTTTATTATTTATTATTTTTTTGATGAAATGTTAATAATTCTGTTATATAAGTACATTCCCATTTAATCATGCGTGTGAAGGAATATAATGATCCGCAATTAAGCATATCCAAAATGCAGTTATTTCTACACATATAAAAATTTAAGGGATTAAAAGTATTATTTCCTTCTTCCTCTTCCCTTCCAAAGCCTTTCTTGATTTTGATTGCAGCTAATCTTGCAAAACCTCGGCAATTGCTTATTCCCTTTTGCTGGAAGAAGGAAGTCCTGTTCCTATCAAAGAACATTGTTCCTACCTCTATGCTCCATTCCAAGCGAAGATTCCTTTTAGCCAATCAGAACGAAAGGTATGTTTTACATTCAGAAGGAATGAATTTTACCCAATCAGAGCAAACTACAGATCTACCAATGCGTTGTAAGTCTGCAGCGACCTCATCCCCCTTCATTTATCGTAGTGCAATCGCTATAGTGTGTAGCAAGTGAAGCAAATTAACTCCTGTGGCTATACCTGAACTTTGGTGAGTTTCTAATAATTTTAATAATCTAAAATAATTTTATTCGCAAATGTGTAACAATAAATATTCTAAATAAGGTTTTATTTTACATACTGAGTTAGATTTTTTTTTATGTTTTGTCAGCGATTTATTGTAGACATCGTTAATTCACGCCGATTTCTCTCTTAACCCTGAATGATAATAATCTAAGTTTTACAAGATATGTGTTTTTTAAAATAAAGACATATATATTTCGTTACGTTAATATTCTAAATATTTCTAAATTTAATTAAAAGTTTTCAGTTTGCTAATCTTTTTATGCTTGTTTGTTTATCTTTCTAACCTAAGTTCCTTCTAGTTTGCTAATGTTTTTATATATAAACATAAGATTTACTTTTTTTCTATATTTTTAAGTTTTACATTCTTTTCCCCTACGTTTAGCTTGCAAAACTAATAGATTTTATAAAAGAATTACGTTTTCACAATTTTAATTTTTTTTTTTTTTTTTTTTTTAATTTTACAAAAGGATTTTTTTTTTCCCCTTCAGTTTAATCTTTCCTTTCCATGTTTTACATTTTTCACTTTATCTGTTTTACAAAAGCTGTACTTATTTTCATACGATTTTTTCTTTCTTTTTTACGAACTCAGTATTTTTTCTATATTTTACTTCAAGAAGTAATTTTTAATTTTTCTTTTATATAAAAGTATTTTTTTTTAAATTCTTTGAAGAATTATCTTCTCTCATTTCATTTTTCTTCCTTTTATTTTCCTCTTAAGGTTTTTCTTAATGTTTTAAATACTTATTGATGTTACACCTCCATTTCTCGAAGCGTAAAGTTACATATATATTTCTCTGTCTATGAAATTTAAGCTGGAACTTACACGCATATAATTTCCCTCTAGAGGCTTTCATGTATAATATTTTCCGTAAATTTAAACCAAGAAGTACGATATTCCTTCCATATAGCTTACTTAGCATATTATATTTCTTATTATTTTTTTACGCTACTAATACTTAAGATATGCAAAACATTCTCTTCTAATGTATCACACCATACTACTAACACTTAACGGGTGATACTCCGAACTTTCTCTTCTAACGTATTATTCTAACTTTTTGAAACACTATACAAAAAAGTCGGGGATTCTCTTTTACACATCTCACTTTTGTTCAAAGGATTCACGAAATGTGTCAAACAAATGTAAATTTTTAACTTTCTATTTTCCGTTTAGACATATTGCCTTACATTTAACCTTTATCATGTTTTTAAAACATATCTCTGTTAATATTGATTCTTTTTTTTATTATTATTTATTTATTTATTTTCCCTAAAAATAAATACAGACTTATACGGATTTTTTAAAGATCTACTGACTTTGAATTAAACCTTCTAATTTAGAAATAATAAATTTTAACAACATAAAATCTACTTGAATTAATGTATGGACATCTCTAGCCAGTTTAGTTCAAATACATACGAAACAATATGAAATTTCTTATTATTGTCTACCCCAGTTTAATACGTACCAACAGCATTTCATTTCCTATTATTTTACACTACAGACATTTACATGAATATATTCAGAACACTCCTTTTTATTGAGCAGGAGGTTTCAGATATATTACTAACACAGATTGACTCTTTGAAATATTTTACAAAAATATCTTGGATTTTCTTGTGTACAGTGGCGTAGCGAGAGGGGGGCAAGGGGGTGCATGATGCCCCGGGCGCCGCTCGTACAGGGGCGCCAAATGGTCTCCAAACAAGATTTTCCGGAAAATTTCAGTTTTTATTTTGATCGATTTCTGGAAAATATATTTAAAATTAATAACTATTGTAATATAATTAATTATTTATTTTCTTGATTTGTGTAATAAAATGCTTGCAGTACATCAACCAAAACGTTCTTTCTGACCACTTTATTTCTCCAAAGTAGAGATATATATTTAAACGAAATGCACGTATATCTCTCGCTTTTTATTTTAAAACGATAACACGACCTTGTCCCGAATTTCTCAAATATATCCAGTTTCCAAATTCCGATTCCATAATCTGGAAATGGCATTTTTTGAGATTCGTAACGCTTCCGCTACAATGGATTGCGTTTGACTCTCCTGTAAACGTCTGATGGCCTTCCTGGCTACTGATTCAACTAAGTCATCTTGCTGAGATGTCGTATATTCACTGCTACGAAGCATTCAACGCATGTGAATTGTTTTTAATCTTCTATTACAAAAAGGAATACTGCAGGTCGTTCCTTACTCCTTATCTAAAACGCATAGTTTTCGACGTCACAGACTAAATTTGCATATTCCCAACTTTGTAAACGTTATAATTTTCCTTTATAATCTCTTCTATTTTCTTTTGTTCAAAAATGTTATCGATTATATGGTTATTTCATACCGAACCCACAATACACCCTAATTGTTTTGAGCAGTGAATGTGACTGCATGACGTTACTCCGTAGTAGAAAAGAAACAGAACCTAAAACTCCACTGCAGATCTATAGGGAATATGTTTTTCCAAACCTAAGAGTCGCACTTTAAATACTAACTATGAACGTTCGTTCAGCAAATTAAAATAAATTTTCACATATTTACAATCAACGGTGGGACAAGATCCCCTAAGTCATCTAGCATTTTTAAGTGTGGAAAGAGAAAAATTTGAAAGGATCTACTTTGATGAAGTAAATGATAAATTTGCTTCTAAATTTTCAAGGTAAGAAAAATGTATACATAATAATTAATTTTATTCATGTATTATATTATTATTAATAAATATAAGAGCCCGACCAAGTCGAGGTGCACGTGATTGAAGCGAGATGAGGACAAATTAAAATTTTTAAGTTGGCTGGTGGTGTGTCTGACAATTTGAGATCTTTGGCACTCCAAGCATGATGGTGTCCAGTTGGCTATGTCCTTTTGCATGCTATTCCATACGAAACTTTGCTATATCAGTTTCCTTGAAGCCTTGATGCCAGGATGTGACAGACGATGTAACTGACTAAAAATGGCATGGCGAAACACGGAGGTAACATAAGGTCGAAATCTTGAATCCTGAACATCACAATAAAGTGATTTTCCAGGTGACAGCTGCATAGGCTGCAAGTTGAGATTGGTGGAAGATTTGCTTTTCAAGAGGGTTTGTAGTTCTGAATCCCGGTGTTGTTCATCCGCAAGGGCAGCAAAGTTTATTGGCGAAGGAACGGCTAGTTCTTCAATACGAGACAAGATGTCTGCTACAATATTCTACGAACCCGCAATATAACGGATATCTGTTGAAAATTGCCCTATGAAGTCTAGGTGTCTCATTTGACGAGGAGAAGCTTTATCCGAACGCTGCTGAAAAGTATAGATTAAGGATTTGTGATCTGTGAAGATCATGAAAACGCGTCCCTATAGCATATGCCGATAATATTTGACAGCTTCATAAATTCCTAATAATTCGCGATCGTAAGTGCTGTATCTGGTTTGTGCTAGTGAGAGGTTTTTAGAAAAATATGAAAGTGGTTTCCATAATTCTTGACCTTTTTGTTTTAAAAGTGCTCCTATACCTGTCGTTGATGCGTCAACGTGTAGAGATATTAGGTTATTTTTTGGAAGCAGAAGAGATGAAAAATATGCAACGCCTTCGCCGGGAATCGAAACGCGGACCTCTGGAGTACTGGCCCAGCGTGCAGAACCATTACACCATGAAGGCACGCTAGGAAAGCGGGAGAAATACCTTATAAACTCCCCTTTTTAAAGGGCGACTGGGGTTTTTAGGGGCCGCAATCGCCAAATCCTGGGTGTGGAGAATCCTCATTTAACACCCCTTTTATTTTGGGCGCCACTGTAGAGACATTAGGTTATTTGGAAGCAAGAGAGATTGAAAAAATAGCAATCGCCTTCGCCGGGAATCAAACCGCGGACCTCTGGAGTACCGGCCCAGCGTGTAGAACCACTACACCACGAAAGCATGCTAGGAAAGCGGGAGTCCCTCTCCTTATAAACATAGAGTGATAATGGTTTAGATGCGGAAGGATACTGCAAATTTGTTGCCGAAATTAAATCATTTTTGCATTTTTTTAACGCTTCGCGAGATTCTGCGGTCCAGGTTATAACACGTTTATCGTTTTTCTTGATTCCAACCAAAAAGGAATTTAGAGGTGCTTGTATGGTTGCTGCATGAGGTAAGAAACGTCGATAAAAATTGAGCATAGCAAGAAATCTTCTTAAGTCGTAAGTCCTTCACTGTAGATGGTTCGGGCATATCGCGGATAGCGGTGACTCTATCTGGAAGGGGTCGAATCTCATCAGAGGAAATTTCATGACCAAGAAAGGATACTCTTGACTGGCCAGAAACGCATTTGGAAGGATTAAGACTGACACCGTACCTTTGAAAACGTTCAAAAACTGTTCTCAAACGTGAAAGGTGTTCTTGCTCTGAAGAGGAGGCGATTAAGACGTCATCAAAATAAGGTACACCATTTTAAGGTACACCATAAGTCGAGGCCATTTAGCACCTGCTTCATGAAGCGTTGGAATGTTTGAGCAGCATTGCATAAGCCGAAGTCATGACCGGCAACTCAAATAGTCCAAAAGGCGTAATAACCGCAGTTTTTGGAATATCATCTGGCTTAACGGGCACTTTGTGATACACCTGCTCAAGATTAATGGCTGTAAAAATAGCTTTTCACTCGAAAACTTGCATACAGCCTTGAATGTGAGGGATTGGGTAACGATCAGGAATTGTAGCTGCATTTAACCGGCGATAATTGCCACACGGGCGCCAGTTACCATTTCGTTTCCGAACTAGATGGAGCGGACTGACCCTAGAACTTTTTGAAGGACGGCAAATTCCCTGTTCCATCATGTATTGAAGTTCCTCTTTGGCGGCTTTAAGCTTGTCCAGAGTTAAGCGTCTTCGTTTAGCGGCAATCGGAGGTCCGGTAGTTTCAATATAATGTAATACATCCTGCTTGGGTTCGGAAATACCCATAACTGGGCGCGTGTTTGTAGGGAATTCTCTGAGAAGTTGATGCCATGGGGGAGTTACCCGAAATCAGTTTAATGCTCAAATCTTGACTATTGCGAATTACTCCCGGATAAGTTAAGTTGGTTGTGGAATCTATCAAACGGCGATTTTTAAGATCGGCAAGCAAAGAAAATTTTTGAAAAAATTCTGCGTCGATAATAGAACTTGAAACAGTAGCAATAGTGAATGGCCATTGGAAGTTGTGGTGCAATCCTAAATCAACAGATATCAGGCGTTCACCAAAAGTTTGAATAGGAGTTCCATTTGCTACATAAAGTTGTAACTTGGTAAGGCGCTTTTGTTCGTGAAAATGTGGTGGAACGACAGAAACATCAAAAAACAAGAACGACAAGAAACTTAAGCCCGAATTCTTTTCGATGAGAAAAAGGCGTGCAAAATTCCAGCCGCTGTCGTTCACAACTTCAAGCAACGGCCCGTCTCGTTTCCCTGGTCGTTATAACGACACGGTGGGCGGCATTTGTTTGCCTTGTTTCGAAATTTGTGGTGGTAAAAACAAATACCCGGTCATGAAAAATTATAATAAATTCATTGTTACCGGTGATTTTAACTCTAAACATCCAAGCTGGGGCGCAGGAGATATTGATGCAAGAAGGCGATTGGTATTTGACTTTATCGTCTCTAATAATATAATTTTACTAAATGATTTGAGTTTTCCTGCAACTTTCAAATCTACCATCGGTGAGGTATAGACTGCTCTTGTTATGACCTCACCAGGTTTGTCTATCAATTCTGGAGCTCTGCAAGTTCTGATGGATGAGAGTCTTAGTGATCATCGTTATTTGCAGTTGAATTATGATGAAAATATTCATTGTGCTCCTAAGATTGTTTTAACAAGAGATGTCCACCGGATTACAAGGTATTGTTATAAAATTGCTCCGATAATGCAGAAATTTAAATTAGTTTATTGAAGTGTGAGGACTCTGATACAATTGAAAATTGTATTGAAAAATTTTTGATTTGCTACATAAAGTTGTAACTTGGTAAGGCGCTTTTGTTCGTGAAAATGTGGTGGAACGACAGAAACATCAAAAAACAAGAACGACAAGAAACTTAAGCCCGAATTCTTTTCGATGAGAAAAAGATGTTAAAAAGTTCTATCGATGTTAAAAAGAAGTTACGAACAAAACAAAAGGGAAGTAGGCAGATTTCGTGGTGGACTCCACAACTTACTTGTATGCGACGCCGGATACGTGCTTTGAGGAAAAGTTCGCAAATTTTGAATTTAACGGACAATATATACGTAATGAAAGGAAAATTGCATATAAAAAAAAATTGGCAACTTATAAACATCTAATTTGGAAGACAAAATTTGAAACTAAGAAGAAATTTTTTCTTAATAATCTTTATTATTATGATGGTTTTTATCGAATTGCCTCTGAAAAAGTGAGACGTGCTGTTGCTCTGTATAATCCTCAGCACGCTGACAGTTTGATTGAACTCAATAGACAGAAGCTTTCGCAATCACTCAAATTGGGAGCACCTTAGGATATTTCATTAGATGAGGATAGACTTTCTGATTGCCATTGGATGACGCTGTAATTACAGAGGCAGAGATCAGAAGTGCAGTTGAACAAATAAGGCGTCGAAGCGCTCCGGGCCCGGACTGTTTTAATCCTATATTTGTTCAGATTCTAATTTTTACATATCTGGATATTTTTATATTGCTTTTTAATTACTGTTTTAAATTTTATGTGTTTCCAAGAAATTGGAAAATCGGTCGAGTTGTTTTAATTCCAAAGCAGAATGACAGATATAGACCAATTGTACTTTTGAGTGTTTTTGGAAAAGTGTATGAAAGAATCTTGGTTGAGAGATTGAAGTTTTACTTGAATAGTAGAATGATACTCAGTCGGCGACAGTATGGTTTCACAACTGGCTGTTCTACATATGATGCATTATATGATACTATTGACTTTATTAAAAGCAATAAGAGTTCGCATCACGTAGTGCTGCTGTCCTTGGATGTTTCGTCTGCATTCGATTCAGTGTGCTGGAACTCTATTTTACAAACCATGATTAACCTTAAATTGCCAAGGAATTTGATTCAATGTTATAGGAGTTATTTTAACAATCGCAAAATCTTGTTTAATGCTTTTAAGGATGAGACTGCAGAGATAGAACTAGAGATTTTCATTGGTTGTCCGCAGGGCTCCTTCAGTGCTCCCCTGCTCTGGAATATCATATTAAACAAATTTCTTATTTTGGAATTCCCCAGTGATGTTAACTTTATTGCATATGCAGATGATCTTGCTGTTCTGATGTATGGTGCATCATTGGAAAAACTCGAGAAATCATTTGAGAATGTTATGTTAAAACTGGAAAACTGGAGAATCGGCGAGGGTCTTGAATTCAACTTAGAAAAACTTTTGCAATCATTTTCCCTCGGGCTGGGATCAAAGTGAGAGCTCCACAATTTAGATATCAAGGAAAAAGAATAAAGTTTGTTGATGTTATTAAATATTTGGGAGTCAAGATTGATTGCAAGTTGACCTTCGCAGATCATTTTAAAACAATTCATCGGCTCTCAGATGATATGTTAATGTTTTACAGGAGATCCTTTTTCTAGTGAGACACTTTGTAACAAATCATGCATTCTTAAAGATATTTTGAATAATGTAATTATCCCTAGAGTTTTCTATGGAATTGGTGCCTGGGGATCCAGTGCCGGGGATTGGTCAGGTTGAGGAACAAACTCGATGCCATACAGAGGAGCTGGTGCTTAATGATTACAAGATGTTTCCGTACTGTCTCAACTGAGGTGCTCTGCGTTCTAGCCGGCACGCCGCCTCTTTCAATTTTATATAAATTATATTTTGAAAAATTTTTGTTTAGAACTGGTAGACTTGATTTTAAATTGTATAAAGATATTTTGATTACAAGGCATATGTTTGAAAGAATTAATAATATTTTGGTACATCCTTCTGGGTTTATGTGTTTTTGAATTTGATTGTAAACTCCCAATAGTCGGAGAATTGGATATTTATGCTGACGGGTCCAGGCAAGATGATAAATTGGGTGCAGCATTTGTGATTTATCATTATGGAACTGAAATTGACAATAAAAAATATAAGCTTAATAATTATAATTCTGTATTTCAATCGGAATGCTGTGCTTTACTTAAAGCCCTTCAGTGGGTTAAGGAAATTTTGACTTGTGTTAATTCTATTCATATATATACTGATTGTATGTCTTTGCTTCAATCCTTGACCTCGGCCCGTCCTACTAATTTATTAATATTTGATATTAAATGTCTATTGAAATTTTTGATGCAGAATATGTGCATTCATTTACACTGGATAAAAGCACATGTTGGCTTTGTTGGAAATGAAAGTGCCGACGTGCTGGCTAAAGAGGCCGACCACTAATGATGATTGTGAATATAAACAGAAATTTCTGGTTTGAGAAGTTATGCAATTAGAAACATGAACAATTTTTATAATGATATTTGGAATACTACTAGATGGAATGAATCAGAGAGGTGCGTGGGTCTTTTGAAGTCTATTAAAATTCAAAATGGTATGCGACCAATTAGTAATATTGATTTAAACCAGTTTTTAACTGGGCATGGAAGATTTCCCGCGTACCTTTCGAGATTTAATTTACAAAATTCAGACTTGTGTGGTCATTGCTATCAAGTTGGTAACGCAGATCACTTCTTGAATCATTGTTCCTTACTGGAAAATTTGAGAAAGAAATGTTTGGGAGATAAGTCATGGAACTTGAAAATCGTAAAAACATATTCTAAACGTGCAATGGATTTGATCAATTCTAATATTGAATTTGGAATATTTGTTTAGTATTGTGTATATTTATCTTTTGATTATATGTATTATATTTTCAGTTATGAGTATTTATAGGTTTACTACGAAAATTTTGAAATTTTTCTGAGTAGTGTTTTATTTAATGCATTGTGGATGTTTTGTACATGCGGTATTTCGAAGAGATGCAGTTGATTCTTACATAGATATGGCTTTGCAAATGCTGAGAATCCTGATGGATTACCAGATTTAAATTATCGAAATTAGTGGTTTTGAGTTTTAGGATTTTGATTTTTAAATTTTAAATTTTATGGAATTTTTATATTTTTTAATTGTAGTTTTTGATTTTAAAATGTTCTGAAATTTTAAAGTTTTAAAATTTTTTCTTATATTCTGTTCTTAATAGAGTAATTACTAGGGTTTTAATATGATACATGGCAATCTTAAATTTTTCCAGTTTCGGTTATTGGCAGTCCTGGAGCTTCTTTTCTATGATTATTAAGGATAATTAATACATTTGAATTCAGATAGTAGTAGGACTATTAAAGTAAATTTTTAAAATAAATTAATAGTTTAAATAGAATTATGATTTTACAAATAATATGCTATTAAAGTAATACTGTAGGGAATTCGGTTTGACCTTCTGCAAGTTATTTAAATTGGGAATTCCTCGATGGCTTTGGACCGCCTGTGCCTGTTCCGAAAATTCATGTGAATGAATATTTCTTGAGAGTTTCAGCCACTCTGTTTGCTCGTGGAGTTTTTCATTGTTTTTGGATTTTGAATGTTGGTGTTGTGCTTTGTTGTTTGTATGTCTCTTCCTTATTTTTAGTTCGTTAATTAACCTCCAATTATTTTTAGATAATTAGCTTCTTTTTCTCTCTTCTTTCCTTTTTTGGTCTTGAGGGGGGTCGACCTTTCATAATCATATGGTCATGGGACTAGGAGGATTGGGTCTTCCCTGTATTATGACTATTATGACTTGGAGGAGGGCTTTGATAACGTTTCCTCAGTTGGCTACAGCGTGTATTTCGACCACGTGATGCGGAGCTGTTGCGCTGAAAAGGTTCAGCTTGGATGACTACTAATTGAGCAACCTGTTTGGACAGATCATCAATATAAGCTTGTAACACCACAATACCTGGACCAGGAGCCTGCACTGCGTGTATTTGCGCTGGAATGGCCATCTCGTGAATTTTATCAGCGATTTCGGAAAGATTTTTAAGTGGCTCGCTACTGGCCGCTAAAATAGTTTGCATGTTAGATGGGAGTCTATTCATCCATAATGTTTTAAGAATGTTATCCGTTAGGTTACCGGCGACTAAATCTGACATTTTAGAGAGCAAGTGAGAAGGCCTCATATCACCCAACCGTAAATCATGCAACAGCTGTTCGATTTTAACTGTCTCGGATTCTTCATAAACAGAAATTAATTTTTTTTAAAGATTTGTAATTGTCCGTCGTCGATGGATTCAAAATTATTTCATGAGCTGATTGCAGTACCTCTGATTCTAACGCAGCGATCACTATAAAATTGAGTTTCGTCGGCAGTAATGTGACTCAACTGCGCATCCAATTGAATGAACCATAACGATGGGTCTCGGCGAGAAAAAGGCGGTGGCTTAACTGCCACTCTCGCCAATTGCGAAGCAGCATCGTTGTCAACCACTTTAGCTCAATCAAATATGCACAATAATAATATGTATAGAAAAATAATGAATATGTATATAGTGACACAGTTTCTTGGTACTTGAAATCAGAGAAATTGGAGGCTCAAATGCAGCAGACGATACATATATCCGCTGAAATTATGACAGAAATATGTTGACTCACCGGAATGCGGCAAAAAGCTTGAAATGACAGGTGAATGTCTTACTTGCATCTCATCACACTGGATAACTTACTGCTGCTCAGAATTTAGACATATAAACTCCATACTTGTGCAACATTGAAGGTTGCCATTCGTAATAAATGCGTGTCACCAATTATGGTAGTACAATTTTTTGAGACAGATCGTTAAACAATTATAACAATTGAATGGAACAAATATTATTTTTGTTTTTGGTTGCTATGGGTTATCAGACTGGCAGAGTTAAGTTGTAGTAGGTAAGTTGCCACATATCTGTTTATCTATAATGTATATTAAACTTTTAATTGTTTAAAAACTGTACTTTTTAAAAACACTTATATAAATATGTAAAATAAATAACACCTTTTTAACTAATTCTAGATCATCGTAGGTCAGATTTTTCCGCCGACACAGATGCATTTCCGAATCCAAGGCTAGTGCAGTTAGGTAGTGACTAATCTTTATATATTTTTGAGTATTTTATGGCAGATTCAGCATTTTATTATTATTTGCATTATTTTCTTATTAAGAATATATTCTATACATTATATTACTGAAAGTTTTTTTTGGGGGGGGGCGCCAAAAAGTTATTTTGCCCCGGGCGCCAGTTACGCTTGCTACGCCACTGCTTGTGTACATTGTATTTAAATCACCGAACATACGTTAAATTTTGATTTCTATCATGTGAAAAGTTCACCGGGATTCTTAATGTGATCCCACCATTTACCGCAAACCTTCATAAATACTACTATATTTGAACTTAACACAGCCATAATTTTTTTACAAGCTACAGAATTTTTAACTACAGAGAAGAATATCCACATTGTAATGTAACATTTTAAATTCACTATAGAGCCATGTTTGTGTAAAACATCCAAAAAGAAAGGATGTCTGGACACGGAATTGAAACTTTGTCATCTTTTTCCCAACTTAGAATATAAAAATTTCTCAGCTAGGAATATACGAGGCGTATTCGGAAACTAAGTACCGTTTTGAAAAAAAAAAAAAAAAAAAGTTAAACAATTTTTTTGATTCCAATTTTATTTTTACATGAAAATACATGTCTTAAACTATTTTTCAACCTAGTTTCCGCCAATGATAAAACACTTGTCATAGCGGGTGACCAGTTTTTGTATACCATCGTCAAAGAAACTTCCCGCCATTTTCGATAACCACGACTCCACAGCATTTTTCGTGTCATCGTCAGATCCAAAGCGTTTGCCACCAAGCTCGCGCTTCATGTGCAGGAACAAGTAAGTGATAGTCGGACGGCGCCAAGTCCGGGCTGTACGGCGGGTGATCGAACTGCTCCCAATGAAACTGTCGAATTAACGATTGAGTGACACCAGCAGTATGGGGCCGAGCATTGTCATGGAGCAACACAATTCCTTTACTGAGCATTCTTCTTCGTTTGTTTTGAATGGCACGCCTTAGTTTTGTTAAAGTCTCACAATATCGTGCCGCATTAATGGTTTCACCTCTGGGAAGAAATTCAGTAAAAAAACGCCTTTCCTATCCCAGAAGACAGTGCACATGATTTTTTGTGATGACATTGTCACTTTGAACTTTTGTTTTTTCGGAGAATGAGTGTTTCTCCACTCCATCTAATGTTGTTTCGATTCTGGTGTGAAATGACACACCCAAGTTTCATCACCTGTCACAATTTGGTTTAAAAAGGTTTCTTCCTCACCACTGTACCGCGTGAGAAATGTCAGGGCACTACCAAGTTGCTTTGTTTTGTGAACATCAGTGAGCATTTTTGAAACCCATCGGGAACACAGTTTGCGATAATTCAAGCGGTCAGACCAATTTCGAACAAAACAGTACATGAAATTTGTCCTCGCGTTCAAAAATTTAATCACGGCACGAATCTCACAGTCAGCAAGAGAACTAATTGTCTTAAACGTTTTGAATGTGCACAGCAAACTGAAAACACAACATGGAGCAACCAAAATGGCGACAATTGAAAGTCAGTGAACAAGAAAGACTAGTGCGCATGCGCGGGACGCCTACCACAGCGCTGCGACGGCGCTAGAATGAAACGGTACTTAGTTTCCGAATACGCTACGTATATACATATATATTTTTTTTTTATCTTTATTTTTACAAGCTTTTTAATATATTCCTTTTAACTTAAGATATGCATTTCAAATTGACAGACACTGAACTCTTACAGCTTTTTGAGAATGATTTAAGTAATGATACATAGCAAATAAAATCCTACATAACAGGGAATATTGACATGAATTTCCGAATAATAATACAACGTAACTTCAATATATTCAATTTAACTGAAGATATGCATTTCAAACTGGCATTACTTTACTTAGAGTTCTTACAGCTCTTTGAGTACATCTGAAATTTAATTTTTAACAGACATGAGAAACATTTCTCATAAGTACCATACAAAACATATAATATTGACATGAACTCCATATCATTATCCAACGTTGATAACTTAAATGAACCTTTAATATATTTTAGTATGAATTAATTTTAAAAAGAAAAGTTCAAATGCAAGTGTTCTGTGATGTTACAGCTACTAGCACCCCCCGCGGGCACAGGTGCTGAATTATAACTTCCTGTTTTGTTTGCGGGCGAAATGGACCATACCTGCAAAAAGCAGGACTGCAGATAAAACCCCCTGGGAGTTTCCGGACACAAGGAACTAATTATGTTTCTCTTCGCAGATAAGAAAACGAGTGAAATCTTTGTGTAAGAGTTCTTCATGTGATTTTGAGGTGACAGGACGCATTTTTTTACGTTCTAAACCACGCCAGTGGTTTCTGTAGAACAATAGTTTTTTTATGCTGTAACTACAGTAAAAAGGACGCTTTTTTGCGTCCAATCTGCGTTAGCGGATATTGTATGATTTAGGGTTATAATGATCAGTTTATTTTTATGTTTTAATCAAGAAATCTATTTTAGTTTATCAAATAAATAATTTAAAAGACGACCTGTCTTTCTTTCACCCAACACGGGTGTCCTGACGTTACAGTTCAAATAGAAATGCTTCACAAATTTACATACTAAGCAAACATTCATGAGAATACTATATATCTAGAGATATTATTTACACTAGTTGGTAATGTAATTTATTAGAACAGCCGCAGACGCATAGGAGAGGTATGCAATATCCATGAAAAAACTTCCTACCAAGCCAAAAAGCAATAGTGAACTATAGCATATAAGAAGAGAAAAAAAAAAAAAAAAAATGTCTGAGTATGGAAAACATCAACAAGAAATGAATATCTTTTCTGAAAATGTGCCGAATGGGATAAGTCAGGAGTAAGAACCTTAACCAGTTTCAGGAATAGGGCCTGAAAAATAATGAAGTATTTTTAATCTTATTTTTTATCTATAATGCATTTATTTATACTAAAATATTCTGTTTGAAGATACTATATTCTACACTTAGAAGGAATTTAATAAATCAGAATGATTTCGTTTTCTGAAGATTCAGGTTCAGAAATATTACAACTCAAAAGAAAACAGGTTGGATCGAGAATGAAGTATACCGAAACCAATAAAAAATTTTTTTAGTTGAAATTAACATGGGTTTTCCCTTAGACGAAATAACAGTGGAGATTTTTCGTCTTAAAATATTAAAGTGAAAATTTTTCCAATATATTTTTCTGCTTTTCATGCCAATACATTTCCAATGAAATTTGATTCATTGCAAGATAGTTAAATATAAAAATAGATTGTTATTTTTTTTCACATCCGAATGCATTTCGTGTCTCACATATGCTCATTACAACCAAGTTAGAAGTTAAGTGAATTCTTCTTGAAATACTGCACATTTCATTCGGAAAAGTATCTTCATTTTGAATCGTCTAATGTTTCTTTTTTCCTGCATTTCAAGTAAATTTTTTGCATAAAGTTTTCAGTTTCGATGGAAGATATTTGCGGATGACTATGACGTTATCGTGTTTCCATAAACCTTCTGAAAACTTTACTTTGTGTATTACCAATTTTTAATGTTACGGCCACTGCAAATCATTGAATTTTCAAATATTTTATTATTTATCTTTTACATTGCCACGTAAAGATTTGGGAATAAATTTTTATTAAATAGTTATATTGTTTGATTTAATAACGTTTTGCACGTTTGGAAGATTTAACTTCAATAACACTACCACGCTGAATCAGAAAATTAAGAAAAGAAATGGAATTTTTTATCTTAGTATACTATGGAAATAGAGATGTTAACCCAGCTCATACAGAATATTTTCTCGAAGTTACCAAGAATCACTGACTTACATTGTCATAGATTTTTCTCATGAAGTCTATTTCTTTCTTAAAAGAAGTTTATATATTAATTTCATTAGAAACATGTCTAAGAAAATATCTGACATTCATGAGAAACATCAGCACCTTGATTTAAATTATTAGGAAACTAAGAATCATTGTTTTGTAAATATGTTTCTCTTTGACTCAAAAGTTTTTTTCTTTATCAATTTATAAATGAACAACTAACCGTACATAAATAATATATTGTATTGATGTGCCAGTGTTATATTTTAACTTTAACTTTTCCCCTTAAATGCTCATTTTTTAAGTAGAATTTTACTAACACACACATGTGTTTATTGCACTTTTTGATAAAATCTCAAAGGCTGAAATGAGTGTTTCATTACCAAATTTGTACTTTCCGACTTCATTCTACTGAAACGGAAACATTCATAAGTTATTGCGAAGAAAAATTTGTACATGTTGTACTTTTTGATTAATTTTCATACCACTTGATGATCTTTAAAAATTTGTTTCCTACTCCAGTGCTAATATATTGCTAATTTTCGCTTTTTCACTGCCTTTCGTATGTGACAAAAACTCAGTTTACAACCTTTTCTTACTTAACACCTTGCATTACATTGCTAAACCGAGGCCATGCTTTCATTTTTATTACATATCATGCGAATATTATAAAAAAGGAACATTTTTTCCTTCTGTTAGCACAATTTGAACGAGCATTTTACTATTACAGAGACTTCTTTAGTAAAATCTCAACGTTAAACTGAACGTTTCATTACTAATTTTGAAGATTCTGGATATATCCTACTTAAACGTTCATAACTGGTTAGCAAAATAATTTATACATGTAAATCCGTTGTACTCTTGGTTAATTTTAAATTGTTTTTCATCTATAACACTTGATTTCTAATGAAGTATCGAAATGATTATTAACTATCTGCCTTTTGCAAAGAATTTCGTAGACACATGTTTTCAATACAGAAAAATTTTCTAACTTATGAATATTATTACCAAAATAGAATGCAAAATTTCCCTAAAAATGTATACATTTATTTCTTTAAAAACACGTACAGAATACCCACATTTAATAATTTAATGAGTATTTTCCTATATCAGAACGAAAATTTTTAAATAATGCCATGTTCCATAAAATTTATGAATTTGTGATGTCGTTGCCTTTTTGCAAATGCTTTGAGAGAGTGTGCTCTCGGTACTCTTTTAAACACTTCTAAACTGTTTTCTCTTTGCTATTGGAAACTATTTTATCTTTGCTGTTGATATATGCCAATGAATTCTCGATACTTTTTCTCTTGGTTTATCTTCAGCTTATGAGTTATTTAAATACTTAAAAATATATTTGTAGATCATTTATGTTGACACTTGTGATAAATTTCCTGGATGTGTTTTTGGAAAATGTGTTTATTTTATTCCCATGAATGAAACTGATGTTTTCTTAAAATTTTATTATTCAGAGTATTACTCATTTATGACAGAATGCCGGATTTGTTCCCAGCATTCAACATTCATATGAACTTCAGTATTCTAAATGTCTCACGTAACTTTAATTTTTCCTATCAATAATAAGAAGACGAATGGAATAAATGCAGGTTATGCAGACATAAAGTAAAAATCAGGAAGTAAAAGAAACTTTTCAGATCTAGGCAATTCAGTAGAATGTGCAAATATTAATCTATTCGAAGCTTATTTTTGGAATTACATAGCATAAAAATGTAAATTTACTGAAAAGAGATGTAATGAAGTTGAAGTACTCTGCAAAATCTGGGCGGTAATTATACAAAACTAGTTATACGCAAGGTTTCTCATAAAAGTGGTTCGAGCGAAGGAAACACGCCAGCAGTCTCCTAAAACTTGATCTTTGCTCTTACAAAAGTTAAGTATAATTGAAGATTCTACGTAAGAGCGAAGATTCAAAAGCCCACTTAGAGTTTCAGGAGATTGCTGACATGTTTTCTTCGATGGAACTACTTTATGGAAATCTTCCATATAACTAGTTTTGTATAATTACCGTCCAGATTTTTGCAGAGTACTTGATCTTCATTACATCTCTTTTCAGTAAATTTACATTTATATGCTATATAATTCCAAAAGAAAGCTTCGAATAGGTTTAATATTTGCACATTCTACTGAATTGCCTAGATCTGAAAAATTTCTTTTACTTCCTGATTTAGAAAAGTTAGAAAATTTTTCTGTATTGAAAACATGTGTCTACGAAATTCTTTGCAAAAGGCAGATAGTTAATAATCATTTCGATACTTCATTAGAAATCAAGTGTTATAGATGAAAAACAATTTAAAATTAACCAAGAGTACAACGGATTTACATGTATAAATTATTTTGCTAACCAGTTATGAACGTTTAAGTAGGATATATCCAGAATCTTCAAAATTAGTAATGAAACGTTCAGTTTAACGTTGAGATTTTACTAAAGAAGTCTCTGTAATAGTAAAATGCTCGTTCAAATTGTGCTAACAGAAGGAAAATATGTTCCTTTTTTATAATATTCGCATGATATGTAATAAAAATGAAAGCATGGCCCCGGTTCAGCAATGCAATGCAAGGTATTAAGTAAGAAAAGGTTGTAAACTGAGTTTTTTGGCACATACGAAAGGCAGTGAAAAAGCGAAAATTAGCAATATATTAGCACTAGACTAGAAACAAATTTCAAGTAATCAAGTAGTATAAAAAATTAATCAAAAAGTACAACATGTACAAATTTTTCTTCGCAATAACTTATGAATGTTTTCGTTTCAGTAGAATGAAGTCGGAAAGTACAAATTTGGTAATGAAACACTCATTTCAGCCTTTGAGATTTTATTCAAAGATGCAATATACACTTTCATTTGAAATGTAATGCAGTAAGTGAAAATATAACTCTGGTTCATCAATACAATATATTAGTTATGTACGATTAATTATTCATTTCGAAGCTTTTGAGTCAAAGACAAACATATTTATAAAACAATGATTATCATTTTAACCAGTTCGCTGTTAGGAAAATCGTAAACATTTCGTGCCATTTTTCGCATCCAAAGGTAAACTTTTTGTGTCTAAAACTGGGTTCAGAATATTTCTTTCCCCCTTTCACCACCTGTGAAAGCCTATTTAGAAGTTCTGTTCAAATCAGATTGAACAGCGTACCTGTCACACTGAAGGATGGTGAATAACGACCCCCTAAGAAGCAACATAAAACACAAAGACTGGTGTAATCCTTAGAGCAGATATTTTTCCCTTTGCACCCACCTCACTTCTATTTCCTGCACCTAACCCCAAATCAATTGCAATGTAAATGTAATTTTTAATTGTCAAGAAAAAGCTTTATATAACGTAAAAATAAGGGCATTAGCTAGTATTTGAAATATCCTTGAATTGTGTTTTATTATTTTCTTGATGGCCTGTAACAAAAGAGAAGAATTGAATCGTTAAGAATTGAAAGGATAGCATTCAAATCCCTTTGTCCGTTAATAGAAAAGGAGAAAGCCGTTGTGGATCCCATAAGATATGTTGAGGGGGTAGCTAGTCGAAGAAAGTGTCCCCATCCTTTACTTTCCTGAAACAGCCCCGCTGTGATCCTAATGCAACACCGCTGAGAAGATAAGTAACCCATTAATCACCCCTTTTGATTTTCGACTCATTCTCATGGAGGTAGGAAAGGGAGGAGGGGCCATTCCGCGCTAGAAGTGAAGCACTGCTTTGAAGCTTGGGTCACCAGACGGGGTTGTTCTTTGTTTACATTCAGAAGCTCGCTTGACAAGATTCTGATAGTATTTCGACACACGACAGTTCCATAGAAATCGAAAAAGGGACACTTTCGCATGAAAGAAACATTCATAGTGGGATGGATAATAGCAATTTGTATAGTTTACTGACATTTACGCAAAAATCACATCTTGGTTATTTTTCGATAACTAACAACAGCGATTTTGATTATGAATTTGTTTTATAAAATTCTAAGCTGTTGCACTACAAAAATATAGATTTTAAGAAAATTGCTAAAAGAGATCTGCCAAAATTTATTTTCTAGAAGATTTGAAAAGTTTGAAACTTGATGGCTAAATGTAAATATAAAATTATGTATGTTAAAATATTTGTAATTAGGCACATAGGTCAGATAAGTTTTTATTAAATAGAGTAACGCATGCAAGGGCTATCTGCCTAAAGAGAGAGATGCCATCGTGGAGGAATTTTGAAGAAAAACTGACCTTTGAGTGGGTATTAAAAATAATACTTATAATTTTCATTCAAATTATATTCATATATATTTTTATGTAAAACTTTCGGGTGTATGCTAAATTAGTGTAAATTACTTTACACGAAAAATATAGTGAATGCACAGAAATGAAAGATTTGCACATGCCGGAAATGATAAATAGGAAATATGTATGGGTATTTATGCATGTGCTTGCAAAAAGCATGTATCTGCCTTTGACAAAATACTTAAATATTCATTAAATTATTTCTAAACGTATTTGAAATGAAGAATTTATTCACTTATAAACAACTGTAAAAGTACTGTGAAGAAATCTAATGATTAAATGTATCTAATTTATAATGATTATAAATGTTATCTAAATATATAATAACCTTAATATTGAATTGTAAACATAAATTGAAATCCTGTTGACAAATACGTTATAAAACTATTTAAGTAAGAATTGTTCGTATTGTAAAGCAAATGCTATAAGATGCGCACTTAAGAACGTAATAAAGAGTTTTGGAATATGTATTGTTGAAATGAAGGGTAAAAAAAAAAAAAAAAATCTGATAAGTATAATTAAAAGAATTATTCCCTTTACATTTTATAATAACTCAGTTACAAGTTTTAAATAATACTTAAAAAAAAAAAAAAAAAAAAAAAAAAAAAAAAAAACTTATTTTATTCCCTTTCAGAAATGTTCAGAGAAAGTCAAATACTATTTAATACCTATTTAATTATTAGGAATTAGCGAAATACTTATTTAAAGTATTTCGCTAATTCCTAATAATTCTTTAATTTAAAATGAACCGAATAGAGCATTAATTATAAATTGACTTACATTTTTCGATTTAAAAGAAGCCAAAAAATCATGTCATATTTAAGAAAGTATTTTAGGAAGAAGCTCTATAAATAGAAAAGAAATAATGTATAATTTTAATATTAATAATACAATAAACTTTGATCTTAATTTTTGTACCTTAACCGAATAAAATCAAATTACCTTAATTTTTTTTTCTAATGTAATTAATGAAAACTTGTGAAAATATTTCATTCAAATTAAACCATTCTGAGAAAACTATCCTGTGAAAAGTATAGCATTTAATTCCGTTCAGAATGAAATGTTGTTTAAAAATATGTTGTTTTCACATACTTAGGACTCTGAAGTGTTGTAGAAAAAGAAAATATATACATTTATATGTATATTTGCGACGTAATTACAAAATATTTACACCCGAACGCGTCAAATCCCATAGAACTCAATGATAAATGACCCAATGTTTTGGTCACCACGTAGGGATCGCCGGTGCTTCAGAGCAGGGTACGGAGAAACTGGTTTAGGGCGACTCCTTCTTACTTCCTACCTCCATGCTCATTCTGTGGGGGTTGGAAAAACGTCGCTGCGTCGTATGTGTCTCGGGGGTTACGGTTCAGACCAAATTTCACCCCGACGAGAGTCTGCCGACGCTAACGGATGACGATGCCTTTTCTGTGAACGTATTTCTCTCGGGGCAAACGGTGAACTGGTTAATACTAATTTAAATCAAAGCGCTGATGCTTCTCATGAATGTCAGATATTTTTTTAGACATGTTTCTAATGAAATTACTATATAAATTTCTTTTATGAAAGATATAGACTTCCTGAGAAAAATCTATGACAATGCAAGTCAGTGAATCTTGGTAACTTCGAGAAAATATTCTGTATGAGCTGGTTTAACAGTCTCTATTCCCATAGTATACTAAGATAAAATTTCCAGTTCTTTTCTTAATTTCTGATTCAGTGTGGTAGTGTTATTGAATTTAAATCTTCCAAACGTGCAAAACGTTATTAAATCAAATAATATAACTCTTTAATAAAAATTTGTTCCCAGAGTCCCAGAGTTCCCAGTGTTTTACGAGGCATTGTAAAAGATAAATAAGAAAATATTTGGAAAAAAACAATGATTTGCAGTGGCTGTAACGTTAAAAATTGGTAATACTCAAAGTTTAAAAAGGTTTATGGAAACACGATAACATCATAGTCATCCCCAAATAACTTCCATCGAAACTGAAAACTTTATGCACAAAATTTACTTGGAATACAGGAAAAAAAAAAACATTAGTGGGTTCAAAATGAAGATACTTTTCGGAATGAAATGTACAGTATTTCAGGAAGTATTCACTTAACTTCTAGCTTGGTTGTAATGAGCATATGTGAGACACGAAATGCATTCGTATGCGAAAAAAAAGTAACAAACATTTAATTTTACGGCAATGAATCAAATTTCATTGGAAATGTAATGCCATGAAAAGCAGAAAAATATATCTGAGTAGAAAACATTGATGATAATATCTGAATATGTTTGTTTTTTTTAAGGCGAAAAATGTTCACTGCAGTTTCCGTTAGATTTCAAATGAAGCAGTTTGCTTTTCTGAGTTGGAAAAATTTCACTTTAATTTTTTAAGACGAAACATCGCCACTGTTAGTTCGTCTGTGGTAAAAACCATGTTAATTTTAAAATGTAAGGGGGAAAAAGTTGAACTTTAATTTTAAAAAGTCGAAAAAACTTCATTTAGAATTTTTTTGGTCGAAACATTTTCACTTTAATTTTTTAGGGAGAAAAATCTCCACTTTTATTTTGTCTATGGGAAAACCCATGTTAAATTCGAAATGTGAGGGGAAAAAGTTACACTTTGATTTTAAAAAGTCGAAAAAAATTCATTTAGATTTTTTTAGGTCGAAAAAGTTTCACTTTAAGTTTTTTAGGGGAAAAAATCTTCACTTTGATTTTGAAAAGTCGAAAAAAATTCATTTAGATTATTTTAGGTGGAAAAAGTTTCACTTTAATTTTTTTAGGAAGAAAAACATTTTTTATTGGTTACTGTATACTTCATTCTCGCTCTTTTCTTTTGAGTTCTAATATTTCTGAACCTGAATCTTCAGAAAATGAAATTATTCTGATTTATCAAATTCCTTCTAAGTGTAGAATATAGTCTTCAAACAGAATATTTTAGTATAAATAAATGCATCATAGACAAAAATAAGATTGAAAATACGTCATTATTTTTCAGGCCCTATTAATGAAACTGATTAAGGTTCTTATCACATTCGGAACATTTTCAGAAAAAAATTCATTTCTTGTTCATGTTTTCCATACTCAGACATTTTTTTTTCCTTCTTATATGTTATATTTCACTATCTTTGGCTTGGTAAAACGTTTTATCATGGATATTACATACCTCTCCTATACGCCTGCGGCTGTTCTAATAAATTGCATTACCAACTAATAGTGTAAATAATATCTCTAGATATATAGGTATTCTCTTGAATGTTTGCTTAATATGTAAATTTGTGAAGCATTTCTGTTTGAATACTTGCATTTGAATTTTTCTTTTTAAAACTAATTCATACTAAAATGTATTAAAGGTTCATTTAAGTTACCAATGTTGGACCATGATATGAAGTTCATGTCAATATTATATGTTTTGTATGGTATTTATGCAAAAATGTTTCTCATATCTGTGAAAAATTAAATATCAGATGTACTCAAAAAGCTATAAGAACTCTAAGTAAAGTAATGTCAGTTTGAAATGCGTATCTTCAGTTAAATTGAATATATTGAAGTTAAGTTGTATTATTATTTGGAAATTCATGTCAATATTCCATGTTACGTAGTATTTTATTTGCTATGTATCATAGCTTAAAAATCATTCTCAAAAAACTGTAAGAGTTCTGTATTTGTCAATTTGAAATGCAAGTCTTAAGTTAGAAGGAATACATTAAAAAGCTTTGAGACTTGTAAAAGTAATGATCATATATATATATTTATATATATATCTATATATATACAGCGAATATTCTCAGCTTGGAATATATATATATTCCTAGCTGAGAAATTTTTATATTCTAAGTTGGGAAGTGACAAAGTGTCACTTCCGTGTCCAGACATCCTTTCTTTTTAGATGTTTTACACAAGTATGGCTCTATAGTGAATCTAAAATATTACATTACAATGTGGATATTCTTCTCTGTAGTTAAAAATTCTGTAGCTTGTTAAATAATTATGGCTGTGTTAAGTTCAAATATAGTAGTATTTATGAAGGTTTGCGGTAAATGGTGGGATCACATTAAGAATCCGGGTGAACTTTTCACATGATAGAAATCAAAATTTAACGTATGTTCGGTGATTTAAATACAATGTATACAAGAAAATCCAAGATATTTTTGTAAAATATTTCAAAGAGTCAATCTGTGTTAGTAATATATCTGCTCAATAAAAAGGAGTGTTCTGAATATATTCATGTAAATGTCTGTAGTGTAAAATAATAGGAAATGAAATGCTGTTGGTACGTATTAAACTGGGGTAGACAATAATAAGAAATTTCATATTGTTTCGTATGTATTTGAACTAAACTGGCTAGAGATGTCCATACATTAATTCAAGTAGATTTTATGTTGTTAAAATTTATTATTTCTAAATTAGAAGGTTTAATTCAAAGTCAGTAGATCTTTAAAAAATCCGTATAAGTCTGTATTTATTTTTAGGGAAAATAAATAAATAAATAATAATAAAAAAAAGAATCAATATTAACAGAGATATGTTTTAAAAACATGATAAAGGTTAAATGTAAGGCAATATGTCTAAACGGAAAATAGAAAGTTAAAAATTTACATTTGTTTGACACATTTCGTGAATCCTTTGAACAAAAGTGAGATGTGTAAAAGAGAATCCCCGACTTTTTTGTATAGTGTTTCAAAAAGTTAGAATAATACGTTAGAAGAGAAAGTTCGGAGTAATACCCGTTAAGTGTTAGTAGTATTGTGTAATACATTAGAAGAGAAAGTTTTCTATATCTTAAGTATTAGTAGCGTAAAAAAATAGTAAGAAATATCATATGCTAAATAAGCTATATGGAAGAAACATCGTACTTATTGGTTTAAATTTACAGAAAATATTATCCGTGAAAGCCTTTAGAGGAAATTATATGCGTGTAATAAATTTCATAGACAGGGAAATATATATGTAACTTTACGCTTCGAGAAATGGAGGTGTAGCATCAATGAGTATTTAAGACATTAAGAAAAACCTTAAGAGGAAAATAAAAGAAATGAGAGAAAAAAAATTCTTCAAAGAATTTTTTTAAAAAATTATAAAAAAAGAAAAATTAAAAATTACTTCTTGAAGTAAAATAGGAAAAAAGAACAAGTTCGTAAAACAGAAAGAAAAAATCCTGAGAATTTAAGTACAGCTTTTGTAAAACAAATAAAGTAAAAAATGTAAAACACGGAAAGGAAAGATTAAACTGAAGGGAAAAAAAACCTTTTGTAAAATAAAAAGAGAAAAAAAAATTAAATTGTGAAAACGTATTATTTTTATAAAATCTATTACTTTTGTAAGTTAAATGTAGGGGAAAAGAATGTAAAACTTCAAAATGTGGGGAAAAAAAAGTAAATCTTATGTTTATATATAAAAAATATGATGTGAAAATTAGTACATTTAATTTAACGGCGAGAAGAAAAGAAAATTACGTAAATTATGTTTGTAAGATAAAGAAATGAGAAATTTAAAATATCTTAACCTAAAATAGAAACAAAATAAATTTAAAGTTATAAATTCCTTCATTATCGAGGATGTACAAAGGTCTGAGCAAGTTGGAACAGAATTGCCTATGTGCAATCCATCAGCCTCATGCTGGTTTCCGCTGCAAGTCAGATGAACAAAGAGGATAGATCAAATAATAGGATTCAAGAGATAAAGCACGGCTTTGTGTTATCGTCCACGTTTCCCATTCCATAGATGGACAAATATATGAAATTTCCATATAAATGTACATGAACGTTTTTCATTAAATACTACTATATTAAGTCAAATAGTATAATCAATTAAAAATAATGGTTAATAACTTCGTCAGGACTCACGAGTACCAATCAGAATGCACTATGAGTAAGACTGCCCTCTAATAGCTGCTGAACTAAATAGAAACTTCTAGAAACACTAGAAACTTCTATCATGTTGCAATCACGTGGCGGATTTTCGTTAATAGATAAGCATGGTCATGAAACCGGATTACAACACAAACAGGATGAAACATGCATGGACCTTATAAGAAACAGACTAATCCAAACGGGTTTTCTCCCTCGTCTGAGGCGTTGCCGGTTGTCACCTTGATCACATCCGGAGGAGTAGGGACGACTTGCAGAAATTTAACATTGGTTGCCTATTGCAGCGTGTATAATTGTCAAGAAAAAGCTGGTTGTAGCGCCTTATTTCACAAATTAGAATTTCTACATATTTTTATTTTTGAAATTGAAATTGATTTTTAAAAATTAGCATATTTATCAAGCATAATTAACGTTCCAAATAATTATATAGCTATTGCATGCTTTCAGACTGGATATTTTTTTAGCTTTTCCTATGCAGTAAGGAAATTTGTAACTTCTTTTAGAAAATAATATTTTAAATCTGAACTAACAGAAAATTTCAAACAAGCAATTTTCTCTTGCAATTTTTTATGCTTTTTATTGGTGTAAATAAGTAAAAAATACTAAAATATTTAAAAACGAATTTTTGAAAGTTTTGTTTAAAATTCTAAATTGTGCTGCTTTTTTAAAATTATAGATGAGTATTATAGCACAATTTCTATAAAGGAATTTTATTTCAATTACATTTCATAATACATCATAGTGATAAAAACTTTTGACTCCTTAAAAATTTTTATACATTTAATTCTAATATTAAAATTGTATTTAACCGTAATAATTAATTTTTCTTGTATTTTATAGTGATTAATTTTTTAAATTTATTTTTTAAATTTATTTTTAGTTCTGCACAAGATTTTTTAAAATTTACTGTTAATTTAATTTATTAGCCTAAAGCGGCGGTAGCCTAGAAAGGCTGTTAGTTTCGAAGCGGCATTTTGCGCTGTTTTACTATATATGTCCGTGTCTCCTCGCAAATTGTTGTTACCAAATATTATCGCCCTATATTATATTTAAAAAAATTAAATAATGAAGAATCTGCATGATTACATGTATGTTTCTCGCACAGTGACAAAAACAACGGTATCTAGAGCCATCAAATTTTTAATAATGTAATCATCCACTCGAACATGGGCATCTGGAAAGTCGAATTTCGAATGTGTTTTAATCTACTTCATATTTTGTAAAACTTTAACGAATCTTTGATTAACAAACTCTACGGTTCAGAGCGAGCACTGTACGGAAAGTAACAGTTTTATCTGTGTGGAAATTTTAAAGATATGCTGTTTTCAAATGTATGTGGTTTACGGGCGAAGAACATGATATTCAATAAATATAGGTAACACACAAAACTTTTAAAAAAGGTTCCGTTTGGGCGTAATATAAAATTTGACTGCTTCTAGATTTTATTTTATCTTTTTTTTTTCCCCTTCATTACGCTCAGAAAATTTTATGCTCCGAATTTTATGAATTATTAAAATAACTAATCCACTTTAATGTTAATAATTTAATGATCATATAATCAAATATATATGATCGTTTTGTAATGATGTTATAGTTTAGAAAATCACTGCCTGAAAATGTTCATTAAATTTTAAAAAATTATCTGATCTTGTTTAATGTTACCTTATTTATTTCAAAGCATCGCGTATTATCAATCTTATTTAATTTTACTTTATTTTTACGCAAAATTAAGTTTTTAAATTTTGTGCTTAGAGTTTTTACCGTTTTACCAAAGTAAAGATGTTTGTACAAGAATTACGCGTGAAAAATTGCGCGAAATGCAGTAAAAAGTGCCTTAATGAGATATATTAAATCCTATTTGGAGAAAACTGTGGCTTTCATAATCTCATAACTATACAACGTATGACATTTAATAATTAAAAAGAGTTATGTGATACAAAGGGCATAGGTTTCTGTGTTAAAGTAAACCAGATCGTCCCTACTCTTTCTTGCCGACATGTCGGTGACGCGCGCCCCGCCTACTGGGTTAGTCTATCTCTTATAAGGTCCATGGAAACATGTGGCTGAAAGCGTGATGACGTCAGGAACAGGATGCAACGCATCCGTGCTTGAGCCACGTGGCTGATGACGTAGCAACCCCATGTGTTTCTCTGTAAATTGCCCCCTGTGCGCCACACAGCCCCAGCGCCACATGGCGCAGAACCAACGTTTTATACCTGCTTTTCTCCTCTGGCTGTTTCTCCTTCCTCCTAAAAATTATTCTTCAGATCCTCATTATAGCCGTGCATCTTTATCTCAATTAAAAATCTATTCCAATTAGTAATGGGTTAAAGTAGCTATTCAAATTTATGATAAGCTTATATATTTCCTGTCATTTTAGAACCTTTTCAGGTACACTGCATTAAAAAACGGGGTCAGTTCTATATCTCCTGTTCTACTGGGCTAATTGACAAAGCGCGACTTACGATATATATTAGATTTATATATAGCGTTGTTCTAACATAGGTATTTTGACATAAAATCTGACTTTTTCTGAAATAACATGCCAACGTTTTTCCATATTTCAATTCTAGGACTCAAATGCCCAGATATTAAATTTTGTAAAATTTGGTGCGAAATTTAGGCAGAAATTCAAAAATTTATCTTGGCGCAATTTTTTTTTTTCAGTTTATGCCAAGAATAATTCACTTGGCGAACTTTTTAATCTATGGCAAACAATTTTCCTTTCCCTTCCAGTATGCCGGAGCGGAAATAAAGGCACCTCGTTCCTACCTTTTTACATTGTGCATGACATGGAGGTAGGAAAGGGAGGAGGGGCCATTCCGCGCTAGAAGTGAAGCACTGCTTTGAAACGGTGGTGTGGCTAGAGCGGATGTGGTCAGAGCGGACATTCTTGCACCTGTTGTGTTATTTCCCTAATCAGTCAAATGTGATCTATTGTGTAGTTTCGAGCATGGAGGTAGGAAAGGGAGGAGGGGCCATTCCGCGCTAGAAGTGAAGCACTGCTTTGAAGCTTGGGTCACCAGACGGGGTGTTTTTTGTTTACATTCAGAAGCTCGCTTGACAAAATTCTGATAGTATTTCGACACACGACAGTTCCATAGAAATCGAAAAAGGGACACTCTCGCATGAAAGAAACATTCATAGTGTGACGGATAATAGCAATTTGTATAGTTTACTGACATTTACGCAAAAATCACATCTTGGTTATTTTTCGATAACTAACAACAGCGATTTTGATTATGAATTTGTTTTATAAAATTCTAAGCTGTTGCACTACAAAAATATAGATTTTAAGAAAATTGCTAAAAGAGATCTGCCAAAATTTATTTTCTAGAAGATTTGAAAAGTTTGAAACTTGATGGCTAAATGTAAATATAAAATTATGTATGTTAAAATATTTGTAATTAGGCATATAGGTCAGATTAAGTTTTTATTAAATAGAGTAACGCATGCAAGGGCTATCTGCCTAAAGAGAGAGATGCCATCGTGGAGGAATTTTGAAGAAAAACTGACTTTTGAGTGGGTATTAAAATATAATACTTATAATTTTCATTCAAATTATATTCATATATATTTTTTATGTAAAACTTTCGGGTGTATGCTAAATTAGTGTAAATTACTTTACACGAAAAATATAGTGAATGCACAGAAATGAAAGATTTGCACATGCCGGAAATGATAAATAGGAAATATGTATGGGTATTTATACATGTGCTTGCAAAAAGCATGTATCTGCCTTTGACAAAATACTTAAATATTCATTAAATTATTTATAAATGTATTTGAAATGAAGAATTTATTCACTTATAAACAACTGTGATAGTAGTGTGAAGAAATGTAATGATTAAATGTATCTAATTTATAATGATTATAAATGTTATCTAAATATATAATAACCTTAATATTGAATTGTAAACATAAACTGAAATCCTGTTGACAAATACGTTATAAAACTATTTAAGCAAGAATTGTTCGTATTGGAAAGCAATCTGTTAAAAGGTATTGTAAAGCAAATGCTATGAGATGCGCACTTAAGAACGTAATAAAGAGTTTTGGAATATGTATTGTTGAAATGAAGGGTAAAAAAAAAAATCTGATAAGTATAATTAAAAGAATTAAATCCTTTACATTTTATAATAACTCAGTTACAAGTTTTAAATAATACTTTAAAAAAAAAAAAAAAAAAAAAAAAAAAACTTATTTTATTCCCTTTCAGAAATGTTCAGAGAAAGTCAAATACTATTTTCCTAATAATTCTCTAATTTAAAATGAACCGAATAGAGCATTAATTATAAATTGACTTACATTTTTCGATTTATAAGAAGCCAAAAAATCATGTCATATTTAAGAAAGTATTTTAGGAAGAAGCTCTATAAATAGAAAAGAAATAATGCATAATTTTAATATTAATAATACAATAAACTTTGATCTTAATTTTTGTACCTTAACCGAATAAAATCGAATTACCTTATTTATTTTTTTTTCTAATGTAATTAACGAAAACTTGTGAAAATATTTCATTCAAATTAAACCATTCTGAGAAAACTGTCCTGTGAAAAGTATAGCATTTAATTCCATTCAGAATGAAATGTTGTTTAAAAATATGTTGTTTTCACATACTTAGGACTCTGAAATATTGTAGAAAAAGAAAATATATACATTTATATGTATATTTGCGACGTAATTACAAAATATTTACACCCGAACGCGTCAAATCCCATAGAACTCAATGGTAAATGACCCAATGTTTTGGTCACCACGTAGGGATCGCCGGTGCTTCAGAGCAGGGTACGGAGAAACTGGTTTAGGGCGACTCCTTCTTACTTCCTACCTCCATGGTTTCGAGCTTTGCACCTGCTGTAGAGATAAGCCGATACTTTTGAGAGAGAAGGCCTTTCTCATTTTCTCAGTAGATGTTCGATCTTGAAGTGTGTATGTCGTTTTATATCGTCGAAAAAATCTGTGATGGAACCCATAGCCATTTCAACAAAATTGCTCTCTACAAAAAAAGGAAAAGAATGTTTAGTTGTAGATGATTACCCACACCGTTTACACCGAAAAATAAATTAGGAATGAGTTGGGTATGTGTAAAAGAAAAGACACATCATTGTAAAGGAAATGTGAAGACAAATTTTCAGTACGAAGTACTGAAGAAAACTGAACATTCCTGCCCGCCCAACGTTGCTGAGATCGAAGTTAAAAGGAAGTTAGAGACTTCCAGAAAAAGAGTCCGAGAAGAAACATCAGTTCCCGTTCCCCAGATATTTCAAGAAGAACTTTCAGAATTATATCAGAAAGCTTATGATTTCGTTGCTAAAATACCGACATATTCCAATGCCAAAACTGCTTTATGTAAGGAGAGGAGAAAGGCTTTGGGAGCTACTCAAAATCCCCAAAATGCCAATGACATTCAGTTTGCAAACGATACACTTTTGCTTTCTAATGGAGAAAACTTTCTTCGCTTAGACTTTCAAAATGACCAACATAACAGGATTTTAGTATTTGGAGGAGAAGAATCTCTGTACCTTTTGGAAAATGGAAAGACTTTTTTCTTAGATGGAACATTTAAAAGTTGTCCGAAACAATTTGCTCAAATATATACAATACACGTCGATTTAAGGAGTACAGCAACTGAGACCAACGTTTACCCAGCGCTTTTTGCATTTCTGCCCGATAAGAGACAAGCAACTTACATTGCAATGCTTCAGGAAGTGAAACGTTGGTGCCCTAAGTGGAAGCCGGACATTATAAAATTGGATTTTGAAGCCGCAGCCATCAATAGTTGTATGTTAGAATTTCCCAGTTCGACTATTTCCGGTTGTAACTTTCATTTTAATCAATGTTTGTGGCGTAAGATACAAGAAGTGGGTCTAGTAAAGGAATATAAAGAGAACGAAGATATAAGAAATGTTTGTAGAATGATTTCTGCATTAGCTTACTTGCCAATGGAACACATAGATGATGCTTGGAGCATTGTATGTGAAAAAGCTTTTAGCATTGACAAACTTATCACATTCATTGATTATTTTGTCGAGCAGTGGATGGACAATCCAAATATGCCCATTAAAGTATGGAACGTATATGGACAGCGTCATAGGACAAATAATTCTGTTGAAGGGTGGAATTCCAAATTAAATGCAATCACTGGCAGAAACCAGCCTAATGTCCACTTATTAGTCAGAATACTAAAAGAAGAAACACAAAAAATGTCTTTTAATTTGAAATCCAGAGAATTAGGCGACCCTGGAATAAAAAGGAAAAAAGCATACGTAAAATTGGATGAAAGAATTGAAAACATCCTTAAGGAATTCGAAACATCAAACAATTTAGAAAAATGTCTGAAATCTTTAAGTTTTGTAACTAGGTTGGACTAAATCCAATGGTAAATGATATTTATGCCTTTATAATAAAGGTTAATTAGTATTTATTTACTTGTATTTATTTTTCTTTTATTTACTTGTATCTGTTTTATATATTTTTTTACTTTTAGTATTTATTTTTACTTACATTAATGAAACTAATTAATTTTATGGCAGTTGTATCTGTTCTAATATTTATTTGACTCTAAAATACAGTTTTCCACAAAATCCCTGGAGTTCGTTCATACCCTTCATTCTATTGTTACTTACTATTAATTTTTAAATATTTCTCTGAAAGTTTTTATTTTTATTACATTTTGCTATGTTTAAAATGCATTTGCACTATAATATCTTAACAATTTAATATAAATAATTAAATTTGATTGGCAAAAATGTATTTATCCTTGTAATTCGATAATCGAGTGCAAAAACAGAAAACTTCGGTGAAAAAAACGTTATCCCACGTGAAAGAGATTTGCCACTTAAAATACTGTTTTAAACTATATTTGTGATTTTTAAAAGTATTTGTTTACTTATTTATCTGCACCCTTTATCTGTTCCATGATGGGGAAAAAAATGTGTCCGCTCTGACCACGATGAGTTTCGCAGTGTCCGCTGTAACCACTGTCCGCTTTGGCCACGTCCGCTCTGGCCACGTAACCTTTGAAGCTTGGGTCACCAGGCGGGGTGTTCTTTGTTTACATTCAGAAGCTCGCTTGACAAGATTCTGATAGTATTTCGACACACGACAGTTCCATAGAAATCGAAAAAGGGACACTCTCGCATGAAAGAAACATTCATAGTGTGATGGATAATAGCAATTTGTATAGTTTACTGACATTTACGCAAAAATCACATCTTGGTTATTTTTCGATAACTAACAACAGCGATTTTGATTATGAATTTGTTTTATAAAATTCTAAGTTGTTGCACTACAAAAATATAGATTTTAAGAAAATTGCTAAAAGAGATCTGCCAAAATTTATTTTCTAGAAGATTTGAAAAGTTTGAAACTTGATGGCTAAATGTAAATATAAAATTATGTATGTTAAAATATTTGTAATTAGGCATATAGGTCAGATTAAGTTTTTATTAAATAGAGTAACGCATGCAAGGGCTATCTGCCTAAAGAGAGAGATGCCATCGTGGAGGAATTTTGAAGAAAAACTGACCTTTGAGTGGGTATTAAAAATAATACTTATAATTTTCATTCAAATTATATTCATATATATTTTTTATGTAAAACTTTCGGGTGTATGCTAAATTAGTGTAAATTACTTTACACGAAAAATATAGTGAATGCACAGAAATGAAAGATTTGCACATGCCGGAAATGATAAATAGGAAATATGTATGGGTATTTATACATGTGCTTGCAAAAAGCATGTATCTGCCTTTGACAAAATACTTAAATATTCATTAAATTATTTATAAATGTATTTGAAATGAAGAATTTATTCACTTATAAACAACTGTGAAAGTACTGTGAAGAAATCTAATGATTAAATGTATCTAATTTATAATGACTATAAATGTTATCTAAATATATAATAACCTTAATATTGAATTGTAAACATAAATTGAAATCCTGTTGACAAATACGTTATAAAACTATTTAAGTAAGAATTGTTCGTATTGTAAAGCAAATGCTATAAGATGCGCACTTAAGAACGTAATAAAGAGTTTTGGAATATGTATTGTTGAAATGAAGGGTAAAAAAAAAAAATCTGATAAGTATAATTAAAAGAATTATTCCCTTTACATTTTATAATAACTCAGTTACAAGTTTTAAATAATACTTAAAAAAAAAAAAAAAAAAAAAAAAAAAAACTTATTTTATTCCCTTTCAGAAATGTTCAGAGAAAGTCAAATACTATTTAATACATATTTAATTATTAGGAATTAGCGAAATACTTATTTAAAGTATTTCGCTAATTCCTAATAATTCTCTAATTTAAAATGAACCGAATAGAGCATTAATTATAAATTGACTTACATTTTTCGATTTAAAAGAAGCCAAAAAATCATGTCATATTTAAGAAAGTATTTTAGGAAGAAGCTCTATAAATAGAAAAGAAATAATGCATAATTTTAATATTAATAATACAATAAACTTTGATCTTAATTTTTGTACCTTAACCGAATAAAATCGAATTACCTTAATTTTTTTTTCTAATGTAATTAACGAAAACTTGTGAAAATATTTCATTCAAATTAAACCATTCTGAGAAAACTGTCCTATGAAAAGTATAGCATTTAATTCCGTTCAGAATGAAATGTTGTTTAAAAATATGTTGTTTTCACATACTTAGGACTCTGAAGTGTTGTAGGAAAAGAAAATATATACATTTATATGTATATTTGCGACGTAATTACAAAATATTTACACCCGAACGCGTCAAATCCCATAGAACTCAATGGTAAATGACCCAATGTTTTGGTCACCACGTAGGGATCGCCGGTGCTTCAGAGCAGGGTACGGAGAAACTTGTTTAGGGCGACTCCTTCTTACTTCCTGCCTCCATGGTGCATGAGCGGGGAAAAAGTAACATCGTTCCTACTTTCAAATAATTTCAGCAAAGTGTCTAAATCACATTTGAAGTTTTATCGCTTTCAACAAATATGCCAAATTTCAAAACGCCCCAATGTGTTAATCCAGTCTTCGGAAATTTTGAATAAAAAACTCTAATTTTTTGTAGGTATGCTTAGAAATCCGTCTAATTTAAGATGATGGTAAAAATTTTATAGATTATAATTAAAAATATTTATGAAAAGTTTATAAAAATTATTTTAGAATACTAGAATACAAATTTTAAAAATAAATCATGAAAAATGGGCGAATTTTATTTGGAATGGACCTGAATTTCAAAATGTGAAAGGAAGGATCAAATAAGTTTAATATAAAAAAGAGAGATTAATAAATATATACCAAACTCAACATTGAGGAGCTAAAATTTGGAGAGGTAATTTTTTAAAAACTACTGGTACGATTTTTTAAAACTTGGTAGTTTTAAAACTTGGCATAATTTGAGTCGTAGAATGGAAATATGGAAAAAAATGGTATGTTATTTTAGAAAAAGTCATACTTTGTGTCGAAATACCTATATTAGAACAATGCTATATATAAATCTGATAATATCCTATGTCACGCTTTCTGAACATGGAACACGCAAGTTGAATTTCGTCAATCGGCCCAGTAGAACGAGAAATATAATTTTTTTTTGGGGGGGGGGTGTGAGCAGTGTACATGTAATAAAGGGTTAAAGGCTAATGGAATCTTTGTTAGAAAATACAAAGGACGTCATTCGAAATCTTCACACCTATTTTCTGCTTTAATGGACGGGGAGGGGAGGAATTCGCTGTGAAACTGGAAAAGTATTTCGGGCGGTTCGGTATTTTGAGGATACAGGTTAGCGAAGGGTTTGGATGTCAAAGAGTTAAATGGCCGTTTCATGCAAAGCATCATTCTACATTCTCTAATATTGTAGTAAACAGAACAGAAATAGTTTCATAAAATAGTAATGTTTTTATTATGTAATAAGCATAGAAATAAAGTAGCGAATTTGGGAATCTGAGATTTATTTTCATTACTTGAAATTTTTAAAATGCGTTAATTTAAATATCAATAAAATTTTAATAGTCATTTAAATATGTTACATTTTTTAAAATAAAATATGTTAAAGGTGTCTCTCAACACAAAATAATTGTTCAATTTTCATCTGGCCAGAAAGGAGAAAATGTGTAAATTCCACAGCACATTTTCTGTGTTTCTTATAAATTTAATTTCTGGCACTTCGCAGCATGCTCCACAAATATTTTCAACGTTTCCGTGTTTGTGAGCTAAGTTTTTGAGTAAGTCTTATATAAGGTCACCTACCTAAGATTGATAGAAAATGTGTTTAGCGGCAATAAATTAATTATTTAATAGAATATTTTCTAGAATATAGAAGGTGCTTTAAAGTATGCCTCCTAAATGCCATATAAGAGTAAAAACCAAGTCTCAGAACTTAAGAATTAAAATGTTGAGAAAGTTATATTACGAATTTAAAAGTTTATACTGCAGGAAAACGCCTTACAGATGTCAAAGTATTATAAAACTACTCAGTTATTAAACAATCAATAAATTATATCCGAGATTTATCAGATTTAAGCACTAAAAGTGCTCCATCGTGCTCTGGAGCCTAGAATTTTATTACGAACTTCAAAATGCATTTATTTTTTCCATTATTTAACACGTTTAACGTATTTCGAATTCTTTTAATGATCTATCGAAATATCAGCGCCTTCATGCTTCAACAAAGTTTTTGGTATGTTGTACATGGCAATGAGTATAACTTTGGATTTCCTTAAATTATAGACCCACCACAATGCTTGAATGGCTAACGACTACTTAAAACTGGTATTTCGTTTTGGATTCGAGTTCAGGCGACTGGCTGCATGGTTGGATTTTGTGGTTTAATCCTGTGTAACGTGAATACGAGCTAGTTTTCTTTAGGATGGCTTCTCGAAGGCATCTCTCTCAAATAAACAAATTTTGCATCATTCTTTTTATACGTAAAATTAATGTAAAGAACCAGGGAATTATGCTAGTAAATTAGTAAATACGGGTTACCTTTACAACAATCTGAGGAAATGAAGCTGTTTATTAATAATTCTAAATCTTTCCTTGACAGCCTGGCTCATAATTTATTGTACCTTTATTCTGATATTTGTTATTTTAAACTAGCTCTAAATCATTAATGCTTTGTTTTCATTCCTTACAATATTTAATTTCTCAAACTTTTATAATATATAATAGTTTCTTGTTATTAGTTATACGAGTACAATTTTTTCTTTTCTTTTTTTACATGTAGGTTCAAATAAATTTTGATTTTTGTCAAAGTGCATCTCTGATTCAGTCACAATGAGGTAAGTTTATCTGCTGTTAAATCTTAATTATCTTTTTTTCCTCTAATTCAATTTTTCTTTACAATTTTCAATGTTTAATCATGTATTTGTTTGAATTAAGATATTATTTTAGTTGAAAAATGCAGTGTGATTTAATTTTGGGTTTATAGTAATACTCACATGAGCTTCGTACATGTTTAATCCCAGAAAAGTTCTGCCTTCTAAAAACTTTGTCCCAATAATATAATTTTGGCATACAAATATTCAGTTAGAAGTCAGCCTTCCTTTTTCTGAAAAATTCTGCATTCATTGTGCGTTCTGTCACAAAATGTATTCTGCACTTTCCTGCATTACTTGCATGCGTTATATCGAAAGAATTTGTGAAGAACTATCTATAGGAGATCATCGATTTGTGGTGATTATAAGCAAAAATATGCAGTAATGCTATAAATGAGCCGCACAGTTTCGTTTCTTGCAAGAAGTTTATTATAGTTGATCGTTTTACGTCACTCGTTCAAATTCAAGCAAGTCATCTTTTATTTCTAACGGAAGTGGGGAAAAAAACATTTAAGCAGAAATGCGAATTTGAAATCACTTTTTGATACTTTCTTAAAATGTTATTAATATTTTAAATTAAGTTTTAAATATTATTTTCTAATCACATAGCAAGCAAACATCCAGTTTGAGTTTATTTTCATGGTCTGGCCAATGTCCTTTTAAACAGCATGCTGTTCCAATACTAAAAACGACCTGCAGCAAAATTATTAAAGATAACTTTTTTTCAGAAATGCTTCTACAATTAACTTATTAGGTAGAAGTAACTGTGAAATATTGTTTTCGGTTACGAGGGTTATGCAAAAGTTGTTTAGCTTAAGATTTTGATGCTGATAAAAATATTAGCATAGCTTTCCAATCTATGAGGCTTCTAGTTTATATTTTAATTCAGAGAATTCCATTTCTGAAAGAATTTATGATATTCACTGAAGGGCAATAAAAATGAAAATTAATTAAAAAGTCGGATTATGATTACTGCTGTAAGAAAAAAAATTAGCAAGAAATCTCTTCTAATATTTTGCTAGCTTTTAAACAATAAGACAGAAGTTCATGAAACAAGATGTAGTTTTCATTTACATTATATTCACAAATATTTTATAAGAGGTAAAAGCATTTATGATTTAATTTTAGACTTAAAATAGTTTATTCAGTATAAGTCCGTAAATTATTGGTTAGAACTGGAAGTAATTATTAGTATTTTTATGCCAAATTTTTTCTGAAGAATAATAGATAAGGATTTAGTATTCTATGAGGTATTTTAGTTTTGTACTGTTATTAGATATATGCTGATTTTGATTTTAAAAATGACTTTTATAACATTATATACTTTTCTTTACTAGTCTCGAGGAAGATTTACTTAAAGAATTAGATGACTGGAACCCAATGGCGGATGCTTATAACTCAGAATCTTTTAATTCGTATGATGATAGTTACAGGTACGTTTTTTTTTTTTTTTTTCATCCAAAATGTTAAACTCATAACTTTTTGATGGATAGTTGTTCTGATAAATAATTTTTTATAAATTTTGAGAATTTTTTTATGTAAAATTAAAAATTCTATTCATTATTTCATCAAACAAAGTAACTGTACATTTCCCTCATTTGGATGTATAATCCTGAACTTTACCTGATGTGGGCTAGAGAAGGTGACGCGTTACCGAAATGTCGAGTTTATAGAAAGAAAGATGCGTTCTTCATAAATTTAATGCTTCATTCAGCATCCAAATCCATGGCAATTTTATTAATGCTCTTTGTCCAGTCTCTTAAGGCATCCAAGTTGTAATCCAAGTCCATTAAAAGTTGCAAATGCATATCTGAATGATAATTTGTGAGTGCAAGAAGGAATGAGGAGCATTTAGCCCAGAGGAACTATTAATTTCGTTCTGGCATTTTGCGTTGAAAATATTAAATGCCCGTTTCACTTTTCAAATTGTTGACACCAAATATTATCGTCCTGTGTCATATTTAAAGAAAGTAAACAATGAAGAATCTGCATAAATGCATGTATGTGTTCTCGCATTGTGATAAAACGACGGTAACTAGACCATCGACGGCCATGAAATTTTGAATAACGTACGTCTCCACCGCGCGAATTTCGAATTTATTTTACTATCTTTTCAATATTTTGTAAAGCATCTATGAGTTTTTTATTAAGAAATTCAAAGACAGAATTAGCAATACTGAAATTATATTCTTAAAATACAATAACAATTTTTCATTGTTTTGAAACTGTCTTCTTAACAGAATTTCCTATATCAATAGTTCCCCCTTTTTATTTTTTATATTGCTAATTAATGATTTGATTTCTATTATTACACGCAGTTAAAATTAGGTGTAACCCCCTGTATTTGAAGCATAAATATATATTTATCATTTGGACGAATTTTATATTGAAAAAAGTAGAACTGTAGAAGATTCTTAGTCAGTATCTTGATCTGTGCGTAGATTAGATTTTTTTCTTATTCATTTATTTATTTTTATTTTTATTTTTTAGTTTACCTCCCGAGTATGATGCACGTTGCTTACATGTGCATAATATTCCAGCTGAGTTCACCAGAGTGAGTATTGTGATTTCTACATTGTATTTATTTACTGGTCTGTTTCTAATTTCCAATGTATACTTTATTGCATGATTTGGTTCTTTTGAAATTATCTTTATTAAATCTCTGAGTAAATTAATTTTTTCTGCTTTTTATAAATTATCCTTTTAGATCGGTTTAGTTTTTGCTCTCTAATAATCGTTCTTTTCTGGGAGGTGGTATTTCATGATGTTTTGAAAAGTTCGCACAAATTTTATATTATTCAAATCTTTGCTTTCATGTAATTTGTCCATTTGTCATTTAATATTTTATTAAAATGAGCAAAGGGAGCAATAGTTTTGATCCTATTGCCATTTACTTTTTTAATTAATTTTAAATTCTCCAGGAAATGGAAAATTTGTGGGCTCTATTAGGCAACTAAATTTTTCTGAAACAATATTTTAATGCATATAGTTGTGATATCCCTCTCTTCATCCACCGCCTCATAGAGAAATAACTCCATTCTTTTGTATTTTTAAACATTTATTTCACAAACACAAACTAATGCTAAACTACAATACTAATAACTGAAATATATAAAGTAATAAAAGTGAATTTCGGTTTCATTCATGGCTCCCACGAGCCTTCCCTATGACCTCTCTGTCGGTCTCCCTCTTGGAAAACTAAAGTTTTGGATCCTTCAGATTAAGAGCCAGTGCCCTCTATACATCTTGTTGGTTGGCATCACTCATACATCAGAATAGTATCTTTAAAATTTTATTTAAAATAATTCAAATTTTATGTATTAATCAAATCAGAATGTGTATTACGCCTGGATTATAAAGAATTGTATAGAATGGATCTCTCAGATGATAATGGCTACAATAGTTGAATCCATTATATTGAATTATAATTCCAGTAGTTTAATGAGTATTCAGTTTACCGTATTTAAAATATTTTCGTGTTACAGAGGAAGAGGGAAACGCTAAGGTGAGCATATTTCAAAGGCGTTGCCTTAAGACAAGGCGATGTAGGCGGCGCATGCCCATAAATTGAAAATTTGATGAGGAATCATTATTTTTTATTCGTTCTTATAGGAAAGTCCTATTAATTATTCTAAGTATACAGCTTTGCATTGTATCATCGATTTTATTAAAAATCAGAAATTTAAAACACAATCAATTACGCCCTGTCGTGGCGATTTTTCTGATTCTGCACGATGTCTAAATATCAGCATCGTTCACGAAATAAAACGTTTTCCAAGATCTAAAGGGAAAACATTTTCTCTCTCGTCTTCCCACAAAAACTCCCGCAGTCCCTCTTTGCACGCAATGAACTTACCGCATCAGATGAAAGAGTTCGTTTTTAATTAAATTCTGCGCAATTTGTTATTGTTTTTTTAGGTGCGTTATTTATTATTAATCAAAAGCGGATTTTCTGCTTCGAAGTGTATATTGTAGCATATATTTCACTTTATTGTTTATATAAAGCTGGCTTATTTTATTCTTATTTCTGATGTTTTTAAAATTACCGTACGATAACGGCCTTTTTTTTTAAAGGAATTTAAAGCGTGACCGAACTTGAAACAGAGGGATTTTTGAAGGGTCTAATTCAATCGATGTTTAGATTCTGATCATCCTCTGAAAAATAAAATTACTTAAAAATGCTGAGATTTACCGCGCACATGCAGTAACTTATAAGGTAAACATAAGAAATGAAGCCCTGGCATTTTCCTAACACAAGTTTAGAGATTTTTACATCCGAGAGGAAAACAATAGATATTCAGCAATCTAAGTAAATGGAAATATATATAAAACTCTATAAAAATGCAATATGAAGGCAATAAAACATCGATTTATAAATTATATATATATCTTCATTAGAAGCCTTGATCAGACTGCTAATTCTATAAACAGATAAAAATGACATAAAATTATTAAATTTAAATAAGATTAGAAAAGCGTAGGCACAATTTAGCAGGAATATTTCTTATTGCTTACAATGGTTTTATAAATTGAAGTTACGAAATCATGTGAATGTCATGTAAACAACATAGATTTCTTTTTCGTATTTTTGAATCAAAACGCATAATCACAAGTCACGAAAAAATACCAAACTTTTTCCATTTGCCCTAAAAAGACGTGCAAAAGGTTTGATTCTATTATTAATAATTAAATTATTTTATGAACTTACTGAAACCCAGAGGAATATTCATCTTCTAATTCCAGTTTTCTCGAAATTTTATTAAATATATTTAATATTAGTGCTATGAATTATTTGAACTCAATGTGTTTTATTTTGCCCTTGCAATAAAAAATAAAAGTATTCGTAAATTTCTAACTAGCGGTATTCGTATTCGTATTTAGCGGTATGCTAAATAAACATAAAAAATTGAGTCGCTAATTTTGCAATATCAGCATTAACTACATCAGTATTCAGCTTTTATCTGCCGTTAAGATAAAATAATAATTGATTAAAATATTTCATTTAATGATCATACCTACAAATATATATATATATTAAATTTTGACTTAAATTTAGTATATATGCATTTCATTATTTTACATATTACACGATATTTGACAGGACAGAACAGGAAAAAGTGCAGGGGGCACCACGACATCGTCATAGACAAAAATGGTATTGCCCCACTGCACTAACGATATTTGACAACATATTAACACGTAAATACTGCAGCCAACTTTCGAAAGTGTGTAATTCAAACTTCCATTCACTAATGCATTTTTTTAGCCAAAGGCCAATAGCCCCGAAGGGCTATTCATTTCATTTTGGCATTTTTGGTTGATTAGCCCAAAGGGCATCAGCCCAGAAGGACTATTAATTTCGTTTTGGCATTTTGCGCTGATTCACTATATACGGCCAATCACTTTTGTTGCTACCAAGTATTAGAGCCCTGTTTTATATTTAAAGAAATTTAATAATGGAGAATCTGCATAAATGTATGCATGTTTCTTGCATTGTGAGAAAACATCGGTACTTAGAGCAATCAAATTTTGAATAAGGTGCGTCTCAACCCAAATATCAGCTTGGAATTCGTTTTATTACTATTCATATTTTTTAAAGCATTTATGAGTTTTTGATTAAGAAACTAAACGATTTCAAAGCGAGCAATGGCAACACTGTACGAAAAAAAGAAACATTTTTATCTCCAGCGCGCGAACCTGTCTATCGGAAATTCTAAAGATATGCTCTTTTAAATATTTAGCTATATTGCTGTTGAATTGAATTTTGTGGTTAAGTGATATTTAATAATAATAAATAAAGGTAACACACAAGCCATTAAAAAATGCCCCTTTGGGAGTGATGTAAAATTCTGAAAGCTTGCCGAATTTTTTTTTTTTTTTTTTTTTTTTTTTTTTTTTTTTTTCAGAGCTTGTCCTTTATAAAAATTCAAGATAGGATTGAGATATTAACATGAAGTTTTAATTATTAAAATTCCTTTTCTGAAGTTCGTAATAGGATTGACATCTATTCAGTGACTTCAAGTTCATTTAAATTCTTTCGGAAAAAAAAAATATGTATAAATATTTTACTGTAATACTTTATGTCATATAACTGTCAATTTTTAATTTATTCGAATTGTTCTTTCTATAGGAAGATTTTGCGAAAATTATGATGCAGGGTGGAATAAAGATCGAAAAAGTGTACTTACATGCTCCAAAAGAAGGTCAGCAATTTGTGTACGGGTAAGTATTTTGAAATCTTGAGGTTTTTTATTTGATTTTGTAACGAATTAGTGTTAATTTTTGCTATTAAGTATATTACTATAATAATATGAACGAATGAAGGAAAGCCGTTTTTGGTTACTTTAATTTACCAAATGAAATCAAACAAAAATTTCAGAGTTCCATCCAAATTATTTCTAAGTTGCGTTTTCTAAGTTTTCAGAGAATCAAGCTGAATAAAAGAATAAGTATTTAAGTTTTTTTGTGTGCGGTAATTAGATTGTCAAATTTTTACACATTTATAAAACAAAATTTCATTTAATGCTGTTAAGAAATTTTTTTAATAAATTTAAATGTTTTTAAGAAGTTTATTTACTTCACTTCGTCACTTTAAATATGCAGATAAAATACGTATGAAAGCTTAGAAAGACAGAACAATTAAAAATATATGAATAATTTCCTAATGCAAATACTTCGCTATTAAATTACACAGTGAAATATTATCTATCAAACATGTTAATCAACGTTTAGGACCAATGCACCTAATTTTATTTGTTACGCTTCCAGTATCCTGTTGAAAGCTGTTTATATATAAACTTTAAAAAAATCTCCAAAAAGTCTTCCTTAAAGAGTTGAATATTAATTAATTTTAGATTTCATTCCCTTTAATTTGATGTACGCATATGAAGGATACAAATATTTAAAAATGAATTTTTTTTAACTACACGTATGCGCACTAAACTCATGTTGTATTCAAAACATTCTACACATTAAAAAATCATTATTAAAAAATAATTGTTTCACAGTTTGAATTGAATGTAAACTGATAATAATGGTATTTTTTTTTTTTTTTTTTACTTGAGGAACCTGTAATTTTATATTTTTTTATAATTTACTTGCTTTTAAATTTATTAATTTTATGTATCTTATGCTTTATTAGGTTTGTGGTATATGCAACGCATATGGATGCCCAAAGGATTAAGAATAGTTTGAATGGAAAAGCTCCATTTAACTTCAAAATTAAGTATGCAAGAAAGAAGAAAAATGTAAGTTTGATTATTTTAATTGTTAATAACTTTGCAAAATAAGTTCTTACATTGTTGTTTTTTTAGAACATAGATTTAAAAAAAATAATTTCAATTTTTTAATCATTTTTTTAATCATATTATTAAGAAACATTTTTCTTCCTGTAAGTATCCCGTTATAAGTGGTAAATATTGAAGCATTTTCAAAAGATATATGTCTAAGACAGAGATTCATAAACATTATCTTCCAGAGACCCCTCTTAAAACAATACTTTTCTTCATCGATTCACAACATTTTTCTGTATAAATATAGAATACAAAATAATCGTAATTGGGTATAAATAATTTAAAGATAACAATCAGACTGAATGTGAACAAAAGTTTTGAAAGAATAGTTTATAAGATTCTTTCAAAATAGGTTCTTTAAATTTTACAATTTTCCTAATTTTACATTTTATTATTATTATTTTCTTTAAATTTTACAGATATAAATAAGTTATCAGACGCAAAAGTCTGATTCTAATTTCCCAAAAGTCAGATTTTATTAATGTGATGGCTGCGCTTGATGTATTGATGCGGTATTTGTAAATATTTATCATAAAATTATCTAATTCTTAAATCATCTCATTCAGAGGTATTCAACCCGTTTCATGTTTTTTCTGGTAAATCATTAATTTCATTAAAGCCTGCTTCCACTGCGTAAGAAGTGGGAAAAGTCATTAATGTTGGTCCGATAGCAGCTTCAATTTCGGTAAAATTCTCTCTGATGACCTTTAAATTATAAAACTTAACGTACCCTTGTATTTTGAATAAGATTTGATTTATGTGTATGATAAACTTTATATCAATAAACAATCGCTTATAGATTTTATTAATACTTTTTTTTTTTTTTTTTTTTTTTTTTTTGTAAACAGTGAGATGCTGGTTATGGTGAACAATGTCAGGGCTATCGATTCCTCAATCATCATAAATCCCTTTTAAAATTTCCTCGATGCCCATGCGTCTCATACCAACCCCGTTGCGAATCCAGTCTTGGTTGAGACAATATTTGTTTAAAATAATTGATTTTATTTCATGAGGCATTTTTGGCGGAAAAATACTTAAAGCAAAGAGTTGCCATACTAAAAATATTTAGATAGTAAAACACAGATATTATGCTAGATCGTTGACAGAAATGAGAACATAGTTCTGAATTTGCAGACGATATGACTGCTGTTTTATGTTGATTTGAAATCATGTTAATTTCTAAATTTAGTTTAATTTATGTACCTTCTATTATAAAGCATATAGATAAGAAAAGGACATTAATGGCGAATATTTATATTAGATCAATGGAAATATTCCTTTATAATTTTTTCTCGTCCGCTTCCCTTAATGGCCGGACCTTTGCTTCTGAAGCGTGCATCGGTAATGGATGAATCTATTGCCCGTATAATTGTGTCATAATCCTGAACACTGTCCATGGAATAGGTCGAAATTCGCGAGCATATTTCAGAATCTCATCTGTAGTACTAAATACTTCTAGATCATAGTTAGCACTTTAAACACTTGTATAAGAACTAAAACTTCTATTATGACATTCCACAAGAACTGCTTTACATTGGACGAAAATTAACCCCAAGATGTTAATCTATATTTGGTATTTTAATCTTGTTTTTGAAATAAATTATTAGATAACCTAAAAAGGGAAAAATCCTTAAAATGTGTCTGTAAGTGTTTTAATGAATTTGATTTCTGATGGAGGGGAGAGTATATGTTGTCAACTTTCTGATATGCTGAATCAGATTTCAAATTTGATAGGGATTTGTGTTGGGAATAATAAAGTCTGAGCGCGGAAATATACCAAAAGTAAGAGAAACATAATTAAGATAAAATAGCACGCCGAACAAAAGAAGCATACCATTAAAATTTTAATTTCACTAATTCTTTAATTGATAATTTTTTTAATTTCAAAAAGGTAATATAGTTTGCAGTTAGACAACTCTTCTTTATAGAAAACTGGCATATTAGAAGGTAATAATTACAATTTCAGTGCAAATGAGTGACACATTAGGATTAATAATATTGTGATGGGATTACACTTTTTTTTCCTATTTTAATTAGCAGGTGTCTTTGCAGATAAAATTTTAAATTTGGTTGCTTTTCTCATAATTAATTTACTGCACGTTTCTTTGCAGACACGGGATGATAAGGAAGCAAAAATGAAGTCTAAAGTAGAGAAACTGCGTAGTATTTTAACTACATGTAAGAAAAGTACAGACTTTGTTCCAAAAAAAAAGACATATAATAGTTTCCCTTCGCATCCCTCAGCGAAATCAGGAGAGCACAAAGATGATTCCAACAAAGATGCAAACAGTAATACTTTGCCAAAGTTTAAGAAAGATTTGGATTTCAGAACAAAGAAAGTGCATAACAGTGTATCTGTGGAATGTGACCAAAACGGCAGAAAAGCGGTTCAAGACAGAATACAGCGAAATAAATTTAATTCAAGTAAAGTTGCTGGTTACCTTTCCCGACCACCAGGTTTGATAGACAATCCGTTTTTTTGGTGTCTCTTCTGTAATACGGCAATTGGTAAGCACTATTAAATATTTTCCTTACTTATTCCTGTGTTATATAAAATTCTATCTTCAGCGTCATCATTCAGTTTTTCAGAAGTGAGTGATTCACTATTTTCAGTAATTTAGTTGAAGAGACCATTTCGAAGTGCCAAAAAAGTTTTATATTTGATAAAAGAAAATAAATGACTTATGCAATTGATAACATTTAGAGCAGAGAAATAAAAGCAATTACACGTCACGTTGTATGTTGATGCAATACTGTCGAATAAATTAATTAGTTAAACAAAAATGTGTATATTTCTTTAATTATAATTAATCTAAAAATAGGCAGAGAGTAATGCCTATTTTTAGATGCATTTTAGAGACATACTTTCCATCTTTCATGCATTAGCCTTAAAATAACTGTATTATGTGTAAAGTAAAGTACATTCGCGTTGTTTCGCGAATTTGCTTATGAGTATTGTTTCTTATATTAATCATGTTTTAACATGATTTAACGTTATTTCATTTGGACTATTTTTATGTACTTGGGTACAAATTTGTCGTTGCAGTTAAAAGTAGAAAACTCAGATGATTTTTTTTTCTAATATTAAATTTTGCTCGGGATTCTAATAATATAAGGAGTAGCTGTTTGATGCTCAGATGTTACTTGCATGCGTGCCAAGGGCAGTTTTTTTTTTTTTTCGAATTCTTCAATAATGTAATAATTTGACGTGATTCTTTATAAGCCATAAAATCTTACATCTTAGTTTTTATTTTCTACTTTTTTTAAACGAAAAGCTGTAGCGAAACACCCACGTACATTTGGTGAATGTAAAAATACTGCTGTGTATTGTATTTCGTCTGTTTTAATGTGTTGCTTTAAAATAGGCATTTCAAAGTTCTAACGACCATCCATCATTTACCTCGTAACGTATGTCATCCTTACCACACAAATGGAATTAAAGGATTTTGGTAAAATAAATAAATCAGCTTTTATAATACAGCACTTTTTATTATTGTTATGAGATATGTTTTGGAGAAATATAGTCTCTAAGTGCCTAATTTACAATTTAGTGTACACCAGGAAAACTATCCTCCTACATTTATGAAGCTCATTAATTCATTTTCTTTTGTTAGCAGAATACGGCAAAGCACTCAGCTATCTCTTTAACGTATGAATCGAATAATATGGCTAATATATTCTGCACTTTCAGATTATATTCTATTCTATAGATTCTGCACTATATATTTAATTCTTAAACTTCTTAAGTGAGCTGTGTAAATTATATTTAAGAATTACACCTTGAGATTCGGATGCATGACTTTTCTGTTTATAATTCTTTTGTACCAAATAACAAAACTTTTATCAATTTTCTGTCTTTCTCTTTTTATCTATTTACTTTTTTCCTTCTTCTCGTCCCAACACTTTTTTTTTTAATTTGTAAGGAGTGATTAGAAAAAGCGTAGTTTCTTTATAACTAAATTGGCTAAACTGGTTATTTTAAATAACATACTTTCATAATTTGGAACATTATGTGGAATGTCTATTAATTTTACAATGAGATGCCATATTTCATGTTAAAAATTTGATGTTTTAAATCTTGATTTTAAGTATAAGCATATTCAAACGATGAAATTTAAGTAATTTACTCTAGGCCTTTTTTATCTGAATATATGAGTTTTGTTTTAATAGTTTTAAAGCTGAATAAGGTCCACTTTCAAATGCAGTTTATTTCTATGCTTCCCAGCTGATATAAAGGGAAACTGAACAGAAGATTCAATACCAGATATCAGCACATTTTTCAGAATATGTTCCAAGTACTGAAGAAGAGACCGCTTTGCGGAATGGAGATTAGCAGTTTCTATGAAAGTTGATTCGGAGGGAGGGGGAGAAATAAAGAGGGAAAAGAAAAGAAATAAAAATACTGTTAAAATCTTCAGGCCTCCCGTGAAAGATTAAGTGTTAAGACTTTAAAATCTTTGCTGGGATATCATAAATGGAAATCTTTGAAAATCTCAAAAAATACTACATATTAGTTTATTTATAATAAAATAATGTGAAAAGTCATTTCGTTTATACTCAAAACATAGAAAGCATCCTTTTTGGAGCTTATTAAGAATTAAAAAAAATCACTAGAAGAAAATTGAGCAATTGCACATCATTGAATTTATGAAGCCAATATAAGAGACGGCCTGAAATTTTTCTGATACAACTAGATGATACAAGTTAAACTTTTAAGTGTGTTCAAAGTCGTTTTTTCCAACACTGATGAACTTTTGATGACGAGTTTTCGAAAAATTAAATGCTTCAAATGATCAATTTCAGTTCATGAAAAATATGCTTCATCAGTTTCATCTTCGGAATGAAAATGACGATAAATTTTGTCTTAGATTAAAAAGTAGCCAAAGGTTACACATAACAGGATCGGGAGAATACGGTGGATGTTCTATCACTTTGGTATGTTTTTGTTCAAGAAATCTGACTGCCAGTCTTGCGGAAAGATAAGATCTACTATCATAGGGAAACATGAGATCCCTAATATTCACTTGAATTTCTGGAATACACTTAGTAGTGTACCAGTTAGCTGTAATTACCTTCTGTCCCTGTAACTTCATGGCTTTGGTCACTCCTGCACTTTTGGAAAAAAAAGTTCATATATTACTTTTTTCATTGCTCGTTGTCTTTCTCCGTTGAAAGTTAAAGTTTGTCTTCAAACACGCATACATTACATTAAAACATCAAAACATACTTTGTAAGTTTCATCATCAGTTATGATTTTAGAAATAAAGCTCTGTCCACTATCTTCACGTAATTTTAGGATTTATTTATTGACCCTGACATGCTCCGGTTTTTGTTGCTTACTTATGGGGACCTATCGAAAAACTGATTTTTCGTATGCTCCTCATTTTTTCGTAATTTCGTCATTAATAATTTTATCTATAGCTGAGAAAGCAATGTTGAGTTTCTTCTGTACCGTTTGGTAAGGGCAGCGATTATCAATGATTATTATTTTATTATCGCCGAAGTAATTTCTGAAATTATACCTCTCCAAAATCTTCTTGTATGTTGTTCACACAGGAGAGACTTTTGACCTCTACGAAATTTCGTAAATCAGATAAATACCGTGACAGAAGATTTAGCTTCATTACCATGAGCTAATTGTTTACATTGATATCATTTTTCTTGATTTAGCCATACTTTAAAATTATAGAAATTCATAGCTTCATAATGCTTTAGCGTCAGCTCGAGTTTCTTTTCTTTCAAAAGTTATTCTCGGATAAATAAATTCAATTATTGCCCTAATCTGCCAATATAAAAATATTTTAATTTACACATCTAACAAATAATAGATTTTTGAAGCATGTTATCTTCCTCGTCTTATCTTCCTCGTCTTCTTAGAGATTCCTACGTATATGCATTGCCTTAGAAACTGTGCAAGCAATGATAAATCTGCTTCCTACAAATCTCTTTATATATGCAGTCTTAAAAAGTTTGCTCTATCTTATACGTGAATGGCATGTTTCTTCAGATCTTTTACATATCATTTTTATAGTGAAATTCTATCAGCGACTAATATTTACGTAATAACAGGTGATAATGTATATGTTTTTATTATAATTTATATTAATATACAGTTTCAGATAATTTCATAGTTTAATTACTTTTACCTTATGATATTTATCTTTTGTACTTTGTTTCATATTTTGAAATCTATGTTTATTTTGCAGGTAAACTTTCTTGTGCAGTATGCAAAAAGCCTTATTGTTCTCAAATTTGCCAACAGAAGGACTGGAAGAAACATAAATCAACATGCCAGCCTTTGTAAATAATTAATAATTTGTAAACTTTTCTTGTTCAGTATGTAAAAAACTTTATTATTCAGCAGTTTGCTAACAAAAAGATTGTGATTGACAAAAATCGACATGCCAGTATTTGTAAATAACTTTAATATGTAATATTTTAATTTTTCATCCATTAATAAAATTATTTTATTAATATTCTCAGTATTTATATTTGCAATTTGTTAAATGCAGTGTCTGTTTGATTACCGATTTAATATCCGAAGGGTTGAATATCAGTTCAACTTCAGTGGCGTAATTAGTGACTTAAAACTAAATGAATTTAAAATTGTTGTACATGTATTGGATTTTTAACTGGTAAAAAACAAAATACTGTCCGAATTTTTAAAAAAATCACGAAAACATTAAGACATTCTTTAATAAGCGTAAACTGAAAATTTTTCATGTGCAAGTGTGCGTATACGTTTGTAAGGTATAAAAGATTCTCGAAAGACAAATTCATGTAATAAACAAAAAATATATTGTTGCATGCTCACGTGTTCGTAATAGGTTGAATGTTTAGCACACAGAACCCATAAAATACTCGCACAGCTCTTCTCATTATTACAGAATACAATCTGTAGTTATACTTTAAACTACTAAGAATGTTAAACACAAGAAGACATCTAAAAGCCGAAGATTACACTTACATATCTACTCTGTGCTTTCACATCACTCTACAAAGCTTTCCTTTGGCCGCCGAGAAATCTTGAAGACCTTCCATACCTTGAAGTTACTGAAAAGTCGAATATATGAGGTATAAGCTACATGTAATGGTAGAATACGGTTGCAGTAACATATAGCGATCAATCATATTTATTCAATCACAATAGCAATTACAGTTGTACGCAGAACAAATCAAAGGAGATTTTTGGCGATTTCTCGCCAAATTTGGGGTTAAAAATTAGTCACAAAAACCGTCGCCAACTTGGCGATATCTTTTTAATTTAGCCAGATAGACGTTTAATTCAATGTTAAATAGACTTGCCTCTGTAATCTTGTTTTCCCGACAAAGCACCGTCTATTTCAAGCATTTCATGTTACAATATACAAAAAACGCAACAATTTCCCACATAATTTCACTAAAATTTTTTCACATATGTACAAAATCCGTAGATATCCTACTTTTTGCTCACAAATTATTCATGTAGAACTCCATGCAACAAAATAAATCTATTAGGTTCTTACCATTTGCAAAATTATACCAATTATTTCTTCTAGGTGTGTGAAAACTTTTTAAATTAATATAAAAGTAAACATTTTTACGTAAAATATGTTTCAACGTTATTACCCTGCAAGTGGAGTTACGAAAAATGCTAAACATGATATGCACCACTAAGATACACATATGTATTCATACACATCTGTTTAAATTTATAAAATCTTCAGAAACATGCATTTATTGCCCTCAAAAGTTTGTAATATCATCATAAAGAATACTGCCTTCAGATTGAAAAATAACAATCAGAATAAATTCTTTCTCTTTTAAAACTAAAAGTAATTTAATGCACATTATGAAATCAGGTTTCTTTTGGACTACTGTTTAGTTTAAACTTCAAACATCTGATGTTGGCTATTGCCCGATTTTTCTCTTGTAATTCTAGTGATACGTTAACATATTATTATTAGAATTGTATTAAATTAAAAGTAACCGTAAGAAAAGAATTCTACAGTTTTGGCATAACTTTAGATTATTCACAAAGTAATTTTTGTGTATGTATTTGCAGTATATGATTTTTTGCGATTATACTATAAATGTAAAATGTTATCAATCTTATTAGTATACGTTTGTAATCAACCAACGTTGGTATTAGTCTTGAAAACAGTATTTTTAAAATTTCGTCTTAAACTAATAAAGTTTAGAAAATTAACTTGTTTTCAAATAACATCACATTAAAGCAAAAAGTTTTTGGAAAACTTTAAAATCATTATAAAAATTGAAAGTTTAAAAAAAATTATATATTTTTTCCGTATGGAAATTTAATATGCCATACGATACTAGAACAATTTAGCTGGCACAACTTTGATGTCTTTGTCAATTTGGCAAATCAATTTTAAAAATTAAAAGCATAGTATTGAAAGATTTGCTTTATAAAAATTTAGGAGTGATATTATTTTAATATTGTGATTCTTCACACTTGAATTACACAAGACGTCAAGAAGAATGTTAACTCATGTTAACTCATAATACAGGAAATTGATCTTCAAGAAATGTTTAAAAATGCATTTAAAATATTTTCAAATTTGCATATGATTTTGCTGAAAATTATAAGCATTATTCAAATAGGCAATAGTTTTAAGAACTTTAATTTTATTTATCAAATGCCAGCCTTCTGGCCACTAGGTTATCAGGCTATATGCTTTCCAGTATTTTTCAACAAGGCAATGAAAATGAATGTGGGGCATTTGTCAGTATCAACAGTGGTCATATCTTGTTCAGTTAAGCACAAAATACATACAGAAGAGTCGGCGATATTAAAACAAAGTAAATGGGCATGCAATGCATATCATGTGAAATTTGTATTCACAATGTAAGTTGCAACTGCTAAGATTTTGTTATAAGGAATGCTATATGCAAACACATATGTCTTGTCCTGCAAAAAATAAAAGTTGGGCAGAGTAGTTTGTGTGAATATAAATTTGATACCAAATCAAAAATTTCAAGTAGAGAATGTCAGCTGGAAGCACCATTATTGTATACACTGTTTCAAATATTTATTCACTAAAGCAGTTCAAAAATCCATACTGTAACAGATTTAAATAATATTAAAATCTTGTAGTTTAAATAATTTAAATAGATGAACATTAAGGTATTTGTGAATGGCAATATTTAAAACCAGACTCGAGTGCCTCGTGCGACTGTCGCACGAAGAATGTAATTTATTTTTAAATGTTAGAATATGTTTTCTCTTCTTGTTTGTATGTCGCCATTTTTTCCAGTGTTAAATAAAAGTTATTGCTGTGTTCCATCATTGGAGTTGCTTCATATCGCCAAAGAAGCATCACAATACTCTTATTCAAAGCTCACCTAGTTCTCAGATTAATAAATCTGTTGAATTAATTCAGAAGATTAGCAGTCAAATAAGACAACTAGATCCTGCGACTCAAAATAATGCTATAGTTAAAACAAACAGTGCTTAAATGATTTAAGCACTTTTTTAAACTCTCAGCTAGATGTGTCAGTTCACAAACTGTCTTCACCAACATGTCAAACTGTGAGCATAAAAAATCAAACATCTTTTTTTTCCCCTACAAAACAAAAACCCAAAACTAGAAGAAATAAAATTTCTAAACCATTGGTGAATATAATGGATCATATTAAGGGTGAAATTTTAAATGTTCCAAGTGAAGTTGCTGATTATGTTGTTTCTTCTGAAGACCACACATATTCAAAAAAATAAAGAAGCCAATTTTTAATGAATTAGAGTAAAGAAATTATTAAAATATAATGGAAAAATTGAAAAAATGTTAACTTGTATTATTTGTTAACTTGTATTCGTGTTGTAATTTTGCGCGCTTCCAACCTGCACGCAACAATAGTGGTGACTGCTATGAACTGGAAAGTATACAAAGTCTTGAGAAGGGTTTAAATCCCTTTTTATTCAACTTTAGAAATTACAGATACGTGCTCTTGACGCTCACAAACTACGCCGACCCGGCGGTAAAATAAAAATAAGAAACTAAAAAATGAATAATAACAAGTGACTACCTACGAGGCTCTCTAAAACGTAACTAACCTAACCGCGTTCTAAGATACCGCTAACAATTCAGCAAACTTCTGAATATTACGTTGAAAGATTTAGCTATCTACCGAGGCAAGCACACAGGCCGAAACGCGTGGTTCTTCAATTTCTAACTAGCCACCTCCATGCTCGTGAAGCAAGAAAGGACACTTTCGAACTCGTTTCCCATCTATTTAACTCAGATTACTTCCGCTGACAATTTTGAATACTTTGTGCGTTCTACTAAAATTTACATACTCTGGCATTGGCAATTTCAGGGGAAAGTAAGGCTTGACAGGAAAGATAGTTTAAACTTAAAATAAATGTTAGTTAAAATAAATATAAACCCTACATTTGCCGCTGCCAGATTTTGGTAAACTTGGAAGCAGGTCCTACAAACGACCTGTTGAAAAGTTTCCACAATTCTGAACTAAAATTTAAGAGCCTCGTTTACATAAAAAAACTGTTTTCTCACAAAAGGTAGAATAAATTTCTGTAGATACTTATTTAAGCCTCTCTTCTTACAGCAACCTTTCCTGGACTTCAGCAATCAATATGTTCTCTTCCTTCCAGCATCTGGAAGGAATAAGTATCAGTATCTTTCTAAATACATTATAATTTACACTTTTTTGACACTGAATAAGTTTTTGTTTTTGATCGATTTATTTTCCTTAGTTACTGCTTAATTCACATTCATTCAAGTATTCAAACATGAATTTAACTTTACCCTGGCTCTCCACCATGTGTGGTGTCAAACGGGAATGTTCGTGTTTTAGTATTGCAACACTTCCCCTAACCACAATGATTTGTTAGAATTCAACGACCAAATAAACACACCTTACTCGACATTCTAAAACTCGATGAGCTATTTTAACATTCTTAAAATTCAAGTGTAGGTGGAGAACCCTACAAAACACATTCATTTTAAATTCCTCCTAATTCATCTTTAGACATGCAGGCTTTCGCTCTAAAGCATGATTTTATCTACAGTTTAATACTTAAATTAAAATTCATTTCTTTTGAGCATTTACTTTTAGCATCTAAAATTTTATGCTTCTAGACTAAATTCTACTTTTACATAACATTCAAGTACTTACGTACATTTACAAAATTTTAATACATATGATTTTTACAATTTACCATAAAATGAATAAGAGAAATAAATTTTTACTTTACGCATTCTTCGCCAAACTGGCGGCACTGAAACTAAAGTTCTTATTAATACAAGAATACGAAGTTATTTTTATCTTCGGCCAAATTTTGGCTTTAACGTAACAGAATTAGTCTTTCGACCGACAGAAACTGCTTGTTCTTAAAGTCTCAACCGAGACAAATTGACTTCCGTCAAAACATAGAACTTCGTATTTACGCATAACATTTCGGAACAAAAGAAAAAAATTATACAAGATTTTAACTTATCTTTGAGTTTTCGATTATTGGAACTCCGACTCCTCTTCTGGCAGAACTGCTCCCACGATATGGACTTCATCGACGTCAGTCGTCTCCTTTGTGTCCTCCGAGTGTCGTCCATGTTGATATTTCTTTTTCGCCCTTTGCATGCTGGCCTCTTGGAGTGGTAGTCGTCGGGTTGCTGTCTTTTCCGTTTTGCCCCTGGAAGGCTGGTCTTGGCTTCCTCCGGTCTGGAATCATGCTTGAATTTCTTCTGTTGGTGGTGGTCTTTTCGTTCCTCCTGCTGTCTTTTCGTTCCCCGGAACGGCGGCCTTGTTTGCACCTGACACTCTGGCCCTGGAAGCGTTCTCCTCAATGCAGAATTTCTACTGCTATACGTTGTAAGTGGTGTTTTCATCTTTACCAAAGCTTCTTTACGCGGCGGCGTTGCTTTCTTGTATTTCTTAAATGCTGGAGTCTGAACGTTTTCATTTCTTCTTTTGGGTACCGTCGCATGACTTGTAGCAGGGCTAGCTTTCTCTTCAGTTCTCTGCTTCTTGTAAGGATTTCGAAATCATTTTGATTATAATATTTTTTCACCTGGTCGGGCCTTACTTTACAGATTTCCCCTCTCTCGTTCTTAAGGTACAATACGACTCCTTTGATTTCCTGAATTACATAGGGGCCTTCAAATTTTGGAGCTAACTTTGCAGTAAAATTGTCTGGAGCACTTGATAAAGAAAATTTCCGCTTCAACACTTTATCTCCAACTTTAAAATCTGCTTCACGGTGTTTTCTATCATAGTATAATTTTTGTCTATTTCTTGCCGTATCCGAGCTTTTAACCGCCTGGTCAATGAGTTTTTGCACATCTTTTTGTTTAAATTCTTGCTCTCTTTGTTGCACAAAGAATAATTTATATAATGGAGAAATTAACTTCCGTCCTAAAAATAATTCTGCTGGAGTTTTTCCCGTAGTATCGTGATTTGCCGTTCTTAAAGCATAAGCTAACTCATTTATGTAGCCATCCCAGCGCTTGTGATGTGTGCTAACATAACTTCGAATTATTTTTACAATATTTTTATTAACTCTTTCTGCGATGTTTGCCAGTGGTCTATACGGAACCATTTTGATATGGCGTAAGCCAAGTCCAGTGCATATGTTTTCAAATATTTGGCTAACGAATTGTTTACCGTTATCGCTAATGACTTTTATCGGTGCACCGTATTTTAAAATGTATCTGTGTAAGAATGCATCTGCGACTGTTTTGGCTGACGCGCGTTTAAGTGGAACAATTTCTGTCCATTTTGAAAAATGATCTACAATTACTAAAAGAAAACGATTTTTATTTAACTCACTCTGGGGGAAAGGACCAAGAAGATCTATGCCTAAAATTTCATTCGGAAATGTAGCGCGAATGCTGTTTAAGTACCCGGCCGTGCTGTAATTAATATCATTTATTAACTGACATTGATTGCAGGACCTGACATACGCAGTTACTATTTTGTATAATTGCGGGAAATATACCGCCTCGCGTACCCTTTTTAAAGTCTTTCTGACCCCTAAATGACCCGCTGTTTTCGCGTCGTGTAATTCCTTCAAAATGCTTAATCGAAGCGAGGCTGGGATGACTGGTTTGTACTCGAGATTTTCGTTTGTTGTTTTCGTATAAAATAATAAATTATCTATTATTTCATAGTTTTCTGCTCTATTTCTTATCGCATCGATATCTGTGTGCTCAAAGCTTTCGGGGTCTTTCAAATATGCATAGATACTTCCAAATTCAGGATCAGCTTTCAATTCAGCAATAATTGTTTCTCTAGAATCTAAAATTTTTGAAGTCAACACAGCGCATTTGAGTTCATTTCCTTCATCGTCCAGTTTTATACGAGAAAGTGCGTCAGCTACATTGTATTCCTTACCCGGTTTATATTTAATTATAAGATTATATTCTTGAAGTTTTAAAGCACATCTTACTAACCTAGGCGTTAGGTTTTTCCCCGAGTAAAGTCTACCAACAGCCGCATGATCCGAAAAGACTGTTACTGGAGCTTTGCCGAAATAAACTCGAAATTTGTGTACAGCCATTAATACGGCTAATGTTTCTCTCTCTGTAGCTGTATAATTCCTTTGTGTAGGGTTCAACGTTTTAATAAAAAATGCCAAAGGATAGCCATTTTGCATGAGAACAGCACCTACAGCATAGTCCGACGCATCTGCTGCAATTTCCAGGTTTTCGTCCCCCTCCGAGAATTTCAAAACGCGGGCATTGATGAGCGCTTCTTTTAACCTTTCAAATGCGGTATTTGCTTCTGCTGTCCACGTGAATTTACTTTTCTTTCTTTTAATTACTAACAAAGGTTCAACAATATTAGCAAAATCTTTTATGTATGACCGATAATAAGAACATAACCCAAGGAAAGAAGAAAGTTTCTTGGCGGTGTTGGGAGGTGGGAAATTCTTGATGGCTTTTATTTTTTGAATCTTGAGTTTCTATACCCTTTTGCGAAATTTTATAACCCAGATATTTAAGTTCTTTAGTTGCGAACTTGCATTTTGAGGCGTTAATTGTAAGACCGGCCTCTTTTAATAATTTAAAAACTTCTTCTAGGTCTTTAATATGTTGTTCCAGCGTACTACTCGTTATAATTATATCATCTAAATAGATTAAAGTCGATTTTCCTAACACAGGCTTTAGAACAATGTCTATAGCTCTCTGGAATGTTGACGGGGCCCTACACAACCCAAAGGGCATGCGTAAAAATGCATAAGTGACCGATTTTGTTATAAACGTGGTTTTATGTATGTCTTCGGGTCTCATAGCTATTTGATAGTAGCCAGACGTTAAGTCCAACGTAGTCATGTATCTAGTAGATTTAATCTTTCTAATAATTTCCTCTATAACCGGCAAAGGGTAAACTGGGAATTTAGTAACACTATTTAGTTTTCTGTAATCGATAGCAAACCTCCAAACCCTTTTATCCTAAGGAGGAAACTCGTTCTTTTTCCTACATAGTACGACTGGACTCGCGTACTCACTATTTATGGGCGTTATTATTTGGTTCTTTAACATTTCTTGAATATGTTCTTCTATGATTTGCTCTTTCTGTTTATCAAAGCGGTAAGGTTTAGTCCTACAGGGTTTGTCGGCAGTTAACTGTATCTCATGCGTAACTATTTGACAACTACCAGGCCGTTCTGAAAACAAGTTTGAAAAAGTACTCACCACTTGCTGGATGGCTTGGCTTTCATGGTCATTCAAATGGCTAAAGTCGACTTGCGGTTGTTCCACTGGTTCCACCACCCTCCGATCCATCTCCAGCACGATAGAACTTTCCTGAAAATTCAGTTTGGCCTTCGCGGCTTTTAAAAACTCCATACCTAAAATAAGTGGACTTTGCAAGTTTTTTACTACAAAAACTAATACTTTAAGGCTTTGAACCTGAATTTTTAAAGATAATTTTCCAATACAGTGACAAGTTTGTCCTTGCGCTGGTATGATTTCTGTGTTTTTATTTTTAAATAATCGTAACCTATTAAAATTCTTCTTAAAAAAATATCACTCATAAAATTACCTTGTGCTCCTGTATCGATGAGGGCTTCTACTGGTACATCGCCAACCAAGACTTGTATATTTGGTAATTGTGAGTTTTTTACGATAACCGTATTTAAGTATCTTCTTGAGGGTTTTTTCAAAACTTCCGGGGTCTGGACCCTCGCTTTCACAGGCCCCTTTACTCGTTTAAAGCTTTCCTTTCAACTTCTGCCTTCTGGGTATGCGGACGGTTGTTTTCAAATTTCCTTTTTGGGCCTTGACCTTCGAGCTTCGATGAGTTAGCTTGACAGCTCTTTCCCCCATAAGAGCGGTTTGCATTTCTGGTCTGCTCATTTGAAGATTGCCTTCGGATACTTTGAGAATACGATGCCCCTCTAGCTTTTTCCGCTATTCTGCGATTTTGGAACTTGACCGCCAATTCGAAGAGCTCCTGCAATGTGCTTGGGTTTCTAATTTCGAAGTAATCTTGAGCAGCAGGTAGCAATCTTGGTAAGATTATTTCAATAATCAGCGCGTCGGGTTTCTTCCCATACAGCATATCCGTCAGTTTAATTTTTCGCAGAATAAAGTTCGTCAACTCTTCTATATCCCGTTGATAAAAACTATATAGTTCGGCTTCTAGCTTTGCTCGGTCTTTCACTATGGGGAAGGCCTTTAATAACGATTTTTTGAAATTTTCAAATGCATATGTCTGGCCTCCGAATTCCCCTAATAAAAATTTGCCTATATTCTTCCACCATAGCGAGGCCTGTCCTGTTAGTGCACATGTGGCGATGGCAACTTTTTGTCTTTCAGGCACAGGGTAGAGCTGGAAGTGGTTTTCGAGGCCATCTAGAAATATCGCCACCGAATTTTTTCCGTCGAAATTGACGTTTGGCTTGATTGACGCTCTTATCGTCTGGACCAGGTATCCAAATCCTTCCAATTGGCTTGCCATTTCTTGTCCAGCAGCTTCCATCCAGTTTTCGGCCTTTCAGTTCGACAAGTATTCGGGCGCCAATGTAATGTTGCGCGCTTCCAACCTGCACGCAACAATAGTGGTGACTGCTATGAACTGGAAAGTATACAAAGTTTTGAGAAGGGTTTAAATCCCTTTTTATTCAACTTTAGAAATTACAGATACGTGCTCTTGACGCTCACAAACTACGCCGACCCGGCGGTAAAATAAAAATAAGAAACTAAAAAATGAATAATAATAAGTGACTACCTACGAGGTTCTCTAAAACGTAACTAACCTAACCGCGTTCTAAGATACCGCTAACAATTCAGCAAACTTCTGAATATTACGTTGAAAGATTTAGCTATCTACCGAGGCAAGCACACAGGCCGAAACGCGTGGTTCTTCACTTTCTAACTAGCCACCTCCATGCTCGTGAAGCAAGAAAGCACACTTTCGAACTCGTTTCCCATCTATTTAACTCAGATTACTTCCGCTGACAGTTTTGAATACATTGCGCGTTCTACTAAAATTTACATACTCTGGCATTGGCAATTCCAGCGGAAAGTAAGGCTTGACAGGAAAGATAGTTTAAACTTAAAATAAATGTTAGTTAAAATAAATATAAACCTTACAGTGTATTTATTTGAATTGATGCTTCATTTAATACTGAATATATTTAATAAATTTTGCAGACTTGGGGGGGGGGGACAAATGCTGTACTTTTGTGCACTTTTGTGGGGAAATTTTAATTTAGTGTTCAAAAGATTTTTAAAGCTTTTTTTTAATAAAGTCATCTATAGTTATATGATTTTTTTATGTAACAGTAAATCTAATTATGTAAATATTATTTCTATATCTTAAATTTCTTGTTTTTTTTTGTAATTGTGTGCTTATAATAAAAATACTGGATGAATACTTCATTAAGGAAAGTGTTTGATAAAATGTCTTTTCTATTGGAGTATTTTTCCAGACTTATAAAAATCAGCAAAAGCAATTAAATATGAAGTTCTTGTTGATTCTTTATGTTTAATATTTTCCCTGCACTTTATTTATATATGTAATGATAAATTTAAGAATTTCGTGCAGTTATATTAAACACTATTTGTTTTATAAATCTAAAAATATTTCTTAGGTATGTTTTGTAATCCTTCTGTTTTGCACAGGCACTACACTATAATTCAATAAACTCAGGAACAATGGACTGTATTATATCTCACTTTAATTCTCATTAATTTACATAGTTCATGGCCACTCGAAGCCACGAATTCTCTCACACGCTCTTAGCTCACAATCTCATGTCACAAAACTCCAAGAGCTCAAGACGCATGCGCCGACGCTAGTAATGAAATGCGCGCGCAGGCGCAACATACCGCCCGCCTTGACATGATGTAATCATTCAAATTAAATCTTACAATAAAAAATGACAGAGAGTGACCATACGAAATACAGGTACATAATTGTAAACATCAAATAATAACATCAAAAAAATCAAACTACTATAATAAGAAAATACAATAATTAATTACAAACATACTTTTTGTTTAATTTGGCATAGGTAAAAGACAAATTTTATTAATTGATCGCTTAAAAATACCTCCTTTCGTTTTCACTGAAACTACTCTAACCTTATTGTCTTTACCTAAGAATATCTCTACGATTCTGCCAAGAGGCCAGTTACATACAGGAACATTATCAGTCTTTAAAATTACCATAGTTCCAACCTTGACATTGTCTTTTTCAAAGAACCATTTAGTTCTTCCTTGCATTGCACTCAAATAGTTATTTCTCCAATACTTCCAAATTGTTTGTATTATTTTAGTCAATTTTTGCCAACTCTTTAATCTATTATCGTTAACGTTTAAAATATTAGGTTCTGCAATAGCCGTGATAGGTCTGCCTATCAGGAAGTGGCCTGGTGTCAAGATATCAAAATCATCTGGTTCGGATGATAAAGGTTGCAAGGGCCTAGAATTCAAAATGCCTTCAATTTGAGCAATTACTGTAAGAAACTCCTCATAGGTTAGTTTCAAATTGCCTACTACGCGTTTCAAATGAAACTTAACAGATCTGACACCTGCCTCCCAAAGACCTCCATGATTGGGAGCTCTAGGGGGAATGAACGACCAATCAATACTCTCACTCGATAAATAATTACCTAATTCATCATCTGGTTTGCTGACTAGCCTATTCAATTTCTTTAATTCTGCGTTACTACCAACAAAATTGGTTGCGTTATCTGAAAATATGCGAGCACACTTGCCTCTCCTGCTGAAAAAACGCTTTAAGGTTGCAATAAATGCTTGACTAGACAGGTCTGTTACCAACTCAAGGTAACAAAACAAACGAAAACGCACACATACACTTTGTTAAGGCGACCTTTTCTCTGATGTGGGTATTTTATAAAATAAGGACCAAAAAAATCAACTCCAACACAATTGAATGGAAAATTCGGGCTGACTCTTTCTTGAGGGAGTTGACCCATAAGTTGTTGACAGGGCACTGGTTTTGCTTTGAAACATAAGACACACTCATGTACTATTTTTCTACAAGTGTTGCGCCCGTTTAAGGGCCAAAACCCTTGTCTAACAATAGACAGTAAGCCTTGTGGACCAATATGCATGTATTTCTTATGAAACATCACAATAATTAGATTAGTCAACTTATGATTCTTTGGTAAGATTATAGGAAATTTTCTATCAAAATTCAACTTACAATTAGCTAATCTGCCTCCAACTCTTAAAATTCCATATTGATCTAAAAATGGAAAAACACTTCTTACCTTGCTATCTGGAGGTACCTTACCCTCCTTTTCAAGGCTTGAAATTTCTTTTTTAAATTCACTATCTTGAATTAGCTTAATCAGCTTAAGTTCAGCTAATTTTAATTCTGAGCTCTGAAGAGGACCTGAAACCTTGTCCTTCTCCTTGCAGTTGTTTACAAACCTAAAAATAAAACTTAAAACACGAATAATTTTAGTGTAATTGTTACTTAAATTTAAGAAATCCTCAATGAAAGGGTTAGCTTTCACATTAAGAAAAATATTAGAGTCACTAAGGATTTTAAGTTCGTCTGGAAAGTCCTTCACAATGACTTCCACCGGAATCTCTCTATTTGGGTAGTCGTCGTATCTCAGGAACAGAGGGCCTTTCCACCACATATCATTTTGTAGAAGTTTACTGGGATCCAAACCTCGGGATATAAGGTCACTCGGATTCTCCTTTGATGACACATGATGCCATTGATGACCATTAGTCAACTCTTGAATTGTTGCCACTCGATTTGCAACAAATGTCTTCAACTGGTAAGGCTCCTTTTGTATCCATGAAAGCACGATCATGGAGTCACTCCACAGATAAACGTTGTTCACAGAAATCTCTAATGCAGATATTACTCTAACCATCAACCTTGCAAGTAGGACTGCCGCACAAAGCTCCAGTCTCGGAATAGTAACTCGTTTAATAGGCGAGACTCTGGATTTACTCGTCACTAGTCTTGTCTTCACTTCTCCATCTCTCGAACGGCACTTGCAATATATGGTTGCTCCGTATGCTACCTCAGAGGCATCTGCAAATCCATGAAGTTCCACATAGTCTACTTCTGCAATAAGAATAAACCTTTCAATTTCTATTTTACTTAAAACTTCCAGTTCAGTAGAGAACTTCTTCCACTCATCAGCTTCCTTTTTTGGTAGTGATTCATCCCAATTCAGCTTTAACAACCACAACCGTTGCAGGAATATTTTCGCTTTACTTATGATTGGCCCTAGTAAACCAATCGGGTCAAACAATCTTGCAATTGTGGACAATATTTGTCGTTTGGTAACAACTATGTCATTATCGAGTTTCACTCTAAAACAGAAACAGTCTCTTCTAGACTTCCAAGACACTCCAAGTGTTGTAGATTCTGCTTCATTAGGAAAGGAATAGGAGTGATCTTCTTCCGCAAGTTCAGCATGATTACTGCACCACTTGTGCAGTGTCATTCCTGCACTCTTCAGTATTGCAGTTAACTGAGATTTAAGTTCCTTAGCTGTACTCAAAGATTCCGCTCCACTAAGCACATCATCCATATAAAAGTTTTTAAGTAAGACTGGCGCAGCTAATGGAAATTTTGGACCTTCATCAATCGACAATTGTTTAAGAGTTCTCATAGCTAAGTATGGCGCACTAACTGTACCGTAAGTCACAGTATTAAGCTCGTAGATTTTCACAGGTGCATCATTTTCCTTTTTCCACAGGATTCGCTGCAAGCATCTCTGTTCAGGGTTAATTTTAATCATTCTATACATTCTTCTAATATCCGCCGTAAATGCGAATGGGTACTTTCTAAATCTAAGCATGATTGAAAAGAGATCATCTTGAATAACCCCTCCATTACGTTGTAAAGAATTTAGCGAAATTCCATTTGATGTTAAACACGATGCATTAAACACTGTTCTCAATTTAGTTGTTGTTTTTTGAGGTCGGTATATCCCGTGATGTGGCATATAGTACACTACCCTAGGCTCATTTTTCTCTTCAACCTCAGTCATATGCCCTAGCTCTTCATATTCCTTTAAAAAATCCTGATACAGACTCAAATATTCAGGGTCTTTAACTAATCTTTTCCATAGGGAATTTAATCTCTCAAGGGCAACATCCTTTGAATTTCCTAAGCAAATAGGATCTTCCTTTAGTGGCATTGTTACAATGTATCCCCCTTCTTCATCCCGCTTATGAGTTTGCACATAATGTTCTTCACATATTGCTGTTTCTTTATTTTTTGGAATGGCTATTTCAACATTCTCTATTTCCCAAAATTTTCTCATTGTTTGTTCTAAGTCATTAGATGTTTTCATTAACCCACAATGTACGTGGCTCTGTTCTTCTGATGTAACGCTTCCCGACACTATAAACCCGAACACGCTGTTTTGTAAAATAAGACCCGTGTTTTCATAGCGAATTTGTTCAGATTTTAATATCTCAAAGAAAACCTCAGCTCCTAAAAGCATCTCTATACGTTCTGGAACATTAAAATTCTCATCAGCTAATTTTATGTTACAAAAATCCTGCATTTTAATATTAATTTTCCTTGAAGGAATAAAGTCTTGCGTGATTTTTGGTACTACTAATAAGTCTAAATGTCTCACGTAACTTTTATCTTTATTGCTAATGCATGCCGAAACTCTTTTTCGAATTGTAAACAAGGAATCATTTAATCCGGAAATCGCAATGTTTACCTTCTCATAACCAAAGTTGAATTTATTCGCACAGTCTCTGCTTATAAACGATGAAGTACTGCCGCCATCAAGTAATGTTTTGACTGGATGTAGCTTACCCATACTATCACTAATAAAGCAAATAGCCGTGCTCAGAAGAACACTTTTTTTGGATCTGTTTACACTAGTCGCTGTAAGTAGAGTATTACCGCTGTTAGGCAGAAAGTCTGGCGCTAGGGGGGAAAGCACACTGGAACTACTCGCTGTTTCGTTTTTATTTTTTTCCTTCTCTTTCGATGATTTATTTTCTACTGGAAAATGCAGTGTCATGTGGTGTCTTTTCCCACAAACGGAACACGAAAACTTTGATTTGCAGTTTTTGTTATATGATTATATTATCTATATGATTATATTATATATGATTATAATATCTATAGTTATATGATTTTTTTATGTAACAGTAAATCTAATTATGTAAATATTATTTCTATATCTTAAATTTCTTGTTTTTTTGTAATTGTGTGCTTATAATAAAAATACTGGATGAATACTTCATTAAGGAAAGTGTTTGATAAAATGTCTTTCCTATTGCAGTATTTTTCCAGACTTATAAAAATCAGCAAAAGCAATTAAATATGAAGTTCTTGTTGATTCTTTATGCTTAATATTTTCCCTGCACTTTATTTATATATGTAATGATAAATTTAAGAATTTCGTGCAGTTATATTAAACACTATTTGTTTTATAAATCTAAAAATATTTCTTAGGTATGTTTTGTAATCCTTCTGTTTTGCACAGGCACTACACTATAATTCAATAAACTCAGGAACAATGGACTGTATTATATCTCACTTTAATTCTCATTAATTTACATAGTTCATGGCCACTCGAAGCCACGAATTCTCTCACACGCTCTTAGCTCACAATCTCATGTCACAAAACTCCAAGAGCTCAAGACGCATGCGCCGACGCTAGTAATGAAATGCGCGCGCAGGCGCAATACCTTCTAAATTTTAAATTGTTATGTTATTAATATACATGTAATACTTATACTCATCTTAGCAACTGAATTGCACAAAGACTGTGATTTGTATTGTAGATTGTAAAAATAAAAGATGATATTCGTGCATGATGTGCTAATGCTACTGAATATAAAGATAACCAAATGGCTGAGTAAATTTTCAGTCAGATGCTTCCTCTATCATGTTAACTTATTTTGGTTCTAGTGAAAGTTAAAGTGGCTCAAAAGGAGGTTAACTGAAATACAAATTATTCTTTTACAGAAGTAAAAAAAAGTACTGAGTACTGAAAAGTACTCAGTGCTTTTTCAGTGCTAGCGCAGTTAAAGTCATTGAACACTGGTTATTTCATTAACATTAAAAAATAACATTTTTGCATAACCATATTCATGTTATTAACATTCACAGAATTGTTATGATAACAATAAACAAAATATTTCTGGTTATTATACAGGCTCGTTACATGAGATTTTTTTGGTTCTTCTCCCCTCTTATGTCATATAAACATGGACCAGTTTTCCTTAGAAAGTTTTCTATAAAAGCAGTTTATATTGCTTCCCATTAATAGACTTAATAGTGCTTTTTCATAATCAAATATTTCAATCCTAGAAGGAATGGATACATAGAATTTAAACATACCCAAACAATCTTAGTGTAGCAGATATTCCAGTGTGCTTCTGTATACTTATTATATGTATGCCAGAATTCTCTTCCTTTTTATTCCTTAATAAAGTAACCTTATACATCAGTTTAATTTAGACACGTGTTGATTTCAATTCACATTTCAGTAGAATTTTGTTTTAGTAAAATTACCTAGTAAAATTCTTATCTGCCGTCTAGGAATATGCTATTTTTTCCTCTTAACTGCTGTAAGCTATCTCAAATGAAAACATATTAATAAAACATAGTCCTTAATACACTATTGAATTCTAAAAACTTTGCTACCTGGTTTGGCTGCAATAGCCTTAGTTTGGTCTACCTGAGATCATATGCCTATTGTCACATATTGAATGGAAAGCATTTTCATTCTCAGCAATATGGAGTTTCACACACACGCACATCTCCTACAAAAGGAGATCTGATGCTTAATCAGTTTTGTAGTAGGAAGAAGTAAATTTCCAATATACCAGCAAAAGAAAAATATTGGAATTCTCCTTTATAGAAGAGAAATTTTGATTGTTTTTGATTAAGTATCCATGCAAAATGTTTTCCCTCTGGGCAAAATTCAACTTGAGACTAATGTAGAACGCTTGTGTATTTTGAGTGATGATCTGGTGTACTTTAGTGCCTCATGTACTCTTTTAATCTGGAGTTTTATCTCTGCATTTCAAAAATTATAATATGAGGATAGAATTTTAATTACTTTTAAAATCTCTGTTCTTCTCTTACACTTGTTTTAAATTATTTCGGTTCTGAATTCTAGCATTAATATGTTTCAGCAAATTCATACCTCGCTGTTACACGATTTCATGCTTTTCTTGAAAATGCACGTGTAGATACTAATTAGAAATAAGTGAGAGCAGCCCAGTGGCCCTTTCTGAATCATAAATATAAATGAGGCTTACAAGTGCTGCTATTTGTCTTATGTGTGGATAAATGGACTTTGGTCGTAATATATATTAACCTTTCAGTATTTAATATGCGTAGCACTAGCTGATAAAGAATGATTTGAAACAATAATAATTATTTAACATAACTAATTTCTCCTCTTCTAGGTGCTCAAAATTTTTCTCTGACAGTTTCTTAGCCTAATGAATAAATAATTCATTAATAAATAATATGAATAAAAAATTGAGTAACAAATGTAATTGTTACTGTGAACATAAAGAACCACTACATCATATTATTTAGCCTAATTTCCATATAATAAAGATGAAATAAAGTTTGAAATTTACTACAATGTGCCACAGTAGTACAAATAATAAATATTGTTAATAAAAAGTGAATTTCCTGTATGTTTACAATATATTTATTTCACACAGATTTGATGTTTGTAATGAAATGCAGTATGCCTGAAACACACATAAAAATGACATACGCTCGTATCATAAATACGGTGCTGTACAAATTAAAGACATGTTTTTGAATTAAACAAGGAAACAAAAGAAAACGTAATATTAACAAATTTCAGCAATTAAGAAATGAAATACTAAGCTTGCACTATTGTTACAGTAATTTTAAAACATTCTGAACATGAATTTAAATCAGTAATAACATAAATATAGTTGTATACACCGTTACGGTATAGAAATAAAAATTTATGAACATTTCAGTCAATGTACACGGGAAGCGCAAATATAAAGTAATATTATATGCGCATATAAAAAATAAATTCAGGATTCTGCCAAAAATATAATTAATCAAGCACACTTCAGTTTCAATTACAATCGGCAAACTAATGCACCATACACAAAACGATTTAAAAGCTGCAAAACAAGATATGTCTTTAATTTTTCTCATTGGTGATAGGTCGCCGCTTTTTCAGATGGCCCGGACTTTCCTTTTACTAGCGATAGGGGCTGTGTCTACCCGTACGACGTCGGACGTTTAGCTGAAACATGGTAAAAATGTTAAACGTACGACTAGTTGCGCAGAGACACTTTCGTGATTTCTGCGCATTCCGACCAGTCGTAAAGAGATGTTTATTTACATTTGTGTTGATTATCGGAAGGGTGAATTGCTTTTCCGTGTAGTGCTAGAATGTCAAGAAAAAGTTATTTTTTATTTCATTTGATGACTAATTACTATCATTCTTTGATAGATATCTAAAACATTATATAAAATAAAGAACTTTGAATATATCTGAATATTATTCTTGTTTTAAATTGCTAATGTTTGATCATTTTATACTGATGCGGAGTTTACACAAATAATCAAAATTTCTTGAAATTCTTATCAACAGATTTAAATAAATCATACATGCAAGCAGTAAAATCACATTCTTATGAAACGAAATTGAAAAATCGTCTTAAAACCTTGTGTAACTTTTCTGTCATGCGTAGCTAAATATTTCTATAAAATTGCATACAGAAGCATTTATATACATAAAGAGTGTGTTCGGGAGATTAATTCAGAAATGTATGTGCATATGCTTGTATGTACGGATGTAGGTGTTCATGTAGCATATGTATATGTGTGTACATACGTTTGTGTGTGTGTGCACAGATATACATGCATACATACATTTTTGAGTCTGGTCTCGAAAAATGTCTTGCTGAAAAAGAATGTAAACAAACCACCCAGCTCCTTAAAAAAAAAGTTTAGAAATTTTTTATCATAATTTTGGTTTCTGCAGCAAACTTTTGTGTGTGGGTTTGTTTTAAACTCTAAGAAGAACTCAAATTTTAATATAAAGACGTGGAAATTTTTTACCTTTTGGTAGTGTACCTGATGATTTATTAAAAACACAATTGACTCTCTTATATTTAATATTGAAAAGAAGGAGGAGGATATATACAAAATTATAATAAAGATAATTCTAAGGTATTTTTTATAAATATATGTGACTGATTACACACTCTGAATATAGAAAATAATCGCTTACAAATGACTTATGCAGTATTTGTTTTATTATCATATCCTGCCTCCATAAGCTCAAAAATAAAACTTTATACAGGAAAGTCATTTTACCTCCAAATATATTTTATGGTGACATCTAAAAATGCTTGGCCTTTTTTATCCAAATATCTAAATATGGAAGTCTGAAATAATGCAATATATTTGTATGTATATAGAGTAAAATATTAGTAAATTCTACATAAGTACATCATTATTCTAAGATAATGTATTTAAAAATATTCAGTTTAATGCAAATATGTGAATCAATTTATACATATAAATTTTAAGTGTATGACTTCTGTTGGATGTTTTAAGTAAACAATCAAAAAAATTAACCTTTTTATCAACTTATCTTGCACATATATACATTATTACTTTTTTTTTCCCTATAAGAATAAACTTAATCTAATATAATAATCTAAAAATAAATAATACACAACATCTATTAAGGCAGACCATTTTTAGTACAGTAACAAATAATACAAGCAATATAATTTAATACTTTCAGTTGTCAGAGAATGAAGTGAGTTTTGTGAAGCTATTTAATCAAAAAATCTGAAAACAATTTTTGATGGTTCTAAAATACAAGTTCTAAAAGAATTAAAATATGTACATGAGATAAATGCCTGTCTTTTTTTTTAACCCCTTTGAATAAATTTTAACCAATTTGATACTTTTTTTACTTCTTTTCAAAACCTTGAAATACATAAGAAACTGATTTCAGGACCAACACATTTCAAGAAATATTGCTAACTGCAATGAATCAGCACACATGTATGACTTCATCAGAACCATCAGAATGTCTTGTATTACCTTTATTTATTTATTTAAAGTTACTAATGGATTTATATGTAGAAGAGCTGAGATTTCTAATACAGTTACCACACTGGCATTTTTAATGATCTTTTACTAATGATTTAAAATCTCTCTATATGTTTTTATTATTATTCAAATGAAAAGTTTTTGTTCATTTCTTTCCAAAATAACAGCTACTTCCTTATTTCAATTATTATTTTTTTTAACTGGTTTGTCTGGTGAACTCCTGTGATTTTTTTTTTTTTTTTTTTTTTGTGAATACATTAATTCTGTAATTTGTTGTTTTCAGTTTTTAATTTCTCTTTTGAAAAGTTTTCTGCAGTTTAACTTAATAGCCTTGAAACTTATGATCAACGTTCAAAATCTAACTTCCATTTTAAATTTCAAAGTTTACCTGGATTCATAACAAATGTATTATTTTTAAATTATTCAGACAACTTAAGAGCTCTGTGTCTTACATCTTCATAATGGTAGAAAATTTCATTGTACAGCCTATGTACATTTTAGTTTTGTCATGTCATGCCATTTGTGAAATATTCCTTCTCTCTGCTTAATTTTATTCCATAAATATTAGGTAGATATTCAGTAAGTTTAAGCATAATAAATTTGTATAAGATAAATTTCTAAAATTCCATTCTCAGTTTCCTATGTAGACTTAAATGCATTTAGTACAGCAATCAATTACGCATTGAATTCCAATATAAAAATATTTTTTATCACAGCCTTCAGATCATTCCTGAATATCATTCAAATCATGATCAGACTGCACTATGAAATATACAAATACTTCTTCTGTTTTTGAAACAAAAAAGAATGATGACAAGGTCTAGTGAACATTGTGCATAGAGTATAAGCTGAAATTATCATTCCTGGAACAGCAATCTGGCAAATTTTAGTCTTGTGTGCTGCAGCGTTTTTATGCAAAGCGGAATTTTACTGCTGAGTTTGCTACACAGTTTTATAGTTAATAGGAATTGTATTGGATTATTACTTCAAAAAATGTGAGAACTATCTGTCTAAGAGAAGATATGCCTTTTCAAAGGAACAATATAAGGAAAACTGACTCTGATTCACTTTATACATGAGGAAAACAGCAAAATCTCCTCTGGAGCCAGCCTATTCATCAAGATAAAACTCTGATCGAATTACTAGCATTCAGCGGATTTACCTCTCGGCCGCTGGTGGGCCTAGTACAAGTTGAGTCAATAGGTTAGCGTAATAAACACCTTCTATCATGATATTATGTGACCTATAATCTATAAGCAATGCTTTTCATAAAAAATTTTAATTCTGTTTGCTTTCTGGATTCAGAACTTAGCTCTTGTTTATCTATTCCTTTGTTTTGAGATCTGCTCATCAAAACAGAGCAGCAGGTCAATTAACCCTTAGCCTGTCGAGTGATTATCTGCGAATCTCTTTAAAACTGTGGCTAGTTTTGGACCGAACTTCCCGTAAAATGTTCCGAAAATAACCCTAAACCTCTGAAAATTGTCAAGCAGTTCTTTTGTTATTTCCCATCCCTCCCAGAATTTTACTTCAATGATTCCGCTAAGTGAGATTGATTGCCATATATTGTTCAGTACCTGTGAGCTCTCAAGAGAATTGCAAAAGGCTAGACTCTCCGTGATGTCCATCTTAATGCCACAGGCTACAGCTGCGAAACTTGAAAGTTTCCTTCCCTTAAACAATCTTATCTCTACATATAATAAAAGAAAGAGTCTGTCTGTGTGTGCGCGCCTTTCGTTCGCGCTGCGCGTAAGCTAATAGACCCACGGCTACGAAATTTGGTACATAGGTACATCTACACAAGAGCCAGTGCACTTCGAAGCGATTTTTTCGAAATTCGAATTCGAATTTTTTTTATTTCATGTTTTGTAACGAAATCGTGTCATTTTGAAACATAATGGGCTATAGGAAAGTGAGATTTTACTCTACACACTTCATTTTCACATCGTCATGAAACGTAGGCACTTAGCTATTTTACGAACTTAAAATAAATTTCGTGTTTCAATAAATCGATTAAATACGAATTTATTTAACAAAGGGAGCTTAACACTTTTTCAATGGGATTTTTTCTAAAAAAGTTTATTTTTAAAAATGCATAGATTATTTTTCTTTGATTTTTGGACACGTTAAACTTTCATCCTTGCGAATGCTTTTACAAAAAAATTTTTGGAAAAATGATAATATTTTGTATTTTTAAAAGATTTTTTAAATGAAGCTTCCGAGTACATTTCTCACATCTCACATCTTTAAAAATGTGATTTGGGCAACAATTTTCCTGTCTTATTGTTGTTGATAGATTTTTGATGAAATCGCATTATTTTGAATAGTTTCATTCTTTTAGAAATATGGGTTTGGCAACAATTTTATATGTTGTCACTGTTTTTAAGAGATTGGCATATTTCATTGTCATTTTTATATAAATATAATATATTTTTATTGATTTTTTTTTTTTTTTTTTTTTTTTTTTTTTTTTTTTTTTTTTGATAAAGTTGTTCTGTGGAGTAAAATTCTGCGCGGAATTTTGTTTTTTGAGTTGCTTTCATGTCATTTTTTGCTTATTTCACTGTTTATAAGATATTGAAAAGTTTTGCATGATTTTTGTTCTTCTACGGAAAGTTGGTTAATTTTTTAATTAGGATAATTAATATTTGTATTAAGAGATATAGCTTATTTCATTGTAATTTTTTCCCTTGAAAACATAAGATAAAATATCATTAATTATACTTTGCTTTTCAGAATTTTTTGTTTTTTGCATTCCCTTATTTTATTTATTGCTCATTTCACTGTTTTTAAGATATTGAAAAGTTTTGACTGATTTTTTTTTAGGAAACAAAGTTATTAACCTCCTTTATACCATTTGAGTTCTTAAGATTTTGCAAAGGGAATTTGGTTAATTTATTTATTAGGATAATTAATATTTGTATTAAGGGACATTGCTTATTTCATTGTAATTTTGTTATACGTAATAACTTTTTTTATGAAGTTGTTCTGCAGAGTAAAATCCTACGCAGTTTTTAAATTTAACGTTTGGAGTTCCCTTCAGCCATTTTTCCGGTACATTTAAAAGCCAGACGAAGGATCGCAGCGAAGCTGAGAGTTTTCAAATAAATTGGTTTTAAAATTTACCCGGTTAAATTTTAAATTATTACGCATTTTTAACCTAAGTAACCTAAATCTGTATGTCACTGATTATCACCGGAATTTCAATGCAGACTGATTAAACTGCTATCACTAAAATTATATTCTGACAAATATCTGGTGCAATTTTCATTCCTTCTGAGATATTGCTGAAACATTTCGTATTATTTCCGATTTTCTGTATTTTTGTCATTAATTAAAAATCTTTAAAACCTTCTGCATTTTCCTATATTCTTCAACTGCAGGTAACTAATAATTATTTTAAATAATTTCTTTTTTCCTTAATTATTACGTAGTTTTAAGAGAGTAATAAACGAAATATTTGGGTGTTTTTAAGGGTGGTAATATTAATATTAAATTTGCATTTTACTTTTTCATATACATTCAAGATATTCAGAAAGGGAATTATAACATGAAACCGTTTTCAGTGTATCATAAATTTATGGATTCAAATTAAAAATTCTTGCTTTCCTGTCCAAGAAACACTAGTAAATTTTATCTGAAATAGGAAGGATGAGACATATTAATAACAAACAAAGCAATTAATTTGGAAGTCAAAGAACAAAAATCAGCGTTATATTTTCAAATTTTCACAGGACTAGTTTCGATGGTTTTACCGAACCATCATCTTCAGCTGCAAAAGCGCATATGAACGAGATAAGATATAATGAAAATTAGATTGTGAAAATTTGAAAATATAACGCTGATTTTTATTGTTTGACTTCCAATTTAATGTTTGTTCGGCTTGTTATTGTATCTTAATTAAACAAAGCAATGTTGTTACTTATTAGCTTACAATATAATTTATTCAATATGGTATTTTTGTAAAGAAAGAGTGTTGCTGTACATTAGGTAAAGTATAAATAAGCATTTTATTTAATAATTATAAAAGTTATTAATTATTTAATAATTAATCATAAGAATATGAATAATTAAATATTTTTTCGGAGATATATTTTCCGGCGATATTTTTTTTTTCTAGGGATCCCAGCATACATTTTTGAAGCATTATGCTTTAAATAAATGTCTTGTTTAAACATAGCATTTATTGTTGACAAATCTCCAACCAAAGGAAATACCTTACTAGGGAGGATATTCAAACAAAAATTTTTATTAGAATAAATATTTTCGTTATTTTAATACTACTAATAATATACAAACATTAGTTTAAGTTCACTATAGTTGAGTGAATAAGATTGCTGGATGTTGGTATTTTGTTGTTGGCAACCGAACAGGTTAGCTGCTTGTGGTCTTTATGATTTTCGCGATACGTAACGTGAATTCCAGTCAATTTTATTTAGAAAATTACCCACGAAGGTGTTCTCTTAAAGCAGATAACCCATGACTTCTTAAAAACTGTAAAATATAATCTGTGGATATTTTACGTTATACGATAACAGGAACAAAATGATTTCCTATACAAAAACATATGATCAGCGCTGTTATTGCCCGCCGTTTAATTAAATGCATCCATCTTACTCCTTACAATTAATTTTCCTTTTTCAAAGAAAGTTTGATTTCAGTAAAATGTACTATTTACAATGTGTCATTTTATTTTGCTCGTTTTTTATGCAAATATTCAAATTCAGATAGGTATTGCGTAAGTTCAGAAAGCCAACTAGTCTCCAAGCGGTAAGATAGCTGAGCACCGGTAAATTCTAGGCGGCTGCATGGGAGGCTTAGGGGTTTTTCATAAGTACAATTGATTGTGAATTAACAGTTTGTTTCCCACAAAAAAAGAAAAAAAAAAAAAAAAAAAATCTACTCTGAAGACTTCCTTTCCCTTAGACAAATAGGTCCTGTGTGCTTTATCATAATCCAAAATCTCAAGCTTATAAATCTTTTATCATAGCCGATGATGACGATAAAATATTTTCTATCTGATGTGTCAAGTTAGCATAATTGTATATTTCTAACGAAAATTGTTTGGCTCATGTTACCCTATAATGAAAAAAAGATTCAAATCGGTTTTTAGCTTAAACAGTATTTTCATTATTAATTATATCACGAATTTTATCAATAGTATTCTTAGTATTAATTGCAGGCATGTATTCAAGAATATAATATACACAAAGCTGTGTCTAATGATTACGGCTAATTTTTATATAAAATTTTATAGTATAAAAATTTAGGTTCATAGGTCAGCCATATTTGAAAGAGTACTTGTGTATTATAAGAAAAGAGAGAGAAATTTAAGAATCAAAAAATTTACCACGAAGTAATATAAAAATGCAATAGAATACAAAAGAGTACAATACTATTTCATGTTTTGTGGATATACTTGAAGACAGAAACATGTTTCAGCTGTATTCGTTCATCGGAGAAAAACTTTTCATATGAAGCTATTTTTTTCAAATCTTTCACTATACAAGTAATACAAAAGCAGTATAGGAATTTCTTTTCTTAATACCCAACCGAAGAGCTGAGGGGACGTACAATGATTAACATACAATGGGTGCCTTGAATTATTTTGCTTTACATGCAGTTTCCTTGTATATGTAAAACAAAATAAATTTTCACCCATTCCAAGATTTCAAGAACTCACAGAGAGAGAGAGAGAGAAATATCTATAACAAATTTTATTGCTGTCTGACTTCGGGAACATCTTCCAACTCAAGCTTTCAAGCTTCAAGCTATTCAAATACGAACGCTTCTCAGAAAAGCCATTTGGACCGCATCTGCTTTGTTAAAGAAAACCTTTTGGGGGTAAAATCATCCACTTCATCGGGTTTTTCAAACAAAGCAGTCAGTGGTCCTGTTACTACCTGCTGACCTAGAGAAATTTCTCAGAAACTTTTGTTCGAAAAAAACGAATTTCGTATTTTTAAGAATTTCCATTCTGACAGCAAGATTTTGTTATTTTTCATATATAGATGAAAAGAAACTAATTTGTTTTTAATAAAGAAGAAAAAATTAATAAGCTTATTTAAATTTTTTACACAGCACCGAGTAAGGAGACGAAATTTAATTTTCTTTATAAATATTTTTCTCAGACAATACTTTAGTGTTTTTCAAATTACGAGAATAGCGCGTTAGTGCATGCATTTTCAAATCAGATTTATTTAATTAATATATATGGATATGCCGAACAAGCACACTTTCGCACACATACACTGTATATTAGTACATACTAAAAAATGAAATAAAATTTGAAAACAAGCAATTTAAAAACTACTGTATTGAAAAATTATTGAAAATTTGTTTTTACCTCATTTTTTTTTTCGTTGTATACATTTACTTCAGTTTTTTTATATGCATTTACTTAATTTATTTTCTTATATGCATTTACTTAATTTTATTTTGTTATATGCATCTGTTAGTGTTTTTGAAAAATTTTTAGATTTTTTGAGTATGGCAAAGGAAACGAGATCTATCAGCCGAAGGCAATGAATGTCTCCATGGGCGACTTTCTAAGTAAAACGTACTCATGTTCATGTTACACATAGGGGAAAACACAAAATTCAGCCAGTTCGTTTGTTTTGGTTCGAATACGAGTCGAAATAGCAATAATCAGATATCTTAGCCAGGAGGCCATTGATTGGGTTTGACAGATTTGAAAACCTAATAAATAGTATTTAATAAATATAATATTATTAAACGGATCGGATTTATATAAACCAAATAAAATTCTTATATCGAACACAACTAAAACTCGATATAAACACTGATAAACTGATGTGTAATAACACTGATAAATTAAAATACTAAATGGAATATACTTTAATTCTACATAGATAATTTTTTGTAATTTATTTCGCTGGGAATGTGCGGCCGCAAAATCCTGATTATATATACCCTTATTTTAAGGTTATCACATATCTGATGGTTTGACTTTTACCTCAAAACACAAAGAATCCACAAAATTCAGTAAAATTAATAACTTTATTTCCATGTTGAAAATTCTCTGAATCTTTTCAAATATAAAAGCACACGCGCCAAGCAGTTTGCTTTAAATAAATATATGCAGCAACGAGAAGATGCGCTTTTGACAGCAATTCGTTTCGAAAATCGAAAATGTTTCTAAATGTAAGAGATTTGTCGCTTAAATTAATTTTTCATTAAACAAAAAAAAAAAAAAAAAAAAAAAAAATAGAATCGCATATTATTAAAAGAATTTTATTGATAATTCAGATTCTGAAAACAAGAACATTGTTGTTATAAAAAACAAAGAAAAAATAAACAACATATTTCATTCAACGGGGGCTAACTTTGGCGCATGAACTTTTCAACATAAAAATATTTGAAGCATGTTATGGATAAAGGTTTATTTGATTATGGCAAAGTACTTGATGGTGAAGTACCTAAGGTGAAGGATGCCTTCGTTCGAGGACTGCCTAACGGAAATTACCTTGCATACATGTTACACATATGGAAAACTAAGAATATCATCCTGGCAACCAGCTCGTTTCCCGGGATTCGAACCCCGGACAGAACCACCAGTTGTTCCGTTAGACTCCGCTCAGTCCCTGGTGGGCTGTCCGATAACGGAAAAGTTCAAAATTTCATATTAGAGGAAAAGTAGTAGCATAGTATAATTCGAAGTTATTGCCATTTCAGTAAAGTGAAGAGATTTCAAGAATGTTTAATTATTTTATTTAGCTTATGACAAACTAAATAAAATAATTAAACATTCTTGGAATCGCTTCTCTTAACATACTGGTAGTTTGACCTGCATTCAAACCCCCGTGAACAAGCTGATTGCATGGGCGTTTTTATGGTTTTAACTTTTTGCAGTGCGAGATTGTTTCCCTTAGAAAATCTGTCACGAAAGCATACCTCCGCTTAGACAGATCGCCTTCACGTGCTTAATAATCTAACAAGCCAAACCAAACACAAGCCGAGCGAGGACTCGTAGTCAAGGCACGTCATCATGAAAAGCTAAATAAATTGTCTCATATTCACATTAAACATGCGCAACAAACATTCGCTAAAACTGGTATGCAGGCAATCCATTCATCAGGATTTGAACCCGCTTCAAACTATTAGTATTCAACGATTTTACCGCTACTTCGTTGGCGGCCTTTTGTAGTATCTATAAGAAAAGTAATCGCAAAGACACAATCATTGCGTACCGACGGATGAACTAAGTTCGGAATTTAAAGAATAACTTTCATTCGTGCTATTGCTGTTAGCATTGACATTTGGACAGATGTTAATTTATTTTAAATTCTTTTAATGTAATTAATTTATATCTTTAAATAATTGATCTTCTGACTGTAATTTTTTGTGCGCAGTATATCTAACCCTTCCGTACACTAACTGTTTTAATTAATTTACACTCCATTAATTTTAAGAGATTTTATATCGATAGATTTCTTTCCAAAAATGTTTCAAGGATTACATATTTTTTCTTTAGATTTCAAAACATTTTGTATTTAAAATCTTAATAATAAAATTTTTAAAACAAATATTTCTAGAAATTCCTTCGGCGTATTCATTTATTCCATTTAGTTGAAGTTTCGAGTAGAATATCTTCCTTTCAACATTCATATAATTTTTATATGTCAGTTCGCCATTTCTACGGAGCATAGAGCCACACATACGAGTACAAAACTCAGGCATGCTGCACAGTTTTAACATTTAAGAACAGCACAGTTTTAACATTTAAGAATGTAAAAAGAAGAATATAACATTATAATAACCCGCATTTGAAATACGAAGGCAAACAAGAAAGCTGGTTGCAACATTTTATATTGTTTCCTGACGAATCAGAAATTGTAATCATTTTTCAATACAAAAATAAAATATTTGATTCTATAACATATAGGCATAAAGGCGTCCTCCGTTACAATTCTTATTTTTTCTTGTTTCTACTAAAATTTGGCAATGTACTATAACAACGTCGGATCCTGTTTGACTTTCATTTGTATAAAGTACCACAAGGCAAACAGTTGTAAAACGATTTATCTTCTTTCGCAAACTTTTAGTCGGCACACAGATAATACATACCTGCTGTCTGACAAAGATACTTCACTCTAAGGACTTTTTCCTAAAGTGCTCTTTTGAAAGAGACTTCACACCCTATTAAGAGCTTTGTGTCAACTGACAGCCGCCTGCAGAAAGGTAGGGGAAGGAAGACCAGATCGCGTCGTCTAAACACGTCTTAAGCAATCTTCGCGAAATTCGGGCTTCGTGTATACACGTCTTAAGCATTTTTCGTGCGATTTGAAATTCGTGTAAAGACGTCTTAAGCATTTTTAAAGAAATTCCAAAAACGTTTAAACACGACTTAAGCAGTTAAAGGGTTAAAGAAGGATATGCATGCAGTGCAATCATCTTCAGTACGATCTCAAGTCATAGTCACGTCTTTAATCCACCTAAAATCCAGTCCCAGTACTTTTCACTCTTTGAGCAAAAGTATAATTCCTGTTGGAGTCTAAATTAAGATGAGCTCCGGTATTTCAATTTTCTACGGAACTATTTTCATTAATTAAATTGAATTATCTAATTTTATTTATTAATTTACATTTTATTTTTATTTTTATTTTTTTTCTTTATTTTTATCTTTGTTGACGACCTTTCATAGTCCTTCTTCCTTTAGAAACTAAGTACTGACTACAATGCATTGAGGCATAAAATTGAACAGGCACTCGTATAATCCTATGGCAAACATTCCACACTTGCTAGATAATGTGTTTCACATTCTGGACATCGAAGCACTAAGCCTACGCAGGCCAGATAGAGCTTAGGTCACATTATTTTTATCACTGCAAAGCACGCAAGGGCTTTCTGACTAAGAACAGGGATGCTTTTGTGGAGCACTTTTTAAAGGTTCGATTTGGTTTGTTTGATTTTAGAAAAGCACTTGAGGGCTATTTGTCTAAGAAGCGCAAAGATTGTTGATGGCTTCATGATGGACTTTTCGAAGAAAACTAGCTGGCATTCACATTTCGCAAGAGAAAACATCAAAAACTCCCATGCGACCAGTCCGTTCGCTGGAATTTCAAACCAGTCGAACTAACAGTATTCACCAAATTTACTGGTAGGTTTATGCTCAACAAGGGACATATTTTTGGAGCAGGTAGGTTGTGTAAGTGTCAGTAAATGACATAGCCAGTCTTGGGCAATAAGCTATGAGTGGCGTTCTTTATCCTACTGAAATATCGTGCTTGGATTCTTTGTCAGGTATTGGTGTATATTGGTTGAGACAGATAGATTTTCGCATGTTATGTCTCATGTGCAAGCAGTAATTAGAATGGTGCAAAGCATAGTATAACATCGTCAACGTATTAGACAGTGAGAAATGTGACAACACTGACTAAGAAAGGAATGCAAAGGATACAAAAGCAGATTCGAAATACATCTGTATTCTACTCAAATTAGAGGGTGAATGCCCATATGATAAGGGTAACACAAACGCAATTATGACTAGGGGATACAATCCTACTTAATTGTGATGCAGTCTCTCTACTGTATATTCATGCTCTGTACGAGATCGTCCACGAATTTCTGAGAAATTATGTTCAATTCTTCTTGCAGGGCTGATTACAGCTATGAAAGCATTTAAAGGCACTAGCGACGGGCTCTCAAAAGTCCCCAGACCATACACCATATATTAAGTTGGAGCATACGACAGCCTTCAGAATGCCTACGCTAAGACAGGTGCTATATCTTCACTCCTTAACAAGGTAGCGACAGTTGGTATACTATGAAGTGTAGCACTATTGTTCGCGAAGAATCTTGTAAAAGATGCACGTGAGGAAAAGAACATTAGCACAACTGCAGTCAGTAGTGAATTAATCTTCTTCAGATGTATGGAGCTTCATAGAGCGACCAAGCATTTCACTTCCACAAACGAAAATTTGAGCTCTTGCAAACTGTTTACTTTCGATGATCTTAGAGGGACGACTGCGTAATCTCTGCTTTATCTAGATATTTAGACTTCCAGAATGGCTAGATCATCTAAATATCGGAAGATTAAAGCTGATATCTTATTCTTGAACCTGGATGATAACCCCTCATATAATATTGCAGCGGCTGCTCTATTGTCCTAGAAAACTGGATGACACCCCCTTTCCCTGTTTAGTCTTGCCAGCGACTGCTGCTATCCTTAAAGCTCAACTCCATTGCTCAGCTACTCAGTGGCGTAAAGGGAGCGTATGATACGCCGGTCGCAGAGGGGCGCCAAATGGTCTCCAAACAAGATTTTCATCGTATCACTGTGTTTTTTTCGGGAAGGAGGGCGCCAAAAGGTATTTTGCCCCGGGCGCCAGTTATGCTCGCCACGCCAATGGAGCTTCTGAGATCTTTTGTTTGCAACACTACAGAAGACACTGCCTCCGACAAGAAGGCATGAAAGTCCGCAAAGCGATCAAAACACCATCAGATTGTTTCGTAGTGATATCAGTGTTATAGCTAGAGACGGGCGAGGGTGGACAACTGTCCCTGGGCGTAGTGCTACGGAAATGCCAAACTGACGAAGTTTTAGAATGAAACAGTTTCCATACTTAGAAAACAGAAGGGTGTACGAAATCTGCAGTTGTCTTTAGGCGCTAAAAACTATAGCAAGTCTTTAGTCATATTGGATGTCCAGTAATAGATTGCATGCATCTTAGGATGTCACCCACTGTCACCACCACCAGATGATGGGAGTCATTAGCATAGATATCGCATCATCTAAAGACGGCTCTCCAGTGGCCGAGCGGTAAAGCCGATAAACTCGGGCCGGGGCTCGAATCCCGGCGAGCAGATTGGCTGCTAACTAAGCGTTTACATGGTTTCCATATGTGTAACCTATATACAGTCCAATTTCCCTTAGAAAGTCTTTCACGAAGCCATCCCTTCCCTTAGACAGGTGTAGCCCTCGAATATTTCGCCATAACTAAATAAACTGAACCCAACTCATCATCTGTAAGAGAAGATATCAGTTCTTCATATCCTGGCGTGGTTGTTTGTGGAAAACCACTACCAGAGTTGGATTAGCCATTAAGGAAAGTAAGCACGTGCTTAGGGCATCAGGTAAAGGCGGCGTTACAAAAAGGTGCTTAAAGATTCAAAGAAAGAGTGTAAAGGCTCCATAAAAATAAAATTCTCACTGCAGATTTTAGAAAGGAATACATAGTGCAGTTAATCCAAGCCCGAGAAAGAGGCGTTATACTATAGATGAGTATGTGGAGGCAGCAAAATCTTTGAAGTGCTACGGGCATATAAAAGTCTAATTTGGCAATCAGCATTACTAAACCTTCAGATAGCTGCTCCCTTTGTTCGAAATGTAATCCAAACTACTGACATGATGTGTATAGTCGCACTTTGGCCTTCTTTCAAACTTCCAGACAAAGTCGTCCAGATATTGTCTATAGAACTGTCACGCTGAGACTACAAATCGATGTTGTTAAAACCAAATGTACCGTGCAGTAGCTTCCGTTCATGTTTTGAGCATACACCATGCTTTATACCCTCTCCTACAACCCATAGATATCATGCTACGTATATGTGCATGCTGTACAATACTGGACCTTAAGTGATCTCCTAATTGATCTTTTTGTTACATCTTCTTGTTTGTACTAACGTTACATTAATTTCTCCATTTCATTCTTAATTTTTATTATTTATATAATTGCAGAACTGATCAGCTATCGTGGATGACTTCTTAAATCGCAATATTTTACAGGAGCGGAAGCACGCTGTCCACTAGGAAGGTTGGGATTTATGCTACTGACCGGGAAATTCGCTTAGATACATATAGGAACTGTGTGCAGCCAAAATAAAATAAGATACTAAGTCACTAATTTTCTCTTTCCTTACCGCTTGGCTTCGTGTTCTAATTAGAAGCACGTTCGGCTGACAATAGGGAAGTCCAGAATGCAAATCCTGGGGCGGTCATTCGCTGATATTTTCTATTTCAAATAAATACCTAGGCTCAACCAACTAACCAAGTGGTTCCCAAACTAAAATGTGGTAGACGAAAATTCTTCACTACCAGCAGGTGGCGATTAGGTTACCACCTCCCCAACTGCCTTTTAAATGGGGAAGAATGTACGGAATTTTCTTTTTTCTCAACGCATGCTTTCATGATGTAATTAGAAGCACTTCTGGATGGCAGTCTTTAAGCCCAGATTTCGAATCCAGGATAGGTCATTTCTAATTTTTTTTTTTTCTCCTAAATAAACCTAATATTATATATCACCATTCTATGGTGCTCTACACTCATCTACAGTAGCACAATCGCAAATAGAGCTACCAGTGCTTTAATATCGAGATTAGTGTACATAGTGACTCTGAAATTGCAGTTTCGATGGTAATGGTTCAGAGGCACATGTTCTACTGTAGTGAGAATTAGGTTGACATGTCTTTCTGGAGCTGTTTCCAAAGCAGAAGGGTGCTGATCATTCTACAGATTTAAGGCGAATGATAAGGCCTTTACCGAAGCTTATAAGTTGGGTAAATCAATGTCCACATGATATTTTTTCTGATTACATACTTTTTGTTTTGTGTCATATGGGGACAAACTGTATACTAGTTTTTATGCCTGCTTTGAATGAGACACTAATTTTTGTTTGCAGCACCACTATAGGGTTTGCAGTCATACCCTGCTACACGACACTTGAACCATTAGCATCTATGTTCACATATTGCTCAATTGATTTATTAGTTATAGTTTATGTGCATACATTTCATTGTCATATGTGTATGTATTTTAATATGAATCTTTTGTAAAAAATAAATTAGACTTGCATATATGCATAGGCAAGCTAGTTTGCTATACGAAAAGAAAATAAAATTAAAAACCCTGTTCCTTAGACCATATCAACTGGCTGTTTACCCAAGTCACATATATTGCTATAGCACCAGATGTGAAATTTAAATCGACCACTTCATTTGAAAGTTATAAAAAGGACATCTGTATACTATGTTATCGTTTAGTACATGCTCAGCTGTTGAATTTTTATGGCAAAGGTCCTGAGGGCTATCTGCTTAAAAGAAGAGATGCCCTTCTTTGAGCACTTTTTGAATGAAACTGACTTGTATTCGTATTAAACATAGGGAAAACTGTAAAAACAGAGATGTAGCTAACCCATTAGATTGAATTCAAACCTAAATTGTCTCACCAGTAATCTGTGGTCTTATCTATTCGAGAACCGAAACCGGTGGAATTCTTCTACAGCAAAATTTTGGTTTATGTTTGCATATAGATATTACTTATGCAGTAGATCATTATCAGACATATAAAAATAGTGATATCAGTGAATGAAATTAAAAAAATAATAATAATTCCATTTTGCTACAAACTTCATACACAGAAAACAAGAGAAATAATGCTTTGAATTTTGCTCATCAGAAGAAGCATTAAATACTACAGCACTTTTGATGAGCACAGTTAATTGATGTGTATATGTATTTTAATCAGTGAGCTGTTCTAAAAGATTTTTCATGGAATGGTCAGACTTTCTTAATTTCTCAGCCAGACTAGCAGCATTGTTCATCCGACATGAGACAAACTTAAATTACGATATACATAATTTTTAAAACAGGGCACATAAATTTCTATATAATGGCTAACATAAATTATATTTTATGTTAGCCATTATATAGAAAACTGGCTAAATAAACAGAAAATCTAAAAAATACAGCCTCCTATTCCACAAACAAAAAAAGGACAAATAATCTTAAAATGAACTCAATGATTGCAGACTATAGTAATAACAATTTATTCAAAATGAATGTAGATACAATATTTTACTTTTAAATATGTCAAGAAACTCGTAGTCATCATCCAGCTAACTCAGTTTGCTTTTAAAAAAGTGTGCATTGAAATAAAAATAAAAAAAAATAAAAAAAAAAAAAAAACAAGAATTTAAAGAAAAAAGAACAAGAGCTTTTCAATATTAAAAACTGTTATGACCTAGAAGAAATCTAATCATATCCTTTCCCATTACCATCCATGCACACCAATCACATAATCATCCAGCTAGTTGGAGAAAAATGGTTTTAGGTAATGAATGTATTTTGCTTTTTTAATTCCCCTGATATGAAACTCAGCCAGATCAGAGAAGCAACTGAGAGCAACTGTCATTGGCGAAGGGCTTGGGCATATTGTAGATGACAGTAGGAATCTGCCCAGAAGCTGGCCCATAGTTATCCCTATGGGACGGACGGATACAGGACTAATGTCAATTTCAAAAATATGTCTCTGCAATAATATTATATTAAATTAATTATGTGAGGTTCGCTTGGTGCATTATGAAAAATGAGCACTATTTATGAACAACTTAAGATACTTAACAGTAAATTATCATCACATACATCACAAAAAAGAAATGTATCTCTTTGAGTATGCATATAGTGAGCTTGGATATATATATATATATATATATAAAAGTATATTTTATTTAGTATTATAATATATTATTCTTTTTCATATTTTTATGTTAAACGATAATTCTTAAATAGATAAGAATGAATGAATTTATAAAAACAATCATCTCAACCTTTATAATAAATGACACCTAAAGGTTTTCTCAAAATTTAATACAGTTATTCCCATACATGTTGATTTGGCATCCAAAGTTGTTATGGCCAAACTATTATAATGCAAATAACAGAAGAAAAAAAAAATACAAAACGCATTTTAAATGAGAACAGGCCACATCATGCCAAAATAATTTGTACTAAAATTCCAATCATAAGCAAAAATATACAAGTATAAAATAAAAAAATAAAAAAAATATTGTTCTGACATCAAATACAATACTGCTTACTTTGCTTATAGTACTTAACATTTTATTCAGGGTTAAATTAAAACATCAAAATTCTCAACATTAGAGATACAGAAAATATATTAAAAATGTATATGATATAGTATACAATCCCAGCATGCACAATTTATCAATTAAATTTGACTTCTAGTGTTTATACGCATTTTTTATACGCATTTTTCAAATCATGAGAAACAGTTTTTGACTGATTTTTGTGATGAAACACTAGAAGATATTTTCCAAGAAGGGATGCTTTAAGGCAAACTGGCTTGAATTCATATTACATGTGGAAAAATCATGACGATGCTTATGCAGGCAGTCCATTCACCAGGATTCAAGCCATTAGTGTTCAGCTTCTCACCAGCTTGTCCACTGGCACACAACAGCCTCTTGTAATACATTATCTGCAGACATGAAATTCTTCTGTATTTATATGAAAAGAAAAAGTTATACATTCAATATTAATTACAAAACCCATTTTCATACATGCATACTGACAAATTATAAGTAATCCTCAACTCATAATGAGTATTGTTCAAAATGTCCCATCATAAGTTCAGACTGATGTAACTCAGGGTCTTAATAAAATTAGACCTTGGTATGTTTGATTATATTGTTATGAATAAGGCTTCTGTTTCACATGAAAATGGTTTAAGGAGGTATAAACTTATGTGACATTTATAAACAATTTATTTGCATACATTCACATGAATTTTGTAAAATTAATACATATACATCCTTTTCATTAGTTGATAAGAACAAAAATATATACAAAATTCTTTTAATTAAAATAATGATAAGTAACTGTTACTTATTTGAAAGAATTATTGTAAAATACAACTTAGTGAAAAATTATTCAGGTATGATCAGAATCCTATAAAAACAATGTATGTATGCATAAGCTGTTTATATTTTTCTGTAAAATAAACATTTGATCTGGACAACATATTTTTCTGTAAAATAAACATTTGATCTGGACAACTGCATACTTTTATTTCAAGATGCCTTTTTAGTTAGGACTACCTAATATACAGTAATGTTTGTGAAAATCACAACCATGAAGGAATTATGCACTTTGAACCAAACTTACATGAAATGTAAAGGGAGTTAAGACATACAAATGATTAGAATTACAAAGGGATTATGCATGCATGAAATGAGAACTGGCAGTACTAAAGGACTGTAAAGTTGTGCTGAAATCTGTTTATCATCCTCCGTCTGCAGTGAACATTTAATTTGTGCTCTGTATGCCTCGTCAACAGTGGAGGATGCCATACCAACAAGTTTGACCGAGGCCACATCGTCTGTATGGAAGAGGGTGGACTTTCATGTCAAACATTCACAGCCCGCACACAGCACAATGCCACAACAGTGATGATGCATGTTTGGAAGAAATGGACAGCGAGAACCAAACAAGGTGAAATCCTGGCAATGGGGCACACAACAGCACAGGATGACAAACACCTCATCTGCATGGCTGTGATGGATTGTAGAGCATCCTCTCGTATGTTAGTACAATATTGGAGCACGGTTACAAGTGTTCGTTGCTGTCTGCTGCAACATGAACTGCATGCAAGGGTTCCTCTACGCAGGATTGCCCTGTCACTGAGTAACATATGCCTCCGACTTCAGTGAGCACTGCAACTCAGTGCGTGGCGTGCTCTGTGGCAACAAGTTGCTTTCTCCAACAAATCTTGCTACAATCTGGAGTATAATGATGACAGAGTATGCATTATTCGATGCATTCCAGGCACTATATTTTAGGGGGAAAAAATGCCTGTGGACAAGCCTTTTTTAAGGTACAACAGGTTTTGCATCTTCCCCAGATATGTTGCTCAATCAGCATGCCTAGGATTTCATCGGTCAGCGACTCGCACGTACAGCTAGTGGGGTACACACTGAAACTGAACTTTCACATCAAATCAAAGCCATTCCCCAGGATTACATTCAGGACCTATACGATTCAATGCCACGATGTGTACAGGCTCTCGCTCGGCATGACAGAAACTCAAAGTACTGATTTTCCAACTTTCTTTTGTAAATATGATCGTTTACTTGTATCACTATCGGTAATAAGTGGAATACATTTCATTCGCTTCCAACAATTCCTTCATGGTGTTGCATTTTTCACAAACATTAGTGTGTCTACAGCTTCCAGTGCCTGTTCAGCATCCTCTCGTATGTTACTCAAGATAAATGACTAACTGAAGACAATTTTTAATCTCTATTGAAATGCTCGTAATGATTCATTGCTAAGCACAGAATCTTAAATAACACTTGTCACTGCTAGCAATGCCTCATTCTGCCTCTAGTCCATCATCAGAAAACTCCATCAACCTGCTGTGGAGGAAGCTCCACGTTTATAAAATCATTGCCGTCATCTTCAAAGGCAGAATTACAGAGGTTCTGGGAATCCCATATTATCTTTAAATTCTTTCAAAGCTTTTCTCAAGTCTTTTCTTGTACAATGCAATCATAAAATGCTTGTTGAAATTCTATTCAGTATCAACTGTAATCTCCAAATGCGGCTTTATGAATTTGTGTCCATCATCTATACAAATTACACTGACCAAAAACAAAACAAAACAACAACAAAAAAAAAAGCATTATCTAATTTTTAAAATCGCATTATCTTTCGGCTATGATGAACTGGATGACGAAAGGGGCAATTCTCAAAACCCGCACATTTCCAGGAAACCCATTTAGCTAGGTTACCATTTTCACTTACTACAAAGACAACGCCAAACAATAATCGATTATCGCTCAGATTGGGACCACATGATCCTTCAGAAGCAGAACTTTCATCTGATTGGTTCATTTCTAACCGGGACAGAGTTTCAGCTGAGACATTTTTGGCGAGGTTTGAAGAACTGTCACATAGCCGCTACATTGTTTCTGTAGCTAAGTGGGATTTTTTTTCTAAGAATCCTCCTATTTAAACTAGTGCTACCAAAAATCTTGCTTCTCAGGAAAGTCCCGTCTAGCAGGGACTGTTGCTAGAAGTAAATAACCACTTTAATCAACACTCACTAATAATATAGTAAAATCACAATGACCAAAATTAGCATCAATCCACTATGTCTAATCCGTTTTCAAAACACATGTTTCGCTTTTGTGATAAGAGGAGAGTGGAATGTGGAAATGAACATGAGCTCAGCATAAGAGCATATAGGTAGTGATCACTTTAGGTTTTCTACAGATGACATTCAGTGGATGAGTTGAATGTTGCCTTTTTTCCCCTCCGAGATAGCTAGATGGTGTTACTAGGTGGCTTAAAATACAGTCAAAAGTCTTTAATCCGAACCTACAAACTACAAACTTTCTGCATATGCTTAAACGCATGCGCATATGCATTTAATGTATAATGGACGGTATAAGCTAGGCTAAAATTATCTATTTCAGTTAATGTTGCAGATCGCGTTGTTCCTTAATCTTCTAATTGGATCCGGCTTATTATTTTTTGCAGACTGTTAGAGCAATTTTATAAAAAGTAAGCTTGAACTTTCGATTATGTCAAAAAGAGTTTCCGATTGTGGAGATATCAAAGGATTTACAAGCGAAAGCATGTTTTGATGTTCATGAAACAAAAAGTGGAATTGCTGCAAAAAATGGTTAAAGGCATGAAGAAAGTGACAGAGAGGTGATTTGTTTCTCTAACCATTCCGAAATCTGTTTATCAATTTCACGCTGCTCTGCGGGAGAGGGTGGGGGTACATCGCAGCGCGCAATGAACTGGAAGTTGATCTGTCAGCACTATCATCTTCAGGGCAGATGTTTATATTTTATTCGGCTTATAATTCCTCACTAAATGTAGTATTTCATCTCGATGTACTCCGTCTTTGATATGATTTAAATCAAATTCATCATTATAAATATCATGAATACACATGAAATAGTTTTCTGGTTGCAATTTTCTAATTTCGACAATGCGTAATGTATGCTTTACGCATGCGCACTTTGAAAGAAAAGTTTAATAAAGTAAACAAATAAATATTAAACTTTTTTTTGTAAATTTTGATACCCTTTAGATCATAATTGCTCTTTATTTCATATTTTTAATTTTATAATTTCTGCATGCCATCTTAAAAGATTTAAACTGATGAGCTATAATACAAAAAAACCGATAATCCAAAATCGCCGAAGAGTCCAAATTAAAGACTTTTGACTGGTTATGATAACCAAATGAGCACCACAGCATTTAATGAGTTAATATATGCCATAATTACACAGATTGGAATTTGCTAGCAAGTTTGCCCTTGAAACAGAAAAGAAAATTTAAAATCCTGCTCCAGAGGACATTCCAGCTGGCAACTTTATGAAATTTATATACTACTGTTACGAAATAATTTGATCCAGTTTTGTGAAATTAACAAAATGTATGGCATTAATGAACTATACAATCATCCGATGCATATTTTAACTTTGAATGTCAAATCAGAATAGGGATTTTTTTTTTTTTTTTTTTTTTTTTTTTTTTTTTTTTTTTTTTTTTTTTTGCACTGTGGCTGATTCTTACCTTTAGTCATAAAGATGATTATTATGATGCATGTTGCTTTATCGAAGACCTGCCAATGATGGATTACTACTATATTTCCACCCCACTTTACAGTGCTGAAATTTATTAAAAATATTTCCCTCATTTTCCACTTTTTTCAATAAATTAATTAGAACGAGCTTTCCTATAGTTTAAAATGTATTTGTTGATGTGGTAATCATTGTCTTACTTACAAAGACAAAATCCCATAAATACATACAAAGGTTACATTGAACCTTTCTTCTTGTAATTTTTTACCTTAATGCCAACTTAACACAAGAACTGTTGAAACACAGTGAAGCAAACACAAACTGACATTCATTCTATGATTTCAGCTGCATGCTCAACTTCTCGACTACGACTGTGCAATTCTAAGATGTTTCTTCAAGTAAAAAATTGGTCAATGTGTACATGGATACCGAGGATGTGTAATTCTTAAAAATGCGCCAAGCAGTGGGTGATTCTTCATTGTTTTTCTTGAAGTCCTGTTTTAGATATTTTTGCATGTTTACAGAATTAATTCAAATTTGTAACCGGCAATATGATGAGTTAGCGATTTTCTAAAACACACGAAAACAATCGATTTGGCAATTTTTTTAAAACTCACCAATCTGGACCATAATATCTAGTTTTACCATATTGCTGTTGTGAAAAGACACGTTTGAAGATGAGTACAAGTTTAACAATTTAAAAATACTGTAATCCTAAAAACAAATCATATGGACCATGGCAGACAAAAAAATAAGAAAGGCACTGCAAAAGCATATGGTTAGACATGGCCAGAATCTCATAAAAAATAGCACACATTAGCTTCCTGGCAAAACATACTTTGGCTCAACTTCGATGTTAATGTTTCTGGTTAAGTAGAAGCAACATTAAAACTGGTTTGTAGTAAATGCTGCCAAATGAACACATAACTGAAATACTCGTATTTGCTGATATTAAGAAAAATATTAATTTGTTCAGCTAGACATTTAGCACCAATGCTCATCCAATAACAACAACAAAATTATAAATTTGTTCACAGAATGTAATAAGAAATTTGTGTAAATAAGTACATAAGCAACAACAACAAAAGGCACATCAATATCACTGCCACACCATACAATTACGTTTGAATAAGAAAACAGAGTTATGCGCACAGCATTGAAAGAATACCTTTGAAGTACACCATATTCATTTCTTATCCTGAATCGAGCAGAACCATGTAATTATTTAATCTGCAACTACATTTTGAAATTTAATAATACACACAAATTATATACATTTAATACACATTTTGTACTGAAATTAAATAATTACAAATATAGTTTTTACTAACCTATACATGCAGAAATTCAGGAAAAAAAGATCGCCAGATCGCATTCACCAGTTTGCTTTAGAAAAATGAATTAACATAAATAATTACAATTGAAAACCTATTCATTTAAGCAGATAATGGATTATAAATTTTAATTTTACCTTACAATCAAGAATGAGAATAGCCGCATCACACCCACACCAGGCTGCATACAGGCAAGAGAACATTTAACTGGGCTTAATAACAACTACATCACAGCAAAAGCTACTGCTTCTTGCTGCAATTTTTAATTTCGCTACAAATAACAGAATAATACTAGAATTGCTTACAATAAATGTACATAGAATGTTAGGATTTAGTATTAATATTACACGCTCTAGCTCGGCTGAAGTTAATATGTTAATGTTTCTGGCTAAGCATGTTCAACTAGATGCATTATTAAAGCTGATTTCCAATAACGTATGGAAAGTGGAGCGCAGATAACCAAAATATTTGCTCGGCCAGATATTTAACATTACTATTAATACGATATCAAAGAGAACATGAAAAAATGAGTATATTTGTTCAAAAGAACACAGAAATACAAGAATATATTACATTTCGCAGTATTTAATAATAAATATGGGTGAATAAGTACATAAACACCACGAATTTTTTTTCTTCCTTTTAACTGCACACACAAACCAATAAACTATATACAATTCATAAATAATTTTGTATTCAAAGTTAATTAAATATTTACAAAATCAAAAATAATTCTTACCTATACATTCAGCAGAAAACGAATTATGCCTATAATTGCGGTCTGTGCAAGAAAAAAAATAATATTGATTAAAATTAATCAAAAAGACAATTAAATTTAAAAAAAGACTATTCATTTAAGTGGAAAAAGCATTAGAATTTTAATTTATTTGAATTTCAACTTAAAATTTGGAACAATAGATATCACTCGTCAGGGGGGGCCCAAGAGCGATGCGCAGTGCAGGGAGAAAGTTAAGCCACATACGCATGACGTCATGTGGGTGACAGCGTTAGTTCTTGGCGTTTGTTTACTTTCGTTGCATTAACAGTTTGATTTGATTTGTGTTGTTAATTTGCTATTATACCTAGGCGGAAGTGGCAAATTGTGCTATAGCGTTGTGTCAGAATTATACACGTTAATACGTTTTTTAGCGGAAAACACTCTTTACAACCAGATAAAATAACTATTTTTTTAATGAAGTTATGTAGTTTTCATACATAACTGTGATGTAATTTTACATTTATTTTTCATTTTACTCCTATTTTACATTTAAATTGAAAAATTTTTCATTTTAAATCATTTTTTTATCATAATCTTCATTTTGTGTATGAGACTTACATCGTAGTGAGATATTTAAACTCAGTGTCATGTTTACCAATACTGAGTACCTGAATGATTAGTTAATAAATTCGCGTATCCAACTTCATTCACATGTTTTGGTTACTTTCTTTACATCCCAAACGTAATTCTATGTATTGAAGCAGCGTCTGGGTTAAGCTTTGCGAACTAAGTAAACTGATACATGCCTCACCGTGACGAAAGAACAATTTCTCGACCACACTATGATGCAAACATCGAATGAGTGAGTGACATATTTCCTTCAGTGTTATTTAACTGATGCATACAGGTATGTGTGATGTAATTTAATTGATATAACTTACACATGCTTGAACCTGAAGGAAAACAAATCCGTGTATAATGCTACAATACAAATAGCGAAAGAGTAAGTAAGATATTCTGTTCAGTGTTATTTAACTGCTGCATATGTTTTAATTTTGATTCCATATAACTTGTTTTTAATTATAAGAGAAAGAAAAATAATTCAATATTGAACGCATATTTCGAGTATAACAAAAGTATTTTAAGAAACAACCTGATAAAAATACATTAGTAATTAAAAATATTTAATTTATGTACAGGCTGAATTGAAATTAAGATGTGGTGGTGTATTTAATAATGGCAAAGCACACTAGGGCTATCTGCGTTGTGATGCCTTCGTGGAGGACTTTCTCAGGGAAACTGGCTCGTATACACGTTACACATGAGGAAAACCACGAAAACACCCATGCAGCCAGCCCGTTCGCGGAATTCGAACCGAACTACCAGTGTTCAGCGACTTTACCGCTCGGGCGCTGGTGGGCCGAAACTAAGATGTAGGGCAAGTTTATTATTATTATTATTGTGCGTATATGTGTAAGAAAATGTATTTTAATTGTTCCATTTTTAATGTATGGAAGGAAGAACAGGATGCCAGTATCGAAGATTATTTACTGTAGCAAATAATCACGTCAGGATAAATGTTATATAGAAATCTTGGGAGTGAAGGGATTATAAGAGTACTTTTAGATTATACTGAAAATATACGCACTTCTGCTAAAATATGAAGTGAATCAGTATGAAGTGACTTTTCACTTTAAAAAGAATGTGATAAGTATACTATTTAAAAGTATAATGACGGATATTAAGACATTTGTAGAATTTTATGGTATTTAAATATGAATTTGTTAAGTCAAATCTCTTTATATATATTTTTGCTTGAGATTAGTAATTTAAACTGAAAATCACGATCATATATTTCTCATGGAATGTCAAAGTTCATTTGTATTAAAAAAGTGCATGAGCAATGAAAATAAATAAAATAATACTTTTTGATTATGTTTTTGCCATGGTCTTAGCAGTTATGCCATCATGCGTTCTGTTCAACAAGATTTATTTAGTGCAAACAATACTACGAAAATATATTGAAAAATACCTTGTTTTACAATATTTATTTCCCTTTATTAACTTAAATAACGTTTTTCATTTTCTAATGCTTTCCTTTACGAAAAGAATTTAATGTTTACAATTATTTTCAGCATTCGTACGAATTCTGTGCATAAAATAAACATTTTCTTTAACAAAATACTTAATCGGAAAGTATTAACCCGGTATTTCCGGTGTATCTACCACATATAAAATGATCACTTTGCTTTAGTTTACATTTTTTCCATTACCAAAATCATGTAGCAGTCGCGTCGGCCGATGCGTCTTGTCTCCCGGGTGACGTCACTACCAGCAACCAATGGCACGCTTTTTCCGTTCCTGGCCTAACCTTAGTATATTAAAGAACCTTGATCACTCGTATACTCACCACACCATCCGACCACGTTCGAGAACAAAATGGCGCTCGATTCGCATGGCACATTGGAGGCATGTTCATGCGCAGATGGTCTCTGCGCAACCAGTCGTACGTTTAGCATTTTTACCATGTTAGAGCTAGCCGTCCGACGTCGTACGGGTAGACACTTCCAGCGATAGGCACTCTTGTCATCGATAAGGCTGTGTCTACCCGTACGACGTCGGACGTTTAGCTGAAACATGGTAAAAATGCTAAACGTACGACTAGTTGCGCAGAGACACTTTCGTGATTTCTGCGCATTCCGACCAGTCGTAAAGAGATGTTTATTTACATTTGTGTTGATTATCGGAAGGGGGAATTGCTTTTCCGTGTAGTGCTAGAATGTCAAGAAAAAGTTATTTTTTATTTCGTTTGATGACTAATTACTATCATTCTTTGATAGATATCTAAAACATTATATAAAATAAAGAACTTTGAATATATCTGAATATTATTCTTGTTTTAAATTGCTAATGTTTGATCATTTTATACTGATGCGGAGTTTACACAAAATATCAAAATTTCTTGAAATTCTTATCAACAGATTTAAATAAATCACGCATGCAAGCAGTAAAATCACATTCTTATGAAACGAAATTGAAAAATCGTCTTAAAACCTTGTGTAACTTTTCTGTCATGCGTAGCTAAATATTTCTATAAAATTGCATACAGAAGCATTTATATACATAAAGAGTGTGTTCGGGAGATGAATTAGAAATGTATGTGCATATGCTTGTATGTATCGATGTAGGTGTTCATGTAGCATATGTATATGTGTGTACATACGTTTGTGTGTGTGTGCACAGATATACATGCATACATACATTTTTGAGTCTGGTCTCGAAAAATGTCTTGCTGAAAAAGAATGTAAACAAACCACCCAGCTCCTTAAAAGAAAAGTTTAGAAATTTTTTATCATAATTTTGGTTTCTACAGAAACTTTTGTGAGTGAGTTTGTTTTAAACTCTTAGAAGAACTCAAATTTTAATATAAAGACGTGAAAATTTTTTACTTTTTGATAGTGTACCTGATGATTTATTAAAAACACAATTGACTCTCTTATATTTAATATTGAAAAGAAGGAGGGTGATATGTACAAAATTATAATAAAGATAATTCTAAGGTATTTTTTATAAATATATGTGACTTCTGAATATAGAAAATAATCGCTTACAAATGACTTATGCAGTATTTGTTTTATTATCATATCCTGTCCTCATAAGCTCAAAAATAAAACTTTATACAGGAAAGTCATTTTACCTCCAAATATATTTTATGGTATTGAAGTATGTTAACAGATGATTATTTTGGTTAGAAAAATTATTATATTATGAATATTTTACTGAAGATAATTATACATTATATTCAAGGATATTTATATATTAATATATATATATTATATTCAAGTAATAGATGACATATTTATATATTCTATTTAAAAATAAATGGCAGCACTATGTCTTATCATTAACTTTATCAAAAGAACTTATAGGTTTAAAGCACCGAATTTCTAGTATAAGAACTGTACTTCAAATGTCCTTTTCTTTTCCTTTTTTTTTTTTTTTTCCTGTAAGAGTTTTGCTTTATACTATTTACAGATGTGACATCTAAAAATGCTTGGCCTTTTTTATCTAAATATGTAAATATGGAAGTCTGAAATAATGCAATATATTTGTATGTATATAGAGTAAAATATTAGTAAATTCTACATAAGTACATTATTATTCTAAGATAATGTAATAAAAATATTCAGTTTAATGCAAATATGTGAATCAATTTATACATATAAATTTTAAGTGTATGACTTCTGTTGGATGTTTTAAGTAAACAATCAAAAAAATTAACCTTTTTATCAACTTATCTTGCACATATATACATTATTACTTTTTTTTTCCTATAAGAATAAACTTAATCTAATATAATAATCTAAAAATAAATGATACACAACATCTATTAAGGCAGACCATTTTTAGTACAGTAACAAATAATACAAGCAATATAATTTAATACTTTCAGTTGTCAGAGAATGAAGTGAGTTTTGTGAAGCTCTTTAATGAAAAAATCTGAAAACAATTTTTGATGGTTCTAAAATAGAAGTTCTAAAAGAATTAAAATATGTACATGAGATAAATGCCGCTCTTTTTGTTTTAACCCCTTTGAATAAATTTTAACCAATTTGATACTTTTTTTACTTTTTTTCAAAACCTTGAAATAAATGAGAAACTGATTTCAGGACCAACACATTTCAAGAAATATTGCTAACTGCAATGAATCAGCACACATGTATGACTTCATCAGAACCATCAGAATGTCTTGTATTACCTTTATTTATTTATTTAAAGTTACTAATGGATTTATATGTAGAAGAGCTGAGATTTCTAATACAGTTACCACACTGGCATTTTTAATGATCTTTTCACTAATGATTTAAAATCTCTCTATATTTTTTTATTATTTTTCAAATGAAAAGTTTTTGTTCATTTGTTTCCAAAATAACAGCTACTTCCTTAGTTCAATTATTATTTTTCTTCATTGGTTTGTCTGGTGAACTCCTGTGATTTTTTTTTTTTTTTTTTTTTTTTGAATACATTTATTCTGTAATTTGTTGTTTTCAGTTTTTTAATTTCTCTTTTGAAAAGTTTTCTGCATTTTAACTTAATAGCCTTGAAACTTATGATCAACATTCAAAATCTAACTTCATTTTAAATTTCAATGTTTACCTGGATTCATAAAAAGTGTATTATTTTTAAATTATTCAGACAACTTAAGAGCTCTGTGTCTTACATCTTCATAATGGTAGAAAATTTCATTGTACAGCCTATGTACATTTTAGTTTTGTCATGTCATGCCATTTGTGAAATATTCCTTCTCTCTGCTTAATTTTATTCCATAAATATTAGGTAGATATTCAGTAAGTTTAAGCATAATAAATTTGTATAAGATAAATTTCTAAAATTCCATTCTCAGTTTCCTATGTAGACTTAAATGCATTTAGTACAGCAATCAATTACGCATTGAATTCCAATATAAAAATATTTTTTATCACAGCCTTCAGATCATTCCTGAACATCATTCAAATCATCATCAGACTGCAGTATGAAATATACAAATACTTCTTCTGTTTTTGAAACAAAAAAGAATGATGACAAGGTCTAGTGAACATTGTGCATAGGGTATAAACTGAAATTATTATTCCTGGAACAGCAATCTGGCAAATTTTAGTCTTGTGTGCTGCAGCGTTTTTATGCATAGCGGAATTTTACTGCTGAGTTTGCTACACAGTTTTATAGTTAATAGAAATTGTATTGGATTATTACGTCAAAAAAATGTGAGAACTATCTGTCTAAGAGAAGATATGCCTTTTCAAAGGAACAATATAAGGAAAACTGACTCTGATTCACTTTATACATGAGGAAAACAGCAAAATCTCCTCTGGAGCCAGCCTATTCATCAAGATAAAACTCTGAGCGAATTACTAGCATTCAGCGGATTTACCTCTCGGCCGCTGGTGGGCCTAGTACAAGTTGAGTCAACAGGTTAGCGTAATAAACACCTTTTATCATGATATTATGTGACCTATAATCTATAAGCAATGCTCTTCATAAAAAATGTTAATTCCGTTTGCTTTCTGTATTCTGAACTTAGCTCTTGTTTATCTATTCTCTTATTTTGAGATCTGCTCATCAAAACAGCAGCAGGTCAATTAAAGAAGGATATGCATGCAGTGCAATCATCTTCAGTACGATCTCAAGTCATAGTCACGTCTTTAATCCACCTAAAATCCAGTCCCAGTACTTCTCACTATTTGAGCAAAAGTATAATTCCTGTTGGAGTCTAAATTAAGATGAGCTCCGGTATTTCAATTTTCTACTGAACTATTTTCATTAATTAAATTGAATTATCTAATTTTATTTATTAATTTACATTTTATTTTTATTTTTTCTTTATTTTTATCTTTGTTGACGACCTTTCATAGTCCTTCTTCTTTTAGAAATTAAGTACTGACCACAATGCATTGAGGCATAAAATTGAACAGGCACTCGTATAATCCTATGACAAACATTCCACACTTGCTAGATAATGTGTTTCATATTGAGGACATCGAAGCACTGAGCCTACGCAGGCCAGATAGAGTTTAAGTCACATTATTTTGATCACTGCAAAACACGCAAGGGCTTTCTGCTTAAGAACAGGGATGCTTTTGTGGAGCACTTTTTAAAGGTTCGATTTGGTTTGTTTGATTTTAGAAAAGCACTTGAGGGCTATTTGTCTAAAGAAGAGCAAAGATTCTTGATGGCTTCATGATGGACTTTTCGAAGAAAACTAGCTGGCATTCACATTCCGCAAGAGAAAACATCAAAAACTCCCATGCGACCAGTCCGTTCGCTGGAATTTCAAACCAGTCGAACTAACAGTATTCACCAAATTTACTGGTAGGTTTATACTCAACAAGGGACATATTTTTGGAGCAGGTAGGTAGTGTAAGTGTCAGTAAATGACATAGCCAGTCTTGGGCAATAAGCTATTAGTGGCGTTCTTTATCCTACTGAAATATCGTGCTTGGATTCTTTGTCAGGTATTGGTGTATATTGGTTGAGACAGATAGATTTTCGCATGTTATGTCTCATGTGCAAGCAGTAATTAGAATGGTGCAAAGCATAGTATAACATCGTCAACGTATTAGACAGTGAGAAATGTGACAATACTGACTAAGAAAGGAATGCAAAAGATACAAAAGCAGATTTGAAATACATCTGTATTCTACTCAAATCAGAAGGTGAATGCCCATATGATAAGGGTAACACAAACGCAATTATCACTAGGGGATATAATCCTACTTAATTGTGATGCAGTCTCTCTACTGTATATTCATGCTCTGTACGAGATCGTCCACGAATTTCTGAGAAATTATGTTCAATTTTTCTTGCAGGGCTGATTACAGCTATGAAAGCATTGAAAGGCACTAGCGACGGGCTGTCAAAAGTCCCCAGACCATACACCATATATTAAGTTGGAGCATACGACAGCCTTCAGAATGCCTACGCTAAGACAGGTGCTATATCTTCACTCCTTAACAAGCTAGCGACAGTTGGTATACCATGAAGTGTAGCATTATTGTTCGCGAAGAATTTTGGAAAAGATGCACGTGAGGAGAAGAACATTAGCACAACTGCAGTCAGTAGTGAATTAATCTTCTTCAGATGTATGGAGCTTCATATAGCGACCAAGCATTTCACTTCCACAAACGAAAATTTGAGCACTTGCAAATTGTTTACTTTCGATGATCTCAGAGGGACGACTGCGTAATCTCTGCTTTATCTAGATATTTAGACTTCCAGAATGGCTAGATAATCTAAATATCGGAAGATTAAAGCTGTTATCTTATTCTTGAACCGGGATGATAACGCCTCATATAATATTGCAGCAGCTGATCTAGAAAACTGGATGACACCTTCTTTCCCTGTTTAGTCTTGCCAGCGACTGCTGCTATCCTTAAAGCTCAACTCCATTGCTCAGCTACTCAGTGGCGTAAAGGGGGTGTATGATGCGCCGTCGCAGAGGGGCGCCAAATGGTCTCCAAACAAGATTTTCATCATATCACTGTGTTTTATTCGGGAAGGGGGGCGCCAAAAAGGTATTTTGCCCCGGGCGCCAGTTATGCTCGCCACTCCACTGGAGCTACTCAGATCTTTTGTTTGCAACACTACAGAAGACACTGCCTCCGACGAGAAGGCATGAAAGTCCGCAAAGCGATCAAAACACCATGAGATTGTTTCGTAGTGATATCAGTGTTATAGCTAGAGACGGGCGAGGGTGGACAACTGTCCCTGGGCGTAGTGTCACGAAAAATGCCAAACTGACGAAGTTTTAGAATGAAACAGTTTCCATACTTAGAAAACAGAAGGGTGTATGAAATCTGCAGTTGTCTTTAGGCGCTGAAAACTATAGCCAAGTCTTTAGCCATATTGGATGTCCAGTAATAGATTGCATGCATCTTAGGATGTCACCCACTGTCACCACCACCAGATGATGGGAGTCATTAGCATAGATATCGCATCATCTAAAGACAGCTCTCCAGTGGCCGAGCAGTAAAGCCGATAAACTCGGGCCGGGGCTCGAATCCCGGCGAGCAGATTGGCTGCTAACTAAGCGTTTTCATGGTTTCCATATGTGTAACCTATATACTGTCCAATTTCCCTTAGAAAGTCTTTCACGAAGCCATCCCTTCCCTTAGACAGGTAGCCCTCGAATGTTTCACCATAACTAAATAAACTGAACCCAACTCATCATCTGTAAGAGAAGATATCAGTTCTTCATATCCTGGCGTGGTTGTTTGTGGAAAACCACTACCAGAGTTGGATTAGCCATTAAGGAAAGTAAGCACGTGCTTAGGGCATCAGGTAAAGGCGGCGTTACTAAAAGGTGCTTAAAGATTCAAAGAAAGAGTGCAAAGGGTCCACAAAAATAAAATTCTCACTGCAGATTTTAGAAGATACCTAGTGCACTTAATCCAAGCCCGAGAAAGAGGGAATGATGAGAAAGAGGCGTTATACTATAGATGTATGTGGAGGCAGCAAAATCTTTGAAGTGCTACGGGCATATAAAAGTCTAATTTGGCAATGAGCATTACTAAACATTCAGATAGCTGCTCCCTTTGTTCGAAATGTAATCCAAACTACTGACATGATGTGTATAGTCGCACTTTGGCCTTCTTTCAAACTTCCAAAGTCGTCCAGATATTGTCTATAGAACTGTCACGCTGAGACTACAAATCGATGTTGTTAAAACCGAATGTACCGTGCAGTAGCTTCCGTTCATGTTTTGAGCATACACCATTCTTTATACCCTCTCCTACACCCCATACATGTCATGCTACGTATATGTGCATGCTGTACAATACCGGACCCTAAGTGATCTCCTAATTGATCTTTTTGTTGCATCTTCTTTTTGTACTAACGTTACATTAATTTCTCTCTTTCATTCTTAAATTTAATTATTTATATAATTGCAGAACTGATCAGCTATCGTGGATGACTTCTTAAATCGCAATATTTTACAGGAGCGGAAGCACGCTGTCCACTAGGAAGGTTGGGATTTATGCTACTGACCGGGAAATTCGCTTAGCTACATATAGGAACTGTGTGCAGCCAAAATAAAATAAGATACTAAGTCACTAATTTTCTCTTTCCTTACCGCTTGGCTTCGTGTTCTAATTAGAAGCACGTTCGGCTGGCAATAGGGAAGTCCAGAATGCAAATCCTGGGGCGGTCATTCGCTGATATTTTCTATTTCAAATAAATACCTAAAGGCTCAACCAACTAACCAAGTGGTTCCCAAACTAAAATGTGGTAGACGATAATTCTTCACCACCAGCAGGTGGCGATTAGGTTCCCACCTCCCCAACTGCCTTTTAAATAGGGAAGAATGTACGGAATTTTCTTTTTTCTCAACGCATGCTTTCATGATGTAATTAGAAGCACTTCTGGATGGCAGTCTTTAAGCCCAGATTAGGATCCAGGATAGGTCATTTCTAATTTTTTTTTTTTTTTTGGCTCCTAAATAAACCTAATATTATACATCACCGTTCTATGGTGCTCTACACTCATCTACAATAGCACAATCGCAAATAGAGCTACCAGTGCTTTAATATCGAGATGTACATAGTGACTCTGAAATTGCAGTTTCGATGGTAATGGTTCAGAGGCACATGTTCTACTGTAGTGTGGATTAGGTTAACATGTCTTTCTGGAGCTGTTTCCAAAGCAGAAGGGTGCTGATCATTCTACAGATTTAAGGCGAATGATAAGGCCTTTACCGAAGCTTATAAGTTGGGTAAATCAATGTCCACATGATATTTTTTCTGATTACATACTTTTTGTTTTGTGTCATATGGGGACAAACTGTATACTAGTTTTTATGCCTGCTTTGAATGAGACACTAATTTTTGTTTGCAGCACCACTATAGGGTTTGCAGTCATACCCTGCTACACGACACTTGAACCATTAGCATCTATGTTCACATATTGCTCAATTGATTTATTAGTTATAGTTTATGTGCATACATTTCATTGTCATATGTGTATGTATTTTAATATGAATCTTTTGTAAAATATAAATTAGACTTGCATATATGCATAGGCAAGCTAGTTTGCTATACGAAAAGAAAATAAAATTAAAAACCCTGTTCCTTAGACCATATCAACTGGCTGTTTACCCAAGTCACATATATTGCTATAGCACCAGATGTGAAATTTAAATCGACCACTTCATTTGAAAGTTATAAAAAGGACATCTGTATACTATGTTATCGTTTAGTACATGCTCAGCTGTTGAATTTTTATGGCAAAGGTCCTGAGGGCTATCTGCTTAAAAGAAGAGATGCCCTTCTTTGAGCACTTTTTGAATGAAACTGACTTGTATTCGTATTAAACATAGGGAAAACTGTAAAAACAGAGATGTAGCTAACCCATTAGATTGAATTCAAACCTAAATTGTCTCACCAGTAATCTGTGGTCTTATCTATTCGAGAACCGAAACCGGTGGAATTCTTCTACAGCAAAATTTTGGTTTATGTTTGCATATAGATATTACTTATGCAGTAGATCATTATCAGACATATAAAAATAGTGATATCAGTGAATGAAATTAAAAAAATAATAATAATTCCATTTTGCTACAAACTTCATACACAGAAAACAAGAGAAATAATGCTTTGAATTTTGCTCATCAGAAGAAGCATTAAATACTACAGCACTTTTGATGAGCACAGTTAATTGATGTGTATATGTATTTTAATCAGTGAGCTGTTCTAAAAGATTTTTCATGGAATGGTCAGACTTTCTTAATTTCTCAGCCAGACTAGCAGCATTGTTCATCCGACATGAGACAAACTTAAATTACGATATACATAATTTTTAAAACAGGGCACATAAATTTCTATATAATGGCTAACATAAATTATATTTTATGTTAGCCATTATATAGAAAACTGGCTAAATAAACAGAAAATCTAAAAAATACAGCCTCCTATTCCACAAACAAAAAAAGGACAAATAATCTTAAAATGAACTCAATGATTGCAGACTATAGTAATAACAATTTATTCAAAATGAATGTAGATACAATATTTTACTTTTAAATATGTCAAGAAACTTGTGATCATCCAGTTAATTCAGTTTGCTTTTAAAAAAGTGTGCATTGAAATTAAAAAAAAAAAAAAAAAAAAAAAAAAAAAAACAAGAATTTAAAGAAAAAAGAACAAGAGCTTTTCATTATTAAAAACTGTTATGACCTAGAAGAAATCTAATCATATCCTTTCACATTACCATCCATGCACACCAATCACATAATCATCCAGCTAGTTGGAGAAAAATAGTTTTAAGTAATGAATTAGTTTGCTTTTTTAATTCCCCTGATATGAAACTAAGCCAGATCAGGTTCATGAATTTAATTGTAAAATACGGGTATTGAGAAGCAACTGTCATTGGCAAAGGGCTTGGGCATATTGTAGATGACAGTAGGAATCTGCCCCATAGTTATCCCTATGGGACGGACGGATACAGGACTAATGTCAATTTCAAAAATATGTCTCTGCAATAATATTTTATTAAATTAATTATGTGAGGTTTGTTTGGTGCATTATGAAAAATGAGCACTATTTATGAACAACTTAATATACTTAACAGTAAATTATCATCACATACATCACAAAAAAGAAATGTATCTCTTTGAGTGCGCATATAGTGAGCTTGGATATATATATATATAAAAGTATATTTTATTTAGTATTATAATATATTATTCTTTTTCATATTTTTATGTTAAATGATAATTCTTAAATAGATAAGAATGAATGAATTTATAAAAACAATCATCTCAACCTTTATAATAAATGACACCTAAAGGTTTTCTCAAAATTTAATACAGTTATTCCCATACATGTTGATTTAGCATCCATAGTTGTTATGGCCAAACTATTATAATGCAAATAACAGAAGAAAAAAAATACAAAATGCATTTTAAATGAAAACAGGCCACATCATGCCAAAATAATTTGTACTAAAATTCCAATCATAAGCAAAAATATACAAGTATAAAATAAAAAAATTAAAAAAATATTGTTCTGACATCAAATACAAAACTGCTTACTTTGCTTATAGTACTTAACATTTTGTTCAGGGTTAAATTAAAACATCAAAATTCTCAACATTAGAGATACAGAAAATATATTAAAAAAATGTATATGATATAGTATACAATCTCAGCATGCACAATTTATCAATTAAATTTGACATCCTTTATACGTATTTTTCAAATCATGAGAAACAGTTTTTGGCTGATTTTTGTGATGAAACATTAGAAGATATTTTCCAAGAAGGAATGCTTTAAGGCAAACTGGCTTGCATTCATATTACACGTGGAAAAATCATGACGATGCTTATGCAGGCAGTCCATTCACCAGGATTCAAGCCATTAGTGTTCAGCTTCTCACCAGCTTGTCCACTGGCACACAACAGCCTCTTGTAATACATTATCTGCAGACATGAAATCCTTCTGTATTTATATGAAAAGAAAAAGTTATACATTCAATATTAATTACAAAACCCATTTTCATACATGCCTACTGACAAATTATAAGTAATCCTCAACTCATGATGAGTATTGTTCCAATAGTTCCATCATAAGTTCATACTGATGTAACTCAGGGTCTTAATAAAATTATACCTTGGTATGTTTAATTATATTGTTATGAATAAGGCTTCTGTTTCACATGAAAATGGTTTAAGGAGGTATAAACTTATGTGACATTTATAAACAATTTATTTGCATACATTCACATGAATTTTGTAAAATTAATACATATACATCCCTTTCATTAGTTGATAAGAACAAAAATATATACAAAATTCTTTTAATTAAAATAATGGATAAGTAACTGTTACTTATTTGAAAGAATTATTGTAAAATACAACTTAGTGAGAAATTATTATTCAGGTATGATCAGAATCCTATAAAAACAATGCATGTATGCATAAGCTGTTTATATTTTTCTGTAAAATAAACATTTGATCTGGACAACTGCATACTTTTATTTCAAGATGCTTTTTTAGTTAGGACTACCTAATATACACTAATGTTTGTGAAAATCACAACCATGAAGGAATTATGCACTTTGAACCAAACTTACATGAAATATAATGTGAGTTAAGACATACAAATGATTAGAATTACAAAGGGATTATACACGCATGAAACGAGAACTAGCAGTTGTAAAGGACTGTAAAGTTGTGATGAAATCTGTTTATCATCCTCCGTCTGCAGTGAACATTTAATTTGTGCTCAGTATGCCTCGTCAACAGCAGAGGATGCCATACCAACAAGTTTGAACGAGGCCACATCGTCTGTATGCAAGAGGGTGGACTTTCATATCAAACAATCACAGCCCGCACGCAGCACAATGCCACAACAGTGATGCATGTTTGGAAGAAATGGACAGCGAGAACCAAACAAGGTGAAATCCTGGCAATGGGGCACACAACAGCACAGGATGACAAACACCTCATCTGCATGGCTGTGATGGATTGTAGAGCATCCTCTCGTATGTTAGTACAATATTGGAGCACGGTTACAAGTGTTCGTCGCTGTCTGCTGCAACATGAACTGCATGCAAGGGTTCCTCTACGCAGGATTGCCCTGTCGCTGAGTAACATATGCCTCCGACTTCAGTGAGCACTGCAACTCAGTGCGTGGCGTGCTCTGTGGCAACAAGTTGCTTTCTCCAACAAATCTTGCTACAATCTGGAGTATAATGATGACAGAGTATGCATTATTTGATGCATTCCAGGCACTATATTTTAGGGGAAAAAAATGCCCGTGCACAAGCCTTCTTTAAGGTACAACAGGTTTTGCATCTTCCCCAGATATGTTGCTCAATCAGCATGCCTAGGATTTCATCGGTCAGCGACTCGCACGTACAGCTAGTGGGCCACACACTGAAACTGAACTTTCACATCAAGTCAAAGCCATTCCCCAGGATTACATTCAGAACCTATACGATTCAATGCCACGATGTGTACAGGCTCTCGCTCAGCATGACAGAAACCCAAAGTACTGATTTTCCAACTTTCGTATTTTTTTTTTTTTTTTTTGTAAATGTGATCGTCTACTTGTATCACTATCGGTAATATGCGGAATAAATTTCATTCATTTCCGACAATTCCTTCATGGTGTTGCATTTTTCACAAACATTAGTGTGTCTACAGCATCCTCTCGTATGTTACTGAAGATAAATGACTAACTGAAGACAATTTTTAATCTCTATTGAAATGCCCATAATGATTCATTGCTAAGCACAGAATCTTAAATAACACTTGTCACTCCTAGCAATGCCTCATTCTGCCTCTAGTCCATCATCAGAAAACTCCATCAACCTGCTGTAGAGGAAGCTCCACGTTTATAAAATCATTGCCATCATCTTCAAAGGCAGAATTACAGAGGTTCTGGGAATCCCATATTATCTTTAAATTCTTTCAAAGCTTTTCTCAAGCCTTTTCTTGTACAATGCAATCATAAAATGCTTGTTGAAATTCTACTCAGTATCAACTGTAATCTCCAAATGCGGCTTTATGAATTTGTGTCCATCATCTATACAAATTACACTGACCAAAAAAAAAAAAAAAAAGCATTATCTAATTTTTAAAATTACATTATCGCTGAACTGGATGACGAAAGGGGCAATTCTCAGAACCCGCACATTTCCAGAAAACCCGTGTAGCTAGGTTACCATTTTCACTTACTACAAAGACAACGCCAAACAATAATTGATTATCGCTCAGATTGGGACCACGTAATCCTTCAGAAGCAGAACTTTCATCTGATTGGTTCATTTCTACCCCGGACAGAATTTCAGCTGAAACATTTTTGGCGAGGTTTGAAGAAATATCACATAGCCGCTACATTGTTTCTGTAGCTAAGTGGGATTCTTTTTTTTCTAAGAATCCTCCCATTTAAACCAGTGCTACCAAAAACTTGTTTCTCAGGAAAGTCCCGTCTAGCAGGGACTGTTGATAGAAGTAAATAACCGCTTTAATCAACACTCACTAATAATATAGTAAAATCACAATGACCAAAATTAGCCTCAATCCACTATGTCTAATCTGTTTTCAAAACACACGTTTCACTTTTGTGATAAGAGGAGAGTGGAATGTGGAAATGAACATGAGCTCAGCATAAGAGCGTATAGGTAGTGATCACTTTAGGTTTTCTACAGATGACATTCAGTGGATGAGTTGAATGTTGCCTTTTTCCCCCTCCGAGATAGCTAGATGGTGTTACTAGGTGGCTTAAAGTACAGTCAAAAGTCTTTAATCTGGAATGATCTATAATCCGAACCTACAAACTACAAACTTTCTGCATATGCTTAAACGCATGCGCATATGCATTTAATGTATAATGGACGGTATAAGCTAGGCTAAAATTATCTATTTCAGTTAATGTTGCAGATCGCGTTGTTCCTTAATCTTCTAATTGGATCCGGCTTATTATTTTTTGCAGACTGTTAGAGCAATTTTATAAAAAGTAAGCTTGAACTTTCGATTATGTCAAAAAGAGTTTCCGATTGTGGAGATATCAAAGGATTTACAAGCGAAAGCATGTTTTGATGTTCATGAAACAAAAAGTGGAATTGCTGCAAAAAATGGTTAAAGGCATGAAGAAAGTGACAGAGAGGTGATTTGTTTCTCTAACCATTCCGAAATCTGTTTATCAATTTCGCGCTGCTCTGCGGGAGAGGAGGGGGTATGTTGCAGCGCACAATGAACTGGAAGTTGATCTGTCAGCACTATCCTCATCTTCAGGGCAGATGTTTTTATTTTATTTGGCTTATAATTCCTCACTAAATGCAGTATTTCATCTCGATGTACTCCGTATTTGATATGATTTAAATCAAATTCATCATTATAAATATCACGAATACACATGAAATAGTTTTCTGGTTACAATTTTCTAATTTCAACCATGCGTAATGTATGCTTTACACATGCGCACGTTGAAAGAAAAGTTTAATAAAGTAAACAAATAAATATTAAACTTTTTTTTGTAAATTTTGATACCCTTTAGATCATAATTGCTCTTTATTTCATATTTTTAATTTTATAATTTCTGCATGCCATCTTAAAAGATTTAAACTGATGAGCTATAATACAAAAAAACCGATAATCCGAAATCGCTGAAGAGTCCAAATTAAAGACTTTTGACTGGTTATGATAACCAAATGAGCACCACAGCATTTAATGAGTTAATATATGCCATAATTACACAGATTGGAATTTGCTAGCAAGTTTGCCCTTGAAACAGAAAAGAAAATTTAAAATCCTGCTCCAGAGGACATTCCAGCTGGCAACTTTATGAAATTTATATACTACTGTTACGAAATAATTTGATCCAGTTTTGTGAAATTAACAAAATGTATGGCATTAATGAACTATACAATCATCCGATGCATATTTTAACTTTGAATGTCAAATCAGAATAGGGATTTTTTTTTTTTTTTTTGCACTGTGGCTGATTCTTACCTTTAGTCATAAAGATGATTATTATGATGCATGTTGCTTTATCGAAGACCTGCCAATGATGGATTACTACTATATTTCCACCCCACTTTACAGTGCTGAAATTTATTAAAAATATTTCCCTCATTTTCCACTTTTTTCAATAAATTAATTAGAACGAGCTTTCCTATAGTTTAAAATGTATTTGTTGATGTGGTAATCATTGTCTTACTTACAAAGACAAAATCCCATAAATACATACAAAGGTTACATTGAACCTTTCTTCTTGTAATTTTTTACCTTAATGCCAACTTAACACAAGAACTGTTGAAACACAGTGAAGCAAACACAAACTGACATTCATTCTATGATTTCAGCTGCATGCTCAACTTCTCGACTACGACTGTGCAATTCTAAGATGTTTCTTCAAGTAAAAAATTGGTCAATGTGTACATGGATACCGAGGATGTGTAATTCTTAAAAATGCGCCAAGCAGTGGGTGATTCTTCATTGTTTTTCTTGAAGTCCTGTTTTAGATATTTTTGCATGTTTACAGAATTAATTCAAATTTGTAACCGGCAATATGATGAGTTAGCGATTTTCTAAAACACACGAAAACAATCGATTTGGCAATTTTTTTAAAACTCACCAATCTGGACCATAATATCTAGTTTTACCATATTGCTGTTGTGAAAAGACACGTTTGAAGATAAGTACAAGTTTAACAATTTAAAAATACTGTAATCCTAAAAACAAATCATATGGACCATGGCAGACAAAAAAATAAGAAAGGCACTGCAAAAGCATATGGTTAGACATGGCCAGAATCTCATAAAAAATAGCACACATTAGCTTCCTGGCAAAACATACTTTGGCTCAACTTCGATGTTAATGTTTCTGGTTAAGTAGAAGCAACATTAAAACTGGTTTGTAGTAAATGCTGCCAAATGAACACATAACTGAAATACTCGTATTTGCTGATATTAAGAAAAATATTAATTTGTTCAGCTAGACATTTAGCACCAATGCTCATCCAATAACAACAACAAAATTATAAATTTGTTCACAGAATGTAATAAGAAATTTGTGTAAATAAGTACATAAGCAACAACAACAAAAGGCACATCAATATCACTGCCACACCATACAATTACGTTTGAATAAGAAAACAGAGTTATGCGCACAGCATTGAAAGAATACCTTTGAAGTACACCATATTCATTTCTTATCCTGAATCGAGCAGAACCATGTAATTATTTAATCTGCAACTACATTTTGAAATTTAATAATACACACAAATTATATACATTTAATACACATTTTGTACTGAAATTAAATAATTACAAATATAGTTTTTACTAACCTATACATGCAGAAATTCAGGAAAAAAAGATCGCCAGATCGCATTCACCAGTTTGCTTTAGAAAAATGAATTAACATAAATAATTACAATTGAAAACCTATTCATTTAAGCAGATAATGGATTATAAATTTTAATTTTACCTTACAATCAAGAATGAGAATAGCCACATCACACCCACACCACGCTGCATACAGGCAAGAGAACATTAACTGGGCTGAATAACAAAACAACCATCACAGCAAAAGCTACTGCTTCTTGCTGCAATTTTTAATTTCGCTACAAATAACAGAATAATACTAGAATTGCTTACAATAAGTGTACATAGAATGTTAGGCTTTTGGTATTAATATTACACGCTCTAGCTCGGCTGAAGTTAATATGTTAATGTTTCTGGCTAAGCATGTTCAACTAGATGCATTATTAAAGGTGATTTCCAATAACGTCTGGAAAGTTGAGCGCAGATAACCAAAATATTTGCTCAGCCAGATATTTAACATTACTATTAATACGATATCAAAGAGAACATGAATAAATGAGTATATTTGTTCAAAAGAACACAGAAATACAAGAATATATTACATTTCGCAGTATTTAAAGAAAAATGGTTGAATAAGTACATAAACGACACGAATTTTTTTCTTCCTTTTAACTGCACACACAAACCAATAAACTATATACAATTCATAAATAATTTTGTATTCAAAGTTAATTAAATATTTACAAAATCAAAAATAATTCTTACCTATACATTCAGCAGAAAACGAATTATGCCTATAATTGCGGTCTGTGCAAGAAAAAAAATAATGATTAAAATTAATCAAAAAGACAAATTTAAAAAATACTATTCATTTAAGTGGAAAAAGCATTAGAATTTTAATTTATTTGAATTTCAACTTAAAATTTGGAACAATAGATAACACTTGTATACTCACCACTACAACATCCCACCACGTTCGAGTACAAAATGGCGCTCGATTCGCATGGCACATTGGAGGCATGTTCATGCGCAGATGGTCTCTGCGCAACCAGTCCTACGTTTAGAAATTTTACCATGTTTGAGCTAGCCGTCCGACGTCGTACGGGTAGACACTTCCCATCGATAATGAAATGGCAGTCGTTTACCGATTACGAAGGTTTTCCTTAATGTTTTGGATTCGTGTATGTACTTTGTCAGGAGGAAAATGAATATCGCGAAACCTTGCAATTTAAAGGAGTACTTTGCAAACAGGAAATAGAAACTGTTAAAAAAATTTGCTTACTACTATAGAAAAACATTCTGTAAGAGTATCTTATGAAGTATGTTATGTATGATACGAGTTATGAAGGTAAATGTAGAGATAATGTATGTATGTTTGTGAAGTAAATAAAATCCTCTAGAACGTAAACACTTTATTTGGTTATCTAGTTGAAAGTTACGCGATTTTGTTCTATTTGTTCTTAAGTACTTATCAAAATAAATTTTTATTAATTTTAATGCCTAAGATCTTGTTGATGTTTCAAGATCTGGTCCAAGTTAAAAAAAGGTTTATAGACGTTCATATTCATTAATTTTCCTGCATAACGTGTAATAGAGTTCTGTTTGATTTTTATTTGGTTTCATTGTCAGCTATTGCATGCTTTTTTTTTTAAATAGCTGATTCTTTACAAAACATTCCATACTATATTAAACATTAAACAAGGTGTACTGTGTTAAATTTGAAAATTTTTATTATTGTTCCTTCAGAAACTCAACAATTGCTTCAATAACTACTGTATTTTTCATCCTGTCTTATTGTATAAATGCAGTATGTTGATTTGAGATATAATAATTTAACAGTCAATGTGTAAAGAAAATTCATTCTTTAGTTTTATCAGGAACAACGTCTTTAAAAATAATCTTATAATTAAACACAACCAATTCAAAAAAAAATATTCTGTTTTATTTTAAGTTAAATAGTTCATCATAAAATTACATGCATTGTAATATCAGGAAGTTATAACAATGAAGATATTGACACTTTCGGAAAACAGGAAAATGTATTTATTTCTTTAATGATAAGGCAATGCTACTTAGCTTGTATAATATTACATTACTGTCTATTTTGACTGGCACCAGTAGACTAGCAGATAAGATAGCTGAACACTGGATGTTTGATCAAGGTACAAATACTGGTGAATGGGACAGCTGCATGGGAATTTTCCTGTTTCTCCTCATGTATTATGTGAATGCAAGTCAATTTCGCATAGAAAGATCTTCTCAAAGGCATCCCTTTGCCTAAGGTACATAGCTCTTACTTAAAGTTACCTTGCTCTGTGTAACTTAGCCATCAACACCTTAATAATTTTAATACAAAATGACAAAAAAAATTTTTTTTTTTTGCTACCATATTACCACAACAAATTTAGCAGGATGCACCAAACTGTGTCAACATGTATATGTGCATATAACAATTCTTCAGTATTTAATAAGCAACATCACCATTTTTGTATGTTTTTTTTTTTTTGTGTGTGTGTGTATTTGCATTTGTCTAAGTTACAATGATTTTCATAGCAAATCATATTTTTATTTTTATAACAAATCATTTATAAACAAATCATACTTTTTTAAACATGAAATTAATTTTAAAATATGCACTTGTGGAATTTGTCTGCAATGGATGAAATAGTAGTTTGAATAAAATTCTGAAAAAATGAAGCTGTATTAAATTATAAAGTTACAGAAAAATGGAATTTGCTATGTTAGTTGAATTTAAATTACCAGGAATCTTTCTCCCTTCGCTGTTGCTATACCACGAAAAGAAAAACAATTATGAACAGCATCCTGCAAACAAAAACTTGCTTGTAACAAGGTTTATTGATTGATTGGTACAGACTTGCATGGCATATTTGTTACCAAATGAATTTAAAGCAAACCAGGTTAACTTGTTTTCAAATTAGCAACTCTGTAAAAGGGATCATCCAGCTGTACTGACACTGCATGTTTTTTCTCATATCTAGTTATTTGGTTGTAACAGACAATTAAGATAAAAAACACTTGTAACACTGCTTAATTTTTATGTATGGTAGCCCAGTTACACGAATACAACATTTTTCCACTACTTTTTTTACACTGTAGACTTAGTTTAGAAAGTTATTTACCAAGATTTTGGGATGTTGTATAGAAATATCATATGGAACAACTACAGTCAAATGTATTGTTTCAGAAGAGAGGATATCCTCTTACTGAATTTTTTCCTGCACTTATTGTTTGATTTAATATTTCCAGTATAGTGGAATGACCATTATGAAAACATAGCGTCCTGTAGCTCTTTCTATATAATTCCATTCAGATATTCACACTTTTATTTTTGTAAGTTAATGCAGAAGACAATACATATTTACATCTATTTCTGACACCACTTATTAACTATTAGCTTAGTTTTAAAAGCTTCAATATTGGTGCACATTATTAAAATGCTTAGGTTTTTAGAAAATGTCTACTATGTAACTGAGTTTTCCTAATTAATCATTATTAATGAATGAACTTGCTGATGTATGTTTCTTTTCTTCCGTAAATATGTAAACTGTATTTCTCAAATCGAAAATATGTCTCGCTATTTTTCTGTGTGAAAGCCAACTGACTGTGGTAATAATGTCTCATATACAGAACTTATCTAATTACATTGCATTAAAAAGAGACAGCTGTTTAGGATTTTGCCTTTTAATGTAATTAATTGCAGTAATAACCTTGCAATATCATGTGAATTCTTCATCAGTTTGCAACAAGAGCCTTACTATGTGTCATACAGTGATGGAATATTATATGGGGAGCAATTTTCATTATTAACCCTCTTAGTCCTTTATAATTACCTGTTAATGCTGCAGCATCATTGGTACAAACTGCGACACAGAGTGTCTAGGTAAGATTATTTGTTTCAAAATGTCTGTCAATAATTTCAAATATTTTCTCTCCAGATGCTTTTCCTTTCCAAATATTACAACATAAAAAATATTCTAATGTGTCGTCTTCAAAAACGTATCTCAGATAAACGATGAATTGAGACATTTTTGTAATGTCGGTAGCTTCATCAAGTTTTTATAGTAAAGACTGGATTTTGTATTCTATAGTGTCTGATATTACAGAAATTTGGTGAGAAACGGTATCTTTTTTTAATGCTATTGTTTTTAAATCATTACTATATTTTTATGCATGTATAAATGATGTTATTTTAATTGCTGAAGGAAGAATGAGCGATTCTCCAATTGTGTGAGGTTTTAAATTTTTTGCAATTAAATATGAAACTTTTAAGATGCCTGTAAATCTTCTCAGGAACTGTTGTATATTTTTTCAAAAATACATTTTAATTTTTCATGCTCTTAGCACATTCCTTAAAAAAAATCTTCAGATTTATTCACTTAATCTTTATGTTTAGTTTCTGAGGTACTTTCCGTTTCACTGGCGCAAATCTCACCAAGGAGACTTTGTTGTCGACAACATACAATATACACATAAAAAATTTTAACAAACGTTAGCTTTAAGAATTTTTTATTTTGAAGGCATAATACCTTTAAATTTTGTAAAAATTTTAATACCTTTTAAAATTTTGTAAAAAAGCCAATAAATAAAGACAATAAATTTGTGAAAAGACATTAAGAATTTACTATGTTTTCATGTTTCAACATCCTGATTTGTCGGTTCGCATCACGTGATCTCATCTCACGTAAACTACGCTACAAAAATCTAATTCTCTCAGTAATTATCTACATTAATGACAAGTTAAATCTTAATTTGGAGTGCAAGTTTAAATGCAAGAATTATTTCAATTCGTACGAATAGTTTATTCAGAAATTATGTAAAACCACAGTGCTTTATACTTCGCTAGTCCATTCTCATTAGAATTGATGAATTTGACCCATGATTTTGTCTTTTGTATATTTTCGCCTTCGGATGAGCGGTGTGATTGCATTCTAATTGACTTAATTACCATGAATGGTCTTAGAGCATAAAATTTAACTATCTTGTACAAATTCTATGTAATTGTATGCCAGTACAGTCAATCTGATAAGAAATGGCTGCGACTTGTTTTGAAAACGAGGCGTAAAAGGTTGCCAGTGAAGGTATTTTGTTTGGCATCAGTTGTACCATTGTTGGCAGCTTTATCGTTTGCACCGGAAAAACGGAAAAGTACCGTTTCTAAATGTGTTTTTAATTTCGCAGGTTTCATACTTTCCATGTGCCAAGTTTTCACTGCATTTAACACACAATGGATATTCATTTTCCATTAATAATGCAACATGTAAAACAGTATAATATAAACTCTTCTTGATATTTACTCAATTTTTTTTATAAGTAGAAAGAGATCCATTGGATTCATTATTGTTTGCATTTTCATTAATAGTTTTTCTCTAATTTTATTTGATGTTGGTCCATCCATCCCATTTCTCTTGTGAACATTGGGTATCTATTTTGGGCCATTTAACCATCATGAACAAAATTGCAGCTGAAACAAAATTGTTTTTATTATCCTTTCAGACACTACTGAATTTTCCAATACTTAGGAAATGTTATGTGCTTACTTGACAACAAATTTGATTAGAATTAAGAAACATAGTTTATAAATGATGCGTATTACAATTACATGCAAGACACTACATAGTCGAAAAAACTACATCTTAGCTACGCGTATGCAATTGCATTGAAATGCGATTCAACCTGTTTGGAAATCATCAAGCATAACACACAAATCAAGTGGAAAGCAATAAAATCAAAATTAAAATATGGAAATGTTAAAAAAACATCCAAAGTTCTCTTCAAATTCCGTATACCTTTTATTGTCAAATATTAATTGAAAAACAAAATGTAAAGTGAACTGGTAATTAGACGAAAGACCTATCTGGTCTCAAAAACTTTTGCGCATAATGCTGCAAAAAGATTTGAAAGAATAGTAGTAGGTAGGAACATTGCAGCAACCTTGCTAAAAAGTTACCAGTAGCTGTAGCTCCACGAAATGTTGTAACATAGTACTACATAAACAATAAGAAATTTGCCTGGTAAAAGTGGAAAAACTGTATAAGCACGATAAAACTGCCAAATTTTTGTGCTGGAAGACTTGCTATCGCACGAAAAAAAATTAATTAATCTGACCGTTGTGTAATGTGAATTGGATTTGGTGACCCCCCCATACACACACACAAATTTGTTCATGACTCCCAGGTTTAAATTTTGTAAAAAAACAATACAAGTTATCAATTGCATTTTGAAAAAAAAAATTGATTTCGGGCTTGTCTTCAACTGAACAGCATGCAATAGAGTATTTTCAAAATTACGGGAAAGTACGACTTATGTGAAAATCGATAAACATTGGCTGTCCAATGTGAAAAGTGAATTACGGTTTAATATGTTATTGTTCATATCTTGTGTATTTGTTTATCTAACTGAATACAGAATGATCCGTTTCTTCAAATTTCTGCTGGAATAACTGCTAGAGAAAATCTATCCCATTTCAGATGAACAGAAAGCGTTTTATTCTTATTCAAAAATTACAGTAATTTTATTCCGTATTTACATGAATTAGGTTAGTGCAATCAATTTTATTCCGTATTTACATGAATCACGTATCGCACAATGCTGTGTAGGCTGGTGACCTAGCGATGATGACTCAAAATGCATCTCTGCATTCAGGCATACACTCCTTACAAGAATATAACCATGCACTGGAGTCCTAGCTTCAGCAGGTACATTTTTTTTTTTTTTTTGTGCTATGCCATCTCTGTGGGTCCTAAATTCTAAAAACTTTTCCACTCCTAAATTCCAAAAATTTTGCTACTTGATATTTCTGTAAATTCCAAAATTTTGCACACCTGCCATAACCGCACTGGCTGTGGCCTCAGTTAAAGTTCTAGCAAAATCAAATATTGTAACGTTATTTCAGACAACTTTCTTAAACTGTAGATCGCAACCCCCATCTACAGCAGGGAGTCGCAAAAAATTTTATTAGTTCTGGTATTTCTTAAACTTAATATAATAATTTTACAATTACCCAATATTTTTACACAATGTATCTGAAAATAGATGAAGATAAGACAATACAGACAAAGAGAAAAAAATGTTTCAACGCATTCTTTTTATAATATAAATGTTCATTTTACTTGCTTTGCACATGACGCTGTCATTTCATCTGTTACTTAATCAAAATTTTCACATTATTTTATGTCTTAAAATGAGAAATTAAAGATAATGACCTAAAGCTGCCATATTATCTTACAGTACAAGTGAAAAAATTGACAGTTTCACTCACATGCGTGTCGGATTTTCACAATGCTTATGGGGTCGTGAAAAAAATCTATGATAAAAAAAGGTCACGACTGAAAAAAAGTTTAAGAAGCCCTGTTTTAAACCAATCAGTTTCCTTACGCGAACCCATTTTTTTTGCCTGTTTTGTTTCTCAGCCGAATTATGTTTTTGTGGGAATTTTTATATATTTTTACTGTTTCAGCTGAATGGAAAAACACGCTAAAATGTTTCAAATGACTATTAGGGGAAGAGGATCAAATACCCCACATTATTATCTCTATTTATCTCGTTTCAATTCTGAGTTGAATTATGTTTTTGATAGAATTTTTCCATATTACATATTTCAGTTCAACAAAAAATCAACTTTTAAAATATTGAGGAAAAGCATGTACTAAAATATTTCAAAATGAAAGTGTGGAATAAATAAATACAGTATAAAGTCTTTAATCCGGACTTCCATAATCTGGAATGATCTATAATCCGGACCTCAAAGCTACAAACTTTCTGCACATGCGTAGCGTTTACGCATGCGTGCGTTTAATGTATAACAGACGGTATAAGCTAGGCTAAAATTATCTAATTATCTATTTCAGTTAAAGTTGCAGATTGCGTTGTTCCTTAATCTTCTAATTGAGTCAGGCATATTATTTTTTTCAGGCTGTTAGAGCAATTTTATAAAATGTAAGCTTGAACTTTCGATTATGTCAAAAAGACTTTCCGATTCTGGAGGGATCTACAAAGCGAAAGCATGTTTCGATGTCCATCAAACAAAAAGTGGAATTGCTGCAAAAAATGGATAAAGGCATGAAGAAAGTTAGAGAGGTTAGTGAAAACGAAAAAATTTCGATTGACAAGTTAGTCGGTATTCTCGACACAGCAATTACGGGACTTGAACAGCGGAACTTTGTAACTGAACAAGAAATTATGACTGTTTATAGAATTAAAGAGAAAGTATTAGCACATTAAACGAAGCAACTTAAACAACTTACATTGAAAGAAATGTTTAATAAAGTAAATAAATAAATATTAAGCTTTTTTTTTTTGTTGTAAATTTTGATAACCTTTAGATCATAATTGCTCTTTATTTCATAAATTACTGTTTCATATTTTTAATTTTATAATTTCTGCATGCCATCTTACCAGATTTAAATTGATGATCTATAATTCGGAATCGCCAAAGTCCCGACGAGTCCGAGTTAAAGACTTTGTACTGTATATAAATTACTTTTTTCTAGGAGTATAGGAGTTCTTATATATATATAAAGAAATTTAGAACCAACTTTTCACAAAGACTTAAAAAATTGAAGTTCAAATGATCTTCATAAAATCCTAAAAATGTAGAATAAGAATACTTTAAAATGTAAAAATTAACACGTTGACTGCAGCGCGCATTTTACGTGATTTGCCCATGACGCCAACTTGAAATTTTTATTTTGTGATATATATTATGTTGAAATATTATCTGCAGAACATTATGTTATATATATCGTGCTTAATGCATTTTTCATGCTGGTTGTCACCAGAGACCCCCAAACATCTGTAGACCATTTTTGCGATTTATAATTTAAATTTTTACAATTTATTATTCTTCAAATCACTATAGTAACAATGGTACTATTTAAAAATTTATCAGTATCGATATTTATTCTAATTATGTATTTTACTATTGGTCGCATCACCTACGGCGCTGTAGCCAAGTTGAGTGCTGGTCACCGGTGGCCCCCACGGCAGTCAACGTGTTAAAATACACCATCACAAGAAAAACCAAAAAATAGTATAAAAGAACAAGAAAGGTGAGGAATCCAACCAACTTCAACATAATATCGTCAAGGCGAGGTATGTCAAATTTACCGTATTTGACGGCATATAAGACACACCCTTATTTAGAAGGCCACACACATGTAGATGTAGAAAAAGTTATGTGTGTCTAGACCTTTATCCGGGCTAAAAATAGCATTCAGTATTGAAAGTTAACCTGTGTCCTTCACGTATAAGACACAAGTAACTTTTTTTAGACCAAATTTAGGGAAAAAAATGCGTCTTATATGCCGTCAAATACGGTAATTACATTTCCCCTTGTAAAACAAAATCCTTGCTTTTCTGTATCCAGAATCAGTTGATAAACCATTTCAATATATTTTTTTATCTTAATAGTTCACCCGAAAATTCTAGTCCTCAAAGCGAAGGAAAATCATTAAAAATATCTTCCAATTTAAAAATATTTTTCTAATCTAAAAAGAATCTTAAAAAAGAATGGAAACATGCCTTTAAAAATGTAGAAAAAATTAAAATCCTGCAATAGAAAATCTTTGAAATTTCAAAATAATCTTAACTCAAAACTTTACTAGAACCTCTTATCAAACAGCAGTAGCAAAGAAAAATGGGGGGGGGGGCGAGTAAAATCATTAAAATTATCTTACAATTTAAAAAAATTTTACTAGTCTAAATATTTGATATTCGACATTTACAGGATTTTATCAAGTTAATTTGAATTTCAATTTTTATTCTTTCTGAAAAATTGGTTCTAAATTTCTTTCTTTATATATTTACTGAACAATTTTTTGACAGCATAATGCACGAAAAATTTTGGAAGGATTATAAATTTTCCTTTTAAAAAATTATTTGTACATATATAGTCCAAACGCATCTGTATATGGTGGAATACGTTTAACGCGAAATATCGGTTAACATGAAATAATGTAACGGTCCTGACAAACTACTATGTATTTTCATGCATTTTGTTTCTTTTAAAACGAAAAGATATCCTTTCTGGAAATGAACAAAATACAGAAAACACTGGCACCGCAGGTGAGATTTAAGCGGGATGTGAAATAAAAGAGAGGTGGTTTCACATATTTCGTAGAAAAGTGGCTAATTTGGCTTTGAAATATCCTCGGACTAGCCTGCGACACGAGCCAGTTTTGTTTATCTACGCTACTTTCGCCTTCCACCTCTACAAACGCCACACAAAAATCTCATCTCTCATCAGTTAGCTTTGGAATTCGGTGACGAGTACATGGCAGTGCGAGTAAAAATTAGTGAGTTTGGCTCATATGTTGCACTGCATGGAATTCAGCAACTCCAAGCATGAATGGAAATTATTTTCATTACACACAATTCTCAAAAGTATCAGATTCTTTGGCGCCAAAAAAAATAGAGAAGCAGGATAGTGAAACTGAGCTGACACTTAATAAAATGTTTGAGAAAGTTTCTGTATTAATGAACTGTTGTACTGTACTATCGGAAGAATTCGTTGCAGTAATTTATGATAATGTGTGTACAGCCCCAATTATGGCGGACAAAGTTGGAGTTTATTCAAAGCTAAAAAAATATCATTGATGCAGATTCTGATGACGAAAATAAAATGAATAATGCAGTTCCTGTTCCCACGTCATCCGAAATGAGGAACATCATAAAAAGTATGGACAGTTATTCAGACGCACATTCCAATGGTGAAATGAATAACAAAATGTTTGACATTGAACAATTTGATGCTAAAAAAAGACAATGCAAAGAAAAATATCAGATTATTTTCCCAAAATTTAATAAATGTTTTGTTTTTCAAAAAACTTGAAAATTTTGTATTAAATTCTATCAAGTTCTTGTGGATGTTTTTGTTTCATTGATTTTTATTAAATACATGCATATACACATATCTATGTAAATAAAATGTACTCTAATAAGCTTAATTTTGTTGACCATATATATATATATATATATATATATTAATATTCTTTAACACGAAAAAATATTTCAGTCCCCTCAGTTTTGTGTTAAATGATTTTCACTGTATATCTTTGCACATAAATCCCTTTCTTACATAAAATATAAATGTATGTATAAAATACCTAAATAAATTGTAAAGGAAGTTTAATTAGCAACTATGAAATCTCAAAAAAGTAGTATAAAATTTATAATGGCAAACATTAAAATAGATGAAAGGAAATAAAATTTAAATTATAGAATGTACTTTATAAAATTAAGAACAAGTAGTTAAAAATATATATTTTAATTGCTTAAAATATGGAAGTTATTAGGCAGAGATTGTTGGATATAAAGTTAATACTACAAATTTTCGGATTACTATTCATATTTAAAGTCTCAACTTGCAGTCTTAATACACATAACAACCATTGTAAAAATCACCCGTTATCATATTCCAAAGATCAGCAGCATATATTTTTTTTCAAAATCGTGCATAATATTAAATAGTCAAGTTGATACAAATAAGATGAACTGTTTTTATGAGTTCAGACTAGTAGCTTATTCTTCCATTCACTTATTACAGTATTTCATTTTTTACATGCTTGACTATCCAAAATTTCAAGAGCTTTCCGGATATTTTTTTAGTTGAGTTTTTACTGTACAATCATTTCAGTATTTACATCGTCAAAACTGCATAGACACATACTTGAAGTGAATTTACTTTTACAGCTAAACACAGGAACTGGAAAACGAAAAGTACTTATTCGGAGATTGTATTTATTTTTCGTTCATGAAAATCAAAGTTCATTACACAAACATGCAATCACACTGCACAAGCATGTATGGAAATTCTTAACACATTTAGTAATCCTGATAATTGATTACACATTTAGTAAATAAATCAGAAAATATTTTAAAGTATAACAAATAAAGTATTTAAGCTTTTTTAAAACAGAGCATAATACTACAGTTATGAACAAATTTAATGTTATAAAAGTTAGTTAATTTAGTAAATTTCAGCTTTTCACCAAAGAAATGAAATATTTTGATAATTATGAAGTTCCTTGTATATCTTTATAAATGAACTTTATTGCTGTTTTAAACAATTAAACAACTGTCCAAGTTATTTTAATACTTTTGAAATATATACACTAAAAGAAACATTAAAATTTATTAATATATTTGTCAACCTTGATTTTGGCATAAAAGTCTGCAGAATGCTTCGTAGTTTTTAAGCACACAGAGGCAATGCAATTCTTATTCCTTGATTTGAAGTTTTCTGCAAGTGTTTATTATTATTATTATTAAAATATCTGTGTTGGCACACATACAATTTTTTTATAGTGACTTCAGATGTGGATAAATTTTTCGAACACTCTCGTTTGTTTTACTGGCGTCGCTGAATTTTGCGATGAATGCATCACATTTATTGCCGAGTATCACCTTCCAAATTTTTCATACTGTTAATGTATACATTAGCAGTGAATTATTCTCCTCTTTCCTCAGATATACTACGGCGATAAACAATAACCATTCACTAAAGATTTTGCGTAAATTTCCACTCATAATAATGTAAATTGCGAAAATCTCACAATTACCACCTAAACACTATTTTCGGCACCACAATTCTTTCGAAAGCGCGCCGTAGTAGTCAAAATTGGGGTACGCCGTTTTGCCAGGTGAAACTAGTCGATATTTCCGTGACGTCAAAAATTCGAAAAGTGGGGTAGGGTTTGGAAATACGCTGCCGGCATAGCTGTTACTTTAAAGCATTCTGAATGTTTTCACCTAAGATGTTAAGTTTCCGTTTAAGATGTTAAGTTTTCATCATTTTTAAAGTTGCAGTTGAATAAACCTTTAAGTTTTAGACAAGGTTTTTGTGTTCTTCAGAAAATTTTAGATTCGAAGTCAGATATATCACATAGGATTTAACGGAAAAACCAACAGGGGTGGTAGAGAGCTGAGTGGCTGATTCATCTTCGTTGTCCAAATGCATGTCGTCTATTTGGTTCAATAATTGTTTATATCGATTGTTGGTTTTGAGGGAAGGTTCCTCATCGGAGTCAGAATCCGTTTGTCTATGGCGCAATTTTCGTTTTCTTTGTGTTTTGAAACCAGTAGTGGATTGAAGTATGTCGCAGAAGTTTTTAATCTCTTCAAATTGTTTAGCGAGCTTTTCATTAGAGGTTTATAATTCGTTAATTTTTGCATTGGCCATCTCGTTTTCCTGCATACGCAGTTGATTAATGGCTTTTACAAGGAGAAAGTTTAGTTCTTTTTTATCACTATCGGACATAATCACATTTGGGTCGTTACGGATATCTTGGATATCTTCCACTAAGGATCTGGTAGTTTCGACGTCATTGGATAAAGTAATTTTGTGACATAATATTGGAGAACGTTGGGTTCATCATTGAGATGTCTCATGTGAGGATTTTCTGAGTTTGGAGGTGAATTTTCCATGTTTATGTTATTATTAGTTACAGTTAAGTTTGTTGCGTCATATTGATTAATCATGTGAGGCAAATAAGTTGGAAAAGGGCCTAACTAGAGCGGCCATACCCGAAGGTACCCTTATCAGCACGGTGAATAAAGAAAATCAGAAGAAAGAATAAAATACGACCTGTTTTATCCAGCGAAGGGTGCAGCAGTGGAGTTAAGGCGACGCTTTTGCGAGGCGAAAGCCAAAGAAGAAACAACCCAGAGCCCGTGAGGCGAGGTCGATGAACTCGGTACAGTAGCGGGGGTGGTAGTAACTCAAGGAAACGGAGAGCGAAGCGATAAGATGTCTATCTCGAACGCTGTTCCACCTCGGAATGTCGTGCGTCGATCCCTGTAATGATCGAGACGATGACGGGAGACTCGCTCTTTGACAAGTAGATTACAAAAAATGACAGTTCTTCCATCCCGACTGTGTCCAGACTGTCCCGTTATATTTTCTGAGTTTGATACATGTAATTTTTTTTAATATTTATTTTGGAAGCAGATGATGTCATACATTTTCTGAGATATTATACATAAGCATTTAACAAAGGCATTTCTTACATTTCATAAATCAGAACTTAAAATGCATTTAAATAAACTCATTGAATTAAGTACATTACGACTTCATCTGCTTGTAGATAGATTTTGATATTACGTACTACCGTGACGTTGCCTCCTTTAGCTTTGGTAAAACTTTAACATTTTTGCATCTGGCAATTTCGTAGAAATACCTGGCAACCAAAGTTCTTCAGTTCTGGCATCTGGTTTTTCAGTGCGAGTGAGTGTATTGGAGTAAAATTATTGACGCACATGTTTTCGTTTGAGAGGCGCGCATCTGCAAAGTGTACCGTATTTCATACTTGGTGTTTTATTTTCTAAATTTATTCTGCTTGGAATTTGGTGAGTTTCTGTGTTAGTAAGTCTCATAAACTGACTTATTTTTTAATTATCCTTTATAAATGTAACTTTAATGTGAGTACATTGTAATTTCTTATGATTTTTATTGAGGTTTTTTTTTTTTTTTTTGGTAAGTGTAGTTAATAATAATGATTACTTTGCTCCATCATCATCTTAATTTGATGTATTTCATTAATTACGTTCCAGCAATATCCTTCATATTGCATATTTTTTAATGAAATCTTTGTTAAGAATTTTTCATGCTAAGTAGACATGGATTGCATTTAAAAATCTAAAAAGAGTTTATTTAATGCACGCTCTTTACCTTTGGCTCTCTCTCTTTTTTTTTTCTTCTTGTTGCATCGGAAAGCAAAAGTAATTGTAAGATTTGTTATGTTTCTGACAGTTAACACTTAAGCACATGGTCAGTGGTTAGTGTATGTTTTTGTTGATGGTATTTATGGCAGGTATTCGAAACTGTGCTAATGAATACCTGGGCTAGTATTCAACATTAAACATTAGATTAGAAGGTAATACTGCAGTTATATAGTACTTGCAACACTTTCTAATTCAACAAAGAGAAAATCTTGCCATAATTTAATTTCAGTTGTTTTCGAATTAAATTTGTGTGATGTGTTAGCACATCTGTTGGCTGCAATAACTTCAGCCTTCTTAGTTGAACTTATCATTGTATTTCTTATTAGTCCATATTTAGAAAGATTAGAAAATAAAGTGGTAACCCAAAGATATTAGTTGTGAATTTCAATGCAGAAGAAGATTTGGTTGGATCCTAGCAAAGCCCACACCCTTGCTGCAATGGCACGAATGCTTTTGGTTGGCGATAATTGCACCAATCTTGGTAATCCTACTTTGATACACTAGATATTCCAACTACATAAATCCTTGAACTAAGGGTAATGTTCAGAAATGCGCATTTATATGGCACGTATCGATGTGTACATGGACAAAGTCAAAGGAATGTGTAATGCCAAGTTTGTGCAATTGTCTAATGTTTTTTTTAAGTGAAAATAGGTCGATGTGTACATGGATACCAAGTTTGTGCAATTCTTTAACTTGTTATTGTCCAAGTTGGCGATTTTGAGAAATGTGCGAAGCAGTGGGTGACTCTGCACTTTTCTAGTTTGTCGCCAAGCGTGTGGGCTCTCCTAGGATTTTACCGAAGATTTTACTTTATCATTAATTTTATGTGTGATACATATTCTTTGATAAAGGGATTTTCAAAAAGTCTGGTTACATATTCGCAACTTGGTGACAATGGCCATAATCTATAGTTCGGCAAATAAAACACATGAAGTGAATCTGATCACACAAGAAAATAATTTTGTATATTATTTATAATAATGAGCAATGTAAGTAAAGCTAATTTGTTGATTACGCATCTGTAAATTCTTTAATTGAAACACCAGCATTTATAACAAAGGTGAGTAATTTTCTAGATATATCCCTCCCATCTTACCAAGAAAAGATACAATGCATATTCTAGCTAGTTTTGTAAAGTGCAAAATTCATCAGATCATTTTCTAAAGAAATTCTATGCAAAATTAAGTTTTTCCAAAAGACCTGTGCTTTTCCCTGTACAATGGAGAAAACTAGAAAATAATGCTCTTGTGAAGTTGCTAAAGGAGACGAATTTACCAGTAGCAGTTTAACTTATTTAGAAGTAAATGTTGTATTATTTCTGCTATAAAATTTAGAGTAATAAAATCCCCCTCAAACAAAAGCATTGCAGTGTATGACAGAATTCTTTATGGTTAGTCTATGTGGTAAAAATATATTTATTGGTGCCCCTTGGTGATTTAGGGCACTACATGCATACCAAGTTTGTGCAGTTCTTTGACATGTTATTTTGGCTTTGTGTAGTGGCGATCTAACATGTAAAAAAATTGCACAAACTCAGTATCTATGTATACATCAACCTATTTTCACTAAAAATCACCAGAGAATTGCACAAACTTGCCATTGCTAACTCCCTTGAGTTTGTCAATGTACATATCGATCTATTTTCACTTAGAAAGTCAAAGGAGTTGCCAACAAAACTTGTATAATCTCATTAAACTATACTTTAAATAAAACAGTAAAATAACATAAAAAAGAAAATTCGTCTTAGCAGTACACAAATGAAATATCAACTTACCTTATTTAGAAATTTTCCTGTCTTCAGTCAAACAAAATTCTTTAACAGCATCCAAAAACTTCCTAAAATTATTTGAACTAGTATCTGTATACTGGTGTCGCTACAGAAATTCACAAAGATAAGCATAAAAAATATCCTCCATAGTGCTGGTATCCTTCGATGTTCGGCCATACGCATTTCCTTGCTACAAACAGGTCACTTATAATGGGTACTAAGTAAACCTTTTGGTAAAAATATATTTCAGGGTCCCCCTTGGATTACTGCCAAGTTGTTTCATTTCTCTCTAAATTGTTTCATTTATGGTAACCTGAGTAGTTGAATGTTATGGAAACCCTATTATAATGCGATTGATTGCATTATTGCGGTGAATTTGACTGAAGGGAAAATATTTGTAAGGGTTTATTTTTTTATTGGATGTAAGTTAGGAAGTATATTGATTATTATGTGCTGTACATCATAAAATAGCTGTATGTGATGAGACTCTAAAGTTACTATATGATTTGGAAAGGAAAAAAAGAGCATTAATTGACTGGTGTGTAAATGAAGGTTTACTTTAGTAGTTTTTATAAGTGTCCTGTTTGTACGAAGGAAATGTGCTTGGTCGAATGTAAAGATTGTTCAGGTAGCTTTAAATGGGTTTGTCGCAAGAAAGATTCATGCAAGAAATGCCACCAACCAGATATTTTTTACTCTTATTTTTGTGAATTTATGTGGTGACAGCAGTATGCATATTCTAGTAAGTTTTTGAAGCTGTTAAGGAATTTTGTGTGCCACAGACTGAGAAAATTCTAAATATGGTAAGTCTATATTTCCTTTTTGTAGTGCATATATGTGATAACATGTATTTCCTTTTATATTTTTTCATTGTAAAATTTAAAATGTAGTTTATTGACCTTTCATGCCTTGCTGGCCATTCGCCAAGGTACACCCTGAAATATAATTTTAGCTTTTTTATTTATTAGTGTGATATTTCATTGAATAATTTTCTCAAACATGAGCCACCAATAAAAAAGTTATTATAATATAAGTGAGTTACTTTTAAAAAACTGTGTATTTAAATAATAATTTTTAAGAATATTTCTTTGCTTTAAATATATACAATACAGTCAAAAGTCTTTAATCCAGACTCTGGCTTAGGGAAAGAATGCTTTGCTAAAAAATACTTATTTCTGAATTAGCACTATAGCGAGAAATCTGCCTACTGAAAAAGACAGCAATCAGCTGAATTTAGTTGAAAAAAGATAAGAAAAATAAGATAACTGCAACTACATTACTAGTTCGCAGAAAAAAATCAGGCATTCAAGAAATTCAGTTCAAGGAAATCAGGTGCAAAAAGTATGATTCGAAGTCCATGAAATAGCAAAATTTGTCCTGACAATTATTTCCTAATTCTGTATACACATTTACCTTTAATGAAAATGAACGTCTGACTATATCAAACTGCTATAGCAAATCAGATATGGCACTGAAATATTTATTTTTTCTTTTGAAACAGGTAAAAACTAAAAATGTTAATTATAACTTAAGTTTGATAGCCTTATAAATATTTCACTGCATTAAAGAGTATGTTAAATTCATATTTCTCTATTTATAAATATACCTTTTTGGCTAACGTATAGTTGTAAGCACATGGAATATATTTTTAGCAGCCCATTTAACTTCAACTGGAAGGGCACTTTAAAAGACAATATATTTTTTAAAATAAGAAATGTTCTAGAAGCTGAAGAAGAAACTTTGGTGAATTTTTTAGACGATAACACACTGAAATACGACCAAAAAAATTAAGTTTTATGATGATAGCTTAGTGGTATAGTTGACGATAACATCGTTTAACTTTTGGGGTCGAGAGTTCGAATTCCATACGCTTTTTCTATCCTGGCTGCAACTTTCTTAACTTCTTGTTCCAATTTCATCTATATTTGTGTTTTATAATTTATTTCTATTATTATATGCATTAAACGTAATGTTTTATTTATACTCTTAGTTATTTAAATTTTTTGCCGCAAAAAAATTTATTTTGGAAATTATATAATACGAATTTAAAGCATTCTCCTTGTACATATATACTTATTTTTTCTTTTCACTTTTATGTGAATGTACATGCATGTGCTGAGAGTTTGGGATATTTCCAGCTCTAAACTTTCACTATCAATTAACACAAGACAGTATGCCATAAATATTTTTTTAAAAAACTTATTATAATGATTGTTTTAAATTCAGTCCTCTCCAGCAGAAGTGCAGAAATTAATTAAATATTTCTATTTTATTTACCTAATGTGTCTATATATATAAAGAGAAAAAGCTTTTTATAACTTCCTTTATAAAGTTATATGAATTAAAAAGTTTTTAAATTAAAAATAATAGTTTTTGAATTATACAAAAAATATAACTGCACATAGTGCTTTTTAAAACAAATGAGATTTTCAATAAATTATCCAGCTATGTAAATTATCCAGCTTGTGTAAATATTGTGAACCTTTCTTTACAGTTGCTCTGTATTTTTAAAATACCAACTATTTTTAATTCGTTTAACTTTTTTATTTTATTTTATTTATTTATTTATTTTTCAGTAACAATACCTTTTAGTTTTAACAATATATATATTATTTCATTAATATTTAAGGCTTCTAGAAACACAAAGAAATTTTAAAAATTTACTTCAGCTTCTATGCAATCATAATATGCATTATAACATTACTTATCTAAAAATTGCTAGCGTACTTTACTTTCACAGTTCATAAGCAGAAATAAAAATTTCCAATAACATAGAATTTAAATATGTTAAGAGTCCAAATCTCGTAAGTTAAATACAGAGACATCTGGTGGCAATAAATGCAATCGACCACCGAACTTCCGTGCACGTAAATCCAACGCAATAATGTAAATGGTCTTCCGTCTGCATATGCGTTTCTCCCAATGATACTACGCATTCGCAACGCATTAATGGAAACAGGTCTTTAGAGATGTATGTGTTGCATGGATGTATGTATCCATTGTATGCATGTATATAAGTATGTAAATATTTAAATATGTATTCATACACAGGTATACACATACACAATGAGGATATGAATTCTAAAGATATGTTCACTTGTGTTTTATTATTGTATTTAACATGGTAGGAAAATCTGGGCCTTATCTAATGATAAAACATCTTCCATGCAATTTCTTCAGGAACGATAAATTATTCACTCTGAAAGAAAATGCATGAAAAGCCATAAAATGAAGCTTTGCTTTAATTTGAAAGAAGCACCGAAATAGAAATATGAAGATGGACATGCCGAGAAAAAGAAGCATTACATTCTCAAAATTGGCTTGATAGTTTTATTTATGTATGGTGCTTGGAATTAACTGTCCTTGAATTTTATCAGTATCAACTTGATATGAATCAATGCACTGTTGTTGATTGGAATAATTTGTGAGGAAAGTTTATAGCCATGCATTAATGCCTAGGCCATCAGTTAAAACAGTCAGCTCTCATAATATTGTCAAAGTTGAAAATCTATTTTTTCAAAAAAAAAAAAAAAAAAAAAGTCTGTCATGTCCTTCCATTTAATGGGTGTGCGTCAGAATTTGCTTGAAACAAAAGAATAATTTTAGTTGCTCTGCCTAAAATTGACTGATGGCACTATAATACACACAGACTGTTTGAAAAGGTATAATACTTGAAGAACTAAGAGAAGCTGAATATAAACATTTCTGTGTTACCCATAAATACAATTTTATCGATCCTGATACTTGTTGTCATGCACAAACTATTGAAAGGTTATGTGGCAGTGTAAAATGGTGAAATAACGTCAATATGATATTGACTGTAACCAATTGAATTCTTATTTACTTGAGTGTACAGTGGAACCTTGAGATACGAACACCTCTATACACGAGGAAAGTATGTGCGAAAAATTCGTCTCTAACTAGAAGCATTGACTCGTGCAGATAGCCAGGCTGTTGGTATGCATGGCCTGTTTCTCGATCTGGCTCGGCTCGGGGGATCACCTTGTCAGATCACTCACTGTTCTTTGGTCTACGTGTTTGTGCACTTGTTAATCAATTGTTTATGACATTTAATATGAAAATAATTATTTCACAATGCCTCCCAAGAAGATTGTTGCCTCAGATAGTTCTGCAAAGAAAAAGAAGGAAGCCATGGCCGTTGATATTGAGAAAGAAATCATAGATAAACAAGAGTGGTGTAAGTGTGACAGAATTGGCGAAGACTTACGGCTTTTCGATGTTGACGATTTGCACTGTTCTGAAGAAGCGGGAAGAAATTAAGAAACTTGATGTAGCCAAAGAAGTTACCATTACTTCCAAGCACCGTCTCAGACTCTTAGAAGATGTTGAGAAGCTGTTGTTGGTGTCAATTAATGAAAAGCAGTTAAAAGGTCGGTGTCGGAAACTATCTTTTGTCAGAAGCTATCATAAAGGTAAACTATGGTTATGTTATTTACCAGTGTTATTTATTAGAAAAATTGATTTTTATATTAATATTTTTGGAAGTGTGGAATGGATTAACTGGATTTCCATTATTTGCAATTGGGAAGCTGTTTCTAAATACGAGAAATCTGCTATATGAGCTCAATGCTGGAATGGCTTTAGTGTAGAATTGGGTGCCCCTCCGATTGGCGACATTTTAAAAAAATTTTTGGCGATGAAACCTCGCTTCTGGTTACCACGATAGTTTTAACTTTGTTTTAGCTTCCCGATTTTCTTTAAATGGAAATACATTGATGTGTACATGGACATATTTAAGGCAGTGCGCAATGCCTAGTTTGTGCAATTCTAGGATGTTTTTTTAAGTAAAAACGGATCGATGTGTACATGGACACAGATCTTGTGCAATTCTTCGACTTCTTATTTTGGTTTTGTGTAGCGGCCATCTTGAAATTGTGACTTCCTGGTGCCGATCTTGGCATCAAAAAAGAATCTCCAATAAACAAGGGGCACCCAATTGTAAACTTATACCGCTGGAACTCGTATCTCAAGGTTCCACTGTAAGTGGTGGCAAAAAGCATCAAAAAAGCAAATGCTTCCAGATGTTTTTAATGATATGCTTGGTTTCGTGCCTCCGCACCTTAACCGTTTCATACCTTAATTCACTAACATACTTTTTTTCACCTGATTCGTTTTGGCGAGTTGTTTAATTTACATTAAAAATTTAGCTTATGAAAATCTATTATGTTTTTCCCCTCTTGGATTTTTCTTCAACTTAATCTTATCGTAAATATTATGGCGACTATTTTTATGCTTCACAATTTATATATATGTATATATTATATGCATCAATCCACCACGTAATACTTGCTCATGAATTTTTACTTTGAAATCTAAAAGTAATAGCTCCTTAATTGTTTCACATATTTTATGCTCTGTAAAATATTTTTAAGAATGACCAAATTTAATTTTTCTTTGGAATTTTTTGTGTTTTTATATTTGACTCTCTTTAGACTAGATTTTCAGTACATTTATTATTTCTTTCCTGTTGCATAATTTCATTTTTCAGTCTTAACTATTTCTTTTTGTATTCCTACTAATCTTTTAAACTTTTTTTTTAGTTTTGATTTTTTGAAAGTGGATATCTAACTCCATTATAATGAGGTAAACTTTTCTACTAGTAAACTTTTAATTTTCCAATGTTTCATCTAATTCAAAACTAACTTTTTAAAATGTACAGTACAAAGTCCATAATCCAGACTCGTCGGGACTTTGGCGATTCCGGATTAGGGTTTTTTCCGGATTATAGATCATCAATTTAAATCTGGTAAGATGGCATGCAGAAATTATACAATTAAAATATGAAATCATAATTTATGAAGTAAAGAATAATTATGATCTAAAGGGTATCAAAATTTACACACACACAAAAAAAGCTTAATATTTATTTGTTTACTTTATTAAACATTTCTTTCAATGTAAGTTGTTTAAGAGGCTTCCACAAAAAATTCAAAAAGTTCCTTTTTCTTGTATCATTTATAGTGGACTTTCCAATGCCATACTTCTCGCATAATTTTGAGACAGATAGCCCTTTATCCATTTTTTGCAGCAATTCCACTTTTTGTTTAATGAACATCGAAACGTGCTTTCGCTTTGTAAGATCCTTTGGCAGCTTCAGAATTGGAAACTCTTTTTGACATAATTGAAAGTTCAAGCTTAATTTTTATAAAATTGTTCTAATAGTCTGCAAAAAATAATAAGCCGGATCCAATTAGAAGATTAAGGAACAGCGCAATCTGCAACATTAACTGAAATGCCTTAGATAATTTTAGCTTAGCTTATACCGTCCATTATACATTAAATGTGCATGTCTAAAGGCATTATGCGTATGTGTAAGTGCATTATGCGTTTATGCATGCGCATAAAGTTTGTAGCTTTGAGGTCCGGATTATAGATCATTCCGAATTATGGACATCTGGATTACAGACTTTGTACTGTATAATATATATAATTGTATATTTGTTTCAGTTCAAGATTTTTGTTAATTTTCATATATATTAATTTTTATGAATAATTTTGTTGGAAGTAATCCTTTACGTACCAGATTTAGATTTCAGAAGAGTAGTATATCAAAAATCAAGGAAAATCAGTTTGATTTGATTGAGATATGCTAAGATTTTATTCAGTTTTCTATGATTACTTCACCAAATGTTATATTAAAGAGTATAAATGAAAAAGAACATGGTAAGTAATATGGAGCGGACTAAAAATGGTCTTCAATGTTTCAAGTTAATAGTAATTACCGTAATTTCCGGAAGAAACGCCGCGGCGTTTACGTGTTTAAAACTTAAATTTTCAGCGGGTGCGGCGTTTCTACCCATGCGGCGTTTAGGTGCACTGAAAATAAAATATTTCCTATGATGGTCATTGTACATAGTTTGGATGGCCTTGTCATTGTGCATAGACTGGTGCTGTTCCCACACAAAAGACCACTCATTTGCTTTTTGCGAACGTTATTTTGTTTACCTTCTTTCCCTTGAACCCTTATTCACCCTAAACGAGATCTCAGAACAATAACGTTCTTCCCCCTTTCAAATCAACATTCTCATCAGTTTGAATAGTCTCTCTCCTCTGTGGTTCGATGAATCTTCCAGTACCCATCCTCTTCCCACCCCTGCCTTTTCGCAATTTTTTTCAAAGGCGGACACGACTCCACCTGCCTCGCAATAACGAACTCTGACGTATTTCCCCTTCAGATTGAATGGATTTTTCTTGGCATTCAGCCAAATACAGATCCCACCAGTTTGGGTACAAGTACTTGTTGAATAGTTTTTAAGTAAGAAGGGAGCGGAAATTTTTTGAAAATGTCTCTAAACGGCACAGAAGCTATACATTTCTTACCTTTAATTTATTTTTGAGTTATGGTTTCATTTCATGCATTTTTCTTAATTGGTATGTCATATATCAGGACTTGGGTTGAGTTTTTGCATCTATACGGCCCACGACGATGTCACGCGCAATTTAATCTATTGCGGCTTTTCTGTGTAATTTTTTTCCCGCCATTTTTCTCGAGTGCGGCGTTTACGCAGATGCGGCCTTTCTTCCGAAAATTACGCTAAATTATAATTATTTAAAATATTAATGATGTAAAATTATTACCATTCATTTTCTTTCAAGAACTAATTTGCAAAACACAGCAACACCAATACAAAGTAATTTATTTATTATTTTAAATAAACCAGGAACTAACTAGAATTGCTGCCAAAATAAAAGTAGTACCTATTATGCAGAAAAAATTGTCTGCATCTTTGAGGGAAACTTTTTTTTTTTTTTGTGTGTGTGTATGTATCTAACATTGCAGTTGTTAGTATGCCATTTAATTAAGCTTGATAACAATGTATTCCATTATTATCTATATTTATAGTATAATCATCAGAAGATTTTTGATTGTAAAAGTGCACCTGTCCTGAATTCTTTACATCTCTTAGAAGTTAAAATTTTTTCTAGGCTCTCCTTAAATTTTTGGATGACTAAATATTTTGCTTTCTTGTATTTCCAAAACTGTTCCCTTTTCACCATCCAAGTAATTCTTTCCCTTCTCGTGAAATTCATATATCAATATTGTATTGCTTAGTAGTTATGGCTATTTGAAACTTGTTTCTTGAAAAATAGAAAGTAAAAGATAGCAAACCTGACTTCAGTATTTGATCAGAGTGGCTCAAGTAGGACAGATAGTAAAAGCCTAAAGGTACAAAATGCGGAAGATATTAAAAATCAAATCAGTTTTAATTAGTTAAAAAATAAGTAAATTTTGATTTGCAGTTTAGTGAAACCTCAGTCATGAATTTAATTTGCTCCTGAAAGAAGTTCTTCACCTGAAATGTTTGTAAACCGAGGTAAATTTTCTCTATAAGAATTAATGTAAAATAAATAAACCTATTCCTAGACCACAGATGATTACTTATTTACACTTTTCAGCAGTACTTCGTATGCAGGTTCATAAGATCAAACTAATAGAAATCATTAAATATAAAACAAAAAAGATAAACCCAAAATTAATTTAATAAAATAGTTGAAATTTGATTGTATTGTACAAAGAAGAATAGATGTGTGGAAAATGAAAATGGTATTGTTTAGAGGTGTATTTCTCTTCTATAAAAGCACCAGGTGGTATCTTTCCTTATCTTTGTTTCTAGGCACCAATCATCTGTGCATGAGACTCACTGGGCCTCTATTTCTCTCAAAATTTATTCAATTTGACTTTTTTGTTGCCTATGTTTTAAAATATTTTGAATGTGAGACACATCATTGTCATTGAAAATGCTTGTTACTGCTTTATCAGGGTGATATTGTTATGTAAAAACTTTGCATCTTGCACAAATTCTGTGGATCAGAGAACTGAATCACTTTTCTTTCTCCTCTGTGAAAGCCATTTCTTTCACAATTGCATTCCATTGCTGCTTCTGAAGTTATAATTCTTTCTTGTTAAGTTTATGTTAACAACTTCTTAGTCTTCACTCGTCACTTCCTAGCCCATGATTTTTGTCTAAAAGCACAATGCAGATAAAAAAAAAAAAAAAAAAAAAGTTACTTTTCGGTTAGCTGTGTGCAAATCCCACCAGCTTTTTTTTGGGGGGGGGGCAATGTTTTGAGACTACTTGCTTGAGTGACCAGAAAATATTAATTTTCATGAATATACAAAAAAGAAGTTTTTATGTTAGGAAACTTAATCTGGATATTTCGAACCGTATGTCTTTACGAATGCTCTTCTTGCTGTGTCAGGTAGAAGCATTGCAATGCATCTAACTCCTTCAGAAAAATTAAATTTTGTTTCATGATTTTTGTTACATGTTCAATTTGTTACCAAATCCCTCTTTTTTTTGGGGGGGGGGAGAGGGAGAGAGATGGTATTCTCTTCACTTCGTGACAATTCCTAAATTTTCAGCATTTTTGAATACCAAATGTTCACAAGAGTAAGAATAGATGTTGCTTGTTTTAAATGAATACTGGAAATGACAGTAAATGATTCCTGTCAGGTTTGTATGCAAGATGTTCACAGGTCTAAATTATTTGGCAGCTATCCATATGTGCCTGTCTAACTGAAAAGTGCCACTAATTCTGAGCATCAAAGTGTTTTAAAGTTTTTGCGTGCAACCTATCTGGCCTTATTTCTTCCAGGCTGATTTCAGTGGTTCTTTAAGACTGCATTTAGACCAAAGTTTTGTCGGTTAAAAATTTTTACTTTTCGGTTAGCTGGGTGCAAATCTCGCCAGCTTTTTTTTTTTGGGGGGGGGAATCATCATCATAAAGCACATTCACACCTTTTTAACAGAGTATTAAATCATAGCCAATCAGAGAAGGAATTGAAAAGTTGCACATGTGTAAATGTGTAGCTGACTCAGTGAAGCCGTCAATTGATGTTTGCTTTGCTGAGATTGGTTGGCTGTTATACCAAGTGGCATAAAGTTGAAAAGTCAGACCATTTAGGCAAAGTCCTTAAACCAGTTTTTCTGATGTAGCAAGGTTTGGTTGCTTAACCACAAAGCTTGGCTTAGACCATTTTTGATTTTAAAATCACAGTATGATTCAGACTGGCTGTTCAGTAGTAACCTTCAGATACCGTTGTATGTTGTCTGCGTCACATGGCAAAAACTCCAATGCCATGGCGAAAGCCAAGTTCACAGTATGAATGAAGCTTAAGTCACCTGCTACCAAGCTTTGTGAATGAACGTCAAGCAATTGAAAAATTAAAATTATGTTTCCAGAAGTCTTGAGTGTTAACTGTGTGACATACATTACCTCAAAACACCTTTGAAAATCGCATATTATCAACGTGAATGTTCATAACTTGAAACATCATTTGTCATCTGAGGTATTTTTTGTTTAAGTAATTTATTCATGAAATGAGGCACTCACGGCTTACTCTATTTTTAAAGTATTTGTGATCTGTATTCACAATGATACGAGGGCAATCCCCAAAAAAAGGTCTCCTGTTTTTTGGGGACATAGAGAAAGTTTTAATTCGGTTGTTGGCAACACTGTTGTGAGTGGTGCCTCCTCCGCTACCACATAAGCACGCAGGCGCTTCGCTCGGATGCTCAGTCTTGGCTTGGCAGCCATTCGAAATGGAGCTCCCGATACACGTTACCACCAAGTGCGAAGTGCGCGCAGTTATTCGACTTTTGAACGCAAAAGGCGTTAAACCCGTTGAAATTCACCGCCTATTGACGGAAGTGTATGGACAGCCGTGCATGGATGTCAAAAACGTTCGCAAGTGGTGTAGTTTAGTTTACAGCCGGTCGTACTGAAATTCATGACGAAGAAAGAAGCAAGAGGCCGTCAATTGCCAACGAGACAATCGCGAAAGTTGAGGAACTCATGTGTAAAGATCGGAGGATCACTCTGGATGCTCTGTGCATTTTGGTTCCTGAGGTTTCCAGATGATCGTTCAACGCTTCCTGAAGGGCATGGCGGCAAGCTGGTATGACATAGGCATTGTAAAACTGCCACAGCGTCTACAAAAATGCATCGACCGAAATGGCGATTATGTTGAAAAATAAAGCATTTTTCAATCTTTAAAGTGATGTAGCAATTATAGAAAATAAACGGTTCTTTGTATATCTAAAAATATAGGAGACCTTTTTTTTTTGGGATTGCCCTCGTATATAGCTTCAGGAGCTAAATTTAGTCGGAACATGATTTTAATTTCTTGGATGAGTTTGATCATCTTTGTAAACTCTTTAGCTGAATTCCAAATGTATGAAATATGAGAACTGATACTTGGACTATATAAAGCTGTCAAAAATAATGTTCATTAAATATTTTTATATTAAAAGCTTAATTTTCTGTAACTATTGCTTTCAACCAAGGTATAGTTTACTTTGGCTGCAAATTATTACCAGAAGTGCTGATGTTCTGCATGACTGCAGTACCTTCTCTGCATGTTAGACCATATATCTTTCTAGATATATTGTTATATCTAGAAATATAGATATATTGTTATATATCTTTCTAGATATATTGTTATATACTATAAATTTTAATGAAAACTCTAACAATTTTGAGGGCAGTCAGGCACAGGGGGCCTTTTTCGTCATTCAGTTATTTAACCGTACAGTACAAAGTCCGTAATCCGGATGTCCGTTATCTGGAATGATCTATAATCCGAACATGTGCGTTTAACATATAACATACGGTATAAGCTAGGCTAAAACTATCTTTACTGATTCTAAGGCATTTCAGTTAATGTTGCAGATTGCACTGTTCCTTAATCTTTTAATTGGATCTGGCTTATTATTTTTTTGCAGACTGTTAAAGCAATTTTATAAAAATTAAGCTTGGAGATGATATAACAGAAGTTTTTCATTGCAACGACAATGCCCCAATCATCAATTAGCGGACGCTGAACTATGTAGTATGGTTCTAGATCCAGAAAATACCGCTTCCGATAGTGAAGAAAGTGACAGAAAGTATATTGAAAACGAACAAATTTCGATTGACAAGTTAGTTGGTATTCTTGACCCAACAATTATAGGACTTGAACTGTGTATTTTTGTAACTGAACAAGAAATTATGTCTGTTTATAGAATTAAAGAGAAAGTATTAGCACAGAAAACGAAGCAACTTAAACAACTTACATTGAAAGAAATGTTTAATAAAGTAAAAAAATAAATATTAAGCTTTTTTTTTGATACCCTTTAGATCTTAATTGTTCTTTATTTCTAACTTATTATTTATTTCTTATTATTTCTTATAATTTCTGCATGCCATCTTATCTGATTTAAATTGATGATCTATAATCCGGAATCGCCGAAGTCACGACGTCCAGATTACGGACTTTGTACTGTATTTAATGTTTCCCCCTTAATTTGGCAAGCAATATGTTAACAAGGGAACACATAAAACATTTTTGAAAATTTGTCCTCATGAGGGAAAAAAAGAATAGTGAAAGTAAAGTTATGTGCAAAGAAAGAATCATGAGATGACACCTTGTGCAAGCTACTAGATGTTTTAAAAAGATTTTTTGCTCTTGACGAAGAGTGACCTGTTTTTGGTATTCTTTGAATTCAATAGTTTTAATTAAAATCAAATAAGAGGTTTTTTTGGTGTATTTTCTAGTGTTTTAAATTCTGATTCCAGTTAAATAATTATAATAACTATACAGTTGAAGTGAATTTTGCTTGTAATCCGTTTATTTTTTCATTAATATTTCTAAATTCTATCAGTGCTATTAAATTTGAAAAATCATATTACTATACCAGTTGATGTCTTTGTCCTATAATAGCTTGCATAAGAAGCCACCTCACAATTCTCTCTTTGCACTGAACTTTTTAACAGCGTAAGGAAATTTTTTATGCAGGCTTGATTTTCCAAAAATGGCTTGTATTGTATCCATTTTTTCTGCTTTAATGCATTGTCTGCCACACTAAAGGAAGAAATAGTAAATTTTGATAAATAGAACTCGTATGACAGTTAATTTATTAAAAGTTTTTTTTTTCCCCAGGATGATATCTGTCTGATATTAAACTTGCCAATGAGCCAAAATTAGAAGAGATTTAATGGGAAATATTATTAAAATTGATCTACTTCAGTTATTACCATTTCAATAGTCAGTGCTTTATGTTTAGATAGCACCAAGTTTTATACCTATGATTGTGAAAAGTAAAACATTAAATTTAACATGTATTCCTAGCCTGATTTAAAAAGCAGAAAAAGGAGATTCCCCCCCCCCCCCGAAATCACCAGACATGGGAAATTATTGGTGGTGAAAAGAAGGGAACAAGTATTCATATTTCAAAATGATATGTCAGATTAAAGAGGAAAAGAAACCAGTAATTTTCCTTGATATATAGCTTAGTTTCTGCTAAGGCAGTGATAAATAAAAGCTTTCTTAAAAGGTGAGAATTTTTCTGGAATTGGAACAAAATGTCGCCAAATGGTTGGCAAGTGCCAAAATCATTGCTATCTTGGTGATCTGCTGAGATGTTGCACCGCATGCTAGTGCTTGATTGCCCCTTTAACATTCATGCCATATCACATTCTGGTATGAGATTGGCAGTTAAAATGTTAAAGAAATGTAAATTTACCCTCCCCCCCAAAAAAGAGCTCAATATTTATTTGTTTGCTTTATTAAATATTTTTTTCAACGTGAGTTGTTTAATTTGCCTTGTTTTTTGTGCTAATGCTTTCTCTTCAGTTCTACTGATAGACGTAATTTTTTGTTTTATTACAAATTCCATTCATAATATCCATTCTCATAATATTGTCAAACAAAATTTTTTCGTTCTCAATAACCTCTGTGTCGCAAGTGGCAATAGCCATATTTTCTGGGTTTGCTGTCCATTCGTTGAATGATCATTGGGATTTTGCCATTGCAATGATAAACTTCTGTTATATCATCTTCGTTTATTACCACATCTCCACCTTGCTTTAAAAATACCATTAATTGGAAAATTTTGCTTTTTAGGCTAATATCATAAAGCTGAGCTAGTGCTTGCTATATACTATTGGTGATTAATCATGAGACTTGCAACTATAGACATGTAAAGCTAAATTTTATTTTGCTGCTTTGCATGCTGACAAAGATAAGCTTGAATTATATTAGTTTTTATACTTATGTCTTATTTATACTTAGTCTTATTTATACTTATGCCTATTTCTTGCATATGATAAAGGTTTATGAGTCCCAAATAAATAAATTCTCACATATATCTAAGTCTTATCCAGGGCAAGCGGGAGATATTTTGCAGTCCAGTGCTGTCTCTGCAAAGTCCAATATTCTCCTGTCAAAGCATTTTCCTAAAATTTTGTATTCTAATGCCTTACCTAAGTTCTAAAGATTTTTGCCATTGCTTAATTTTGTTGCTTGGTGTACCTTTAACTTAAAAAAAAAAAAAAAAAAAAAAAAAAAAAAAAAAAAAAAAAAAAAAAATTGCCTTTACTAAAATTCTACTGCCCTCTGGCATCTGTCTTGGGCTTATCTGAATATCAAATCAATTATTCTTAATTCAAACAACACTAAATTTTTATTATGAAGAAAAATCAAATTCCTAAGAATTCTTCTTTTTAAATAAAGAATTAAAAAAAAAAAATTCTAAAGAAAAAGGGGGTTGCCACTGATCCAGATGTTTTAGATGATTCTGGACATAGATCTGGATTTTGTACTGTTCTACAAAGTAACCTAAAATATAAAAACTATTTTTTTTTTACATTGTATAAAGTTCGTTGAACTGCTTATTTGATGAAGTTATGTTTTTTAAAATTTAGTGCTAACTACATATATTATAGATGAGAAAACAGTTAAGAAATTATTAATGTAACAGGTGCATTTTGTTACTTTCTGTTATAATTTATGTGTTCATTTTTACATAATGGCAAGTTTTTCTTTCTTTGTTAGCATTGAAGAAGAGCTTCTAGAGCTAGATAATTGGAATCCAATGGAAGATGATTTTAATTCCAAAACATTTAATTCATATGATGATAGCTACAGGTTTGTTTTTTTAAAGTACCCAATGTTTATGATGCTTTTTATGCATTTTTTTAATGAATTTTCTGTTCTAAGTTATTTTAACATGCCTGTTAAATGTGTTATTACTTTACAAAGTGAAATAACACTGTATTTCCTTCATGCATGTATATATATAAATGTCTATGTTTATAAGAACATCCATGAAGTAAAAAATGCCCCCTGAAGGGATATAATGCACATCATGTTTGTAACACGTAAAAAGGTATTTGCAAGCTGAAGACATGAAGCTTGCTAATTTCCATTTCTAAATGACTAGAATTTGCCCTATTTCTAGAAACTTAAATTTTATATAATATTATATATATATATATATATATATATATATATGTTTTCAAAAAACTATTGGATTGTAATCTGAAAAGTTTGCATTGGATAATTTTTAGGTGTATTTTTAAATACCCTATTTGACGGCGTATAAGACACACTTTTTTTCCTAAATTTGGTCTTAAAAAAGTTACCTGCATCTTATACGTGAAGGACACATGTTAACTTTCAATACTGAATGCTATTTTTAGCCCGGATAAAGATCTAGACACACAACTTTTTCTACATCTACATGTGTGTGGCCTTCTAAATAAGGGTGTGTCTTATATGCCATCATATACAGTAGTTTTATATAAAAAATGTTATAATTAGATATACATTGTTTTTTTACAACTGCGGTTTTGAGTGCTAGTTAACATTTCTTAGGCATATTTTTTTTGCAATTTACGTCATAAGTTTTTTTACCGTGTAGTTTTAGAATGTTCAAATGTGTATCAGGTTTCTCCTAAAAATTTGCTTTACATTTTTCTTTTCTAAATTTTTTATTGCGAGATCTCTTCTAGCTTTTTGCTCTTATAGAGTGGAATTATTTTTAGACATGGCACCTTGGAAATTTTAGAAAGATTGATAGAAAAAGGTTTTTATGGCATTAATACGTAATGAATATAAGATATAATTTGTATTTGTAAAAAATTTCATATTTTTTTAAATGAATTTCTTAATTTTTGGAGAACGTCTGGAAGTACAATGAAAACATAATATTTGAATGTTTTATTTCTGATACTAGAATCTTAACATATTTATCTTCCCTTTATTTTTTCTACTTTTCACTAGACACAAGCATGGAAGATATTAAAAATGCTTCTAATCTTATCACATAGGCAGACAAGAAAGAGATTTTTTTATTAATAAAGAAATTGAAAACTTACAATTTTAAAGATTCATCTAATATGTCTTAATGCATCATACACATAGCTGGCACTAGCCATTTTCCCACCTGATGCAATGTCTGTGGATCCCAAATTCTGCTGCTAGTGCCTTTCTAAATTCTGTTTCCATTGCCTGCTCTAAAATTTAAAAGTTTTGCCATCTCTAGATTTTGTTGTTTGGTGTGTCACTAAATTCTAAAAATTTTGCCACATCAGCTCTGTAACTGGCCTTTACCATGTATATTTTATATTACTAAAGATATAAAATTAGCCACTTTTTCTATACATTCTAAATGCATTTAGTGTTTTTTAGAATAACAGAAATCCTTAATTAAATCCAAAAATTCTAAAATAACGTGTTTAAGAAAGAAATTGAGTACATAAAGAAAATTATGGTTCAAAGATATGTGCAGTTACTATTATGTAATTTACTCAATTGTTTGATTTCAGTCTTGGCTATAATTTCCCATTTCTATTTCTTCATATGATAGAGTTACTGAGCCAGATTAAATTAAAATTAAATTGTATAATCTTTGACCACTAGTCCACATTATTAGTTTTAATTTTACTGTTCTTGTTTAATTACATCATCGTGAGCTGTAATTGATTTTGTTTGCATCAGAACATTCCTTTATGTTCTAAGTTCTTTTTAAATAAGAGGCTTATTTAAACCTTTGTCTGATATTGTAGTTACTCTCAGACATAGCAATAATATGCTTCATGTCTGTCGGGGATGTTGGACTATTTAACTTTTGCCAGATCAAGTAAACCCTCATAGGTATATTGTGGAGAAGTTGACAAGTTAGTATATAAAGTACACAGAAACTAGCGAGAACATTAGTTTGCATATTGAGACAAATCTCTAATTGTAAACTAGCCAAAATGCCTGGGAAGGCTTCAAATTAAAATGGCGGATAAATATTTTGTTGAGTGCTGTTGTTACAAAACATAAATGTTTTGTAGCTTTTAGTGTGTAGTTATACTAATATTGTTCAAGAATCAATGTCATAAATTACATGTATTTTAAACTGTGAAACTTTGATTTTAATCGGGCTGTTTAACAAATATTGTTAAAAAATAAAATTTTATAGTGATCATGTAAATCCATAATGACTAAGGTTATCAAACTACCTAATTTAGTTATTTATAACTAACTGCTTACTCTTAAAAATTATCTCTACATATTAAAACGAGTTATTGCTTTTCATTAATAGTCACCGTGGTCGCAAGATAAAATACAAAAATGTAAAAAATCAAGTAAAACTTATTCTTTGCATCTACTGAGACTTAAAATAATAATAATAATAATAATAATAAAAAAAAAAAAAAAAAACTATCACCTCTGGTGCTTTAATGGCTTATTGGAACCTTAAAGTATATTAACTGGGTTACAACCCCTGGAACTCTACACGAAGCTACGACACTAACTGCATCAAACAGAGACTGACTAACTTTCAACACTTGCCAACTGTGCTTACATCATGCCTTTCAGGTTTGCTCTAATCAGCAGGTCTATCTCTAGACAAGCAGCAGCAGTGACAACATTCAGTCGTAATGAATCATACTGATTATGATCTTACTTCTCATAATAACCTATGTCATTTGACATAAAATCTACCTGCTATTTACTAATCCTCTAGACTGACCAAGTATGTGACAAAATGAGATGCACAAAAACTCATTATAAAGCTAACTGTTAGTAAAACGTAAATGTCACTTATCTTCTTTCAAAATATGACCAACTATTATAAGTGTAAAATATTTAATGCTACTTGATAAATTGCATGAAGTTTATTTTATTCTCAAATTTATTAACAATTATATTCATTAATTCATGTTTAGTAATAATGCACACTGCTTAGGGATCTATTTTAGTTTTAAAATGGTGTTACAAAAGTGAAATTTGGTCATAAGCTATGTCGTTTGACATAAAATCCACCTGCTATATACTAAACCTCTAGACTGACCAAGTATGTGACAAAATGAAATAAAAATATCAACATAAAGCTAACTATTAGTAAAACGTAAATGTCACTTATCTTCTTTCAAATATGTCCAACTATTATAAGTGTAAAATGTTAAATGCTACTTGATAAGTTGCATAAAGTTTATTTTATTCTCAAACTTATTAATAATTATGTTCATTAATTCATGTTTAGTAATAATGCTCACTACTTAGGGATCTATTTTACTTTTAGAATGGTATTACAAAAGTGAAATTCAGGCATAGATAATAGTTTTAATTGAAATTATTCAGTTCCTAGGTCCTTAATTTTTTTTTCATTAATAGTCCTTAAAAGTACTTAATTTCCATGTGCAGAAATGTGTACGAACCCTGTAATCACTCGCATATGAATTTGCACACAGACGGATAAATGTCATGCATAATTAATTCAGTCTTGCATTACTATTTGCATGCAAAGTTCATCAGATATTAAATATGTTATCACATGTTAAATGTTTTGTTTTATTTTCTGTTATAACAGTATATAAATCTGGACTGGGAAGATTTTGCTTAAGTGGTTAAAATTAATAAAACTGACAGAAACATGAAAAATAACTGAAAATTTACTGTAGTACAGTGATTATTAGAGAAAAATATGTTTTAAAATTTAAAAAGAAATTAGTTGTAATATTTAGAGTATTTATAGCAAAAGACTAACTTCACTGCTGTTTCAAACTCTAAAGAATTTCTTAATTTGTTGTAAATAAATGGAAAGCTGAAAGGTCTTTGGTACTTATGTGTTATTTATAGTGGATCCTCAAAAGGTCATCAGTTATATAGGGTGCGGCAGCATTCATAGCATAATTTGACTTGCGTAGCACAGTGACATACTGCATGAATGCGCACCACCTTATGCCGCATTCATGTACTAATGAGCTGCCATTTCGAGTGTAACAGTGATATGGGTCGTTGGAGTGCACAGCATCATGCCTTTGCTGCTCAAGAATAACTACTCTGTTATTGCTACCCAGCGTCTATTTCGGCAACATTTCAACTTGGGACGTTATGGAAAAGTTCCAGATGGACGGACCATTGCGACAGACATTTCCAGGTAGAGTAATTTCCCGTTTTGGTGACATTTCCTAGTCGCCTTGCTTACCTGATCTTTCATATGCCAACTTTGGGGGCACCTGAAGCAAGACGTTTTCCGAACATGTTGTGCCACCATTCCTGAGTTGAATCGCATCCGAACTGCTGTCGGCAATGTCCCAGGGAATACGTTACGCCGAGTTATGGCAAGCTTCCAATGCCGCCTAGATGAATGTGTTGTGCAGAGGGGGCATCATATTCAAAAAGTAATCCACGCAATAGGCAATGATTTAAACATTAGTAAATGGCATACCTTTTAACTATTAATTGACATAAGAGGTAATAAATAAATTACAGTTACTGCTTTATGGTGTGCTTTTAATATCTTACTATGAAAGCTGCCGCACCCTATATTTGATTCTCAAAAGATCCTGCTCAGTGTCTGTCTTAATTTCTAAAAATTTTGCTAATCTTTAGTTCTTGATCTTTCCTTAGTTCTTAATTTTGTTTCTCAGTGATTTATTGTTTCTCAGTGCTTGTTCAGGAATTGGATTGTCACATTAAAGTGAGAAACTTACCAATGAAAGTCTTAGCGAGAAACAGTTGCCAATACATACAAACAATTCAGCCAGTGACTACAATATGTAATTAATTTATTATATACATATTGAAGCACTTTAATATAAATTTATAGATATTGATTTAATATAATATTGTGGGCAATTTATTTAAAATTAACAACATCTACATACCCAAAATAAATTTTAAACAGATATTTTCTGGTGGCCACAATTCAGTAGTGGCTGCTAATAATGCACCTCTAGTGTGGGTAATAATCACCACTCAAATCTATGGTTTTCTGCTAATATTTTAGCAGTTTTCAAAGTTTAGTAGTTTAGTTTCAAAGTTGACCATGAGTCCAAAAACAAATCAACCTCATTTTGGACATCCTGTGCAGAATGGAAGATAGCATCAACAAGATGTAGTTGCAGGTGTGAAAATAGGTAAAAGTTCGAAGGAGCAATGTTGGGGCTGTATGATAGGTATGGCCATTCAATTCTGTACAGAGTCCAGCCTGTGAATGCTAACATATGTGGTCTTGCATTATCTTGATGGAACATTACATTTTTGCACCGGAACTCAGTTCAACATTTTTCCTTGATAGCAGCATCAACATAGACTACCATCTTACTGTCGAGGATGTAAACTTTTCCAGATAGTTTGTAGATAATACCATGGCATTCCCACCAGATACAAAGCATGGTCTTTTTGTTTGTCAAAAATTTCACTTCACGACGCTCCAGTGGGCGCAGACCAATCTAGTTTCAGCCTGTGTTGTTGAAGTAAATCCACTTTTCACCACAAGTGACGATCTGGTCCAGCATTTTTTTCTTGCATTGATATTCAAGCAGATTAGTGCAGGCTTGAGTCAGCTCATGCAGCCCTCAACGATTGAACTTGTATGTCAAATTAATGTGATGCATAGAGTGACTAATGGACATGGCACTAAAGTCTAACTCCTTAGCAAGCTCTCAAGTGGTTGCATACTGATCTTTTTCCGCAAGTTCTTGCAGGCGGGCCTCATCAACATCAGTAGCCTGCCAGAGTGCTCTACTTCTTCAGTGTCACAGTCCTTGTTTTTAACTTTCGATTCCAAACTTTCACAGTGTTATATTATACAACATTAGTACCTAAAGATGTACACATGATTTTGAGATATTCTGTAGCTGACTTTTTGGAACAAAACTGGAAATAAATAATGGCTGTAATCTGGTAATTTTGGACACCTTAATGAATTTTTTTACAAATTTCACAGCAAAGTGAAAGCAAGTCTTGCATGGTTATCGAGGTTTCACGCATTCTAAAAATGTGGCAACTTGTACTAAGATAACAAAAATGTTGTTGTGAGGTAACGAAATTTTATTACTTGAAATATTCAAGTAGAAAATGTAATATTATTTTATTACTTGAAATATTCAAGTAAGAAAATGTTTTATTTGGAAGTATGTTAACCTTTCTGATTTGGGAAGTTTTCATATTTGTTTTTTTTAGGTGAGGGACAGTGAAAAGCATTTTAATGCTAAAAATATAGCAATAATCAAGATTGGTTGATATTATTTGTTTATATCTTTATTTGTGTACAAATGAGTATTTTTTAATAACTATTAATCTTACAGCTTGTCACCAGAGTATGATGATTGCTGTTTATATGTTCGTCATATTCCACCTGAATTAAGCAGAGTAAGTATTACCTTTCATGCATTTAAATCATTAGCTTTGTGAGTATATTAATTTATTGAATTGCTTATGATAATTCACTAAATTGGGTTATTGCAGCAACAGTGAGTAACAGAGGTCAACAAAGTTGCAAAAGTTGTACGGTATGGATAATAAAAGATTGAAGGCAAATGGTTTAGTCTAGGGGTGGTCAAAAAACAGCAGGCAAGTTGAATGGGGGCCCTTTTAATTGCTTTATCTGGCTGATTACAAAAATACTATGTGTTTGCATTTTCATCTCTTTCCTATTTGATTTTGGGGGCTCACCAGCAGCCGAGTGGTAAAGTTGCTGAACACTGTTAGTTCTGACCAAGTTTCGAATACCGCAAACGGGCTGGCTGCATGGGTGTTTTCATGGTTTTCTCCATTGTGTAATATGTGTATGAGCCAGTTTTTCCTAGAAAGTCCTCCACGAAGGCATCCCTTCTATTAATCAGATAGCCATCAAGGCTTTGACGTAATCACATGAACCAAACCAAACCTACTTGATTTTGTAAGTTAACTACCTAAATCAGCAGTACGACTGCACTTCTGTTATTACAGTGTATATTTGCATATACAGGGTGTTTCATAGATCATGGGACAAACTTGGAGGGGTGGGAGCGCATACTAAAACATGCATTTTTTGTATAGGAATGTGGGGTCTCAAGTGACGGGTTAAGGCAGGAACGCAAAAGAACGTCACGAGAGGAAAATATGTTTATGTACAAAATCAATGCAAAGTGCTTCCTAGCAGCAATACAGTATTTACAATAAATGTTCAAAAAAGGGAACACTAACAGTAATAGGAACTAAGCTGTTATTGGCTGGCAATGCAGCGGTAGAAGGTGGTAGTGAGCCGGACAAACCATGATCCCATGCATGAGAAGATCATTCGCAAGTCTGATGTGTGAGTTTACACACAGAGAAAAAACTGACATGCATCTCATGTATGGTGCTGCTAATGGGAACGGCAGAGCAGCGCTACAGTTGTACCAGGAACGATTTACGAACAGGCGTATGCCGAAGCACTCAATGTTCGAGAGGTTGCATCGGTCTCTGTTGAAAACAGGTCATTTGATGCCACCTCTGACACTAAAAGTGGAAGAAGAAGTGCACGACAACCTCGCATTAAAGAATCCATCTTGAACATTGTGCATGAATCACCTCAGACAAGTGCAAGAGCTATTGTGTCATCTGCAGTTGAGTCATTTCACCATTTGGAGAGTATTGCATGAAAATGGTTTGCACCCATACCATTTTGCAGAAAGTCCAAACCTTGCAAGAGATGGTTCTTGCAGCAATGTACGACGCAGGTGGATTTCCCATCGGATGTGCTATTCACGGATAAGGCAACTTTCTCACAGGACAGCATCTTCAGTAGCCACAACATGCACGTGTGGCAACTCGTAATCCACATGGCACACGTCCACATGCATTGCAAAACCGCTTCTCCTTGAATGTATGTACGGGTATTGTTAACGACTACCTCATAGGCCCATACCTCTTACCCGCAAGAGATGGTTCTTGCAGCAATGTACGACGCAGGTGGATTTCCCATCGGATGTGCTATTCACGGATAAGGCAACTTTCTCACAGGACAGCATCTTCAGTAGCCACAACATGCACGTATGGCAACTCGTAATCCACATGGCACACGTCCACATGCATTGCAAACCCGCTTCTCCTTGAATGTATGTACGGGTATTGTTAACGACTACCTCATAGGCCCATACCTCTTACCCGCACATGCAAATGGCTTATGTTATCATATTTTTCTTCAAGAGGAATTGCTGCAGGATGTTCCGACTGTCGTTAGTGATCTCATGTGGTTACAGCATGATGGTGCACCAGTCCATAACCACATGCGGGTCCACAATTACTTGGATGGGACATTTCCGGGCCGATGAATTGGACGTGGTGGACCCGTTCGCCAGATTTATCCAGCTTGTATTTTTTTTATGGGGCCATCTGAAGAGCATCATTTACGAGACTCTCGTTGACTCACTGAAGGACCTCGTTGCACAACTATCCATTGCAGCTGCAAGCATGCGCAAAATGCCTGTATCATTTTTCAAAATGTTCGTCAATCCCTTCTGCGATGCGATATTACCAAGCATGCATTATTGCTGGTGGTCGCGATTTTGAACATTTATTTTTAATACTGTATTGCTACAAAGAAGCACTTTGCATTGATTTTGTACATAAATACATTTTCCTCTCGTGTCTCCCCCCCTGCCTTAACCCGTCACGTTAGACCCTACATTCCTATAAAAAAATGCATGTTTTAGTATGCTCAACCACAGAGAACGCTAGATATGTTAGAATGAAAAGCAGTGCATCTGCTGAAGAATGTAGTTCTGTTATTTCTAAAAACATTAATTTAGAAATTAAGCAAAGAAATATGAATATTGTGGAGATAAAAAGACTTCAGGAAAGGGAGGTTTGGGGAAAAACATTTCATCCATAAATTTTTATTTAAAAATGAAATAGTATACATGTTAATCATTTGATGAGAAATTTGTAGCAAAGAAAAAATATTCAAAATTAGCTAGTAACTGATTAGCATACATTTGATGAAAGGTATGACTACTGGAGAAACCTATTTAATTGCTGCTGAGAAGTGGCTAATTAAAATGCATTTAAATTGGAACATTTAGCTAGGGATTGCTACCACTGAGTTGGAACCTAATTTTGATGACATAATCGCAAGTGAACATTCAAAATTTCACCTCTTACATTAAGTATATATTAATTAATAATTATTTTTATAACACAGTACTTTAATATAAATGAAAATATTCAAAGCAGTAAATTTATAAAAATGTTTGATTAATCATCATAATCAGTGAAATTTGCATATACATTCTTTCGTAAACCTTGTACAAAAAAGGGGGGACAGTTCTATATCTCCCTGCTGTTGAAATTTAACTTGCGTTTTCCATGTCTCGAAAGCATGGCTTAGGATATATATTAAATTTATATATAGCAATTGTTCTAACATAGGTATTCTGATACAAAATCGGACGTTCTCTGAAATAACATACCAATTTTTTTTTTTTTTCGTTTCGATTCTATGTCTCAAATTGTGCCAAGTTTTGTAAAAATCGCACAAGTAGTTTTTAGAAAATAAGCTCTCAAAATTTCAGCCCCTCCATGTTATTGAATTTAATGTATATTTATTAATATATCTTTTTTTCATCAAACTTATTTGATTCTTCCTTTCACATTTTGAAATTTACGTTCATTCCAAATAAAATTCACCCATTTTTTTGTTTTATTTTAAAAATTTCTATTTTTAAATAATTTTTATAATTTTTTGAAAAAAAAAAAGCTTGAAATATAATCTATAGAATTTTTACTATCATCTTAAAGTAGGTGTATTTCTAAGCATATCTGCAAAAAATTAGAGTTTTTTATTCAAAATTTCCTAAGTTATAGGGGAATTTACATATTGGCACGTTTTGATATATTTGTGAGCGATAATAACGCCAAATGTGGTTTATGCACTTTGTTAAAATTACTTGAAAGTATGAATGATGCATCTTTATTTCCCTGCTCGTGCACAGTCAAAGGGAAAAGAAAGTAGGCTACCATAAATTAAGAAGTTAGGCAAGGGAATTATTCTCGGCACAAACAGAAAACAAATGCGGCAAGATAAATTTTTAAATTTCTCTATAAATTTCTCATCAAAAATTTCAAAATTAATATCTAAGCATAATTTGAGTCAGAATCAAAATATGGAAAACAAAATTAGTATGTTATTTCAGAAAAAGTCTGATTTTGTGTCAAAATACCTATGTTAGAATAATGCTGTATATAAACCTAATATATGTATAAGTCGTGCTTTCGAGACATGGAAAACGCAACTTAAATTTCGACGATCAGCCCAGTATAATCTGAGAGACAAAATTGTCCCCCCTTTTTTTTTTTTCTTGTGTGTGTGTAAGATGTTAAAACAATTCATTTGTTGGCCCCCACGCGAGGTCAATGTGATACTGTATTCTCGGTCTTATTTAGAGTAAAAAATATGAAATTGTGTGTAGAAAACACTATTTTAAATTTTAATTAAAAAACATTCTACCAGGAAAGGGTGTTCCTTTCCTCCCATTGCATCCTCGCAAACAGCACTAAAAAGTGCACTATCTGTGGTTAAAAATATATTCCCATCTCTGATTTATACTGTATAAATGACACCAAATAGATTTGTGAAAGTTTAAATGAAACTAATAATGAAGCTAACTATTTTGATAGATAATCAAATTGGTTTTAGTTTCTCCTATTAATTTTAGTATGAAATGCAAAACTTTTATTTGACCGTTGAAACCAAATTTCGATTCTGTATTTTCTTGGCTCTTCCAATTCATCTGAAACATTTTAAGAAATTTAATAATGCTTTATATGTGTCATAATTTAAGATTTCTGCATGATAACTGAATAATGCTATATGTATTAATAAGTTTACCAATTTGTCAAATTTAAATATATATTTTGAATTCCTGTGTGTCTGTTCTATTTATTACGGAAGAAATTAAGTCCATTGATATCTTTGTTTCCAAATAACTGAAATACCAAGTCAGCTGTCATCCTTTCAATCTACGGGGGAAATTACTTTCTAAAAATGTGCAACTATTTGGCATTGCTTTTAATCATAGTCCTATTGGAAATATAAAACACATTTCAGATCATATCATAGGAAGTTTGAAAAGTTGTGCATGCTTTAACTAAAATTATGAATGTAATGCCAGCATTTGGGCATTATCGCAATGTTTCATTTTCATTAAATGAGTAAGTATAAATAGTAATAATTAGTAAATAAATAATTCAATAGTAATAAAAATAAAAGTAAATAAGTAATGTTAAAGTAATACACCTAGTAAATAAAATTTAATATAATTTTTTTCCCTTTAAATAATCAAACCAGAGATGAATATTGATGTTATTAGTACATGTCTGTAAAATAATTGTACATGGATATGAAGAAATTAGTTTGTGTGTGCAAAGATGGTCCATCAGTGACAAAACCTGAAAACTGGTTTACTTTTGTATTAAAAAATGTATAGATCTTTTACCATTTCTCTGTATCATTCACAAGGAAAACTGGCTGACACTATGAAGCAAACTGCAACAAATATAGAAAGTTTTATCTGTTCATGAGAATCTGAACCATCGAAAATTAAAAAAATTATTGAAAAAATTTAGCAGTAATTATAGTAATGTTCTTTTGCATACCTGTTTGGGATGGTCAAGCAGAGGAAAATTTCTGGAACACTGTTTTTCTTTACACCAAGAAAGTATTTTTTTCCTGCAAAATATTAACTATATAGCTATTAAAAATGAAGGGTTGCCTTTCTGTGTGATATCACAGAAAAACATAATAATCTCATTTATGGTAATCTCATTTATAGGTGAAAATGAAATTACTTCACAGATGGCAAGCAAAGTATTTGCTTTTGAAGTTAAATACCTGTCATGAGAAAATAAAAAAAGAAACATTGCATAATTTTTCACCACCACCACCACCACCACAAAAAAAAAAAAAAAAAAAAAAAAAAAAAAAAAAAGCTAAAACATAAAACAGTGTTCAAATATCTCCAGAAAATGATAGAATAATTACAACTGATTTGATTGTCTAATCTAAAGAACTGAAAAGTAGATTTCATAAATATTGAGATTTATTTCATGCCTGCAGAATGTAAAAATAACAGTTATTACAAAACTAGCTGCATTAGAATATGTTTATGCAGTTCTGTTTAGGAATTCATCAAGCTAAAAAAGTTATATGGATCTCACCAGTGGCCAAGTGGTTAAAACTGCTGAACTCTGCATATTTTTCATGTTTTTTTCCATGCATAATATAAATGCAAGCCTATTTCCTAAGAAAATCTTCCTTGAAGACATCCCTTCTTTTAGGCGGACACATGTGAATAAAACATAAAAAAGCACAGATCAAGCCAACTATTTGCTTACGCACGAATAAAAGCATACTATAAGTAGGTGTTTTCCTCCTCTTAGACAGACAGCCTGTATTCTGTGGAACAGTATAATTATCATAAATAATTACACTCAGTCACCAATTATCAATTATACTTAAATGGAATTCTTTACTTTTCACATCACTACAATTATCCCTTAACTTCTAGAGTAAGGCTAATTAACAGCTGCATAAAGTAAGGAGTTCCTTTAATTCATTAGCATCTATTTTGTGATTTTTATGGATATCAAATGTTATTTTTTATAAAATGTCATGTATTAAAAGTTGTAAAGTATCTTGTAGGATTTATATTATATATAATTCATTGTTTTTCTATAGGATGCTTTTGCAACTATTATGTCTCAGAATGGCAAAAAAATTCAAAGAGTATACTTGAATTGTCCAAAACAAGGAGCCAATCAGCTGCCACATGTATATGGGTAAGTACTATGAAATATTTACTATTTTTATAATTAAATAGTGTAATTTTTGGTAATGGGAATTAGTATTTTCTTGCAACATGAAATTATCAAATGATAAAAAAACAGAAATGAATAAGCTTTAGTATGAACTGAAGCTTTAGTATTTGAGCTACATTTTACTAGTATTAGAACAAAACATGTTTGGACTAGATACTATATCTGTTTACAATGTCAGTTCAGCTCTTTTCTGTTAGTGGAGCATAACTTAATGACAAACATAAATGTTGGCACAAAATCTAGCTAGATGGCACAACCCTAATGATACAGCTTCATAAAAAGAATTATTATTATATTAAATCCAAAATAGCTATACAAAAACAGAAACAAATGCAAAAATTTAAATAGATTTTACCAGTTTAATTTTATATTGCACAGGAAGCATAAAGCTGCCAGGTATATTTAATATTGCTGAAAACATATGTCTTCTGATACAATTGATGTTATCTGAATTTGATTAGGCAGGAATCAAGATGGTAGTGGCTGTACCACCTGACGTTTATTTCACCATTCTGGATTTTGCCATAACCTCATAACATTTTCTTGAAAATCTAGGAAGGAAAATTACTAAATGCGTATTCTTTTTGTCTATTTTTAATGACATCACGGCATAGCTACCCATGATGCAATACAATAAGCTGCCACTTTGCTGCACAATTACAGTTGCACCATATTGCTGCGTGCGTACGAGTTCGTTTGAAATGAATGCACAAGTCCGATAAAAAAATGAACAAAAATTTATTATTATCACAAGAAAAATGCTTAAATTTTCTCAAATTATCCTGCAGTATTACAATATCTCACAGTAGTTATCTTTTAACTACTCAAATGTCCAATAGAACGTAATTCAAAACAGCTAAAGAACGCTAATCCGCGAATTCGCTACAATCAACAAGAGCAGTTTTCTAAACAACAACAAACTAAGCAACTACTACGAACTGAGATGTTTTCCTCCTTTTATAAGATTTTAAAATCACGCGCTAGAATTTTCCAGTACTTTCTCGAAATCAAAAAGAGATATTTATTTATTTATTTAATGCACGCGCTCTTGTATTTTCAATTTTTCCGGCTTAGCTTTCTATTAATATTCATCACGCGCTGCACTGCGCGAGAAATAAAACCATTTAATTTATAATTCAACTAACATTAGCTTTTTAAATACCAAATTCGTAACAATATTAACAGATTTATTTATTTTAAAAATGCCAAACATTAGCATGTTCACCATTAGTTCACAGGCTTTTGTATACTTTTTAACAATACCCTCACACTGAGAAAGTACAATTCAGTTAATTAAATGTTCAAAAATCATATGCTTTCTGGAGTCACACAAAATACAGCTTCGGGAATCCACCACTCGAATTCTGTAGAGGTGGTCTTGCAAACAGTCTCGGCAAAGCTGTAGCAGATTTAGCATTATCCAGGATGCACCATAATGAGGTCTGCTACGTTACATCCATCATATTATTAATAGAAGAGAATCGTCAATTCTTAATTTGCTAAAATCCAGAAATTCTAGTGCTGTCTACAATTTTAGTATTTTCCTATTGAATCTCAACTACATATTTTTGATATCATATTTGTGGATTTGGGCTAATTTATTTCCTTACACTTTAGTTCAATCTAGACAAAACAAAATGTTCTGAAACAGCATCAAAGAATATTTTCTAATTTCTCAGTTATTTCACTGCAGATTACCTATCGGTAATCCTCTAAAACCCCATTGGGAAGGGGATGAAAATATGGCCTACATTATTTTATTTTTTCGATCAGTTTCCTTTAACTTTTACAGTTTTGTCAATCAGTTTTAATAGGTTGAGATAGAAAGGAATTGTTGCTTACTCCTTAATTACATAATTCCAATCTGCCATTATGTTGTGATTCATTTGGAACAAGGTTTGGTTAACAAAACAAAATTATGTTAAGTCTAAAAACATTATTAATATAAATATTCAAGATTTCTAAGAAAGGCATTACAATAGGAAATTTTAATCAAAACTTGCTTAATAAAATTTTCGTGTATTAAGTTTTGTAAGTGCTTATGGAAAATGTTTATTGCAAACTTAAAATTAATCACAGCGTATGTAGATAAATAATAAAACATACAAAAGGGCAAAATTATTAAAATATATGAATATTAATTTAATCACTAAACTGATTTATTTATAGCAAATTTTTAACATAATTTTTTATCTACACGTGCATTTAAAAGTATGCTGTAGTAAATAAAACTTGCATTTAAATTTTTTTTTAACTTGGTAAATTTCAACTTATACGCTACATAAATTTCTTTACTTAATATTATTAATTTGATATATACAATCTTTTATTAGGTTTGTGGCATATGCAACACATAGGGATGCTCAAGAAGTTATGAACAATATGAATGGAAAACCTCCATACAATTTCAAAATAGGGTATGCCAAAAGAAAAGATAGTAAAGTAAGTTTCATTGTTTTATAAATGAGTAACTTTATAAGATTGATTTTTTTTATCAATTTTATGGATCTAGAAAAGTTATATGAAATTGGTAATTTCTGTTATTTTTTTTTATCAGAGTCTTAGTTTTAGCATGATGTGTTTGAGATTTTTTATGCCTAAAATTTTTATTCTCAAATACATTAATGGTGAATGAATATTTTTGTCATGTAAGTAAGGATTTATAGTTCATAGATTTGAATTTTTAATACTTACTTAAGCTTATTAGAATGTCCATATTATGGTTAGAGTGGAATTAGAATGTCCATATTATGGTTAGAGTGGAAGCCATATTGCTAATTAGATGTGTTATGGATAGCATATCATTACTGGGAAAAGTTTTTTTCAGGGTGAATAATTTTTAAAATTATATCTTTAAAAATGAAGATATGTTTTAAATAATTGATATGTAGGATATTGTGTAATATGTTGCTTGAATATTTATTTTATGTGTATTTTCTTAAATATGTTTTAACATCTAATATTTTTATATTGTCAGAATAACAGTCTTCCCGAAGGTGTTACTGCATCTCAAGTTTCTCATTTGGGGGGAGCTGGAAGAGGTATATTTTACATTCTTAGCATATTTTATATGTGTTTTATCTGTATCATTGTCAAATAATGCAGAATTAGAGATTTTCTTTTAAGTTTTTATTTTCAGTATGAAGTAAAATATGAAAATATGTTTGAAACAAGTTCTACGTATTGTGTTTTCTTTGGAAAAATGATCATAATATTTAAAGCATGATTATTATTATGTTCACATCATTTAAATGGTAAAATAATGCACAATTTTTTATTTGGACTGGCAGATAGATATTTTGCTGAACAACTGCTTCTTTATTAAATAAAAACTGATTTTTTTAAACATTGGATCTTATGCATTTTTCTGGCATATTTTGCAGAACAACTGTTTCTTTATTTTGAAAAAAACCTGATTTTTTAAATATTGAATTTTTTCTATACATTTTTATGATACTTATGTTCTTTTTCCAAAATAATTATTATAATAGCCTTTCTCTTCTAAAACATAGTCAGTGAAATAAATATGCTATTTTAATGCCTCATGGATAACAGTGTTTGAGAATTTCGTGCATTTCTAGAATTAGTTTTACTTAATCCTAAAGGAAGTTATTTATATTTAAAGGTTTGCATTTGTATTACAGGTACAGAAATTTTCATATTTTTAGCCTTTCTACTCCTCAAAACTTAATATAAACTTTTAATATTTCAGATATTTAGCACTTATGTTCTGATGAGCCAAAGCATTATAACCAACCCTATATTTTCCAATAAATTCATCTAAATGACGTGGAGGGCACATGATGATTAATTGGGAATGGCATTTAACTGCTGCTGAAAAGATAAGGAGTCATTCTTGTACTTACTTTCGTGAGAGATGGTAAAAACTGCTGATCTAAGTGAATTTGATAGAAAACAGATTGTAATGGACTTAAGATTTGCAATGAGTATCTCCGAACCCACACGACCGTGTGTTTACAATCTGCCGTTGTTAGTATTTATGCAAAGTAGGTAAATGACAGTGAACCCAGCAGTAGATGCCGAGGTGTTGGACATCCACGTGTCTTCAAAGAAAAAGAATGCTACAGGGTTGCCACGCTACCTGGAAAACCGGAAAAAGTCAGGGAATTCGGAAATTGACAAAAAAATTCAGGGAAAAGTCAGGGAATTTAAGTGTTTTAGTCAAAATCTGGAAAAGTCAGGGAATTTCATACAACGATCCCGCCAAAAAAGGCGAGTTTTGCGCCGACGTCGGAAGAGATCACTTTTTTGGCTAATTGTGTATCACGTGAGTGTCATTCGGGCAGCTGGCATAGAGCCAATTTTCACAGCTCCAATTTGATTGTCTTTTTAGAAAGGCAAAGCAAGTTTCCCGCAACTTTTGGTTTCCAGTAACCTCGAGAAACGCATGTGCAGAGCATGAACTAAAGAAAGTACCTGTTCTCGTATAAAACAAAATGGGTTTAGTATACGGTACCATGAACTTTAGAATTAAAAAAATATGTATTTTAAAGAAGGAAAACCTCTCTGCAACAGACGTGGCTCGGTTCCATCATAGCGGGAAACAGCGTGCATGCGCAATAGATCTGCCGCCAAAGCTCGAAACCGCTGTCGAAGTTCGAAGGTCACATTATCAAGAGTTCATAAAATGAATATCGTTTAAAATGTCTTTAAACTCTAAAGGAAAAGAAAGTATTTTTTGGCGCAAATAAATTAATTCATGGATTAGTTATTTTGGGGGGGGAATCTACGAAAATCCGTTTTTAAAATTATTGTGAAAAATCCAAGAAAAAACGTTCTTTGATAAAACTTTTCTTCTTGGATTTTTCTCAATAATTTAAAAACGGATTTTCGTAGTTTTCTTTTGTCAAAGAATGTTTCTTCTTAACATGTGTTTCTCAATTTCCTGTACACATCGCAGAGAGGGAAATTCTGGCCATTCCGTTGTCAAATCCCTTGGCAAATTTTCCCTCCGCTTTTTACATAGACGTTCTTTGGTCAGAATAATCTCCATGTATGGTACAGCGGGATTTGGCGACATGATGATGAGCAGTAAGCGGGTCATTTTGTTCTTGGCAACAATTTTCAAAATCATGCGAAGGCCGTATCGTCTACTAGGATTTTACCGCAAAATCTTTTTTTTTCTTCTTTTCTTTTCTTTTTAATAAATACCTTGTCATTTTGCAGTAAAATAAAAAAATAGTAATCAATCATCTAGGATAACCATGTAATATAACTATATTCGCTAAAGTATCGTTGATTATTCTAATTAAATTTTTAAGTAATTATCTTTATTTTTATGTTATTCATATCATTTAATGTTGCTTCTTCCCTCTAAATTTTTTTATCATTAGTAAATAATATTTCGAAATTTCAGGAAATTTTCTCTAGCAGTATGATGACATCACGAAATTTAATGCACATATTTTTTCCTTATGTATGCTGCGAAATAAATATAAAATACCTCAATTTAATAAAAAAATATCATTAAATAGATTTCTCTCTTTTGTTTAGCTGCAGAATGTCTGCTAAAAAAGCCTTATTTTATTCCAGATTGGGCAGATTCTAATCTCAATCTTCAGTGGAGAAAACAACTCCTATTATAATTATATTTGTGTTTTCAAGTGTTAAGGTGCCTTTTAAGAATACACCTCACACAAATTAAATTTACCTAAAATCTAACCTAACTTTTAGCATTGCGTTGTGATTTATAAGAACCGGATTAGCCTCGTGTTGAACTGGGGATGATCATGAGTAATAATTAAATAAAACGTACAGTTGTTATCCAATGTATATATCTTAAATTTTATTAAGTTTTTTAAGCGGAAAAGTAAACAATTATCAAACAAAGTGTACCAAGAATAATTAAGAATAAATGTCCTCTGGGATTTATTGAATAATTAAGTGAATTTGCTACACAGTACAAGTAATACCATAATTAATTTACCTCTTAGCACAGCCAACGTACATTACGCGGATAGACTGGAATTTTCTCGAAACATACCTGGAAAAGTCATGGAATTTCATTCTCCTCTTTGAGTGGCAACCCTGATGCTAGAGACTGTCCCACATGGTACAGTGAAATTGTTACCAGACAGTGACTGAACTGACAGCCCAACACAATGCAGGTCCAAGTGTTTTGAAACATGCATTTTATCAGACACTGTTGTATATGGGATGCACGGCAGATATCCCACCTTGTGTGTCTTTGTTGATTAAGCATCATTGACAACTGCAGTGGGGCTGGGAAAGTTGAGACCGGACATTGGATAATTGGAAGACTTGTCTGGTTGGATGAATCATGATTTCTCATTCATCATGTCGATGGTTGTGTCAGGGTACCCTGTCTTTCAGGTGAACAGTTGCTTCCTCCCTGTACAGCAGGTCAGGTACTGGTGGTGGTGATATTATGCTTTGGGGGACATTCGCACGGATGGCTGTGGGACCTGAAGTTTTGGTATAATAGATCATGAAAGCTGCAGACTATATCTGAATATCATTGTGGATCAATTGCACTCTCACATGGCGTCTGTCTTCTCAACTGGAAATGGAATCTTCCAGCAGAACAACTTGCCATGTTACAAGGCTCGAATATTGTTGTTCAAGGAGCATAAGGATGAGTTCCAGTCCTGGCCACCTAACTCGCCAGATCTTAACCTGATAGAGGACATTTGGGATGTCATGGAGCGACAGCTCAGAGCTCAAATACCATCATGTCGGAATATCTTGATTTTACTTGACTGCTGCTTAGACATTTGATGGAATCTGTCCCCAGTCGTCTACCAAGAATTTGTGGCATCAAGGCCAAGGTGACTTGCAGCTGTTTTGTGGGCCAAAAGTTGCACAATGCATTATTGAGTAGGTGATCATAATATTTTGGCTCTTCAGTGTATACACCATTAGTCCTAGCATTAGGGGTTTAGGAGCAGAGCATAAAATCAGTAATATTTTAAGCAGCATGCCTTAATTCTTATTAATTTATGCTAGTTTATTAATAAACACATCTATAAAATTTAGAATATTTTTTTATTAATTTGATGTATGCTAATCTTTTTATTACTATTAATGTAGGTATTGCAAGATTTATAAACCAAAAAAAAACACCAAATGGTGAATGTGATAAAGCAAAAATTGTAAGTTTATTTTCTTTTATTGACTATTTATTTATGATGTAACTAAATGAATATATACAGATTCCATAAATCAGATAGCAATTAAAAGCTTAAAGATTGAAATTTTTTATTTTCCTTTAAATTTGTCTCTTTAATCATTGCAGTACAATATCCGAACTTCAGACTTTCAATATCCAAAGTGATCTTGTATATAACCATCAACCCTTCTGGAGTTTTTCTAAATGAAATTAAGGAATGGAGAATATAATTAAAAAATAAATAACTAAATAAGCACATGTGCCAAAACAATTTTTCTTCTGACAAACTGTTTCTGAATGTTTTCACATTCAAAAAGCGCATTTGAAGCAGAAATCTCACCTGCTTGGTATTTGAAGCAGAAATCACACCTGCTTCAAATACCTATTTCTAGGGAGCCATACCATGGCTGATAACAATACACTGACATTAGGCACAATGATGCTTCCTGCTTTTGAGTGGTTGTGTGGGGTTAATGTTTTTCTGACCTAAAATAATAAATGAAGCTCCAAGATGTTTGTTTGAAGCTGTTGCTGATATTGGTTTTCTTGTCTTGGTGCAGCAAAAGAGATATTAAAAAAATAGATTTGAAAGAACTTACGTTCAGTTAACAGCAATTGCTCATAGTGGCATAATGTCAACTGCACTATACAATTCATGTGAAATTTCATGAATGATATTCTTTTTACCATTCAAGGTTTTAGTGTATTGCAAATAGCGTCAGTAAGGTTTTGGAAGTGGTGCATTCTCAGCAGGCCAGAAAAAACTGACTTTTACTTATTTTATATTAATATTACAGTCCAAGGTCATCAGGATTTCAGTAATTCCCAATTTTAAATCATTAGTTTAAATCTAGTTAGATGACGTGTAGACACAGCAGCATTTGGGCTTCATGTATTGTTTATGTCAGATAGAAAAATGCAAACCTCCTACAGGGCCAACGACATAGCAGTTACAGCCAGGGCTATGGAATCTGTAGGGAAAATGACTGACTCTGACTCCTGGAATTTTAAACGACACCGACTCCTCATATATATATGTAAACATATACCCATGGGTTACAGCTTATTTTTTAATATAAAAGAATAGATGCTACAAAAAAGTTGATGACATAACAAATTATTTATATTAATTAGCATTTATTATGAAATGGAAAAACTGGCATTAGTAATTTCTAAGAACTTGTATAGCTTCGGCAAGATTTTCTCTGTTGGAGGGCCATAGATCCAGTTTGATAAACTTCAGAGCTGAAAAGAGTCTTTCCACACTAACTTGAGCAGAAGGAAGAGCTGTTACTGTTAGGGCTACTTCTTTTAACTTTTCAGGATAGATTTTGATAAGTTCTAAAAGAGGTGTCTTGCAAGCACAATCATATTTCTCTATTTCTTTAAAGGCCGCGTAGGAAACTTGTTTGTATTTTTTCATTTTTATATTTAAAGGCTCGTTTCTTATTTTTATTCACTTTGCCTTATTCTTTTCAATATTATCCAATAATATTTCTCAAAATCTTAATTCTTCAATGGAAAAGGATGATAGAGACTCAATTGCAATGTCTGCAGTTTGACTGTCCTGATTCAAATTCTCCAATTGTTCTGAGAATAACTTCATTCTTAATGCAAGTTCATAGATGACTTTCTTTGCCTTTTTAATTTATTCATCATCCAAAAAAATTGTGTTTCGGATCTCCATATATTGAACCCAGCAAGATCTCATTGCCTAGCAAACTAGTTTCTCTTTTCTTCATTGAAGTAATGATTTGTTCTACAATAAACCCTCAATTTCAGAAAGAACGAACATCCCATTCTTGCCTCCTGTCAATTCTTCAGATTGCAGCTTTTTTGTGGCTATATACGGTATAGAAAGAAGGGTTTCCAATTCTGCAAGATTATTCCACAGTCTTTCTGTTAGTGAAACATTACGGTTATCTACTAAAAAAGTTCTTAATTCCAAAAACCTCTTTATCATGAAATATGCACTTCCTTATCGCATTGCTTAATCAATAATTGCCCCTTTTCCTGCTCGCTTCCTAAGAATGGCATCAATTTTAGGAGCTATTGCTGCTTACCTAAATTTACCAGTGAGATTTTTAACTAAATGTAGTAAATTTAGAAATCAAAGAACAATATCTTAATTAAATCTTAATTAATTACCTTAATTAAATGATGTAACTAAATGAATCAGTCTAGTCACTAATGGGAAATATCACATCCATCTTCCTCACTTATATTTATTTATTAATAGGTGAATAAAATAGAAAATAACTATTTATTAATGTGTACAGTCCATAAATAAAAATATTAACTCAGCTTGTCATTAATTTTTTTTCAATTCATTTTAATTTCATTTCAAATTCAAACTGTCTAACGAAAACTGGAGTCGGAGTCGACTTGTTTTTAGTGACTCCAGCTCCGACTCCTTTTACCCCAAAATCTACCCGATTCCGATTCCAACTCCACAGCCCTGGTTACAACTAGTGCAGACACATCAATTGTCAGAATTTATGGGTGGCAAAAATATTAAAATTTAGAGGAGAACCAAGCAGTTAAAATCAGGGATGGCAGAATTTTTTTTTTTTTTTTTTTCTAATTTAAGGCATTGGGCAGTAGAACTTAGAGGGATAAATTTTTTTAGAATTTTGGAAGATAACAAGCAGTGGTTTTTAAGACACGAAGAGATTGCACTGCACTGCAAAATATAAAGTTCCAGTCCTGCCCCTTTTCTTGGCAACCACTCAAGGGCCAAAGTGTGATTCTGGCCAAAATCAGTCAGTGCATTGTTATTAGCCATGATACAACTCCCTAGCCAGCAGTTTGCAAATGACATGCGGGAGTCTCAGTTGGGAGAAAATTTACATTTATGTCACACCTGCCTCCTTTTTTTTTTTTTTTTTTTTGTTATTATATTTTACATTTTTAGACTTTGTAAGGGAGGATTTTTTTTGTTTTATTTTTTTAGCTGACAGTTTAGAGGTCAAGATTTCGAACTTTGTACTGTATTATGTTTATATTTTATTCATGTGTAACCTGACTATATATGTAATCAATTTAAACAGTGTCAATCTGTTCAGCTTTTACAAAAATTATTTAATTATTTTTGATTTTGTTGCAAAAGTAATAAAATATTTTCAAATTAGTTAAATTGTTATTAGTAAATTTATCTCTTTTACCAGCCCTACAGATGTGCTGATGTTAAGTTCTTCCATTTTGTTCCCTGTTCTCCCAGTTTCCTTTCCCCTTAATAAATCCAACCCTGCTTTTCACCACAGTTATTTGTTTAGAAAAATGCTTCATTTTGTCAAGCTTTGGAAGGATATTGCCGTGGAGTAAATAAGTCAACTGTTTGACAGTTCATGTGAAATTCAAGTATTATAACAGTAGATATGTCTGGCTTTCACTAAATTGTGTTAATCATGTATACAGCAATATTCAGTATCTGTGCTATTCCTCTTATCTTAGGTTCCACTCTGTTCATGCTTTAATTTGATTTTTGTTCACTGTTGAAGATCACCCATGTTATTGCCTTGATTGATATTGATGACTGTAAAAATAAAAACTGGGTAACAAGATGAGTGTCTGGTATCCAGTGTCTCCCATAAATCTGTAAATATTTTAAAAATTCATGGAAATTGAAGGAATTGGTAGAACTGAACATGGCTTGTAAAAAAAGTTGTTTTCGTGAAGGGTTTTTTTTTTTTTTTTTTTTAAAGAAAAGAAATAATCAACATTTTTTGCTTTTTTTACTATATGGGAACAAATCTCACATTTCTATGGGAATCTGTATTTATTTGGATGCAGGTTCATAAGCATATCACTCTTATTCTATGTGTCCAACATCACCGCTAATTAACACTTTGCAAGTGAGTTACAACACCATTAACTGCAGCATGTAGCATAGTCTAATGTATGCCAAAGAAGATGGGCTACTTCAGTACACTCTGGATTTGACAAGCCAAAAATCAAGTGATGTTAAGCTTGGTGAACAAAGGAGGCACTTGTTTCTACAGTGTCACCTAATAAATCCTTCTTCAGTGAAGATTCATTTTGGTTGTGGTTTGAGGAGAAGGACACATTATGTTGCAGTAAGTGCACATTCGTTTTCTTCTATATCAGTTGCAGGTAGTGTTTTTCAGTAATTGAGCAGGTTTTCGAACCAGCTTTTGCACATCTCTGTTCAAAGGAAAAAGGGCCCACAATAATGAACACTGAAACCACACCAAATAGTTAAATCTGGTGAATGTAGTAGTTTCTCAGTATAAGCATATAGGTTCTCCTTTGCCCATTTTCTACAGTTACGGGTGTTGGCTGTTCTGTGTGTTGAAAAATGAGCTTCATCTGTCCACAAGATGTTGAGAATTCATTGTAGATTGTCATCGATTTTCGACAGAACCCAATTTGCAAATTCATATCGCTTAGCTCTGTCATTTGATGAGAGCTAGTGCACTGATTACAACTTGTGTGGTAATTTTAAAACACTGTGAAGGATACCAAATACTGATGTCTTTGGTATACTAGTGTTTCGTGCCACTTCTCATTCACTACTTTCCACTGCACTCGTTGATTGTTCCATTAGAGTGTCCATCTGCAAGCCACATCAGACGTACAGACCTCTGATGAACGAAGTGCACCACTAAAATGGCAATGGCACAAACTACCTATTTCTTTGAAACAATGCCATGCCAGGAAAGTCAGTTCGGGAAAAGTGATTAGATGTGAACTTTCCTTCCAGCCCTTCTGTGCCTGAAATCTTTGTAAAGCTTCAGTTAGCAATTTTTGGCTGAGATAAAACAACTTCACCAATAACGCTTTATCCACATTATGTCAGCATCACAGTTAAAACTTGAAGGTGTACAAACAAGCAGGAGAAAAAAAAAATTGAAGGTGAGCAGTTTATTGTAAAACCCTGCAATTCGTAAAACTCTGATTTCAATATTTCTTGTTACTGCAGTGCCCTCTGTCAGTGAAAATTTTAGCTATTTTATTTTCTTTACAAAGACACACACACACACACACACACACACACACAAAAAAAAAAAAAAAAAAAAAAAAAAAAAAAAATCCCCCCCCCTCACTAGAAAAACCTTTTTTGCAAACATCATTCAATTCATTCAATTTATATGACTTTTTAAAATATTCAGACTTATGGAGACTTCAAGTGTATATATATATATATATATATATATATATATAAACAATATAAATCTATGCAGCCAAAGCACATGATTCTAAAATTGTCCTACTTTCCATTTTTGGATTATATTATTATATAGTATATATATTTGGTGTTGCCATTTACAACAAAAAAGGATAGAGCACAATTAAATGTTATAGCAGTCTCATATACAAAACTTCAACCTTTAGCGGCTAATCTTATTTCAGTTATGCAAGATATATACAAGCATGCATACGATACATATGTACATACAAGTGTCACAAAAGAATCCCCTTTCAAACAATTTTACGTTTTGGAAAAAAGAGTCCTTTATTCTGTTCAAATATACAGACATGCAAAATAATTGTCCAAATGGATTTGTAAGGATCAGTATTGATATTTCCTTTGAAATATACCCAATATTTTGCATTACTTTTGTAGTCTTGATGACCAGTTTTCAAACTGAATTATAATTTAGAAACAGCAAGAATCACTAACTAATAGCTAAGTTTACTGCTTTTATTTTTTAGCTATCAAAATGAGCTGCTGCTTTCAATAGCAATAATAATAGAATCAAAATTCCAAAACAAAATAGTCACAAGTAACTACTTGCTGCCATTCAACGTAAAAGAAATATAAATATTAACAAAATGTTAAAATCAGTTTTACATTATAGCTAAACAAATGCAAAAATATAAAATACGTGAAAAATAATAATTATTACTTATGCAATAACTGGGCAACTACACCACTTCTCCACATCTTCATAATGTAACTAAGCTACATTACGAAGGTGAAGAAATAAATAATGACTAGCACTGCAGTGTTAACCACCATCAGAAGAATTCAAATACAAGGTAAGCATATAGCTAACTGACAGGTAAATGTATAGTTCTACCTGTGCCAGAATGTTTTTGATCCACATTTGAATTTGAGTCCGTTCTTTGCAATAAGTTGTGGTCAAGTTTTATCAACTGAGAATCCCAAGTTAAACTATTAGATGGTTTCAGGCAATTAAGGGATACATGCTTTCCTTTTATGTTAATATTAAAATATTTATCTTTGCAGTCAGTGACAGGGAATTGTCCTTCATAAAGATATTCTGAAGTTTTTTCCCGCCCAATTTATTCGCTGAAACAGGACAACAGTTCTTAAGTCTTTATGTACAAATAACTGTTCAGATGAATTTTTGAGTCTGTCTGGGTCCAGTATTTTCCATCTGTTTCTGGAGGCTATTAGTAAAAGTCTCTGATGCTGTCTGGAGCCTTGGTTTGCTGAAAAACTCTCCAGGAAGCCTGAGATGCTGGCCATAATCTACTTGCACATTAGAAAGATTGATTTGTATCTTCTTGGATACCAATATGCAAACCCAAAGGCACTGTTGGTAATGTGTCAGTCCAAGACTGGTTGTGAGCTTTTAATGTAAGCCTGTTTTTAATGTACTGTGAAGGTTGTCGACTTTGCATGAGGCATTAGATGAGAGGGAGTAGTCAGTAGTGTGTTGCAAATTGATGCCATAGATTTTGGACAAAGCTGATAATGTGTCACATTTAAATTGGGATCCATGATCACTAATGATTTGGTTTGGCATTCACAATATGCAATCCAGTTGCTGTAAAAGGCCCTTGCTACAGTATTAGCTGAAGTATATCGAAAGGAATTGCCTCCATCAAGCTAAAAAATCTGTCAATACAAGTAAGACAGTAAATATTCCATCTGGATGGGAAAGTGCTCACATGAGATATGTGGATTGCAGACAATCTTCCAGGTGGTACTTCAAATTCACCTAATTTTGCTTTGGTATGCTGGCTGAGTTTAGCTGTTTAGCAAGGAATGCAGGTTTGTGTCTGCAGTTGTATATTTTTCCTAATGTTAGGCCAAATCAATTAAATTCAAGCGAAAAGTGATTTGAAAACTCTTTTATTCTTTATCTTGAATCTGGTAATCAACTACTTTTTTCATAATGTATTGATTAAATTTCATTAACTCTAGATAATGTATAGGCTACAATTACTCTCACCTTTTACATATTTGGTATTAGTCGAAAACTGGTAGAAGTTGATGGACTTGTCTAGGTGCTGTTTTGTCAAGTTTTTGACGAAAGGTGAATATTATGGGTTGTGGTCTATATAAATTGTAAATACTCTTATTTCTAGATAATGCTTGAAGTGTTTGATTGAAGCATATATCCTTAACAGTTCTCTATCGTAGGTGCTATATTTTTGCTGAGTGTCATTTAATAGTTTAGGAAAAGTGTTTTGGTTTCCAGGATGGGTTTTTGTATTGTTGCAATACTGAGCCAATTGATTTATCTGAAGCATCTGTAAATAACACCAGAGGTTGTTTAGAATTGAGAAAAGACAGCAATGCATTGTTCACCAGGTCATTCTTGCTTCATTCATTTTTAAACTGTTTTTCAGCTTCTTCAGTCCATTGAGTTTTACACTTGCCCTCTTTTTAGCTCCTTTAAGACAATCATGTAATGATGCTTGATTCTTTGCTGGGTCTTTTAGGTAACGACGATAAATTCCAGGAAAAGTTCAAAAATTTTCTCTAGTCGTTTGTAGTTGGTAATACCTTGAACTCTTTCTGGCAAAGGACAGGAACCCTGAGATGTAATTAAGTGTCCTAAAAACTTGCTTTGTTGAATATCAAACACACATTTTCAAAAATTTATTCTTAAACTAAAGGTATTTAATCTTTCGAAAACTAATTTAAGTTGGTTTTCGTACTCTTTGTGATTATTGGATGTAATAAGTATATCGTCTAGATGGGGAAAAACAAATTCTAATCCTCTAAAAACTTCATGAATAAATCATTGGAATGTTGCAGGAACATTTTTTATACCAAAACTCATTACATTAAACTTGTGCAAACCAAAAGGAGTGCTGATAATTGTTTTACATTTGTCATCTTCTGCAATGGGAATTTAAAAATAAGCTTTAAATAAATCAGTTTTAGAGAAAATTTTGTGCCTTTTAAACAATGATGAAAATCTTCAGTCTGAGGAATAGGATACTAATCAGGTAACGTCTGCATATTAAGTCGACGGTAAGTCTCTGTAAGGCTGATATGAGCAATCCCTTTTCGTAACAAGATGCAAGGGGCTTGATGGAAGAATTATTCCATTATAAATTTAAATTCCTCTTTAGCTATCGCTAAGCATTTTGGATTGAGTTCTCATGCTTTTAAATAAATGGTTTGATCAGTCATAAAATGTGTAATTTAATTTGCTTGGGGAAAAGCTTAGGTTTAGAAATTTCAGGATATTTCAACAACAAATTAAAAATTCTTATGGATATATTTACTGTATTTTTTTATAGATATATTTAATGGCTATGTAATTATCGCTTGAAATAGCAGTGATATCACCCTGGACATGAAGTTATGTTACACCATCAATTAATTTTTATCTGTGTTCAGTTTTACATATTTTCTGACAAGTAGCTGGAATTATGCATACATCAGCTATACTATCAATAAGAAAGTGCAAATTTGATCTTTGGTTGTGAACAAATAAACAAAATTAGCAACAATCCTTCATATTTTCTGCAGAAGAGTTTGCCAGTAAACATACTGCATGTTTGAGATTTCCTGATTTTGGGAACGGTTGTTAACTCAAGCACACAGGGGTTGGCATTTCTTTGGAATGTATTTAGCTCCGTATCAAAAGTGATGAAAACACAATTTACCGTTTACAAGATCATCTTTGAGATTATGAACAGTAATTACATGGATCTGAACCCCTTTTCTTGACTGAATGGTTATTTGATTGATCTTTTGTTCAAGAGAGACAGTTTTTTGCAGTAAATCATTTATGGAAACGGAAGATGCATTAGCACTAAATATTTCTGGTTTTTGATTCATATCTCTAATTTTGTCCGCCACAGATGACTAATAATATATTTTTTATTCAACCAGGTAGCTTCTCAAGCCATTATTATTTTGATTAAATTTTCAGACAGCTCCATAGTCACAACTAATCTCAGTTTCTGCAAAATTTGGCTTGGTTTCATGTTCAATACCAGTAATAAAACATTTAACCCTCTGACTGCTCAATTTGTGGACCAAAATCGCTTCAAAAATTGTGCAATTTATTATTATTTTTTATTATTATTTTTTAAATTTATATATATTGGAAAAATGAAAAAGGCATTTTTCCTTTCTAGAAAATATTTTTTTATATAGATTTTTATCATGAGAAACTAAGTTGACAGAAAAACCATGATATAAAAAAGTAAAATGTATAAAATTTAAGAAAATATAAAGCACTGAGGAAAAAATACCTTAGAAATGCAGTTTAGTGTGATAGAGTTCAAAACAAGATTCAAGGCAAAGTCCAACTTCACAGTCTTTGCATCAGATTCAATAAATCTAATTAATAATCAATCTAATCAATAAATATAATTAGTAATTCAATAATTGAATTAAATAATCAAGATAATCCCAGAATGTTTTCTAGCAGCCATTTCTGTAAGAAAAAAGCGCAAAAAGGGGAGTTTTAGCGGTAATACCACGTGCCTTCAAATGCCGCAATTTAGTGGACAACTAACGATATCTGTTGGCCAAAATGTAAACTAAACGTCTAATACTGTATACGGTACAAAGTCTTTAATCCGGACTTGTCGGGACTTCGGCGATTCCAGATTAGGATTTTTCCAGATTATAGATCATCAATTTAAATCTGGTAAGATGGCATGCAGAAATTAAAAAATAAAAAATATGAAACGTAGTTTATGAAATAAAGAGCAATTATGATCTAAAGGGTATCAAAATTTACAAAAAAAAAAAAAGCTTAATATTTATTTGTTTACTTTTTTAAACATTTCTTTTAATGTAAGTTGTTTAAGTTGCTTCGTTTTATGTGCTAATACTTTCTCTTTAATTCTATAAACAGACATAATTTCTTGTTCAGTTACAAAGTTCTGCTGTTCAGGTCCTGTAATTGCTGTGCCGAGAATACCGATTAACTTGTCAATCGAAATTTTTTCGTTTTCACTAACCTCTCTATCACTTTCTTCATGCCTTTATCCATTTTTGGCAGCAATTCCACTTTTTGTTTGATGGACATCGAAACATGCTTTTGCTTTGTAGATCCTTTGGCAGCTCCAGAATCGGAAACTCTTGTTGACATAATCGAAAGATCAAGCTTATTTTTTATAAAATTGCTCTAACAGTCTGCAAAAAATAATAAGCCGGATCCAATTAGAAGATTAAGGAACAACGCAATTTGCAACATTAACTGAAATAGATAATTTTAGCCTAGCTTATACCGTTCGTTATACATTAAACACTCATGCATAAATATATTATGCGCATGCACAGGAACTTTGTAGCTTTGAGGTCCAGATTATAGATAATTCCGAATTATGGACATCCGGATTAAAGACTTTGTACTGTATAATTTATTTCAGGCATTAAACAGGCAAAAAACGGATGTGCTCCGTAATAAAGGAAGAAAAACACATGCCCACAGAAATTGCAGGATGAGCAGCTTTTGCTACGTTTGAGTTGCCCATGGAAATCATGGGATGAGCAGCCTGAGGGTTAATGCATACATTTTCACTTTCCATAAATAAATGTAATAATGTAGTTTTAGCATCCAATTATTTTGTGGCACTTTTCGTTCGTTATAATATCTCATATACACAGCTAGCCACCTTAAATGCAACACCCTGAAGGAAGCATGTAAATAACATGAAATTTACAACACGCATTAGTGGAGGTGAGATATGCAAATGATTAGAATTTCAGTGCATGCCTGTGGCACCACTTCAAAATGCTATTTAATGCTTAGAGTTTTCAACGATTTCAAGTTTGGCAATTGTGTTTTTCTTGTGGTTTTTTTCAAAAAAATAATTAGTTATGCCTTGTAGTAAACAGCGATCAGTGTTTAATCAAGTATCCAAGTTCGACAGAGGAAGGATAGTGGCCTACCGAGATTGGATTATCTTTCAGGGAAATCGGTAGTCATGTTGGACGAAACCAAACAACTGTAATGTGGATATGTGACCGCTGGATGCAGGAGGGTACGACGGACCGACGTATTTGATCACATCCACCTCAGTGCACCACTTAACGAGATGACAGGAACATTATACGCATGGCATTGACGGATTGCTCAGTCACATCATGAACCATAGCACAGCACATTCAGTCTGTAACGCGTCATCCGTGTCTGCGTGTACCATTCGCACCGTTTACAGCAGAGTGATCTGTCTGCAAGACGTCCATTGCTTCATCTACCTTTGACGCAGAACCACAGACATCTCCGCCACCAATGGTGCGATGAAAGAAGGATGTGGACGGCAGAATGGAATGAAATTGACTTTACTGATGAGTCACGCTTCTGTCTGCAACACCACGATGGTCGGATTCAAGTCTGGAGACACCGTGGAGAGAGGATGCTGAACAGCTGTGTTATGCACCACCACACTGGTCCTGCATTGGGTATTATGGTATGGGGCAGTATTGGATATCACTCTCGCACTCCTCATGTATGCATTGCCGGTACTTTAAACAGCCAGCTCTACATCTCCGAGGTGTTGGAGCCAGTTGTCCTTCCTTACCTTCAGGGCTTGCCCACAGCCATATTTCAACAGGATAATGCACGACCACACATGGCACGCGTTGTCCAAGGGTTCTTTGTCAGTCGCCAGGTTGATTTACTTCTCTGGCTGGCTTGCTTTCCGGATCTTTCGCCGATAGAAAACATGTGGTCCAGGGTTGCTGAACAATTGACCCAGATTACATCCCAAGCTGCCACACCAAATCAACTTTGGCAACGTGTGGAAGTTGCTTGATCTGCTGCACCCCAAGAACACATCCAAAGTCTCTTTGAATCAATGCCGAGGCATGTGGCAGCGGTGATCTCCAACAATGGCGGAACTGTATAGGAAGCTATGACGTTAACTGCGTCAGACAGACAGAGCACAACTAACTTTCAAAACTTGCCAACTGTGCCTACATCAGGCTTTCTGGTTTCTGATCAGCAGGCTTTCTAAGCAAGCAGCAGCGGTGGCAACAGCCAGTCATCTGTTACGAATCATGCTGATTATGATTTTACTTCTCATTTTAACCTATGCAATTTGACATAAAATCTACCTGCTATTACTATTACCTCTTAAACTCTAAACTGAGAAAGTACGTGACAAAATGAGACATAAAAGAAAAAGTCAAAGCTAACTGTTAGTAAAACATAAATAAAATGTCACTAATCTTCTTTCAAATATGCCCAACTATTATAGATGTAAAATATTTAATGCTACTTAATAAATTTTATAAAGTTGATTTTTATTCTCAAAAATGTTTTTAGTAATGCATTCTACTTGTCAATCTATTTTATTCTTAAGGTGGTATTACAAAAGTGAAGCTCAGGCACAGCTAATATCTTTAATTGAATTTATTCAGTTCCCATTTGTTGATGGGTCCTTAATTTTTTTTCATTAATAGTCCTTATAAGTACTTAATTACCATGTGCATAAATATGTACGAACCCTGGAACACATAGTATTCATTGTTGAATTTGCTATTTCGCATCTTAATTTTGTTATTTTATGCTTATATTCCTCTAGAATAATAGTTAGAATTTCTGAAATAATAAAACTATATTTTAGAAAGTAATACAGTTTGAAAGCCTTAACAAAATTAAAGGAATTTTGATATGATTGTGTTATTTTTACAATAGAAAAAAAAAAGAATTTGTTTGAATATATTTCATACTCACTAGTTGATGATATGTTAACTGTGAGATGAATTTGTTAAAGTTTTTAGTTTATTAATGTTATTTTTTCCCTATCAATTTTATTTATTAACAGGTTCCCCCCCATGAGAAGTTTTAGCATGGATTGGTTGGTTTGTAGTTAATATATTTTTTTTTTCATTGGCAGGGATTGAAAATCTTTGTTGATGGGGACAGAAGAGTCTCTTTTCTAAAAGATCCAGACTCAAGTCCAGAGAAAATGTATAAAGAGAATGTTTCATCTGCATCTATTCAAAGTCCAGATTTCAGATGTGAGAAAATGAATAACAGTGTTCCTGTACTTGCACCTGTGAAAAGACAAGGTTTCAATACAGAGAATAAAAGTAGTTCTACTCCTTTACCTGTATCTCAGAAAAGTCCAAATTCCATTACACAGAAAATGCAGAATCCTGCTTCTATATCTTCAATTGTGAAGTACCATCAGGAAAGCAAACAATCATCTGAAGGGAAAAGGCAGCAAAATGATTTTAATTCAAATAAACCCGTTGATTATATTTCTCATCGACCAGCATTAATTCAAAATCCATTTCTTTTGTGTTTGTATTGTAATAGTGTTGGTGAGTATCCTTTATTTCTTTTAAACAAAGTTAGTGTTACTTAAGTTGTACTTTGGAAGCTATGGAAAACTGAAATAGTTTTCATTTCATAATGTGATTTAATCAAGAAAAATTAAAAATAAAATAGTTTTCATTACTTAACTTTCTTTCTTTACATTTCTTTCTTTCAAAACTGAAATAGTTTTCATTTCGTACTGTGATTTAATCAAGAAAAAGTTATTTTTTCTGTCTATCTAAGAAAGGTAAATTATCTGTTCAGAAATATATCAGTTTAAATTCAGAGTATTGGAACACAGAAATCAATGTATTCACATCTAATATAAATGTCGAAAACTAAATCTAATAGCAATTTTAAAAGCAACATATGTATAAAAGGATCATCTACACTAGAAAATAAATTAAAATTAGATCATCAGCCCCCCCCCCCGAAAAAAAAAAGCTTTAAAGTAAGAATGATATTAGAGGCTATAATTAGGCTTTCATGGTCCTGGACAGTCTTTCCTAAAATATAATAATTCTGCCTACATATACATGTAGTTATACAGTTTTTTTATGGTGTGACATAACACATGGGCCATGCATATGTAGTTTTCATTTCTTTCAAACAGCATTAAGCATCGAATATTACTGACATCTACATCATAGTACCCAAACAATTAATATTACTATGCCTTTATGAGTTAAAACTGGGAAATTCTGTAGTGACTGCAATAAAAACATCAATAAAACTTTCAGTGGAGGAAAAATTCATAATAATCCACTCACTAGTTTGCAAAATTTCACTTGGGAGAAATTATGAATGATGAATTAAAAAATATAATTCTATCAGATCTATGATAAACTGTATAAGAAATAATCTAGGCATTAAATGTACACTTTTCAAGTGTTCACGTGAATAGGAAAAGTAAGGCCTTACATGGGTGCCTCATGAATTCCCTAATGAAAGCAAAGCACAGCATTTGAAAGTGCTTTTCTGTCTTAAGTAATAACAAAGAAGAAAAGTTCCTGCTCTGAATTGTGGCTATAGATGAAAAGTTTCAAGGATGTTCTTTGCAATGGTTTGGAGGAAAGGCACTTCCAGGAAGGACTCTCTAAGCCTTTTTGCATTCAAAGAAAATGTAATGCTACTATATTGCCAATGCTAGCTACAGAAATCTGCTGTCACTTTGCTTAAGATTCACTATACACAGGATCAGACTTAGTCCTGGCATCTTTTCCATGTGACCAGATCACCTAAGTCATCCAAAGAAAATGTTTATTGTACGATGATTGTCTGATGTTAGTCTTACACATTCCTTCTATGAAATGAAACATAAATACAGATGTGCAGCAAATATGAGATAAATTGTGCTTTCAACTAACACTTATCAGTTGATTTGTATTGCTAGAGAATAATGTTTGAATTAGTATGGCAATGTCAACTGTATAGCAAGCAAATTATCATTTAAAATACAGAATTGTGCTTTACCTTGTGTACTCGGCTTCCAATTCCCCAATACATTACTAAAATTATACATTATAATATTATACAATTTTGAGTATTTTAATTTACATTTGAGTGTGCTAATTTTTTAATTACATTATATGAGAACTTTTTCTTAATTAGGAAAGACTGCTGTATATATATAAAGACTGCATATGCTGATTTTCATGCCCTTTCATATTGAATATAATGCTTAAAAAATACCCTTTTATATGATTTTATAAATTCGCTGATAATAAATAACTGTTAAATTTCTAAGACTGTATTATTTTCATTAAAGAAAAGTTGGGAAGAAAGTACATTTTTAGCTGAAAATATATCGTGCTATATTGGTGCAAAAAAGTATTAATTTACTATTGCATGTGAGATTGGAAGATGCCTAGCCTTGGAAGCTATAACTTTTGCCAAGGAATCTCTTTTTTTTTTTTTTTTTTTTTTTTTTTCATTTTCTAAAAAAGTAAACAGCTCATTGTATCATAAATATTAGATATTCTAATTTAAGTTTGTATTAGAATATGAAAGACAGAGTTCTTATTTGTTCATATGTACATGCAAAAAACATCTTCACCTTCACATATGAAATAAATTTTTGTACACTGGTTGCTTTCCTAAGTTGGCAGATGTTTAAGTTGTTTAAACTAATAGAATCCAACCTTTTTAAGTTGGGTTCATTTAGTTTGTTTCTCAGTTTCTTTTAACTAGTAATAATGTTTAAAATTGTTTTAAAATAACTGCTTTAAGTTTTGACATTGCAGTTTAGATATACTATATGCAAACTTGTATTATGAACGGCATTTTTATTACTTTGTTTTCTGAGTTTACAAATTTTATGTTTATTTTGTAGGTAAACTATCATGTTCAGTGTGCAAAAAACCATACTGCTCAGCAACTTGCCAAGAGCAAGATTGGGAACGGCACAAATTGATCTGTCATTGTTTGTAAGTAATTTCATTATAAAATATTTCGAATTCCTTAATACCATCTTTTTCCGAAAATAAGACACCGTCTTACTTTCTTTTTTGGTCCAAAATATGCACTAGGGCTTATTTTCGGAGAAGGGCAAAAAAAAAAAAAAAAAAGTATATTTATATATTCTTGTTGGCCTGTAACAAAAGAGAAGAATTGAATCGTTAAGCATTCAAATCCCTTTGTTCGTTAATAGAAAGGGAGAAAGCTGTTGTGGATCTCATAAGATATGTTGAGGGGGTAGCTATTCGAAGAAAGTGTCCCCATCCTTTACTATCCTGAAACAGCCCCGCTGTGATCCTAATGCAACACCGCTGAGAAGATAAGTAACCCATTAATCACCCCTTTTGATTTTCGACTCATTCTCATGGAGGTAGGAAAGGGAGGAGGGGCCATTCCGCGCTAGAAGTGAAGCACTGCTTTGAAGCTTGGGTCACCAGACGGGGTTGTTCTTTGTTTACATTCAGAAGCTCGCTTGACAAGATTCTGATAGTATTTCGACACACGACAGTTCCATAGAAATCGAAAAAGGGACACTTTCGCATGAAAGAAACATTCATAGTGGGATGGATAATAGCAATTTGTATAGTTTACTGACATTTACGCAAAAATCACATCTTGGTTATTTTTCGATAACTAACAACAGCGATTTTGATTATGAATTTGTTTTATAAAATTCTAAGCTGTTGCACTACAAAAATATAGATTTTAAGAAAATTGCTAAAAGAGATCTGCCAAAATTTATTTTCTAGAAGATTTGAAAAGTTTGAAACTTGATGGCTAAATGTAAATATAAAATTATGTATGTTAAAATATTTGTAATTAGGCACTCGCTGTGATCCTAATGCGACACTGCTGAGAAGATATGTAACCCATCAATCACCCCTTTTGATTTCCAACTCATTCTGTAGGAAATGGAAAAAGGTTGCTGTGTCGTATGTGTCTCGAGGGTTACGGTTCAGCCCAAATTTCAACCCGACGAAAGTGCCAACGCTAACGGATGACGATGCCTTTCCTGTGAACGTATCTCTCTCGGGGCAAACGGTGAACTGGTTAAGTTCCAAGAATTAATTTGAAACGAACTATAGAAGAAAAAAATTTCTCGGAATATTTTGTTTCAAACATTTCTCTGAAATACAACAGGGTTCGTACGGTCCTTAAAAGTCCTTAATTTTTTCAAAAATGATTTTTGGTCCTTAAAAGTCCTTAATTTTGGCTAAAATGAATAAACGGTCCTTAATTTTGCTCATTTGACATTTCGTATCATTTCTAATGATTGCCATTCTGAGTGTGAATTGCGATTTCTCATGAATATGGAATTAAAATTACACTGCTCTTAACCAATCTGTTGGCGGATTTGCATTGCAAACGATAAAAATAGCTACCCAAACGAAAGTATCGGTGTCTGATTGGCTATTCACCCAATCTTTCGAAACAGGTGTTATCCATAAATTTAGGCAGATTGTGACGAAAGCGTGAAACCGGAAGTTCTTTAAGAGGCGAAAGTGATGATGAAGGTGCTTGAGAAAAAGAAAAAAAAGGGGGGGGGAGATTCTGAAAATATTTGCCAAAATTAGAGCAATCCCAACCTGGAACCCCACAACCCTTCCGATGCCAATAGGAACGAGATGCATGGAAAGTGCATTTTCAATAAACTGTGGCTTCATCAAGCTGACTACAAAGACTGGATATTGATGGATGGCAATCCTTAAATGTGGTCTTTGTCTGAATCAAATTGAAATTTCTAGAATGGGAGAGTCAGCGTTGAAAATTCACATGAAAATTAAGTTTCGTTTTATCATTTCAATTTGTTTTTACACGGTTTTGCTTAGCTTAATTTCTGTGTTTGTTTCAATTAAGCCATAAATTAATTTTTTATCACCTTCTACAGAGTTTATTCTCTTTTGCACATACTATATGTATGGGATATCAGGATTATGAGTTTATTTCTGCAGAGGGTCTGTTATCGATTTCGCGGAAAATCTGTTGGCTTCATTTCGATTTTAGGTCGCCAAGGGCAAATTCGGTAATGCTAGCTGAGAAAAAGTGAAGTTCGGAAATACGTTTTGAAGCTTTAATAGACAATTAAGTATTTGGTTTAAACCTATGTTGTTGATAGTAATGCATAATTTTTGCTAATGGCGATACAATTATTAGTTGAAAATAACTAATTAAAATTTTTTAAATATTTTTAAAGCTGAAAACAACTAATTGAAACTAATTTTCCTGAATTAACTAGACGCAAAATTAACTTTCATGAATTACTAAAGTTATTGGGTAGAAGTTTAACTGAAAATATACATTCCGTATTATATATATATATTTATACAGTACAAAGTCTGAGGTCTGGACTCGTCGGGACTTCGGCGATCCCAGATTTGAGATTTTTCCAGATATTAGATCATTTTAAATCTACTAAGATGGCACGTAGAAATTATAAAATTGAAAATATGAAATCGTGATTTATGAAATAATGAAGCATTTATGATTTAAAGGGTATCAAAATTTACAAAAGAAAAGAGCTTAATATTTATATGTTTACTTTATTAACATTTCTTTCAATGTGAGTTGTTTGATTTGTTTTCTCTGCTAATACTTCAGACTAATACTATAGACATATAATTTCTTGTTCAGTTAAGTTCCATTGTTCAAGTCCTGTAATTGCTGTGTCGAGAATTCCGAATAACTTGTCAATCAAAATTTTTTCTCGTTCAGTAATCTCTCTGTTACTTTCTTCACTATCGGTAGCTGTATTTAGAACCATACTATAGATTTCGCCCTTCGTTGATTGATGATTGGGCATTGTCATCGCAATGAAAAACTTCTGTTTAACTTCGCTAAATTCTGCCGCCTGGTGCGGCCATGCCAGATCTGGCGCTGGTTCTGGCTTTATGTGAATAACAAATTAGTTATTCTTAATTCAAATAGCACTAAATATAATCGTTTGTCCTATGAGTATAATTAGCAAAATCTATTTTTAGCATAAGGAAAGAAATTTCTGCTAAATCTCCCCTTGTCAACATTTTGGCGCATTAAACTTAAATCTGTAATCGGATAATACTCTGTTATTTAATGTTGCTGCTTGATTTATCACTCAAGTTGTCATCCGTTGATAAACATGCGGTGATGAAAGCAAAATACAATAAATAATGATTCGCGATTTCGGCATCAAGGATATAAAATATTAGTTGGTGTAAAATTAACAAATATTTCGGTTTGAGATTATGCCAAGCAGATACGCAGCTATGGAGTCAAGTTACTAATCACACAAATTTATGCTAAAATAATTATTTCTTCAATAATGAGATATTTTATTTAGCGCCAAACTGAGATTAAGAATCGGGATTTCCGACATGTTTTTTTATGATGAGGAAAAAATCTAATGTGCGTGCATAAAGCATACCCCTTCCCTTCAAAAAAGCCCTAAAAAATTGGTTGGTGGTGGCTTTGAGGTCCGGATTTTAGATCATTCCAGATATTGGATGTCCGAATCTCGGACTTTGTACTGTATATATATGTATATATATATATATATACATCTTTCAAAATATAACTTACCAGTATGGATTCACTCTTTTAAAATAATTCTACTTTAATCATGATAGGGCTTTTTAATTAAACTTAGGAGATAATATAATCAATTAATCAATATTGTTTAGGAAATAAATTATATATACATATACATATATATGTAAGATAAAAATATATGAATCAAAATTATAGATTAAACTATAAACATTAATTCTTCCTCTCTATTCTAAAATCGTAATAACTTCTTTGCATTGCATCATTTCTAGATCACTCTATGGCCCGCGCAGCTCTGATGACGTAATCATTGGGAACAGAAACTGTCCTTGTAAACCAAAACTTTTCTCTTCGCGTGCCTCCATCTTTCATAACTACGCACTTCAGCTTTTGCTCGCTACTGTGCTAAGATGTGATTTCGCTGGCTTGCTTTCTATCCCAACAATATCAAAAATGTAAATCTTCTGTGGAAGGCACGACTAGAGTGCCAAGTGATTGTGCCACAAATATCAATTGGAAATAAAAATGGAATTAAAATCGCTTCTACTGCCAAGTTTTATTTACGAAGTCAACACATTAGCTTACGACGCAATCAGATTACTTCCTCTTCAATATAGGATAACTACGCATCTACAGTGTTCCGTTTTTCCTTTGCTTTTATTATGACAATTAAGCCAGTAAGGATAGTTTCCTGCAGCCTGAAACCTCAATGGAAAATTTAATTCAGCTCTTCAAATCATCGTTTTGTGATAAATCCAAGATAATGTGAAAGAAGTGAATCATCAAATTTGTTTTTTTTTCAGTGTTTAAAAAATAACAGATCATTCTTCTGCTGTGGTGTTTTGCAAGTGCTTCAAAAAAATAATCACGCGTAGTGTTTACAGATTGAAAGTAATATCTCGATAAATTGAGAAGTTCGAATGATAGTAAAAAGGAATATTGAATTTGCTTCGCCGATCTCTACAATATTTAGAAAAAAAGTGCTTTAAATCATCAGTTTAGGAATTAAGCATTACAGCGGGTTCAAGGTCGATCCGAGAAAGTGTTTGCAAGTATGTGCGACAGAAAATTATTTGCACTTCCGCTTTTTCAACAGCTCAAAAATTATTCTATTCGTGTGAATCTAGCTCAGGAACTAAATTATTTAATGTGCTGCGGATTCTATAGTTTTCATTTCAACTGTGGTTAAAATTTCTGCAATTTGTTTGGGAAAATCTGAAATTCTTGTTCATTGATTTTTCTAATTTTTCATAATTATGTGTGAGCAAATTAAGTAACGAATTTTAAGCTATTTAAATTATTCATAGGGAAGGATATTAAGATAAGTTTTTATGTTTTTGAAATTTTTTTGAGAATTTTGAATATGAATTTTATAATTATTCTAAAAATAAAGATGTTAAAAATAAGTGAAATTAGTACAGATAAGTAATATGAAATTATGGTAAATGCATGTTAAAATTTATGGGTTATTGTGTGTTAAGTATAGTATGATGAGGGTGTACTGGTGCCTTCAACAGAGACCTGTAATTACCTCTGTACAGTTGTTCCTTTTACCCTCTTCATGCAAGATAATGTTGGAGGCTCTCATTTTATGAATGCATGTAAATTTTTTATATTATTATTATTATTATATTTTTTTATTATGGAATGTATTAGTGCAGTTCTCAAAGGCCAGTTATCTTAACGCAAGGAACGGAGGCCTTTTCATGTAACTGTCTCGGCACCCTGGGCCACCAGTGCAGAGAACACACTGGTTAGCTCAAGAGGACAGCCCTATTGATGGATATGTTTGTTTAGAAGTATTGCGAGGCTTCCAGTTTGGTAAACTCAGGAATTGTAAATGAAAGATGATAACGGTGAAACCATAAATTCTGAAAATCTTAATCCTATTATTTATGATGTTAAATTATAATTTATCAATATGAAAATTAATATCATAAATATTTATGTGCATTTAATTATAAGTAATGATTATGTAAAAGTTTTTGTGATATTCTGCGATAACAAGAACCTTCCCTGAAGAATTATGATTATGTGAACTCTCAAACAAAAAGACTTTTGCACTGAAATGCTGAAAAATTCAATAGGACTCTTAAAAGTTAAAAATTTATTAAAAAAAAAAATTGATATTTATAAATTATACTTTACAGGACAAAAATTTTATGATTTATGTTTGTTTTTTATTTGCTAGTGCTTTAACTCTCTCTTTAAAAAGGCTTCTCTGTCGCTACGCCTTTTTCTTTTTGAAGGGGGGAATATGTAAGATAAAAATATATGAATCAAAATTATAGATTAAACTATAAACATTAATTCTTTCTCTCTATTCTAAAATCGTAATAACTTCTTTGCATTGCGTCATTTCTAGATCACTCTATGATCGGCGCAGCTCTGATGACGTAATCATTGGGAACTGAAACTGGCCTTGTAAACCAAAACTTTTCTCTTTGCGTGCCTCCATCTTGCATAACTACGCACTTCAGCTTTTGCCCTCTACTCTGCTAAGATGTAATTTCACTGGCTTGCTTTCTATCTCAATAATATCAAAAATGTAAATCTTCTGTGGAAAGGCACGACTAGAGTGCCAAGTGATTGTGGCCACAAATATCAATTGGAAATAAAAATGGAATTAAAATCGCTTCTACTGCCAAGTTTTATTTACGAAGTCAACACATTAGCTTACGACACAATCAGATTACTTCTTCTTCAATATGGATCTAAGCACGCATCGACACTGCTCCGGTATTTCCTGTGCTTTTATTATGACATATATATATATATATATATGTAATATGATTTGTCAGTATTTTACATGATTATTCTGAAATGTGATAGCATACACAAATGTTTTTATGAACTTTGCTAGGTTTCAAACCTCTTTTCTTATTAATATGAGTTTTTAAATATCAGCAGCTATGAGCGCTATTTTTGACCTACTAGGTCACTCGATGTTTAAATTTTTAATACCTTTTTCTACTTTTTATTCTCTCTATATGTAATAATTCCAAATGTGTAGATAAAGACACTGGAACTGCTTACGATACTGCGTAGATGGCTGAGAAGACCGTAGTGGCTTGAAGGTGGCTGAGTGGAAAAGCATGATGATGCATTTAGTACAACGGATCTTGAAAAACCACAATCTTTATTTTTCATGTATATCAAACCATCCTTTTGCAGACATGATGTTTCCCAATTATATTTGAATGCAGTTAAGTTCCATTTCGAAGTACGATGTCATCTTAAGCAAATAAGTGGCAGCAACATGGATGAAATGTGTCTTGCCAACAGGAGAGCTTATATGAAAAAGGGGAGAGTATCATAGTACTTCAGAGAAAGAAGGGAGTGGGAAAAGTTCCTGTTCCGAGTTTTGGTTTGTAATTAATTTAATTGCACAAGACGTATCTGCATTGCAACATTACGTAAAATAGAAAAACCCCTGGGAGAAAAGATGAACCCAGGGGGAGATCACCAAATTCAGAATGTTAATGTTGAGGTCGCCAATTGTTTTTTTAAAACAGCTATCATATTTTGTTGTATCTTTCACACACACATGTATATAGTAGTGAAAAAGAAATCATCAGTGAATTACCGTTTAGGAATTAAGCATTACAGCGGGTTCAAGGTCGATCCGAGTTAAGTGTTTGCAAGTATGTGCGACAGAAAATTATTTGCCCTTCTGCTTTTTCAACAGCTCAAAAATTGTTACGTTCGTGTGACTCTAACTCAAAAACTAAATCATTTAATATGCTGCGAATTCTATAGTTTTCATTTCAACTGTGGTTAAAATTTCTGCAATTTGTTTGGGAAAATCTGAAATTCTTGTTCATTGATTTTTCTAATTTTTCATAATTATGTGTGAGCAAATTAAGTAACGAATTTTAAGCTATTTAAATTATTCATAGGGAAGGATATTAAGATAAGTTTTTATGTTTTTGAAATTTTTTTGAGAATTTTGAATACGAATTTTATAATTATTCTAAAAATAAAGATGTTAAAAATAAGTGAAATTAGTACAGATAAGTAATATGAAATTATGGTAAATGCATCTTAAAATTTATGGGTTATTGTGTGTTAAGTATAGTATGATGAGGGTGTACTGGTTCCTTCAACAGAGGCCTGTAATTACCTCTGTACAGTTGTTCCTTTCACCCTCTTCAAGTAAGATAATGTTGGAGGCTCTCATTTTATGAGTGCATGTAAAATTTTTATATTATTATTATTATATATTTTTATTATGGAATGTATTAGTGCAGTTCTCAAAGGCCAGTTACCTTAATGCGAGGAACGGAGGCCTTTTCAAGTAACTGTCTAGGCACCCTGGGCCACCAGTGCAGAGGACACACTGGTTAGCTCAAGAGGACAGCCCTATTGATGGATATGTTTGTTTAGAAGTATTGCGAGGCTTCCAGTTTGGTAAAATCAGGAATTGTAAATGGAAAGATGATAAAGGTGAAACCATAAATTCTGAAAATCTTAATCCTATTATTTATGATGTTAAATTATAATTTATCAGTATGAAAATTAATATCATAAATATTTATAAGCAATCATTAAGTAAAAGTTTATTTTGTGATATTCTGTAATAACAAGAATTTTCCCTGAAGAATTATGATTATGTGAATTCTCAAACAAAAAGACTTTTGCACTGAAATGCTGAAAAATTCAATAGGACTCTTAAAAGTTAAAAATTTATTAAAAAAAAAATTGATATTTATAAATTATACTTTACAGGACAAAAATTTTATGATTTATGTTTGTTTTTTATTTGCTAGTGCTTTAACTCTCTCTTTAAAAAGGCTTCTCTGTCGCTACGCCTTTTTCTTTTTGAAGGGGGGAATATGTAAGATAAAAATATATGAATCAAAATTATAGATTAAACTATAAACATTAATTCTTCCTCTCTATTCTAAAATCGTAATAACTTCTTTGCATTGCATCATTTCTAGATCACTCTATGGCCCGCGCAGCTCTGATGACGTAATCATTGGGAACAGAAACTGTCCTTGTAAACCAAAACTTTTCTCTTCGCGTGCCTCCATCTTTCATAACGACGCACTTCAGCTTTTCCTCGCTACTGTGCTAAGATGTGATTTCGCTGGCTTGCTTTCTATCCCAACAATATCAAAAATGTAAATCTTCTGTGGAAGGCACGACTAGAGTGCCAAGTGATTGTGGCCACAAATATCAATTGGAAATAAAAATGGAATTAAAACTGCTTCGACTGCCAAGTTCTTTAGATATTACCAAGTTAGCATTACTAGCATACTACGCAATCAAAATCTTCTTCAATATGGATCTAATCATGCATCGAAACTGCTCCGGCTTTTCCTTTCCTTGTGTTTTTATTATTACATATATGTATATATAGTAAAAAATGTATATTTTCACTATTCAAGTATTCACTGTGACAAGTATTCTTATCTTGTAACATGAAGAGGCCTCTGTGGAAAGGGGCTTCTCTGTAAATAAAGCAATTGAAATTGAAAATTTAAATGACTCATCATACATTTTTCAACGCACAGTATTTGATTACATAAAATTTTCTGGAGGTGTTCTTAATATCGAAATTAATAAAGAAATGAGATCAGCAGCAACTTCTGCAAGAAGTGGATTTCATTATTTAGAAGTTCAGTATTTAGAAGAACAAAAATCTTTAACTAAATCTGAAAATTCAAAGAAAAAAAGAAATATTATTGAGGAAGAAATTGATTATATGAAGCAGAAGAAAAAATTTCTTCAAAGGGACATTAAAGATATTTAATGCTTTAGCAGATGAAGCTGAGACCAGCAGGAACATTGATTTGTTTATCAAAGCAAATGAACTTAGAAGAATAGTTAAAGAAAAGGAAATAGACATAAATAAATTAGATGTTTAAACAGCTGAAAAGATTTCAGATTTAAAAAAAGCACAAATGTTTTGTATCTTTTATTGTACAGTTTATTTTTCTAGTATTTTTCAAAAAACCAAGGAAATAAATTGTATGTTTACAAATCAGTTGTTTTAATCTGTGAAATATGCTTACATTGGGATTATAATAGTAGTTGACTGTGTTTAAATAAATATCAAATAAGTTAAATAATAATCATGTAAATCTCTAGAATAGTGACTGTTATTAGTGTAAAATACACTGATACATGTTTTTCAAGAAATTATATTCCTAATTTAATGTTATCTACTTCATAACTTGTAGGGAGTTAGTTTAATTTTCAAAATTATTTTATGGTAAGTACTAAATTGAATTTAATAATAGTGCATAATACACACTTCTGTTAGTTTCTTAAAGTGAAATTACAAGCATGAAGTCGGTTGTATGGATAATTGCTTTATTCTATTCATTTTTTGTTTGCTGATAGGTCCTTAATTTTTTCTTTGATGGTCCTTAAAAGTCCTTAATTTTCATGTAAGGAAATGTGTAAGAATCCTGTACAAGTATTAGGAAAGCTAAACATATTATTACTTAATAAATCAACAGCATTTTTTAACGAATTCTTTTTGTCACATTATTTTAACTGGGGATTATTTTCGGGGGATGTCTTATTTTACAAAAAGTTCTGAAAATCACAATAGGGCTTATTTTCGGAGGATGTCTTATTTTAGAAAATGTTCCGAAAATCATGATAGGGCTTTTTTTCGGAGGATGTCTTATTTTCAGAAAAAGACGGTATTGAGATAATTTGTCATTATAATTACATGTATAATAAAATTGTAATTTGGATCTTATTTTTATATTAAATTCTTAAAAGATGCATATTATATTGACTCAATTACAGGTCCCTCTTCTTTAGGGATATGAATCTGATTGTCCCTAAAATTTATATACATACTAAATTTTTTGTCTATGTTCCGCCCTCTTTCTTAAAAAAAAAAAAAAAAAAAAAAAAAAAAAACTCTCACTAGTTGATGATTTTTGGCACTAGTCACGTAATGAGCATTTACTGTTATTTCTTGGAAAAGTACAGCTTTCATAAAAATTTTGTATTTTCAGGTCTTGTCTCAGTTATTTATATAAAATTAAATTTTTTGGTTTAAAGGATTGTTTTGAGTTTCATACTTTAACTTATCAGTTTAAATAAGAAACCCAGGAAAGCAAAGGATTTTCAAATAATGATTGATTTAGAAAAGAAAATTATAAGAACATTAAAATCATTATTGATGAGCATTCTTAGACAAGGTTATGGATTTAAATTTCTGTTGAATTTATTTTTAAAACTGAATTTGTGTTTTTGATATCTTGAAACCATTTGTATCCAGGAAATTATGAGTTTGGTAAATATACAAGCTAAAATTATCTTTCAGTTTTTTTATTTAACTGCATTTTAATTTTGTGTGTTTTATTATAGCTATGCTGATTAAAATTGTTGTTTTAAAATAACTAAACAAATTGTGAACAAACTAAAATTTTCTCCAAAGCTTTATGTAGAAAAGTATTTGCATGGTAGAAGTTTATGTAGAAAAGTATTTGCAGCATTTTATTAGTATGCTATGGTTTTTAAACCACAGTGGTGATATAAAATAATTCATAGTTTATAGAAAACAAATATGAAATAATTGTTTTTAAACCACAGTGGTGATATAAAATAATTCATAGTTTATAGAAAACAAATATGAAATAATTTTTTGATTAATATTAGAATTTTGAATATAATGTATGAAATATTATTAGAATGGTATTAAATTATAATTAAGGTATGTGGAAATGAAATCAAAGAACCTTCACAGTTTGGATGCAGGGAAGTAAATTTTTATAAAGGGAAAGACATATTTTTGTGTGCAGTTTTTTTATTTTTTTCGTCTTTTGACTCCATCATAGTACTGTTAAAAAAGAGATTAAAACATGTGTTGAACATAGCATATTAAATATAGTTTTTGCAGCTTAATGTAGATGTAATTGAATACTTAGTAACTTTTGTTTTGTTTTTACAGTTTGATATTTTGGAGCAAAATAATGGATAAAAGTTAAGCATTCACAAATATATGAACATTATTGTAAATGCTAACAGTACTCTTTATTTTACATGTACTCCTTTTAATTTTAGGCCTGTTCCTAGCAAAGAAATTGAAAAGGCTACTCATGTAAAAAGTGTTGATACAAATGATAGCAGCTATGTATCTGATGGCAGCAGTTCAGAATGTGAAAGAAGTGTTCCTAGCATAAAAGAAGTATTTAGAAATGAAATTAAGTCTCTTGTTTATGAAGAGAAAAATCGATTTAATGCTAACCAACAGAGTTCCTTTGAAGGAACAAGTATGCAGTCAGCTGAGCTAAAAGTTCAAAAGAAAGACTTATGTGCACCTCAAATAAAGCCATATTCACCTTTGGTAAAGATTATAATTTAAATTATTTATTTGTTTGTTTATAATTATTTATTTTGTGATTTTTTTTTTTTTTTTTTTTTTTTTTTTGTGTGTGTGTGTGTGTGAAAATTTGTTAATATAAAAGGGCTGGGGAAAGAAAGTTGAATAAATTAAAATTATGATTGATGCTATTTTTATTTCATGATTGGTATTTTTTTGATTATCTGCACCTTGAGTTTCAGCTTTCAGTGGAACTGCCAGTTTTTATCATATTTTCGAATTATACATGGGATAGTTAATAACCCACATAGTGCTTATCGCTTACACATCTGAGTTCCCATGGCTTTATAAGCTTATGGTCATTTTGCTAAATAGTATCCAACAGCTGAAAAAGGAAATATTGACTACATTCTTTCTTTTTTTTTTCTTATAAAATTTATCTTTTAATTATATATTTAAGTACAAAACATATGTAGGAGTTTTAAATATAACCAAGCAAAAGTTTTCCACCAATTCACAAAAAATTGGTAGAGAATTTGTTACTTTTCATAAGGATGTAAATAATCAAAAGTATCCATGATGCCTTTGTTTTTTAATAGGATGATACTTTTTATATCTGAATCAATATATTTTAGAATTCAACATATTTTATGGAAAGTTGCTGTTTAAAATTGATTTTCTTGCCTTTAAAATATTGTGACATGAACTAGTGTATTTCCATGGATTACACATTTCCCAAAATGCATAGCACTCATTGGCTGAACTGTATGTACACAGCATGGTAGTGGATGAGGTTGTAATTCATTGACATGTATGGCCTGAGACTGTATGAATTTTAGTTTTTCAGATAATAAATTAAAAATTATTAGACTCCAGAAAGCCAGAATGAATAAAAACAGATTCAAATATATATAAATTCAAAAATAATAATAGTAGGCAAATTCAGGGTTGGGTGCAACGATTATGTATCTAAAATGTAGGAATTGGTCTAAAGTAAAAAACTTGCTGAGATTCATGATCCTTAACTCTGTTACACAATAATTAAAAATCCATGTGTATGTATGTGTATTCCTTGCATTACGAGAAACTGGTGGCACTTAGAGCTACAAAATTTTCAGTGCACATAATACTCTATGTGAATATAATAATTTGTTTGGTTAACAAACTCTGGAATTTCAAACTAGTCCTTTGCTAAACTAGAAGAGAAACACGCTAATGTGACGATCAAAATCGTAAAAAACAACCTTACGACCTTGTATTTAGCGTAGGTATAATGAAACACTCAATCGATTTTGAGGTAGGTCCCTCCTCATCAGGAGAAAGAAATACATAAAAAGAAGAAAATAGGAGAAGGAGTCACAGAAACACGTGGTCCTTATCAGCACTGCACGTGGTTATAACTAGATTTTTAATCAGAGTTGCACTGGCCGCCTACTTTTACTGAGCCAGGCTATCTGATCAAGCATAAAGAAATATTAGCGAAGTTAAAATAGGGAGCGAGGGGTAAATGCACCTTACGCTCAAAATCTGAACTTCAAATAACAGAAAGCAACCACTGAAAGGATTTTTATACCCTCTGGTAGTACCAACCGCGAGGAGGTAACACACTATCGGCAAAAATAACTGAATTAAGATAGTAGAATTTTAAAGGCATTAGGAAGGACTGGATTGGACTTCAAATCATTAACTAAACTTGCTAAATCTTTGTGAATGTGAAAAGCCTCAAGAAAATCCAATTCACCTATGGAAGAAGCCTTTTGGATGATTTTTGCAGACCCAAAATCAAAATTATGGTTAAAAGTCCAACTATGATACGCTATTGAAGACTTGTTAATTTCGCCTTTTTTGACATAAGATTCATGTTCCTTGATACGAAACTTCAACGCTCTTTTTGTTTGGCCAATATATCTTAAACCACACTGACACGATATACTATAAATTCCCCAAGAATTCAAGACAGAAACGCAATCTTTTAGAACCGAAGGGTGAATTTTATTAATAGGGGAGAAACCGACTTGAAAATTGAATTTCTGGAGAATCCGTGCAATTTTATAGCTAACAGAAGGATAAAATGGAAGCACGACAAGGTCATTAATATTATTTCTGACAGTGGAATGTCTTCTTTGATGAGAATCTGAAAATTTTTTAACGGCTTTTTCAATAATCACGGGAGAAAATCCACGGTCAATCGCAACTTCTCTCAAATAATTAAGTTCATTGGAAAGCAAAGAATTGTCTTCATTATTTATTGGTGTTTTTTCATGTTATAAGTAATTACTTGTTTGGACTTTCGGAATTACATTTCTTTTGTTCACTTGTTTCTTGCTTGTGCCCTTTTCACAATATGTCACTGACAGGAACCGACTTTGTAAGTTACGCCTTAAGCGTATGAAATTCTTGAATCATCTACAGTTTCTACTTAAATGCAAACATCAAAATTTCATTCCCAAATTTATACATGTAAAATGTAGCCTTAAAGCTTCCGTTTACGTTTAAAAAATTTTGCATAAATTCAAATTGGCACTTCTTCGTCACATTATAAGGGACACACGCAAACGTTTATCTAAAATTGAATTTGAATTATATTACCTCCATTTAAAAATTGCTAATTCCACTGAAAATTTTTCCTCATTTGAACATACATCCTGGTCTAGAACCGATACCATTTGTCAACGGCATAAAAATGTGCTCATTTCTAAATTCCTTAAACTCGCACACCAGTCGGATAGTCCCAACTATCTAGCTGATCTTCCTATTGTAAACGTTAACCCCATCGTTAATATCTCCAATAGGAATCTTTTGGAGGATCAGTTAAAAGTATTAAAATATAATTTCAACTTTTCAAAGACATCTAAACCTTCAATTCCTCAAATCATCGCCCCTATAGAGAAAGCCTTTAAATTCTTCAAAATTTCGGAAACGCAGAAGGATATAATCCGCCACCTAATTACTCATAACGTTAATTTTAACAATAAATCTTTGGGTTCGAATCTTAGCAAAAAGGAAAATGAGATCTTATGTGAAATTCATTCTGATACTAATATCATTATCTCTAAAGCTGATAAAGGCGGACAGATCGTTGTTATGAACAAACACACATATATTACTGGAGTCTCTAAATTGATAAATGAAGGCCCATACTGCTCGATCCCTAAAGATCCTTCAACTTCGGACCTCACGAAAGTAAAATGTGCTATTAAATCTTCCACATTCTGCCAACTCAGTTGAAGAAATCACTTATTCCACCTATTACTAATTGCGCTAGACTTTATGCTCTTCCAAAAGTCCACAAAACCGGTATTCCTTTTCGACCAATTGTATTGCTTCATATCCTTTGGCCAAATATTTAGTTTCCAGATTTTCTTCTCTACTTGCTAACAATATTCACACTGTAAAAAATTCTGTTGAAGTCATTGATAAACTTAAAAATATTTCTCCACTTTGTTCCATTATGGTTTCATTTGATGTCAAATCACTGTTTACTAATGTTCCGGTCGAAGGAGCACTAAATTGTCTTGAAATTAGGCTTCGAGAATTTCACTTCACACATACTGAAATTAATGAGTTGGTTTCGCTTACTAAAGTTTCTCTGAGTCAAACCCTTTTTGTTTTCCAAAATGCATATTTTCGTCAAGTTGAAGGATTGGCTATGGGTAATCCTCTCAGTCCTGTACTTGCTGACATTTATATGCACTATTTTGAGATGAAATTATCTTTTCGTCTTTGGATTCGGTATGTTGACGACACTTTCACACTTTTTAACGGTTATAAAGAGGATTTATCCGAGATTCTATCTATTATGAATTCAATTGATCCAGCCATCCAATTCACTGTTGAAATTGAATCCAACAATTCCCTCCCCTTTCTCGATATTCTTATAATCCACAATGAAACCGATTTTAGCAGCACTGTGTACCGTAAACCCTTTGCACCCCATGCCAAGTCATGCCACCCTGTTAAGCAAAAAATGGCTTCTTTTTACTATTATGTATTCCGCACACTTAAAGTTTGTTCCTCTGAATCTTCGCTTACCAATGAACTTAATTATTTGAGAGCAGCTGCGATTGACCGTGGATTTATTGATAAAGCCGTTAAAAAATTTTCAGATTCCCATCAAAGAAGACATTCCACTGTTAGAAATAATATTAATGACCTTGTCGTGCTTCCATTTTATCCTTCTGTTAGCTATAAAATTGCACGGATTCTCCAGAAATTCAATTTTCAAGTCGGTTTCTCCCCTATTAATAAAATTCACCCTTCGATTCTAAAAGATTGCGTTTCTGTCTTGAATTCTTGGGGAATTTATAGTATATCATGTCAGTGTGGTTTAAGATATATTGGCCAAACAAAAAGAGCGTTGAAGTTTCGTATCAAGGAACATGAATCTTATGTCAAAAAAGGGGAAATTAACAAGTCTTCAATAGCTTATCATAGTTGGACTTTTAACCATAATTTTGATTTTGGGTCTGCAAAAATCATCCAAAAGGCTTCTTCCATAGGTGAATTGGATTTTCTCGAGGCTTTTCACATTCACAAAGATTTAGCAAGTTTAGTTAATGATTTGAAGTCCAATCCAGTCCTTCCTAATGCCTTTAAAATTCTACTATCTTAATTCAGTTATTTTTGCCGATAGTGTGTTACCTCCTCGCGGTTGGTACTACCAGAGGGTATAAAAATCCTTTCAGTGGTTGCTTTCCATTATTTGAAGTTCAGATTTTGAGCGTAAGGTGCATTTACCCCTCGCTCCCTATTTTAACTTCGCTAATATTTCTTTATGCTTGATCAGATAGCCTGGCTCAGTAAAAGTAGGCGGCCAGTGCAACTCTGATTAAAAATCTAGTTATATCCACGTGCAGTGCTGATAAGGACCACGTGTTTCTGTGACTCCTTCTCCTATTTTCTTCTTTCTATGTATTTCTTTCTCCTGATGAGGAGGGACCTTTAGCTGCCCTCGAAATCGATTGAGTGTTTCATTATACCTACGCTAAATACAAGGTTGTTTTTTATGATTTTGATAGTCCTTTGCTACTCGATAAAGTACAAAATATTTGTGTTTGGAATTTTTTCAAATGTATTTGTTCCAAATGTAACAAATTCAGTAGTTTGTAAGCAACATATGTTACTGCTTGAAATAAAATATTTTTATTTTACTCATGTGAGTATGTTGCTTTTCAGGCACACACAGTGTAAGATATTTATTTATTTATTTATTTTTAAATTCAAGTCCATCCATTTATTGCTTAATAGCTAAGTGTTTTAAAAGAAAATTAAAGCAACTTTTCGTCTCTGTTATTATTAATTAGTAGTTAGATCCATGAAATTAATCTAGTTATAAAAAGAACACAGGTGCAGAAGATGCTAAATAATTGTAGCAATAGGTTCTCTTTTTCAATCAAAATATATTATAAACTCAGTGTATTTTTTTATAAATTGAGCTTTCATGTATATTTAAGAAAAAATTGCTTTAAATTTACTATGGCTGAATTTTCTAAAATCAAAATTTTGTTTGCTTACATGCAAAATTCAGTACAGATTATATGCATTTGGACATTAAACTTTAAACTGCTGTGTTGCAATTAATAAGTTTTTTAAACATCGTATGCTATGCAAATAGTCTAAAATCCTCAAATTTTAATTATGATTATGTTTTATATATATTTTAATGTTTTTAATACTTTCTAATTTTTGATGGTGAACTCTTTGAGGTATTTAGTTGCATTTCCAAAGTCTTTTTGTGGTGTCACAAATCTTAATAGAGATTTCTAATTATGTACTAATGGTAGTATTAATGACACAATATAACCTTCAACAGTTATATCATAATGTCAAGTAAATCTTTCTCCTACCAAGAATATCCATTTTATGAAAAACTATTAAAACCAAGGTTGAGGAAATTTGTCTAAGTATGTAGCAAATGTATATAAAGGGAAGGGTCAGGTAACTTCTCAAAGTATGTAGCAAATGATGTATATAAAGGGAAGTGTGAGTTGTGAACAACATTTCCCATTATTTTTTGATTGGGAAGAAAAGAGGAAAACTGATATGAAAAAACTGATTTAAAATAAGTGATGTTATATGATTCAATGTTAGAAATATGCTTCATTTAGGGGTATGAGGATGGCTTTTGCAGTAGCTGATAAAAAGTTTCTCTATTCAACACTGAAGTAAATTACCATATTCTAATCATTGAATACTCAACTTTCATAAATGTTGCCAAACAAATACTGTGCTAAAAATCACTAAAGTTAAACTGTAACTGGAGGGTGTAGTGTCATTTCAGTCACCGATTTATTATGTCATTATCAGATTTTTGGTTAAATTAAAAAGGAGTGGAACATCAAGTCACTGTGGAAAACAAGAAATAGTGGTCAATTTGTTTGTGAGATTTGATATGGATAAACTATTATAAATAAGTATAATTAAAATATTGTAAATAATAAAATATCAATTCTATCAGAGTCAGAAAAGTGTTATTAGCATATCCCTAGTCACTTCAGAGGATAAACCTGAGGCCATGAAATCAAGCTAAATTACAGTAACTGGAATTAAGACACAATAACACGCCGAATAAATACTAATTCAGAAGTCAAACAACAAAAATCAGCATTAATTTACAAAATTTTGTAAATTAACGCTGATTTTTGTTGTTTGACTTCTGAATTACAGTAACTGGAATTTAAAAATTTTAATATGCCCAGAAATAAAATGGTACTTCTTTAATTTAGAGCGATGCATTCCAAATAAACTCGTTATTTCACTGCTCTAGTAATGGAAAAAGGAAATTTGAATGAGAAAATTTATGTTATTGATTGCAAAGTAATGGCTCTGTATAATTGAAACTATAACATCCTGAAGTTATTTAAAAAGTTAAATAACAAAAGTGGGCAGCTATTGACGTAATGGCTTTATATAGTTTGCGGGGAGAAACTAGAAAATCTTCCAGATTTGAAGACGCAGATGTTTGGAAGTTGTAAAAAATAATTTATATATATTTTTATCCTTATTTTCTTTTTATATAAAATCAGTATTATATATACATACAACATTATAGCTACCAATCTTATTGATGTAATGGCTTTATATAGTTTGCAGGGAGAAACTAGAAAATCTCCAAGATTTGAAGCAGATTAGTGTTACACAGATGTTTGGAAGTTGTAAAAAATAATATATATATTTTTTATCCTTATTTTCTTTTTGTATAAAATCAATATTATATATATATACAATACATTATAGCTACCAATCTTAAAATATAAAAAATAAAGTTTCCCCCCCCCCACCCTGTACTGTGACAACATGATTTCAAGAGAATCTCAGATTGACCTAAATTTGCTCATTCAGGTGTAAAATATGTTAATATTTATCACATATTCTAAATTTTGCGTGTTTTGACTAATTTCATTTAATTTTGTAATTTCCTTCAACTTAGTGGCTATTTCTAAGATTCTAATCCTTTGATTTGCTTGCTTTGAGTTTTAAGGCATACTGTCAGTGCTATGGGATACAGAAAGGTGTCAGGAGAAGGTCTGGAACGCTGATCACATTCATGTATATACTACTGAGATGACCTAAGTCGGGTTGTATGTTTTAGATAATGGTTAATGGCAGTATTGAACATCGGCATATTTAATAAAATTACGCATGAAAGAATTATGATAAAAACAATTATCTTAATATCAATAATATATTAAACTATGACGCTATTTCGTTTAGTGCTTAGGTGATTACAATTATTTGCTTCATATTTGATGTAGATTTCTCTCTGTTGAGAATTAACAGCACCTTCTTGCTTGGTCTGGAATGTATTTCTGTGGGAGTTAGCATGCACATTAAATTTTCTGTTGCAATTTTGCCCGTAGCAAAAGAAAAAATCAGAAGTACGAGGGCCATCCAGGAAGTAGATTACGTTTCCGTCTGTGTCCGCTAGGGGCGGGGCTAGCGCGGCCATCTTGGGGTCAGAGCGTTGCGCAGCTCAGTCTGCATCTAGCCGTGCTAGTGAGAGGTTCGTGCTGTGCTCCGTTCAGATACTGTGACGGTTTGAAATGTCTGCGTTAATTGAAAATCCCGCGAGCTGCGAGGTGCGCTCAGTAATAAGGTTTCTGACTGCAAAAAACTGTAAACCGATAGAAATCTATCGGCAGCTTCGTGAAGTGTATGGGGACAACATTATCACTGAAGGTGGAGTGCGTCAGTGGGTCATAAGATTTCAAAATGGCCAAACCAATGTTCACGACGAAGATCGAAGTGGGAGACCCAGCATAGTGACCGCCGAACTTCTCGAAAAAGTCGATGCTAAAGTCCGTGAAAATCGAAATTTCACAATAACGGAACTTTCTTTGAGTTTTCCACAAATTTCGCGAAGTTTGTTGCACGAAATCATCAGCGAAAAGCTTGGTTACCACAAGTTTTGTGCAAGATGGATTCCAAAAATCTTGACAGAGGACCACAAAAATCAGCGAATGGCTGCAGCGTTGAACTTTTTGGATGCTTATCATAAGGATGGTGACTCTTTACTCGATCGCATCGTTACTGGTGACGAAACATGGGTGAAACATGTGAACTGTGAAACGAAATTGCAATCAATGCAGTGGGGGCACACAAGTTCTCCCCAAAAACCCAAGAAATGCATGCAAACAATGTCGGCAAGGAAGATGATGGCGACTGTTTTTTGGGACAGAAAAGGTGTAATTTTGGTGGACTTCCTGGAAAGAGGCACTACAATAAACTCTCAAAGGTATTGCCAAACTCTCCAAAAACTCAGAAGAGCAATTCAAATAAAGCGCAGAGGAATGTTGAGCTCTAAGATCTTGTTGATTCACGACAACGCCCGGCCCCACACGGCAAATGTCACTCGTAAAGTTCTTGAATCTTTTAAGTGGGAGTTGTTTCCTCATCCGCCGTACAGTCCCGACCTGGCACCGAGCGACTTCCACCTATTCCCAGCAATGAAGAAGTGGCTGGCTATGCAGCGTTTTGATGACGACGCACAGCTGCAAGAAGAGGTAACGAAGTGGTTGAAGGTGCAGGCGGCCGAATTTTTCGACGAAGGAATTTCCAAGCTCGTACATCGCTACGATAAATGCCTTAATTTGTATGGTGACTATGTAGAAAAGTAGTATTTGAGTGTGGCTTTCATCTGTATATAATAAAATTTGTTTCCTATACTTTGTTTATTTTTTTATTCCAAAACGTAATCTACTTTCTGGATAGCCCTCGTATTATGCAATTATTGGTCTGTAATTTTTGAGATATTGAACAGTGGTCGCAACAGACATTTTGCAAACTGTTGACGTATTTGACACTGCACATGAAGTTATGATTTCTTTTATATAATGTGAATGACATTATTTGGGAGTTACTATTTCTGTAAGATTAGAACATGTAATTCCACATTTCCTGATGACGCAGCTGTTTGATATCAGAACGTAAAGTTAGAATATGAGAGCAGACCTCATCAGAATGCTGTAATTTCCATATGGTTTTTCTAAAAATAAATTATATAAAAACTTAAACTTTCTTTTCATTTCAGGTATTGCCATGTATCAAGTATGAAGAAATAGGATACATTAGTCTTGCAAAGATAGAAAAGGTAAATGTAGATAAATGTGTTTCTTTCTCCTTTTTGCTTTCAAAAATATTTTCTTGTAATAACTCTATTTTAATTTCTTTCAAGACTATATTGTTTATATATTTGTATGTTAAAATAATTTTAACAAATTTCTGTAATGTTTTAGTATGTTTTAAGTAAATTAGAATTTGTGACCTAGAGCAAAATTTAAATATAAGAATTATCTTGATATTGAATAACCAGTTAATGTTAATTTGTGTGTTATATATTGTCATGAATTTTGTATAATATGTAAATAATTTTAATGAAGTTATATGTGAAAGTGTATCTTTTGTATAATGTAAAAGAAAAGGTCTTAAGTGACAGAGCTGAGCCATAAAAATAAGGTTACAGGGGCAAGTTTATTTCCCATTGAAGTAAATGGCTGTCTTGCTGATATTGTTAAGATATTGCTAAGCTGGCGACAGTTTTGGTGACTGATTTTTGCCCCAAAATTTGGCGAGAATCCCCCAAAATCACCTTTGATCCGGTCCGCGTATAACTGAAAGTGCTACTGTGGTTGATCGCTGTATATAGCTGCAGCTGTATCCAATCCTTATATGTAACTTTAACCGTATATGCCTTCCAGTTATATCGAGAAATGGAAGGTACTAGATATTTCTCGGTAGCCGGGGGAAATTATACGAGACCAGAGAGAGGATCAGCTCTCAGTTTTTAGTTCAGAGCTGATTTTGGAGTATTAAGAGATTGTGCGAGCTTTGCTCTTTGGGCCTGCTTTCTATTGCGTTTAACTTTCTGAGTAGTTGTAAGTGGTAATTTATTGGTTGTGCTCTGTCATACTGAGAAGTACTGTATGAGTACATTTGTGGTAAGTTCTAGAACTGTAAAGTATTTCTTTAGTGAAAATAAATTTTATCAAGCTGTCATCAGTTTTGTGTGCATTCTATCCATTACAAACACATACACATGCAACAATATTATAATTTAGATGTCATTTTTTTTTATATAACTTTATTTGATAATGTGTTGCTAAATGAAAATTTTCTCATTTTCAGTTAAGAAGTATTTACTAAAATTAACATGCTTCTACTCATAGAGCCTTAAATATGCTATGAGGCAAATATTTAGGTGTTCTGCTAACATTTTGTAGTATTTTACCATGTGTTTTCTGTTTCCTCAAATAACAGTTTCAAACTAATATTGAAAGTAAGATTTAACTTAGTTGTATATGTAAGCATACAGAATCTCTAGATTTAGTATGCTGGCTGATTAATTCTAGAGTTATTGAGTTAGTATAATAGTAAGTATACTAATTAGAGTTATTGAGTTAGTATAATAGTAAGTATACTAATTTAGCGATTCTGTATTGTCTGTCCTCTTAAATCTACTGTTTACTAAAATTGCTAAATTGCCCAGGTAATTATCTGCTCTATAAACTAAATTATTGTTTATGCTGCAGTATGTTTTTTTCTTTCAAATAATTTATCCCTTATTTAAAGTACCTAATACTGTTTTAAAAAAATATGTTTAAATCTTTTTGAGTGAAGAAGGAATTTTGTTTCAGTAGCTGCAGGGACAGATTGTCACAAGTGATTTCACTTAAAAGGGTAGTACAATTTTAAAGTTGCTACTTTACAAATGCTGTAAAAAATCAAGCTTTTGAAACAATTAATTTCTTTCTAATTATTTTATTAATAAAAGCACAAAGATATCCTTACTTCCATTATTACTATTGAAAGATTTAAAAAAATAATAAGCTTCTAAAATCTGAAATATTTAATAGACTATACTGTATATTTTGCTGCATATATAATGTCAGAATATAATCTTGAAGTTACAAGTACGGTATGATGAGAGAGAATCTGTATAATAGGCTATCTGGCTTCATGAGTATGTATTTCATTCATTGAAGCTCTTCCTAAACCATGAAGCTGATTTCATTATTTCATTTAAAGATAAAATTCAGAAATCTTGAAATCTTTTCTGTCTGTTAAGCTGTCATTACTGCATTAAAACTAAAATATCTAAAGCAAATAAAGCAGATTTTTTAACCTCTCCTTTTATCCCAATGTGTCTAGTCTGGTATTTCAGAGGCACCTTATTAAAAAGAAAAGGAGAAAGGTTAAAATAATAAAAAGTAAAATGCAATGAAATAAATAGCCCATATTCCCAAAACCAAAAAATGGAAAGATATGCTGTATCAAATAAAATGAGTAAGTAATGCTATTATTGGCATATATATTTTTCTCTGTGACTATATGCAAAACTGGTGCCCTTCTTTTTAAGAGAGGTCTTCATTACCATGCATGCACTGTTGTCTTCTTAAGTGAGTTAACATTTGCTGCATATATATCACCGTTGTCTATAAAGAATTAAGTTGTATAAAATAACCTTACTGCATTTGATGTACCAAATGTAGTTAAGCCATAGTTTAATTTGAAATTTAATCTTTGTACTTTGTATGTAATTTTCTACTATTTACTTAAAATGAATTGCTTTCTGAATTATTCGAACAGGTATCTGTATCCTTCATCTGCAGTCCTTCAAGATTCTGGATCCAAACAGAAAATGCTATTCAAGATTTGTCAAGAATGGAAAATGAAATTGAATCACGCATTCTTAAACCATGTCATGATGTGCATGAAAATTGTGTTTACTGTTGTGTATATAAAGGAAAGATTTATCGAGCAAAAACAGTAGAAGTAAGTATAAGAGGCAAAAGTATTATTGTAGTAGAACAGGGTTTCTTAGGTGCCACTAATAATATATTATTTTTAGTGATACAGTTTTTACACATGATTTAAGTGAAGCTTCAAAATAAATGTAAAATGTCACCAGTTTAGGTACACATATTTTTTATTCTTATTTATGTGGTACAAAATTTTAAAAAGTTGGAGAACCCCTGCTATAGAAAGCAAAAATTCAGCTAACACTTAAAATTTACACAACCATTGGCAGTAAACTATAGTTTTTATAAAATTTTGATAAAAAAGTTGTGATGGATTTTATGATTAAGCGATGGCTAAATAATCATGAAAAATCAGCTGTTATATTCAATTAGAGAAAGGCTTTAATTTGTACTGCATTTGGTGCTAGTATTAATGTTTGGTAGCAACTGCTGCCTTTTTATAAGAAAATCGCCAGGATTTTCAACCTTCATTATGACTGTACCTAAAATTAGTATTATTTTATCATTTCAAAATAGCCACTTTTTAATAAACTCTTTTCTTGCAATAATTAAGAAATGAATTTAAAGCAACAAAATCATGTGACTAATCAAGAAGTTATAACTGTGTAATTCTTGGGAAGGTGTCAGACTAATAGATCTTAGTCTCAAAACCAGTTTCTGTTTTTAGTTTTAGTTATTCTTCCTTCTCTCTCTCTCTCTCTCTCTCTCTCTCTCTCTTTTTTTTTTTTTTTTTTTTTTTTTTTTTTTTTAAGTAGCATGAATGCTGGCTGATTCCTCATTTATGATCTGAAATCCATAAAACTAAAATCCCTTGAATCTCAAGTCTCGAGCTTTGTATTTTTGCATGAAAGTTTCTGTCTTGAATAAATAAGATAATTTCCATATTCTCAGATGGGGGAAAAATTAATTCTGGAAGTAAATTTCTGGAACAAAAAATAAGTAACTTTTGATGTTCAGAATTTGAAAATTTGATCATAAACAGCATAGAATTTGCCTTTTAAAAATATAATTCTGAAATATGCTTTTATGCAGACATATAGATTTTTTTTGGGGGGGGGGTAATTGTTTTCCAGTGCAAAGAAAAAGCAGCATATTTTTAGAACTTCTTTATTATGTTATGTTTTATGTTATATTATTATGTTTTATGTTAGGAAGTTGACACAGAAATTATTGAATTTCTAATAACCAATTTTAGTATTACACAGCCATAAATATGAAATTGTTTTATGTTATAAATGTATATGCTGTTAGCATTTAAGTACTTGTAGAAAACCATTAAAGCTTTATTTTTCTTCTTAGGCTTTATTTACATAAGATCATTTTCAGTTTAATCATATTTTTTTATTAAGTTTTTTAACACATCCCAGAACAACTTTCATTTTCTTTAAATAGCAAAAAGGTAAAGTAAAAAATTCTGTATCTTCAAGAGGAAAATTTATAATTTTTTCCATATTGAAATTCTTCAGCTTAGGAAATTTGAAAAATTTTCAAAATATGAAAAGCTCATTGTTGAAATGGATCAGTTTCTATATACATTAGTAGTAGCATGTAATATGGATAATGTAACCATACAATAAATTTTATGTTGTTGATTATTGTCAGGTTTTCTAAAAAGAATGATTGCCAGACCTAAGTTACTCTGTAATTGTAGTAGCACCTACTTAATAAGCAACAAATATAAGTAGTCAGTTGCGTGAAACATTTTAACCTTTCAATTGTCATAAAAGAGCTCAACTTGCTTTCTAGTTATGCACAGCAGTGGCTGCAAATGAAGACAGCTTGCATTACAAATTTATGACAGACCATTATTGTGCATATTTAGAAGAAGAATTGCTTAATCTCACAATAGCTGAAGGGTTAATTTTGAAGTTGCATACATAGGGCTAATTGTGGATTGTATTTAGAAACTAATATGTATATGGCAATAAGCAAAAAAAAAAAAAAAAAAAAAAAAAAAAGTAATGTATTTAGTTGAATAAAACCTTTTAATTTTGATGTTGCATACAATATGGCTATTATTCTGTTAAGGCCTTCATAGCATTAACCCCTTCGTGATGGCATGTTGCTGAACTAAAAACCCTCTGTCGACGGGTGTGTCATAATATGTATCAGTCCTAAATGTTGCTAGCAGGCGTGTAATGCACTGGTGCGTCGCACATTGTGTTATACTGGTGCAACACATCGTCTCCAAGGTGAATTGCGCTAAGCAGCTTGCCAGCTCGTGAGAGGATTAGCTGCTGATGCATATATGATACACCTGTCCCGAACGGGTTAAGGCTGTTTTTATGTGGAGAGTCAAGCGTTTATGTGACTGTGTCATATATTTCTCCCGCCAGTCCATTGAAGAATGAAGTTACTTTGTGAGAGCACTTCAATGTCAACAAAGTGTTCTCTTTCTGAACTCCTATTCAATATTGTGAAAAAGGTAGTAGTTGTTTTAGGCGAAGTTGAGGCCAGTTGCTTCTCTCACTGAAAAGGCAAAAGTTGTAAAGTTAAGTAAAATGTTGCATGGATAAAATAACATGTGCTGGTGTGGAGGAGTATCAATTTGTGGTAAAATGTGCTTTGCTGACAACAAAAAGCTCTAGTAAATGGTAATTCCATTTATTCATCCCCCTTTTTTAAATTGATCACAAAACAGGTACTACTTTCCAAACATTTGTTGTACAGTTCAATTAATGCCTTAAATTGCTGTTAAAAACACATACATTTTTCAAAATATGAATAGCTCATCTTTTGCAAAAGAATTGAGGTATTTTGTAAATTTATTAATGGCTCAAATTAGCATATAATTTTATTTAAATAAAGGCATCTGGCAAACTCGTTAAGTAAAACACTATTGTAGCCAAGATGTGCAGTATATGGATTAGAAACATCTTTTTATTAAATATGTACATATTTAAAATAGTTATACAAATCGATAGTTGTAAGTTTAAAATTCTGCCAATAAGATTATGTACTTTTTTCCTGTATTTAAATTGACAGAAATAGTGTAAAAATAATTTTCAAAGGGGTATCTAATATATTAATAAGAAATGCTATTAAAAAATTTAAAAAAATTATTTGAAAGCTTTTGGATTTTATATTACGTCCAAAGGGGCATTTTTTAAAATGTTTTTGTGTTACTTTTATTTGTTAAATATCATGTTCTTCACACTTAAACCACATTAAATTAAATTCAACAGAAATATCACAAGAACAGCATATCTTTAGAAATTTCTTTAGACAGTCTCTTGCGCTTGAGATAAAAATGTTTTTTCTGTACAATGTTGCCGTTGCTCGCTTTGAAATCATTCAGTTTATTGATAAAAAAGTTCATTAAAATTTTACAAAATGTAAAATAGATAATAAAAAAAGTTCGAAATTCAAAATTTGGGTTTCCAGGTGACTATGTTCGGGTGGAGGATTATGTTAATCAAAATTTGATGGCTCTAGGATCTTTTGTTTTTTTTTCACAATGTGAAAAATATACCTACCTTCATGTACATACTCCTTTATTGAATTTCTTTTTAAATAATACAGGGCGATAGTATTTGATAACAACAATTTGAAAAGTGATTCAGCCTTTTACAGTAATTCAGCACAAAATCCCGTTTCGAGACTAATAGCTCTTCTGAGCTAATCCTCCAGTGGGCTAATAAAATAAAAATGTTACTTAGAAGAAGAATTAAGAAGCATGTGTATTGCTTTTAAATTGTTCATTTTGCAAAGCAATATGGCATTTTAATTTGGTTTAAAAAAATCTTTTTGCGAGTGGAGGCTTACCAGGTCTCATGGATAATAGTAGAAACATATCGTTAAATGTAGGAAGCTCCGACGTATTTCTGAGCTGTGATTGGTTTAAAATCGCCTACACGGAAACTATATTTGGCGACAATATCGCCAATGGGAAAAATTAAAGACATCTTATTTTGCAGCTTTTAAATCGTTTTGTCCATGGTGCCTTAGTTTGCCGATTGTAATTGAAACTGAAGTGTGCTTGATTAATTATATTTTTGGCAGAATCCTGAATTTATTTTTTATATGCGCATATAATATTACTTTATATTTGCGCTTCCCATGTACATTGACTGAAATGTTCATAAATTTTTATTTCTATACCGTAAATAATATAACAATGTATACACCTATATTTATGTTATTACCAATTTAAATTCATATTCAAAATGTTTTGAAATTACTGTAACAATAGTGCAAGCTTAGTATTTCGTTTCTTAATTGCTGAAATTTATTAATATTACGTTTACTTTTGTTTCCTTGTTTAATTCAAAAACATGTCTTTAATTTGTACAGAACCGTATTTATGATACGAGCGTATGTCATTTTTATGTGTGTTTCAGGCATACTGCATTTCATTACAAACATCAAATCTGTGTGAAATAAATATATTGTAAACATACAGGAAATTCACTTTTTATTAACAATATTTATTATTTGTACTACTGTGGCACATTGTAGTAAATTTCAAACTTTATTTCATCTTTATTATATGGAAATTAGGCTAAATAATATGATGTAGTGGTTCTTTATGTTCACAGTAACAATTACATTTGTTACTCAATTTTTTATTCATATTACTTATTAATGAATTATTTATTCATTAGGCTAAGAAACTGTCAGAGAAAAATTTTGAGCACCTAGAAGAGGAGAAATTAGTTATGTTAAATAATTATTATTGTTTCAAATCATTCTTTATCAGCTAGTGCTACGCATATTAAATACTGAAATGTTAATATATATTACGACCAGAGTCCATTTATCCACACATAAGACAAATAGCAGCACTTGTAAGCCTCATTTATATTTATGATTTAGAAAGGGCCACTGGGCTGCTCTCACTTATTTCTAATTAGTATCTACACATGCCTTTTCAAGAAAAGAATGAAATAGTGTAACAGCAAGGTATGAATTTGCTGCAACATGTTAATGCTAGAGTTTAGAACCAAAATAATTTAAAACAAGTGTAAGAGAAGAACAGAGATTTTAAAAATAATTAAAATTCAACCCTCATATTATAATTTTTGAAATGCAGAGATAAAACTCCTGACTACAAGAGTACGTCAGACACTAAAGTACACCAGATCATCACTCCAAATGCACAATTGTTCTACATCAGTCTCAAGTTGAATTTTGCCCAGAGGAAAAAAAATTTGCATGGATACTTAATCAAAAACAATCAAAATTTCTCTTCTATAAAGGAGAATTCCAATATTTTTCTTTTGCTGGTATATTGGAAATTTACTTCTTCCTACTACAAAAAAGTGATTAAGCACCAGATCTCTTTTTGTAGGAGATGTGTGTGTGTGTGAAACTCCATATTGCTGAGAATGAAAATGCTTTCCATTCAATATATGACAACAGGCATGTGATCTCGGGTAGACCAAACTAAGGCTAGTGCAGCCAAACCAGGTAGCAAGGTTTTTAGAATTTAATAGTGTATTTAAGACTATGTTTTATTAGTATGTTTTCATGTGAGATAGCTTACAGCAGTTAAGAGAAAAAAATAACATATTCATAGATAGCAGATAAGAATTTTACTATAACAAAATTCTACTGAAATGTGAATTGAAATCAACACGTGTCTAAATTAGACTGATGTATAAGGTTACTTTATTAAGGAATAAAAAGGAAGAGAAATCTGGCATACATATAATAAGTATACAGAAACACACTGGAATATCTGCTACACTAATATTGTTTTGTTATGTTTAAACTCTATGTATCCATTCCTTCTAGGATTGAAATATTTGATTATGACAAAGCAATATTAAGTCTATTAATGGGAAGCAATACAAACTGCTTTTACAGAAAACTTTCTAAGGAAAACTGGTCCGTGTTTATATGACATAAGGGGAGAGAAGAACCACAAAAATCTTATGTAACCAGGCTGTATAATAACTAAAAATATTTTGTTTATTGATATCATAACAATTCTATGAATGTTAATAACATGAATATGGATATGCAAAAATGTTATGTTTTAATGTTAATGAAACAACCAGTGTTCAATGACTTTAACTGCGCTAGCACTGAAAAAGCACCGAGTACTTTTCAGTACTCAGTACTTTTTTTTATTTCTGTAAAAGAATAATTTGTATTTCAGTTAACCTCCTTTTGAAACACTTTAACCTTTTTTCTAGACCACTTTTCACTAGAACCAAAATAAGTTATCATGATAGAAGAAGCATCTGACTGAACATTTACTCAGCCATTTTGTTATCTTTATATTCAGTAGCATTAGCACACCATGCAGGAATATCATCTTTTATTTTTACAATCTACAATACAAATTACAGTCTTTGTGCAATTCAGTTGCTTCTTAAGATGAGTATAAGTATTACATGTATATTAACAACATAATAATTTAAAATTTAGAAAGATTACAAAACATACCTAAGAAATATTTTTAGATTTTTAAAACAAATACTGTTTAATATAATCACACAAAATTCTGAAATTTATCTTTACATGTATAAAGTACAAGGAAAATATTAAATTGAAAGAATCAACAAGAACTTTATATTTAATTGCTTTTGATTTTTATAAGTCTTGAAAAATACTCCAATAGAAAAGACATTTTATCAAACTCTTTCCTTAATGAAGTATTCATCCAGTATTTTTATTATGAGCACACAATTACAAAAAAACAAGAAATTTAAGATATAGAAATAATATTTACATAATTAGATTTACGGTTACGTAAAAAAATCATATAACTATAGATGATTTTATCATTAAAAAAAAAAAAAAAAAACTAAAAATCTGTTTGAACACTAAATTAAAATTTTCCCACAAAAGTGCACACAAGCCCCCCCCCCCAAGTTTGCAAAATTTATTAAATATATTCAGGATTAAATGAAGCATCAATTCAAATAAATACACGAACTAAAACATTTTTTCAATTTTCCCATTATATCTTAATAATTTCTTTACTTTAATTCATTAGAAATTGGCTTCTTTATTTTTTTGAATATCTGTGGTCTTCAGAAGAAGCAACATAATCAGCAACTTCACTTGCAACATTTAAAATTTCACCCTTAATAAGATCCATTTCATTCACCAATGGTTTAGAAATTTTATTTCTTCTAGTTTTGGGTTTCTGTTTTGTAGGGGGAAAAAACATGTTTGGCTTTTTATGCTCATAGTTTGACATGTTGGTGAAGGCAGTTTTAAAAACTGGCACATGTAGCTGAGAATTTAAAAAAGTGCTTAAATCATTTAATATTCTGTTTGTTTTAACTATAGCATTATTTTGAGTCACAGGATCTGGTTGCCTTATTTGACTGTTAACCTTCTAAAACCGGGCCGAAATTCTCATAATATAGCCTTCAGATTGGCACGATCCGAAACAGTTTTGCCCCCTCTTTGACATTTTCCTAATGAGAAAAGTCGTTAGTTCCCCTCCATGGATGAAGTAAAATTTACATGTTTGTCAGACGCTTACGTCCCATAGTAGAGGGGTTGCTAGATATGCAATTTTTTCGATGATTATTTTGCTTTCATTTAAATGAAGTTATAAATAAATATGCAGTACTGGATGCATATCCAGTGCACACTTTATTTAGAACAAAATGTATGCAATGTTTATATTTCACTCACTATTTCTAATCAATCTCGTAAATAATTTGTGAATTTTTTAACTTTGTTTTCACTCTTCATTTATATTCGCGTATTTTCGTATTAGAAATTAGAAAGCGAGAACAAAATTTAACAAAATATAGTAAATACGGACTAGATTTGTAAGTCTGCAGCCTGGAATGCGATTTTTAATAACATATTTTCATTAATAAAATAATGGTAATGACTAATTTAATGAAATAATAATAATAATATTTATTACCATTAGATGATTAGAATGAGATTCAATACAATTAGATTTTGAGATGAACTTACAGCAATAATAAAGCTTTACATAACAATAACAGAGATTTAAATCTGCTTTTTTTCGATAATTTTGTTGTTATAATATAAAAATCAAAATCCGAGATACATTGGTTGCGTTTAATCATTTAAATTTAACAAATATTACATTGGACTATCAGGCAAAGAAGGTATATATTTAACGAGAATTTTTCTTTGTAAAATTGGCTTTTGTTTATGTTAGCAGAGAAAAAAATCCGTGACTTATACATGCAATCATCAAAAGAATTTTGAGAACAGTTTTAAATGCTCATGGAGAATTAATTATACGTCAATTTCTTTTCATAGGTAGAAATTTCGTCTAAAACCATCGTTATATCCAAAAGTTGAAGTCTATTTCATTTTCAACGAATATTCTATTTGCACATAATATATTTTCTAATTTATTTTAGAAAGAGTAATCTTTCACGTTTTCAAAAGAATAAGGACATACTGGGTGTTGACACAATGTAGTAAATCTGTTTTTCATATTTCTTCCAGTAATGAAAACGATTACCCTGGAATATTTTCAAAGCAAAATTAAGAAAGCCGTTTACGCCAAATTTTGCATAAAGTATCTTCTCATGTATTTTTTTATTTAAAGTGTGGAATTTTCTCTTTGAAAATATCAAAAATCATGAAGAGCAAAATTAATTCATGAGAAATAACTTTGAAATGCAATAATTCCATCGTAATATGAAATAGTGGAGAAAAGTGCAATACAGTTTATTTATTCACAAATAATCCCACTCATATGCGTAATTTATGTACTGTCAATTGAGAAATATAGGTTAGTAAATTAAACCGGTTATTTCAATACTTTTCCTTTGTCAATATTTTTACGGGCTCTTCAGTAGAGTGGTAAAGGTGGCTGAACACTTGTAGCTCGCTTGTTTGAATCCTGGATAAATAGTTGGATTCACGGTTTTTGTGTAACGTAAATGCAAGCCAGCTTCTCTTAGAAAGTCCTTCGCGAAGGCGTAACTCCCCTTATACAGGTAATTGTTGTGTGCTTTGATGTAATTCAGTAAGCGAACAAAATTAATCCAATCAATACCGAAGAACGGGTTGATTACATGTGAAGTTTTCCACCAGGAATGTAAATGCAAGCAATTTTCTCTTAAAAAGGTTTACACGAAAGCATCCATCCCCTTAAGCAGATAGCATTCGCATGCTTTTCCGTAATCTAATCCTAATTTTCATACATTTAATAGTAAGTTGACATACACCTTATTACAGACAAAATAACAACCTTTTTTAAAGATATTTTTTTATCAACTTGTCTGAATTCCCTTTATCTCTTGAGGAGTATAAGAATTTCAGCAAATAAAACTGGCCGAAATTTTATAAAATGTAACTGATGAATTGATTCAATTTAGAAGTAACGTGAGCTTTATTGATATTTAAATACTTTTTGGCAGATCTCATCCTAGAAGAGGGTCTAAAGATAAATTGATTTTATTTAATTTACAATCAATGAAAATCATTGAAAGCAATCACTGAATGAATGAAAATCACAAAAACTAGTATGCATACAATTGTCTCTTATTTATCTCCTGATAAATCAGACAAAGTTGCCTGCATAAAAGAAGCACTTTGAAAGAGTTAACAGTTCTTAAGGGTTTTATGCACTCCACAAAAAAATGTCAAAATAAAATCTTATTATTCATTAGTATGAAAAGGAAGTAAATGATAAAAGCGGTTTTACCTATTTTCTAGAAGGGCATTAAATCTAAAATATTAATCTATTCTTATTTGTTATGATTAAAAAACATTAAATATGGTAAGCTTAAAGAGCGTGCAAAATTGCTGACGTTTTAATCATAGCAAAAGTCAGTACTAAAAAAATTAGCATTAAAATTATGAGACAGATTGAGAAAGAGATGGCCTCTATTTAATTTTCAAGTATATTGGCACGAGACGAAACCTGCGGTTTTTGCCAAAATGTAGCCAAACTGATAAGAAGAGGGAAATAATGCGTAGCCAGCGGCTACTCTGAGCAGTGACAATGGACCACCCAAAGATCTACTGATAGGCGATTCTCTAAAATGGGGAGGGCATGGATGGTACGACAGTTGTACCAATGCAGGCGTCTGAGAAAGTCATTCTCCTGGTACAACTGCTGTACCAGCCGGCTTCGAGGGGTTAATCTTCTGAATTAATTCAACAGATTTATTAATCTGAGAACTAGGTGTGCTTTGAATAAGAGTATGGATTTTTGAACTGCTTTAGTTGAATAAATATTTGAAACAGTGTGTACAATAATGGTGCTTCCAACTGACATTCTCTACTTGAAATTTTTGATTTGGTATCAAATTTAGGTTCACACAAACTACTCTGCCCGACTTTTATTTTTTGCACAAGACATATGTGTTTGCATATGACATTCCTAATTACAAAATATAAGCAGTTGCAACTTACATTGTGAATACAAATTTCACACAATATGCATTGCATGACTGTATCTGTGCCCATTTACTTTGTTTTAATATCGCTGACTCTTCTGTGTGTATTTTGTGCTTAACTGAACAAGATATGACCACTGCTGATACTGATAAATGCTCCACAATCATTTTCATTGCCTTGTTGAAAAATACTGGAAAGCATACAGCCTGATGACCTAGTGGCCAAAAGGCTGGCCACTAGGCTATTTGATAAATTAAAAATAAAAATAAAGTTCTTAAAACTATTGCCTATTTGAATAATGCTTATAATTTTCAGCAAAATCATATGCAAATTTGAAAATATTTTAAATGCATTTTTAAACATTTCTTGAAGACCAATTTCCTGTATTATGAGTTAACATTCTTCTTGACGTTTTGTGTAATTCAAGTGTGAAGAATCACAATATTAAAATAATATCACTCCTAAATATTTATAAAGCAAATCTTTCAATAAACTAATAATATGTTTTTAATTTTTTAAATTGATTTTCCAAATTGGCAAAGACATCAAAGTTGTGTCAGCTAAATTGTTCTAGTATCGTATGGCAAATTAAATTTCCATATGGAAAATATATATAACTTTTTTTTTTACTTTCCATTTTTATAATTTTTAAATGAGAATTATTTTAAGGTTTTCCAAAAACTTTTTGCTTTAATGTAATGTTATTTGAAAACAAGTTAACTTTCTAAACTTTATTAATTTTAGACGAAATTTTAAAAGTGCTATTTTCAAGACTAATACCAATGTTGGTTGATTACAAACGTATATTAATAAGATTGGTAACATTTTACATTTATAGTATAATCGCAAAAAATCATATACTGCAAATACATACACAAAAATTACTTTGCGAATAACCTAAATTTATGCCAAAAGTGTAGAATTCTTTTCTTCCGGTTACTTCTAATTTAATACAATTCTAATAATAATAGTAATAATATTAACGTATCACTAGCATTACAAGAGAAAAATCAGGCAATAGGCAACATCAGATGCCTTTCCTGTTAGATTATGTTGAGTCATCAGCACTTTCATTTCAGTAATGTTTTTCTGATGATATTAAACGACCTAAACAAGTCAAAGGATTTAAATAATTCCATTACTTGGGTAACACAAGTTTCACGATATACTTTCACGAAAGCTCAATTTTAATATGCTATGAAATCTTATGAGTTTTATTTTCTGATATTTAAGAACTAAGTCCTTCAGTGAAATTAAAAACCAGATTATCGATACTAAAATAACTTTCATTACCTCAAAAAATTAACAATTCTGCATCAACATACTGTCAATATCTCTTCTGTCTTTTAACGATACCATTTCACGGAGCTTCCTTTCTGGTCTTTGTTTCTCGCGTGGCGTCAACCAAGAAACAAATTCATGCCAAATATGCTCGCCACAGTTGCCAGAAAAACACAGTGGAGCTTCCTTCATTTAACGCAGGCCATAGTAGAATGAGAGTATGAGTAAGCCTTATAAATGATTATTGGCTTAATATCCTTAACATAATGAGATGGGGGGGGTAAGAGTTTAGGCTAAGCTTCATATTATCAGTTTCACTAAAAACATATTTGGAAGTATGGGCAGTTAAGAATAAATATATATTTTTGTAGTATTAAATATTCTTATTTCTCATCCGTTAGTTCTGTTTTTAAGCTGTCAGTAAATTTCTAGAATTAGTTAAAATAAAAAGTTGTATATTTATATTTCTGCATATAGAATATATGCAGAAATATTTAATTAATTTATATTTCTGCATATAGAAAAGGCACTTTTTTATGTTCATAAGTTTGATCAAACTCTTAGTTCTTGTTGATGTCAGATTCAATAGACTGCATTTTAATCAGTTATGATTTTTTTTTATATTACATTATTAACTAACTAATTAACTAACCATGTTGAGTAATTTGTTTAAAAATAAAATTTTAAAGATTGTTTATTTCACATCTTATTTCTTACGATTAGAGTTTTAGATTGTGTATATGTTAGATTTGCTCAATATGTCTTTTCTCATGTATATTTTTGTTATTTTAGGTTAAAAAGAATGGTCAATCAGTAGTTCATTTTTTTGATTATGGTAATACTGCTACCGTGCCAAAAACTAATTTGTTTACTTTACCACAAACTATCATCCAGTACCCTGCACAGGTATTTAATTTTGCAGTATTCTGTTTTTTATTTTATAATTTCTGTAAAATTTCAGTATTTTATAGAATATTAACTGTGAATGTATTTAAAGTATTTTATGCAGGAGGTACATGTTTATACATATTGAGAACTGGGGGGAAAGAACCCTTTTTAAAGATACCTAATTTTTAGAAAATGATTTGAAAAATAAAATTTATAATATTAGGTTAAGTATTAAATCAAATGTTGTATCAGAGATAGTGTTGTGTTGACAACAGTATGCTATGAAATAGACATTTTGAATTTGATCGAAAAATCGGACACTTTTTCATTTTTATGATTTAATTTTTATTTTAAAAGAGGAATTTATTAAAGTTTCATTAATGAAATTAGTTGTCATTAATATAATTAGTTGTATCTCAAATGATCATGTTTAGAATATTTGTTTTTCTCATGTAACATTTTGAACATGGTCAGGCTTCATGTGATGCCATTTGACGTACAAGATGTTTCTTTTAAAAAATCATGGATATATATGTATATATGGTATTAATTTGAGCTGATGTTCATACACATAAATTTATTGCACATAATGCATAAATCTGAAGTTATATCGAATTTTGAAACATTTATCTTAAATAACTATGTTTATTATTATTTTTAAATCTAGGCAGTGTGCTGCAAGCTCGTTGACGGTAAAAAGAATGAAAAAACTGATTGGAGTGAAGATGAAATTGCTTCCTTCAAACTGCATACTGAAGGGAAATTTCTTAAAGCTCATATATTTAAGCAGTCTAAAGAAATATGTGAAATTTCATTGCTGAATGAAGATGGTAAGAAGATCTATGATGAAGGTCTTTGATAAAATATTAAACCCCGCTAATCACAACATTTAATTTTTGGTGTGAGATGTTAATTCCTTTATTTTTTAAAGTATAGTCTCATAGTCCAAATAATAGAGAAGTCTTATTTGGAAGTTTAAAAAACTTAAAAATTATTTTTAGGAAATTGGAATATTATAGTGTATAGAAATTGGAATATTATTAATTATAGTGTTCTATTAAAATTAATTCTTAAAAGAATAACAGGTAAATTTCTAATTCACTGTTAATTTTTAGATATAACACATAAAGAATGCTTATTTATAAGTTAGGAAAACGTAAATTCTTATATTTAATTTTTGGGATGAAATATGTCAGTTGCTTTTAAACAATTGATTGATTTTTTCCCCAAAAAAGTATTCTGTAAATTCTTAAAAGATGTATAACTGAATTTGTAAGCAATTAATTCTATTTTGAAGTTTAAGATGATAAAAGAGAATTTTAATAGAAGATACAGAATGGTAAAAGATGCTAATTATTTAAAAGATTTTATATTTATCAGTCTTCAAACTTGCCTTATTTTGGCTGATGCAGAATTGATTAAAGTTTAATTTGCAAGATTTTTTTTTTATTATTATTATATAGTTTTTTTAAATAGTTTGGGGTCAAAGTTTGCAGTGAAAATATATCAATAATAAAATACTGCAAACTAAAAATTTGTTATATATAAAACAGTTACAGTAGTATTTTACAGAATTGTCTTCAGAGGCTTTGAAAATGCAGAGGAAACAGGCATTTTGATATTACTTTAATTTGGGCAACACTAACCTGAGAATTGAAGGCCAAAAGAGTCCTTTATTCTCCTCACAGTGCATTTCTGTGTACTTTGCATTGTTTTAAAAATCATTGTACCACATCTGGATATTTATTTCTGTTTTATTTACTTCAGTTAAAACTTCCAATTCATTCTCCATACTGTTTTATTATCACCTGTCTGTTTTCCGCAAGTGTATGCAAATGGAAGGTAAATATATGCTACGTCATCCTAGAAACTTGACTTTTTGTATTTTACTTCATGTTCGAAGTAATTAAAAATTTAATTTTTGGTAGAAAGTTTATTTGTATATGTTCCAAAATTTGGATTCAAATTTTAATTGAAAAATCCGCAGACTTTCCATAAATTGGCTGTCAAATGAAGCGGTTGACGTAAAATAAATTCAGGGAGTAAAATAAGCTTATTCCAACATCTAAATAATAATACCTAAATAAGAGTTGTGAAATAAATTATATAAAACTGAACAAATGTTAAATTTAAGGATTAATTTGTGCTTTTATTTTGTCTGTTAACAAGTTTTTTGAATGATTTATAGTGATTGAAACATCTTTGCTAAATTAAATTTACAGAAATATTTGGCTAATGTTCACCACTTATCTTGCACAATACTTTTAGGTTAGCCTTGCCCTGAGTGTAAATGTAATATATTTTTATTTACTAAACTTATATTTATGGATTTACTGATAAAGTTCTCACAGTATTGGTCTCATACATATATATACAGGGTTCGTAGCGATTCTGACAAGTGCTTGTAAGTCCTTATATTTGAAAATAAAATATAAAAGCTCTTATAGGTGCTTACTTTTTCTCTAAAGCACTGATTTTTTTGGTTTTAGTGCTTCTTTTTGGTTTTAGTGTTTTTCCCCCTTCCTTTAAATTTTTTTCTTTTTTTTCCCCGAACGCACATTTTTTTTTCCTGTATCAAAAGCTGAAACTAAATAAACACATTTTCTTCCTTATATGGAACATCAGATGGTGAATCATACTTCCAAAAATAGCTTTTTGCCCCTTTCTCTACATTAACATAACCTTTGGTGCACGTGAGTTCAGACAAATGGTCGTTCTATTGGTCAAAGAATTTCGAAAGCGGTAGAAAATTCCAGTACGTTCCGTATTATCTTGCTCCGATCCAATGTTACACACATTTGAATTTCTATCAAGATTTTAATAATTTACATTCTCGTTCCATGTGCTCAGTTCATATTTGCATTTATTATGATCGGTATGCTTATATTATGAGCATATGTATGAATATTTATAATAATATATTTGCAGTAACTGCTAAAGTATAGATAAACTTCAAAAATGGGTAAGTGTGTTTTAACACAGATTAGTTTTCTAAGGAATTATATTCGGAATGGCATAATTAAAGTGAAAGTAATCGAATAGTCAAAATAATTTCTTTGTTTTTTCCTTTACCAATGCATTATACAGTACTCCCCTTCTCTGCAAAATCCCGAATATTGCAACCGTTACAGTTTGCAGCAAAGCAAGCAATGGACTCTTTTTTTTTTTTTTTTTTTGTCACTTTCCAACCTGGATTGAATAGGACTAAAAGTTTTGCGGTCTACTAACCCAAGCGAAGAACGATTGTATTTCAGAAATTTAATGCAGTCTGTTTAAAATTAGAATGAAAAACACTCCAGATTGTTAAATCTCTATTAATCAATAAAAGTATCGCGAAGTGTCCTGCTCAATGATAAATACTCCGCACGGGCGCATGACGGTGAAAACTGGACGAAGCAAAGAGGTGTTTTTCCTTTATTTAGTTATTTATTCTCTAAATACTGGCAGCTGCTGATTCCGATTGTGTAATATCACATGCAGAAGAATTAAGGCGAACGTATCGCGCAATAACTTATGCAATATTTCACAGAGATAAAAGAGTTTTACTGTGCTTGCTAAGCAGATTATTTTTCAGTTCCATTGGGCTATTTTTTATATGATGCACATATCAAAATGTCAAAAGCATTATTTAGCTGAAAATTCTAAAGAACGGCTACCCCCTTCCTCTTTTACCAGTTATGCTCTATCCAGAATTTTCAGATATTTGGCAGTTTCCAAGTATGCCAGTTAGTTAAGCTTTTACTGTTAAAGGATGACTGCATGAAGCAATTTCCCATCTTCTGATTTCAGAAAAGTTCCTTTTTTTACTTATTTTTACTTAAATTACTTTGCTTGCAATATCTGTTAAGGGAAAACTGTTATACAATGAAAATTTAGAAAATGTTCAGAATTTTGATTAAATTATTTAAATATTAATATGAGTGGGAAAATAAATTGTTTTTATTTAGGTACCAAGTGAATATACTAAATATGGCTTATTATTATTTATTTTCTTTATTTTGAACTGAAATTTCATCATTAAATCTTGTAATATAATTTAGTTCTACATAGGTTTTTTCCCTCTCATTGTAAACTAGTTCTGTAAATTGAACTGTTTTTTTTTTAAAATTAAGAAAAAAAAGAATGTAATTGTTTTCCATAGTTGAGTAATGCTCATCCTTTCTTAATAAATACTGAATTTCTCATATTTTAAATTACAAGTCTAATTTTTCTTTTAAGGTTATGCAGTTGTGTATAATGCAATTATTAGAGAGGTGCTTATTTTTTTTCCTTAAAATGTGCTTGAAAAGTGCTTATAAGTGCTTATTTTTTTAACTAAAATGTGGCTACGAACCCTGATATAAAATCAAGGTTTCAAGGAAATATGCATTTATATGAAATTCACAAATCAGAAATTTGACATATAATTGTGTGGTTATTTAAATGTTGAATGCCAGGGATATGTTTCTTAAATATGTTAATTAGTTGATTTTGTAAAACATGATGATATTCTTTTTCTTCTAGATATTACGTTATATTCTATATTAATTGGAGAAAATGATGCTATGTCATGCCTTAATATGCTTAACTCTGAGCTTGAATCAAAAAGGTAATACTTGTTTTATAAAATATTAAAAAATTTTAAGGGAAATCTGTTTCTTCCTTTTTCTGAAATTTGTCACGAAAATGTCTAATTTTGTTTCAGTTTATAATTAGTTCACTTGTAAAAGTTCACTTAAGTACTTTGTATTAAATTGGAATATTGTCATTTTCACCTAAATTTTACATTTTTCATGGCTATGTTAAATAGTTTAGGAAAAAAGTGAAAAAAATTTTTTACCCCCCCACTGAAATTATAAATGGTACTTTTCTCTTAGACTGGTGTGAATATCACAGCAGAGATTCTTTTGCAATTTGGCAGTGACACACTGCATCACTCTTGGTTAAAGAATCAAAATGCAGCAGAAAAAATTACAAACAATTGATCTTACATTTTGAATTTGAGATATCTTCGTTATTACGTCTTAGCACCAACCAAATTAACTCAAAGATATAAAAAACCCAGTCTTGATGATTCAAACTTTCCTTTGCTCTTTTTGTTGCAGCAGTTTAACTTTTCTCTGCCATTGAATGGTATCTTAAAAATGTAACTTCATTTATAATTTTTGACACAAGTTGTGTTAGTTGACAAAATTTCTTTCTTTTCTTTTCTTTTTTTTTTAAACTGTACAGCTTTAGTCTCCATTGTAGACAACTAATTTTTATGATTCAAGCATATTGGAATCATGATAAAATAATTAGTTAAGAGGCAATTATAAGAAATTCTAGGAGAAATGATGAAAAATAGTTGCAGTATCAATAATAGCACTTAAAACAATATTTAACGGTTTATTTCTTGCACCTGGCTAAAGGTAAAATATTGATTAGCTTTCGCATAATAGTATGATGCAGGTTATTGCAAAAGATATTTGCAGTTTTATTTATTTGTAAAAAAAGGGAGGGCTGGCACTATGACAGATACTACGAAGAAACTTGAAGAGTTTTGTGTGGAAAATGTGAAATTCCCTCTTCGAGCATCCTATATGATAGTGTAAGAAGTCGGGTTTCTTGTGACTCAACAAAATAGCCATGTCTACAGTAGGGAAGGTGATTTAGATTTTAGAAATCAGTCAAATGAAATCCATTATCCTAGTCCAATGAAAATTTTCAATATTGATAACCTGTCTGTGACTGAAAGTAGTATATATGTTTAATACTGATTTTGATTCATATTGCTGTTCATATTATTGTAACAAATAGTTGAACAATGTGGTGATGTTTGTTGTAGGTAATGGCAGTTCAACAGTTTGTTGTAAAATGTGTCAGCTAGTCTCAGTGCAACAGCACAAGTGAGTCAGAATGTGAATTGCAGTATAAGAGATCGTAGACAAATCTGTGTACATGGTGCAGTTACTGGTGATGCACATGGTCAAGAAATGTTTAATGTCTTTGGAAAGAGATACAGTCAGGAGTACTAATTCATAATATACATGGCGAGCAGGCTCCTGCTCAAAGCTTTGTATTTAACTGAATTAGGAAATGAAAAGAATGAGCAGTGGTGGATTAGTAGTAAGGCATAGAAGATTTGAAATTATATAAATTTGTGTCAGATGATGCTCCAGAAGTGCATTGACCTGCAGAATCAACAGTGTGTGGTAATGCACCGGGAATTGTTGCTTTGAGCTGTGCACTTTTTGAAAGACTAAGGAGAACCTGTGGGGTTGATTATTTACCAGCAATAGGAACTAAAGCAAACTATCCATGAGTGGATTTGCTAAAAAATGGCTTACTGCACACATCTAAAAACCATATTTGAAAATGGGAACAGTGCATCTAATTGGGTGGAGATTAGCTGTAATATTTATGTATGTATTGTAATAATAAAAGTACGCTTTATCATTTTATTCATATTAGTCCAAATTATTATCAATTGGCCTAGTATAAGAAATTTAGAAGTATAAAATATTTGTTCAAAAATAAAAGTCATAGTTCACCATGTGTAATGCTAAGAAAAAGCTTCCTATATACAATGCAGGTGTCCATTTGGGTTTCATCACTCTCTCTCACTGTGTTCTATTTACTAATTATTGAAGCTGCATGCTTCTTTTGTAATACTTCTGTAAAATTTAAAACAAAATCTGATATTAATTACAGGCAATACTATCTTGCTTCTCTGTGAATCTTTTTTTCCCATTCATTTTAATTTCTATTTCCTATTAAAATGTCTTTGAACAAAATTATTTTAAATATTTTGTTTAATATATATCTGTTTGCAAAATGATGACACAAACCAGGGAATAAACAGTAAATGCTTAAGAAAAAATTGAAATTCTCTGGCGCTCATGTTAACAATAAAATGAACTCTTGGACTGGCTGTAAAAAGACAAAAGCAAAGTAGAAAATATAGAATATCTTCTCATTCAATTCCAGATCATTTGAACTAATTTTGTTGTTAGAATTATTGATTAGAAAATTCTCATTGCTTTCACAATAATTTATGAAAGATTTGCATTGCATCTTTAAGTCCATTAGCCACATTCGCTCAGTGTTATTAGTTTATATTTTTTCATCTCCTCTTACTGATGAATTTTTAAATTTATTTTCTAAAGTAGTAGTAAAATGTCACGAAAAGCAATATATTTGAACAGTAAAAATGCATTAAGGCTATAACAAGAAAATGGCACATACTTCTGAAAGCAAGACAAACTATTTTGCAGTTCATCATTTACCAGATTGCTAGCACAATTAATTACAAGTTTTGTAAATTAAATGGAAAAATGAAAACAGAATAGAAAAAAGGACCAGAGAAGCTAAACTACCTGCATAGTGTTAAAGGTAAGCAGGGGGGGATAAGTCTAGCAGTGGAATGTATTTCTTAACAATTATAAAAAAATTCTGAATTTCACAACCTTTTTTAAAGAATTTATAGTTAATATATTATCACAGCTTGATCATCCATGTAAGGTGCTTTTGCTTGATGACATGTGCAAGCTGCTGTTTTTTCTCTGTCTTCTTTCTGTATAAGGGTTCACTAATTTATTCAAGAACATGGCATGACTGATGTGTACAGTAAAGAGCAGTAAAATATTTTAAAATTCCATCTCGGTAACAAGCAGAAATACAGTACTGGCAGTTCTTTCTTGAACATAGGGAAAAATATGGTAGATATATTCTTATATTAACAGACAGTTCAAATTGAATTAATCATTTAATCTTAATGTGATTGGCAGTGATTGGAAGGCATCTGTTTGCATATTTGCTCAGTTTTAACCTAATAATTATCTGCTATATGTCTTTCTTTCATTTCTAAACTATGCCATAGGAAATATATAATTTATAATGGCTCATTTAGTGCATTAAAAGCTTTAGAGACTTTTTCTGACATGCAGAATCCAGTAATTATTGATGTGATAAGCTTAACTTGAGGAAATGAAGTTACCAGATACTGAACTTTTGGGTTCCTGGACATGTGAGAGTAAAAGGCAGTAAGCTGGCAAAGTGTTGTCAGTGTTGAGCTGCATAATGAGCTCCTTCCTTTTAAAGATATCAGCATTGTTATCAAGCAGAATATCATCAATAAATGACCATGACTTTGGAACATTCAGTTTCACAACAAATTGAGAAGTGTAAAATTTAGAGTAGAAGACTGGGAAGTTAGTAGAAGCTGAAGGGAGGAAGTCCTTTTTGACTCAACTTAGAATAGGCCATTCTCCTGTTATGCTGTCCTCTAAATGCTGATAGTGAACCCATTTGCTCAAAGTGTATTGCCCCTTTTTTGATGCATCACAGTTTAACAGAATATGTATGTGTGTCTTTGCTTAAAATAAAATATTTTAATAGCTCCAACTTGTCTCTTGACCATTTAATTAGAAAAAAGGTCAAATCTGTTTCAGTTGAGAGAAACTAGTTTTTATTATTTAATTTGAATGGTTTTTAAAGAGCTTAATTTATTTTTAGTGCTATATGTATTGTGATTTTATCTGGTTTTATATTTAAATTTATCATCTAAGTTTGTTGTATCTGTTTTTAAAGTAAAGTAATATGACTGTATCTGGCTCATCATAACCTTTTAGGTTATATACCAGAAATCCCATCAACCAACCTACCAATTGTCATTATTTAATAATGAGATAGAATGAATGTATTAATATATATTTTGTATTACAGAAAGTAATATTTTCTCTTTTATATAGCAGTCTAACTGAGATCCCATCAGTGTGGTCCCAACTGCAAGAAGGATCACGAATTTCTCTTGTTATAATGGATGCAAAAGATGAAAATATTTTAGCTTTATTAAAAATAGCAGGTTTTGATCCTGTCCAAGAAATAAATGAGCTTGACAATCTTATGAAAAGCATTAATACAGAATCTATTAACATGTGGTAAGCACTTTACAAATATTTTTCTTACATTTTATTGCTGCATTTCGTATTTATTCAAAAATATGTAGGTATTATGTACTAGAAATAAAATCGTCTCCCAAATGAATACAAATAAATTTAGCTTTTAATTCTTTAAATATATGTATTTTCATCAATCAAATAGCTTGCATGTACCGTGTAGTTAGAAGGGGTATTGTACTCTACAGTGAGAAGGGGTACTATAGCAGCTCTTTTTCACATAGTATTTTCCCTATTCATAAAAAATTTCTGAGTTAGAATTTTGTTTTAATTCTTTTTATTATTGTCATTGATCGGAAGTAGAATTTTGAACTAAAATTCATGCTAATAAAAAAAAATTTAAATCTGTCGTGCAGAGTTGCCGACTTTACTGAATGAGGCGGGAGACTCCTGATTTCAAACCATTCTCTCATTAAACCGATTTATAACTTATATCTTCTAATTTAATCTTATTCTTTAACCCTTTGATGGTTAGGGAAATGAGCAGTTTTCGTTTACTTAATTCTAGCAGTATTACGAGCAAACAGTTGTCGAAAGTGGCTGCTGTTTTCCCCCGCTGTTCTTCTGAAAATGTCACCCATCTCTGGCAATGCCTTAGATAGCTCACCTCATGCGTTTTAAAAATCAATTATATAAATAATAATAATTAATTATAAATATAAGACAAATATTAAATAAATACAACTAATGTAAAACTTTATGAAGCATTTAAATACAGTAATTACCTAAAAATCTTTTTTTGTCTGATATACTTTAAAACTAAATTGTAAACTAAACTAACCAGTAAAACTGAATCGGCTAGGAGTGTGAGAACTTGAATCAATTTTACACCACTGTTGAACACTCGAAAAATCTTCCTCATCACTTGAATCGTCTTCTGAGCTTGATATACTGTGAACAAAGTCTTCATCAGACTCAAAACTTGATAAGCTTTTTGTATCACCATCATAATTATCTAACTTTTGCTTTTGAGCCATGCTACTTTACAAACACCCCAAAATATGCATAAAAAGAACAAGATGAAAAAAAATTTCCCCCTTCATTATGAAAAGAAATTCATGGAACCCGCACTGCCATCTGTAGACAGTAAAACTAAGTAAATTTTGCGAGTAGGATTCCTTTGTAACATAATCAATGCACAATAATAATGGCGAACGAGCTCAGCTCATCAGCGCACATTGGGGAAAAATTTTCACTATGCGAGTAGTGCTAATTTCTAACCATTTCGGTCGAAATCTTGCTCCCGAACGGAAATCGTTTGTGCGCATTATGAAGCACGATTCGATTGCGAGCTGAACTCGTTCATAACCATCAAAGGGTTAAATTTCTAATGGTTTTTATGCAGTTTGGCTTAACACTTCATTATTTGCACACACACACACACACAAAAAAAAAAAAAAAAAAAGTAATATTGGCCATCTGAAAAGCACTTAGTTTTTCTCTAGATTACATATAAAAGGCAACCAAAGTCGTTTCACCAGTGAAAAATTATGGCATGCTTCTGCTTTGTGAGAGAGAGCACATGTGTCCAAAAACATCGTGTATGTATCATCTGGCATATGTTAGCCAAGGAGCACAAAGATAGAGGTGGTTATTGTTGAAGGTATTCGTGGTTCATTTTTGTTTACTATTACAACTTCGCTAAATCGAGACGAGCAGATGAATAAAACAGAATTAAAGTTCTTACCTTAATAAAGTGTAATCCCAGCTGCCAATGTAAGGAACACGATCATTATATTAGCAAACACAAAATAACATATTTATTACAAATTAGAAGAAAAAATATCTAGCGATGATTACAAGCGTTGTTCACTGTCCATTGCATAATGCGAGAAGTGAGTCATACAAGGAGAGAATGTTTCTCCTTCTTTTTGGATCAAGTCCAATTACAGTTAGCGGGGTGAGGGGGAAATTAACGTCGGAGTGTACAGCTTCATCGCTGTCATTATGAATTGCTCCACAATCTCCCACTCGATGAGCTGTTCCGTCCAGAGTAAGGCCGATTTCTTTTAACAAAAATTACAGCTGTTGTCTGGGCAAAGGTTTCATGAACATGTCTGCATACATCATTTTATTGTTGCAGTGTTGTAAGTTAATATCCCTTGATTTTGTAGATCACATACGTAGTGATATTTCACATCGATGTGTTTGGTGTAACTGCTTCCTTTTTCTTTTCTGGAAAGATTTATGCATGATATATTGTCCTCAAATATGATGTTAGCTTCCTGTTGAGCGAAACCTAAATCTTCCATCAGTTGTCTAATCCATTGTAGCTCCTGCAAGGTTAAGGCTAGAGCGATGTATTCGGCTTCTGTCGAAGATAGGGCGACACAATTTTGTTTCTTGCTTCCCCATGATACCGCACTGTATCCTATTTGAAATATATATCTGGATGTGGATTTTCTGTCAGAGGTATCTCCTGCCCAATCAGCGTCACTGTAAGCTTTTGATGAGTGGTGCACCATTGGATTTTAGATGTAATTTGTAATTAATTGTAGCTCTCAAATATTGTATGATTTTAATGATACCGTTCCAGTCTGATGTTGATGGATTTTCTACTTTTCTGCTAAGTATTTCAACAGAATTTTCTATGTCAGGTCTTGATACTGTTGCTAAATATAAAAGTGCTCCCACTGCTTCCCTATATCTCCGATTGTCGGGAAAAACGTCATCCTGGTTCTTCGTAAAATTCGTAGTCATGGGTGTATAGCTTAGTTTCTTTGGTGACTGTCCGTCGAATTTTTCGATCATACTCTTAATATTCTTTGAGAATTCGTTCAACTTCTTGAATTGATTCACGCTTGTCGCTCGTGACTAATATGTCATCAACGTAAACGATTATGTAAGTTCTTGCATTGTTCTCGATTAGTGTGAAGGAACATGGATCAGCCTTTCCTTGAACGTATCCTTGTTTGCACAGGATTTCAGCTATCTTGTGATTCCAGTTTCTGGCTGCCTGTTTTAGTCCGTAGATACTTTTACTTAGTTTACAGGCTTTATTTGCTTCTGAAGCGGAGATGTAACCTTCTGGTTGTTTCATATGTATATCTTCTTAAAGATCTCCATATAGAAAAGCTGTTTTTACATCAAAGTGATTTACGTGCATCTTCTTTTGAGCTGCTATTGCCAAAATAGTCCTTGTTGTGGTATATTTTACGACTGGTGCGAATGTTTCGTCATAGTCGTGCCCGAATTTTCGGCAATATCCTTTAGCTACTAAACGAGCTTTATATCTGATAACATTTCCTGAAGCGTCGGATTTTGTTTTAAATGTCCGTTTGTTTCCAATTGCCTTCTTTCCTTTTGGAAGATTGACTAGTTCCCATGTTTTGTTTCTCTTCAGTGCTTCCATTTCTTTTTTCGTGGATTTTAACCATAGTTCCTTTTCTTAGGTAGGAAAAGTTTGCAGTTCTTGCCAGTCTTTAGGAACTTTGATTTCTTCATTCTTAGCCATGTATGAGAATCTGTTTGGTGGGATTCCTTTAGTCATTCTCTGGGATCTTCTCGGTAATAGTGGAATTTCTTCTGTTTCAATTCCTTTCTCTGTTGTGGCATTTGAACATGGTTCTGTCAATTTATTTTCTTTAAAAGGCCTTCGGCTTCTTATTATTCCATAGTTCGTACGGTGTTTTTCAACTGATCTTGATGGTAGCCTGTTTTGTAGGTAGGTGGCTGTCATTACGGCTTCACCCCCAAATTTTCTTTTGTGTCCTGAATCGAGTAGCAGGCATCTTGTCATTTCCATTAAGTATAGATTTTTTTCTTTCTGCTCTACTGTTCTGTTGCGGTGAATATGCTAAGGAGGTTTGATGATCGATGCCCTCTTCCTTTAGATAGTCTTCAATCTCTTTGCTTGTATATTCTCCTCCATTGTCTGCTCTTAAGACTTTTGGCTTCTTTCCAAATTTGTTCTTCATCATGGTTACAAATTGTTTTAATTTGGAGATAGCTTCATCTTTTGTAGCTAGCAGATAGATCGTTGTGTTACTCGAATGATCGTCGATGAATGTTATGAAGTATTTCTTTCCTCCTAGTGATGTTGTAGCGATTGGTCCACAAATATCTGAATGTATCAAGTCTAGAACTGATTTTGCTCTACAGTTGTTTAGCTTGAGATACGGCAATTCAGTCATTTTGCTTCTGATACAGCATTCACATTCTTTTTCCTGTTTGGCTTCTCCGTCAATCCTTATTCTGGTTGCCATGTCATCATTCTTTAGTCTCTTGATTGCTTCATAATGTCTGTATCCTAGTTTTCTATGCCAAAGATCTATACTATTTTCACTTCTTTCTGCAGCTGCAATTTTGGCTTTTCTTCTTTGCGATTCAACTATGGTATATAAATTTCCTTCTGCTTTAGCAATTCCTATGGTTTTATTTTTCTTCTTTATTCTGCAAATATCTTCTTCAAATTCAACTGTAAATCCTTTCTTTATAATTTTTCGTACAGATATCAATCCTCCTTCTGGGTCAGGAACATACCGAACATCTACGAGTCTCACTTCTATTTCGTTATCTTCGTCATCTGTACAGTACAAGTATCCTTCTCCGATACCTTCAGACTTCATCTGAGTACCGTTAGCAATTGTTATTTGCTCAGTTTTGCTTCTATCTAATTTGGTGATAAAGTTTGTTATCGGTCATATGACAAGTAGCACCTGAGTCAACTGACCAGTTTGAATTTTGAAATTTTCTTTCTCTGGTGGCTTCGAATGTGTAATTCTCAGTCTTCTCAAAATTCTTATTTTTGTTTTCATCTTCATGTTTATCCTCGTTTACAGCAACTTTCATTTTCTGTTTATTTCCATAATTTTCTTTATTCGTTTGCTTTTCATTCTTGAAAAATGAGTTACTTTCGTTTTTATCATTTTCTTTGTGGTTATTTAAGAATCTGCATTCTTTTTATAAGTGTCTTAATTTTTTGCAATAATTGCATCTTCGTTCACTGAAATGCTTGAATTTTGTGTTAAAATTCATCTGTTTCTTCTGTTCGCATGCCTTCTTTTCTTCGTAGCCATTCGTCGATGAGTTTCATTTTTACGTTTTCTAACGTTAGTTCTTCTTCTGGGCGTGCTTCTAAAGCTGTAATAAGATTTTCGTAGCTTTCTGGTAAGCCGCTTAGTAAGAGCGCTGCAATGTGACTGTCCTTTATTTCTTCACCGATTCCTCACAGTTCGTCTACGATTTCGAGCATTTTGTTGACATGCTTTTTGAGTTTGTATTCGTTTTCTGCTTTTAACGTATACAGCTTTCTGAGAAGGTACAGTTTACTGGAAAGATTCTTTCTTTCATTAATTTTCTTTAAGTCATTCCATATTTCTTTGGCTGTCGTTTTATTTCTTATGTGTACAATTTGGTTGTCTTCTACGAGTAAACTAATGGTAGCTAGTGCTTGTTCATATTGTTTTCTCCATTCGGCGTTTATTTCTTTTGGTGTATCATCAGCGATTAAATCTCAGAAATTTTCCTTTTTCAGGATGATTTCAAGTTTGTATTTCCATACTAGATAGTTGTTATTGTTTAGTTTCATGATCGAATATTTATTTTCGCAGCTTGTAGCCATTTCTGCTTCTGTTTTTCAAATGTGCAATACATGACTATGCAGTTTTGTTTCACTTTTGAAGACAGGCTTGGCTTTTTTTTTTTTTTTTTTTTTTTTTTTTTTTTTTTTTTTTTTTTTTGGATTATTCAGCGGTAATTTATGGCAGAATATCTTTTTGTATTTTTTATCCTTGATAGCTTATCTCGATATATTTTATGTGTTTAGTTGAAGTAAAACATACACTTGGTCTTGTAATCTATTGTTGAAGGTATTCATGGTTAATTTTTGTTTATCGAGACGAGCAGATAAATAAAACAGAATTAAAGTTCTTACCTTAATAATGTGTAATCCAAGCTGCCGATGTAAGGAATACGATCATTATATTAGTAAACACAAAATAACATATTAGAAGAAAAAATATCTAGCGATGATTACAAGCGTTGTTTACTGTCCATTGCATAATGCGATAAATGAGTCATACAAAGAGAGAATGTTTCTCCTTTTTGGATCAAGACCAATTACAGTTAGCGGGGGTGAGGGAGAAATTAACGTCGGAGTGTACAGCTTCATTGCTGTCATTATGAATTGCTCCACAGTTATTTCATTCAAATCTTGTTAATGAGGAATGTGAGTGCTTGTGCTTATAAGAAATAGTTTAAGAAGTTATGATCTTTTGTTTTAGTAATGTCTGATTAAAAGGTAAAATACTCATGCATGTTTCAAAATTGTACCCAGATTACTTTCCTTCTGTTATTTCCTGAAGGAAATGTAATACCTTTGCATTGTGTAGCAATTTTTTTTATTTCTCATGGTTGAAGAGTCTATGTTCTCAAACATGTCCATACACAAAAACATAAGGACAACACGAATTCTGTTTGGGGGGGAAAAAAAAAAAAAAAAAAAAAAAAAAATAGAGAATGAAATTTTTCTTTGGAAACAGAGGACCAAAACGTTATTAATGCAGAATGTCTGTTCTATGCCCTTTTTACTGGAGCACAACCTTGCGCAGAATGCACCAGATCATGCTGCAACTTTATTTAGAAAAATGTTCCTTGTTAGTGAAATTGCTAAGAAATGCTCAAGTGCAAGGAAGGTATGAAAAAAAAATCCTCAATAATTGATTGCATCAAAACAGTTGCATTCTGCCTTTTTACAGATGGAAGCAATAATACTGATTCAAAACTAACCAATTGCTCTTTCTTTTTTTAATCCAGCATCTTCAGAAATTGAGTATAGGCTACTTTCTGTGTCCGTTTTAGGACATTCAACAGGCTTTAACTCTTTCGCATCAAAGTCGCCCGTAGTGCCCGTTCATTCAGACAACGGCAAACCGCCCCAACGCCTCGTTTGTTTTCTACCTAGTTCTTTCCCCTCCACGTTAGTGTATGGCTCATTGGTATCGCGAGTTGTTAAAAGACATGTCAATCATTCTTTTGAAGCAAATAAAGGAGAAATATGGAAAGCTATTGATGTTCGCAGGTGCAATCCGGCCCTAAGGTGAAACTGCACACAATGGATGAATGGATAAAACCGCAGAAGGGGGAAAGGAAAACTGTTCCAAGACAAATTCGTAAACGTGGGCATTTTCGATGTTTGTTGAAAACAGATTTGGTTGTCTCTCGATGCGAAAGAGTTAATATAGCACAGGTAATTATTAAAACTTTAAATGAAAATGCAATTTTTCTGCATAACTGCTTAGGATTTGGTGCTAATAATGCACAATTAATTGTAGGCTTGAAGACTGGTGTTGCAGGCATCTTAAAAAAAGGGGAGGGAAGGAAAATTCGCATTTGGAAATTGCAAGGTACACCTGTCACCTCTTAAATTCAGCAGCTGAAAAAGCGGCAGCTTTTTTTTACCAATAAGTGTGAATGAACATATTGTTGATAATTATTTTTATCTTGAGCGAAGTTCTAAAAGGAAGGAAAAAATGTATAGAATCCTTGAACAATGGAACCCACTTCTTGCATTTTTTAAAGAAGTAAATGCTTCTAGAGTTAAGATAAAAGGCTTTATTGAAAATTATAAAATACCGAAAGTAAATGGAGATATAGTTACTACTTCCATTGTTAAAAATAGGTTTAAGAAAAGTAAGTTCTTAGAATAACATTACAAAATATAAGCTTAAAGCTGATACAAATTTTTCTAATTTCTCTCAAAATAAAAAATTGCTAAACAAGGGAAACATTTTCTAATTACTGTAAGTTTATCCTGTGAAGAATCAATATTTATGTTTTTGTCTTCGGACCTTAACGTTTGCTTTTTACTTTTTTGTACTATTCATTTTGCCATCATTTGATGTTCAAAACACAGTTCTACAAAGCAAAATTTCTATTAAGTCATGTTTTACAATGAATAATATACAAATATGATCTGTTTAAAGACATTTTATCATAAACAAATCTTTGGTTTTACTTCTATATATGATGTTATTTATGCTGAAATAGAAAATCAGAAGAAAGATGAAGATTTGGTAATAGGGACTTCAACTAAAAAAATAGTAGAACTTTCAGAGGGAGACGAAAATAAGTTTCATTTTCATATTAGAAGTTACTTCTGCTGATAAATTTCCAATCAACAATGAAATGATTTTAAATGTTAAAGTTGCAGATATTTCTTCTCCAGTAAATGCACCTTTTTGTGATATAAGATATATAGTTTTAATAGATTTACAGTTTTATTTCATTTAGTTGTGAAAGATAATAATATTGATATTGCTGCTGATAAATTAGAGTCACAATTTTGCAGTTTACAATTAGAAAACTTGGATAAAGTTATAAAATCAGCTTGGATTGACACCCAGTGGGGAATTTTAAAGTATAGTAAACTGTCTAGAATAATGTTGGCCATCATGACTATTCTTCATAGTAATGCACAATGCAAGAGGATTTTCAGTTTTGTTATAGAAAAAAGGACACAGAGAGAACCAAATTTTTTTGACTGCTCAGTGTTGATGTTAACTTATTGAGGATACAGAGAGAACTAACATATTTTGAGTGCTGAATGATCTCTCCGATTGGTTTTGATTACTCTCATTTTTTAAAACATTGGAAATTTAAACATTTATCAGTTGTAGTGGCTTAAAATCAAATCTCAATTTATTTTCATTTTCTTTCATATATATGCATATTTTTAAACAGAATAATTTTTTATGGTTAATATTTTTTGTATTCTCAACAAGTATCAAAGTTTCAATTATTTTTTTAACAGTTCAGAATGGGGGTTGGAGCAGAGCCAAAACATTTGAAATATTATTAATTAAAAACAAATGTATTATTTAAGTTCTTTTTTTGAAAACTTTTTTTTTATTAAATAAGAAAGTGGGTCTTTATTATTTTTGGAATGCCAGCATCTGCTGCTACATGTCCATGCCACACACATTTTTTTCCTCTTCGTCCCTCTTCTTCCCCCCCCCCCCAACCATTTTTTTTCCTCTTCACCTTTCTGAATCATATTAATAAAGATGCTGATATTAGGAATAATAACTAAGGAGAGAACTCATGCTTTAAAATAGTTTCACCTCATATTATATTAAAATTAACATCAAAATAGTTCACAGAATCATAAAACTAAATCACAGTAATAAAGCTTATAACATCCTATGGCTTTTTAATATTGAAATCTCAAAATTCACAATTTTAAAAATATACAGTACAAAGTCCGTAATCTGGACGTCCATTATCCAGAATGATCTGTAATACAAACCTCAAAGTCACAAACTTATGTGCGTGCATGTTTGCAACGCATGCACGTAAAGCCAGTAAAGCATTTACCCATGCGCATTTCCGATGGTGAAGAAAATAACTGAAAGCGTTATTGAAAACAAAAAAATTTTGATTAACAAGTTAGTTGGTATTCTTGACATAGCAATTACAGGACTTGAACAGTGGAACTTTGTAACTGAACAAGAAATTATGTCTGTTTAAAGAATTAAAGAGAAAGTATTAGCACGAAAAATGAAGCAACTTGAACAACTTACAATTATAGAAATGTTTACTAAAGTAAACAAATAAATATTAAGCTTTTTTTCTTGTAAATTTTGATACCCTTCAGATTTAAATTGATAATCTATAATCCGGAAAACCCCTAATCTGGAATCGAAGTCCCGACGAGTCTGGATTACGGACTTTGTACTGTATAAAAATAACATCTTGCGTAATTAAGACACAATAACACGCCGAATAAATACTAATTCAGAAGTCAAACAACAAAAATCAGCGTTAATTTTGTAAATTAACGCTGATTTTTGTTGTTTGACTTCTGAATTAACATCTTGCGTGTTTTCAAAAGTGAAAGTTTTAAAACTTAGGATTCCATTATAAATTACTTTAGAAATTGTTGTCATCCACAGTGTCAAAACAAAGAATAATTACACATTTTGATATATTCCATGGTGTTCAGATAATGAATTAGTATTTTTGTATGTTAATAGTTTATAAATTTTGTGAATAAACATGCCAGAAGAGCAGAATAATTGAATGGAAATTTGGAACTTTTTGAGAGATTTTTCTCTGAGCTTGCTTCCTATTCTAGTATTGTGATTTTATAAATTATTTTGTCTAGTTTAAATAAAAAAATATAAATTGTAAGTTTTAATTAAATTAAAAATATTTTATAAGTATTTTCAGATGGAATACGAATAAAATAAATATGAAAGAAAAAAAAAACCAAGCCCCCTCCCATTAACATGAAAAACCACAAACTTCATGTGCCAGATGAAAAGAGACTAGACATATGCCAATAAAATGCAAATCCCGGCAGTGTACATTTTGTAGAACAAGGTAGAAACCTCATGGAACAAGATAGGCATGCGAAATTTGCGATTTTGGTCTGTGCATGTACCAGAAAGACAAAACACAGTTTTGGAGGGGGGAGAAACTTTTTTTCTTTGACATTAAGGAAAAAAAAAAGCCTCTGAGGTTTTTTATTGTTACTTAATTGAGTTTTTTTAAATCCATTTATCCAAACGTCCATGTTATGTACGTTCTTATGTTTTCACTGCTATAGAAAAATTACATGGATGTTTATTTTTTCATTTTTTCTGACAATTTACTCTGTAAAATTTACATATAATGCATATCTTAAACATTTTTTTAAAAATTCTCAAATTTCTTCATTTATTAGAAATGTGCACAGGAAAAGTTTTTTGGGGGGGAGGGGGGAGGAGGCTACTACCTCGGTAAGTTTCATGCCCTGGTTTGACAGTGTGACTACCTCCCACAGATCAATGGGCAAAAGTAGATTATTTTTTAAAATTCATATATTATCTCTAGGATCATGATATTCGATTTCTAGAGTTTTTTAGTTAAAAAATTATAAAAATAATATTGCACACATCAAAGGGTTAATTTATCGTGGTACATCCATAGTGATGTGATTAAGTTGGATCTTAACATTAAATGCATACATCTCAATGAAAAGACGTTAAAATTTACTCTCCAAAATTGATCGGATTGATAATTGTGCACTCCAAATTATCCCTGCCGATGATGCTTCAGCTCTATTAAAATTATATCCTTCTTAGCTCTATTAAAAGACCAAGATCACTGATTGGCCGGGAGTATGGCATCTTCCTGCCATCCAGAAAGGCAATGCCATGGGCATTAAACTTCAGCCCACATTTCAGCAGTGATGGATGCCATTATTGCAGCTCCCACTACAGTTCCATAGAATTGCTTAAAATCAACTCCAGAAGTGCTGCCTAATCAATTCTTCACATTCAATCATCTTGTATTATTATCAGTCTATTCAACATTATTTTCATATTAATTCATGTAGATTAAATTCAGCAATGGATATTTCTTCGTGTTTAGCAGTACATCGCTACATTCTGATTTGATAACTATGTGATCTAGGAGCCTATTAATCTTAAACTCTTTTCTCTTCACTTTTATCTTTAGTGTTGCATGTTTGTTTAAAAAGTTATAATAATAAATAAATAAATACATGTAATATCTGTGTACTATCTGACTTAGTGGTCAACACATTAGACTTGTGATCATCAAGTCTGGGATCAAATCTTGCTATTGACTATTAATTTTCCCAAACTGTTTAAATACTGAAAAGTTTACTTTTCCCCCCTAAACTTTCTCAAGTCATGTTAACTTCTTATAATTCTCTGTAACGTCTATCATATATTATTTTCTAACTCTGTTTGCTGTTTTGCTGTGTTGTTTGGTACTTACACTTTAGTATTTCATGAAGGTATGATATGTAGATCATATATTTATCTTTAAATAGAACATATTCATGTCATATATGATATTGTGTTACAGTGGAAGATGTTTTACATATAAACCAGTATCACTTAAGTTAAATTATACATTCTTTTGAATATTAAAACCTTATTTTTGAATCTCCCCTAATATCTCTGTTGTTGCAGTATATTAAACTGCTGAAATGTCTTGCCTCTTTTATTACTAAGTAATAATAATAACAAGTAAAATTTTATCTTTCCTGATTTTGAAGCTATAGTTGTAGATTTATATTCATTATGATTGAAAATTAAATTTTGTCTTCTAAATTACACTTATATGTTCTATTCTATTAAATTAAAACACATTTTATTTGTTTTCTATGAAATAAGTGAAATTTAGTCATACTGATTAATAATTTTATTTATTTTTGTAAAACTTTTTTAGTGTTGAAGAAGGAGATATGTGTGCTGCATTTTCACCTAATTACAAGCAATATTATCGCTGTATTGTTTTGAAACGAATGAAAAACAGTTTTCTTGTTCAATATATTGATTATGGTAATGAAGAAGAAGTTACTGAATTACGTTCTTTACCTCCAGACTTATTTAAAAAATGCACCTACATTGTATGCCTCAAAAAACCAAATTCCTTGTCTGATAGTGATTTTGTAATGTATTTTTCAAAGGAGCATGAACTTCTTGTGAGAAGTGTGAACAAAGATGTCATTGAAATGTCATTCTCTTGTGGAGGTGAGCATCATTCCATGCTTTGTTTTCCTTGGTATCATATTGTAGATTCTGTAAGAGAGTCTGTTAACATTAGCAATTCGGAAGATAATAGTGCTAGAAGAAATATTAATCCATCTGAACACCCCCCAAGAAATAAGTCAGATGTGCAAGAAAAAGTTGTGAAGTGTTCTGAAAGTCCATTAAATATCTCTTCAAAGGAAAGCCCAAAAGGAGTACAGGTAAAGTCTCCATTGTCTACTGTTGGTCCCTTAAAAAATACCTCAATACCAAAAGAAGTTGAAGAAAACAGAACACTTCAATGTACTAAGTCTCCTCATTCTGTATCAAGAATCAAAAATCTTCCAGAAAAATCAGTATCTGCTGGTTGTAGATATGAAGTAAAAATTGTATGGATCAATACAGCCTCAGAACTTTTTGTTCAATTGGTAAGTGATGATGATGCTATAACTGCCTTAACCAAGGAATTGAATGAATACTGCAGTTCTGTTAAAATGAGTAAATATTTGCCTCAAAAAGGTGAAATAGTGTGCTGTAAATTTGCTCAAGATGGAAACTGGTATCGTGGCGTAGTGAAAAACAAAAATGGAGATAAATTCCTTGTATTCTTTGTTGATTTCGGTAATGAAGATTTAATTCCCGATTTTGATATATATCCTTTACCTCAGAAATTTGCTTGTCCAAAGTTCAGTATTTGTGTTTCGTTACATGAAATAAAAAATAAGGATTTAACACGACAATTACTTACTAAATTGCTAAATGAATGCTGGGATATGGAAGTAATAAATGCAGATACTATTCCTATTAATGTTATGGTTTATCAAGAAGATCGTTCATTAACTGATTTTATATGTATTAAAACAAGTGGTAAAGATCGAAGTTCGCTTCAGTTTAGAAAATTATATCCAAAAGTTTCTGAAGTTGTAATTTGTCATGCAGATGAAGAAAAGGTATATGTACAGCTTGTATCAGATTTAGAATCTATTCAAGAACTTAGTGAAAAATTGAATTCTATTTCTAAATCTTCGATATCTAATAAACCTGGTGTTAACAAGATATATTGTGGGTTGTTCACTGATGGTTTATGGTATCGTGTTTGTGTTGAAGAAGTTTTGGAGTCTGGTATTTGTAAAGTTAATTTTATTGATTATGGAAATTCTGAAGAAGTTTCTTTTAATGATTTGAGAGAATTGCCAGATGAATTGTTAGCTTATCCTGTATACTGTATTCCTGTTATTTTGAAAGATTTTGCCCAACATACATTAAAAATGGATGTTCCATATTTGGTAGAGAAAATTGGAGAAAAGGAGAACATTCCAGAGATAAAAATACCCACATCAAAACCAATTAAATTTCCACATATTTTCTCTTTTGAGAAACAGTGCTTAAAGGATGGAGTTAATGTTGTTGCATTTTGCCATATTGAAAAGGATGTATATTACTGTCATCTTGTATCTGATTTTGAAAGGTTAAAATTAATGTCTGAGAAGCTGCAAGATGTTTCTGAGTGTAAACGTATTTCTTTTACTCCGTCTGTTGGTAGTGTTGTTTGTGCTAAAAGTGTTGATGGTGCTTGGTATCGAGCATCTATATCTCAGGTTAACATTGGAAAAGACATTCATAAAGTAACCTTTATTGATTTTGGAAATACTGAAGTAGTTGATCAGGAAAACATGAGGCATATATGTGATGAAATGTGTAAGTATCCTATATTTTGTATACCATTGAAAATTAAAGATCTTAAAGGACTTTCACATTCTTGGATTTTAAGTAATGTGACATCTGTCAAAGCAGTTGGTATATTAGATAAACTTCAGCTTGTTGAAATAGTTCCTGTGCCATCAAATTTGTCTAAAGTATCGGTATTACAAACAGTTCCTGCCTCATTAAATTTACCTAAAGTATCAACACTACAAAAGCATGTATTGGCCAGAGATAATTCATCCAATATTACAGTCTGCTCTATGGAGAGTGATTCCATGTGTTATGTTCAGTTAGCTTCAGATCAAGGTAAAATTCAGGAATTGACCAGTAAATTAGAAAATGCCATAGAATTTGAAGATATATCCCAGAACTTAGAAGTTGGAGATGTTGTATGTGCAAAGTGTTCTGATAGTTTTTGGTACAGAGCTTCAATTCAGGAAATTAGTAAACATGAAAAGACGAGTAAAGTTTTTTTCCTAGATTATGGAAATTCAGAAACAGTGTCTTTAAATGAAATCAAAGTTCTTCCAACAGAACTTGCATCATATCCCATATTTTCTATTCCAGTTCAGTTTCGTGATATGACTGCTGTGATAGAAAACCTAACAGCAAACATAAGTACATTTCCTGTTGTTGTTGTTGAGGAGTCAGAGCAAAATATTCAAATTGTTGATGTCTATTCTAGAGATAAATATCCTCAAATTTTGTTTTCATCTTTGAATAAAGATCATTTATCATCAGAAGGAACTTGTGAAGTCATCTTCCAAAACTTTGATGGGGAATTTCATTATTTTAAGAAGTCTTGCATGCTTAAGAAACACGATGAAATGAATTTGTTAATACAGAATTCAACAAAAGAAAATGTTCATCTTGTTCCTTCTATTGATGAAGTACTGTTAGTAAAATGTAAAGATAATACATGGCAGCGTGGCTGTGTCATTGATGTCAACTCAGTTATTGGTGTTTTTAAAGTTTACTTGATTGATTTAGGTTTTACTGAAGATATTATGCTTTCTGATATGTGTTACTTACCAAAAGAATGCACTGTTTATCCAGCATTTTCAATTAAAATTGTGTTAGAAAACACAGATTCTTTAAAAAATCCTCTTTGTTTTGGGAAACAGTATATCTTAGAACTTTCTTGTAAAACAAAAGGACCAGTTCCTGTTGTCACAGTTTTTCAACCATATATGTTAACCTCTCTGAAGCGAAGAAAACTTCCTATTCATGTACCTCAAAAAGTTACATTTAGTCATATAGATAAAGATTTAGCGTTTTTGCAAGATTCTTCTGATTGTGAATTAATACTTGAAGTACAAAAGGAATTACAGAAATCCTCAGCCAGAAAAACTGTCACACATAAACTTATCATTGGTGAAATTGTTTGTGCGAAATCTGGTATCACCAATGAATGGTATCGTGGCTGTGTCGAAGAAATTATTTCTGAAGACACCTATAAAATCTTTTTTGTAGATTTTGGCAAAAGAGAAGTAGTATTAAAAGAAAATTTGGAGTGCTTTTTGGATATTTATGCTGCTTACCCTACACTATGTATTCCTGTAAATGTTTTGGATAAGATGTCCATCAGTAAGCCTCTAGAACTGAAGAAAATATATTCAGTATTAGCTGAAAATGAACCAAATTGTGATGTGCAAGATATCCATTTAATTACTTCATCAGAAGAGAAAACAGAAAAAATTGAAAAGGTATAACTTACAATGTTTTTATGTTTCTTTCTTTAAATTAATTTTAAAATTATGCTGATTATTATGTAATATGAGAGGTTGAATCTAATTTTTTTTTTTTTTTTTTTTTTTTTTTTTTATCTTTCCTTTTTTTGCTTTTTTTTTTTTTTAAAGAAAAATCTTTCAACCCCATCTATAAGTATTCTAACTGTATTTGATTCATGTAAAAACAGACTTTTCATATTAAATCTTGGTGCAAATTTCGAAATCCGAGCATTCTTTTTTTAAAAAAAAATCTTAGAATCCCATTTTATAATACTTTACTGTATTTTATTCATATAAAAACAGATTTTTATATTAAATAGTGGTACAAAGTCTAAAATTTGAATGTCCAATATCAAGAACAATCTAAAATCCAGACCTCCGGATTACTAGCAACCTTTTTTTAAAATGGTTTACGCTTGTGCATTTGATATTTTTCATAATTAAACATGTAAAGAATCCAGGTTCTTAATTTCACTTCAGCTCTGATGCCAGCCTGGCAAATCATTATTTATTATTTTTTGCTTTCACCATCGCATGAGTATCAACAAACTGCAGCTTGAGAAATAACGCATGTCTAAGCATTTATTATTATTAGCCCAAAAGGGCTATTAGTCTCAAAACAGCATTTTGCATTGAATCACTAGAAATGGCTGTATCACTTTTCAAATGGTTGGAGGCCACCAAATATTATCATCGTATATTATATTAAAAAAAATTAAATAATAAAGAATCTGCATATATTTTTCTCGCATTTTGGAAAAACAACAATATCTAGAGTCATCAAATTTTGAATAATGTAATCCTCCACATGAACATGGGCACTTGGAAGCCCGGATCTTGAATTTAGAATTTGTTTCATTAAATATTTTTTAAATTTTCAAACTCCAACTTTCAAATTCTCAAACTGCAGCTTGAGAAATAACGCATGCCTAAGCATTTATTATTATTAGCCCAAAAGGGCTATTAGTCTCAAAACAGCATTTTGCATTGAATCACTAGAAATGGCTGTATCACTTTTCAAATGGTTGGAGGCCACCAAATATTATCATCGTATATTATATTAAAAAAAAATAATAATAAAGAATCTGCATATATGTTTCTCGCATTTTGGAAAAACAACAATATCTAGAGTCATCAAATTTTGAATAATGTAGTCCTCCACATGAACATGGGCACTTGGAAGCCCGGATCTTGAATTTAGAATTTGTTTCATTAAATATTTTTTTAATTTTAACGAATTATTGAGAAACTCTGCAATTTCAAAGCGAGCAGCGGCAACACACTGTATGGGATTTTTTTTTTTTTTTTTTTTTTTTTTTTAAATCTCTAGTGCATGAAAGTGTCTATTGGAAATTCTAAAGGTATGCTGTTTTTAAATATTTTTATCCCAAATGCTTTTGTAACATGTAAAAAAACAGCCCTTTGTGCATAATATAAAATCTGAAAAATTTAAGATTTTTTATTACTATTTTTGTATTAGTTTTTGGAAACCAAAGAGCATAACTTTTATGATGACATTAAGCTTGATGATGATTATAGACTTCAGCTGATTCCGCTGTGAACTGTTAAGGGCATTGATGAGGAGAAATTTCTTTCCATATGAAAAAAATACGTTTTGTAAATGATAGTCATAGGCCAAAGGATTATATTTTTTGCTGTTTGAATTTAGAATAACTGATTTGTTATTAAGCCCAGGACCACTGCTAGAGCTGGTATAGCAGGATTTAGGGAATGCAAAATATTTAGAATTTATAGAGTACTGAGCAACAAAATTAAAGGATGGCAAAATTTTTAGAATTCAGGAAAGGCACTTGTTATAAAATTAACAAGCAAAGTGATGGCTAACTGAATTTTTGTACTTAATTAACAAAAAAGGTAAAGAGAACTTACCTATGTCTTATTGTTTAAATTAAACTTTTAGAATGACGAAAATAATAGTGATGCCAGATGCATAAAACATAATAATACAACAAAACAATGATGCCACTGAAACTGCACATAACATCAATTAAATGCTCGATTCTCAACAGCACTGGGTTCACAATTTAGGGTCAGAAAATTTTTTACAATGTAGGGAGATATATGGCAGCAGAATTTTGGCCCCACAGAGAGTGCACCAAGTCGCAAAATGTCTAGTGCTGGCCCTGAATAAACCTTAAGTATGTGTGAGAATTTATTTATGCAGGATTTGCATAAGTGGTATCTAGTTATAAATATTATAAATAACTAAATTAATGTAATTCAAGTTTAATTCCGTCAGTGTGCATTAGAAGAAAAACAAAAGTTAGCCAAATAACATGCCTTTAGTTGCTAATCTCATGCTACATTACTAGTAGTGTATAGCAAACGCTAGTTTTTATGATAGCCGCAAATATGAAGTTTTTTCACATGTCACAAATAAAAAGGAAAATTTTTCAATTAATAAAATTTATGGAGAAATAGTAATAAGTGAAGAATGATACAACAGAAGTTTTCCTTTGCAATGACAATTCCCCAATCATCAGTCAACTAATGAATGGCAAAATCTGCAGTACAGTTCTAAATCCAGAAAATATTGCTGTTAGTTGGCGAAAAAAGTGACAGAGAGGTTGTTTTGAGTGAAAATATTTCAATTGACAATTTAGTGGGAATTCTTGACTTGGCACTTGTAGAACTTGAACAATGGAATTTGTAACTGAACAAGAAATTATGTCTATCTATATAACTAAAGAGAAAGTATTGGAGCAAAAATCGAAGCAAATTGAACAACTTATGTTAAAAATTAAATTAAACAAATTATATGGAAAGAAATTATTAATAAAACAAATAAACTTTTTTTTGGGGGGGGGAGGGGGAGTAAATTTTTAATCTTTTAAGGTCTTAAATGCTTCATTATTTCAAAAATCACTATTTTCATATTTCTTCAATTTCTACATGTCGTCTTACTAAATTTAAACTGATGATTTAATATACAGAAAAATCCCAAATCCAGATTTATCAAAGTCCCAATGATATGGATCTTGGACTTAGCACTGTATTTGCTGCTTTATCCCAGTATTTTTTGCTTGGTAAATGACAGAAGAGAGAAACCCAAATATGACACTTTGCCACTTTCTCTTTAAAATGCCCTTCTGTAAAGTATTCTAATTTTATTTGTTTAAACAATTTATCACTAAATATGTTTAAATAATTTATTCCTTATCATTGAATATTTATGTGATAAAAATTTATTTATTTAGATTTACTGCATGATATGGTATTTTAAATGACTTAAAATTCTTAGCTATATCAAAGTTTATGTGAAGGTTATCTTATGTGTAAACTGTCCTTTTTTTTTAATAGTTTAAAAAATATAGGATTAGTTTCGATCAGTATGGCATTATGATATACATCTGGGACTAAAAGGAACAAAAATATTTTTATATAAAAAATTATCTTCCTGTTTCATAGAGCTGTCAGCTCTCTGATTATGCAGGGGCGTAGCTGGAAGGGGGCAAGGGGATATTTGTGTGCATGGCAAACTGATGTTACGAATGTTTAGAATGACATGTTTTCCCCTTGTGGTAAGCAAGAGGAAATTGCGAGATCTTCAGTTGTCCCCAGGCGCTGAAAACCTTACAGCTCTCTGATCATGCAAGGTCTTGGTTTTTCATCACATGTTGCATCAGGTTCTTCTATTTACAATAAAATTAATGTAAAATTCCTTACCTGCTGCATCTTCAGTGTTCACGACGCCAGGCTTCTAATAATCATGTTTTCAGTAAGAGTTTCTATTACTGCTAACAAGCCATCTTGTCTTTTAATTATTTATTGAAATAAAAAGCTAATATACACTATTTACAAGGTAGGTGATAATTATTTTAAGACAGTACATTTTTAGTTCTGAGTCTTTACGCTCCTCAGAGCGGTTCCAATCTCCACTGGTTCTCGGAACTTAATTACAGCAAAAGTAAAGGAAGAGATGCCCGCCACCTAGTGGCAAGAATGTGACATCACATCTTCCAACAGATCACTGAATCTCCCAGTTTTTAATTTGTAACATTTATTAATGAAGACTACAATGGAAAATGTTTCCCAATAATAAATGCAGTTTATTGAATTAATAAAAACCTCTACTGAGCATTCCTTCATTTGTACTGATTTTCAGTGTAATTTCCTTAAATTTTATTGAATTGAATTATCCTAATATACCATAGACATTTATAGAATGTTTTGTGAAGATAATCTTTAATACATAGTTTAATACATTAATTTGTATTAATTTTGTTTTAAACTATTATGTGGTTTATTACAAAGTTTATCCTCATGTGTACTAATTATTAATTTTATTTATTGTTTTAAAGCTTTCATTCCCTACTCAGAATATTTTCAGTATAAAGTGTAAGAAATAAAATTAAATTACCTGAAAATAAAATTTAGAGTACCTATTAAGTATTAGTATTTTTTGCATCAGAATTATAGTTTAATAATATTATTAGTTTAATAATTTGAACCATGCATTATAAAGTGAATTTAAGTCTAGAGTATTTTTGAAATAGCATCACTGCACAATGCAAAACCGAATGGAAACTCCCCATTTTTCATATTTTAAGGGTGACAATTGCTCACTTTCATTCAGGAAGATAAGTTCATGCTAACTATTATTATTAACAACTAGTGTAAAATATTTAACACTAGGAAAATAAGATTTGCTTTCTAATTCAAAGTTTTAAGATGTTTCGATACAGTAGCTTCACATTAAATTTAGAATAGTTTCTCACCAACGTATCCATATGTTTTGATATAATATCTTCTTGAGCATATGTAATAAGATTAAATAAAAGTAATGTTGGTACTAGTAACTTAATGACTTAAGTGCATGAAATTTGGCATAGTTAATGGGGAGAAAATAAAATTTAATAATTATAGTAATTTGAAATGGAGCATTTAAAATTGTGCAGTTTTGCCTTAAGAGAAAAGATATTTCTGAAACTTTCTATTTTTCTTTTTCTTATTAAAAAATTGTCTTGATCAAGTTCTAAGTAGCATTTTTTCTTTCATGTGCTAGAGTCAATAAGTTATGTCACATTACTGTTGTCTGCATTTTCGCTGACTGAACTTTTACATTTGTTACAGTTTTGTTTTTATTGCATTTTCCAGTTTGGCACTGTATGTGGAAATTTTGATTTCTCATCAGAAAGTATTGAACAGAGTGTGGCATGCATTTGATAGTCATATGGATATGTATTCATTGAAATCCTAGGAATTGTGTTTCTCAAAATTTCTTTGTACAGGAGTTGATTGCAGCTATTATTGAATATATATATTGTCCATCTGTGACTTCTAGCTTTTAATGAATAGTTTGTGTTTGTTACAGGTAGTTTGTTATATGTGATATTTTTTTGCATCATCTGTAATATCAACAGTTTGGTGAAGGTTGCTTAGAACTAATATACTTTTGTTGTCCTTGCACAGATAACTCAAAGTGCTATCAATAATGTTTATAAGCAGAAGTTAATTAAAGGGGGTGATTGGAATATTTCAAAGATTAGGAATTTTCACCTTTAATATTTCATTGTGCTGATTAAGCTAAAGTTTCTTAACTTTGTTTATCAGCAAGACCATATCGGAAGGGGGAGGAGAAAGGAATAAAAAGGTATCAGTGGTATCATTCTTTCATTTACTTCTAAATGGTTCCATGTGAAGTAAATAAATTTTAAAAGTGATTAAGTTTTCTAGTCTGTTGTTATCCTTTTCTAAATATAGGAAAGCACTTAGTGCATGTTTTCAGCTCTTGTCAACAGCAATCTAAAACTTAATTGCAAATATTTCAGGCATGTTGGTATGTCTGCTAAAATGGGCATCTTACTTCTGGAAATAGCTGTTTTATGCACAGTTATACTTTCCTTTTACTTGTGACAAGAAGTCAATTTTTTTAATGAACCTAAAGCAAAATATACATGACCAAACATGTTCCTTTATAATGTTTCAAATTTTATAGACTTTCTTCGATTCTTATGAACCTCTTTTTTGAAATGTTGAAATAGTTTTGAAAAATTAAATCATGTGGCAGTTAAACTGGATTATTGTATAATGCTAATTTTCATCAGGACATTGTAGTGAAATTAGGTACTGCCGAAGACATTACAATGCAATGTTGAAAAGAACATGCAAATTATTTGTAAGGCAGAAACCCGGTGTTGAATAACATTTATATAATAATATATTTATATAATTCTTGGATAACATTTATATAATAACATTTATATAAGTTAGTAAAATATAGTTTATTTATAGTCTTTAATTAGTTAGCAGATTGTGTTTGTTTTGCTGATTATATTTTGAAATTTTGGCGCTTAAACATTGGTAAAATTTTTTAGGAACCTCTAACCAGTGCTCCTAATTTGGCATGTATAAAAAATGCTGAGTGCAGTGTACAGAATGATGAAAAGTTCTTATTTAGTGAATGCAGATTTGCCGAGTTTTCTATTGGAGAGCAGGAAGTGGCCATATATACTATTGGAGATTGTAATGCCATATTTTGTAGTCCATATAATATCCAAAGTAAGTTGCTAACTGTGCATGTTTGTAAACAGATGTATTATTATTCAGTTTCAGCCTATTTTCATGAATACACATTATAAATTTTGATAATGTAGCCCATTCAAATATATCATCATCTAAGATTATGTACATTTTTCAGATTTGACAGCAAGTTCTGAATTAATAACTGCCATAACAGACTTTTGCCATAATTTATCATGTTCCTCTTATAATGGCAATCATCTACCAAAAGATGATGAAATGGTAATAGCAAACTTTCAAGGTATGTAGTGTATTTAGAATTCAGAGTTGTGTAATGCATGTATGGCTGTGGTTTTGTATGGGAGGAAAGCAGGAAAATCACATTTACCTTGTTAAAGTTAATAAATATATAGACAGATAAGCTAATAAGTTAACTTTTTTATTATTTGTAATCATCTATTTACATAAAATCGTATACAGAAGCATTTTCCAGCTCAGCAGAAGTGCCATGTGTGGTCAAGATTAAATATATTTACTTGAAAATTTGAATGTGATGAGGAATACAGTCAAAAGTCGTTAAGTCGGACACCCATAATCTGGAATGATCTATAATCCGGACCTCAAAGCTACAAACTTTCTGTGCATGCACATAGGCATTTACACATGCGCGTAAAACCTTTACGGCTGCACGTGTGCACATGCACATAATACGTTTACGCATGCGCGTTAAATGTATAACGGACGGTATAAGCTAAAATTATCAATTTCAGTTAATGTTGCAGATTGCGTTGTTCCTTAATCTTCAAATTGGATCCGGCTTATTATTTTTTGCAGACTGTTAGAGCAATTTTATAAAAGTAAGCTTGAACTTCCGATTATGTCAAATAGAATTTCCGATGCTGGAGTTCCCAAAGGATCTACAAAATGAAAGTATGTTTCGATGTCCATCAAACAAAAAGTGGAATTGCTGCAAAAAATGGATAAAGGCATGAAGAAAGTGACAGAGAGGTTAGTGAAAACGAAAAAATTTCGATTGACAAGTTAGTCGGTATTTTCGGCACAGCAATTACAGGACTTGAACAGCGGAACTTTGTAACTGGACAAGAAATTATGTCTGTTTATACAGAATTAAAGAAAAAGTATTAGCACATAAAACAAAGCAACTTAAACAACTTACATTGAAAGAAATGTTTAATTAAGTAAACAAATAAATATTAAGCTTTTTTTTTTTTTTTTTTTTTTTGCAAATTTTGATACCCGTTAGATCATAATTGTTCTTTATTTCATAAATTACGGTTTCATATTTTTAATTTTATAATTTCTGCATGCCATCTTACCAGATTTAAACTGATGATCTAAATCCGGAATCGTGAAGTCCCGACAAGTCCGGATTAACGACTTTTGACTGTATATACAGAAATATGTCGTATGTCAAAAGTTTGCAACTTGATGTGCAACTGTAAATATGAAATTATGTGTGTTGAAATATTTCTTTATTTGGCACATAAGGTATTTAAATATAGCAAAGCATGCAAGGGCTGCCTATCTAAGGGAAAGGAGGACTCTTTAAGGGACACTGACTCATAGTTACATCAGTCATGAAGAAAACATGAAAACTAACTAGTATACAGTCAGCATTGAGGACTCTTTAAGGGACACTGACTCATAGTTACATCAGTCATGAAGAAAACATGAAAACTAACTAGTATACAGTCAGCATTTTCGACTGAGATGAAACCTGAATAGAACTCCTACCATTCAGCAGTCTTAGCTGATTGGCTACTGCTAGGGGCAATGTTATTGGGAACAGATACTGTTGTATGAAATATAACATGCTTTTTGAATGTGTATTTAAAATAATGCATCTAATTTTCATTTAAGTTATATCTGTTTATTTCTTAACATAAAAATTCCGATATGTGCTAAATTACTTTACTAGAAATATATAATGAATGCACAGAAAATAGATTTACACATGCCCAAAATAAAAAATATATAAAGTATATATAAGTATTTATGCATATACTTTTATGAAATATGTATTTCTTTCTAATTAGTAAGTAAATATTTATTAAATTACTTATAAATGTATTCATAGACTTCTGTCATTTTTACTGTAAAGAAATCTAGTTATTAAATATATCATATAACTAAAATTTAATTGTAAACGAATTATTTAAGCAAGAATTGTTGGTATTGGGAAAAATGTGTTGAAAAGAGAAGTATATGAGATGCATACTTTAGGAAGTAGTAAAGTAAAACACGTATTATTGAATACAAGGCTCAGAAAAAGTTTATAATAAGTATTAAAATAATTATTTCCTTACATTTTATGATAATTCAGTTATAAGTTTTAAAGAATATTAATAAATCTCCTCCCAAAATCCTCTTAGAAAGTAAAGTACATGGAAATCAGCTGCAAAATTTTAACTATTAAAATAAAAGATGCTTTGATTTGAAATAAACAAAACATAGTATCCAATACAGAATGACTATGATTTTTGATTTAAAAAATACCTCAGAAAGCTGAAAATCATTTTGTATATGAGAAAGTATTTCAGAAAGTTGCCCTGTAAATAGAAAAGAAATAACAGATGATTTTAATATTAATAATATAATAAACTTTGATTTTAATTTTTGTAATCATTAACTAAATCATCTTAAAATTTCTTTCTAATGGGGTTTGCAAAAACTTATTTTATTCAAATTAAAATTGTTCTGAGTGCAAGAAAAGTGATAGCATTTAATTTCGTAAAGAATGGAATGTTTAAAATGTATTTTTTCTCATAGTTAGGACTCTGAAATACTTTAGAAAAAGAAAATTCAAAAATGCATACATTTATATTTATGATTTATAAATTTTAATTACAAAATTTTTACCTCCGGCATGCTAGATCTACATATCTTAATGTTAAACCACTGAATGTTTTAACCCTTTCATGCCGATTGTCAAGCATATGTGCCAGCAAGAAAAGCAGTCATTTCCTGGACAGCACATTGGTGTGCCTGAGTGGTTTCTCGTTCACCTCTGGCCAGCACACATTTATGCCAGTGTCTTGGAACATTTTAAAAACTATAACTTTTGCCACAAGATGGCATTCCATGTCCATAGGATTTGAGATGCATGTAGATTTGACCTTGTATTCAAAATGAAACAAATAGGGCTGACCCCTTTAACTTGGCACATGATATAAACATTTGCATTTATAATATCCTTCCGTTTTTTTTTTTTTTTTTTTTTTTTTTTTTTTTTTATTGACTTTGACTTTGTAGGGTCTTTTAGGGTTACAGTGTGGAGTTTTGTTACATTTTGTGTTGCTATCAGATATATTTCCCGTTCCTCCCTTTTTGTTTTGGAAAGCCTTGACTCCAGTTTATTATGGCGAGAAAGCATTTTTTATCAAGCTATATACGCATAGTAAATGAGCCAATGAATGACACAGATGAGCGTGATGATTCATTTTCTAAAATGATATTTCTAGTGATTATGATACAGGCGTTTGTCAGAGGTTGAACTCTCTGAGTGCTTGCCTTCCGCGAAAGATTTTACTTCTTGTAAATAGTATTTCTTGAACTTTTTAAAATTGATTTTGAAGTTTGTTAATGTGTTTTGTCAATTAAAACTTCGGAATAATTTGAATAGCTCATCCAAAAATTATTTTTAAAGTAAGCAATTTTTAGTATGTTTTCATGTAAAGAAAAAAACACTATTAAATGTTAATTTTAACATATATGATAGCTTAGGTAATAATCTAAAATGGTACCAAAAAGTATGACATTACAACTTAAACTTTCTTTTAATGTTTTCCCCCGTAAAGTTAGGCCTAGCAATGCGAAACCCCCTATCCTGTGGGAGCATTACTTTCGACTCTCCTCTATCCCGATGGAATGTCTGAAACAAAGGCATGGCGTCTCAAAAGGATTAAAAAACAAGGGGGAGCAGTGGTACTGCATCAAGAGATTACAATGGAAACTGGTTAGAGCTTTTCCTTTCCTTTCTTCCTCTGAAAATGGAAGTTACTTTAATCCTTTAACGGTTGTGATTTAAGGAGTTCTTTCTTCAGAAATATGTACATCAGTTGTAAATTTATAACGAGATGAGCTCGTTGATGACCTTCCAAATATTAATATAAAAATAATTAAACAATTATAGAAGTTAGAAATGATAGGAAAAAAATGGTATTAATAAATTCAGAAAATAACCTAAAATAAAAAAATAAAATCCTACAAAGAAATTCACGCTATGGTTAAATTATTTCCTTTTTTATGATCTCTCATGTTGCATGAATGAAAATATATACTTCATTTTTGGAACTATACAGTTTTGTTGGAGTAACATGACACAACCTTTTCTCATACTATATTTTTATACATAAATAACATCTTAAAAATTCAGTTGCTTAATAATGAAAGTTCTAAACAATTTTGAATCAAAAATCTACTTTTCAAATTTAAAGCAATAAATAATAAAAGTTGCTTGGAAACATGAATTAAGAGAATTATTATATACTGCAATATAATAATTATTTTGCATAAAATTGGATACATAAGATCCCTGAATATTGGCATTTCAACATGGATTCCAGTTTCTTAGTAATAAGTTGACTTCTTGTGGTTTTTCTGTGTGCGTTATGTAAAACCTGGATAGTTCCTCCCAGAAACTATTTCTGCTTAGCCATCAATGATACAATAATTCGGTGCATTTACATAATTATTATTCTGTTCCATCCTATCTTGTAAAAGTCATCTCATAAGACAGTGTCATGATCATGAATATTCAGAACATTCCTAAATACTCAGAACTCCTCTAGCTGAACAGTAGAGTGATAGATCATTGGCTAAACAGTCAGCTTGTTGCCATAGAGTTGTCGATAACATGTAATAACCTCTTTAGCCAATCATTTTTGTTACTAAATTTATTATTATTTAAGAAATACAGGCGTCTTAAATGTTATTGAGTTTCTCTTTCTAACATGTTTGATCCATCATATAACCTGTTTTCTTGGATCAGAAGTCCATTTCTTGGGATCCAAGCAATAAATTAATTCAAAGAAACTGCAAAGATTTTGATGGAATTATAACTGGGGCATTCATAATAAATCATCTTTGCAATTAAATGTTTGGTTGCATATAAAATCGAATTTCGCACATACAGTGAAAGGCATTATCACTTCGAAGTGATACGACAAATATCTTCGAAAGAAACCGAGGAAATGAATAATTAGATTAGCAGCATGTGAATGATCAAGGTAGTGCAGTTTGACTATGAGAGACTATTGTCCAGACAGGAAAATGGTTAGTGACGATGATAAAGGGTCTGAATCCCAAGGAAGGCATCAATGTTTGTAAATATAGAATATCCTTCCAGTATGGGGGCACTCAAAATATACAGCTCGACAGGTTGGTGGTATGGAATAGGGTTGAGGGACCCTCAGACCCATTCCTCAAAATGCTTTCCTTTAAAATTGGACACTAGTGAACGATATTGCAGCATTATGATGCAGAATTACTGGAGTCATAATATCCCACCCCTGACGTAATGTTGACCAACACATGGATAGAATTGGAATATCACCAGGATATCCTTCAGGCAACGAAAGAATCACATGTAGAAATTTATTAATTGTGTACACAAAAACCTGAATATGTTACATTCAAGATAAAAAGTATTTGTCTGTGTAATATTTTATGCCTTATTGATATTTGGAATCAGAGAAAGAATTTTGGTATACCATGTATATTAACAAACATAAATTTAAGTTTTTAATGTTAAGAAATTGTAGAATAATTATTAATTATTCAAGGAATGATAATTTTTTATTTTTAGAAGATAATCTGTGGTACAGAGCTGTTGTAATTGATAGTACATCTCATCCTTATTATGAAGTGTTTTTTGTGGACTATGGAAATTCTGAGTTGCTTCATTTAGACAGATTAAGAAAAATGGAAAAACAGTTTATGTCTTTGGAAGTGCAAGCTCATCTGTGTTCTTTAAAAGGTGGGTGTTTAACATAATCTACACATTTAAAATAGTTTACATTAGCAGTATTGATAACTGAATTTTTATGAAATCTAATGCCAAAATAATTTTAAGTGAGTAGTGTAAAAGTGCACATTACATTTAACCTCAAAGTGATATTTGGAGTCTTAACTTTTTTTTTTTAGTTTACATGATAAATGAGAAGATTTTAAATCTATTTCAATCACATATTAAAATTTGTATTTATTTTATTTCACTTTAAAATATTTGCAGAATTGAAATTATTCTGCCATATGTGTAGATATATATGTGAATGTGTGTTCATTTATAATTCATAAAAGTGTAATTTTCAAATGTAACATTCTTCAAATTATTGCTGAACTGAATTAACTTCTAATGTGAGTTAGAATAATCCACCAAATAACTATTATTGGAGGTGTTAAGACAACAAGAATCAATGTAATATTCTTAAATTTACTGGACGAGTTTTGAAGGTTTAAATATAGAACCTTCTTCAGCTGCAAAAGTCTTCCAAAAGGTTCTATATTTAAGCATTCGAAACTTGTCATGCAAATTTATGAATATTATATTGGTTTTTGTTGACTTAAAACCTCCAAAAAATGTTATAAATGTTTAAGTTTTTATTATTATAATATAAATTATTTTGAGTAACAGCTTACTTTTTAAATTCTCATCAGTAAAAGAAATGTTAAAAAAAAATCACTTAGTTTTTATATAGTTCTGTGAGCCTGAGATCTGTTAGACTAATACAAAATAAAATGCATTTTAGTAAATGATCATCATTATTCACATCCACATTCATTTTTACCATAATTCTAATTGAATAACTTATATCATTTCCATTAATAGTGAAAAGTGGTTTTCATCTTAAATATATGAGTTATTGGTTAAATCACTGTTGTCTTAGTGACATCTTCAAAATTAATTTTTTCAACTCTTCTGTACTGCTAGTTGTAATTTTTTTATTATTATTTACAGGTAGTTACAAAATAATTGCTTTACTTTTTAACCAAAATATTAATCGTTTTGAAATTTAGACATGTGACTTAAAATATTATATGAATTTGTTACGTATGAAGTCATCTTAGATGTGATATCTCTTAAAAAGTGATGTTGGATAATGAAGAGTGCTTTGTAAAAAAAACTTATATTTAATGCATTAAATTACCCAATATTAATGAACCAACTTTTCTAGTATCTATAATCTTAGTATTTTTATGATAAGCATCGATAAGTAACTTTATGTATTTAAGTGCTAAATTATTCTGCTGTGTCTAATAACAGCCTAAACAAATATTATCAGAAATATTCAAGAATTTTTATATTTTACTACTGTTATAATTTTGTGAATTTCTCAACTTTTTCCCCCTGTAATTAATGATATTTTATATATAAATATGGCAAGAATGTGTTTGTCATATAATTCGAAAAGTTTTGTCTGCTAATTAAAAACTTTTCAGTAATAGTTTAATTAATTAAATGTTTTTAAATTTTAGGCTTTATTGTTCCTGACGAGAATAGATCAAAAGTTATAGAAGAGCTAAAAGCATTCCTTATATTTTCTCTACAAGAGCCTTTAAATGCATCTGTAAAGTTTAATGAAGGAATGTATGAAATCCATATACCAAGGTAAATTTTTTGTGTGATATTTTAAATATTTTCATGTATGCAAATTTATTTTATTTATATTGCAAATTAAAAAATTACAGAATAATAATTTTAATTTTTAAGTTATAAATAGTACTTTTAAACCTATCTTGGTATTTTCTTACAGGATTACAAGCCATTTGATACAAAAAAAATTGGTCATACCTATGCAGTGACAGCACCCTATTTTTTTGTTAGTCTTGTAATATATTTAAATCTGTTAAGGAAAATGTACAGATTATACACCACTTTATTTCTCTAAAGTACTTGATTATGGAAAAGGAGATGCATGTATAATAAAATGCTTTTGTATTATGCATATCAATAACTGACGTCTTAGCTTTTATACTTAAATGTTTGTAGTATTTTTAAGCCTGTGTATAAAAATATCCTTTTTGATGAATTTTAATTTTTTTAAAAGTCTGCTTGGATTTAATAGTAAAAAATTTCAGTTAAAATGTTTTCCATCTTTTAAGTTTTGTATTTTTAGTATGATTCACATAATATTTATGGTAATCTGAAGATTATTAAAAAAATAGAAGTTACTTCCAGATTGAAGAGGCATTGTGAATATAAATTTTACATGACTCTATAAAAGGAAGAAACTCCAGTCTTTCAACATAAGTAAACATTTTGATATTAAAAATTTTAGTTTGTCAGGTATTGTCAAGAATAATAAAAATGGAGGAGGTACATGTCTCACTTATGTGTCAAATTTTGCAAAGGCAGGCATAATAGTTTACTGTGTGTTTCATGATATTTTAGGGAAAATTATTGCAATTCTTCAATCAAGAAATATAATATAAAGCATTATTCAATAAACTAGAGTTTAAGGAACAATTTGAAAATTAACACTCAGTGAACAGGTGAAAATGTATCAGATACATGCTGTAGCACAGATGTTATAATTGCCCATTTTCTATAGCTTTACATTGCATTACCATACACAATCATTTGGAGACCACTCCACAGGCAGCACTGCTTATGAATGAATCATAATGATTTTATTGGCATACATGCAGGTGGAAGAAAACTGGCTATGAACATTCTGTATAGCATGGATGACTCTTTTCCATGTTAGCTTTTTACTTGACGAACAGAAATCTCTCATACGTTCATCTGATAAATTGTCTCCTGAAAATTTTGCACACCCTTCATAAGTTGTTTAAGTAAGCTCACATAAGTTCTCATAACATCACTCATGTTATGAGAAGTCTATTCCCAAGCACAAGTTATTTCAAAAGCACATTACAGCTGTGCTGTGCAAATGCATGAGGAATACATAAAATGAAACTTTTTGTGATTGAAAAAGCAAAGAAGCCTTGATCATTTAAAGGGCCTGAAATGAAAAATCTCTTTATATATCTTCATTTAACAGGGTTGCCACTCTACCTGGAAAACTAAAAAGTCAGGGAATTGCGTGAGCAGCTGCCATAGAGCCAATTTTCCCAGCTCCAATCAGATAGTCTTTTAAAAAGGCAAGTTTTCAGTAACTTTGTTTTCCAGTAACCTCGAGAATTGCATGTGTATGAATTGAACGAAAGAAAATACCTTCCCGTTCTCATATAAAAAAACTGTTTAATCCTAGTAATGGTACACACAGGATTTGGCTGGTGGTTCCCAAGCATTTTTGACCCATGGACTGCTTATAACTTGTTTAAAATAAAATTAATGACTTGGATGAAATGTTAGGAGTGTATTTATGTTCAACTCGATGTTTGTGAGTAGCAACCACAAATCCCCACGATCACTAATTTATAGTGTTTCTTTTTTTTTTTTTTTTTTTTTTTTTTTTTTTTTTGTGTGTGTGTGTGTGTGTATGATAAGGTTCATATTGGCACTGAATCCACATTCTACTAAACAGGAAGACCAGGAAGCAGTCACCAACTTCTGTACAATAACCCATAATGCTGGATATAAAACTGTGATCTGTTTCTGGGACCAGAATACATAATATCCTTGTTCAAACTTTTTTTCTTTAGTTCCTCATTTGTGGATATTTCAATAAGCTACTTCTGTTTTAGTCTGGATTCATCTGTGTTTGAGATTTGAGTTTGTCCATGCGCAAAACGATTCAAAGCCCAGTCGGGAATATCCAAGTGAAAAATGTCTTCAAATCTTTGGTTCAGGTCTGCATGAAGAAACGTTAGGTGTTGTTGCAAATTTTCATCTCTATTTTGCAGTTTTGAAAGATTTGGAAACTGAGAATTAGTCACCTTGTACTTTCAAATTAGTTTCGTTAAATCTGGCAAATAAATCAGTCATATAGACTATGTGATTTTTGAGTTAAATTGTGTTGCAAATCATTGTCTTTGCTTTCCAGGAATTCCAATACTGAATCAATAACCGCATAAAATAAATTTTAGACATGCACTTTTAGATAACCAACATACTTCTATGTGAAGTAGTTAATAATTGTAGTCTTTGTCATTTTCCAAAGAAAGTTGAGTAAATAATCTCTCACTGAAGTCATTCCTTTTGATTTTATTAACATAATCTAATGATCCATGCACTGAGATTTTTTTAGACTAATTGATGTTGATGAATGACACAGTATACTGAAAATGTATTTGATACAGCTTGTTTTAAGTATGCCCGAAAGCCTCGGTATCTTCCTACTATTGCCAGAGCACCATGAATAGTAACAGAAATGATATTAGTCCAGGGTATAGCTTTTATATCGAAAAATCCTTTTAAATTAGCAGATAATGTTTCACCTTTAGTATTGGCTTCCACACATTTAGTAAATAACAGTTCTTGGCAAAATTTTCCTTCTTTTACAAATCTAACATAAGCTAAAAGTAAAGCTTCATTTCCTGCTAAAGTGGACTCATCAAGCTGTATACAATATTCAGATGTTTTTAAGCACTCGCATAAAGAATTTTCTACACACTGAGCCATTTCGTCAATCCTTCTATTACTCAGTGGAATACGTTTTATAATGTCGAAAGCTGGTTTGTACAATACGGCGCATATTACCTCACTTTCAGCTAGTAAAATAAGTTCTTCACCAATAGTGTATGGCTTTCTATTCGTTTTCAATAACCTCTCTGTCACTTTCTTCACTATCGGAAGCGCGCATTAAACGTGCATGTGTAAAGCATACCAAAAAAAAAGTTTGTGGCTTTGAGGTCCGGATTATAGATCATTCCAGATAATGGACGTCCGGATTACGGACTTTGTGCTGTATAAGAAAATTTGTATATCTGATATTTTATTTGCAACAAACCACTGTTAATTATTAATAAATTTTTCAATGGAATGCTGCAATAAAGCCCTTTTACTTTAATAATTTGATGTAAGGATAAAATTTCATGTAATTTTTAAATAAAATTTAATTCTCAATAATTACTTTCTTTCAAAAAACATCTGTATTAACAAAATTTCTATTTTTTTAATAAAAAAATGTGATATATAATTTTTTCAAAAGAGATCAGTTTTATTCAAATATACTATCTGTGTAACAATACAAAAAATACAATTATACCAAAACTAATGTTGAGGGATTACTATATTGTTAGTACTATAACTAATCCCTTAACGTTAGTTAAAGTTAAGTTATACACACCTCTGTTACTACAAGTGAAAATAAATTTTAATGTTCGCTCACAAAAGGTATTACATAACGCTCAGTACTTAAGTAACATACTGTATTTTAGGCACCTACCTATATTTATAATTTACTCAGGACGTAAAAACTGCTACTACTTTAAACTTCCATAATAAAAATCGATCGCAATTTTATTTTATATTAAACCTTGTGTGGACCCGCTGACATTATTCAGGGGTTAAATCAATTTTAATTTTTCACGGACCACTTTGGGAACCACTGATCTAGGCTAGCCATTTAATAATAACTATAATAATCGCAAAAAAAAAAAAAATCGTTGATTACTGTAATTCAATTTTTAAGTAATTCATTTTAATGTTGTTTCTTCCCCCTAAAGTAATTTATTATTAGTTATAACACATTTAAATTTCAGGCAATCTTCTCTGGCATAATCCTGAAATTAATTCTAGCAGTGTGATGATATATTATCACAAAATTTAATGCACATATTTTTTGCTTATGTATGCTGCTAAATAAATATAAAACACCTGAATTTATTTAAAAATATTAATTTCTTTCTTTCGTTTAGCTGCAAAGTACATTTTTTAATCCCGATTGGGCAGATTCGAATCTCAATCTTCAGTGGAAAAAGTTCCTATTATAGTTATAATAGTAATGCTTTGGGGATTATATATTATATATAATGATATGCATTTGGCAAATTTTTGTGTTTTCAAATGGTACCATAATTAATTTACCTCTCAGCACAGCCAATGCGCACATACTGGAATTTTCTCAACACCTGGGAATTTCATTCTCCTGTTTGAGTGGTAACCCTTTTATGATCAAAAAGGAGCATGGATGAACAGAGATATTCAAAGATTAGTTCAGGACTAAATTGGCTTCTGAAGACTTTTTTTAAAAAGTGGTACTGTTATTTATTATTATATTATAAATAGCACCCTTGTTATTACCTTATTGTCTAAATGAGATCATTAAAAAAAAAGGGACAGTTTAATGATAGCTAAATTTTTACTGTTACCAGTTTAATTCAGACATAATTCTTTCTGAGAAAGGTAATCATTTAATGAAATTCAGGAAAAAGATTATACTGGAAGCCATATATAGAGTAGGAAAACCAATAAAACTGGTTCAATCCTGAAGATTTTTCCTAATATAGAAATCAGAAATTATTAAGTTGTGAAGAATTCAAGGCAATAACTGAAACTGCTTGCCAGAAAATTGAAAATGTCGAGGAATGGTTAGATAGTGATTCGACCGAGCTAGGCTTTCAATGTTGAAATGCAATTTCCATGTGATGTGAGATAGTGTTTTAAATGTCATGAGAACAAAAGAGAAAGAAAATGATATTGAAAATAAACAAATGAAGAAGATATACTATCTTTTGATTCTACTGAACTTTATCAACTAAAGAGGATTCAAATAAAATGATAAAACAACACTTTGAAAAATACTCGATGAAATTCAATAAATATTTAAATGCTCTCAAAAACATTTGAAATTTATAGTTAGGATTATCCATGTTTTTCAATTATCTGAGACCTGCTTTCCCTGTTTGGAGCAAGAGTATACTATAATAATTTAATATAAATTGCTTATTCCATGCTGAGGTTTTGTTACATGGGGGGGAAACAGTATTTAAACTGCACAATTGGTATGGAAGATTTTATTTAGTTTCCATGTAACTGATATAAAAATTGAATCTATAACAAACACACATATGACAGTAAACACAAAAACACATACAAATTTTAAAAGACAGTATACAAACAGCTTTTACAGAAAATGGAGTGGATGGCATTTACAAACATAAATGCAGGTGGTTCACGAAGACTAGTTAATAAATTTTGAACACATGGATAATTTTTATTCAAGTTTTAGTCGCTTGCAATATTCTTTCTGCTGCATTTCAATCCATTCTTGCTTGACTTTCATTCTTTTGAGTTGACCATCCCTAAACAAATTGTAAACTGTCAAAACACTAGATATTTATTTAAAATGATACAAATATTCAGAAAAAAATAATGTCAGCATTTCCAACAACAATATACAAATTTTTTGCAACTTATCTGTTATTCCAATTATTCCAAATTTTAGGCTGAAACATCAAGGTCCATCCTTTTTCTCAAACATTTTATAGCTTGCATGTTCTAGCGAAAGAATAGTCTCCTGCTACGTTTTGACTAATATTTCGCAAATGTTTGCAGTAGATGACTTAACTGAATTAATATGCCAATGCCCTTATACTGCACTTTTGTTATATAACAGGGATGGTAGAAAATAATGTTTTTTGACATGTCAATATTTGTGTATGTTTACACACATCTAACAAAATAAATTAAAAATGTGGATTTCAAGGTTAGTACTTCAAGGTCACTTCATGCCCTTCTTACTACTCTTTTAGCTTATATTCAAATGCTACACAATAAAATCAAATCTAAAATCAAAATTCATGCTGCAGAATTAAAAAAGGTTTTGAATCTTAAGTGCTATTATAAGGTGCTATTTATTACTGTACTGAATTTAAGACACCTGCATATATTTGAAAAAATATACACAACATAAAATATATGCAACTTTCCTTTTGCTCAAACTGCATTATGAAATAAATTAATAGTAATATTAAATGGAAGAAGCATACAAAAAATTCATTATTTAAAATTTGATTGCACTGACTGTTAACAATATATACTGACTCTTGAAAGGCCTGTGAGTTTTTTTTTTTTATAACCTACTGATATGAACTTAATTTCAGAGAGGTCTTTTTCAAAATAATCCTCTTTAAAGGAACTGAAACTATCAAAAATGAACAAAAAGGCATAATTTTACATATCTTTCAGAATTATATCATCAGTTTTGACCTAAATTCAGGTACACAGCTTCTTTTCGAGATTTGAGAAAATGAAGAAACAGTAAACTAAATCCAAATATCTAAGAGGATTTGGAAAGTTTTATTGTTTCTTATTACCCATTCTATTCTTGCAACAGTTTTTTTTTGGGGGGGGGAGATACAGGTATTTTCTTCAAATGAGGGTGATTACACAGAGTGCAGCCAAAGGATATATCATTTCTCAGTAATAAAATGAACTGACTGCCATAACTTTTCCGATACACTCCCCAGCTCTTCCTGTTTTTTTTAGGGGGTGGCTTCTGAATATAAACTAGTTTTATATGAGGCTTTCCTATCTTGTTATCTGGATAATAGTTGCAAAGAAATGTTCCATCAGTTTTATAAATGATTTCATATACCTTTTGTTTAAACACTCTTAATTTTCAGAACTGGCATCGATACACACAGATTTGCTTTCTGCTTTAAAGTCTATATCAATCCCTCCTACTTGCAATCATATACAAATATTCAGAAAAAATAATGTCAGCATTTCCAACAAGAATATACAAATCTTTTGCAACTTATCTGTAATTCCAATTACTCCAAATTTTAAGCTGAAACATCAAGGTCCATCCTTTTTCTCAAACATTTTATAGCTTGCATGCTCTAGCGAAAGAATAGTCTCCTGATATGTTATGACAAATATTTCACAAATGTTTGCAGTAGATGACTTAACTGAATTAATATGCCAATGCCTTTATACTGCACTTTTGTTGTATAACAGGAATGGTAGAAAATAATGTTTTTGCACATGTCAATATTTGTGTACCATTTATCAGTTCACTGTATACTGGTAGTCATGCCAAAGAAATTTTAAGGTTAAAGTGATTTGTTTACTTGTAAATAACGAAATCTTAATTCTTTCCCCCAATTTTGGGTGAGAAAGTCAGCCGAGTACTAGAAAAAAAAGGTACATATCCAGCACTGTATGCTTTTAAGATTTTTGCGAGGTTCTAACGGAATAATTGCTACCAAAAACATCTGTGATGTTTATCTAGTGCATTATACATATGTAAATGTCAAGGTGGTTTTTCAAGTTTAGATCCAGTAATTTTGATTTTTCAGACTCGTATCGATCAAGAAGACCAACAAATTTAGATAATGACAGACTTCAGACAAAGTACATAAGTGGAAACAAATCTGTGTTAGATAATCCAGGAACTGTCAAACATTCTTAACCAACCTGGGTCAATCATCCAAGAACATTTGCAGCAGACTAGTACAGTCAGCAAGCAGGACAGGTGTTTCAGTTTCACATAATCTGTATGAAGAAAACAAAGCTAACCAATTCATCACATACAACTTATTGCAACACTATACAGAATCGTTTTTTTGATTGCTTATCACTGAATATGAAAAATGGGTCCTCTGTGATAATGCAAAAGGCAGCAGCTCTCGCTGAATGAAACACCATGAAGCCAGGTTTATATTCCTGCCAGGTACATTTTATATATGTTTGGTAGAGTATTCATGGAATCGTTCATTTTGAAGTGCTGACATTTGGACAAATTGTGAATGTAGACCTTTACAGCAAACAGCTGGATCGAGTATATCAATATTTAATTAAAAAGTATTCAGCAACTATCAATAGACCACACTGCAAATCAACCTCGCCTAACATTGCACAATTTATTTCAACCATTAAAATGCTTTCTATGTGATAAAAATTTGAAAGACATCTAAAATGCCATCTCTAGATATTTTGCTTGAAAACCTTTTGATATTTTTGATCCAGCAATGGAAATTTGCACACTAAATGGCAAAAGGTTGTTGAAGACAATGGTGATTTAAATCACTGATTAAAAATAAAAACTTGTACAAAATTTGTTTTAATTTAACGTAAAGAAACATTTTCCAGTCTCTCTTATATTACTGATTTAGTCTGTAATTTATCAGAAAACACGCCTTTCAAAAAGTCATTAATAACTAACATATGCACAGTTCAATGATAGTAACATTTATATTGAAAATTGTATCAGTTTAGATATTGTTCGAGTTTACTGTGCATAAAATGTGTACAGTCTTTAAACCAGTGGCTTTATGTATATTCATTCAACTCAGTCTCTCTACATAACTCCAGTATCAGAATATCTTCCCTCTAAAAAATCTAACATCTGTATTACAATAAAATGACAAATCATATCTACTTGTACATAAATTAGACAATTTATTTTAACCTGCAGCATCTTGTTAAATACAAGAAAATGCTACACCAAATATTTTATAACATATCAGCTAATAACCGTTTGTCAACTTAATAGCTTTAACCCTTTCCGGCAAGCTACCTTTTAAAGTTGGAATTTCGGGAGGAAAAAAAAAAAAGGCAGGCAGTCTAATCAGGCCTAGAGGAAATACAGGTAAAATTTTGTGAAGATAGCACTTATCGTTTTAATTCTGTGGGTGTGCCCAAAGCGGGCACACTGAATTAATACAGCTTCAAATAGAGTGCTGGAAGCGTGTAAAAGAGTAAGAGATTTTATTTTGCCTACGATTAAAAAACACTAAATTCTGAATACCGTAGCAGATTTAGCCTAGGGTGTGCCATTAGGAGGCCTGCTACTCTACCCTCCCCAAAAAAGCTCTTCTTGGTTACATGATGATTACATGCGTATGAATGGAAAAAAGTAACTTGGGTATATGATATTTACATTTCTTATTTACACCTTCTATTTTTTCCATGGTGATACTTTTCGAAAGTGACACCACCTTTGAAAAAGCATAACCCAATACTGCATGTTTCGCACATGTACCGGAATCTGTATCAGATTCACTATCTGAAAGTGTAGCACTTTCAGTGCTTCAAAAATGGGCACCATTTGGGAAATAATTAAAAATAAATAAATAAATAAATAAACTAATATTATATCTACAATCTGAAATTATAAACTATACTATAAAATTATAAACATCTACAACTCAAAACTATTAAATATAGTGTTAACAAAACTTCTTTGAACGAAAGCAAAAGAGAACTGCTCTAGTGAAAAACCAGACAGCTAACTGATAAAATTACCCCTGACCTTCAGAAAATCAACCCGACAACTTCTTAGTTGATAACCAAACCTCCCCCCCAAAAAAAAGAGAAAAACAGGAAATTAAACACAGATGTGGACCCACCTTTCTGCAGAGAAATAAGGATACAGGTTTTGGTCTTGTCCTAGTCTCTCAGTGAGCCCACTGTGGACACACCAGATGTTCACTGTTTGATTTTAGGCAAGATTTCAAGGTAAAAATTTAAAACTAATATAGAATAAAGAGATTAGCATATAGCCCAGAAAATAATATAGAAATTTCTTTTCAAACAATTCCTTTTATATACTAAAAAAAATCTGGAAGATTTCTTTGAAAAATGAGGGTCTTTACAAACTAAACATGGTTAAAATATATGGACTGGTTTGTCTTGGGCTGCCATCTACATCTTACCAAAGGTTCTTTCATCTTTTCGATATATCACTGAGGAATGCTTTTGTTTTGTACCAGAAACATGGGGGAAAATACTCCCATTTGGATTTTAATTGATCGCTCGATCGAAAGACGTGAATGGTTAGCGTAAAGAAAGATGGCCAGGAGTTTTCCCGAATCCCTGATGTTTGACTGAAAAACACTTTTTAGAAGTAATTGCTCCTGCTGAAAAGAAATTGAGACCAATGAGGCAGTGCTTTGTGTGTTGTTCACAAAGCAATGATAGCAGAAAATGTGTCAGAAAAGAAACCAGATATTTTTGTCTCGATTGTGACATTGGACTCTGCTTATCTTCATGCTTAAAAATATATCATACCAAAGCTGAATTTTAAAAAGAAATAAAAATGTAAGTATTTAAAAAATACATATTCCCCCCTAACATTTATCTGCTGTAAAGTGTTCTTTACGGTTATGCAGATTCGTCAGAGTAAAAATGCTTCAATTTTGCAGTAATTAAAAATTATCTTAAATTAATAGATGCAATACTTGTGAGACTTTTGACTGCTGATTTGAATTCCTGCATTTGATTAGAACATAAAATTGTTTATAAAATATATGCTTATTTTTGGTCACAATATGGCAGGAAAAGGAAACAGTTAAGTGGTTAAGCTAAAATGGGGAAAACCACAAAAACAATTCAGGCAGACAGTTTGCCAGGATTTGAACCCAGGTTTGAAAACCAATGTGCCACTCATTTTACACAGAACCTCAAAAGAACAGATTTGAGATATCTGTTTGGAATGCGCTCTGATAAACACAAATATAGTTTGGCAGATTTCAAAATTTCTTTTGAATGATAAAATTAACTTTTTGAAGACGGGATGGCCATAGAGACCTCTCTTTGAAAAGACGGGGTTGTCCACTTTAGTGGCCATGCCTTTTTCCCCCATTTTCCAGGCTGAAAAGTGGGGTGAAATGTCAAATTTGAGGTTCTTAGGGTTTTAACCACTTATCTCTTTCAAAGGTCTTCCTTTTGTGACATAGATGCACCCCTCTGATAATCCATTAAACTACACACAAGAATCTTTGTTGCAAATAGGAGGTGGTTTCTTAAAGGGGGAAAAGCATTCGGTTCAAGATTCCCCATCCTTTGGTAGCTTTTACTGCTACCAAAGCCCCGGCCTCAAAAGGTTAACATTGTGTTAGATAAATTTTTTTAAACAATTGAAAACTGATAATTCATCCACATTGCTAGTTAAAGATAAAAAAATGCATTCATATCTAAGCACAATAAACAAGTGCTGCACTATTTATGTAAAAAAAAAAAAAAGTGGACCATGTTTCTAAGGCTATTTTTCTGGTTCAAATACATGAAGAAGAGCTATTTTTAAAATTAAGTCATAATAGCCGATGGAAGGTGAATCCTATAGAACGTATGTTGAAAAAGGAGCAGAAGAGTAGCATGTAAAACTGCAGAATCAGTGACAAGAGCTGCTTTTCATTTAATGCAAGTTAGCTTTCATTTGATAACAAGCAGTGAAATCATTTTCTTTAAGTTTCTACCATCTGACAAATCAATCATAATGAAAAATAGTATAGGCAACTTAACACAAAAATTCATAAAAAAATGTCCAGTTTTTGGACACCCAAAAGAACATTATTACATACCATGACAATGTTATAAATAAACTGCTTGAGCACAACAAAACTTGTCAGTAATCATTGCATGAATGAAATGTTTATAGCTTTGAATGCAAGACACATTTTTTTAATTAACCATTAAATTTAATTGCACTTAAAACCTAAAAATATAAAAAATGAATAATTTAAAATACTTCTTATATATTATATGCATACTTAATTAGAAATTTTCTTTTTATTACTCAAGCAGCTGTAACTACTAACATTATTGAAGCAAAAAAAGTTTAAATCGCAAATAATCATAGAAGAAATGAGAATTCATAAACCTATGACGTTTTTGGATTCAGATTCCCACACAGAAATAATAATTAGACAAAGATAAGAAATATACATATAATCATCAACAAGAACACTTATAATTCAAAATGAATTTTGAATGTAAAGATTAGTATGCTTTCACAAGCTTGAATTAGATAATCTTTTTCTATAGTATGGTTCTTCACTTGCTAACAAGTTTATGCTTTGAATAGAACAGGTCAAGAGCTTTCGCACCTAAATTTTGTTGAAATACAATTCCCCCCCCCACACACACACACATATACACTGTCTGTCACAATTTAGGTATCTTTTATTGCTTAGTTTTTAAGGAATTTCCATAGAAACTATGGAAAGTAGTTAAAAGTCTATATTTGGGCAATATATGATCTATGAACAAATGAAAATAAAATACAAAATCATCCAGACACAAACAGCCTCAACATTCGTGCTACACAGTTCCTATAAAGAAGGTAAACTTATGCCGGTAACATTTCTAACCATATAAAATAATAGCTTATACTTTTCCTCATCACCTTTCACATTCAATATTATGCTTTCTACATCAACGGCTTTTCTCTTTCATTTTAACTTGGTTCAGGAAATACAAAATCAAACCTTATTGATGCATATATGCTTCATGATAAATAATTTTAACATGAATTGTTGCCTTATTCCCACTCAAATTGTTATATGAATAGCAAAGTTTTTAGTTTTTTTTAACAATACCTTTCAACCCAAACTATTAATAATCAATGAATCATATTATTTATTTCTCTGATTAGTATGAATAAAATGTATTTTTAAGACTAACCCTATGCAACTACTCAAATTTTATTCTTTTTTTAAAGAGAAAAACTCTGCAAAAGATAGAAATAATGCTACTTTTCAAAAGGTGATTGCTATTATATTTTCCTTTTATTCTGATACCCTATTCTGTCTCCAAAGGGTCACTTTGGTATTGGAAGGCATTTCGCATTTTTATTTCCACTAGCCCTGTGCACTAAAGGTTGTTATATTTTGGTCCACTCAAATGAGTATTTTATGAAGAATAGCAGCTTCTTGGATTGTTTCAAAGCTAAATTGCTTTATTGTAAGAAATGTGTTAAAAATGCAGAATTACTGACCTTAGGAAAAAAATTCTAAATGGTGTGGTTCATGTTAAATTGAACCCCCCTTCAAAAAAAAAAAAAAAAAGAGAGAGAGAGAGAGAGAAGTTCAGCATACATTTAGTGAATGCTTTGATGTTGCTTAGAAACACTGCATGCAAGAAATAACTCCAGAAATAACAGTCGACTATTTCAGCAAAGTAGAACTAGTTAGAAATGACAGTACTATGACAGGAAATATCATAATGGAACAATAGACTGAATATGATATGAAAGAAATATAAGCTTGCAGTGCGCCTTTAGAATTTTTTACATCTAATGAATATGTCTCAATATCAAGATGTGCCATGTGTCAATAGACACTGAAATTACTGACACCATTAATAGCATGATGAGTCTTTTATTAAAAAATAATTATTATTTTCTAGATACACACACAGGCAATGATAGCAATTTTTAAAATGATAATCCAGCTAGCATGCCTGAAGCTTTTACTGCAATATAAATTGTACGCCAGTTTAGTGATATGTAATGGCTTTGTCACCACAGAGAAAAGACACTGCTCCATACTGTTTGTGATATGCAACTTTTGAGTATGAATCAAGAGACTGCAGATTCTATTCTGACCAATGCAGAGCAACTAAGGATATCAACCTCTACTGGTGTCATCTGTTTCAAACATTGCCACTAATAAATTCATGCTGAATGGGCCAATAATAAAATGGAAATAATTATCAAATACACATGATACAAGGTTCATCTCAGATGCAACAAATTCCAAGATTGCTTTAGAAAAAATGGATAAAATAAATGACTTTTGACGACTAGCTATAAAAAGCAAATGAAAATGAAATTTCGATTTTTTTAAAACAATTTGATATATTTTTAATGTAAAAGCAATTTAAGTAATTGTCCTGGAGCAAATTAACATTATATTAAAACATATTAATATGCAGTAAAAAGGTGTAAAAATTCTCATCTATGTTACACAGTATGAGCTTTGTTTAAAAATGTATATCTACTAATCTTTAAAAATGTCTTACTTTAAAAATGTATATCTACTACACATTTTTTATTACTGTTGTTCACTCTCTCATTCAGCTATTTTCAGATCAGATGAAATACTTTTAATACAAATAATTCTTTTGTCTCGGTGAGTATTTGTGTAAATGAGGGTTAACTCTAATTTAAGACTCTAAAGATTTTATGAAAAAAATTCTTCCATAAGACATTTTGCTGCATGCCCTTTTTAACTATGCTAATGAAAAGACTCCATTTAATTTCACCCAACTGTGAAGAAACTCCATACTTTTAATCAAAATTATACTTATGCCAATTTCAGCATTATGACATCCGGCACACATCAAAATCTATTTTGACATTAACAATAAATCATAGTCATTGTATATCAACGGATTAAAAGGTTAAGTAGCTTTTAAAGGCAAATTGTATCTCTCTAACTGTGTTTATGCACAGGGAGTGAGAAAAATATATATAACATTTTTACATTAAAACAGACTTTAGAAGTTTTGCAACTAAGATATAAGTTTCATAAGAATTAGAAATAACTTCCAATTACCTGAAAATAAATCCTTTTTTTTCCTTAAGCACACACATATGTATGTTTGTTTACTGAATGCTAGAAAAATTAGTATCACAAACCATGAATGCAAAACATTGAAATTTCAAAAGTGAAACAAAAAGTGTGTTAGCAGCTATGATAATGCACTGCCAGCCATTAACATTGTTACACCATGAAGGCAGCAAGTAACAAATGTCAAATTTGAATAAAAGGTATCACATTTGCGGGATATGCAAATGATTAGCATTCCAGCACAAGCATATATGAGTAATGCATAAATGGGAAGATAGTATATATAAATGAGAGGACTGCAGAACAGGTTTCTTATTTGGGAATCATATCTGAATATTGGTTGTTTGTGTACATGTCATTTTAACGTCTATCGTAAGAGAGAAAAACTTCAAACAGCATGTGTTGGAATTAGACAATGGCAGGATCATGGCCATTTGGGACTGTGGTTTATTGCTTTGCGATATTGCTGCTCATAGTGATCAGGATGCCATTACTGTCAGGCAAACATGGAACTGATGGGTCCAGGAGGCATACACTGAAGGACATGCAGGACTTCAACCGCAAATTGACAGAGATGCCTGAAGAGTGACAAGTCATCCTCTCAAACTTGCAGGAATGTACAGCCACATCATATACCAAGTCAGGCTCATGTGCAAGATAAGTGTCCACATACTCAACACGACACTGCTCGCAGCATGATGGACTGTCAGCATGGCAACCCTTGATACTGCAGCAGACACAAGCATGCCTACAGCACTGAAACGAATGATGACACTGGACAGAGGAGTGCCATGACATTATCTTTACAGATGAATCCTGATTCTGCACATAGTATGAAGATGGACATATTCATGTGTGGAAAGGAGAATGAGCGTTACTAGCTTTCACTCATCCTCGTCATATGTGCCCAGCACCTTGAGGCACATTGGGTGCATTTCACGATCATCTATTGTTTGCATAGCCAGTAATGTGAAGAGCCATCATTACAATTCATATAAAATTACACAGGCCATGTCCTATCTTTGGCTTGAGTGGCACCATCTTTCAACCAGATAATGCATGACTGCATGTTGCCTGTGCCATCCTGACTTTCCTCAATATACAGGTTGTTCAACTGTTGGCCTGGTCAGTATATTCTTTAGACCCCTCACCTATTTAGAACATCTGGTCATGAGATGCCGAGAAGCTGGCATGTTATCACTCACTATCTACTACAAATATGAACTTTCACACCGCATGGATTGAAATACCCATATCTGTCATCCAAGCTCAGTTCAATTAAATGCCCAATGAGATTACAGCCACTGTTACTTCTAAAGGTGGCAGATCTGTGTTCTGAATTCTGCATGTTGTGTATCCCAAATCACCTGGAAATTTAATCATGTTTTCCTCCTACTATACTGTGCATGTACAGTAATTAAGATTTTGCTATTTTCTTTCTCTTCTTGTGTAGCAATTTTAATGGCCAGCAGTGTAAATGATGTCATAGTAATTTATAAATTAATCTCTTCTTATCTAATGATATTCTTCTTGTTTTGAATACTGATTTAACAAAATGAATTTATTATCCCAATTAAATTCCTTTTCAGTGCTGGTAAGTTATTCCTCTTTCCTGTGGACTTTGGATTAACCGTGAACACTGTCCCCTGTATTAGACTGGCAAATTGGAAGCTGACTGTAATTTTATAATCTGAAATATACTACCAGTTTTTTTTTATAAATATTCTAGATAGCAAGTGTTAATTCTTTACATGTGCAATACAATGAAAATCATAATAATTAGTTTCTTATTTTGATTTTCAGTTTGATGTGATTAGTTTTTCACAAACCAAGAATGGAAATGCCAAATAAAATACATAAATATACTCTGCACATGCACAACACAAGCTTTAATAAAAACTGAATGCATATTCATACCACATGAGATCTACAAGGCCTCCTTTACGAGCTATTTCAGCTTTCACTCTATTAGCAAATTCAACAGCACTTTCATTGTCCTAAAATAAAAAAATAACATCACAAAATATTTTTTAAATAAACTGGTTGGTTACATAAAATGTCTGCTAACAATAATGAATTGATAGTATAAATTTCTAAAATTAAGACACTAATACCTTTAAAAAATAGATGAAATCTTAATAGAAATAATATAAAAATAAATGACATTACATAACTGTGCAATATTTTGCAACTGTCCAAATAAAAATATAAAATACAATTGTAGTTATTAAATTTACAAAGCAAATTAATTCAATGTCATAAATACACTTAGTAATATAATTGTGATAATTCTAATTTATATGCATTTAGATGGTATCTATTTTATTTGACTATCTTTTCACTGATTCTGTAAAAGCAGATAAAATTTGGTTATTATGTGTATGAATTCTGAAAATATTTAAACAACTCAAAACCACTCACTAACTGCCAAAATTATGAAAGCTTAATATTTTATAAAATTACCATATTTACCTTTTTTCCACCCAATATTTTAAAATAAATTTACCACTAATTCGTTCACCTTTAGTTAAAATATTTTTCTAATAGCAAATTAATGAAATCTTTAAACTTCCTACTAAAAACATAAAATTTTAAGAGGGACAAGGATAAGCTACTAGAGAATTTTAATCATTTATATATTTAAATTAATTTTTTTATTTCAATGGTAATTTCAAACACATAATTAAGATTTTGAACATCCTACACATCTCATCTTATAAACCATCAACTTAAAATCCTTACATATTTTAATATTCATGTTTTATTATATTTATACATTTTATTATTTTATTTGTTGGATATTTATACGCAGATTCTGCATTATAAAATCTGACAACTTGCCAGAAATGGCCCAAAATTTTACAAATGTTCTTTTCAGATTTCTCCTCCCAATCTCCAAAAAAGGAGAAAACTGAGGGGGGGGGGATCTAATCACAGTTCTTTTATATAAACACTGGAAATTCTTTGTTTACTTTGGCATTCAATTTCTCTATTTTAAGAACATCAGAACATTATTTCTAATAAGATATTTCTTTTTCAGCCAGTCATCAAAAGTTGAAAAAATTAGAAATGCAAATGGCTTATTTTAGAACATACATATATATTTTTTTCAATTATGTATACACCCCTCTCCCCCCCAAAAAAACCTTATGATTATTTAGTATACATTTAAATTTGTAACAGGTTTTTATTTTTAAAAAAAGTTTTTAACTTTCTTATAAAGAACCTTGCAAGTTCAAAACTGCACAAAATATCATTTTGTTTTATTATTACATTTCCTTAAACTAATTTGATGACTTTATTCAGGTAGTTTGCAATGGACTGCTTATATATGTAGTTTTATTATGCTATCTAATGAAATTCTCATATTTATTTTATTTTCCTCCATTTCGTGATTTAAATTTTAACTTATGTAGTTCAAGTAATATCTGCGGTTTCTAGCATCAACAAAAAGCTTAAACTAAATTTTTGCCATTAATTTGACATTTTAAATTATTTTTTACTTCCTTGTATGAAGTAAAAAGGAAGTATTGTAATCGAGAAAAGTTTCAGGCATCATATTTCAACGAAAATATCCATTTTGATCGCTATCGAACGCAATTTAACGATGTTTTTGCGTGATATCTGTATGTAAGGACAGAATAAAAGACTCGTTTCCTCCAAGAAAATTATAAAACTGTTTTAAAATTAATTCTGAAGAGAATTTTTCGTGGCGTCTGTACGAATGTACGTATCTCGCATAACTCAAAAACGAGTAGCCTCAGAACGTTGAAATTTTGTGTATAGGACTGCTATAACATGTAGATGTGCACCTCGTATTTTGGTTGCAATCAGCCGCACCAAACGTATATAAATATGTTTATATATATATATCCACTCTGTTACCCGGCTCAGTCATCTCAGTTTCTTTACTTTTATATGTTTGTAAATTGTACATTTTTTGCTTTTTATCTTCTGATTAAGGTTTTTATGTCTTTAGTAAATCTGTATGCAATAGTTTTAGAATTATCAACAATTTTAAAGTTGTTTAAGTGCTGCTAAGCCTTTTTTTACGGCGGCCATTGATTGTTTACATTTGAAACAGAACTAGTGGATTTGTTGCCAATCTAGAGAAACTTAGCTTGCAACAGCAAAGATAACGCCTTCATTTATTATTGCCAATTAAATCATGCTTAATCTTTTCTGAAATTTTTTTGAGGAAATAAGTGTTTAAGATTTACTTTGTAATTTTTAATACAGATATTTTTAGTTTTTATGTATTTTTACCTTCTCGCGAAGTGAGAACTGAATTAATTTAATGAGAAATACTCAATCGTCTGTGAAAAACTGTTTCTTTTTTGTTTTGTTTGCTTAATTTCCTTTATACATCATTCTAGCTTTATTATAGTATTTGAATAGGCAACGATTAGATAATTATATTCTTTAAATGAAATAAATTTTGTTCATTATGAGTTATAATATGAATGAAATATAATACTGTTAAGTGAATCTAGCGCCAGAGTGTCGCTAAGGTAAACAAATATTAGAGTGAATTTTAAAGAATGCATATATTCTATTGTGGTTTATGCGCTGTCGGCGAAGTAGATTTAATTCAATCCAATAAGTTTAAATGAAATGCAAGAAAAAATGTGTATAATTTAATATTCCGTACAAGGAAGTCATGTGGTGTACACATCAGATTTTTTTTCTTTGTATTATCTATCCATTCTAAAATTATAATATAAGTACAAATGCTGTGAAATTTATGAGTAATAAACATGCTTCTTGATGCAGTTAACACTCATTACAGCAATCCCTCAAAGTGTGTAACAACAAAGGTGCTGTAATGAGAGTATTCACTAGACTAAAAGATAATTAGGGACTTTTGTACAGATTGGTTATAATGGAACAGATTCTTTAACATGTAGCCATAACAGTCATCATCAACTGCATGACAAATAAAAATAAAATAATAATAAAAAAACTGATTTTATTCTGTTTTTAAATCTTAAATTTAAAAACTAAATTCATACTAGTTCTTATAGTCACTATTAGCTTAATAAAATTTCTCCCCTTCCAGATGCATGAAAAAATATCTTGACTTTTTAACATTAGGGAAAACTTAAATTGTACATCAATATCATTTCATTTTCCACTAATATCATTTTTATGAAACATTAATTAATAACTTAAAGGACTCAAACTGTGCAAAATGAAAACATTACCTTGCGAGACATGGGTGGCAAATACCACACATCACATACAATAGCCCAGCTAGTAAGCATCATCAATAAATATTGCATATAACTCTGCTTGCTACTATTCCAAAATGGATCACCAAATCGTGGATCATACTGAAATACAGAGTTTTATTTTAAACAACACATAAAAACAATCTACTTACTTTGATTACTAGAGTGCATATATAATAACCTGAAGCTTTAACTGAGAAAATGTAATAGACAGAAGATGTGAACTTAAGCATTTAAAAAAATGATAATAATGATTTGACTACCACTTTTTTATACAGGATATATACTAAGATCTAAAATCTATCCCAAAATGTGGTAAACAAGGAAAATTTAATTCATCACTGACAAATGTTAACTGAAACTTTAAATAATAAAAAAAATTAATACATAAATTAAGGCTACAATAAATTCTATAAAATAAAAATATGTTCAAGTTAGCTTTCAAAAATGGAAAAGATGAAATGGCCACTCCTGCAGCTGAAACTTTTGGAGATACTGAAGCCAAAAAAATTAATAAATAAATAAATAAATAAATAATTAAAAATAATAATAATAATAATAATAATCAACATGAATTTGCAGACTAGTTTTTTAAATTTCTATTCCAACCTATGAAACTAGTCCTGCAAATTTATACAACTTGTGCTGACTCTTATTGATTCAGTGTCTCCAAAAGTTTATAAGGCACTTTGAAAAAACTGGAGTGGTAAAACAGCTAAAAAAGCAGTTTTATTCAATCTACCTTACAATTTTTGAAGAATTTTCAAGCATTACTTAAAGACAAGAAAATGAGAAGAAATACTTCACAAATAGTAAAAAAAAGAATCTGAGTTAAGGATTATGCAGCAAAATGACAACTTCCTCCCCCCTTGAAGCATAAGGGGAAATGAAAAGGAAATATCATACATTCCGGTCACCTCAGAATTAATATATATCTATGGTATTTTCTAATTATCCATACTACCAACAAAAAATTGTGAACTCAATGGCACCTTTAGATAGCATTCATGAACTCAGTGACAACTAATTTTCTGGCAAGCTAAGGTGCAGAAGGGCAATAGCCATTTTCAAAATGAATATGCATTAAGAATTCCATACAAGAGCAATTAATCAATAAAATTTAAAAAGCAAAAAACACTGGTAATTAAAACATTTACCTTCTTTGAGAAATCATTATTTTTGTAATTGTTATTCTCCTCATGTGCCCAGTTTTTAACTTGAAAAAACATCAGTAAATTGCACAAACTCACAACCCATACAAAGTTCAAAATATGAAAGTGTTTTGAAAGACAGCTAAGGAAGGACTTGAGAAGCAGGCAAAGATGAAGATTGCATCTACTAAAACCTTTCCAAAACCTAGTCTAAGATAAAGATAAAAATAAAAGTACCTGATATTGATAGATCGAAAATGAATTCAAAATCAGCAACTGCCATTATTACAGACATTAAAGATGAGGAGTTTTATGTTTCTCGTACTAAGCTTGGTAAATTAAAATCACTGTACACAAGAAACCAGGTTACCTTTCGCAAAGAAAATTTTTTCAACATCGAAGAAGTTGGTACAGGAGAAATAAGTGTATGTGAAGTAGTAAAAAACTCTTTAATTGGGGGACAAGGACTCAGAAAATGCAACTGTTTAAAGAAGTGTACTATGAAGATTTGTTTATGCAAATGAGCTGATCTACTTTGTAATTCAAAATGCCATAACAGTCAACTTGTTGTAACAGGTAGTAAGAAGTATTAAATGTATTAAAGAAAACATACTACATTTTTCTTATTTTTTAAATTTCTTAATTTTTATTTTTTCCTGAGCTATCAATTTATTTTTTTTAACTACTGCCAAAATTAAAAAAAATATTGAAATATCTTCAGTAGTTATCAAGAGAACTGTGCATTAATTCAGCTTTCTCAGATGGGATCTTATTTGTGAAATGGCATTAATATTGCATTTTTTTTATTTCTTATAACTCTTTAAAAAATAATTGTAAGACAGTTTCATCGACATAATCTTAAATCATGATCACTTTTACAGTACCAATTAAAAACTCAAAGTGTGTTTTAACTTTTTTGGGGACACACTGTATACAATATATCTGTGAATGGAAAATCCTATCATAAGCAATCCCTCGTTTTACTGCAAAGGCTTGGTAAAAGTCTGAAATGGAATCATATTAAAGCATAATTAGGACTTTTACCAAGCCACTTTGGTGAAAACTATGTTTTAACAGTAAAACATAGGATGTACCATACTTAGGCTTTAACAGTAGCAAATATACAATAAATAATGACAATATGGGGCCACCAGAATTAACAGTTTAGTCATCATGAAAATATTTAAAAAGGTTCATTACTTCATTTTGTGTTCTAATTATTAAAATATAATTTTTAACAATTAGCACAAGGAGAAAAGAAAAACTGCAACAACATTCTCACAACTGGGAACAACTTTGGAAACAAAAACATATAATAAAGTTATGCTGCATTTCTGATATGGTAAAGATATGGAAATAATTTTTAAAATACTGAAACATAAGGGAAATTTTTAAAATACTGAAACATAAGGAAAAAGTACTATCAATACCTTTATAGCAACTGGGTAAATTGTGCCACCAACTTCAAAACTTCCTTTCTTGAACATCATTACAGATGTATTATTGATGCAAGTGCCTATATATAAATTATTATTTTACATTAACATTTCACATTAAATATATTAATACATTCAAAATTTAATATTATTCACTATAAAAAAACACTTTTCTATTAGCTTAAAACACAAATCTGAATTAAAGACACACAAAATGAGTTAATGTCAACGTTGTTAATGATAAAGAAACAAAGGCCAAATCATACCATGTAAGATCTCATTTTTGCATGTCAATCATCAGCATTTCACTCACACATAACTATTAAACATAGCATTCAGTAATAAAAGAGCATAATCCAAAATGCATTTTAAAAAATCATATTCTGAGAGATTACTGTTTCATCTTCAGCCTGATAAAAGTGTACCCAAGAGATAAATGTAAATGTTACAAATCCTACAGATAATACAGAAAATTCAGTTATAAGCAGAAATAATAAAGAAAAAAATAGTATTTTGATATGATTCTATAAAAATATTTCACGACTATATAAAAAAAAATTACTTCAGCTAACTTGAGTAAATCAATACAGAAACATTTATAATTAAATCAGAGCTTACACATGGGAGTAATAAGTAAATAAGATTTGCCAATTTATTGCATTAACTCAACAATCTTAGCTTTTAGTTATATTAATATATACATTCAATAACTACACAAACATTTAGCACACTAACAAACTGGAAGACTATGATAAAGAATTTCTGGTTAACTTTCTTACAAGTCATGCACAGTGATACAATAATTACAGTAAAATTTCTTGCAACCAGCAATACCAAAATAACAAAATTTTTTTTAGGGCTAAATTTAGTTTTACTTCTGATTTTAATTGGCTAAAGCCCCTTACATTCTTCATTTCAATTTGGGTACATCCTCTTTGGTCCTAAAAATAAACCGATGACTTGTGAAAAACACGCGGCAAATTTGCAGATGCCATTTTAGATATAAGAATACTGTTAAAATGAGGTCCCTTAGTTTACATTACCGTGCAAAATCAGGTTCTTGCATGTATTATGAATAACATAGCAAAACTAGCATTTGTTAATGGTACTTTTTCAGATGCATTATGTCTGCTTCCTTTTTTAACATGCAAACTATTATTTTTTTCCCAGGCAAATTAAAAAAAAAAGTTCTTAACAGAGGGAAATGGATATCTCTAAAATTAGAACAAACATTAAATACTTCAAAACCTGTATGTAAATTAACTTCTCCTTACTAGATTCACAATCTTTATCAGAGCACATCTTTAACATTTTATAATCCTTCTTATTTTGCCAAACTGAAATGTTCATTGCATTTCTAAACTGATCTGATCAATAACATTTTATATTAAGTACAAAACAATTTTAAAATTTGGATGGTCAACACTAAAGAATTCAAAAAATACGCAAGATTTTGAGAAAAAGATCTCATTCTATAGAATGAAAACTCATTTTACAGCTGTCTGGGTTGCTAATTAAAATGCAGATGATCAGCATGAAACTACAGGAATTCAGCTGGATTTGAAAAGGCGACATGATAAGCAAAATGATTTGTTATTTAGGTGACAGTTTAAAAGCTTATGAATGCATAGCATTATTTTAATGATTAAAAAAAAAAGATTAATTAGCTTGCATTAAAAAGTCAATACCAACCTTCAGGAAATACTAAAATAGGTAATTTTGTTTCATCTTCCACATGTTCCCTTAGCCTGTAAGAAAAGTAAAGGTATTATTACAATGCAAAATTTTAATTTTTAGCAGTATTTTAAGTAATTTTTAAATTAATTTATCAGCATAGCATAATTCTACCGATCCAAGATTCCAATCTATTTAAATCATTTCAAAGACCAACTTGTGGGCAATAAAACAATACACAGTAATAACAATTCAGGCAATAAAACATTTCCCCAAATTTTGAAGGTATTTAATACCAAAAATCTATTGATAAGTATTTTACTACCTAACATTTTCTTTTCAGTGGATTTTTAATTTTGATTTACTAAAAATCTCTAAAAACTGTAACACATACACATGAAGGGAGGAAAGAAAAACTTTCATTAACATTCAGGCTGGAACTTTACAATGAAATTTTTCCTTATAGTGAAGAATCAAAATCTTCTCAGTGGATGTCTAATAGCTGAGGCTTTATGTATTTATGAATAACGTATAATTTTAAAACTTGAATACTGCTTATTAAAGCAAAAGAGAGTGACCTTAACAATTTAATGATAAATGATACTTTAATAATATATAATAATTACAGTACAAAGTCTGTAATTCGGACGTCCATTATCCGGACCTCAAAGCCACACACTTACGCATGCGCATAATGTGTTTATGCATGTATGTTTAATGCGGGCGTCTGCTATGCATGTGCGTAAAGTGTTTACCCACGTGCGCTTTCGATAGTGAAGAAAGTGACAGAGAGGTTATTGAAAACAAAAAAATTTCGATTGACAAGTTAGTCGGTATTCTATTCTTAACACAGCAATTACAGGACTTGAACAGTTGAACTTTGTAATTGAACAAGAAATTATGTCTGTTTATAGAATTAAAGAGAAAGTATTAGCACAAAAAACAAAGCAACTTAAACAATACATTGAAAGAAATGTTTAATAAAGTAAACAAATAAATATTAAGTTTTTTTTTTTTTTTTTTTTTTTTTTTTTTTTAAATTTTGATACCCTTTAGATTAGGGATGTCAAACTCATAGGTACACTTGGGCCAAACAAACAAGGTTTAACTTTAGGCAGGCCGGGGAAAAAAAAAAAAAAAAAAAAAAAAAAATCAATATTCATAGAAACGTAGATTTATTTCGAATAATACAATAATAAACATATATATATATTTATATTGAAAAGAACAAGAAAAATTTAATGTTTATGCCCTGATACTTGACATCTCTTCTCTGCTATTATCTTTCCTATTTCGGGAGAAATTTTGTTTGCAGTGATAACTTTCAACGCTTACCCAAAGTGAGCATCATTAATACGGTTTCTAATAGGAGACTTATTACCTTTCATGACTGAAAATAACTGCTCGCACCGATAAGTGCTACCAAACATCGAAATAATTTCATATGCGAATTTTCGAGTATTTTCAAACCTGGCTGGTAAATATTTGTAAAATTCAGGCACGCCCACTTCAATGAATTTTGCTTTCAAATCTGAGTTGCATTGAATCTCAATCACCTCCATTTGCATATGGCTGGGTACTGAGTCAATACTTATTGAGAAAATCAAAGAAAACAAAAAAAAGTTGTCTTCAAGGGAACTAAAATCATTAAACCTCGTTTCAAATTCAGTTGTTAAATTTGTAATTTTTTCTGCATATTTTTGATACGAACAAGCATCATCTAAACTTGATTTGTTCATGCTGCACGTCAGGAAGTGCGTCAAATCTTCATTTTTAAGTTGTTTGTCCCAAAGAACTAGTTGACATTTGAATGCTTTAATTATGTCAAACATGTTCGTAATGATATGATCTTTTCCTTGTAACGATAAATTTAAATCGGTTAAGTGTTTGGTTATATCAACCAAGAAAGATAAATCTTGTATCCATATTGGATCGTAAAACAAACTTACGTCTTGATTTTTCGTTTTTAAAAACTGACATATTTCTTCTTTCAAATCCCAGAATTGTTTGAGAATCTTGGAGCAAGATAACCAACGTACCTCGGTATGGTAGGACAAACCCGAATATTCACTATCTAACTCACTTAAAGAAAGCAGTGAATTGACGCTGATTTAAACCTCGAGATCTTATAAAATTTATAACTTTTTTTTTATATATGACAAAACATTCTCCATATTTATTACTTTCGTGCATAGAACTTCTTGATGTATAATAGAATGCATATGATGAATGTTTGAACCGTGAATTTCACCAAGTTTTTTTTTTAGTAATGCTACGAAGCCCTTGTTTTTCCCGGTCATTGATGGAGCGCCATCTGTAGCTACAGAATTTAATTTTGCCAAAGGTAGATTGTATTTCTCCAGAAGTCCAAAAACACAAGTAAATATATCTTCTCCTGTGGTAGTACCAGGCATCGGTATTAGTTCCAGTAATTCCTCAAAAATGTTAAAATTCTTGTCACAAGAACGAAGAAACACTGCTAATTCAGCTTTGACAATAATGTCCGTGCTCTCGTCACAGGCAATGGAGAAACTTTCGAAACTAGATGATTTTGCTTTGATCTGATGACTTAAATTCCCGGCTAAATCAGTAACTCTTTCCGCAACTGTATTTCGAGACAATGAAATTGATTGAAAAGCCTTCATTTCCAGGACAAACAATTTCTCCAGCTTTCATTAGGCATTCCTTGATGAAATCACCATCAGTAAAAGGCTTCGAATGTTTAGCTATCAACTCAGACAAGACGTAGCTTGCATGTACCGCCGCTTCACTTTCTTGCAATACTTTACTAAACATGGACTGTTGCTTTTTCACTCCTAACTTGAGCTCTTTCAACTTTTCTTCTCTCATTAATCCTTCGTAATTGGTTATATTTCGATTTGTGTTGTTCGTAATGACGTTTAATATTATATAACTTTCGTACATTAATAGTATTATTACACATAAAGCAGATTATTTTATCTTTTATTTCACAGCAAAAATATTCTAATTTCCATTTTACTTGGAATATTCCATGTTCGTCAGCGATTTTTCGTTTATTTTTACTACCACTTGGTTTTGATATAGACATACTGAATACAAAGGGCTGGAATAAACATGGTTAACATTAAAAAGTTAACAAAAATTTATTCTTTCCACATGAGATAAATCAAAATGCTGAAATATTTCTTCAAAAATATTCTAACAATATCACAAAATGTCAAACGTTTAGCAAAAATCAATTCAAAACAGAGAAACTAATTCTATCTCACAGCGAAATTGCTACAAATCAATCACAGCATTAAGTAAACAAACAGTTTGCTAGAACTACAGCTACTACTGAGATGAGTTGTTTGTTCTCGGCTTTTATAAGCTTTATAATTAATTTCTCGAATATACTGGAAACATCTATAAATATCTGAATTTTTGTGGATGGCAACAGCAATTACGAGATATTTATTTATTAGGTATTAAATGCACGCGCTGTTCTATTTTTAACCTTCCAATGCAGCTATCTTTTCAAAAATCGTCTGCGTTGCTAAGGCAACATGAAGCAAATCTAATTACAATTCTAAATAAAAAAAACTAAATAAATAAATATTTATGAAATCCGTAACAATATGAATTAAGTAATAATTAATAATAAAGCAAAGTGCATGCACATGCATGCACCAATATATCGTACAAAACTATGATTGGAAAACTGAGACCATGAGTTCGGCTATCGGGGGATGCGTACAAGTTCTGAGCGCACGTGTCCCCCAAAAGCCGAAGGTAGCTGAACGCAAGCTACTCACACGCATTTGTAATTTAAGTAGTGTGTGTGTCAGCTCGCTGTGAGTAATCTAACAACACTGAATAAATTATCGTTAATTACTTAGCAGTAAAAATTTCATTTTTTTCTTCGTCGATATGTTATTTTATTATTTGCCAATATATTGGCCGGGCTGCAAAAATATTTGTTGTGGGCCGCGAGTTTGACATCCTTGCTTTAGATCATAATTGCTCTTCATTTCATAAATTACGGTTTCATATTTTTAATTGTATAATTTCTGCATGCCATCTTACCAGATTTAAATTGATCATACATAATCCGGAAAAACACCTAATTCGGAATTGCTGAAGTCTCGATGAGTCCGGTTTACAGACTTTGTATAATGAAAGATGAATTTCCCCCATAGTAGTTGTTTTTCAATATATATGTGGCTGACTGTCTTGTGGGTTTGCATATTTTGTAAAAATACTTTTTAACTCTTTAGTTGGTATAGTTACTATGGTTCCTCTTTCAGTGAAGAAAAGTAAAGTTAATTCTCAGATAAAATAATGATAATTCTCCCTTTCTACTATCTTTTTGATAAACAGTGAAATATAAGCACTTTTCACATCTATCTACCTAAGAGAAAAGTTACAGGAAAGAAGAATACTAAAAATACATAATGAATTAATTCACCAATGTTTTTATCAATCACTTTTGTACAACATGAATAGAAAAAGCACTTCACAAATCATCAGAAATATATGTACACACATATAAAACGAAAACATAGGTGATGGAAAAACAGTAGATAAAATTATAAGCCATCAACTGTGAAAATGAACCAATAGGGAAAAATCTTAATCCTGGTTTTAAAAAAAATTCTGAAAATTATTCTAAATCAGACAGGTCAAACTCAGTACCTCAGGTGCACCAAACAGTCATCAGTATATAATAGTTCTGGCCAAAAAAGGGGAAAAAAGGCCATTTTCCTATTTAACCCATTCATGACAGGCATCCCAGTCATTGAACCACTCTCCTAGAATGGCATGTTCACAGGATGCACTATCTTGTAGGGATGGGCAATTCACACTGCTAAACTTAACTTGGGAAAAAAAAAGAATCACATAAATTTCTGGTCCATCTGTTCCAATATTTGGCTTGTTATGAAAGGTGCACTCAAACAGTTATCAGAATACATTTTAAAACTTCACAATCATATTTTAAAATTAAAAAAATTATAAATTAAAAATTTAAAAGTAAAAATTTTACTTAAAAATTTTACAAAAGTAACAGTAAACAATTCTTGAGTAATATTTTTGACTTACCTCAAATGAATAGATATGAAAAAATATCCATACAATCACAGATTTTATTTAACATAATACATTAATCAAAATTATTAAAAATGTCTTTCATAAAAAGACAGCATATATAATTGACTTATCTCAAACAAACATATATAAGCAAATAAATATGTTCATATTAGAATCACTATAACTATCACTTTCCATTTCTCCAAAAATATCATCACTGTCATTGTTATCAGAAAGAATCCCTTGTCATTTTGCCGTTCATGTATACTCTTCTTTTGTTAAATACCATTTTCATTTAACTATTTAGGTCTAAAAAATATCTCACTAAACGGTAGAAAACATTGCCTCTTAGCACTAGAAAAAATCAAGAGGAATAAATAAAACCTATAAAATGACAGACCATCTACCCCGCTATATCAGAAAAAAAAAAAAAAAGTAATCTGAAATATCAAGAACATGTGCATTTGCTTATATCAACTAATTAGCCATGTTGAGCAGTGTAAGAGCCATTACACTGCTCAACATGCAGGGATCTCACTCTCATCTGAAGCAAAAATCAGAAATAAAAAACACTGCAAAAGAGTGAATGTCAAACTACTTCACTTTCGATAAATTTCATAATATACAGCTGCACCTAGTGGCATCAAAAAATACTAATTAAATATTCCATCTAAAGAGTTATATATGTTACACTGCCTACACAATAAATTTAAACAGTGTTTGATTATGACATACCCAACCATGAGATAACATTTGCTACCAATGCATATGTGACATGCCTGGAACAGAAGGGTTAATACTGTATTTAAAAAGTGAATAAATACATAAAATCTTACCTAATAGCTAGGGAGTCAAACTCAGTACCTTAAGTGGCCTTATAGTCATCAATGTACAAGAGTGCAAGCCAGAAGGGAAAAAGGGCCATTTTCATACTTAACATACTCTTGCCAGTGTTGCACAAACTCAGTTTGGGCAACTACTACGTACAGTATTTGTAATGGCCAGAGCTGATTTCAGGCAGAAGAAAAATTAGTGTTTCTATTTTGTACAGCCCTAAGTGAGTGTGCTTTCACTTTCAGATATTCACTCAAGACTTAATTCACCATTTTCATAATAGGTGGCATTATTGGTCCTACGTTTTCACTGAATTCAGTCGGAAGAAAGCGTGGGTGTGCTCAGCTACACATAGACATGTGTTGAGAATGAGAGTTTTGCTTTCATATATTTAGTTTAGGTTGTTATTTCGGTTGTTTTCCCATGAATTTTATACCAAAAAGTTTCTTTTTTTGGGGGGGGGCAATGTCTGGTTCAGACATCAGACGTCTGTCTACGAGGAATATAATTTAGGCTCTTACACATACCGATTACTCTTATTACATACCGATATTTCTACTGATGAATATACAGAAAGTGATGATGGTAGTGATATTTCTTTATGTAGTGACTAGAAGCTGTTATGTCTGGATAACCTTTCTTCTGCCTCTCCAACATTTCCGTTTTGGCCAACACAAGTAGGTGCATTAATTGATACCTCAAATTTCACACAAGAAACTGAATATTTTGAGCTGTTTTCTGATAACAATATATTGCACATTATCACCATAGAAACTAACAGATATGATCATTCAAAGCCAAACCTTAAAATCAAAAAGCAGAGCAAAAATGTGGGTTCCAACAAATAAAAATAAAATATAATTTTTTCTGCCCTTGCATATTTTACAAGGTATTGTAAAGAAGCCAGTTGTAGACAGAGATGTTTTGGTCGAAATAGTAATGTGTTGAAACTCTATTCTTCCATAATGTTATAATGCATGATAGGTTTTAGATAATAATAAAAAAAATCTGCATTTTGTGAACAATGAAGATGTTGATCTACTAACACATCATAATGCAAAATATACAAATATAGCTTCAAAGTAGTTATTGTGTTTAAATTTTTTTTTTTAAACCAAGTATTCATTTTCTAAATTTTATGCCACAGTTAAGGAGTTAATGATGTACTTAAAAAGTGAATAAAAATGTAATATCTTACTTTAGGTCTTTAAAAAATGAAAAGATGTTAAGGAAATCTGGGTAACAGGTGGATACCTATTGTTTCTTTCACAACACTTAGCATCTTTTTCTTGTAACCCGCTTTCAGATGTTTGGAGACATGCTGCTAACACTAGTGATTTTCAAAACTGAGGTTAGATGAATCTCTGTTGACATGGATCTTGCTCCTTTTCATAACTGACAAAAGTTGTTTACACTGTTCATACTACCGAATGTGGAAATGGCATACAATGCAAACTGCTGAAAGCGCTCAGGCAAGTATTTGTAAAATTTCGGAACACCCACTTCACTGAATTTTCTCTTTAGCGTCAAGTCGCACATAATTTGTATTAGTTCCATCCATAAAATGGGCTGATGCTTTCTCAAGATTGTTAAAAAAAATGGAGGCATAAAACAGAGACAGTTCATCTTCAATAGATTTGATATTGTGAATCTTTTCTTTGAATTCAGTCTTTCACAGTCTTTCAGTGCTGAAGTTACTTGGCACACATTTTATATAAAACAAGAGTCCCTTTATTTATTTATTTTAATTTTTTTTTTTTTTTTTTTTTTTTTTTAGCTCAGCTTTTTTGTTATTTTCTCAGAGCAATCCAAGGGCCATAGATAAATGAGTCAAGGGCTGCGAGTTTGACATACCTGTCCTAAACCTATGGTAACAATATTATATATATGTTAAGCTTTTAAATTTTATTTTGGTAGACAACTGATTAAACTAGTAGTATAGTTACTTCTTTTCTCCCTTTCATCTATGTTACCCCCTAAAAATTTAATTATAATTTATTGCTAAATTTTTTAAGTTTCTAAATTATTGCTAAATTTCTCATTTCTGTATACAAAAAGAATTTCAAAAACTCAGTTTGTTTGAAGATGACAACATAAAACATAATTCAATCCAAAAACGAAATATTTTTTCTTAACTTAGTATCCAATGAAATTACAAATCAGAATATTTATGACACGCTTATTTTAATTTTAAACATCTCATTATTAACTTTTCTGTCGGCATGAAAAAATTTTCTACTAATGATAAAACAGCAACGAGGAACTTAAGCTAGCTTTGAGTTAAATTTCTATCTTAAAAATAAATGAAATCTAACATAGCAAAATATTTTCTACCTTAGATAACAATTTTTCTACTTCATTGAAAAGAAGTACACACTTTACACCTGAATTTAATCTTTTAATTAGTTTGTCATTCTATTTGAATATAGCACTGAAGATTTTTTCAATGTTTAGAATGGTCTGTTAACATTCTTTTTCAATATGATGACTACCACATATATTTCTAAACTTAAAAAAATAAAATTTTTAGAAATTTTTTAATCTAACAGAAAGGACTATTATTGGTACCATTATTTCTGCTAATATTATTTTATTGGTTTCTCAGCACGTATGACCTTAATGGGTATGCAGACTTAACGACACAAACTGCACACCATTCAATCACTACACATCTAAGAGATATCATTAAAATCAATTATTTGCTGCAACTATATCAAAGGAAATGGGTATGTATGATAATAAGTCATTTTCTCTTTAAGATTTTGTTAATTTGAATCCAAGATAACGACTGCTCCCTCAATATTCAGAGTTAGATAAATCACTTTTATGATGTCTGGTAAATCTGAAAAGGGCTTTGCTTTTTCATATAATAAAAAGAGATTTGAATTTTTATTCATCAAAGCAATTTTTATAAAAGAACATATTGCAGATTTCCCAATTCCAAGTATTTTGAACTGAATTGTTATTTTGAACTGAAGTGAAACTGAACTGTTTCATTTCTTCACCATTAGCATCAAATAGATACCTTTTAGCTACCAGTTCTCTGTCTTTCACTTCACTGCGTTCAAACCAAATGTGGGATGTAGCTCTTGAAAGGCCAGCCTGTAGAACACCAAGAAATCCACCGTGACTCTGCCCAACCTGTAAAGAATTATATTTTCCTTTTTAATCATATTAAACACAAAATGGACTTCTATAACATACATCAACATAAATTTATATTAATATGCAAGAAGTGTAAATGAAAAGCATCCAGAATTCTGAAATTATATCTTAGATATGAATGTCACTTTTAAAAACGCATTATGAAAAAGAAATTCAAACACTGAAATCACTCGGATACCAACAAGACACTTTCAAAAAGTCTTATCAGAAATGTGAAAAGCAGATTTCATCCAAATGCCTTCCCATTATACCAGATTAAGAACAATCCGCAGCATCTAAAAATCTCATATAATAGACACTATGGTTATAGTCACATAGAATGTAATTCAAGGAATATGGAATGAAGCTGATTATTATCCAATTTTTTGTTCTACCAAATGTTTTACTGTAATTCATTAATGCAATCCTAGAGAAGGGAAGGGAATAAAACCTAGGATAAATGAGAAATTTCCATAACAAATATTTTTCATTCAGACACAATGTAATAAGTATTTTTAGTCATATTCATCTACGATATATTTTGGATGAAATTCTACTACAAAACATTGAACTAAATTACTAAAATTAACTAATTAAAATCACATTGAATTAAAAAAATGGTATGCTGATGAAAAAAAAAAGCTTTTTACATTCTAAAAGAACAAACAAAATGAATCAATGAAATAAGTATTTGATTATAAAGCATTAGCTGATGGTTTATCCAAATGCATGCTGATGTATTTCTGTTAACTGGAATAAGAGACAGACTTAAATTTCACCTTGAATAATCTGGTATGAAAATACGCATTTAAAAGTATAGTTAAAAAAGTCTGCAGCTTAACTAATTATGTTTCCAGTAAAGATACAAAGCAATTTTCATATAAAAATAAAATGGAATTAATGCTTCAGGAAAGCAAATTTTTAACTGCTGTAAAAGTGCCTTTTACTGTCAAGATTTCATTATGAAATCCTGAGTTTAAAAATTAAGTTAATAACACGGACTATATATTTGAAAAAGTTTGGACATATTTGGTCTTATTGCTTCTACTTAGGATGAAATGCACCACTACATATTAAGCATTGAAAATGCAGAATAATCAATGAAAAATTTGTTCAGAGACCATTTATTGTTTCCTTTCACAAAGTGGGATGTTAAACAACACATTATATTAAATCAAAAGCAACTGAAATCCTAAAAAAGAATATGCTTATTTCAAAATTTATAAGGAGGATAATATAAATTTTCCAAAATAATTTTTATTTTCTGTAATACATAAAAATGTAATGACAATTTAAGGTCCGTTCACACGAGTACGCTCGCAATATAGTTGACGCAACGTTTTTGACGCCGGCGTAAATTCGCATGACGCAGAAGACGTAAAACTGAGTTTGCTCCTGTTCAGCTTTTACGTCCGTAACGTGAACGAACAGCCAATAGCTGACAGAGTTCTTATTGGTTGCATTAAAGATGTGTCATAATCAGAAAACCTTCTTGCTTACCCGTTTTAATATGGCATCAGAACAACACAGAGATGAGTTTTTGCTTAGAAATATCATAACTGTATACAGCAATAAAATAATCAGCATTGTTGAAGCCATCTTCAGATTTCTCAAACCATATACAGTCGATTCCGCTTAACTGGGACACATCGGGACCGGGCATTTTGTCCCAATTAAGCGAATTTCACAGTTTTTTAAACAAATTTATTTGGTTTTGGAAACTAAGGCCAATAATCGGTAATAAATTAAACAATACATATTTTTTCAATAATTTTAATAAATGTAAATTACAAATGGGAAAATTATGTATTAATATTTATCTAAAATTCTAAATTAAAATTACCAAAATGAGTCAAGTGTAGTCTGTTTTTTGTTTTTGTAGCATTTCTTTTCTACAAAATCAGCGCAAATATTCAGTGCGGATGCAGGGCTCCCTTCATTTTCTTCCTGCATAAAATAACGCTGTAACGTGGCAATAAATTTTTTTGCTTCCTGGTTAGTCACAGGCACAGGTGACTCATCATCATCGTCATCTTAGTCTAATTTTCCATGTTTTGATTTAATACCTTCTATGATTGAATCCTCACAGTTTTCATTATCATCGTAACATAGTAAATTGTTATCTATTGTTGAAAATTCTTCATAGTTAATACAAATAGGAACTTGCAACCTATTCTCATTTTCTTCGTTGCTTAAATTTTTGGAAATTTTAAGGGGTTTAAAGTCACAATTAGTAAAACAGTTCTGTATTGTAGTGGCTTTTATAGCTCGCCAACTATCAGCAACAAACTGTATTGCTTGCAAAAGGGAAATTTTTGAACTTATCTCTCTGGCTGTTGTGGAAGTTGTTAATAAATTTTCATCAATGGATTCTAATATGTAATTAACCAATTTCCCATGATACAAAGTCTTAAAATTTTTTATTACCCCCATGTCCATTGGTTGCATAAAAGATGTGGTATTAGGAGGAAGAAATTCCAGCTGTATATTTTGTAGATTGTCTAAATGAGGGTGTGCCGCACAATTGTCAACAATCAGCAAAATTTTTCTCTTTTTATGTTGTAAATTTCGGTCCCAACTGGCAAGCCAATTTCGAAAAATTTCAGAAGTCATCCACACATTTTTGTTTGCATGGTACTCCACTGGTAAACCCTCCATGTTCAACCCCTTAAAGCATCGAGGTCTAGCACTTTTTCCTATGATCAGTAGCTTTCGTTTGTCAGCACATGACATATTTGTACAGCATAACACAGTAATGCGGTCCATTGCCTTTTTATAACCAGTCAGCGCAATGTTTTTATAGCATAAGGAACCGTCTGGCGTAGCACGATAATAAAGACCGGTTTCATCAGCATTGTAAATGTCATCAGCGCAAAAATTCTCTAAAAAAGCAGGAATTTTCGTAGTTTTCCACTGTTTGGAACTTTCCTTGTCGGCACTGCCCTTTTCATCGTGCGCTTTTTAAAATTTAATGTTGTGTCTTGTTTTCCATCGCAATAACCACCCATCAGTTGCTTTGAAATCATTGTGGCCCAGTTTTTTAGCTAACTCCTCTGACTTCGCCTTCAATATCAGACCATTGATATTTACGCCTCTGCCACTAACAATAGAAAACCATTGACCTAGTGCTTCTTCGACGTCTGGATCCTTTCCCTCGTGTTTCCTTTTGGATGTTCCTGCTTGTCCTTCTTGTAAAACCAATTCCTCACGCAGTTGACTTTCTTGTTGTAAGACACGCAAAATGGTAGATTTTGGTACTCCAGTTATCTCAGCGAGCCGGCGATAACTTGTATTAGGTGGCTGGCTTTTTATTTTATCTAGCAAAGCAATTTTGCTAGAAAGTGTCAAATCATTTCTTGGCATTTTGGCAAGGGTTAAATTTTTGAACAATAAGTTTATGCACTGTTCATGCGCGATGTGTATTGTGAGTGAATAAATATGCAACAATCAAAACAGTTGTCACGTACGAGGTGTAATGGTAACTGAATAGGAACGCCCTTGCGCTCGCCTATGATGCAATGCATACACAATCAATCAGCTGTAAGGCAACGCATGCGTAATAAGCTGTAAGGCAACGCATGCGTAATAAGCTGTAAGGCAACGCATGCGTAATAAGTTGTAAGACAACGCTCCGTAACAAACTCGTAATATGTACCGTGATCTTAAATTTACTGTCCCAATTAAGCGGAATGTTGTCCCAATTAAACATATAAATTTTCTATTGGCTTCTTGGTTTGGTATCTGTTCTTTGAGATTAGTCCCAAATAAGTGGCTGTCCCGATTAAGCGGTGTCCCAATTAAGCAGAATCGACTGTATATTGGTATAAATTTCAAATTCTCATTAAAGGGTAAAACTGTATATTTATAAAGCAATGATCTGACCAGTATATGCATATGCTTCACCTGTTTATAACATCTAAGTAATAGGAACCTAAATAAATTACAGTTTCTACGAAATCAAAGTTTCTGCCTTACAAAATTCTCCTTAATTATTATAAATATTGGCTATATCATGTGTAATAAAAAGCTCTATAAATATCCCAATATTAAACACACCAAAAACTAACTTCAGCAATATAACAACTTCTAAAATAAAGCAGTTGACTGTGAAAGAGTATTCAATAAAATACAATAATAAAATTTTGGAGGAAAGTTACAACTTGTGACATACAGCAATCATTTATTGAAGTTTAATTAAATTACCTTTGCAGTGACTTCTACTTGTTACATTATTTTTCACAAACACTGCTATCACAGATAGCTGAGTGGTCAGCACGCTGCTTTGCAAATGGAAATGTGGCGAGTTCGAACCTCACCCTAGACATATAATTCAGTTAGCTTTTCTCATTTTGAAATGTATTTCTTATACTTAATCATGAATCATTCTATTCTTATTTTACCTATTATTAATATTATTGTTTTCATTTCTTATTTTATTCATTATTATTATTGTTTTTAATTTAGTTTAAAAATGTGCATTGCAAATAGAAACCCGTATGTAATAACATATCTGCATCTCTTTATCATATATCATTTATAAATTATCTCTTTATTTTTACTTTATTGCACATAATTTCTCATAAACTGTCCAAAGTTTGAACCTCATTCTAAATTCAAAAATAAATAAAAAGAAAAACAAAAGACCAAGGGTGGGGGAGTTTAAAAAATATGAAGTTGGTTTTATTATATTGTGGATGATGTATATAAAGAGAATTAAGTAATTTAATTCTCTTTATATATTGTATTCCAAACCAATTTTATAAATCCTAATTTTCATACAATATAGACTCTGGAAGTCGGTCAAACTGGTCGATACTCATCCTGAAATAATTAAAAAACAAGTAATATACAAAAAAAAAAAAAAAAAGTCAATTCCTACTTAGGCCCACAAAGAAAAATTTAAAAAATAATAATAAAAAAATTAAAATACAAACAGAATTTTTTTAATTTAAAATTTAAAAATTTTTAATATGTGAAAAAGCTGTATTAACATCAAGTGTCATCCACTACAAGTTTAAAAATTTGTATTTGAACTTGAGTGGATGAAAAAAGTATTTTATTAACGACTGAAAATTTGAACAAGATATATGGAGAGTGTGAGCTAATAGTAGGAATTTAATAATTCCGGATATTCATTTCGCAAATGAGGCAGTAAAGAAAAAAAAAAATCGCTTTGAACAGGTCGCTCTAAATAAATCTTTTGGAATCATTCACGTCATTTTTTTGCGGTTTTGCCTCTGCTTAATGAAGTAAAGTTTCAGCTATAAAAAAAATCATCTGATTCGGGCAACTTGCCGCAAACATATAGAAGCACAGCGAAGTAACAAGATACAGTTCCGTTGGCGTTATATTACAGTGCCACGTGATTTTTGCACAAAATAATTCTATTGGTTAAACTCGCTCTTCGCAAGCTTACTCGTTTGGACGCTTTTTCGCTGGTAGCGTAAAAGCACGTTCGTCAGCTACATTTCGAGTGTAGTCGTGTGGACGGGCCTTTAATAGAATAGAACTAGTGAATAGACACATTAACATAAAACAAGACTAACATTAGCCCTTTATATAATATACTGCATTTATAGTTTCAGTTTTCAGTATCTACTTGATAATCAAACATTATTTTGCTAGAAATACAATCAGGGTTTGTACACATGCCTGCATACAGAAATTAAGTACTTTTATGGATCTTTACGGAATATTAATGGAAAAAAAATTAAGAACCTATCAGCAAATGGGAACTGAATAAATTCAACTTTAAAGATATTATCTATGCCTGAACTTCATTTTTGTAATACCACACTAAGAATAAAATAAATCCATAAGTAGAATGCACTATTATTAAACATAATTATATAATAAATTTGAGAATAAAATCAACTTTTTAATAAAATTTATTAATAATAAAATTTATTAAGTAGCATTAAATATTTTACACTTATAATAGTTGGATATATTTAAAAAACATTAGAGGCATTTTATTTATGTTTTACTAACAGTTAGTTTTATATTGTTTTTTTCTTTTATGTCTCATTTAGTCATGCACTTGCTCAACTAGAGGTTTAGTAAACAGCAGCCAGATTTTATGTCAAACAGCATAGGTTAAAATGAGAAGTAAAATAGCAATCAGCACAATTAGTAACAGAAGACTGGCTATTACCACTGCTACTGTTTGCCTAGAGAGAGACCTGCTGATCAGAACAGACCTGAATGTCTGATGTTGGCATGGTTAGCAAGTTTCCAAAGTTATGCTTTGTCTGTCTGATGCAGTTAATGTCATAGCTTCATGTAGAGTTCCTGGAGTTGTAACCCAGTTAATATACTTTAATGTTCCAATAAGCTACTAAAGCACCAGAGGTGATAAATTGTTTTGTGTTAATTTATGTCTCATTAGCTAAGGAATAAGTTTTACATAAATGTTTACATTTTTGTGTTGCATTTTGTGACCATGGTAAGGATTAATGAAAGGCAAAAACTTGCTTTAAACATGCAGAGATAACTTTTAAGGGTGAGCAATCACTTACCAGCAATTAAATTAGGTAATTAGCTATCCTTAGTCATTATAGATTTACATGGCCACTATTACATTTTATTCATTTTTTTTAAAAAAGCACTATTAAAATTACAATCTAACAACATTTCACAGTTTAGAACACATGTAATTTATGACATTGGTTCTTAAATTAGTATAATTATACTGTTGCACATTAAAGCAACAACACACAATAAAATAGTACCTAAATAGTATGAGGTTTTACTTGATCTGTTAAAAATGAAATAGTCCAAAACACCATGAAGCAAATTATAGCCATGTCAGAAAGTAACTACAAAGTCAGATAAAGGTTTAAATAAACAGAACTTGGAATAAAAAGGTAGGTTCTTCTGCTGACAAAATCAATTACAGCTCATGGAGATTCAACTAACCAGAGACAATCAAATTCAAACTAAAAATTTGGACTAGTAGGCAAAGACTACACAATTTAATTTGAATCTTTGCTGAAATTATAAACAATTGGCTAATTTACATAATAATAACTGTACATGTCTTTGAAGAATAAATTTCTGTTTATGCATTTAGTTTCTTGTCTCAATAAATTTCCTCTTCATTTTATAATTTTTGTATTCAATAAAAAATTTCTGTTGTTCTAAAAACTACATTTATTTAAACGTATATAAAAGCTGCTAATTTTATTTCTTTAGTAATACGATCACTGAGAATCAATATGAAATTATGTATGGTCAGAGCCGGTTACAGAGCGGGTGTGGTAGAAATTTTAGAATTTAGTGATGCACTGTGCAACAAAATCTAGAAACGACAAAACTTTTAGAATTTGGGACAGTTATTGGAAGGAAAAATTTAGGGAGGAACTAGGCAGCAGAATTTAGGACCCACAGAGATTGGGAAAATGCCTAGCGCCAGCCATGTGTATCAAGGATTGAGGAATATAAAATGAGTATTTTAAATTGTTAGTTTGAATTTCTTTATTTTATTAAAAAAACATTCCTTTCTACAGATGCCTGTTCAGGTGACAAGATTAGAGGTATTTGGATATTTACTATGCTTGTGGTTAATGAAAAGAAGTGAAAATAAAGGCAAAATAATCATATTAAGGAAAAGACTTCTGAGATTAGAAATGAAACATTCAAATATTATGTTTTCATTTTCTTCCAAAAATTTCCAAAAAGCAAGAAATTCAGCACAAAATTTCTGTAAAATGTATCCATTACAAGTTAATACCATGAAGACACTTTTCATTTTGTCACATTTTTCTAAATCTTTTAGAATTGTAGGCCTATTAAATCTTGCCTTCAAATCCTTCTAAAGTTTCCAAGGTGCAATGTCTAAAATCTGAAAGAAAAATTGCCCCTAACAGTTTTGCAAAACCCAAAAGCCAGAAATATTTGAAAAACAAAAACAAAATTTACAAAGAGAAAAAAAAAAAAAAAAATGTAATAAATTTTAGAGAGAAAACTGATGCACATTCTGAAAATTCTGATTATTTTAAGACAATTACATAGGAAAAAACTGTTGCCATGAAAAAATAAAAAAGAAGACATTTTACAATAATTATATAGCTATTCTTCATAAAGAACTGTTTCGCAAATTGTGCTTTATAGCATTTATTACATTGCTTTTCATATTCAAAATATTGTAGTAATTACTCGCTAAAATGGAAAGTAAGTTCACTGTATAATATTGCAGTGGAAAATAAAAATGTTTTATTTTAATGTTATTTTGTAAATATAATTTCAATATATTACCATTATTTTGATGCAATTTGTTAATGTTATAATGTTCTAAAAAAATCATCGAAAATTTCACAGATCTCCAGAATAAAAATTTTATACAGACATTGAACTTAAAAACACCAAAATGTTTTAATTTTAAAATTTAGAGCCATTTAACTAAAGAATTTACATCCCCAAAGGCAAAAGTTGTTTAAAATCTCTTCATTAGGAAAAAAAAAAAAAAAAAAAAAAAGAGAATTTTCGAAATGCATATGTTTTATTTCTTGCCTAGAAACTCATGCTTCGCAACATTCATATTAGAAAGAGAAACAAATTCATATGATAACCATATTTGTCAATGAATTGCCAAAAATATCCTTCCAAAATGTTAATTTGCACTCAAAATGACAGTCGTAAAAAAAAAAGCGAAATTTCAGAAGATTAAAATTAAGTACCTTCTATCAATTCTGGATGAAATTAAGAACTTTTAAGAACCAAAAAAAGATTCTGAAAAACCTAAGGACTCTTAAGGACCATATAAACCCTGACAATATAGTTCTGTATAAACAAGTACACAAAAAATAATTTATATTTTATCATATAATATAAAACATGGTATTTTAAACATGACCAATATAATAAAATATCTTCTAAATACTCTAACAAACACTGAGAATAATTTCTACATTCTATCAATTGTTAACTCCCTTTGAAGGCTATAACGGCTAATAATTACTAGTTAGCATGGTCTCTCCTTGAAGAAGGTTACTCAAACCCTAGAGAAAAACTGTATGCTCATCTCAAAAGATTTATGAGTATTCCCATTATTCAAAACGAGTCAGCTTCTGTAATTTTAAATTTAATTGATGCTACAAGTGAAGTTGTAAGATCTTTGGAATGTTTAGAACAAAAGTTAGATTAGGTTTCATCCACTATATTTGCCTCTATTCTTAGTCAGAAACTTGATCTGAATACTAAGTTAAGGTGGGAAAGGAATTTAAAAGAAAGAAAAAATATCCAACATTACAGAGATATTAGAATTTCTAAAGGATCACGCAAGGACATTAAACACTTCCAGAATTCCAGCAACATCTAAATGAAGTCAGCCAAAGATTTCTTCAGTGGTTTCATGTGTGACTGAGAAACGTGTATTTATTTGTAAACTGTGTAATGCGGAACATAAATTATTTAAATGTCCTAAATTAAAAAAATTCAGCTTGATTGAGTATGTCAAAAAGCACAATTTATGTTTCTGCTGTTTTGGAAATCATGGAGTGAGAAATTGCCTTTCAAATAACTCTTGTTGGCTATGCAGAAAAAAGCACAATTTATTAGTGTGTTATGAGCAAGAAAAGTGTCGATTCCCTAGAATAGAAACAGTTGCAAAATCATGTCATCATCGGATCAAAGGTCAGACACCAGTCAGTCAATGGAAACCATAAAACTTAACATTCATGCAGAGCCATTCATAAATAAGGATAATGAGTGTTTTATGACAGCTAATATAAATAAAAATTGTAATACAGTTAATAGAGTCCTACTATCGACAACAATTGCTTATATTAAGGGAAATGAAGGAGAAATACTTCCAGAACTCTGCCTGACAGTGGAAGTATGATCCATCTTTGTTCATCATAATTAGCTGAAAAGCTTCATTTGCAAAAGAAAATGTAAATATATCAGTAGGATGTTTATCTGGGATTTAAACAAAGGTGAAATCAAAAATGAGTGCAGTTATTTTAAATAGAGAAAACACGTAGAGTCATAAACTAGAGTTTTTCGCAATTCCGAAAATCTGATGTCTGTAATAATGATAGTTTCTAGACAAATTGATGTCTGTAATATTGCGATTCCACAAGAGGTTACGTTAGTTGATCCAGACTTTCACAAACCATGTAAAATTCAGTTACTTCTATAATCTGCAACATTTTTCGATTAATAAGATCCAGGTAAATTTATGTACCAAATACGAATTTAATGTTACAAAACTCAGCATTTGGATATTTAGTGAGTGGGAGCATTGAAGACTTACCACATGAAGAAACAATTAATGCATTGCGGGTTAATTTATGACAATGCTGAAGCACAGTTGAAGTTTTTTGATTTGCAATCAATTGGTATTAGAGATGACCTCAATTCGTATGATGAAGATAAAGCATTCGAGATATTTAATAAAACTGTTAGCTTCAAAGATGGTCGATATGTTGTTAGGCTACCCTGGAAGAAAAGTTGGGAGCATTTAGGTGACAATTTTAGTGTTGCAGAAAAAAAATAAAGATCCCGATGAGGAAAATACAGCATGATAACGCATTATACTTAGAATATAGAGAAACTTTGGATGGGCACCTAAATCAAGGGATAATAGAAAGAGTATCAGATTCTACAAAACCAGTAAACAAGCCAGTTTTTTATATGCCGCATCAGGCAGTTTATAGGGAAGAAAGCATTAAGACAAAAATGCGTATTGTATTTAATGCGAGCTCACATGAAGTAGGCCATCTGTTCCTAAATGATTGGTCTGGTATTAATTTGAATAAAAATATATTTCATTTACTGATGCATTTTAGACTTAACATGAGTTGTAATCTTAGGAAATATCGAAAAGGCATTTTTACAGATCGTTTTAGGTGAGAAAGATCGAGATGCAGTTAGATTTTTGCTTGTTAAGAATATTGGTACATCTTTGCAGAATACTGAGGATCAGCTAGAGGTGCATAGATTTAAGCGTGTGCTCTTTGATGTTAATTCAAGTCCTTTTTTGTTGGCAGCAACTATAAAGCTGCTTATCCAAAAGTACAGAAATGTATATCCCGATACCTTTCAAATTCTTGATACATGTATGTATGTTGATTGATGATCTTGTTACAGGAGCAGATAATGTATCAGAAGCCTTAAAAATTTCAAGGGAAGAAAAGGAAATTATGCATGAAGCTGGGATGAATCTATGCAAATGGGTGACGACATTTAGCTAAAAAATGGGAAGAAGAAAATTTTGACATTCATCCATTAAGCTCAAATGAAAAGATGCTCAAAGTATTAGGAATTCAATGGGACATTCAGGAAGATAGTTTGAGTATAGAGACTTCTTGTTTAACTGAAATTTCGAGAAGAAATAAAAGTAAAAAATGCTTCATCCTCCAAACAGCTGGAAAAATATATGATCCCTTTGGACTCATCACACCATTCACTGTTAGAATAAAACTTTTATTACTACGTAAACTACCAAGGGATGCTGAGCTTCCTTCTGATTTGAATGACGAGTGGTCTTAATAGTGCATTGAGCTTTCAGAACTTAGTAACATTAGTATTCTAAGATTTGTTTTGGATTCATGTGATAAAAATATAGAGATCCATGGTTTTTCTGATGCAAGTCAAAAGTTGTATGGTGCAGCCGTTTATGTAAAAGTACAGAATCGAGAAAACATTTTTGTGAATTTGCTGGCTTCCAAGAGCAGAGTTTCACCTGTCAAAAAAGTTTTCTTGCCTTAACCGGAATTGCTGGGTACACTGGTTGCTGCAAGATTAGGAATGGAAGTTAAAAAAGTTTTGGATCATAAAGGTTCATCTACAACCTTTTTTTGGAGTGATTCTGAAGTCACGTATTGGATTAAAGGATCCAGCAGAAGATGGAAGTCTTTTGTTCAAAATCATGTTGGTGAGATTCAGAAGTTGACTAATCCAGATTCATGGTTTTATTGTTTGACCAAGAACATCTTCTAACGCGTTGAATTAGAGCCTCTTCTCTAGTAAACAATTCCAAATGCTGGACTTGTGCAGAATTTTTGACAGAGCCGCATCTTCCCTACAAGTGCTTACAACCAATAGTACCAGAGGTTGAGCACTTGACACTAAGTGAAAGGGAATCCTTTGTGCAAGAAAGCAAAAGTTCTATTAACATGAACTCTAACGTTTTAGACGAACTCCTGAATATTAGTAACAGTTATAAAAAATTATTACTGTTCTTTCTTATATTTTTAGGTTTAATTATAATTGCAGGAATGGATCAAAAAAGGTAGGACCTCTTCAAATAGAAGAAGAAAGAATAGCTGAGGAAATGCTTAATAACATAACAGGTAACTTAAATTTACATTCCTTTGTTGATCATAAAGGAATAATTCGTGTTGGTTGCTTGAAAAAGCTTTTTACCATTTTCTCAGAAATATCCTGTGATCCTCCCAAGAAATTCTAAGCTAAGATTTATTTTTCCAGCGTGTACAGAAGATTACTGCATGTTGGTCCTCAAGGATTAGTCAATGCAGTATGTTTAAAATTTTGGCCATTAGGTGGTAAAGACTTGGCACGAAAAACAGTACCTCTTTATGTGACATGCTTTAAATGCAAACCAATTTTGTCTGCACAGATTATGGGTAATTTACCATACGAGAGATTTAATAGATCACCCCCATTTAGTGTTTCAGGTTTGGATCTATGCGGTCTCTTTTATGTAACATACAAGCATCAGAGAAATAAAATTTACATTTGTGTATGTATATGCTTTGCAACACAAGCTATCCATCTTGAGCCTTTGTCAGATTTGACTTCTAATACTTTAATTGCTAATCTTAAGCGTTTCATGGCCAGACGTGGCAATTATGCAAAAATACTCACTGATAATGCCCCTAATTTTGTAAAATTTTTGAGAAAATTCTCTGCTGAAAAAAATTTTACAATGTAATTAATTTTCCTGACAAACATTTGGCCTCATATTTCCCATGCAAAGGAATAAACTGGAACTTTATTCCTCGCAAGTCCCCTCATTTTTGAGGGCTATGGGAAGCCAGGGTAAATTCCATAAAGCATCACTTAAAGATAACGATAGGAAATTTGCATTTTACGTATGAGGAGTATGAAACTATAATTGTGCAGGTAGAGGAAAAACAAAATTCAAGACCTCTTACACCCATTACCAATGATTCTGATTGTTATAAAGTTTTGACCCCAGGTCATTTCTTAATAGGGAGATTGGTGCAGGTGATTCCAGAGACATAAATGAAAATCAGTTAAGCCAGTGGCAGAGAGCAACAAAAGTAGTTCAGATTATTTGGAGAAAAGGTCAAATGACTATTTAGGAACTCTACAGCAGAGAGCCAAGTGGATGGCAGAGAAGGACAATATTTCTGTTGGTACTTGTTAAGGAAGACTATCTGCCAGTTTGCAAATGGATATTAGGTCAGGTTATTAAAGTCTACCATGGATCCGACAATAAAGTACTGTTCAAATCAAAACAAAATCAGGAGAATTAAAAAGAGCGATCACAATCACCGTGCTTCCTTTAGAAAAACGATATTTTTGCATTTGTATTGTATGTTGTTTTAGTACAGTTAAAAGTCTTTAATCCAGACTCGTTGAGACTTCGGCGATTCCAGATTATAGATCATCAATTTAAATCTGGTAAGATGGCATGCAGAAATTATAAAATAAAAAATATGAAACCGTAATTTATGAAACAGAGCAATTATGCTCTAAAGAGTATCAAAATTTAAAAAAAAAAAAAAAAAGCTTAATATTTATTTGTTTACTTTACTAAACATTTCTTTCAACGTGTGCATGCGTAAAGCGTACATTACGCATAGTCGAAACTAGAAAATTGCAACCAGAAAGCTATTTGATGTGTATTCGTGATATTTATAATGACGAGGAATTTGATTAAATCATATCAAAGACAGAGTACATCGAGATGAAATACTACATTTAGTAAGGAATTATAAGCCGAATAAAATAGAATAAAAACATTTACCCTGAAGATAAGGATAGTGCTGACAGATGAACTTCCAGTTCATTGCGTGCCACGACATCCGCGACAAGAATAACTGATTTGTTATTCACGGAGGGCGAAATCTGTAGTATAGTTCTAAATCCAGAAAATACAGCTACCGATAATGAAGAAAGTAACAGAGAGGTTACTGAACGAGAAAAATTTTGATTGACAAGTTATTCGGAATTCTCGACACAGCAATTACAGGACTTGAACAATGGAACTTAATAACTGAACAAGAAATTATATGTCTATAGTATTAGTCTAAAGTATTAGCAGAGAAAACAAATCAAACAACTCACATTGAAAGAAATGTTTAATAAAATAAACATAAATATTAAGCTCTTTTCTTTTGTAAATTGTGATACCCTTTAAATCATAAATGCTTCATTATACAACATTTTACATATAATACAGAATGTATATTTTCAGTTAAACTTCTACCCAATAACTTCAGTAATTCATGAAAGTTAATTTTGCATCTAGTTTATTCAGGAAAATAAGTTTCAATTAGTTGTTTTCAGCTTTAAAAATATTAAAAATTTTTTAATTAGTTAGTTATTTTCAACTAATAATTGTATCGCCATTAGCAAAAATAATGCATTACTATCAACAGCATAGGATTAAACTAAATACTTAATTGTCTATTGAAGCTTCAAAATGTATTTCCCAACTTCACTTTTTCTCGGCTAGCGTTACCGAATTTGCCTTTGGCAACCTAAAATCGAATTGGACCCAACACATTTCCCACGGATTCAATAACAGACCCTCTGCAGAAATAAACTCATAATCCCAATATCCCATACATATAGTATGTGCAAAAGAGAATAAACTCCATAGAAGGTGATAAAAAATTAATTTATGGCTTAATTGAAACAAAGACAGAAATTAAGCTAAGCAAAACCGTGTAAAAACAAATTGAAATGATAAAACGAAACTTAATTTTCATGTGAATTTTCAGTGCTGACTCTCCCATTCTAGAAATTTCAATTTCTTTCAGACAAAGACCACATTTAGCTTTATAAGGATTGTCATCCATCAATATCCAGTCTTTGTAGTCAGCTTGATGAGGCCACAGTTTATTGAAAATGCACTTTCCAGGCATCTCATTGGCGTCGGAAGGGTTGTGGCCTTCCAGGTTGGGATTGCTCTAATTTTGGCAAATATTTTCCAGGGTTTGTACACATTTTCTTACACGAAAATTAAGGACTTTTAAGGACCATCAAAGAAAAAATTAAGGACCTATCAGCAAACAAAAATACGAATAGAATAAAGCAATTATCCATACAACCGACTTCATGCTTGTAATTTCACTTTAAGAAACTAACAGAAGTGTGTATTATGCACTATTATTAAATTCAATTTAATACTTACCATAAAACAATTTTGAAAATTAAACTAACTCCCTACAAGTTATGAAGTAGATAACATTAAATTAGGAACATAATTTCTTGAAAAACATGTACAAGTGTATTTTACACTAATACCAGTCACTATTTTAGAGATTTAATGATTATTATTCAACTTATTTGATATTTATTTAAACACAGTCAACTACTATTATAATCACAATGTAAGAATATTTTGCAGATTAAAATAACTGATTTGTAAACATACAATTTATTTCCTTGGTTTTTTAAAAGATACTAGAATAATAAACTGTATAATGAAAGATACAAAACATTTGTGCTTTTTTTTAAATCTGAAAACTTTTCAGCTATTTTAACATCTAATTTATTTATGTCTATTTCCTTTTCTTTAACTATTCTTCTAAGTTCATTTGCTTTGATAAACAAATGTTCCTGCTGGTCTCAGCTTCATCTGCTAAAGCATCTACTTCTTCATTAATATCTTTAATGTCCCTTTGAAGAAATTTTTTCTTTTGCTTCATATAATCAATTTCTTCCTCAATAACATTTCTTTTCCTCTTTGAATTTTCAGATTTAGTTAAAGATTTTTGTTCTTCTAAATACTGCATATATTTAGACCTTGCAGAAGCTGCTGCTGATCTCATTTCTTTATTAATTTCGATATTAAGAACACCTCCAGAAAATTTTATGTAATCAAATACTGTGCGTTGAAAAATGTATGATGAGTCACTTAAATTTTCAATTTCAATTGCTTTATTTACAGAGAATCCCCTTTCCACAGAGGCCTATCCATGTGACAAGATAAGAATCATTTTCACTATTTTCCATACTTTTGAATAGTGAAAATCATGAAAATAAGAAGTGAGAAATGTGTCAAGAGAGAGATTTTGAGGATCAAAAGTAGCAAATTCATGTAAATTTCTCTTAACTACTTTGTCTAGAAACTCTCCAAACTGCAGCAGAATTTCATCACAATCATCTTGTAAAACACGTTTATTCCGCTATTTTCATTTTGTTCTGGGCTTTTTCTGGACTTTTAACCATCAATCACAGGTCTATACAAGATGCATTTCGAATAAGAGAATAATTTATTGGTCATTTAGACATTAAGTGTTGTACCATTGTTAAGACACATTGTTGACCTTCTTGTTTCAATGCAAAACTTTCAGCTTGTGAAATGTTCTTCTTGCGGCATTTATCATTCATTAACTGCTCAGTAATGAATCCCAAATAAACTTTACTTTTATCATTATAACAATTTGGATCATTAAAATTAAATTTATAAAGATTTTTTGCTTTAGTTATTTTTGAATATTCTAGTTTCAAAATTTTAAAGTGCTGAAGGCAATCATTTACAAGTTTTAAGATATCTTCAGCAAAAAAGGGAATAAGTGGTTTATCACTTTGATAATATTCAAGGAAAGGCAATAATATTTTCGACAGAGAGAGAAAAAAATTTAATTTTATAAGAAATGTTTTATCTTTAGTTGCCTCCAAAATATTTGAGAAGGATTTTGATGAATTTTTTTTAAACTTCCCCATTTCAACTTTTTTAATGTACAGTAGCAAGTCATCCCATATTTCAATGGCTCTTTCAACTGCTGGGACATTTTGCAACCATCGGTAAAAGCAGAACTTCACAGGTAGCTTTTTTAAGCCAGATATACTTAAAAAATCTTCACGTCTTGCAGGAGAATCTTTAAAAATCCAATATAAGGAGGATAAGAATGATGGAATGTCCCAGCCAGTGGATGACATCCCATGCTTGAAAGCATTGTTAAGAATGTGTAAACCGCATGCCCCTAATTGTCAAGCATTGAATGTTATATTCCTTTGTCAAGTCCTGTTGCAATAAATCATAAAATTTCCAGTTTACTGCAAATATCCATCGATATTTGTAAGAGTTATGACAAGTCTAGTTTTTAAACACATTCATAATATTTGGATAAAATAATTTCACTTGTTGCATGCCCTATAAATGCAGAAGTAAGGTACTGAGTTCTGACCTTATTTTCGTGATGCCAGAACCTCACATGAATATCTAGTTGCTTCTTTTGATTTGTCAGATTAAGAGTCTCATCAAATAGTAATGTAAAAAACTCAGCATTTTTACAATGCTTTAGTAACAAAGTTTTAAAATAAGGGCCAAGATCAAAATAACAGATATAAGCACATTTCTTTTCACCACATGAAAACTGTTTTGCAATGGAACTATCCTGGAACATTTTAGTGATTAATGGCCCAATATCATCGCACGATTTAAAAGAATAGTGGCTTTTGATGCACTTAAAAGCCCACAATATTTCTGCATCTGTAACTTCAGATTTGAAAAGAAAAGAATTGATTTTATTATTTTCTACACTTATTGATGTTGAATTAACAGTTACATCTTTTCCTGAAGTAGATGGTTCTTCTAACTTGGCAAAATTCATGATACTGTTTGAAGAAACTCTGCAGTTGAGAAGGGAGAGATGTTTTGCACGTAAAATGGGTATTACATGCAAGGCATTAGTAAAATTAAGTATCGCATATATATGTATATAATGTATGTATATATATATATATATATATATATATAATAAGAAATGTATACTGAAAATATACATTTTTTACTATATATACATATATAGTACAAAGTCTGAGATCCGGACATCCAATATCTGGAATGATCTAAAATCCAGACCTAAAAGCCACCACCAACCAATTTTTTAGGGCTTTTTTGAAGGGAAGGGCAGAAATCCCGATTCTTAATCTCAGTTTGGCATTAAATAAAATATCTCATTATTGAAGAAATAATTATTTTAGCATAAATTTGCATGATTAGTAACTTGACTCCATAGCTGCATATCTGCTTGGCATAATCTCAAACCGAAACATTTGTTAATTTTACACCAACTAATATTTTATATCCTTGATGTTGAAATCGCGAATCATTATTTATTGTATTTTGCTTTCATCACCGCATGTTTATCAACGGATGATAACTTGAGTGATGACTCATGCAGCGACGCCAAATAACAGAGTATTATCCGATTACAGATTTAAGTTCAATGCGCTAAAATGTTGACAAGGGGAGATTTAACAGAAATTTCTTTCCTTATGCTAAAAATAGATTTTGTTAATGATACTCATAGGACAAACGATTATATTTAGTGCTATTTGAATTAATAACTGATTTGTTATTCACATAAAGCCAGAACCAGTACCAGAGCTTGCATGGCCGCACCAGGCGGCAGAATTTAGGGAAGTTAAACAGAAGTTTTTCATTGCGATGACAATGCCCAATCATCAATCAATTAACGGATGACGAAATCTGTAGTATGGTTCTAAATCCAGAAAATACAGCTACCGATAGTGAAGAAAGTAACAGAGAGGTTACTGAACGAGAAAAAATTTTGATTGACAAGTTATTCGGAATTCTCGACACAGCAATTACAGGACTTGAACAATGGAACTTAATAACTGAACAAGAAATTATATGTCTATAGTATTAGTCTAAAGTGTTAGCAGAGAAAACAAATCAAACAACTCACATTGAAAGAAATGTTTAATAAAGTAAACATATAAATATTAAGCTCTTTTCTTTTGTAAATTTTGATACCCTTTAAATCATAAATGCTTCATTATTTCATAAATCACAATTTCATATTTTCAATTTTATAATTTCTACGTGCCATCTTAGTAGATTTAAAATGATCTAATATCCGGAAAAATCTCAAATCTGGGATCGCTGAAGTCCCAACCTCGGACTTTGTACTGTATATATATATAAATTTGTTAAAATATATATAATACGGAATGTATATTTTCAGTTAAACTTCTACCCAATAACTTTAGTAATTCATGAAAGTTAATTTTGCGTCTAGTTAATTCAGGAAAATTAGTTTAGTTGTTTTCAGCTTTAAAAATATTAAAAATTTTTTAGTTAGTTGTATTCAACTAATAATTGTATCACCATTAGCAAAAATAATGCATTACTATTAACAGGATAGGATTAAACCAAATACTTAATTGTCTATTGAAGCTTCAAAACGTATTTCCGAACTTCACTTTTTCTCGGCTAGCATTACCGAATTTGCCCTTGGCGACTAAAATCGAAATGGAGCCAACAGATTTCCCGCGAAATCGATAACAGACCATCTGCAGAAATAAACTCATAATCCCAATATCCCATACATATAGTATGTGCAAAAGAGAATAAACTCCGTAGAAGGTGATAAAAATTAATTTATGGCTTAATTGAAACAAAGACAGAAATTAAGCTAAGCAAAACCGTGTAAAAACAAATTGAAATGATAAAACGAAACTTAATTTTCATGTGAATTTTCAGCGCTGACTCTCCTATTCTAGAAATTTCAATTTGTTTCAGACAAAGACCACATTTAGCTTTATAAGGATTGTCATCCATCAATATCAAGTCTTTGAAGTCAGCTTGATGAGGCCACAGTTTCTTGAAAATGCACTTTCCAGGCATCTCGTTCCTATTGGCGTCGGAAGGGTTGTGGCCTTCCAGGTTGGGAATTTAACTAATTTTTACAAATATTTTCAGAACCCCCACCCCCTTTTTCTTTTCTCGAGCACCTTCATCATCACTTTCGCCTCTTAAAGAACTTCCGGCTTCACGCTTTCGTCACAATCTGCCTAAATTTATCGATAACACCTGTTTCGAAAGATTGGGTGAATAGCCAATCAGACACCGATACTTTCCTTCGGGTAGCTAATAGTTTTTTTTTTTTTTTTTTTAATCATTTGCAACGCAAATCCGCCAACAGATTCGTTAACAGCCGTTAATTTCATATTCATAAGAAATCGCAATTCACACTGTGAATGGCAATCATTAGAAATGATAAGAAATGTCAAATGAGCAAAATTAAGGACCGTTTATTCATTTTGGCGAAAATTAAGAACTTTTAAGGACCAAAAATCATTTTTGAAAAAATTAAGGACTTTTAAGGACCGTACGAACCCTGCTTTTAGAATCCCTCCCTTTTTTTTTCCTCGAGCACCTTCATCATCACTTTCGCCTCTTAAAGAACTTCCGGCTTCACGCTTTCGTCACAATCTGCCTAAATTTATGGATAACACCTGTTTCGAAAGATTGGGTGAATGGCCAATCAGACACCGATACTTTTGTTCGGGTAGCTAATTTTTTTTTTTTTAAATCGTTCGCAACGCAAATCCGCCAACAGGTTGGTTAAGAGCCGTGCAATTTTAATTCCATATTCATGAGAAATCGCAATTCACACTTAGAATGGCAATCATTAAAAATGATACGAAATGTCAAATGAGCAAAATTCAGGACCGTTTATTCATTTTGGCCAAAATTAAGGACCTTTTAAGGACCAAAAAGCCTTTTTGAAAAATTAAGGACTTTTAAGGACCGTACAAACCCTGGAATAGACGTATCAAATTGAAAGAATTGCATCAGATCATACCGGAAGTGTCAATGACAACTCTTTATGAAGTTGTGACTGTCAAGTTAGGGTACAGGAAATTTTGTGCATGCTGGTTTCCAACAGGCGGCAACCTTCTATTACATACAAAAGCTTGTGTACCCACTTAACAAATGTTTGGATAACGGGGGTGATTATGTCAAAAAATAATAAATAATCCAGTTAATAAGATGTAACTGACGTTTTTCTAAATAAATGTTTTTTTTAAGGAATGCGAGCCATTGTATCTTTACTTTTCGAAATGCCCTTGTAGTATAGTTTGTTAAGTTTAGTTAAGAATTACGGTCCATTCTGAATTATCTGAAACATCAATAACTTGAAAAAAAAAAAGAAAAAGAAAAAAGCCAATGCTTTAATATATAGTTTCATGAATGTGCTAAAAGCAATGGTTATTTTAATTCTGTTCATGTTCATCAAAATTATTTCACTGTTCTTTTTAATAAAAATTGGATAATTTTTCAATAAATTAAAAAAGTTAAGAGGAAATTAGAGCTTTTTACTTACTAAGGCATAGCTATTATCACTTGCTAATATCACCACATCTATTGGAGATGTATGATTAGCAACACAGATGCCACCATTTACAGCTCTATTCTCTCTAAAATAAGTATAAAAAAAAAAGCACACAAAATGAAAGTTTATCAATGTATCTCAGAAATTTATAATGCTTTAACAAGAAAATTAAAATAAAACACAAACCTGTTGTGGTATGTAACAATAGCAGAGCAAGCACAACCAAAAATCCGAAAACAGAGAATACTTGCATGCCAATATATCCACCTCTTAAACCTAAAACAGAAAAATGCTACAATTTTTTCTTGAGAACCAAAATATTAATTTAATCACAAAACTAGTAAAGAATAACTACTAAACGTAGAATAATGCTTAAATTTACTGCTTAACAATGATATTTATTATACAAGAAGAAGATTTGGAATGGAACCTTAGTGAGTTTAGGGATATTTTGACCATGAATTATGAATGAAACAGGTTCTAATTAAAAAGAGGAAATCACAAGTACATGATGCTATCCATTTTGCCTTTCTAAACATCAGGTAATTTTTTATTAATGCAACTCAAATTGTTCCTCTGAATATTTATTCATTAAATACCAAACACAAATATTTTCTATGGATTGTTTGACAAAACAATTTTCAACCTTTTCTCAAAAATAAATACACACATATTTTTTTTTTGTTAATAAATTTCCAATTTAAACAATATGTTTAAAACTTCAAATAAGCAATCCAAAGTACTACATGAAATTAAAGAACAAAATTGTTTCATAAAAAAAAATTTAATTTAATTAAATTTAATTTAAATAAATTAATTAAATTTAAATACAAATTTAATTAAATAATTCTTTACGCCATTGCTGCAAGGAATGAAATTTAAATTTAAACAAATTAAATTTAAATTTTAACAAACACGCATAAAAGTAAAAAAGCAAATTTAAAGCCAAAATTAAAAAAAAATTTAAAGCCCCCCCAAAAAAAGTGTTAACATATAAAAGATATAATTCTCGAACTAATCTACAATATCATTTAAATTCAGAAGCATAAGCAAATCAAGCACAAAACCAATGCATAAGTGAATGACTGTTGAGCAGGCAGGAGACAGACTTATCAAAGGGAAGTTGCCTCCAAAGCTAACTCTCCAATCATTCAATTCGTGTTTCGTCATTCATGCAGGTAAGGGTAAAAGTCAAAACCAAAAGTAAAAAGTGAAGAATGTCCAAAAAGAAATACCAACAAAGTGGTACTCTTAGAAATTAGCATTTAAGAATTAAAGTTTTAAAAGGAAAATACTAATGAAGTCTTTTGAGAAACAAGCAAGTAAAGTCAAGTATTAAACTTTTTTTTTAAAAATTCAATTAAAAAAAAAAATTTGGGGTACTATTCAGTTTCGAAGGCCGTAAAAAATCGCCAAACTATTGTTGATGCCAATGCTGCCAAATAATTGCGGCAAGAATGAAACTATAAAAGTAAATAACTATCTAAGATTGATGCTTTAATTTAGATGAAAGGTTAATTTCATATACTTTTTTATTATTATAATTTATATGAAAAAGGCTAAACATCACTGAATGAAAGTGTAAGAGTAAATAACTATTTCAGATCATTATTATAATTTATATAAAAATTGCTAAACATAACTGAATGGATGCCTGCATTGCTATTTCGCTACCGACTTATCGCTAAAGCATAATTTCATCTCGTTGGTTGTTCAAATGTAATTTTCTATAATGAATAATGCCTTTTCTTTGAAAATATTCTCAGTAAAGTGCAGAATCGCTCACTTATTTGTTTGCCGCTTTTAACAAGGGTAAAAACAATTGGATTTTTGTCAATTTTCTTTAAGTGAAAATAGGTCGATGTGTACATAGATAAAGTCAAGGGTGTGTGCAGTGCCATTTTTGTGCAATTCTAGGATTTTTTTTAAGTGAAAATAGGTCGATCTTCACATGGATACCGAGTATGTGCAATTCTTAAAAACGTGTCAAACAGTGGGTGATTCTGCACTTTACCCAAAATTCTATTGCCGACTTTTCGTCGTGGGCAATCCCAAATTGTTAAATCCATAGGGTATCAAAAAAGGATTTAAAATCAAAAAAGGATTTAAAAATTAAACTAGTATGTCAGTGGCGTCTTAAGAAATATAGAACTATATAAACTTACACAATCTGAAATCGGCACGTACGCTAGATTTGGCGCGCTGTTTAAATGGGCGCGCTTGCTAGATTTGGCGCTTTTGCGCATACATTTTCGCTGCAATTTTTTTACGGCCCTCAAAACCGAATAGTATCAAAATTTTTATAAAAAATAATCTAGAAACTAATGTATTTTAGAATTCCTTGTCTACAGAAACCTCCCCGACACAAATATGCATATAAATAAAAAGAAACTAAAAAAGAACTAGACATAATCCATATAAACCAATAAGAAACAAAGAACTAATTCACAATTTTTAAAAAAAACAAATATATACTTAAAAATATAATTTCATATCTAGAAAATACTTAAATACTACATAATTTTTTTTTTTTTTTTAAAATACTTAAAGCAAGTAAATAGTAAGTTTTAATTCTAACTTACCTACTAAATGAGCGTTGGGGTCTGCAAAAGTGTTTTTAAAGAGAAGTAAGTGTGCTTTTCAAATTAATCATATAGATGGCGCTTATGTAGGTAAAGTTGAGTGCCAAGCTGCTATCTTTGTTATATTAAAAATTTTTTGCAAACAATAATATTAAAATATATGAAAAAATATAAAAAATAAATCTAGAGAAAATTAAATTAAAAATCCTAAAGGTATGTAATTCAAGTTTTAATTTTAAGGATAAATTATTTAGGGAGTTAAGCCAATCAAGAGAGGTAAGTTTGCTTGAAGTAAAATAGAGTTAAGTGGTATTGTGAATTAATAAAGGTAAACTGTTTGTAATGTGAAATGTGTGTTCTGTTGAAAAATTGTGTAAATATTGCAAGGCAAATAATTAAAGTAATTAAGTAAAAATGAAATGTTTTAAAATTTAAGTTTTAAAGTAAAATTTAAAATGTCAAAAAATTTCCCAAAATTTTGTGAAACGAAGTATTTAAAAAAACCTCTAAAAAAATTCCCAGTAATTTCCCAAAAATTCCTTAAATTTAAAGAAAGTTAAATTAAAGAAAAAAATTTAAAAGTTAAATTTAAAGAAAGAAAAATTGAAAGTTTAATGAACTTGATTTTAACTGGTATATCAAAACTTAACTAAATACTCGCTAAAGTATGGAAAATTAGAAGAAGATTAAAATCTTCACTCAATTCGGGCTATAATTGAGACTTTTGAAAAGAGTTGGCCCTTTATTAGTAAAAGGAAAGAATCCAGTATTGATTAAATATACATATTTACAAATTTATTTACAATAAAAATTTACAAATAATTTCTTTACTCTTCTTTATCCTTCATTACCCACCAGCTAAGGTTTAAGGTAATGTTATCATATCAAAAAGAGCCAAAAAATTATAAAGTAAAGTTAATGCCTGTCTTTTTAATATATAAATTAATAAATTTTGGTGGTACTTGGTTATCAACTTGAACATTAATTAGCTTTATTATTTCTTCCTTTAAATTGTCTATTTCAGTAAATATATTTTTTATTCTGATTATTTGGCTATGAAACATGTTTTCTATTACTTTTCTAGAGATATTAGAGTTCCAATTAATTAGTTTAATAGTATGAAAATGGAAATTCCTTCTTTTATCATATAATTTAATTTTGCTGTGTTTAATAATTTGCAGGTCTACGTAGGTATTCATAGTATCTTGATAATTTAAATGATATTGTAGATTAGTTCGAGAATTATATCTTTTATATGTTTACACATTTTTTTTTTTGCTTTAAATTTGCTTTTTTACCTTTATACGTGTTTGTTAAAATTTAAATTTAATTTGTTAAAATTTAAATTAAAGAACAAACATTATTTTGTGGTATTTACATAATATACACTACCAGGAGTTCTGACTGAGGTCAAATAACTTTAACAGCGCACATTAGCAGCTTTACATATTATTTGAGCCCTATGGACCCAGGATAGGTTTCCATTCTATTTCAATAATGTAAATATCTCAAAGAAATTTACTCTGATCTAAGGCAATTTTGTTTGCCATGCCCAATTTAGGACTGTTAATTTCATTTTGGCATATTGCGTCAATTCACGATAAGCATTGCTTCACTATTCAAATTGCTGCCACCAAATACTATTGCCCTGTATTATATTTAAAGAAAATAAATAATGAAGAATCTGCGTCAATGTATGTATGTTTCTCACACTGTGAAATTCTAAAGAAATGCTCATCTAAAAATTATTTTGTGATATTACTCTTTAACTGAACTTTAAGTGTGAAGAACAAGATATTTAATAAATAAAGGTAACACACAAAATTGGGGGGGGGGAAACGCTCCTTGGACGTAATTTAAAATCTGAAACCTTTCAGTTTTTTTTTTTTTTTAATTTTATTCTTACTTTGGATTTAATTTAATTTATTTCTTTAGGACTCAGAGAAATAGGTATTTCATCTATTATTGAGAAGACAAAGACAATAATCTTCTATCATTAGCTCAATTTGTTTGCTTTGAGGATTAGTATCCCTTCCTTACCCACAGTGGATTATGGTCAATAAAGTTCCCTATTATGATAATATTTCTGGCAACTGCTCTAGAAGAATATTTAAATCTCATTGATCAATGTGGTCATTCAAAGACGAATGAATAAAACATACTGAAACTAATGGCAATAGCTTGGAGGCTTGTGGTTAAACAAAATGAATTAGAGGGATAGTCATATGAGGTAAGGAGACCACACCTCCATTGACACACTCACCTACAAGATTGTCTTTCCTGATGAAAGAAAACCTTCGACCTTTCTCTAGTTTCAGGAGACTCTCCTGCACTGCCAAGCACACATTGGCAACAGATATTAATCAGGTCTTTCATGTTGTAGGGCTCCTCACCTTTATCTATTAACTAATTGTTAAGGAACCTAATGAAAAGCTAAGCGAATAATCACATAAGTTCAGAAATAGAAACATAAACTCAAGAAGTGTTAATTACCCTTTATTTCTCAAAATAAAGATTGTGACAGCCCCTTCCTTAGGATGTACAATAAAGCCGCCACTTGGGCTTAAACTGAAAATTATAAGATATAAGAACTTAACTAAAGAGATTTTAGCCAAAGCTAATACAATTTTTAAACTAGTTGGCCTGTAATGTTAAATTAGCTAGTGAAGTTATCCAGGGCACATAATATGGCCAAGCACAGTAACAGCTTAAACAGATATAGCCAAAAGACAAACACACACTATTCAGGAATCCCAATTTTCTCTCTCGAAGTCAGTAGAGCTTTGGCTTGAATACTCTCTACTACTCATGTGCATTTAACGTGTTTCTAAAAATTCATTCTGTTAAGGAATTGTAAATTGTAAGCTGAAGCTAGAAGAGACAGGAAAGGTGAATAAATAAAACTAAAAATAACTTATAAACTTGGGATATAACTTACAATGTGTATGAAGTTTTGGTCAAAGCTGTTGACAATTCCATGACATTTGGGTAGCTATTATGAATGATACTTGTTCTTGTTCCCCCTCCCCTTTTCTTTCATGTGAAAGCAAATGTTTTGGGATATCTAATATTTCTTCCCTAACTATCTCAGAATTTAAATGATCCACACCCGGACTATCAATGAAGCTCAGGCTTTGCAGTCCTGAAGATTTTTTAGATTTAATTTTTTCTTCGGTATTTGCAGTGTGTGTATTCTTTTCTTCATTTTGTGTGTTTTTTCCTGTGGCTCCATTGTTGTATACGTGTGTGTTTTTTTTAAGGAGTCATGACTTTTGAAATAGAACTAGGGCTGGTCAGAATTGACTTTTGGTTTTATACTGAACAATGTCCATGTTCCTGTTGACTGTTATTTTGAATATAGAAAAATAATTCTTATTAATAAATAACTGAAGAAAAAAAAAGAGTTTCTCAAGATAAACTATGTTTTTTGTAACTTTTACGTACTGCATTTCTTTTTCTTTCTTCAAACAGAATAAGATCCTGCATCTCAGGATGTTCTTTGCAGTTAACGTATAAAGCAGCAAAAATGCAATTATCACTGTTATGATAAACAGCGAGCAGTTTGCACATGTGGGTTTACCACGATGTGAGGCTTTTGGATGTGCAAACTGCTGGAGGATGAAGCAGCGCAGCAGGTTTGATATGCATGATTACACTTGACAATGCAAATATGCTTTTCGGCAAGTGTGGAGGCTAAATGTTAATAGGATATGTTTAGTACAGATTAGCTGCCATTTTTATGAAACTAGATCACCCTGGCTGCAGAAATGTACTGATCTTGGAACTCAGTTACTATTTCTTCTTCAGAACCCAATATAAAATCTGGCTCCAAGAACTGTGAGAGAAATTTAAAAAAATATGAGCTGAAAGAGTGATTTATCACTTGTTCAAAGCTCAAGACTTTCATGCTGCCTACAGATAGCATAGGAGTTGCTTTCTCAACTAAAAAATCATTACACTGCAGATGTTCGACACTTCTTTATTCTTCTGCTATAGCAACTATGTATTTGTGAATCAGAAAAGGTGACATTTTCTTTAATTCCTCACCAGTATTAGTGATACTTACGAAATGCAAAGATAATTAGAGACATGAATCATAGGTATTTGTTTCTATTCTAGTCTTTTTCAAGATGACTGAATAGTTGTCAATCTTTTGAATGCTTTTTTGAACGGCCATATTTGAAAACAAAGGAAGTTGTACACAGACACAGTAGCTCTATCTACCACAAATCCCAATAAAGAGATAGACTCCTGCTTCAAGACGTTCTGTGCCCATACACAAACTGAGCTTCATGGTCAGTTTACCTAAAAGCTGACAAGGACTAGTGATCAACCAATTAATACTAGCAGGGACAGATAAATGGCTCCCATTTGGACTGAAGCAGAGGCCAGAGCTGCATGTTGGGGACAGCACATCACCACTAAACTACCAAGGCATTCCTTTTGGCATATAGGTCGCCATACACTGCAAATGCATAGACAGTTTTCCCACCATGGAAGTCAAAAGGCGAAAGCTTTGTTATAGCATCTCATAGTGAGCCCCATCCTCCATAGAGGAAACCATGAGGAAAAAAGGGAGTAAAAATGTATTTGTTAAGAAAAAGGGAAAAGGAAGAGAGGATACAATGCTATGGATCAAAGATCATAATATCCATCTCACCAAGGATCCTCAGGATTGTCACACCCACACTCACCAGAAAAGAGCTACTGAAGGGATTAGAACTTGGACTACACAAAAAGCACACATGCGAAAAACTAAAAGACATTTGTTGTTAAAATTACATCATGTGTGTGTTTGCCTAAAGAATTGTTACACACATAGCTGCTAGAATTTGGCAACTTTGTAAAAGTGATTGTGATAATGCATAAGTATCTGATTGAACATTAATTGTTAAATAATTTGATACTTTGTTAGTAACTCACTACAATTATTTTGGAAATTCTAGCCCAAATAAGAGGAAAGCATTATAATAGAACTGTCTATTAAAGTAGTTCCAAAAAATAATTAAACACATAAAACTGTGCTCATCATATAAAGTAAACACACCTTCTAATAAATAATATATTGCATAAACAACTTAATTTATAAAAAGTCTTTAAATGCAACACAAAAACACCCAGGAAGATAAAATACAATATTACCTTCCTTCTGGCAAACAACCAATAATAGCTGTGCAAAACAGTAACCAGCAAACACCAAAAAATGTTATAAAACACCTGTTTAAAAAAATACAAGAAATTTAATTATTTAAAAAAATGCAGCATTTTTTTTTATTTATTTAAAAGATTGCACTTTATAAATCCAGTATTAATTTTATAAGTTTAAATAACTTCTTACAAATGGTTTAGTCACTAAATTACACTTAAATCACTTACAGTACCATCTTATTTTTTAAAATCTTGAAAAGCCAATACTGCAATAATAATAAGAAGAAATCTAACTGTACAGGATGAATTGAAATGATTTTAAGTTAAGATGATACATTAAATAATGTATAAGCTACAAGAAAAATACAATTTTATATAAAAAGTAAACATACCGAAGAGGGAACAAGATACAATAACGTAAAAAGAATCCTAATCCCCAAATGCAGGTTAATCGAAAACTAAAAAAATAGAAAGTACTATATAATAGCAAATATACTCATAGAAGCAGGCTTTTAGTTAAAAAATTTTTGTTACCACAAAATATTTACTCTCTCTAGTATATATCTACTGCATTCTTTTAAAATAAAAATATTTATTTATTAGAAATGGAATATTTAGTTTATAATAAATATCAAATGGCAAATTAAAAAGTTCAATTTGTGCAATTTTTGAAACTACATACATTTTATACATAAACAACTATAGTAAAATCATAGATTTTTAAATATTAAAGATGAATAGGCTTCATAATAATAAATTATATATTCAGAAGTGATATGTACATATAAACTTGCAATGAAAAAAACTTCAGATTATAATCAAATAGCTTGAAGAAAACTTTTAAAACTAAAATATTTAAAATACATAAAAAGCTAAAAAATGTGAAAAACCATATTATACATTTCTTATCTTAAGAAAAAAATAAAATAAAATAATAATAATAATGGATTAACTACTTCTGCCAACACATAATGTTAAATTTTTATTGTTGAATAAATTAAAAGTCAACTCAAAATGTATTTCAATTTTAAAAGACCCATATTTTTATGAACTTGAAATAGTATACAAAATAACATATTATAAAAGCATATTAAAGTTTGAATAAATTTAAAAACAGAAATATAAACAGAACATTCCTTACTAAATATTACTGTAAATTTCATTATAAAAATTAAATTTTATTCTGAATGCAGACAAAAGCAAACTCAAAACATACATTTAAAAATTTTATAATCCATTAATTATTTTAGGATGTTAGAAACTTGAACTAGAAAATGATATTCTCGGCACAAAATATTACTTTTTGAAATATGAAGTGTCAGTTTAGCATGGGTGAGTTTTACCCCAAATAGAAAACAAGAAGCACCTTACAGAGGTTTTCTTCAATAAAGCACATATCAGTTCTATTCTCCCTCAGGATTTTAGCACATTTTTTAAACCTCAGAAACAGGTGAAGCTACATCCACACTACTGTTATTAGATGTGTCAGAGATCTAACAAATATGTTCATAATTAAGACACAATAACACGCCGAATAAATACTAATTCAGAAGTCAAACAACAAAAATCAGCGTTATACCTACAAAATTTTCACAGGACTAGTTTCGATGGTTTTACCGAACCATCATCTTCAGCTGCAAAACCGCAAATGAACAAGATAGGAAATAATGATTAGATAAGATAAGAAAGCCTGGACAAGAATAAGCAAGTGGCGCCATCTGTTGACGAAACCAGAACTAAAACATAATTTCTCTAAAAGCCGAAGGCAAATTTGGATTGGAATTAGGATCGTTAACTAGAACAGAAAGATTTTTATGAATGTGAAATGCCTCTAGAAAATCCAGTTCTCCAATGGAAGATGTTTTTTGAATAATTTTGGCAGCAGAAAAATTGAAAGTGTGATTTTCGGACCAACAATGTTGAGCAACAGAAGACCTCTGTGTTTCCTTTTTTCTAACATATGCCTCATGTTCTTTGACGCGAAATTTTAAGGCTCTCTTAGTTTGGCCAATGTAAATTAAACCACACTGGCAAGGAATCCTATAAATACCCCAGGAATTCATATTCGGAATGGGGTCCTTGAGTAGAGAAGTTGGAATTTTATTGATGGGAGAAAAAACAACCCGAAAGTTAAATTTCTGCAAAATATGTGCAACTTTATAGCTAATTGATGGAAAGAAGGGAATGACAACAGAATTTTTATAATCTCCTAAAATAAAAGTGTGGCTTTTAGTGTGTTGAGATGAGAATATGTTCATGGTTTGACTGTATCTCTGTAAGTAAGTAACATGTTTTTCACAGAAAAACAAAAAATATGATAAAACTCTAATGTTCCATATATTGGGAAATAATTATCCAAATGAAATGAAATCTTACAGGTGCACCCAAGAAGCAGCCTCTTTCTCATTAGTATCAGATGCAGAATGGTGTGAGAAACTAAACTCAAGGGTGCAAGGCCTTTGCATGCACGAAAGTTTGTTTTCTTGACCATGGGCACTGGGGTGCATAATCATATGCCCTGAACAAGTGGTCAGTTTGTCGTAGGAGTCCCAGTGTTTAGTCCCCAAGTGAAATTAGTACTAATTTTATTAACCCATTCTAGGGATGAAAGGCTGAGTCAACCTTGCCCTACCCGGGGATCGAACCCTGGACCCGTGGTGCTGCTGTGCAGTACATTAGCCACTGCGCCAATGGGCTTTGGTGTGAGAAATCTAAACATTAAATTATAAATTTCAAGAGTAAGTTTTGAAACAGCTCTCTCTTGAAACAGCTCTCTCTTCTTCAAGAGTAAGTTTTACTCTTGAAGAAGAGAGAGCTGTTTCTGATCACACTTAAAACTGATAGTTTTCGAAAATATCTATGCCAAACTCAGTTTGCTCTTTTACTTAATTTTAAATTCAAAACATATGATTGTGATTTTTGTTTTAGTTACTTTAATTGAGAAGAAATATGCATTCATAGTGAAAAGCCTCAAAACAGAATGTCTTTTTTGGCAGATTAGAGCTTCTCACGTTATTTAGTTAGTAGTTACAGAACAACCATTCTACAAGTCTTTTTTATTATCATGCTTATTTAATATTAAAAAGGATTTCTTTTCCTAAGTAAAAACAAATCTAAAGCCAACATTCTAAGAATTGTCTAACATATTACATTGGCTCTCACAATAAATGTCCGTTTCAGTTTTCGAATTTTTACCACCAAATGTTATCACCCTGTATTATATTTAAAAATATTAAATAATTAAAGATCTGCACAAATGTATATTTCTTGCATCGTGAAATAACAACAGCACCTAGAGGCATGACATTTTGAATAACATAGTCCTCCACCTGAATATGGGCACCTGGAAGCCTGATCCCTCCCCCCCCATATTTTGTAACACTTTAATGAATTTTTGATTAACAAAAATGATTTCAAAGCGAGCAATGGCAATAATGCACAAAAAAATAAAAATATGGTTAACTCCAACGAGCAAGACCATCGGAAATTCTGAAGTTATGCTGTTTTAAAATATTTTATAACTTAAACTCCAAGAATGTGATATTTAATAAATAAACACAGATGTTAAAACTAAAAAGACAAAAGTTCTGTAAAGCGACCTTAGTCAGAAAACTGAACACTGATACGATGAACTGAGAAAAGATTGGGGGGAAAAAAACAGAAAAATGTACACCAACGTTTAATGCTGCATCGAGAATTCAAATGATACCGCTATGCTGCATTTAAAATTCTCGAGAATACAACAAAAAAAAAAGCATTGAGCTCTTTTAATAATGCTGATAACTGACACTGATTGAAAACTGTCATTATGAAATTGCCAGTGAGCTTCTATCTCAGTATATTCTTTTATTAATCTTATCATTGGTTCATCTAAAATTGTAATGAACTTCTGACACTACATGACATTATACAATTAGATTTCGATAATATATTTTGAAGCTGAAAATATCTGGTAGTTGGCAGGTATAAATTTACACATCGTGCCACTTCTTGCATTTCTTCACAATCTGAAGTATTTGTCAACAAAATGCAGAAATACTTGTTTAAAATGACAATTCTAGATTGAATTGATATATGACACATTTATTTTGTCTTTGTAAATGAATAAAAGTTTACAGAAATATGTAAACATACATATATATAATACACAATTAGGAAAAGTCATTAAAATTGCCCGAGTTCACAAATAAAAATGTAGTACTCAAACATAAATTTGAAACTATCAAAGTGACAAAAGTCATCTTTCTAATATTATGTAATGTCTTTTGAAATAATAGTGCATACTTACCTAATATATTGATAATTTTTATTAGTTCTTGTAAGGAGATTCCAAGCAGGAAGTTCTGAAAAATATAAAATATTATTAAATTTTTAAAGTAGTAGATTATTAGTAAGGTCAATTAAGATTAGTGCTGTTTCCAGGATTGAAAGAACTATAGATAGTGCAGTAGTCATATAATGATTTTATGTTTACCTAGTTTGTGTCTTGCTCAAATTAGTGTTTAATATAATACGATCTAATATTACAAATTTTTAGTTTCCATGCTAGGGAAATTCTCACACTGTTAGTTTTTCAAATTCCATAACGAATTCTCTTAATGGCTTGAAAATTTTTTTGAAACAAACCCAAAAACAGCTTGACAAGTTTTCATTGATAGTATAAATTTGGAAATAAAATGCACAAGACACATAGCTGATGTCCTATACAGAAAATCAAAACTATCTATAGCCAAAATGGTCTTGAAAAGGTTTCAGATGGCCTTCTGCCTCCATGCATGAAGGTTGCTATATTGTAGCTCTTATGGCGAGCCATGATCCTAAGTAGAATAGCAATGCCCTTTTTGCTAAAAAAGTGCTTTTACGATTGGAGTAAGCCTACAGACGATTTCTCAAATACGGATACGATGACAGCAACCAAATATAGACAATCTGACAATGATGACGAACCGGATTATAAAGCCAAATTAATGGAATTACAGATGCAAGCACTCCTTGTTGAAAGCAAGATCGACTTCTGTAAAGAGATGAAGCTCCAGCTGGTTGCTAATCAACCTGTATCTGCACTGGAGAAACACATGGAAATTATCACAAGATCGATACGTGAAATGAAGAATGAATTGGAGCTACTCAAGTGTAAGGGAGAAATTTTATTATCTCAGTGTGCTAACAACCTCCCTCCTAACCCTGCAAGTAAAGTTAATATTGCAATCAAAAAAAGAAACAACCTGATATTTCTAACTACTCAGATGATAACACAAACCATGATGATGGTATTATTAAATCCATCCGCGTAACTAAAATAGGGGGAAAAAAAGACCATGCTACTAAGGATGCAATTAGTACCAAAAATAAATTTAGTCCCTTAAATCATGTTAACCAGGATAACAACTCAGTTACTGAAAATAACGTTAAGTACTCAATTTGAATCTCGCGAGCAACAGATACCTTTACTAAGAAAAATCAGTACTATCCATTATGGTCAAATCACCAGCTAACATCAAACAAAATATTTATTTAAAGCAACTTGCTAATCAATCCTCAACAAAATTCTTTAGTACAGTCAGTGCAGAATTTTTAAAAGTATTTCCTAACATCTCAGATGATCAGAAAGTACTTACCAGATATCTCAAGGCTAATTCTATCGAATACTATCTAATCAACATACAACATGAGAAACCCATTAAAGTAGTCATTCATGGATAACCTATAGATACTACACTTTGATCTTAGCCAAAAGGCCGAGAAGCGATATGGTCACCTCAGAAACCAGTGAAATTTTAACAGATTTAGGCTACACTGCACGTAAGGTTGTACAAATGACAAAAATATGCACCCGCCAACCCTTGCCACTATTTCAAATACAGCTTCTTCTTATGCCTTGAAACAATTTATAACACACATTTCTCACTTTTCATAGCATACATTCAAAAATTTCATTTCACAGTGTCATAATTGCCAAAAATGGCACTACTCCTTGGAAAATTGTTTCCTTATGCCACATTTGCATGAAATGCGCAGGAAAACATAAAACTTCACTTTGTGTCCAAAAAGGATTTATTGAAAACCCAATTAGTATAAATTGCAGTAATTCTCACCTTGCCTCATACAGTGGATGTTTAAAACTCCCCAAACCCAGGATAAATAACCCACATGCACCTAGAAAACTCTTTTCAGAAGTACCCACAAATAAACCCAGAAACCAGACTACCAGCAGACAGATATTAATCTAAATCAACCTAAGCAAACACCCATTATCCCTAAACCAAATAACATTCAAACTCCTACAAATAACTCTACCTCAGGATTTCTAGAATTTTTCAAAGCAATCAAAGAACTTGAATTTATTTTTGGCATACAATTTCCAAATTAACAACTTACTTAATAAAGCAAAAATTAAATAAACTCAGAAATGCCAACACCATCATGGACAAAATGTACATTATTTTCTTAATCTTTAAGGAATTAAATAATTCTAGCAACAAATAATCCCTAAATTTACTTTTTTATTATTCCAATAATCTTATTTAACTTAATTTTGTTCTATCATTTTCAGAAGATTTCTCTGTATATAAAACACACTGAATATGGAATGAGCAAATCAGAAAAAAAAAAAAAATCTTTATACTCTTCAAAAGAAATTTTAACCTCCCTTTTAAGCTTCTTACATTAATATTTTTCAAACACTGTACATACTAATTTTTATTATAGTTTTATATTAAACAAAACACACAAAATGGTTAAAAATTATTATCAGAATCAATATATGAATTACCTTCAGCTGCAAAACGCATTGTGACTTCGTCTTCAATAACAGCCTAAAAAGAAATTTGAATATAAATATATCAATAGATAATACTAAGATCAACAGATAATATATATTATATAAACCCAGCCTAAGATGATTAAAATTATATAATTTATAACATTATTTGATTTCTCATAGATAAATTTCATATTTATTCATATTTAATTTTATATTTAATTTAAATTTCATTATTTGCCATATTTTGACAAAATAATTTAATATATTTCAATATATATCAATGCTCTTACAAAAATGCTACATCATATTCAAAAATATTTTTAAAAAGCAGTAGAAACTTTCTGATAAACTGAGATTTCCTTCTACCAAACGAATAAAATTTGGAAGAAAAGTAACATTACCTAATCATTAAGCAATTATTCACTTAATTACTCACTTAAAATACTCAAAATGCAAGACAAGGAAATTATCCTTAAATAGCATAAGAATATCTGATTTCCTTTCTTATGTTTATAAAATGTGCCAATGCTTCTTCAAAACATCCAGTTAAAAGGCTTATTTCCTCCTAGAAATCACACCATGTTTGACTCATAATTCAGAATTATGAGGCATGTCAAAAGTGACAATCTGTGAAGGAAGTAAGCTAAATAAACTGAACCTTCACAAACTGTTTCAGAAACAACCCTTTTATTTAATATTTATGAATTACTTTTATCACCTGAAATAAATAATTATTTTACTGCTTATCATACTTTATTTTAACTGCTTATCATACCATTTTCCTGTACAATTCAAAAAGACTAAACTTTCAGAAGATTGAGTTTAAACCAAGGTTTCAAGATTTACTTTTCATACCTTTTAGATATAATTTTTTCACATCATTTACTTATTCAAAAATAACACAATTAATCAGTTAATATTTAAATTACTGAAAGAACTAAATGACAGTCTCCTTTCTTTTAAAGAAAAAATTCCTATTTATATAAATCTTAGTTATTTTTTTAAAATTAGGAATCTGTAATAACTATTATTAAAACTTAAAAAACAAATCAGCGTCAAAAATTAATTAAAAAGTCCTATACATTCCTAATGAAATTTCATTTCCAGAATGATAAATCTTACATAATTTTGACTGGATTACAGGCATTGCTTTTCAAAAGAATTAAAAATCAATTACACCCTTTACGTAACTTTTTTTACATTTATGTGAAATAAGATATAAACAGTACTTAAAATTTAAGCAGAACATTACTCATCATTTCATTAAATTTTGCAAAAATAGAGGTGGGAGAAGGTACTTGCAGCAATTTAAATAGCAGGAAAATATTACACCCTTATTATGCAATTTCTTATTATAAGGATTTCTCTAGAAATTTATAAAGATGAAAGAACAGTTATATTTTATACACAATAAAACTTGCTCTCCCACAAATAGAACATGAAGCACATTATTTTACAATTCATTTCATTTGTAGAAAGATACAAATTCATAACACAGAACAGCCAAAAATTACAATTCATTAGTTGCATGACATACAGAGTTTTGATTTTGGTTAGCCTTATGATAAACAAAATGCACTGAAAGAACAATAAAAAGAATGTTTTATCAAACCAATAGCACATGAAGTTATCTTTCAGCAAACTTAGAAAATAAAAAAAAATTAAAAAATTAGTTCCTCTCCTTGCATTAAAACTCACAACTACTGAAAAATTGGTATTTATCCACACTCTGGTTTCAATACTCAGCAAAAATACCATATTTTCAGAGCATTTCAAGTATAAACAAAACAACAGCCAACCCATGCATGAGCATATCACATATATGTAGAGTACTCGACCAGTCTTGCTGAAATTATTTGGTAAAAGGCACAGCAAATAAAAGAAAAAGACCAAAGCCAGAACAGTACCCACAGCTAGTTAAAAAATATAAATAGTATTGGCTATGTAGATTTCTGTCCCCCATCCCACTCATAAAACTTCTTGTTTCTAATGAATTTTTTTAAACCATTATTTAGGAACATAGTACTTACAAGCCATAAAGATACACACACTTTTTTAATATGATTTAAAAACTTTTCATGAGAGTGCAAATAATTACAAAATACAGAATAATTTCATAATAAAGATTAAATCCGTTTTTCTGCTATTATTCATGTGTGTTTATCCAATAACAGAATCAATGGTTTTCAAAAAAGTCTGCTTAAATCAACCATTAACTGATTAATAGCTACTTTCTAATTAATATGCCTAAAATCAAAAGTTGTATTTCAAAGCACTTTATAATTCATATTATATAATAAATTCTGATTTGCCATTAATAATTCTTTGCATTTCTTACTTAGATTTTGAAAGCAGATACCTTTTAAAATCACAAGAAATTGTGCCCGCTGCAAATGAGAAGTTCGTGGATATAGGAATATACTGGCAATTGAAAATTAAGCATGCAAGGTTTGGAACTGAAATCATCAGACCAAGGAATATGAAACATTGTGATTCATGATCCATATGGATATGTTAAATATAATTATTTCAAGATTTTTGTATGTTTTTAAATTCACCTTCCCAATTTTGAAGGCCATTATAAAATTGTTCTAACTCTCTCCGTATCTGAAATTTAGAATTTGCATTATCAAACTTAATATGCTTAAGAACAGCCCTCCACTCCCTGTAAGGACACAAAATTTAAGCATTTTGCAAAGTTATCAAAGGTCTCTTAGTTTTAGGTACAATGTTCCAGCTTTCAAAAAGTGCTTTCAGAATTTTCAGAACATTTTACATTCTGCTAGTTAAAAAAATAAAAAAAAAAAAAAAAAAAAAAAAGGAGAAAAATCACAAAATATACATCTCTTACTTCCACACCAGCTTTTATAAAATCACATATATCCCCAAGCTGAAACTCTTTTTGATCAAGAGGAAGATCAGAAGAATTTGTGAGACAACTTCCTTCGGGATGAGGCTCTGGCACTAACCTTGCTTCACGAGAAATAACTAAATATAATAAAATGTATATATTATTATTAACCTAAATTAATCACCATCCAAGAATGTTAGAAAATAAATTACAGAAATAAAATATCTTTTTAATTGGTCATTTGATCACTCATTATTATAAAACATGTTTTCCAATAGTTATTCTTTAATGACACATTTGTTCTTTTTCTTTCTCACCCCCCCTATAAATTCCACCTACTAAATAGTTTCAACACATAAATACAACTCAAAATTATATATTTTGCAAAACCACATGATTTAATGTGCATTCTATCTTAAATGTATGTCATATAAGTAAGCTTTTGAAATACTCCAGAAATCTTCCCCTTATGCCAAGACCAAGGATGTAGCACATTAACCAGGATTCAAACCCAAGTATCAGCATTCAGTGGTTTTATATACTTGGCCAACAGCAGACCTACAATCTAGTATGGCAACCTCTCATGTGACTCAGGTTAATCAGTAAATAAAAGTTACTGTTGCATACATCAAACACCATATACACTCAGCCAAAAAAAGGGGGGCACAGTTCTATATCTCCCATTCTTCTCAGCTGATTGATAAAATTCAACTTGCGTTTTTAATGTCTTGAAAGCATAACTTAGGATATATGTTAGATTTATATATATATATATATATATATATATATCGTTGTTCTAACATATATATTTTGACATAAAATCTAGACGTTTCTGAAATGCTATGCCAATTTTTTCTCCAACAATTCTATGACTCAAGTTATGCCTAAAAGCAAATTTTGTAAAATTTGGTGTGAAATTTAAGCCGTAATTTGGAAATTTACTTTGGTGCACTTTTTTTACTTTGCCCAGAATAATTCACTTAGTGAACTTTTCAGCTTACAGCAGTCTATTTCACTTTACAGTAGTGGGAGAAAAGTAACATTTTTTATTTCTTGAAGCATATATTTTTGCTCTTTTTAAATTAAAATTTTTATTTTTGGATTTTTATTTCCTTTTTAGAATTTCATATCAATTTAGGCTGCATTTTCATTAAGTTGCGTGATTGAATTATAGTTTTTAAAATAGTTATTTTAAAAACTGCTGTTTATTCATTCGCATTGTGTACTTTAAGCAAGTTTATTTATATACTAGTTGAAGTGCCCGATGCCAGTTAAGTTAGATTGAGAGTAACACATCTAACAACAGAGAGAACGATATCACTGTAATCCTTCTCTTATAATGATGAAAAAAATATGATTCAGAGTTATACATTTTTCAGTCTGATGCGATATGGAACCCACATAAAAATTACAATACAAAAATAAGCTAATTCTCTCTCATTATATTAGCAACAATGACATGCATTTTTGAATTATTTTTGTCTTTCTAATCAAATGGATGTAAAATCTTAAGTTCCAACCAATATTTCACCAATTTTAGTAAATTAAATGTGGCAAAAAATTTATCATAATTGATCAGAAATCAATAATGTGAACAAACACACAAATAGACAATCATTTTTATATGTATAGATTTTGTAAAACTTACAAATTTTTTAATAACAAACTCTACGATTTGAAAGCGAGCAGTAGCAACACTTTTTGAAATAAAGCCTTTTTATCTCATAGTGTGATACTGCTTCCACTCAGAAAACTGAGTACGAAAATTAGCGCTTTCAGAGTTTTTAACTGATATTTCGGCTGATTAAAGTCGTATGAAGATGGAGATAGTCAAAATAGCTTCTCACAAAATTTTTGAATCGGGTATAATGTATTTAATGTTTGGCAATGCTATTTTTATTTCATTGTGAAACTTCAAAATTTTTTACTAACAAACTCTAGGATTTGAAAGTGAGCAGCAGCGATAACTTTAGAAATAAAGCAGATTTTCATCTCCAGCTTGCAAGACTATTGCCACTCGGAAAAATGAGAGCAAAAATTTTCATTTTCCCGAGTTTTTAATTAATATCTCTGATTTTAGCTACCTTTTTTGGGGAAAAAATGGACGTCGACCTTTTCCAGGACCCTGAAAAGAATTGTAGAAAGTCTGGTGACGATAGCTATAGCAGTGATTAAGTTATTAGAGGACAAACAAACATACTTTCTTCTTTATATATAGAGAGAGATAAATGTTCTTTTTTTAACTTAATTTTATTTATTTCAATAGCATTTCTTTTAAAAGAATACTTTGCCACCCAGTATTCCTCACTATGCCTTTGAACACTGGATTCTGCATTCAAAGAGAAAAAATTATAAAGCATAGTTAATAAAGCATCTTTCAATCGGCCATTCAGAAAAGATATATAAGTGAGAAAGTTGCATTATCTACATTTTAACTTAGAATGGCATGCATACAAACAACTGTCTATGGTTTCAGCACTGTGCCATTGTCTACACAATTTTATCATCCTAGATTTAATTTTTTAAAATATTAACCATATTTCCAAATAAGTTCAGATTTTTTATTTCAGTAGCAAAAATAAAATAGCAGAGAATTTTAAATAACTAAATAAAAATAATTAAAATAAGATAAATATTTTTTTTCCCCTTTAATGCCTTTATTTTTTTCTCTTGATTTTTATTGCTTCAAGAAAACTTTAATAGTTTAATGATTTTTCTGAGGCATTCTGCATATATATACATGAAAAAGGTTGTTTTCTGTGACATTCGTATGAGTAAAAGTTAACCCTTTTCGTTTAATCAGCAAATGGTCAGAGTTAACTAGTGAAGTGATTTTTTTCCATGATACCCAATGTCTTTAGAGGCTAGGCATTTTGAAGGCCTGAGATGAAAGAAAAGACTAGTTTCATCACCAATGAAAACATTTTTACTTGATAGCCACACAATTCTTTAATAAATTCATGAAACTTAAACCAATTCAGCTACTATATCTTTCTTTATTTATGATATGGTAAAGTGTTCAATGACATAATTTAAATTTATACAGCCCTTCAGTGTAAAAATATATATGTTATTTCTTCTGTCTTTATCACAGGGTTAGGCCCAATCACAAGAATATTTAACACATTGCACTGGGAAGAAAACCTCAGCAAAATACGATTTGAATCTTCACTTCTTGAATACACAATTTCTTTGGGAGCAGTTTTTTTTTACAAACTGATTTTCTTTCTTCTAATTTGCTTCTTTCAAAAAAACATTTGTTTTAATGCTGACACAAAAATGTACAGTTTCTTCAACAGTTATATTTCAGTAAATTTTATATTCTCATCAAATTCTTTTTTAAAATTTAAATGTGTCTGACTGTTTTTCATTTTTTAGATATTTTATGTGCAAATTAAGCTTAAAGTAAAACCAGATTACAATATTTTAGTTAAAATATGCTTACCAAGTGATACAGGAATAAAACATCTCCCAAACATTTTTGGTCAAAAGAATTCTGCATTTATTCTGTCTCACCTAATAATTCGAATTAATATCAGGTGCAAATTTTCTAAATCATATTATTTTTACAATTTTTAAGACAGTCAATGACACATTAACCCTCTGAGCGGCACGACCCGCTTTATTCGGTCATCAGATTTTTTGTCACTTGGCATATATCAGCTTACAATTTAAGATATTTTGTTTTCTTACTTTCTTTAATAGTGTAAATGTCATCATAAAGAATGCAAGTTTCTGAAAATAGAAACTAAAATAAGTAATTACATAACTTTAGCTAATAAATGCTGTTTAAATGCAGTTATTCACGACAGATCTTAAATTCTGTGCTGCTCAGAGAGTTAAACAGCATTTTTTTTTTAAATTCTCTGTAACAATATGAGGGCAAAAATGCTATTTGAGACATTCACATGTCATACTACTTTTACCTCTTTCATGTCAGGAAAAATTTACCTTTGAAAGGACACTTGAGTTTTGTGAAGTGAAAATAAATGCAAGGAGACTAGACAAATATAAAGAACATGCTGGATGACTAAGTGCAAATATTTATTTTCAGGACAAAGTGATTCTACGAAGTCTTGACAGGTGGAAAGATTAATAATTGTGCAATACAACAATTTTTGAATAATTAACATATGAATAACATTTGCCTGCTTAATTCTCAGTTATTTAAGTCAGCTACTTAACCAAACATTTAGAATTGTAGCACTGTTTTGACAACTCAGCTTGTAAATTAAATCTAATATCATCTAAATACCCGTTGTTCCCATGGTGAGTAACACAGATAATCATCCTGTTTTTAGCTTAGACTCCAAGAAAACCAAGTAAATACAATAATAGCAAATGTAACTGAATGTTCACTTGTACTAGGGTTTGGTAGTTTAAAAACTAATGCATGAACAAAACTCTGCTTTTTTTGTGTGTGCCTAAGAATATTAATTATGGTTTAAATATTTGCAAATAAATAATAAATTAGAATCTGTAGGGTTGGTAGTATAACTGGAGACTAAAGTCAAAATCCTGCAGCCTCTACTAGACAGATACCAAATTATTGCTACATCTTGAACAACTTGAATCAGAAAGGACAAATACGCTTTTTTGGGGGGGGGCAGTCGCAATTTGAACATAAAGATACAACTTGTGCAACAAATGAAATCTAACACTTGCCGATATTTTATATTAATGGAACAGAACAAATCTGAACATCATAATGCAGGGTAAGACTACACATTAAACAGAATAAGGTGGCTCATATATTTTTTGCCAGCACATATTTTAAAGCATTGCCTAAAGCTTTAAAACTCTCGGCTTAGATGTACACAAAGCTAATTTGCCTTCTGGTGAGAACGAATATGGAAAAGAAAAATTATAGTAAAGACTTTAATCATAATAATTGTTTAATTAACATAAATTTTAACAAACATGTAAATAGATAAAAGCAAATTTTAAAGTGATAATTAAAAAATGTGCAAACATATATTAAGATTTAATTTTCGAACTAATCTACAATATCATTTAAATTCAGACAGCATAAGTAAATCAAGTGCAAAAACCAAACCATGAACAAATGCATTGGTTTCTTTTTTTAATTTTTTTTTTTTTTAAATTTAAATTAACCCTTTGACACACCCTGAAACCACCATTTTCCAAATTTTTTTCTGAAAATTTTGAATGAAAATGAATTGATTACTGATCTTTTATATCTAAATAACACAAAATGACTGTAGAATCATACAGTCAAAAGTCTTTAATCCGGACTCATTGGGACTTCGGCGATTCCGGATTATCGATTTTTCCGGATTATAGATCATCAGTTTAAATCTGGTAAGATAGCATGCAGAAATTATAAAATTAAAAATAGGAAACCGTAATTTATAAAATAATGAGCAATTATGATCTAAAGGGTATCAAAATTTACAAAAAAAGAAGCTTAATATTTATTTGTTTACTTTATTAAACATTTCTTTCAGCGCGCGCATGTGTAAAGCATACCTTACGCATAGCCAAAATTAGGTAATTGCAACAAGAAAACTATTTTGATTTGTATTCGTGATATTTATAATGACAAGGAATTTGATTTAAATCATATAAAAAACAAAGACGGAGTACATCAGGATTAAATACTATATTTAGTAAGGAATTATAAGCCAAATAAAATAAAAACATCTGCTCTGAAGATAACGATGGTGCTGACAGATCAACTTCCAGTTCATAGTGCGCGACGTCCCCCCCCCGCCCAGAGCAGCGTGAAATTGATAAACAGATTTCGGAACAGTTATATAAACAAAGGATATGCCTTTATCCATTTTTTGTAGCAATTCGTTTTTTGTTTGATGGATATTGAAACATACTTTCGTTTTCTAGATCCTTTGGGAACTCCAGCATCGGAAATTCTATTTGACATAATCCAAAGTTCAAGCTTACTTTTATAAAATTGCTCTTACAGTCTGCAAAAAATAATAAGCCGGATCCAATTCGAAGATTAAGGAATAACGCAATCATCAACATTGACTGAAATAGATAATTAGATAATTTTAGCTTATACCGTCCGTTATATATTAAACGAGCATGCGAAAACGTATTCTGCGCTTGCGCGACGCATATGCGCAGTCGTAAATGTCTTGAGCGCACGCGTAAAACGCCTATGCGCATGCGTCAAAGTGGCGCATGTGCAGAAAGATTTTAGCTTTGAGGTCTGGATTATAGATCATTCCGGATTATGGGTGTCCGAATTAACGACTTTTGACTGTATATGTTTTAGGTATTAATACTTCAGATCAGATGCCTTTTAAAATTCGTTTTCGATGAGACAAAATAATTTCCTTTTATTAATATAAACAACTTTAAATTTCAAAAGTTGGTCATCGCACATCATGATTTCTATCATAAGCAATAAAAAATTGCAGCAATTAAACTGCATATATAAAAAAAAACCTCTATATGTATGGCATTTGCTATGTGGTTTCAGAGCGCGACCACTGCACCACTAGAGCATTGTGTCACAATGCTTATAATCCTCTAGAGGCTTGGTGGTCGCGCCTTGAAACCACTGGAGTTTGCTTCTCAATGGCATTCGCTAGCTTTTCAAATAGGAATGTTTATTTTTACCCGGATATAGATAAAGGGCTTTGAAACCATAGTTATTTTATTACTAAACAATACATGCACCTGCCCAGTAAAAAGGTCTTTCTTTTCCAAATACAGTCAAAAGTCGTTAATTCGGACACCCATAATCCGAAATGATCTATAATCCGGACCTCAAAGCTACAAATTTTCTGCACATGCGTCGCGTTGACCCATGCGCGTAAGACCTTTACGGCTGCGAATAGGCGCGTTCGCAAAATAGCGCTTCCGATAGCAAAGAAAGTGACAGAGGTTATTGAAAACGAAAAAATTTCGATTGACAAATTAGTCGGTATTCTCGACACAGCAATTATAGGACTTGAACAGCGGAACTTTGTAACTGAACAAGAAATTATGTCTGTTTATAGAATTAAAGAGAATGCATTATCACATAAAAAACGAAACAACTTACATTGAAAGAAATGTTTAATAAAGTAAACAAATAAATATTAAGCTTTTTTTTGTAAATTTTGATACCCTTTAGATCACAATTGCTCTTTATTTCATAAATTACGGTTTCATATTTTTAATTTTATAATTTCTGCATGCCATCTTACCAGATTTAAATTGATGATCTATAATCCGGAATCGCCAAAGTCCTGACGTGTCCGGATTAACGACTTTTGACTGTACCTTTCTCTGACATCAACACACTTCCTCCCCAAGCTAGTATTGTGATTTTATAAATTATTTTCTGTGGTTTAAATTTAATGTAAATATACTTTGCTATAATTAAAAATAGAAATTGCGTAAAAGTTTTATTTAAATTAAAAATATTTTCTGAATATTTTGGTACGAAATACGAATAAAATAAGTATGAATGGGAAACGAACGATCGGTACAAAGCCAAAAAGACCAAGCCCCCCCCCATTAACATATAAAACCACAAATTTCATGCGCCAGATGGAAAACTAAATAACGCTGGACATATACCAGTGAAATTTAAATCCAGGCAGTGTACATTTTGTAGCACAAGGAAGAAACCTCGTAGAACAAGATGCGAAACGTGCAGTGTGGGTCTATGCATGTGCCAAAAAGACAAAACATGCTTTGAACAGTGTCACAAAAAAAAAAAAAAAAAAAAAAAAATTGCTCTTTGAAATTTAAAAAAAAAAAAAAAACACAGAGTTCTTTTGTATCCTTATTTCATTTAGTTTTTTAATCCATTTATCCAGATGTCCTTATTATGTAGGTACTTATATTTTCACTGCTATAGAAAAATTACATAAATGTTTATTTTTTAATTTTTTCTGATGATTTACTTTGTAAAATAATGAAAAAAATTATATATAATGCAATTCTTACATACATTTTTTTAAAAATCTGTAAATTTTGTCATTTATTGGAAACGCGCGCGGAAAATGGTAAGTTTTTTCCCCCTACTACATCAGTAAGTTTCAAAGACCTAGACGCGCGGTGGTTTCACAGTGTGACCACCACCCACAGAACAATGGGCAAGAGTAGATTTTTTTTTAATTCATATATTATTTGTCTCTAGGATCATAATATTCAATTTCTAGAGTTTTTAGTTAAAAAATTATAAAAATAATATCGCTCACGTCAAAGGGTTAATACTAGACTTTACACTGCTTAATTCTCAAAATACTTCATTATTGGTTTTTTCCTTTTAGACCTTTATTTTAATTGCTAATTTTTCAAGGTACCACTTTATTGGTATTTCTTTTTGGACATTCTTCACTATGTATTTACTTTTGGTTTTGACTTTTACCCTTGCCTGCATGAATGACGAAACATGAATTGAATGATTGTAGAGTTAGGATTGGAGGCAACTTCCCCTTGATATGTCAGTCTCCTGCCTGCTCAACAGTCATTCACTTATGCATTTTTTTAAAAAATTTTTAGATTAATTTTAATTTGCTAAATTGGTGAATTTATTTTCATGGTTTGGTTTTGCACTTGATTTATACTTATGCTATCTGAATTTAAATGATATTGTAGATTAGTTCGAAAATTAAATCTTTTATATGTTTGCACATTTTAATTATCACTTTAAATTTGCTTTTTACATTCTTACATGTTTGTTAAAATTAAAATTTCATTCCTTGCAGCAATGGCGCAAAGAATGAATTAAATTTGTATTTCAATTCAATTTATTCTTTTGAAACAATTTTAATTAATATAAGATACTTTACAAATCTAATAACCTGGCTCTTAATTTAAGCAGTCCCACTAGTGGCCAACTGGTTAAAGACTGCTAATAGTTAGTTCCAGAAACCAACACAATCAACCAAGATTGCTGTATGGTTTATGTGATTTTCACCTTGTACATCTGCAACATGTACACTGCACGGGAGGGGGGGGAACAGTTTATACTGACTTCATTTAGTCTATACTGACTAAATTAAAATTGCATTTTTCACATCTCAAAAGTGTGACTTAGAATATATATTAGATTTATATACAGTCAAAAGTTGTTAATTCGGACACCCATAATCCGGACCTCAAAGCTAAACTTTCTGCGCATGCGCCGCGTTGGCACATGCGCACAGGCGTTTTAAGCGTACGCGTAAGACCTTGACTACTGCGCATATGTGTGTGCGCAACTGCAGAATACGTTTTCACCTGTGCGTTTAATGCATAACAGACGGTGTAAGCTAAAATTATCTAATAATCTATTTCAGTTAATGTTAATGATTGCATTGTTCCTTAATCTTCGAATTGGATCCCGCTCATTATTTTTTGCAGACTGTAAGAGCAATTTTATAAAAGTAAACTTGAACTTTTGATTATGTCAAATAGAATTTCCGATGCTGGAACTTCCAAAGGATCTACAAAACGAAAGTATGTTTCGATGTCCAACAAACAAAATGTGGAATTGCTGCAAAAAATGGATAAAGACATGAAGAATGTGACAGACAGGTTAGTGAAAACGAAAAAATTTCGATTGACAAGTTAGTCGGTATTCTCGGCACAGCAATTAACGGGACTTGAACAGCGGAATTTTGTAACTGAACAAGAAATTATGTCTTTTTATAGAATTAAAGAGAAAGTATTATCACATAAAACGAAGCAACTTAAACAACTTACATTGAGAGAAATGTTTAATAAAGTAAACAAATAAATATTAAGCTTTTTTTTTTTTTTTTTTTTTTTTTTTTTTTTGTAAATTTTGATACCCTTTAGATCATAATTGTTCTTTATTTCATAAATTACGGTTTCATATTTTTAATTTTAGAATTTCTGCATGCCATCTTACGAGATTTAAACTGATGATCTATAATCCGGAAAAATCGATAATCCGGAATCGCCGAAGTCCCGACGAGTCCGGATTAACGACTTTTGACTGTATAGCATTCTTCTAATATAGGTATTTTGACACAAAATTGGACTTTTTTTAAAAAATAACTTTTCACCATATTTCGATTCTACAACTCAAATTATGCCTAGATATTATATTAAATTTTTTAATTTTTGGTGAGAAATTTAAAAATTTATCTTGGTGCAATATTTTCAGTTTGTGCCAAGAATAATTCACTTAATGAACTTTTTAATTTATAGCAACCTATTTTCCTTTCCATTTTTTTCATTGTAAATGAGCAAAAAAACTAATCGTTCATACTTTCAAATAATTTTAACAAAGTGTGTAAACCACATTTGTCGTTATTATAACTTACAATAAATATGCAAAATTTAAAAACATGTGAATGAGTAAATTCATGTATATCTTTGGAAATTTTGAATAAAAAACTCTAATTTTTTGTAGGTATGCTTAGAAATACATCTACTTTAAGATGATGGTAAAAATTTTATTAGTTATAATTCAAAATTTTTTTGAAAACTCTATAAAAATTACTTAAAAATACAAATTGTAAAAATATATCATAAAAAATGGGTGAATTTTATTTGAAATTAACATAAATTTTGAAATATGAACGGTAGAATAAAAAAGTTTAATAAAAAAGATATACTAATAAATATATACCAAATTATATTAACATGGAGGAGCTAAAAATTTGAAATCCAAAATGCCCATGTTCAACCAAAGTTATATAAAAATTTAATCTACATATCAAGTTGCACTTACAAGACAAGAAAAATGCAAGTTGAATTTCGTTAATGGCCCAGTAGAATAGGAGATATAGAACTGCTTCCTTTTTTTTTTTTGGACTTGGTGTTCATATATTTTGTTACATACATTATTAAAAGTTAATTCTCCTGACAGGAACTAGAAACTATCATGTTAATTACAAATTATTAAAAGAAAAAATTAAATACCACAGACAGGTAACATGTAGTATCAACTAGATCTGATATTTGAATGCCAAAAACTAACAACTCTTGAATTCAAATACAAACAACATATTCACATAATATGATGTTATAGCAACTGCAACAGATGGTTCCAGTCACCTGATTTCCCCTCATTTCCATTTAGAGAGTTTCATTTTAGCACATGAATGAAGGCGAAACCAAACTACAATCTAGAACAAGGTGGAAAACGTTAATGATGTATGGTGATGCATTATATCATGCAACATGCAGGTTTTAACAAAAGTTTCCTGCCTCCGCAAATATCATCTGCACAAACAGTTCACGTTGGTGTGTTTAATCGTATTTTGTCAAATGATTTTTGGCATTTGAAAGAAAGAGACTTGCTTTACAACACTGTGTTGTGGAATTTGTAAATAATCATCGTTATCATTAAGGTGTCTGAAACGGAACTATCATGCTACCAGATTAGAACCATCATTGACTTCCAGCTCTGTTGGAAAAAGTCAGCTATAGAATTTTACTCGATCATGTGTACAGCTTTAGGTACTAATGTTGTATCATATGAAACTCTGAAGGTTTGACACCGAAAGTTCAAAAACAAGGATTATGACATTAAAAAAGCAGAGCAATCTGGCCCACCTACTGATGTTGATGAGGCCCGCCTGCGAGAATATGGTGAAAAAGATCAGTAGGCAACCACTCAAGAGCTTGTGAAGAAATCAGAGATTAGTGCCCTGTCCATCAGCCACTCTATGCATCATATTAATTTGAGGTACAAGTTCAATTGTTGGGTGCTGCATGAGCTGACTCAAGTAGATAAGGACAGAAGTGTTTGGGCCTGCACTAATATGCTGGAATATCAATGCAAGGATAAAGTTCTGGATTGTCACTTGTGATGAAAAGTGGATTTACTTCAACAAGGCAAGCCGAAAAGTGGTTTGGTCTGCACCCGGTAAGCCCATCGGCAGTCGCAAAGCACGCAATTTGACTAACAAAAGGATCATGCTTTGTATCTGGTGAGATTGCCATGGTATTATCCACAAAGAGTATATTTGGAAAAAGAAAAACCTTTGACACTAAGGTGCACAGTGAAATGCTAGTCCATGTTGATGTTGTTATTAAAGAAAAATATCGAAACCGAGATCCACCACACAAAGATAATGTTCCATCAAAATAATGCAAGACCACATGTGTCTGCATTCACCAGCTGGGCTCTGTATGGACTTAAATGGGATATTTTGCCACACTCACCACATAGCCTACACATCACTCCTTCGGACATCTACTTTTTTTTATGCCTGCAGCTATATCTTGCTGTTATCTTCCATTTTGCACAGGATGACCAAAATGAGGTTGATCTGTTTCTGGACTCGCTGCCACCAAGTTTCTGAGACAAATGCTTTAAAAAACTACTAAAATCATAGATTTGGGCAAGGATTACTACCTGCTTTCTTTCTCCTTTTTGGGGGGGGATAGAAAATCATAGATTTACGTGGTGATTACTACCTGCACTAAAGGTACTACTTTCATGTTTCCCCCCCTAACTTTTTTTAAGAATTTTTTTGGCGGAAAACTTTTATTACAAGAGAAAAAAGTGCACGCTGTTTGGAAGGAACAAAAACATTACAACCAGGTAATTACAAATGAAGGGGGCTAGCCAGTCTTAAAATACCTATTTTAAAGAAACAGACTATGACACGGTCAAGTGTAATATGCAGGATCTTTTGCATAACAGATTCCCAACAAAAATGCTGAGATTTATGGGAGACAGTAAGATTGTTCACACAAGAGTCTTGCGGTCATAAAAGGCATAAGTCAAACTTCATTGTTAAGTAGTGACACCTTATTATGTCACATAAACATGGTGCATAACAGGTATACGGATTTTGTCCAAATATTCTAACTGTTCAGCTTCATGCCAGCCTGATATACAAATCGCCCAAGCATAGCAAAGCATTTTTAAAGGTTTTTCTTGTATCTAAATTTTTCCCATGCACAGAAATTATCAAGTTTTTATTTTTTCAAATGACACCAACTGTACATTTGAATAAATTATATCCCCCCCAGACACCAACTGCATCCATTTTGTAGTTTTCTAATAATGTTTATGTTATCTTCAAGACAGAGCACTTTACATATACAGTTTGCCATGCAGATGATTTTGGCACAGAAAACTGAGTGTAGAAAGTTTGGTCAAGGAATGTGTAAGAATTTTGCTCTTCTGGAAAAGATAAAAAAGAAACATAATTTTATGAACAACGAGTCTTATCCAATGTGCAATGACAACGCATTACCCCCCTCAAGATATGTATAGTGGCAAAGCCAAAATTCAATAATATTTATTAAAAATATTTGGTACTTTCTGGTTATCTGCACTCTTACTGAAAAGTATTTATAGAAAACTGCCAAAATACTTATGCGACTATTTTGGCAGAATACTGCCAAAATACTGTATATTTTGTCCTACTGTCAAAATACTCGGTAGTTATGCGACAAAGCATAATGTTCCGAAATGTATTTTTGTAGCAGCCCAGATATGTATGTAGGACATGTCTGCTCTGATTGGTGCACAATGCTGAAATTGCATGGATGCCGAGTTGGTGCATTTCTCTGATTATTCCCTCCCCCCCCAAAAAAATGAAAACAGATAGCTGTAGATAGATGTAAAAACAGTTGTTTTTACAGCTCATACATGGTAAAAACAATAGTGCAAAAAAGATGGATTTCTAAAAACAATTTATGTGCTTTATTATCTCTCTCTCTCTCTCTCTCTCTTTTTTTTTTTTTTTTTTTTTTTTTTTTTTTTTACATCACTGATGGACTACTCTCATATGGAATTAGAAAAATAACTAAAGTACTTAAACTAAATACAAGCGGATTTATGTTTAGTTATTTTTTCAATTTATGTGATTGTAAACTTATAACTGCGTACACTTTCAATGTTTATATTACATATGTCTTTTAAGTGTTTTATTATGTTTTAAGTATATTGCATTTGCATATATATTTGTGATAAATATTATGTAATGTATATATTGTATATATATCTTTATTCTCATATCATATCATTGTCATAGTATTGGATATCACATTATAAACAAAAAAACTATTGCACATAAGCGGAATCTCTGCCATCTCCATACTTAATGTATGAATCTTTTGTTTATATATTCTGGATAGAGCATCCTTAGGGACATCACCAGAAGTATTAGTATCTCCAGATTATGGAAGACATGGGATAAATATCAGCTTATCCAGGGTTCATAGCCACTTTTTAGTTAAAAAAATAAGCACCTATAAGCACTTTTCAAGCACATTTTAAGAAAAAAATAAGCACCTGTCTAATTACATTATACACAACTGCATAACTTCAAAAATTAGACTCGTAATTTAAAATATGAGAAATGCAGTATTTATTAAGAGAGAATAAGCATTACCTCAACCATGGACAAAAATTACTTTTTAAAAAAAAATTAAATAACAGTTCAATTTACAGAACTAGTTTACAATGAGAGAAAAAAAAAAACTATGCAGAACTAAACTATATTACAAGATTTAATGATGAAACTTCAGTTCAAAATAGAGTAAATAAATAATAATAAGGCAGATTTATTCTATTCGCTTGGAACTTAATAATAAATACAATTTATTTTTCCACTCATATTGATATTTAACTAATTTAAATCTAAATTCTGAACATTTTCTAAATTTTCATCGTATATCAGTTTTCCCTTAACACATATTGCAAGCAAAGTAATTTAAGTAAAAAAAAAAGGAACATTTCTGAAATCAGAAGACAGAAATTTGCTTCATGCAGTCATCCTTTAATAGTAAAAGCTTAACTACCCGCATACTTGAAAATTAGCGAATATTCGGACAGGCGAGCGTAACTTGAAAAAGAGGAGTGGAGAGGGGGCGATAGACTGTAGCCGTTCTTTAGATTTTTCTGATAAATAAACGCTTTTGACATTTCGATATGTGCATCATATAAAGACAAACCAACGGAAGAGAAAAATATTCTGCTTAGCAGGCACAGTAAAACTCTTTTAAGTGTTCATAAACAAATCTCAGACCGAACATCAAAATTAATTATCTCTGCAAAATATCGCAAACATTATTACGCAATACTTCCCTACATGATATTACGCAATCGGATTCAACAGTTGCCGGTATTGGGAGAATAAAGAACTAAATAAAGGAAAAGAAAGAGACTTACCAATCTGGGGTGTTTTTCATTCTAATTTTCAATTCCGGAATAGAATCATTCTTCGCTTGGATTGGTAGACCGCAGAACTTTTAGTCCTTTTCAATCCAGATTGGAAAGTGACAAAAAAAAAAAAAAAAAGTTCGTTGCTTGTTTTGCAGCGAATTGTAACAGTTTCAATATTCGAGATTTTGTGGAGAAATGGAAGAACCTCTCAACCTTCGTATTGTATAATGGATTGGCCAAAAAAAAAAATGAAATCATTTTGACTACTTGATTACTTTCCCTTTATTTAAGCCATTTCGAATATTATTAATTAGAAAGCTAATCTGTTAAAACACAACCATTTTTGGAAGTTTACTATACTTCAGCAGTTACTGCAACTATGTTATTATGAACATTCATACATATACTCATAATATAAGCATAACGATCATAATAAACACGAATATGAACTGACCAAGCGGAATGAGAATGCAAATTATTAAGATCTTGATAAAAATTCAAATGTGTGTAGTATTTGGGTGGGAGGAAAAGAACGCCGAATGTACCGGAATTTTCTACTGCTTTCGCAATTCTTTGACCAACAGGACGACGGCCACCTGTCTGTACTCTCCGCGCACACCAAAGGTTATGTTAATGCAAAGAAAGGGGGAAAAGCTATTTCCGGGAGAATGGTTCACCATCTGACATTCCATATTAGGAAGAAAAGTTGTTTATTTAGTTTCGGGTTTGCTACGGGGGAAAATTGCGCGTTCATTTAAAAAAAAAGCACTAAAAGCAAAACATAAGCACTAAAAACAAAAAAAATAAGGGCTTTAAAGAAAAAGTAAGCACCTATAAGGGCCTTTATATTTTATTTTCAAATATAAGGACTTATAAGCACTTATAAGGACCGCTATGAACCCTGTTATCTCTATTAGGTATTAAGTATTCCCATTCTTTTGCCACCTGTATGGAATTCTTGGTGAGCTGCCATTTTAAAAATTACTTTTACCTTTAACGCATTAGCTTCATGAAAAATTAGTCGCCAAGAAGTTTGCAAATGCTTTTTAAAGTTAGAGACAATTTCACAACATTTGGTGTGGGTAATCAGGATGATTTTAAGGGTTGGTAAATTTTTCATTAAAACGCACAGAAATTCTTGAAAAAATATGAAAAATACTAATAAGTTTCAATTGAAAATATCACACACTTTGTTATTTTCAATTTTCATCCTGTGGATTCATCCTTGCTATAACAGTATAAAACAACATTACATGTACAAGAAACTGGAAAAGACAAAATGATTCATTTGTTATAAGCAAGGTTCAATGCAGTGAGTTAAACTGTAACTGATCTTAATAACATGGACAGGCCTAAATAATGTTTTCATGTGTCACACATAAAACTGCCAACATACATACTTAAACAAATAAACTTTTTATTCACTAATACTAAATTAAAACTTTTAAGAATTAATAATATATTATATAACAGACCTTCTTTGAAAATTTGCAGCTCTTCACCCGATTTCTATCCTCTTAGACTAAATCTTTTACCTTTTTATCCTATCGTAATATAAGAACATGTTTACTTTTAAAATTTAAACAAACCCGTTATGATAACACCTTGCATCAATTCAGCAGTTTTCAATTTTTGTCCTTATATTAACCATATGATATGCTTGAAATAAGGAACTCATTTAGATGTCTACAAAACATTATAATTAAAAAACGACATTCAACATTCACCACTTTTTATACTACAAGTATATGTATACAAAACAAAGTCTGATACAAGAAAAAAATTTTTATAATATAAAAAACTAAACCTGAATGTGATCCATTGCTATAGATTTCAGATTCCTCTTCAACATCACCTTCTGCTGCATCACGTCTCTCAGCCTTTTCAATTTTTTTCTGACAAAACTAAAAAAGACAGATAGAAATATATATTCACATATAATAATTTCCAGTTACAACAGTACTTTACATTTTATAGGACAGTATAATCTTTTTAATGTGAAAAATTATATTTTTTAGTTAAATTTTCAATCTAAATACTAGATTTTTATTATTTATTATTAAGCCTTAATTTTAATTACTTTATTAAATAGTAGTTTAATACACATACATACATAGGTACTTACGTATTATCACAACCAGGTTGGCGCAATTTGTAAGTTTGAGTAAAAAAGTATGAATAGAAAGAAAATGTACATTTATTAATTACAGATAATTTTTAATACAGTTTTTTATATTATTTTGTTTTAAAATATAAAATAGCAATTAAACCCTTCCGGTTTCGAATCTGAATAAGTTGCAGAATTATGTTTTCGGCGCAAATCTTTTGGCTATTGCTTTTAGCACTGATTGAAAACCGTATTCGCCATAACCATGTACACGTCGACTTATTTTTACTTAAACATCCCAGAATTGCACAAAAATGGCATTGCGCACACTCTTGACTTTATCCATCTACACTGCTATTTTCTCATAAATTACAAAAATTTGCACGAAAATGCAGGAAAATTTTGTGAATCTCCACATGCTCTTTTTACAAAACTACGTATAACACGTAGGGTTGCCGTAAGTAGGGTCGCCAAATTTGGCAATTTATGCGAATTTTGGCCTGGTTGCATTAATACGTAAGTACCCATACATATATATATTGTCCATTCACTAAACAAAGAACATAAATTTTACCAACAGATATATCGTTACATTGATGATATCATAGCCTTTAACAACCATAACAAAATAGAAGTTGCTAATATCTACCCAACTTGCTTAAAACTAAATAATACAAATACGGTGCAAAATAATGTAGTATACCTTGACCTAAATATCATTGATTACAATTTTATTAAAGTCTACGACAAGAGGAGAGCATTCACTTTTTACAAACTAAAGTTAACCAACTGGAATTCTAATATTTCCGAAAGAATCATCATTAACACAATTTTTTCACAGCTACTTAGAATAAAAAGAATATGTAATACTACAGAACACTTACAAGAAGAAATACTTCACTTCGTCACAATTTTGAAAAATAACCAAATTCCTCATAAAATAATTAAAAATACCTTAAAAAAAGCTGGCATTAGCCTTACCAAATTTTAGATTATTTGTTTTGGATAATGAAATTTTATGCTTAAAGCCCAATGGGACAGTATAAAGTGGATGGCTGATTCAGATAATCTAATGTAAAAATTGTATAAATGTACAGATTATTCTCCTAAATACATTTTCTTTCCTCCAAAGATTTTGGCACTATACTTTAATACTATTATTTAATAGTTTTAAATTACTTAGAAGGCCAAATTCTACTATTATTAACAAATCGGGCCTTTTCATTTTTCATAGTAGCTTGACCGCCCTCTAGCTTGAAGAATGACGACTTTTATTAACAAATGACTTTTTTCCAATTTACTCTTTCTTTTGTGGCCAAAAATAAGTAATTTTAGCTGAATTAGCCATTTTCACTTATTTGTAGCAGTTTTGTTCTTCTAACAACTCGACTAACGCCATTTTGAGTTCTTTCCATGTCTTTTCACGTCTGTCACACCCTCTAAAAAAAGGGGGGGACAGGAATTCCTGCCAAAACTACAATCTCAGCCCATTGGCCTATGCAGATTTTATTGTTTTGCCCACCTATGTCACACGACGAGAAGGAAGGTTGGTTGGACACAGAGGGGTTTTCACCCTTTTCTAAAATTTTTTCGGATGCAAAGCACGGCAAATCCCAGGTCAGTTTTTTTGTTTCTTTTGTCTGTGTTTTTTTGGTCCTAATAAGACCCTACGACGTTTGCTTTCTTACAAATTTAATTGCTTATTAATTTGATTACAGCACCATTCTCTTTATAAAAGTTCTATCTTCTTTAAGCTATACAGGACCAGCCCGTACATTGTTGTAATTTTTTGAATAATAGCAGACCGCTATTTATTTTATTTTGATTTTAATTTTACATTGCTCGGAGTTGCAATTACTTTTAACACCCTAATGTGTTTTTCAGCGGACGCATCGGGAAAAAGGAACAGAGCAGTGAAGCTCCAAAAAAGATTTATTCGGGAATATTCATGTTTTTTATAAAAAAATTTTTCGCATTCAAAAAGAGCTTCATTGGTCTGTTTCGGCGAAACGCGTACTGGTAATTAGCCTAGTTCGACACTCAGTCATTTTTCCCTTGAAAAGCCTGTTGAGGGTACGAGTGGGTTAATTTACCATTTTCCGCTATGTAATTATTGTATTTTTGCAATTTATGTTTTCTTTATAATTTTTGCATTTTATGTATTGGCATTTTTTCAGAGTCCATCTATTTTATATTTTTTTACATGTATTAACTTTTCATGTATATATATATTTTTTCCGTCAATCTATTTTATATGTGTGTTAACTTTTCACATATCACAATGGTCAGATTAATTTTTTCGTGCATTAGCATGTCTTCCAACATTAATTTTGGCATTTTTTTCGCGTGTTTACAGTTTTTCCAGGGAAAAAAATTTCTTCTTAGTTCATATTTTAGTAATACAGCGTTGAAATATTTCATGGAGCTACAGCTCCTTGTAACTTTTTAGCAAGATCGCTGCAATGTTTCTACCTACTACTATTATATATATATATATATATATATATATATATATATAATTACAAAATAATTCTTTTGAAAACAAAACACAAACATACCTAGTTATTTTCGCGCATTAAGCTGCAGAAAAATTATCATTAAAGACATAAAGTAAGAAAGAAATTTAGAACTAATATTTCACAAAGACCAGAAACTGAAATTCATAATTAATAAATTTCAAATAACCACAGAAGTGCAATAATAAATTCAAAAATTTTAAAACATTTCAAATAAGCAAAACTCCTCTTCAAAAATTATGAAATTAAAAGAAAAATGAACAAAAATAGAAGAGGAATTCAATCAATCTCAATGTCATTTCATCAGGGGAGGAACCTTGAAATTAATAAATATCTCTCTTCTACAAAAATCCTTGCTTTTCTGTATCCAGAATTAGCTGATGAACCATTTCAATGTATTTAAATTATAATTATAATAGTTCATCCGAAAATTCTGGCCCTTCCGAAAAGCAAGGGAAATTTTTTTTAATTATAAACATCAGAATAATCTTAAATAAAGAGAATTCTATCCCTTTAAAAGAATTGAAAACAAAAGTGAAAAACGAAATTTCAATGAAAAAATTTTTAATTTAAATGTGAATCTTTAAACAGAAAATCCAATGAACTAAGATGTAGTTGAAAAACCTATTTACGTAGAACATACAAAACAAAATTAAGAACTTCCTTCACTCTGATTAGACTCTACTTTAAATTTGAAATACGATACAGAATATGACGTACATTTTTGCATCTTGGTTTCTTTGGCGAAACTTAAAAAAGTTTGGCAAGAAATTAATCGCTCAAAAGGCTACAATCTTGGTGGTAAATGTAATTTTGAAACCAAAAGGAAAACTTAAAACTATTTCAAGGAAAATTTTAATTTTATTTTTTAGTTAAAGAAACAGAAAGCATACTAAATGAAATTAAAATAAAATTTTTACTCTTGTAAAACACAAAGGGAAATAAATAAAATTATTTAGTGTAAAACCTAATAAAATTTAGAAAATGTTAAAAAAGGAATTCTTTTCTTTTATTATTTAAGTATTGAAAACGAAAGTGAAAAAACACAAGTGGAAAAACAAAATACTTCAGGGAACAATTTCTTAAATCAAAATGTTTACCTTTAAACAGATAATCCAAAGAATTGTTTTTCCACTTTCAATTTCAATACTTTTAAAAGAAAAGAATTCTTTTTTAAGATTTTCTAAATTTTATTGGTTTTACACTAAATAATTTTATTTATTTCCCTTTGTGTTTTACAAGAGTAAAAATTTTACTTTAATTTCATTCAATTAGTATGCTTTCTGTTTTTTTGACTAAAAAAATAAAATTCAAATTTTCCTTGAAATAGTTTAAAGTTTTCCTTTTGAGTGGTTAATTTCTTGCCAAAGATTTTTAGTTTTGGCAAAGAAGCCAAGATGGCAAAAATATACATATCATTCTGTACTGCCTTTCAAATTTAAACTAGAGTCTAATGAGAGTCAATGGAGTTCTTAATTTTGTTTTGGATTTTCTGTTTAAAAATTCACATTTAAATTAAAATATTTTTCACTGAAGTTTCATTTTTTCACTTTTGTTTTCAATTCTTTTAAAGGGATACAATTCCCTTTATTTAAGATTATTCTAATGTTTATAATTAATTTAATTTATAATTATGTTTCCCTTTCTTTGGAGAAGGGCCAGAATTTTCAAATGAACTATTATAATTATAATTTAAATTACAATGAAATGGTTCATCAGCTAATTCTGGATACAAAAAAGCAAGGATTTTTGTAGAAGATATTTTGATTAATTTCAAGGTTCCTTCCCCTTGATGAAGTGACATTGAGATTGACTGAATTCCTCTTCTTTTTTCCTTCATTTTTCTTTTAATTTTATAATTTTTGAAGAGGTGTTTTGGTTTTAAAATTTTAAAATTTACTATTGCATTTCTATGACTACTTGAAATTTATTAAGTATGAATTTTAATTTCTGGTCTTTGCGAAATATTAGTTTAAATGTCTTACTTTATGTCTTTAATCTTATATGTGTGTGTGTAAGAAAAATAAAGAATACGTAACATGTAAGAAAAATAAAAAATACATAAAAGATGAATTATAATTTATCTTTTATGTATTCTTTATTTTTCTTACACATTACACATTCATCACTTTTTTAATTGTGATAATTTATTTGAAGCAGATGAATGAGGAGGTAATGACCAAGGGAAGACGCTGTTGAGCTGAACATTTTTCTAGAGGACATATTCCGTTATCAATACACAGTTAGGTGGCGATAGTGATGGAGAAATTGAAGATTTAGAAAGCATTTCTTTTCACAGTCCTTTATTTTGCTTGGTAGATGTCTAACAAGTTGCTTGGTAGATGTCTACATACTTTCTTATGACATAGCTTGTTGCAGTAATTTAGAATACACACCCATTCTGGTCATTACACACATTATAAAATTTACCTGCATAGCATTATGTGATGAACGAAGGAAGAAGAATGCCAACACAACGGCACTGATTATTCGAAGAGATCAAGGAAAATTTCTAGCGGTATTTATACTGAGTGTGTGCATATGTAAAGCTAAGCTGCTTTTGTTCGTTTAAGAAAAACAAAGAATATGTACAAAAAATAAAGAATTTATAAAAGATAAATTATAATTTAAATTACCAGTGTAAATTAATTTCCTTTGCTCATTCTGAAAATAGTAATCACTATTTGCACTGAGTTGTTTTGAGAATAATTCATATTATTACTAGCTGTTTGAGTTATCAGAATTATGTGAGAGTCATATGTCAACACAAACAGCCAATATTAATTTTACAGCAGTATTAATTATCCAATCAAAAAGCATTGGGAACCAAAACTAACTCAGTTTGTATTAAGATTTCATCCTGAACAGAACGCACCTGGCTCGCTACTCTTCAGCCTAGCTGGACTGCTGTCTGCTGCTTCCTTCTTACTGCAAAGTTATTAAAAATGTAAACCTCTTGAAATAGGCACAAATAATGTGCCATGTTGTTTGTGGCCACAGCCTGTTTACTAAAATAAAATAAATATTTTATCTGCCTCAGCTGCTAGTTTCTGATTCATAGTAGATCGGCATTTCAGCAATCTAAAACATCAAAATTCTTGCTGTTCATTAGAGATTCAATGTTCTACGTTCTGCACCATCAATATTACAAATCCCATTATTATTACATATATGTATGTGTGTGTACACACACATATAATACATATATATATATAATGAATAAAAAGTTAAAAGTAGTTCAAAGCTTATTCTAGTGTACACTGAAAGCAGCGAGGAGCAGTGATAATAATGCAAAATAAAATAAAAATATGTTTGAAGTCCATAATATATACAATTTGAAACAAATCACATGCAAAAAAAAAAAAAAAAATATGATTTTTTTCCCTCTTACAAACTATTATTTTTTACTACACCATACTTAATAGTACATTAGAAGTTTTCGTAACTTTTTATGACTATCAAGTAATATAAAATTTGAAATTTATCTTATCTAATTATTTAGCATGTTATATTTAACTAAGGTGATTTGCTACTGGGCAGTATGAAATAATATTTTTTCATTCAAAATTTTCTTGCTATTATGTTACAGATTTTAAGAACTAACTCTTCTCTTTATTTTATTTTTAGCCCAAAGGAACAATCTGCTCAGAAAAGCTATTAATTTCATTTTGTGTCATCCCCTATAAAAAGATGATAGACTTTTCAAATTGTTCTCACGAAATATGAGAACCTTGCATTATATTTAAAGAAATGAAATACAGTCAAAAGTCGTTAATTCGGACACCCATAATCCGGACCTCAAAGCTAAAATCTTTCCGCGCATGCGCCGCGTTGACACATGCGCATAGGCGTTTACGCGTGCACGTAAGACCTTTTACGACTGCGCATTTGCGTGTGCGCAAGCGCAGAATACGTTTTCGCGTGCGCGTTTTATGTATAACGAACGGTATAAGCTAAAATAATCTAATTATCTATTTCAGTTAATGTTGATGATTGCGTTGCTCCTTAATTTTCGAATTGGATCCGGCTTATTATTTTTTGCAGACTGTAAAAGCAATACTATAAAAGTAAACTTGAACTTTCGATTATGTCAAATAGAATTTCCGAATCTGGAGCTCCCAAAGGATCGTACAAAACGAAAGTATGTTTCGATGTCATCAAACAAAAAGTGGAATTGCTGCAAAAAATCGATAAAGACATGAAGAATGTGACGGAGAGGTTAGTGAAAACGAAAAAATTTCGATTGACAAGTTAGTCGGTATTCTCGGCACGGCAATTAACGGGACCTGAACAGCGAAACTTTGTAACTGAACAAAAAATTATGTCTGTTTATAGAATTAAAGAGAAAGTATTATCACATAAAACGAAGCAACTTAAACAACTTACATTGAAAGAAATGTTTAATAAAGTAAACAAATAAATATTAAGCTTTTTTTTTTTTTTTTTTTTTGTAAATTTTGATACCCTTTAGATCATAAATGTTCTTTATTTCATAAATTACGGTTTCATATTTTTAATTTTAGAATTTCTGCATGCCACCTTACGCGATTTAAACTGATGATATACAATCCGGAAAAATCGATAATCCGGAATCACCGAAGTCCCGATGAGTCCGGATTAAGGACCTTTGACTGTAATAAAGAATCTGCATGAATGTATGCATGTTTCTTACATTGTGAAAAACAATGGTATATAGAGAGACATCAAATTTTGAATAATGTAATCCTCCAATCGATTATGGGCACCTGAAAGCCCAAATTTGGAATTTATTTTATTATCAATTTCATATGTTGCAAAACTTTTAACAAATTTTTAATTAGCAAAATCAATGATTTCAAAGTGAGTAATGGCAATACTGTTGGGTTAAAAAACATTTTAATCTTCAGCATGAGAAACTATGTATTGGAATTCTAATTATACACTCTTTTTAAATATTTTGCGATATTACTGTTGAATTGAATTTTATTGTTTATGTGAGAAGAACACGATATTTAATAATTAATTTGATATTTAATTATTTAATAATTACTAAAGGTAACATACAAAACTTTAGAATAGTGTCCCTTTTGGGAATAATATAAAATCAAAAAGCATTCAAATTTTTTTATGCAATTTTTATTTGCTATTCATTTTTTGGTACTTTGAGTTTACCCCATCGACCATTTTCGCCAAAAGGTAGCTTCTGCATCAGTAACTGCAAATAAGTGTAATGCTTGACTATATGCGAGTTAAGTTTTCTTTAGCGTGTTGAAATATACTGCTTTTTTTTACTCCACTGCAAAATATTTCGAATTTTGGATTTGTCTAGCACCGAAGAGAGTGCAGTGGCATACTTTCAAGAGTATGGAATCATTTCTTCTAGGAAAATTTGTGTTAACGGCCATGATATGGTGTTTTATATCAAAGCTGATAAGCATTTGCGATGCAATGTAAATGGGTGTGATAAATGAGTAGCTATTTGAAAAAACACAAAATTGGAGGGCTCAAAACTCCCATTTCTGACTTTATGTCCTTGTTCATAATAAACTAGTCAAGATGAATAAGCATGAAAGCAATTTTCAACAGTATGTTTCTGACAATTGCATAACTTTTTTTCTGCATTCTCTACAATAGTGCATAAACAGCATATTACAACACTGTTATTACTCATATTGACACAATGTTCAGAATTCTCATATACTTACATATTACACTGATTTTATATTACAAAGTACTTTATCTATTTTTTTGTTATATTATTTTGGTTAGAGTAGACTGAAGGGTACCCCTTGTATTATCGCGAAGTTGTTGTTTCGTTTATCATCACATTGTTTCATTTATGGTAACGTGAGTAGTTGAATGTTCTGTAAATATACCTTTACCTAGAATTGGGTGCTCTTTTTACTTTTTAAGTGAAAATATATCGATGTGTACATGGACAAAGTCAAGGGAGTGCGCAATGCCAAGTTTGTGCAATTCTCCGATTTTTTTTTTAAAGTGAAAATAGGTCGACGTGTACATTGATAAAGGGAGTGGGCAATGCCTAGTTTGTGCAATTCTGTGATTTTTTTTTAAAGTGAAAATAGGTCAGTGTGTATATGGATATTGAGTTTGTGCAATTCTTTGACTAGTTATTTCATCTTTGTGTAGCGGTGATTTTTAGTGCTAAAACAAAGCCAGAATAGCAAGTCAAAGAATTGCACAAACTCAGTATCCATGTACCACCAAAAATCACCAAGGAGTACCCGTAAATACACTTTTACCATTATTTCAAGAGAATATATTTTGTAAATATGATGTGCAGATGTAATACAGAATATGAATTGCATTTCATAATTAAAAAAATGTAATAAATATTAGGCACATTTTCATACAATAATATTTAAAAAAAAACAGTATCAAAGAAACCCTAGCAGTCACTTAATATGCACAAAAAATATTATAGCAATTAATTTTAAGCTTCTACAATAATTCTAACTTCTTTCTTTCTTAAAAACACTAAACTAAAAAAAAAAAAAAAAAAAAAAAGAGTTTCCTTCTAATATTCTTCCTATTAAAAATTTCAAATACATCTGTACATTTCTTTACACTCAAAATATATAAAAACTTTTACCATATTGTCTTGCTTTTGATACAACATTCATGAAAATCAGAGAAAATTTAATTTCGCATTTTAAAAATTCCTTTATTTTACTGAGCATTTCATTAATGTTATCTTTGTGCAGTACCTTTAATATTAATTGTTCAATGTTTCATCAACTCAATCTCACCAAAAACTAATTTTTATCTTTCAATATTTATTATCGTTGTTTCATAGAATTATCCCATTAACTGTAAGATTTGAAAAGTAATTTAAATGACCTTGTGAAAGCATTCCGAAAAACTGTTTAAAAAATTCAGACAGTCTCAGTAATATAACATTCGCTACTCTATTACAGTAGCGATGATTTAAAATTACATATGTGCGACTGAATTTAAAGTCTAACGGAAATAGTGCTAAATAAAAAACTGATAAATTTATAAATATATTACCTCGAATAATTTAAGTAGAAATCTGGCATAATTATCGTGCAAACCCAGAGACCTTCCTAACGATGCTATGAATAGTACAAATATAATTACAAACACCATCTTGAAACAAACTGAAAGCACTCAGATATCATCACAGATATCGTTGAAAAAGTACTAAAGAAATCATCTTTTCAAAAACTGCTGACACTGCGGTCTACAAGCGGTTCCAAAGATATTAACGCAAAACTTAAAAGGTAAGAAATTCATGAAGTTTCCAACAGCAGAGTACATCATCGCGGTGCGCTGCGTGCTACTAAATTACCGCAAGCCGTCAGACAGACAGACAGACAAAGTAGACAGATGTCTTGTTTTGCACCCGCTAAGTCTTTCTGCACCGATGGACGAAAAATCAAGCATAGGTGCGAAGGAAAGGTATATAGAAAGGGGGGCAATTTCGTATTTGAGGAGAGTAAAAAGAAACTTCGTACATTTTTTTCGAGTTCAAAAGGCCAGAAAGAAAAGATGGGACAAAATAAAATTTAAAATAAATGGCCCAGAAATAATAGAGGAAAAAAAAAAAAAAAAAAAAAAAAAGGCCTAAAGAAAGAAAAGGAAAAGAAGTAGAAAATATCCTAAAATACGATTGTGTCCATGAGTGTAGTTAAGGAGTTCATCTGCAAAAATTAGTGTCTTTAAGAAGCAAACTTTAGTTAAGTTCAATAAAAAAAAATAATAAATGAATGAATTCCTACATGGTAATGTGTATGCCCTAATCTTGAGACCTAACTAGAAAAGACATATATCATCACAGAGATGTACATAATATTTTAACTAAAGTAACATTAACTATTGCCGTTCCCAAAAAATTCATGTATATTTCAGAAAAACAGTAATTGACAAAATCATAAATCCATACACAGTGTGAGAGCATATCAACAAAAATAAATTATACAGTTTAATTTTCTTAAATATTAGTTAAATATAAAATTAATTTATTAACTTAACAGTTGTAATTTATTATAGTACAAATTTAATAAATTCCGTCACCCTGTATTTATATTTGATCATAATTCCAAGTTTGATACCTGAAAAAAAAAAGGTCGAGGATCTTAGTTACAAAAATCACAATCTATACTCATCGATGGCCAAGAGATTCCCATTTTTTCCCTCTCAAGAAATTCCTAAGCACGAAGAGGGGGGCCTCCGAAGGGTGTGAATTGCTGATAAGAACGGAGTACTGATAAGGAATGTGGCGTCTCTACGGAATAGTTACGAAGAAAAGAACCACATGACTTGCTACTATTACTAACTATTGTATAATGCTAGAATCTTATGAAAAATAATAAATAAAGAAATTTAATTGCACTCTAGTGATAGAGAAACATATATTGTATAAAGAACAGAATGTTACTTATCTGAATATTCCGTGTCAGGGCCTCTTTTGGATTTCTCGTGTTGATAGTAAGCAGCTAACAAAACATCTGAAGTTTCGAAGAAGCGACGTTTCCTTTTTTCAATTTGATGAATGAGACATTGCATAGGAAAGGTGAATTAAACTTAGAGTTGAAAATTTAGAGAGTTGAAAATATTTACTGAAATAGTTATTTAAAAAATTTCGGAGCTATGTTTAGACACTGCCTCCAGCTTTCGTGATCGCAGCGCCCTCCCGAATCCGAATACGAATGATCAATTACCGCATTCTGAGTTGACATTGAATTACTTAACTCATGGTTTCGATTACGAAATAGGTATTTTCATATCAGTTGACAGATATCAGACTTAATTAGTATTTTCCTTTATGAACTTCTTCCTTTTGAACTTTTTGAAATTCTTAATTGTTAATTTCTGAGGGTACCACTTTATTGGAATTACTTTTGGTTTTGACTTTTACCCTTGCCTGCATGAATGACCAAGGAGGTTAGAATTCTAACCTCCTTGTGAATGACGAAACACGAATTGAATGATTGGAGAGTTAGGTTTGGAGGCAACTTGCCCTTGATAAGTCTGTCTCCTACCTACTCTACGATCATTCACATATGCATTTTTAAAAAAATTGTTTAATTTAATTTTAATTTATTAAATTAGTAGATTTATTTTCATGGATAGATTTTGCACTTGATTTGCTTATGCTTCTGAATTTAAATGATATTGTAGATTAGTTCGAGAATTAAATCTTTTACATGTTTGCATATTTTAAAATTATTTTAAATTATTTTGGCTTTTTTCCTTTTTTTAGAATTTAAATTTGCATTTTTATTTTTTTACTTTTATACATATTTGTTAAGAATTTAAATTTGTTTCAATTTAAATTTCATTCCTTGCAGCAATGGCGCAAAGAATATTTAATTAAATATGTATTTAAATTTAATTTTTTTAATTAAACTTAATTTATTCTTATTTACAATATTTATGATATTTAGATGAAGCTGAAGAACAAATTACGCAATAAAAAAATTTTACGTTATATACAAGTATTAAAATAAAGTAGAATATCATTTATACAGGAACAGAAGGACAGTAAGATTCCAAATGAGGAAATTGAAAATGCAGTCACATGGTAACTGAAAACAAAGAATACTAAATTAAATTTCATTAAAAGTTGTACATTTCTAATTGTCCAATAGTATGCTTTTTTCTACACATAGCAAATTATTCATCTGAGGTATGTGCTTTAGCTTTGCTTGTTTCATTATTTGGCCGTATTTAATTCAAATTCTGAAGTCTGTAGTAGGTATGACATTGCAGGATTAGAAAAAGAGCTGCTTATTTCTAATTCAATAACCACTCACATTAACATTAGTTGAAAATTTATTATTCATTATATTTGTTATTTTTTTCAGCGATCAGGCATATTTTTTTAAACATGATTTTAATCTGCTATCTACGAAAATGGCAACATCCTTTTTTTGTTAGAAGAAATATATGAAGTGAATTGTTGGATATTTCTACAACATGGCATCTGCGGCTGAGTTACCACCGCCAGTTCGCGTTTCTCCATTTATTCGGGTAAATTATGTTAATTATTAATTATTCTTAAATTTCTGTTTCATGAATTTTTTTAAGTATTGTTTATTTTTGATTTCAAAGTAAGGGTATTTTTCAAAGGTTTGTTTAATTCGTACTTGTAATTTCTAGAGGTCACTGAGCAAAGACATTGAGAGGGTTGAAGTAATGGCTTATATTGTTTCAGTGATTAATAAAATTTCGATTTAAAACGACTTAGACTCATTATGATAATAATTTTTTAATGCATGTTAATGTAGTAGAAAGTTCATGTTAGTATGAAATAATGGAGAATTAAGTTATAGTATATGTGATTAGAAAAGAATTTTTTTTTCTTTAAATTAGTATGCATCAGATTCCTTCTGAGGGTTTTCATCCGCAGAGAACCCGTTGGTGCCGTTGCAATTTTTACTTGCCAAGGGATGAGCCGAGCCGTAAACGTGATTTTTTAGGGCATGTAAATTCAAATTAGCAGACAAAACAAAATATTAAGCATATGGTAGTAAAAAATTCACAGATAATAAGCATGTAGATGTAAAACTAACCGGTTAAACGTGATATACGAAAATAAAGCTGTATTTTTCATAATATATTTCACAATACAAATAACCTTCAACAGTAATCTAATTTTCTTCAGTAGCATTGTTAACAAAACTAGAACTTTATACATTTTATTATTTTTCAAGACTAATTTGAACTGTATTCCTTACACCAGCAGTGGTTTGCTAATTTTGATGACCATGGGGATGCATCAAACTACTCTGTCATCTTAGATAATCAATATTTTTTATTTCAATTTAATCAGCTATTTATGTCACACCTGCCATCCTAGGAAAGGTTATTGTTAGAAAAGCATTAACAATATAGTATCTTGTTAAAATTTTACGCCATAAAAAACTGGAGCCGTGAACCGGCATCTATCGACGAAAATATTTCTTTATATTCGTTGTTAAAAAATTCAGAAAATAACGTGGAAAATCAGAAAAAATAATAATAAATAAGAAAAGAAGAATATAAATCTCCAAATGCGAACAACGACAGTGATAATTCAACAAAATGAACGCAAGAGGAATGGTTGCAACCTTCAAACAAGCGAATACGATGAATCCGATAGGTTACCAGGTTTGAACTATTATCACCAAAGTTGGCGATGTTTACATTTACCGGGTTCTCTGCAGAAGTGCTTCCCTTTCTGATATTAATATCATTGAATGTGATATATCGTGATCATGCAGTTTACGTGCATTAATAGGTTTAAGCATTGTTGGGCGTAAGGTATGCTTTTTTGTTGTGATGGCATGTTAGTCAACTTCAACCAGTTTCTGCATAAGGTTTCCTGAGTTTTATCCAAATGTAAGTTGAATTTAAGCCCAAATCCTTTATCCAAATGTAAGTTGAAGATAAGCCCTAATCCTCCATGAAATGATGCTTTATCATAACTATGCAGCACAGTTATGACTTAAATTAGCAGGGATATCTTAAATGTGGTACCTATTTGAATCTTAAGTGATATGTTTGTTCTGTGTATCTTGTTAGTGTGCCATATTTATATATAGTTTATTGCAGACCCCATAATATTTTAGGTTAAGTATAGTTTTTATGCATTCAACTTCCATAAGCACTTCCTTTTTTGTAGAATTATTCTTTTCATGTGTCTAATGCAAGCATAAAAATCTTAATCAATGGGGATAGAAATATATTAAGAAATAAACAATCTAAATTCCAAAAGTGAAGCAATTATTATTGACGATATAATAAAGAAAAGTTGCAGTATCCTCACCATGCTTCATACTAGGACATGGTTCTTTTAAGGCTAGCCAAAAATCAAATTCTATAGTAGTAATAGAGTAAATACAGAATATATAAGAATCGTTTCTTTTCTGTTTTGCCGATGCAGTCGATAAAGTCGCCAATAGTGGTACAACTGATGCCAAACTGAATATCCTCACTGGTAACATTTTACGCCTCATTTTCGAAACAAATCGCAGCCATTTCTTATCAGATTGATTGTTTCTTTCAGTACTGGCATAAATTTACATAGAATTTTTACCAGATAGCTCAGTTTTATGCCCTAAGGCCAGAGTCGTAGCTAGGGATTTCAGCGCCCAGGGACAACTGAAGATTTCGCGCCCCCTACTGCTTGCCAAGGATGGAAAACATTTAATTCTAAAATGTCGTAACATCAGTTTGGCACCCCTTGCATTCTGTGGCGGGGGACAGATGCCCCCCTCTAGCTATGCCCCTGCCTAAGGCCATTCGCATCGGCAAAACGGTAAAGTACCGTTTTTATCTAAGGAACGTGAATAATAACATAAAACAAATATCCTAAATGTGTCATTTTCAGATTTTATGTGATAATAAATGAGTTTTTTGATAAGGTTATCCATAAAAGTAAAAAGTATATTTTAGGGTACCCCTTGGCGATTTTTGGCAGTACATGGATACCGAGTTTGTGCAATGCTTTGACTTGTTATTTTGGCCTGTGTAGCTGTGATTTTTGGCACAACAAATACTCCAAGCAATACCCAGTTTTTAACTGATATTGACAGTACTTTTCCAACCTGTACCATCCTATGGTAGGTGCGGGCTTGGCAGGGACCGTGCTGGTGCTGTCGTGTCCGTTGCCTTCGCTGTGGGAGAGTTATTCATGTGGATATTAAGCGCTGTGTCGGGGGCTCCGCGCGCAGCCCTCAGTGTGATGGATTGTGGCGATGAACATGTGAAGTCCCTGCGGGCTGTTCGGTAGGTTGGCGCCCTGTCGACACAGTCGTCTGAGGGAGGCTATATGAACATGTAAGGCACCTCAAAGAAGCAGCCAGGGAATGTGGCCCGACTCGGTGTAAGTGTCCCTATCTGCTATCTAGCGGGACCATGCTTCATGTATACTTTCTTAAGAATTTATGAACAAAAAATCATGTGCACAAAATGATGGATTGTTTCTGGCAGATCTAGTAAATGCTTGATGCAATAAAAAATTAACATGAGATGGACAAATGTTATCCCAAGAATTTACTATACCCGAAAAAAAAAAAAGAGAAGCACTATATACTGTAATTAGTCTGGAGTTGAGGTTGAAATAAAAGAATAAAGGGCAGAATCGCCCACTGCTTGGCACGTTTTTCAAAATCGCCAACTTGGCGTGTTCCCACGTCCTGTCTCCTGAATTTGCAACCCCTCCAGAAGAAGCTACACTAGGCACGATATTGGTAAAATAAATACAGGTACTTGTGTATTAATGCAACCAATTTGGCAACTTTTTACAAAAGAAAATGATGACATAAGTCAACGTCCCATTCGGTAAACTTATCGGCTGCAAACTGGTAATCTTGGCAACTTTAAAAAAAAAATCGCCATGCCATCGTTATTTATCTATGTCAGCAAACATTATCAACATATCTCAAGAAAACACATTTTAGTAATTCAGAATACATAATTATTAGACAAGGTTCCGTTGGTTCTTCTCGTATACACAACGAAACCATATTAAAAAAACAATAAGAGAACTGCACAAACTTAACATCACGCATAACTTCGGAGGGATCATTATCGACAATAAATGGTTAAACATTTAAGTATACAAAAGAGGTGAAGTAGCTTCACTGAAGAATTTTATGCGAATGGTTGCCCGATTTTGGCGCGTTGAAAATTTGGCGACTGGTTGCGATAATACATAAGTACCTAAATACAAGTTGAAGCAAAATTTTAAAAACTGAAAATTCTTTAAAAACAGCATAATAATTTTAAAAAATGAACATAGTTAAGAAAACATAGTAAGCTTCAAGAACTTAAAATCATTACAAAACCCTGAAGAATTAAAATTCATTCACCTATAAAAAAATTGGGGAAAGTGCAGAATCACCCACTGCTTGACGCGTTTTAAAGAATTTTACAAACTTGGTATCCATGTACACATCGACCTACTTTCACTAAAAAAAAAAATCCCAGAATTGCAGAAAAATGGCATTGCACACTCCTTTGACTTTATCCGTGTACACATCGACCTATTTTCATTTAAAAAAAATCCAAGAATTGCACAAAAATTGCCTTGTGCACTCTCTTGACTTTATCCATGTACACATTGACCTATTTTATTTTCACATAAAAAGTCAAAGAAAATTGACAAAAATCCAATTATTCTTACTCTTGTAAAAAGCGCCAAACAAATAAGTCTGAAATTTTTAAAACTGGAAATCCTTTCAAAAAAACCTAATAACTTTAAAAACTAAAATCGTTTCAAAAACATAGTAAGTCGCATGAACGAAGTTCAGGTTATCTCAGTCTAGCAATTAGATCTGTTTCCGATTGTTGTCGATCGTGAAGTTGAGGAATAATTGACGTGATAAGCTAGTGGCATAAGTTTCTTTCTTTCTTTTTTCTTTTTTTTTTTCTGTAGCGAGAGTCTTGAGATGCAAGTCAATTCTGGATAGTAAGTATAAGCAATAATGGCAATGGGAGCGGTAATGTAGGATGAATACTTTCGGAGAGTGACGAGCGGTGAAGCATGCAGGCAGCAGTGGAGGCTGATTGAATTGAAGTCAGGAAAGCATCGAATTTGGCCAAGAAAAGAGCATTGGTTGGAGTGCGATAGTCATGTGTGCTGGGGGGAGGCTAAGGCTCTTTTCAGTCCATACAAATTTTGAGAGAAGGCCGAATAGTAATGAGGGGGAGGGTTAGGAATTAGAGTAAGCCTGCTGGACTTAGAAAATAATTTGAGTTTTTAGGCAATTGCTAAATTTCATTTTGCTTGAAAAAACTTTGCTTTAAACATTAATTTGAAAGGTGCATATGGACGACAAAAATCTAAATGAGCATGCATACATGATTCAGTTAAATGACAATGCCAATATAATTATTTTTACTTTTTTAATAAATTTTTAATTTTTTAAATAGTGATAATTTCTTAATAAGGCTCCTGGCCTCCTTCTGTTGCACTGGTCATTAACATTATACTGTAATGAACTTTGCGATTTTAATCATAGTCTCAACTAATTGAGGTGTGTTTGTTTCACTATGCAAGGCTTCGTTTCTTGTGTAATACGTGCTGTTGGTGATTTGTCTAAATGTAATGCTTTGAAGTCGTTGGAGTCTTATCAATGTAGAATTACAGACATAGCCCCAGACTATAGTAAGTTTAAAGAACATAAAATCCTTACAAAACCCTGAAAAATTAATACTTTCACTTCGAAAAAATTTTAAAATATGAAAATCCAGTCCTTACAAAAACATAATTTAAAAAACTAAGAATCGTTTCAAACACTTAAAATCGTTACAAAACACTGAAAATTTAAAATACTTTCACTTACTTGAAAAGGGGTAATCCACTCCACTCAGCCGATGAACAAAAAGTAACGGATTCTCAAAATGTTTTTGAATTATTGTTTAAAATAACTGCACCTCTACCATCTATTATCGTCTACACCAATCAGAAATTCTAAATTTAAAAATACATAGTGAGCATGTGCGAAAATGCTCTGAAATTCGCCTTCCAGAATGGCAAAATCGACTTGTATACCGCATTTGGCGCACTTATCAATCTTGTACAAAGCGCCAAATAAGTGGGCGATTCTGCACTTTAGCTGCCATTCTTTCCTTACCTTCATTCTCCCCCCCTCCAAAAAAAAGTCAAACTTAACAAGAAAAATAAATAGATCTTCTTTTTCTAAAAGAATCTTGAACAGCTTCCAAGATTGTTAGATGTTCACAAAAATTCAGGTTGGGTGATATTTTTAATAATATGGTAGCGGGTATAGGCTAATACAGAAACAATGAAATTGCTTGAAGGTGAAAAAATCATCATGACCTAAAATGTGACAAGGAAAATAAGAAACAGGAAATAATCAAAATTAACATCTGTTAAGATATCATATCAAGAGGTTCCTAGTCCGTTTGAGGGTGTCATTTAAACTTTATATTAGTGTTGATATTTAACTGTATATCAGTTTGAATAGTAACTTCAGGTATAAAAGATTATGATTGGTAATAAAAATATAGAATAATAAGGTGGTCTGTATAAGAGTTGGGAGCTTTAAGATATATTAACTCAAAAACAGGAGTGTTGATGACCTTAAAAGCTTAATATCTCCATTGTCATTCTGCTTTGAAAAAGCAAATGTGTAAAGGAAGCATTTAGAGCAGGGGCCACCAAGCTTTTTGTCATTCAACCTAAGAGCATATTCTAAAATATGCTCTTACCATTTACTTTTTCAGGGTTAATTTATAGTTGAATAGAATTCATAATACATGCACTAAAAAAAAAAAGAGAGAGATCGGTCACATTTAGCTTTGTGTGTTGGACACAATTTCTGTTTCATTAAAAATTAAACTTTCAGGTGGAATTTGATTGAAAACTAAAACATTTTTGTGGTGGGCACCCAGCACAAGCTAAATGTAATTTACCCATGAAGCTCATCATTGAGGGGGGACCAATATTAAATATAAAGGTTTTATACATAGCAAGTAATGAGAAAACAGTAGATGTTGCTGCTTGTATTTTATATAATGAAATTGAAATTCTTTAGAATGAAATATACAAAAAGCAGACACTGGTGAATTTTTTTTCCTTTATGACTAGAAATCATTGCTGAAATGAGTAATTATTTAACTGTCTTTGTCATTGAGAAATTGTCTGAGGTATATTCTGGGCAAACCTCTAAGGGAAAAAACAACACAAGAAAAAGTCCAATCCTTAGATGGGAATCAAACTGTAGCTTTTTAATATTGGATTGATATTCAGCCTTTCATAATTGTTAGTGGCTAGAGCAGTCAGAAAAAGATGCTTTTAAAAGAATGTTGGCTTCATTACAGTTTGCTGAAAATAATGCCAAATTTTTTTACATATCGAGCTAATTTGGGTTATTAAAAAGGAATTTCAATTCCCTGTCAATTTCAATTGAGAACTGAATGTGTTTGCTGTATTGCCTTTTGCCAAGTGAATTGTTTCTTTAACATTTTACGGCTATTTCTAAGTTTTTTTCCCCCCTTCTTGATAGGCTTGCAGGTATGGAGCTTTAGGTACTGGATTCATTTATGGTGTTTTACGATACAGTAAGTTTTTCGTTTATTAGTGCATTTCTGAATTTTGTTAATAATATAAGTATTCACATAAACCTTACAAATAATTTATATATTGTTGATTTTTTGTGAGTAAATTTGTTATTTTGTTTCAATTTCGTAATGTCACTTAAAGATATTAAAAGGAGAATGTAATGTATTTTAGCTAACATAATCATTGTAACTTTTGAAAACTTCCTTGTGTGTCAACCTTTGTGTAGTTGCAGACTTTCTTAACCTTCCAGCACGCGCGCTATGCACAAAATTTACGACAAATTCACTTTTTAATGCACATTTTTCGCATATCGCAGCTGAAACGTCTGAATATCATTCCTATTCCTCTTTTCAACTCTTCCCCACATCATGGAATGTGCCAAAAGGAAGTCCTATGAAATTTTTTGCTTTTTTACTGAGCTTTTGCACTACGTGGCAGCTTCATCGTAAAAGTTACAACACGCGTGTGATCGTGGGGGAAAATCTGTTTTCTCAAATATTTTGTGTTATTAATTGATGTGTGTTATTTTAATTTGTGGAAATTCGAGTCTATAATTTTTATATTGGTTTTCATGGTTAAAAAAAAAAAAAAATATGTGCAACCAGCTGATTTTGCTCGCATTCTTCAAGAATTATCTGATAAAGAAAAAGAAGACAAGGAAACTTTTAAATGTGAGAATAATAGCACTTACCTGAGTGGAAATGATGACCTAATTTGAATTGTTATATATGATAGGAATAAAAAAAGGACACCATGTAAATGCAAAGAATTGTTCTTAAGTGATAGCACTGGAATTGAAATAACAAGAGATGTGATGATCTACAAGAGATTTTTATTTCTGACAAGATGTCTGCGATTTGATGATAAATCAATAGGACAGGACAGATGAATATTAAAACTAGCTTGGATTTTAAGATGTAGTTATTAAAAAATAAATTTTTATAATGAAATATATCGTTGCTTTTCCACCTGATTGATTTGAATGTTTAAAAATAATTTACTATCATTTAAATGTGACATCATTTGTATTTTCCAGTAGTAAGGTTAATATTTTATGTTTTAACAAATTTATTATCAATATTCACTCATTTCTGTCATTTTTCGTGCCAAAAACGGTAAAATAACAGATGTCATAAAAAATACAACGCCCGTGTGCTCGTGTAAAATTCCCAAGCACACGTGCTGTATAAGGTTAAAGTGTAATCTTTATCACCTGAGTCACATTATGATAATTATTTACTAATTCAGAAGTCAAACAACAAAAATCAGCGTTATATTTACAAAATTTTCACAAGACTAGTTTCGATGGTTTTACTGAACCACCATCTTCAGCTGCAAAACCGCAAATGAACAAGATAGGAAATAATGATTAGATAAGATAAGAAAGCCTGAACAAGAATAAGCAAGTGGCACCATCTGTTGGTAAAACCAGAACTAAAACATAATTTCTGTAAAAGCCGAAGGCAAATTTGGATTGGAATTAGGATAGTTAACTAGAACAGAAAGATTTTTATGAATGTGAAATGCCTCTAGAAAATCCAGTTCTCCAATGGAAGATGTTTTTTGAATAATTTTAGCAGCAGAAAAATTGAAAGTGTGATTTTCGGACCAACAATGTTGAGCAACAGAAGACTTCTGTGTTTCCTTTTCTAACATATGCCTCATGTTCTTTGACGCGAAATTTTAAGGCTCTCTTAGTTTGGCCAATGTAAATTAAACCACACTGGCAAGGAATCCTATAAATACCCCAGGAATTCATATCCGGAATGGGGTCCTTGAGTATAGAAGTCCGAATTTTATTAATGGGAGAATAAACAACCTGGAAGTTAAATTTCTGCAAAATATGTGCAACTTTATAGCTAATTGATGGAAAGAAGGAAATGACAACAGAATTTTTATAATCTCCTAAAATAAGAGTGTGGCTTTTAGTGTGTTGAGATGAGAATTTTTTAACTGCTTGATTAATAATGTTGGGTGAAAAGCCCCTGTCAATAGCTATTGCTTTTAAATAATTTAGTTCTTCATCAAGGGCTAGTTTGGAGGAGCAAACTTGAAGAGCACAGAAAACATAGGAATAAAATGAAGCTAACTTTTGTTTAGTCGGATGACATGATTTAAAGTGTGGTGGAAGGGCAAACCGATGAAGGTTTACGGTAAACTGTAGTACTGAAGTTGGATGTGTTACGTGTGACCAGAATGTCGAGAAACGGAAGAGAATTGCAAGTCTCAAGTTCAAAAGTGAACTGAATAGCAGGATCAATAGAATTCATTGTTGAAAGAACTTTATTTAAATCATCTTTATTACTTTCAAACAGGGTAAAAGTATCGTCTACGTAGCGGAACCATGCCGGGAAGTTTAAAGTTTCAAACAATTTTGATTCATAATGCATGTAGATATCAGCCAGGATGGGACTGAGGGGGCTTCCCATGGCTAATCCCTCAGTTTGCTTGTAATATTTATTTTGGAAAACAAAATGTGTTTGTTTCAAACAGAGTTGAGTGAGAGAAATTAGCTCATCAATTTCGATGCAAGAGAAATGAAATTCGCGAAGTCTGGTTTCTAGACATCTTAATGCATCCTCCACTGGGACATTGGTGAATAATGATTTTACATCAAAAGAAACCATGAGTAAATTACTAGGAGAAATGTTTTTAACCTTTTTTACAAACTCTATTGAATTTTTTATGGTGTAAATGTTATTGTCTAATAGAGTGGAAAATCTAGAAACTAAATATTTAGCTAATGGATACGAGGCAGTACCTAAATTTGATACAATAGGGCGGAAAGGAACACCACTTTTATGAATTTTGGGAAGAGCATATAATCTGGCACAATTCGCAACAGATGGGATAAGCGAATGTTTTAAGTTGCTTGAAATGATTTGCGAAGATTTGATCGCAGTTTTTATTTTGGACAAGTCCGAAGGTGAAGGATCTTTAGGGATCGGATTATATGGTCCTTCGTTTAAGAGTTTAATGACACCATCGATGTAAGTGTTCTTATCCATGACGTCTATCTGGCCACCTTTGTCGGCCTTTGAAATGATAATATCCGGGTTAGAATGAATCTCGATCTCGCGCATTGTAGCTCTTTCTCTCGCAGTTAGATTTGGTTTCAAAGGTTTATTATTGGATTTCACATTATGAGCAATAAGATGCCTAATCATTTCTTTCTGTGAATCTGAAACTTTACTGAACTTGAAAGCTTTTTCGATAGGAGCCAAAATCTTTGGAATCGAGGGTTTACAGGTTTGTGAGAAGTTGAAATTATATTTTAGAATTCTCTCTTGTTCTTCTGAAAGACTAACATTAGAAATATTAACTATTGGCTTGATGTTTACAATGGGAAGATTTTTTGAACTACTTGAACTGGAAGACTGTAAAAGAAGTTTTTCGAATTTAACTGCAAGGGTGTTTTTATGACGGTTAACTGCATTCTCCGTTCCAGACCAAGACTTTTGTTCAAGGGCAGTGAATTTTGGATGTGATTTAGCGAGTTCCAGATGAAGCTTATAGAGTTCATGTTCAATTTTGGACAATTGTTGACGTGTATCCCTTATCACAGACCGAAGTAAGGCAAGCTTGCAATTTAACAGAATTCTTGAAACACGACTCGAAGGTTTTTGATTAGATTTGATTTGAATAAAATTGGGGATCAATTTTTTACATTTACATTTAAGTAAAAAGTCAAGATGATTCAGGAATTTTTGCCGTTTCAGGCATAATTTAGTGAAACGATTAACGGATGAAGGCATGATAAACAATGCAGAAAATCAAACTAAATTAACTGAGCAATAATAAAGTATACACAAAACAGCAGAAAAATCCCTCACTGAAATGAATAGAAAACAAAACGTTTGTAAGCAAAATGCATGAAATCAGACAAGCAAAGCACAATATCCAAATGTACAAAACATAAACATAACTTGAAAATTGGAAAAAAGTACTCACCGAAACTCCTACAATCACAAAATGGCGGCCACATCACGTGCAAAATAGAAAGCAAAATATAAGCCTGTTTGGGGCTTCTATAATTAAGACACAATAACACGCCGAATAAATACTAATTCAGAAGTCAAACAACAAAAATCAGCGTTATATTTACAAAATTTTCACGGGACTAGTTTCGATGGTTTTACCGAACCACCATCTTCGCTGCAAACCGCTGTCCAGGCTTTCTTATCTTATCTAATCATTATTTCCTATCTTGTTCATTTGCGGTTTTGCAGCTGAAGATGGTGGTTCGGTAAAACCATCGAAACTAGTCCCGTGAAAATTTTGTAAATATAACGCTGATTTTTGTTGTTTGACTTCTGAATTAGTATTTATTCGGCGTGTTATTGGGTCTTAATGATAATTATTTGTTAAACAGTGATACAACTACTTAAGCAAAATTACTATTAATTATACTACAGTCAAAAGTCTTTAATCCGGAATCGTCTGGACTTCGGCGATTTCGGACTATCGATTTTTCCGGATTATAGATCATCATTTTAAATCTGGTAAGATAGCATGCAGAAATTATAAAATTAAAAATATGAAACCGTAATTTATAAAATAATGAACAATTATGATCTAAAGGGTATCAAAATTTACAAAAAAAAAAAGCTTAATATTTATTTGTTTACTTTATTAAACATTTCTTTCAACGCGCGCATGCGTAAAGCATACATTACGCATAGCCAAAATTAGAAAATTGCAACCAGAAAACTATTTGATTTGTATTTGTGATATTTATAATGACAAGGAATTTGATTTAAATCATATCAAAGACGGAGTACATCGACATACATTTAGTAAGGAATTATAAGCCGAATAAAATAAAAACATCTGCCCTGAAGATAACGATAGTGCTGACAGATCAACTTCCAGTTCATTGCGCCCCACAACGCCCCCTCCCCCACGCCCAGCAGCGTGAAATTGATAAACAGTTTTCGGAGCGGTTAGATAAACAAAGGATATGCCTTTATCCATTTTTTGTAGCAATTGCACTTTTTGTTTGATGGGCATCGAAACATACTTTCGTTTTGTAGATCCTTTGGGAGCTCCAGCATCGGAAATTCTATTTGACATAATCGAAAGTTCAAGCTTACTTTTATAAAATTGCTCTTACAGTCTGCAAAAAATAATAAGCCGGATCCAATTCGAAGATTAAGGAACAATGCAATCATCAACATTAACTGAAATAGGTAATTAGATAATTTTAGCTTATACCGTCCGTTATACATTAAACGCGCACGCGAAAACGTATTCTGCGCTTGCGCAGACGCATATGCGCAGTCGTAAAAATCTTTCTGCGCATGCGTAGAAAGATTTTAGCTTTGAGGTACAGATTATAGATCATTCCGGATTATGGGTGTCCGAATTAACGACTTTTGACTGTATTACAAAGATAGATAAATTGTAACCAAGCACAAATACTTAAGAGTTGCTTACGTATAATATAAAGGTAATATTATACAGAAGAGGTCAAATATGCCTAAGTTCATAATAATGGAGAAACGTTAGTGAAGGGGTTCTTGTCACGCTTAGTAAACAAACATGGCTGACATGACAGCAGCAAAATTGAGATTATATGGAGAATAATATTTAAATCACGCTGCTCCTTGAAGATTCCTATTTTAACCTTCTGAATCAATAATAGTTCAAGTTTGAAACATTATAAGACTATATTGTTATCGTTAGAAAGAAAGTTTTTTTATACAGAGATATTTGATTGATGTGTTGTAAACATAAATATATATTACACGTTTTATCAGACAAATCAAGAAAATAATTATGTTGCAATAATTATTAATTAAAAATATTTTTTCCAGAAATTGATCAAAATAAAATCTGAAATTTTTCAGAAAATCTTGTTTGGAGACGATTTAGCGCCCCTCTGCGAGAGGTGCCCGAGTCATCATAGGCCCACTTGCCCTCTCCTCGCTTACGCCACTGGTTCAAACATTACACCAATCAATACAAAATAGAATATTATGCTGTTACAAAATGATTAGTAATAGGGAAGCTGAGTAATAGTCTATTTCTCTAATCTTGTATTCCAGAGATATATATTTTAGAGAGGTGTTTTTAATTAAGTCTTTGTTAATTTTATTTTAAAGTATATTACAGCATGAAAATTTTATTTTCCGTCCTCAGCTGATTTTGGCAAATTTATCAGTATATCATTGTATTTATTAGTCTTTGTATTCAAAATACAATAACCCTTATCTATTTTCTATCTCTCTAAAGCAATCTCTTCTGAAAGAACCTATATTTCTGAAAACATAAATAAGCATTACAACTGAACCTCAGCCTTTCTTTACCCACCTGTAGTGCAGATCAGATTTTCTGGAACCATGAAAGGCTGTTCACACTGGAGCTTATCTGTGCTAACGTTGACATCTTATGCAGCCAATATTGCTCCATGATACTGAAAAACCAGTTTTTCTTCACTTGGAAAAACTGAACTTCACATATAGTGAAGCTAATTAACATATGGAACTGATTTTGTTGAACCCAATACTAATAATAATATGAACAACCCAATACTAGTGTGACCGACTTTTAAGTGGTCATCTTAGAGAGGATTATGATTTTTCTTCTTTGGTAAATGTGAGAATAGCCATTGAAAAGCATAACTGGTTGTACATATATAAGAAAGTATATGAAATTCAAAAGCTAAAAATTGGTAGTATATGTATTTTGCAGGTTATATTTATTTTTCTATCTTCTTAAAAATGCTGTTTGACATTTGTTGTGCTGTTCTATATATTGAAACAGATCCAGATGACAAGTGTGCCAGTGGTATAGTTTGAAAATTATTGATAGATCATTGAATAGTACATAGTATGCTAACATTTCAAATTACATTTAAAATGGTATTATCTTATATACTCCAGTTTCATATTATTACTATTTCTAACTAGCTAAGTTTTTTTTTAGTTTAGTGTACAGAACTAGAATTCCATTTTGCCATATAATTTCAAACTTAAAAGCAGCATCATACTCATTAACCAAATATTTGGTTTTAGTACTGACACTGTGAAGCATTATTTGAAATAGTAAACTTGAAGGTATTTTACTCCAACATTCATAGTTTCTTCTGTTGTTAAATCACTTTTTACAAGTGTTGCATTTGTGGCAACTTAAAAATGTTTTGAAACCAAGCTTTGAGAATTCCATTTTGCACTTCATAAAATTTAAAGATTAATATCTCCCTTATCGAAAAGTCAGACTTCCCCCTTTTTTTTTTCAGAATAATTATTGCCTGTTTGAAGAATTAGCCATGGTTAGTCTATAATGCTTAGCCCAATATTTGGTAACATTTATATGCTCTATTTTTATGTCAAATTATGTGAGAAATTGTCTATTGGATTTACTATAATGGATAACATTCGAAATATAAACAGTGGTATTAAAAATATTTTGTGTAGTAAATTATTGGGTAAATCCTGTCAGATATGAAGCTAATCCTAAGCAGCACGATTTGATGTCAGTTACTGATGAGCAGTATGTAACAACACCCTCATAACATCTGCACTTTCGTTTGATGTAACCCCGATAGATTCTCATTAAGCCATGTTTCGATTTTACGAATAATGAACTGTTATTGTTATATTTTTTATGCTTGCATTTTGAAAAGAATGATTAAAATTTGAGATCTGCCTTCTTCAGAGCAGCAAGCAGTGGATTATTTTCAAAGTTTGTGATTCCTCCATTAAAAAAAGTACATATTAATGGACACAATATGATGAGCTGAATATGGCTGACAAAATAGTAATAGACTGAAAAAATTAGGTCTTGGAAGTTTTTATTCATAGCATATTAAACAGAGCTTTTGGTAGGAAAGGCCTAACAAAATGAAAGAAATCTATGAAAGCTTTTTTACAAAGCGCAAACACAACTTAAAGAATTTCCTGTTAAATTTCTTTACCTTTTTTTCTCCCCCTGAAAGCATTAAATTTTCTATTAACTCGTTCATGCCTCGTAACTTTTTTTGACTAGTGTCTGCTGAGATTTGCTATCTGCGTTGTCAGCATCAGATTCACTGCTTAATTCATTTCCATTATTGATAAATAATTTGAAAATGATTAGATCTGTGAAATTTCATTCTACTCTTGACAGTTTCTTCTCTGTAGTTCTTTTTGATAGCAGGTAGATTATATTCATTTGCATGTAATGAAAACCATGCTTTTTAAATTTAATTACTGATCATGTTTGGTATCGTCTTATTTTGTAAATCTTATAACACATAACATTGGGAACACCAAGTTTTTTTAATGATAGTTTCGATATTATTTTATTTTTGTGACTAATAATTATCTTTCTTTTTAACTGATTAAATTATTTCCATACTCGGAGGCTGTAATTTATTTATGCATTTTTATGGGGTTAGTATGGGAGGGGATTACTGATTAATGAAAGAATATTTTTTATTTGCATTTAACCAGGTTTATGTTTTATTTAATGATGAGTGTTAAATTAGCGTATTTTCAAGAAAATTTTAAAAAATGGGAAAAAACTTTTTCGGCATGTTAAATTAAAAAATTGTATTAAATTAAAGTTTGTTTTACCTTTGTTTGTAAAAATGAACAAATTGTTAAATTTAGGAAGTCTTGAAATCAATATGAAATTGTATTTTAAAACTATGTAAAGCAATATAATATTTTCTTACATTAGTAATTAGTGTACAAATATATGCATTTTTATTTTGTTTATTTTATGTATATATAATATTTGAATTTTAACAGAATACTTGAGAAGAAAAGAAAACAAAATAAGAGAATATGAACAGAAACAGAAGGCTATTTTAGATGCTAAAAAGGCAGAAGAAGCCAAAGCAAAATCTAGAGGTGAATATATTTAAGTTTTTCATTTATATGCTTTTGGTTTATTTGCCATAACTTTTAACGGCATTTTAGAGCATATCAAGTGTGTTAAAACTTCTGCAAATTTTAATTAGAAATGTTAAAACAATTTACTGCAGTGCAAAGTACGAAATCCAGACATCCAATATTCAGACCACCAGCAACTTTTTTTAAATTCCTTGTTAGGAAGTATTGTAATCACAAAAAATTCTGGGTATCATATTTCAACAAAAATATCCATTTTGACTACTATCAAATGCAATTTAACAATGTTTTGGTATGACATCTGTACGTAAGGACAGAATAAATGACTCTTTCTCCCCAAACGTATTATAAAACTGATTTAAAATGGATTCAGAAGAGATTTTCTTCATGTTGTCTGTACGTATTAATTCAAAAACAAGTAACCTCAGGACATTGGAATTTTGTGTATAGGACTGATATAATAATAGTTGTGTACCTACCTTTTCAGTTGCAATTAGCCATACCAAAAATATATAAATGTATATATATATACATTTACAGAAATACAATCTTTTACACAGTTTATCTCAGTTTATTACTAAGAAAGAAACTTAATGCTAATTTCAGTGCTGGACTGATTCTTGATATTATGAAGAGTTAGAATTTTGTTCATGAAGAGATGAGAGCATTTGACATTGCTAGAATTATTTTTATGTATCAGGGCACTGAAAATATAAAAGAAACTTTATGAATGGAAAAGTCAGAAATGAGGAAGGTTATAGGATTTTATCAGATGAAAATATTCTATTTTTATGTATCAGGGCACTGAAAATATAAAAGGAAACTTTATGAATGGAAAAGTCAGAAATGAGGAAGGTTATAGGATTTTATCAGATGAAAATATTCTATTTTTATGTATCAGGGCACTGAAAATATAAAAGGAAACTTTATGAATGGAAAAGTCAGAAATGAGGAAGGTTATAGGATTTTATCAGAGGAAGCTCTAAAATAGCAAATGTGGTTGTGATTGTGATATGGATAAACTTAAAAATATGATAATCAGCAAAGTATAGCTCAAATTTAATGATATAAATTTGTGTAGTATTTGAAGTGTTGTGTAAAGGAATGTCTGTATATATTTTCAAAAGGTGAACGTACACATTTTCCAGATGACAAAGTGAAAAATTTGTGTAAATTTTATTTTAATTAAACCTTGTTGTTAAGCAAAATCCTGTGGGTCTTGCTTTAAAGAAGAAATTTTTTATCGATCTCGTACATTAAAAAAGAAATACAAATTTTTTATTAAATATTTAAAAGTAGTCTACTTCAAACTTTGAAGTAAATGTTAATTAATTTTCATAATGCTGTCTTATAAGTATTTTAGTTCTAATTAAAATGGAAGGGGAATGAATTACATTACTATTTAACTTCAATGCAAAGTGTATAAAGTCAAGTTTTATAGGTATATAAGGGAGTAATTATGTAACACCAAATTTGTTTGGGAAATTGATGTGGAATTGCAATATGAGAACAAAAAATTGAAGTACTTTCTCTAATTTAAGAAAGAAAAGAAAACTCCCATTAATATTGAGACAATGAGTGGCTGTCATGGATATCATGTACAAAGTTTAAGGACTGAATTTTTCAATCTTACTAAAGCTGCCTTGTCATAATTACTGGCAGTGATTACTAACGTATCTTGCACCCATCCAAATATCGCTTGCATATGAAAAAGAGTTTGAATGGAATTCTCTGTTTAATTTTATGTATCTTATACTTGTCTTTATGAATTCAGTAACTGAACTGCAAGAAACCAAAAAGTTTTCTTTTTACACTACAATAGTCATCAAGTAGCATCTTGCAGATGAAAGTATAATCGTTAATCACTTCCCTTGCTCACCAGGTTTGGTATTTGCAAACTTTCTAAGGGGAAATCTGAACTTTAAAGGGCATCATTTTGAGAGTTTTCAGAAAATTGTAAAGATGATATATATATATATATATATATATATATATATAAAAAAGAGTTTTAATAATTGGTTTTAGAGAAGCAGTTGAGATTTTTCAGATTTCAGTATTCGTAGTCATTCCTAAAATTTTGTACAAACGTTGTGTAAGAGGCTTGAGAGATGTTATTTATATATTAAAATATAGGTTTAACGTGTGAGATGTGGGAATATAGAATATGTAACTTGATTTATCAATAAAGTATTGAATAAAAGCTTTGTTAAGGAGTTTTATATGTATGAAATGTTTTTTTTTTTTTTTCCTTACAGATCCTTCTGCATTTGATGCAGCATGCTTTCTGACTATTTGCACTCCCATATAAAAAGTGCCAACATGTTGACAGTTTTATGAATTAGCAGAAAATGCTTATTTGGTTAATCTTTAGAGCTCAAAGATATTGTTCTATTCATAAAACGATAATGAAAGAAAATTTTTAAAAAAATTACGAGGAAACAGAATTCTGTAATGCCTTCTTATAGTTGATGAATACTCTGTAGTAAAATTATAGTTGAATATGAAACAGAATTCAACTTGTGTTCAAACACATTTGTGGTACATATGTTTAGATTGGCTATTGTGTGTGTATTCAAAAATACACCAAAAACACAGCAGTTCTACTGCATTTCAAAACTGGGAGTGCAGATAATCAAAATACCTAATGTAACTGCATGCTAACCTTTAAATTCAAATATAATATATGTTAGTTTTGAAATTGTTTTCAAGCTTAATTTTTTATTTGAAATTTAGATAACGCAGAATGTACTTTCTGTAAAGAATTTCATTAGGAAGTAACGTGTGTTTTGAGAAGGCCTGATTAATTCTTAGCAAATAGAAGTTGATTTAAGTGTGTGAATATTTGATGTCTTTGATGTGTGATTAAGATGTCTGTGGTTTATTAGATATTACATTTTTATAGTAGTAAAAATGTTCTATTCAATTTTATTTTGATTTACCTAGTAAAATATACTAATTAATTAAATATGGAATTTAATTTTTATGTAGTTCTATTACATTTACCTATCATTTTCAGAATTTCTGTGCTGCAGTAATATAATTCATTATTTTCATTTAATTCTGAAATTTGTTACCAAAGGTACTATTATGGCAGTACAAATTTCAAAGAATTTTTGCTTTTGCTGGTGAATAAATATTGAATGTGGTGTAGAAATGTGGTGCCACATTATCACTATTTTTATTTTTGCAGTGAAATTCTTAATCTCGGGAACTTCTTTTAAATTGCATTTTATGATTTTGCGTTGTGAAGACTGATTTAATAATGTATTGTTGTTTTGGAAAAAGTTCTGAGAAAATGTAATACTAAATGTTATATACTGTAGACATGTCTGCTAGTGTTAGATTTTTGCAAAATATTTGTCTGCCTAAAATTAATCATTGTTACTGTCTCCTGACAAAAAGAAAAAAAGAAAGAAAGAAATGTCGAGAGAAAGAGACCAATCAAATTTTGAATTAAATTTAGTCTAGTATTTTTGAAAGTATATCCATCATATTTCTATTTAAACCTGCCTCCACCTAAACATATTATATGCAGAGATTAAGGTGACATTTTCAGGCTAATAAGCAGTTCTTTCGTAACTGAAATCATTAATTATTGAAATTGTTTTCAAGCTTAATTTTTTATTTGAAATTTAGATAATGCAGAATGTACTTTCTGTAAGGAATTTCATTAGGAAGTAACATGTGTTTTGAGAAGATCTGATTAATTCTTAACAAATAGAAGTTGGTTTAGGTGTGTGAATATTTGATTTATCATTAAGATGTCTGTGGTTTATTAGATATTAATTTTTTATAGTAGTAAAAATGTTCTATTCAATTTTATTTTGAATGATCTAGTAAAATATACTAATTAATTAAATATGGAATTTAATTTTTATGTAGTTCTATTACATTTACCTATCATTCCCAACAACTAAGAGTTTCACTGCAAAAATAAAAATAGTGATGATGTGGCACCATATTTCTATACTACATTCAATATTTATGTTGTATATTTTCCATCTGAATGCACTTCTTTTCTTTCTTTCTTTTCAAAGTTCTTCACTTTGTTTATTTTCATTGCATAAATTGAACTCGAGCATTTCATAGCTCTTGAGTCCAATTATTTTATCTTATTATTACTAAGAATGATATTTGTTAATTAACTTTATTAACATTAAATTTTAGCAATATATGGGTATATTTTCCATCAACAAAGAAACTAAATTCTACAAAAATGAGTAAGGTAATGTTTCTTGTACAGTAATAAAGGTCTATGTTTCTTGCATACATGTATGCAAGAAACAAGTGTGAATGCCTTGATTGTTCTAAGTTTATTACTGTAGATCTCACAGTTTCTTTACTTAATGGTATTTTTGCTAGGCATCTATTTAAGTGCTGAACAAATTATTCACTTTATTTGTTTGCATTGTATATGCTCTGTAAAGTTCATTTACGTAGGTAAGTTGAAAAATAAGTTTCCCCTGTCGACTATGGTCAGAGTTGTGTATGAAAGTCAAAAAATAGAATGAGACATTAAAGATATGACATACCTTTATTTTTCCACATAGGTACCAAGTACATTGAGACATTTGTCATATCGCTTGGTAAGCTTCAAAAAGCCCTCCAGGAAAAAATCAGGGCTTTGCATATGGATGAAGCGTTGAACGGCTATGGGCGAAAGGCAACACAGCAGGAAAACGCGCAAGTCACCGATACACCATTGGGTAGAGGTCGCTGCAAATCAAGCAGATGGCGCTGTTGGAGTGCTTGCGCAAAGCGGAGACCAGCCTCTCATTTGAGCCCCGGTAGGTATGGAGAGAAGGTGTGTTTTGAATTCGTGGTCAAAGGAGGAAGTGAGAGCGGTTATCCGCTATGAATGGGCACGTGGAGTATCAGGAACAGAAATTCATAACCGCCTCGTGGAAGTCTATGGGCCAGGTGTGATGTCGAAGCAAATGGTGCGGAGATGGTTTCGCACATTCAGTGATGGACGTCAGCAAGTGGAAGACATACCGAGAGCTGGACGGACGCGCATGGCCACTACAGATGCAAATGTCAGGAAGGTGGATGACATGATTAGAGCGAACTGGCATATCACCATCGATGAAGTAGCGGAAGAACTTGGAATCTCACATGAGCGAGCTCAAAACATCATCCACGACATTCTTCGATACAGAAAATTGTCAGCACGATGGGTGCCCCGACAATTGATCTCGACACACAAGGAACAACGCATGGGGGTCAGCCTGGAACATCTCGTGCGTTACCATGAAGATGGCAATGACTTTCTGTTTCGGATTGTGACGGGGGATGAAACGTGTGTCCACCATTTCACGCCAGAATCGAAGGCCGCATCTATGGAGTGGAAACATCTGTCATCACCTGTCCGAAAGAAGTTCAAGACAACTCCCTCTGCACGTAAAGTGCTTCTCACAGTTTTCTGGGATGCCCAAGGAGTTTTGTTGCTGGACTTTTTGGAGGTTGGAACCATCAATGCTACGCGCTACTGTGACACCCTGTCGAAATTGAAAGAGAAGATTCGGAAAAAGCGGCCTGGCCTTCTCGCATCTGGCATTCTGCTGTTGGATGACAATGCCAGAACACATTCAGCGACGGCAACGCAAAACCATATTGCAACTCTTGGTTGGGAGCGCCTACACCATCCGCCATACAGTTCTGATCTCGCACCAAGCGACTTCCATCTGTTTCCGGCTTTGAAGAAAAATCTCGGGGGAAGGCGCTTTGGAAGCAATACTGAAGTGAAACAAGCCATTCAACGCTTCTTCCATATGCAAAGCCCTGATTTTTTCCTGGAGGGCTTTTTGAAGCTTATCAAGCGATATGACAAACGTCTCATTCTATTTTTTGACTTTCATACACAACTCTGACCACAGTTGACAGGGGAAACTTATTTTTCAACTTACCCTCGTATATGCAAATCCTGAATAATTTTGATAACTGAAGTACATTTAATATTCTCAATGATTTTGTTTGACCATTTTCTTCATATTTGAATAGGCAATTAGTCAGTTTGCATTTTTAGACCTTGTAAACAAGTTATAATCTGTTGAGATGAAGCAATATACATTACAGTGGATTAGTTTAAATCTTCCAAGACTAGAGGATAACAGAGTAACTACATTTGGTTAATAACTACTAACTACAACCTGGAGGTCTAGGAATGTAGCAAAAACAATGTTGTAAATTTTCAACAGTTAGAATGTTATGCTCTCAAACAGTTAGTGATCATTGCAGCGATTTATTGTAATGATTCAGATTAAAGGTATAGGATGTAAAAAAACAACTGAGTTTTAAAAAGGTTAACCAAATAATATTATAGTAAAAATAAAATCTTTAAAAAAAAAATTGTAATACAGTTAAAATAAGATCTTAAAACAAAACTTGTAATACAGTTTAAAGGTTAAATATCCTCATTTTTAAGTTCAGAATTTAAAAAAAAAACATTATATAACACTGATATTTGATAATTAGATTCTGAATACACTTTTATAGTAACATTCTTAATAAGAATATTTTGAGTTTTTCTTTAATTAAAAATTATGCGAGCTATTCAAATATGAATTCATGCAATAAAAGATGTATACAGCTTATCGAGTTTTGTATATTGCAGTAATTTTTCGTAGAATATAATAAGAAAAGTTTATGTGTATATATGAGGAATGGGTGTCTTCCAGGGAAGTAGAAGAAATGAACAACTGGTGTTCTTGAAGGGGATAAATTGTCTAATAACAGTTTAACTTATTTAAAAATAAGTTTTATTTCTTTTTATAAAATACAAAGTAAGTTACAAAATAGCATATATAGGGTCATATAAAAGTGTCCGGTGTTTTCTTGCCGCTAGATGGTGTTGATGTATGAATATCTGGCAACACTCACTCGATTGTTTCAAACATGCTTAAAGGGTGATATTCAGCTTCCATTGTTTGTAAAGGCAGTTTTCTAATTTGCTGCTTGTGTAAAATGTTATATTGATTTAAAAATGAGTGAAATATTTGAAGAAATACGCTATAGGATCCTTTTTTACTGTAAAAAAAATAAAAATGTGCCGAATAATTTGTGAAATGCTGTGAATGGACAAAAGACCCAGGAGTGGTTTGCTCAATTCTGCTTTGGAAATTTGGTGTCGAAGATGCACCTCTCTCTAATCGACCAGTCATTCAAAAAGTCTATGAAATTTTGCAACTGTTGGAGCAAGACTGGCACACAAGCTGTCGGTAAAAAGTGGTGGCTCTAAACATCTAACACATGACCAGAGTTGCCAACTCTCCCGATTTTCGACCGATCTCCCGCCAACCCGATTTACAATATATTTCTCCCGACTTTTTCTTATTTTTAAAATTTCTCACGATTTTTATGGAACTTGGCTTAATACTTTGTTATATGAACAAAAGTGATTTTGGACGTCTGAAAGCAATTGAATTTTCTCTAGATTATATCTAAAACAAAACCTTAAGAATCAGATAACTTCTGCTTTGTGAGAAACGTCGTTCTCCTGTTCTCCAATGGGCATCGAACTCCACTGCGTGTCAGCTGGCATATATTAGCCAATGAGGACAAGGCAAGCTGTTATTTGGATGTTCTTTAGTTATTTCGTTCAATTTGTGCTGAGTTGTGTGAGTGCTCGTGCCTTCGGGAAATAGTTTTAGAAATTATCATCTTTTGTTATGTCTGCGAGAATGAAATACTCGTGTACATTTCAAAAATCGTACAGTTGATTTTCCTTCCATTATTTCCTCAAGGAAATGTAATAAATTTGCGATGTGCACCGCCTGTCGTTGCGATTTTTCGAATTCGCAATGTGGAAGGGCGGATGTTCTCGAACATGTGCGAACACAAAAACACAAGGATAACATGAGTTGTTTTTTTAAAAAAACGAAAACAAAGGACGATAAAGTTATTAATGCAGAATGTCTGTTCTCTGCCTTTTTACTGGAGCATAACCTGCCACTGAATGCATCGGATCATGCTGCAGCTTTATTTAGAAAAATGTTTCCCGATAGTGAAATTGCTAAGAAATACTCAAGTGCAAGAACCAAAACAGGTGAAATTGTTAAAGAAATGGGTTTGAAAAATAAATCTTCAGTTATTGATTGCACAAAACAGCTCCGTTCTGCCTCTCTACGGATGGAAGCAATAATACCGATTCAAAACTGTATCCAATTGTTGTTTCTTTTTTTAATCCAGATTCTTCAGAAATTGAGTTCAGTTTAATTTCTGTCCCCATTTTAGAAGGACATTTGACAGGCTTTAATATACCACAGTTAATTATTAAACTTTAAAAGAAAATGCAGGCCCTCTGGATAATTGCTTAGCACTTGGTGCCGATAATGCACCAGTATTGGTAGGCTTGAAGACTGGTGTTGCAATCATCTTAAGAAAGGAAAATTCAGATTTGCAGATTATGAGGTGCACCTGTCACTTCTTAAATTTAGCAGCTGAAAAAGGGGCAGCTTCTTTACCAATAAATGTGGATGAACACATTGTTGATATTTATTATTATCTTGAAAGGAGTTCTAAAAGGAAGGAAAAATTGAAACAGTTCCAACAGCTGCATAACAGCAGTTTACAATTAGAAAACTTGAATGAAGTTATAAAATCAGCTAGGATTGACACCCAGTGGAGTTTAATTGGAAAACTGAAAGGTGCTGATGGAATTTTAAAATATAGTCAACTGTCTAGAATTGTGTTGGCCATCTTGACAGTTCCCTGTAGTAGTGCAGAGTGTGAGAGGATTTTCAGTGTTGTTGCATAAACGAGGACTAAATTTAGATCTAATATTAGTGATGACACATTAGAAAAACTTTTCTTAGCGAAAGCAGGCCTACATGGCAATGGCAGTGAACAAAATTCTAAAATTCCCTTCTTTCCCCCCCCCCCCTTAAACGATGCAAGTAATAAAAATGTTTTTTTTATGCGTAAGGTATTTTTGTGTTGCTTGCATTTAAGAATTAGTTACTATTTAAAGTTAATTCATTATTAAAAACCATTTTTTTATCATTTAAAAAGTCTTTTTAACATTGTGAAAAATCTCCTGATTTCTTAAAAAAATCTCCTGATTTTTGAGTGTCATAGGTTGGCAAGTATGCATGACAGTTTGAAATTATTTGAAAAGAGTAGGCTACAAAAAAAAGTTCAATGATCGCATGACACATGAATTAACTCGACGAAATTTGATTTACCAAATTACCATCGGTGAAATGCTGCTGAAATGTAATGAAAATAAATCATTTTTGAAGTGAATCATTACAGAGAATGAAAAATGGATGAAATACAAGAATATCAAATGCAAGTGATCACTCAAAGGCTGGTAGCCCTCCACAAATGACTTCAAAGCCTGGATTGTTGCCAAAGAATGCTATGTTGAGTGTTGGTGAGATTGGAAGGAAGCATTATGAGCTGCTACAACCTGGCGAAACCATCAGTTTGGCCCTGTACTGTGTACAACTTGACCTTTTAGAACAAAGCAATCCAGAAAGAGCGACCAGAAAGGGAGTTGTATTCCATCATGACAATGCGAGGCCATATGCATCTTTGATGATTCGGAACAAATCAACGGAACTTGATTGGGAAGTTTTGATGCATCCACCATATAGCACAGACCTTGCACTGTCTGACTACCATTTGCTGAGCGATGTGCCGCTGAAAATCACTTGCCAAGTTTTTTTATGATAAACCACAGAAGTTCTATACCTATGAAATTATGAAGCTACCTGAAAAGTGGCAAAAGGTAATAGATAACAATGATCAGTATGTACTTGATTAAAACTGATTTTCAACAGAGGAAATTTTTGTTCAAAAATGTACCAAAGAATTGCAGAAACATTTTATATGGCTCAATTACAATAACAAACAATGGTTTTGTTTAGTTACAGTATGTTATACTGTGTTGATGATATAAATTCAATTTTGTAATAGTTAATAAAATTTTTTGTTATTTTCTTTTTGAAAAAATATGTTAATTTTATTTCTCTTTTAAATTAAAACTTAGTTTTAAGATCCATCCAGATTCACTGGTATGAAAGTAGACTGAAAGTATTTAAAAGGATTGCTAATATAGGAATATTTTATATGAATAAAATGTAAATATAATAAATAATATGAAAAAAGTAAAAAATTGATTTTCTGTTGTTAATACACCATATTCAAAATAATGGCATTTGCAATATATAAAATCATGTATGGTATTAAGAAAATTGTCATTCCTGAAATTCACATGAGCTATGTTATGTAATTGAAATTATAATTTAGAACAGTTCTCTTAGAAAATAAATTATTGCATTAAAAAAAAAAGGAAAGGAAAAACCTTTTGTTCTATTGTTTCTATGATGGCAGATTTATTTTTTTTTACAAAATTTTGCTTCTATTTCTAAATAATTGTTATTTGGCTCTTAATCTAAGTGATATAAAAAGAAATTGCACAATCTACCTAAATTTACAGATATTAAAGCAAATCTCACAGCAAGTACACTAATATATACAAAGTGTGTAAATAATGTAGTGAGACTGATTTTTGTATAATATTTTATTCATTCAAAATTACAATCTCACATTGCTTCCTTAAACATAATTACCATGGGAAGCCATACAGTGTTTGAGACGATTTTTCCACTCTTCATAGAGGTGTTGGAATGCGTATCCTGCAATTGCCATCAGCTGGTCAGTTTCAGTGTTTTCTAGTGCTCTAAAATGAGGTCCTTTAAGGTGGGTTTTGAGTCTCAGGAATAGAAAATAATGGCATCGACTTGTTGGGGGGAATAAGGGAGCTTTGAGGAGCCACAGGGATATTTTTGTCTGCTAAAAGCTCATTGATTGAAAATGTAGTTTGATAAAGCGCATTGTCTTGATGCAGCACCCAGCTGGTCTTGATCTCACATGCATGACCCTTTTTTGAAGTCTAAGAACTTGGTAAAAGTGTTGGATTGTTTGGTTTGGAGGCACAAAATCTTTTTAGATTATTCCCTGACCATTTAAAAAGCAAACCAGCATGCTTTTGATCTTCAACTTACTTATTCTTGCTTTTTTGCTCTTGATGACTTTGAAGTATGACATTCCTGGCTCTGGTGTTTTGTTTCTAGGTCAAAGACACCCAATATTCATCATCAGCAATGACATTTTTTTTTTAGATAATGAAGATCTCCAAAAAATGAAAGCACTTCATGTTGTTCTTTGTTTCTTGTGAAAGTTTGTTTTGGAACAATTTTCTCTTAAAAAATTTCCTCATCATCAGCACATATGTCAAAATCTTATGAATGGTGGTGTGATTCAAATTATTCTGACTGTCAAGTGATGATCAGAATGCTCAGCATTAGGAATTCTGGCTATATTTTCATCAGCTTACATCATATGTATCAGTTGCAGGTCTTCCCCAGCAAGGTTCATCTTCAATCAATTCCCTTCCTCCTGAAATTTCCTTAAACCACCTGAAAACTTGAACCATCAACAAAGCATTTTTCATCATAGGCTTATGCAAGTTTTGTAAAAGTGTCTGTGACACTTTGCTCAAGTCTGAATGAAAATCTGATAGCAGAACATTGATTAAAATTGATGTCGCTCATTTTCAGAGTATTCTAGGAAAAAACAGTTTATGAAAAAATTTCTACAATTGCATGACTCTATACAGTTCAGAATCATATTGATTGTGCATCGAGTGTTCCCTCACTCTTTCTTCCAGACAGAAAGTACACAGTGTTGCCATATCACCATTTTTGCACATTATTTTATTAATACACTTATGTGTATTAATAAAATAATGTGCGACGAATTATGTATGTATGAATTTATTGACAAAAATGGCTGTTACAGGGGTTCTAAACCAGGGGGGATTCCCCATGGTGGGAATTTCATAGTTTCAGGGGGAAATGCATTTTGCCTTTTTTTATACCTATTCAGTACTAAATTTTAGTTTATGAATATAAAAAACTAATTTATTCAAGTTTGATATTTGTCAACATTTTCTGTACTTTTTCTTGTTTAATTTATAAAAGCTTTGGAAAAGAGGGAGGTAGAATGAACGTCTAGCAATCATGCAAGGCGTGCATGGCGAACCACTGGCTTGTTTGTTGCAAGAATACAATTGAAGCTAAATTAATTGTATAGAAAATGAGAATATTTAAATTACATAATTCATGGTTGTTGTCTATTTAGTGAAAAATCTCATTTTTTCGGCTAGTTTTTTCTACGTCAGAAGAAACTTGCCAACCCTGGTGTGCGTGTTTCTTTCTGTATATATAGATAGATAGATAGATACACACACACACACACATCACTGTAGTGTTCTTTAGTGTACAAGGCAGGAGTTCAAAAGCATATGTGAATAGATAGATACATAAAGATATATAAAGATTTAACAAACATTCTCTATTCGTAAAAAGCAAATTTAAAGTTGATTAAATTTTAAATGAAATTGAATTACAAATAAATAATTATTGTTGCAAACTAATCTACAATATCATTTAAATTCTGAGAGCATATGTAAATCAAGTGCAAGTATCAAAATCTATGAGTAAATATATAATCCCAATAAATTTTTTAATCTTAAAAATTTATATAAATGCGTAAGTGAACAATTGTTGAACAGGCAGGAGACAGACTTATCAAGGCGATAGGGGAAGTTGCCTCCAAATTTAACTTTTTTAAGTTTTTGAAACATTTTTAAAGATTTAAGTTTATATTTTCAAGCTTAAAGAAAGTATTTAATAATGTGAGTGCCTCTCACATTATTATCAGTTTAGCTTGGAAAATTATGTAGTTAATTTAAACCAATTTTCTTTCATTGTTTTGAAAATACAATGAAAGAAAATTAATTTTTGTTTTAGGATAGCTGAAAATGTTAATTTTGTATTTAATTGAGTTGAATAGTTCAAATAGTTAATTTGTTTTCACTGATGATGTTTCATATTTTTATGTCCACTTTTATATTCATTAACAAGTACAATATTTTTTAAATGCTACATCAAGATTAAGCCATTTTAAAAGCAGGAAAGAAGATGCAAATTTTAATGTTTTTTTTTTTTTTTTTAAATTTATTTAATGTGCGATTATAAGTGCATATTTGAAAGATCCATTTAATTTTGTCTCTTATGCTTTATCATACATCAGTGTGTTATGAAATTAGTTTATTGTTTCTTAACATTACTGCTTTTTTACTTTTTTTTTCAGATGAAATGATATACCTAGCTAAGGAATGTGGTGTGCCAGTACCTGCTGGATTTTGATGTGTAGAAGATTAATGTAATAGTTTGTGTAGTTTTATGTACAATAACATCTATAAAAATATGTATTTCGTTCAACAAAAATAAATTTGTATCTAGGATTAATTTGTAAGCTATTTCTTTAACTAATTTTAATGCTGTCTCATCTGATTCTTTGATCATTATTGTGTGTTAAATCTGGTTTTATGCCTGGTGTAGTGAAACAGGTCTTTTAAAACATCTAACTATAACTCTTTCTTTTCCATTAATGTTCACATGTACTGCAATGAATACAAATTGCATTTTTCAAAAATATATTTATGTATGCTTGATGTAAAATCAGGATAAATTATAATTTGATCTTCTGATAGACTTAGCACATAAAAAGTAGCAATCATATTATTCATTTCAGTTAGATTTATACTAACAGTTGATTGTTTTAAGTTCTTGCAGAAGTTATTACGTAAAAAGTGCCATTAAGTAATTTATATTAAGCTGCTTTATTTATATAGGGTAGGATAGAAGTTACACTCTTTTTCCTTGAGCTGGTAATATGTACCAAATCTTATATTTAATGATCAGAATTTTGGATTTCTTGCAGAAAATCGTAAAGTTTTAATAATAAAGCTTGTGCATGCTATACAACAAAAATGTTAGTGAAAAGTTCAAAATATTAATGCATTTCGTGTGACTACACTTCTTAAAAAAGGGATTTTTTATGCTCAATAATATTTTTCTTATATGTCCTGACTATATAATGGCATATTTGAATAATAAATGCATTGTATCTCATTTCTTACTGAGGCACAGAAGCGCAGTAATTAATTCTGGTTAGTACTGCTTCGACTATGGGCTTTAGTGACAGCAAGTGGCACAGCCAGTTACATTAACGTCTACTGCTCGGCAGTAGACCTCCTGGGCATCCAAAGTCTTTCACAGGCAGGGAGGTGTCGATGGTTTGATTACCACACTGATTCCAAAGCGTATGCGACAGATTTTTTTTTTTTTTTTTTCACCTTGTCCTCTGTTAAGTTCTTCGGTGAAGAGCAGTCGTTTCCTCTGGCAAACAAATGTAGACTGCCGTTCCTTCGCAATGTTACGTCTCCACCACTGTTGGCTTCATCTTTTGTATGTAATTATCAGTAAAAATATTTAAGGCATTGTAACTTATACTGAGATCAAAGTATTTATATGCAGTAAAAGTTTTAAAAGTTGAATATTCTGTTAGTATATTAGCATTAATATGTGCAAAGATATATTAGAATCTTCCATAATCCAGTAACTGCTTTATATGCCTTTTCAAAGTAAACAAAATTATGATTTTCAAAAAATTTAGCATGTCTGTTTTAAACAGGAATTTTTTCATGTATGTACATGAAAATAAACTTTTTAATAAAAGTAATATATTTTAATTGAAATGAATTTTTTACTTCCATGTCAACACTGTATTTGTGATAGGCACAAACTGAATATCAGCAACTTTTTTCTTTTGATAAAGCTCTACTTTTGGTTGCATATTTTTCTGCTTTTCAATATTAATTTTGCATTTATATAGTTATTTAATTTTAAAATTCTGTGGTGTATGTTAAGAATTTATCAGTTCTCTGTTAAACAGATGTTGCATTCAGACTTAAATGCATTTCAAAGCTGGCACCCTGAAACAAACGTACATGTTGTTCCAGAATGATGTCCCGATAGATTTGGCTTGTCATGGTTCCAATTTGAGCATGCAGGTCAGTTCTGGAATCCAGAATAATTCCACCCCAAACGAGCACTCCTGCACCACCGTAACGGTGTCGTTCAATGATGTTTTCTTGGTGGTGACGGGTACCTGGAGCTCTCCATATGAAAGTCTGGCGAGAATCAGACTGCAAGCTAAACCTGGACTCGTCGGAAAACATCACACAAGCCCACTGTTGCGGTGTCCACAATGCATGCTGTCCACTCCAGGCTAACCGCAGGCGACACTGAGTTGCAGTAAGTGGAACGCATCTGACAGCTCTATGAGCATATAGACCAATCTGCCCTAAGCGTCTGTACACGGTCTGCCTTGAAATTGTCGTACCAGTGGCTGAAGAGAGCTGGCGAGAAAGGTCTGATGCTGGGCTCCGCCTGTTTCTTTTGGCAGTAACTGCCAAATACCGGTCCTCATTCGGCGTTGTAACTCTGGGGCGACCTGTGCTGTAGCGTCTACTCACATTACCATCATCTTGGAATCGTTGCCAAAGCCTATAGATGACACTCTGGGCGATTCCAAGTTCATCTGATACTTCCAGTTGGGTACACCCACATTCCAGACGGCCGCTAATTCTACTACGTAAAAAATCATCCAAATGCGTCCTTTGTGTCATAACTATTTGGTTATTGCACTGAAATGCTTATAAAGCGCCTGCGAACAATTTTACTTCTTTGCCTGTATTCCTTATATATCACTCTCTTACACTCTCATCATTGTGACGTACCATCAGTGTCATCTGGTTACTTCCTAAAATTTGCATATGATTCTTGAAGATGTAGTGATTTTACAGGTGATATATTTATTTTAGAGTTCGATTTCCGCGTGATTCCGAGTCATCCTTAATTTATGGACATGAGTGTAATATCTATCATTTCTCCCTACCATTTCATGATGAAGATGTGATATTGCCAAATCATGGATAAATATTTTATAGCTGATATTCTGGAACAGTAGTACTAATATTTCATTTTCTTCTATGTTGAGTGCATATCTGCATACACATACATGTGGGCAGAAGGGAGGGAAAAAATATTCATTATTTCATGTAAATTTTGCTAAATTAACTCTTAAGAATAGTAAAGTCTGTTGCTGATGTGTGTTTTAATTTTCCTTTTACTGAAAGGAACTGTTTTTCAAGGAAATTCATAATTCATTTATTATTTGATTCTTATTTATTGTTATATTTTCTCCATTTCTACTAATAAACGATAGAGACGCTATAGTTTTTTACTAATAGTAAATTATGAAATATTTATTCTAAGGCAATTTTCATCTCAAAACATAATTTATAAAAACCATGAAATCCTGACTTTTTGTCAGTGCTTCAGAGTGAAGAAGACATTAAAAGAAATTCCAAACTCAGGCTTCCAGGTGCCCATATTCGGATAGAGGACTATGTTATTCAAAAATTAATGACTAGGTACTGTTGTTTTTTCACAGTGCAAGAAAAATACGTACATTTTCTTGCAGATTTTTCATTAGTTTCTTTAAATATAATACAGAGCAATAATTTAAAAATTGATTCGGCACAAAATGCCGTTTGGAGACTAATAATTAAATTAAAATTCAATAAAATATAAAGGCATAAATAAAAATTTAATAAATCATTAATTTTATAATGAATTGTTAAGTAAAAGAAATAAAATATCGGGCCTCATGTTTGGAGCTCTGGCTGCACTTAAATTTCATTCTGAAAACTAAGCAATAGCTTAGCCTGCCTCCGGCTTAATTCAAGCCATGAATATACGGTATAACGTACTATTTCAAGGGATGAGAGAGGCCATTCTTTTTCCAGAACATCAGAAACAATATGAGAGTATGGAAATAAATTTTAATGGAAAAGTGTAGCTTTGAAAACAAGGAAGAACCCTAAGCTTTCTGACTACGATGCCCTGCCCATATAATTCTATCAGTCAAGCAGAGGGCAACTGGGCAAAAAAATTTCCCTTGAATGGGATCCAGTAACAACATGAGAACAAACGTACGGTCTGCACAAGTGACAATTTTTGCCCCCCATATTTGGTTACATGGTTTAAGTCTACGGGTGCTCTGCACTGAGAGATCACTAGTACATCGCTGGACGTGCCCGACCAAGGTAATAACTTTTGGTACTTTTAGGAACAAAACATTTTACTTGTTGTCATAAATTCATAGCACAACCTGGAGAATTTGACATATGGATGGGGAGATTTTCTTTCCTTAAAAGTCTTAACAACTCCGCCCACTTTTCCCCCAGAGACAAGTATGCATTCCGTAGTTATAATCGATTTTAGCAGATATTTGTTTTTTAAAATAAAATTTGCACGCTGAAACTGTGTCTCATTTACATAAAACAAGTAAAGCGCTTTCATTTAGCATTCCGGCTAGAATCACAGTTTAACTCAGAAGCTGAGAAGTACTAACACCTTCTTAAACAGACTGTATTTAAGAAGGTGTTGGAAGTACCCGAGCCGGGATCCGTCGTAATTTAAGCTCTGGATCTGATTGTAAATGGGCTAGAAAGCGGTTGTCAACCCTTAGAACTTCACGGACAACTACATATATAATTTTTATATTTGGCAGACCACTAATATGAATTATTATTAAAAAAAAACCTTAAATCAGACCTTAAAAATATATTAATGCGCAAAAACAATATTCAACTTTTCAATATATGTAATTCTAATTTTCGTCTGTTAATGTCATTTTCAAAACATTTGGTGTTCAGCCTTTATGCCCTTTATGAAAATTCAGGCTACGCGCCTGGTTATGAGTAACACAGTTAAAACACCATTAACATCTCACTGATACACATATTTCGTTCACATTGAAAAGTACAAAAGTTTTACCTTCTTATACTAAGGTGAGCAGATTTTCCGGAGGGTAAAGCGGAATGCAGGGATCCAAATTTGGGTGATGGGAGAGGGCGGAAGCCCCCGCCCCCGAAGGTGAAAATACGGAGTGCAAAATTTCTAGTGAAGTCACATTGTCCTGTAAAAAATTACCCATCATTTGTGAATTACCTGTGTGTTAAACAGACTCTGTTATTGAAAGAAAAATTAGAATTTATCCATATCTCAGACTGAATCAACAATCACGGACTTTGGTATGTGGACTCACACGCTTGCAGTAAGAGTAAGAGAGAAGCCAAAGAATAAAAAAAATAGGAGTCAGAAAACAAAAGTTTGTAACTTCCTACCTACCTTGAATGTGTCCATCCAGCATATGACGCTGCAAATGTTTTAATTCGACGCGGACAATGGGCCTTCCTGATCAACCGCTGACCTAGAAGGATCATCTTGAATAGGTGCTCCGTACACGTAATTTCACTGACGAATGAATGCTTTTAAGAAGTTTAGGTTCTCGTAGAAGTCTCTCATAGACTTCATCACAGGAACTGTCAAACTCAAAATTGCACTTCACCATTAACATTTACATTAATCATCACCATTAACATTGCTTGTAGTGTTGCTAATTTTATCTATGTCTTTTCAGTTGTCCATAAGATATTCATACAGGAGAAAACTCTTTCACTGGCGGCGTTTGTCCCTGTGAAACACAACAAAACTCCACAATTTTATGCATTTCTGCACATGGCCTGTTTTTATCCTTGAAATGACGAAAAATTTCAGTCCATTGACAGTCGACACTAGTTTTCTGACAATTCCAGTCTGCAATCTTTTGTGGTGAAGTAAATTGCCTAATGTAGCTTACTTCGTCAAATAGCTCGTTATCATCATTGTCAACCTTCGGAATCTTCCACCCAAAAAGTTGCAAGCTCTCTTGTACTTTTTCCCACGACGGTAGCTCCTTTAACGCAACCCAACTAAATGCATTTAGCCTCTCTTTAAGATATTCAGCACTTTTGTCATAAAAATTTACGATGGTTCTGACAAAGTCATTTTTTCTCACCAATCCTTCCTCTTCTAATTCAGTAATTCACATACGTACTTCATAGGGCAAAAAGTTTTTTCCGCTTCTCTTAGTGCATTTATGTATTAAATCATCCAGTTCAGAAGATACTTCCAATGCTGTTACAGTTTGTGCTTCAATGTGCAGAATTGCCTCTTGAAACAGCGATTTTATGTACGAAATAGAGCCACAATTCAGCACAGGGATTCTAAAAAAAGTTGCGGATTAGAGTGGAGCACTTCCCTTCCGACAAGAAAGTGCAGGAAACAATTTTAAAACTCTCTCTACTGCAGGCATCAGTGACAACCATTTAGTTTTCCCATATCCTAAAATGCACTGGTACTCTCTCTACACAGGCAAAGTCGCAAAATTCTTTAAATTACTCAACACGAACAGTGTAGATATAGAAATAATAACAGTGCCTCAATTGCGCCGGAGCCCGGCTCCAATACTTCTCAGTTTTTAAGATAAATTACAATTTTAGCCGGAGCACACCGGAGCCCTAAATACGATGAGCTCCGGTACTTCTTTTTATAAAATGAACCACAATTTAAAGGGAAAAATTAGAATTCCTAACGTTTTAGTTTAACAATAAGCAGACTTTGCAATACTTTATTTCCCTAGAAATACGAATTCATGAGAATATGAGACGTTCAAGTAAAGTCCTCTCACTCACATGCGGAAACCTGTCCCTTTCAGAAGGGCAATACATTTGAAAGTGGGAGTTTGTTTTGGAACGCGTAATTTTCTCGCCATGCCATCATAACTACTGTATTGTTATCGATGCTTACAGTTAGTTGTTCTCGTAGGAAGGAAAATTTGTGTTCTTAAATGTGCGTTAAGTGACAGCGAGTACAATAAGAGTGAAATATTGAGATAAACAGCTCATGCATGTCCTATGCATCGTCTTCTCACAGTATCCACTAATGGGAGGGGGAACCGTAAACAGCAATTTTACATTCATCCTTAGGAGTCAGATTCAGGACTCATTTTACCCTTGACACACATCTGCTTGATGGCCATAATTACAGTAGGGTTCAAAATTGTGGACACTTTTGGAAATTTTTATGTTTTTGAACTTTGTATGCTTATAGAAAACGTTACGTTTCACAAAATGCAAACTTGTATATATCATTTTAAAGAGAATTTATTACTGAGTTCAGTACAAAACACAAAATTCAATTATTTGCAATACAAAAAAAGTTAAACGATAATAGTTATCGATAAACATTAGATAGTGATAATTGCAGTGAGTTATCAGTACTTAGTAGGGTACACTTTATTTTTGATTACAGCTTCACATCGACATTTCATTGAGCTGACAAGAGTTTTAAGCTCTTCTTTCGTTATTACAGGATACCAGGAAACAATTATAGCCTCAATTAGTTCCCTTTTGTTTGATGGGCGCCTCAAACAAAACTCATTCGGACAAGAGTTTTTAAACGGTGCCACAAATTTTCGATAGGATTGAAGTCAGGACTGTTTTCTGGCCATGACAACAATTTAATGCTTTTTGTACGAAACCACTCTTCGATATTTTTGCCGTATGGCAAGGAGCAGAATCCTGCTGAAAAATAAACGAAGCATTGTTGGGAAAGAGATCTCTGATGGAAGGTAGAAGTTTTGGTTCTAGAATAGTGTCAATGTATTTTCTGGCATTCAGTGTCCCATCGATGACATGAAGGCGACCAATACCATCTGCTGACATGCATGACCAAATCATAACACTAACTGGGTTCTTCACAGTTGCCTGAAGGCTGTCAGGGTGTAGCTCTTCTCCTATTCTACGTCTTACATATTTTCGCCCATCACTACCGAATAACGATATCTTAGTTTCATCACTCCATATAACTTGTGACCACTGAATCATCTGTCCAATTAATGTGTTCCTTTGCCCACTGTAGTCTTTCTTTTCGTTGCTGAAAATTAAGATAAGGCTTTTTTTCGTGGAATTCTACCTCTCAGTCCAACATCTGTTAATCTTCTCCTGATTGTTCTTGAACTGACAGAAACACCAGCATCATTCAGATCACTTCTGATGGCTGCTGATGACATTTTTCTATCTTGGATACATAATCTTTTTATTCTTCTGTCATCAATAGATGTGGTGCACCTTTTTCGGCCTTTTCCTTCTTTGTTTTTTATTTAATTTGTCTCCTGATATCGTAAACAAAACTTTCGGACTCCAGATGTAGTCACTGAACCACCCACCTGTCTTGCAATTTCAGCATAGGAAAGACCACTTTCTCGTAACACAATAATATTACATCTCTTTCTAGGTGTCCAATCTACTCTTTTATTTGATGTCATTGCTTCTTGACTAAATATTAAAATTTTTTACAAAAATTCCTACTTGAAATTGCAGTGTGTAAGAAACAGGCCCTCCTTCTACAGAACAAAGCAAAATAATGAATTGTTTCAAGTGTAAACATGATGTCAGCTTCTACTAGCAGTTACTAACATTTGATTGGTTCTCAGAACAAGAACAGTGATTGGCCAGGAAAGCTAGACATTACAAACCACTTCATAACTGTGTTTTTTATTTATATTAAAGTACATATAACTTTTTTTGTAATGCAAATAATTGAATTTTGTGTTTTGTATTGAATTCAGTAATAAATTATCTTTAAAATGATATAAACAAGTTTGCATTTTGCGAAACGTAACATTTTCTATAAGCATACAAAGTTCAAAAACATAAAAATTTCCAAAAGTGTCCACAATTTTGGCCACCACTGTATATCAGTAGAGAGTCGCGGTCAAAGAGAACGTTCTCTCACCAAAATTCCCCTCATTTTTTGTTTCCACCCACTCATACCCTCATTCTGTTTCACCCTGGAATTTTCATCAGCTATACTCTAAGTATATCTAATTTTTGTGATGATAAAAGAACTCCCCCCTATGATCAGAGCTTAAATTGGGCCGGAGCACACCGGATCTCGGCTCCGGTGTTTCTTAGCTTTTGTAATAAATCATAATTCTAGCCGGAACGCACCAAATAAGAAGGCTGCGGCACTTCTTTTATGTAATTGAATAGCAATTTCAGTAGGAATTTTATCTCTCAAATTTTATTTTAACAATAAAATTATATTAAAAATCGCTTATTAAATTTCAATTTATCTCTTTACATTTTATTTAATTTTAATTATTTAATTATTTCAATCTTTAATCATTTCAATAAACAATATTTAATTAACTATCTAATAATTATCAGTTAAATTATAATTAATTAATCTCTACATATAATAAAAGAAAGAGTCTCTGTGTGTGTGTGTGTGTGACTTTCGTTCGCGCTGCGCGTAAGCTAATAAACTCACGGCTACGAAATTTGGTACATAGGTGCATCTAGACAAGAGCCAGTGCACCTCGAAGCGATTTTTTCGAAATTCGAATTAGAATTTTTTTTATTTTACGTTTTGTGACGAAATCGTGTCATTTTGGAGACATAATGGGCTATAGGAAAGCGATATTTTACTCTACACATTTCCATTTGCACATCGTTATGAAACGTAGGCACTTAGCTATTTTACGAACTTAAAATAAATTTCGCGTTTCAATAAATCGATTAAATACGAATTTATTTAACAAAGGGAGCTTAACACCTTTTCAACGGGATTTTTTTCTAAAAAAGTTTATTTTTAAAAAATGTACAGTTTATTTTTCTTTGATTTTTGGACACGTTAAACTTTCATCCTTACGACTGCTTTTACAAAAAGAATTTTGGGAAAAGGATAATATTTTGTATTTTAAAATTTTTTTTAAATGAAACTTCCAAGTACACTTCTCACATCACACATCTTTAAAAATGTGATTTTGGCAACAGTTTTCCTTTCTTATTGTTGTTGATAGATTTTTGATGAAATCGCATCATTTTGAATAGTTTCATTCTTTTAGAAATATGGGTTTGGCAACAATTTTTCATCATATTTCTTATGTCACTGTTTTTAAGAGATCGGCATATTTCATTGTTATTTTTTATATATATATAATACATTTTTATTGATTTTTTTTTTTTTTTTTTTTTTTTTTTTTTTTTTTTTTTTTTGATAAAGATGTTCTGCAGAGTAAAATTCTGCGCGGAATTTTTTTGTTTTTTGAGTTTCTTTCATGTTATTTTTTGCTTATTTCACTGTTTGTAAGATATTGAAAAGTTTTGCATGACTTTTTTTTCTTCAACGGAACGTTGGTTAATTTTTTTATTAGGATAATTAATATTTGTATTAAGGGATATAGCTTATTTCATTGTAATTTTTTTCTCTTGAAAATATAAGGTAAAATATCATTAATTATACTTTGCTTTTTAGAATTTTTTGTATTCTTTTATGTTATTTATTGCTCATTTCACTGCTTTTAAGATATTGAAAAGTTTTGAGTGATTTTTTTAGGAAACAAAATTCTTAACCTCTTTTATACCATTTGAGTTCTTAAGATTTTGCAGAGGGAAGTTGGTTAATTTATTTTATTAGGGTAATTAATATTTGTATTAAGGGATATTGCTTATTTCATTGTAATTTTGTTATATGTAATAACTTTTTTTTATGAAGTTAATCTGCAGAGTAAAATTCTACGCAGTTTTTAAATTTAATGTTTGGCGTTTCCTTCAGCCATTTTCCCAGTACATTTAAAAGCCAGACGAAGGCTGGCAGCGAAGCTACTAGTTATATAATAATTATTGATTTAACAATTTATAAACATTAATTAAATGCTGCAAACTGATGTCTTGGTATTTCCAAACTAGAAATATGAGCTAATTCATCACACCAGCTTTGTCAATTCTTTCTGAAATTTTCTGGTATTTCAGTGTCCCATGCTATCTTTTGTTCCCATAAATATTGTAATAAAATCCTAGCTCGAATGGTGTATGGATTTAAAAACCCCAGTGGATCAAAGAAAGGTCCTACGAATCTCAAGATTTCCCTTTTAGTTGGTATGTTATCTATCCTTTTGGCATCTTTTACCAAATCTTCAATTTCTATCAAAAATGTATCATTTGACCTATTCCATATGTATCCCAATACTTTAGAACAAGTCGAATCGTGTGAAAAATCTTCATTCCATAGCCTTTGTAAATTCGTTTCATTCGTTTTCCACTTCCGCACGTTAAATCCACCTTCTTTCAGTATGCGTTTAATATGTTCCGATTCCTCGAATGCTTCTGATTCTCCATCTGCTCCAGAGATTAAATCGTCAACACACATATTTTCAGTTTGCATGGAAAATACGTTCGGATACTGTAACTTGTATTTGTCAGCATGTACATTAAGAGTTGCTCTGAGAAGAAACGGACTAGATGTTGCTCCAAAAATTACCCTTGTCATACGAAGAGCCTTTATTTTCGTTCCATTTATATCACCATCGTTCCATAGATACTTGACTGCGTTTCTGTCTTCCTCAGCAAGAGAAATCTGCAAGAATGCTTGTTCGATGTCAGCTGTAAATGCAATTCGATTTTGACGGAACTTAAGGAGCAATTCCAGTATGTCTGGACACATCTTGGGACCTGAGTGTAAACAGTCATTTAATGACAAACAATTCTCCGCATGTGACGAAGCGTCAAAAACCACACAGTTTTCTCTTATAGTTTTCTCTTATTAGTCCAAAGGGGCTTTGTCCCTGAAGGACTAGTTTTCGTTTTGCGATTTTGCGTCGGACTCATAAACGTCGGTTCACTTTTCAAACTGTTGCCACAAAATGTTAGAGTCCTGCATTATATTTGAAGAAATTAAATAACGAAAAATATGCATAAATGATTGTCTATTTCTCGCATTGTGATAAAACAATGGTACATAGAGCCATCGAATTTTGAATGACGAAATCCTACTGCGAATATGGGCATCTGAAATTCCAAATTTGGAATTTGTTTTATTATAGATTTTATATTTTGTAAAACTTTAACGAATTTTTGATTTACAAACTCAATGCTTTAAAAGCGAGAAATGGCAACGTTATATATAAAAAAAAATACTTTTATCTCCAGCTCGCGAGACTGTGTATATCGGAAATTCTAAAGATATGCTTAATTTAACATTATTTTGCGATATTGCTCTTGAACTGAATTTTATGGTTTAAGTGCAAAGAACATGATATTTAATAAATAAAGGTAACACTCAAAACGTTAAAAAAACGCCCCTTTGGACGTAATTTAAAATCTGAAACATTCAGATTTTTTTTTTTTTTTTTTTTTTTTCTCTTGTAGTTTTCTTGTTTTCTCTTATAACGGCTTGATGTGGCATAAAATATGTTTTTGGTCCAATTTCAATGTTAGTCTTTTCGGCGATTCCTTCTTTTAAGTACTTATCAATTACTTCGCGATATCTGTCATAGAACTGTTGATTATTCTGAAATCTACGACTTAAACTCTCAAATCTAATTTTAGCAATCTCCAGATTATCTCCAAACTCATTTGAATTATGATTCCAGGGAAGACGAACAATATAACGATTGTTTTCAAATTTCACAGATCTTTTGAAATTATCGAAAACTAAATTATCTTCTAATTCGAGTTCCTTATTCGAATCATAATTTATCCCCATAGAATCGAGCTCCCAGAGATTCTTCAGCAAACTAGACAGTGATTCGTTCTGTGTATCTTTATTATTATGAACCACAACCTTCATCGTATTCACATTAGTTCAGGAAATTCAGTAAGCCCTTTCTGTTCCACTAATGGTAAAACCCAATTTTGTTTCAACCGCCACTAAGGAATTAGACAGTCTGTGAACCTTACCCGTAACTATTTTCCAATAAAAATACGTCCCTATCAGCAAAGAAATTTTCGCCGGTTTATTCCCTTGTCCCCATTCCTCAGAAAGTTGTACGCCCTGTTTTTTTAATAAGATTAACTATTTCATTTCTAGGGGAATGAATATGTGATCCATTAATGACAGGAATAATTAAAGCTTCTATTTTGATTTCATATCGATTATTCGAATTACGCAAAATGAGCCTGGTTTTTTTTAACATTCTGCGCTTCAGACGTCGTGCAAACGAAAGAAAATATTTTTATTTTTTCTTCTCCAATAACGGGAAGTTTTAATTTCTTACAGATGTCCTCCCTAATAAATGTTCGCTGCGATCCTAAATCAAACAACAAGCGAACGCTTTGCTGGCGCCAATTGCCTGTGTTTATAATTTCAGCTCGTGCTGTCAGAAGAAATGAGTTATTTGCTGTTGCGCAATCGGAAACAGAGGAGACTACCGCCCTTTGGACGGGACTCTTGTCTGGCGCGTTCGTTTCGTCAGAATGTATTAATGTATGATGTCGCCGATCGCAAATACCACAAGTTAGTTTCGATTTGCACATCCTCGCTAAATGGTATCTTTTGAAACACACGAAACAAAAACCCCTTCGCTTTAACGCTTCCTTTTTCTCTGGCACAGTTTCTTGACATGATTCTGACGTATGATTTTCAGAACAGAATAAACAGCTATTAGATAGTGATGTGTTTAACGCTGCCGCTGAAGGAATTCTACCCTTATTATAATCCCGATTTCTTTCGTTGTCTCGAAAACGTTCTTGAAACTGCCGCTTATTTTCAAAATGGGATTTCCTTTCAGTGACTTCAGAATCTGTTGGCTTAATTAAAAATCCTGTACGTTCTCGACTTTCTATTTCTTTTCTTAAAAAATTTAGCAAATTTGTAATTTTTGTCTGATTATCATCTTCATATTTCCTATTAAATTCTAGTGCTAAATCATTCGGAATCACCTTTATTAATATCGGATACAATAAGGTACTGTACGAATCCGGTAGAATATTACACGATTCTAATCCTCTAATTTGTACTTCACAACGATCATAAAATTTTCGAAGTGCTGTCACATCGCAAGACCTTTTAACCGGAGTCAGAGTTAATAAATTGTTCATATGGGTATCTATTATTAGTTCTTTGCGTCCGAAGCGATCTTTTAATATTTTCACAGCCTTTTCGTAATTCTCCGCTGTTAACGTCAACCCTTGTATTGCAGTTTCTGCATCGGAAGTAAGAATTGACTTTAAATAGTTAAATTTATCTACCGCATGTAGACTTTAGTTTTCGTGTACAGCTGTCTCAAATCTTGCCCAAAACCCGGGCCAATTGCACACATCCTTTCCCGAAAACGTTTCCAGGGCCAATTTGGGGAGTTTAATTTTGTTTTGCGATTCAGTGACATTTCCATATGAAGTAGAATTAGCGCTATGTGGATTAGTATCTAAATATCTTTTCGCGCGTAATTTCCAAACAATGATTTTACTTTTATACTCTTCTCTAGACAATATTTCATCTTCTAAATTTGCTACATCAATTAAAGCTTCAATACCATTATCCGCTAAGATTAGTTCTTCTTCTTTACTAATTAACTAAGCAACCGTTTCTTCAATTACATTTTTATCCCCCTCATTAGCAATTTCTGTTTCTATCTTATTTATCAGCCTCGTAACTACTGCTCTTATAGCAGATTTTTTCTTTTTTAATTTTTCTAAATCCATGTTTTTTCTTAAGCAAAATCTATTAAATTTCAGTTCAAATTCAACACAATGGCCCCACGTCGGGCGCCACAATATTATTTTTTATATCCTTATCGTTATCGTTACTTCTAACTAATTAATCAAGGTAAAACAAACCTGCTTACCTTGTTCCAATGGGTTCTGCCAGGGCCACAGGGCTGAAGTTCCTCTGTGCAACTCCATCTGCAAATCTTGAGAGGGATAATCCATAAATTATAAATACTTTCTTTACACAAACATATTTAATGAAGACGCAAACGGTTACAGGATATTTACATAATGAAAAGGTTTAAATGTTCGCACGACGCAGAGCGCGACTTCTCAGTTCCGATTTCTCGTGATCTCTAGCCAGAGTTCATTGTTCGAGATGACGTCACTCAGCCATCGGATCTCAGCAAGAGTTGAGTTGGAACAGAAGCAAAGATATGATCCATCCAAGATCTTCAAGGCTATATGGAAGAAATTGTTCCTATTTTCATGTAGATGCTAAACTATCTTTCAAGCACTAGCTGATAGGATAACACCCGACTTTCCCTTGATTCGAAGCAAATAAAGAAAGATTATCTTCAAAAAATTACTTGAGGCAGTTTCTAATCATAGTGGTGTACAAAAAAGAAAAATGCTAATCCAGGAGAATTTTCTGATAACAATGTTTTATGATTACAAAACATTACGACAACATCAATTTCTAAATGTTTAAACTACGCAAATTCAATCAGATCAGAAGCTGATCGCACTTTCAAAATTTTGAAAACCTGCCTGAATCATCATATTATGGAATCAATTCAATATCTTACACTAGAATTACTCGAAGAAAAGATTGCATCTCAGAACACTGATGAAAAACAAACGAAAAATGTTAAAATTGTGAAAATTCAGCATGTGATGATCATTCATACGCTGTGATGTTATTCAATATTGCTTAAATGTGCACATGACGAAAATGCATAAAAACTCCAATATTCTTTTTAATGAATTAAATTAAATCAATCATATAAAAGACAAAGAACACGTTATTTAAAGAATAATTATTTTCTTCTAAGAACAAAAAAATAAGAAATATAAAAATTAATTTAATTCATTTACTATGCAGCACATATTTTAAAAACTTCACATTACATTATAAAAGCTTTGCCAGTAGTCTCTACTGTAAAGTAAACAACTGTTGCATATCAACAGTTAGGGCAACAACTATGAAAACTTATTGTAGGAAATTAGATGTATTCTAAAGTATAGTTCTCTATAACATCTTTAATGCTCGATGATACGTGAGAAATACACAAACTCATTCCGAATTAAAAGTGACTTATTTACATGATCATAGCTTTATCACTGCACATAACTTCAAAAAGGCAAGACCAGATTTAAATTTGATGAATCCTAAGCAAGTTGAGATATGAGACATTTATTTTTCTTAATAGCATACAGTACAATTTTTGAAGGTGGCCTTAAAAAAGTGGAGGCCCTACGCTATAGCTTGTGTAGCTTATACGTAAATCCGAAACAGCAAGAAAGGTAAAAAAAACTACTGCACCCAGCCATATTTAACACAAAATTATGAAATAACAAAAAATTTATTACTACCTTCTCATGGTAGAAGTGGTGTATCATCAGTGTCCGTAGGTCAGAGACCTTACCCCTAATCGAACAAATTTTTGCTTTCCTAATTCAGGTTAAATTATCAAAATAATTTGTATGCAAAGATAAATCATTTTTTTTAATTGCGTTAAACAAAGTAAAATTAAATTATACAAAAATCGAAAATGAAGTGTGAAAATTCTGAAAATCGTTATGCATAAGACGGGGCAGTTCAAGCTAGCACCTGAGTAGTAAGTTGCTGGAACTGGTGATTAACATTCTGAAAATTAACACTGAGTACATGTTAGAGACAACTACGAGGCATTCTATGCAAGGTGTTACAGTATATTACAAATACAATTGCAATAACAGAATATGATATTGATATCAAAATTAGACAGAGTATGCAAAACAATATATATGTAGTGGTGATGTATTTAATTATGGCAAAGCACACTAGGGCTATCTGCCTAAGGGAAGGGATGCCTTCGTGGAGGACTTTCTAAGGGAAACTGGCTCGTATACACGAGGAAAACCACGAAAACACTGATGCAGCCAGCCCGTTCACGGGATTCGAACATCGGACCGAACTACCGGTGTTCAGCGACTTTACCGCTCGGCCGCTGGTGTGCCAATATACATGTATAACTGTTCGTAAAAAGTTACAAAGAGCACAAAACTGTGTGTTAAGACAAATTGACTCACTCTGGTACGTTAAAAATAACAGAATACACAGGGAACTGAAAATAGAGCAATTAAAGGCTCACTATTATAAATTAGCTAACAGTTTCTACGAAAATCAAAAACGCATTCAAAATCTTGCCATAAAAGGTGTGTAATTATGACATTTTGGATGTAAAAAAAATAATAATAATAATCCATTCTGAATTGAAATGCACACTAATTCTCTGTTGGTCGTCTCCTCTTGCAATGTTGTACCTCTTGCAATTTTGAACATTTGTTGTTATTCAGCTTTTAAAAATTTCATGATTTTGGTGTTGAACTGTATGTGGCATAAATGCGAAGAAAACGATGCTTAATATTAAAGCTAAAAAAGACAAAAAAAAAAAAAAAAAAAGACAAAAGGGAAAAAAAGAAGGGGGGGGCCCAGTTAGCAGGAGTGCGACAACATGCTGGTAGATTGCGTGCTCAGAGAGAGCATAAAAACCTTAACAAACTCTTCTGGGTGGCGGTTAAAATCTAAAACCTTTAATTTTTTTTGGAGTATCTAAATTTTTTTTTTGGGGGGGGGGGAGTCTCAGGAAAATGTTTTGCATAGGGGCCCAAGAGTTCTAGTTATGCCACTCCTATTTACTGCAACTCGGCATGGAAATTCATTATTTCAAAAATACATCTTAGTTTATTTTCCCGTCAACAGATGGCGACATGTGTTAAATTCGAGAACTTATTTAATGGAAATTGCTTTTTGTTTTATCGCCTCTCACATTTCAGTGTTCAGTTTTAGACGAAAAGTGCGATTATACTTGATAATTGTGATTAAAACTATTAAAGTTGTATGCCAGTAACACGGCGTAGTATTATGCATCAATTTTAAACTCGCTATACTACCAATCCGAATTCAAGTTAATTGCATACTTTCAAATCTCAAAAAATATTACGGTAAACAATGCATTTTGAATTTTCATAACCTATCACAATTGCTATTTTCAAATTAGTTTACTCACAAACACTAATCTACTTCATTATTCACAGTATTTTTATGCAGAGAAGACTAAGTACTCAAGCTGCTAATAATTCCGTACTAGATCTTAATACGTTTTCTAGTACAGCGGTCGCCAACCGGTGGTCCGTAAAACCTTTTTTATGGTCCGCAGAAATATTGGGACATTATTTATATTTTTATGAAGATTCAGTTTTAAAAATGACGAGTAACAAAACCTATTATGGAATATGGATTATACCTTTTTTTTTTTTTTTTTTTTTTTAATTTTAATTTTAGCGACTTTTTAACTATTTTTGCATGTGTATGTAGCAACATTTGAAAGGAAGAGTTGGTATCCATGGGTATGCTGCTGTTATCAATAATGGAATTCTCTTTCCTTTTAAATTACAAACATATGCTATTGCAGTCGTAAATAACACAGTTTTTCTCAGTGTCAATAGGCGACTTGATGGATTTTTATGAGAACCATCTGCATTCTTGTTTATAATTGCATTACGGGAAGTTGGGCCCACCAGCGGCCGAGCGGTAAAGTCGCCGAACACTGGTAGTTCGGTCTTTGGTTCGAATCCCGCGAACGGGCTGGCTGCATGGGCATTTTCATGGTTTTCCCCATGTGTAACGTGCACACGAGCCAGTTTCCCTTAGTCCTCCACGAAGGCATCCCTCCCCTTAGGCAGATAGCCCTAGTGTGCTTTGCCATAATTAAATACACCATTACTGGAAGTTTCCGTTTTTGTTTTGTCTAACTGTTGATCGATGGTGTCATTGCGGAATAAGCCATGATTATTATGTTTAAAATAATTAAAAATTGGCGGCATAGCACTTTCAGTTTATTGATATTGCTTTGCGTTTGCCGGTTTGTTCTTGCTTTACGTGAAGTTCCTTTTCAGTGATACGGAAATGTGAAGCTTTCTGTATAAGTAAGGTGACGTCCCGATTTAGGAGGGACAGTCCGGATTTCGGTCCCGAGCTTATCCCGGAGGGACGCCTGTTTATCCCGTTTTTCTGCAAAATATACTCTTAAAGCCAATTAACTCGAATTGGGCACGTGGTGACGCCTCGCTGATGCTTGCTTCGATAAAGCTATGGTGTCATCACTCAGAAACGTGGGAATTAGCGAGACGGCGACCGCTTTGGTGGCTAAGGCAAGAATATATATTGTTGTTCTTTGGCTAAGGTGATTTGAGCGTGCGACTGTCGTGTTTCGGTGGTTATTTATTTTTTTCTTATGTGAGTGACATCACCCTCCATTAAGCATCAGTCATGCCAAAACGGAAGTCGAAATTCAAAGAGGAATTACAAGGCAAGTTTCCATTTATAAAGAAGGCTAGAAGAAACACCGATAGTGACGTGAGGTGTGACAAATGTGGATCACATTTCTCCGTCGATTATAGCGGGCGTGGAGATATGAAGCATTTGAATACGGATCGTCCCAAAAACGTCCTGAAATTGTCAGCATCGTCAGGTACAATTACGAACAATTTTTCAAGATTTGAGTTAGGGTAAAAGGAAGCTCGGTTGGCTGCTACAGAAGACACCTTTGTGTACCACACGATTTATCACAATCACAGTTTTAGGTCGATGAACTGTATTTTCAAATTAATAAAAAAGTGTTTTAATCCAAAATTCACTTGCGCGCGAACAAAATCTGAAGCCATTGCCACGAATGTTCTGTGTCCCTATGTAATGAAGCAAGTCAAGGCAGAATTCAATGTCTTGAATTTTGTGACAGTGTCTACAGATGCGTCGAACCATAAAGATATGAAGCTATTTCCTGTAATTGTGAGATATTTCGTGCCACTGTCAGGTGTGAAGTTTAAAATCCTGGACATGCAATCTCTTTATGGAGAAACACCACAGACGATTTGCAATTTTCTTGTAAATGCATTACAATGCCATGGTCTGACAAAAAAGGTTGCTGGCTTCTGCGCAGACAACGCTAACACGAATTTCGGGGGTTAAAAAGAAGGGTACTTTTCCGTTTCGCCGGCGCAAATCTCGCCAAGCAGACTTTATTGGCGACAACATACAGTATACACATAAAAAATATTAAAAAAATGTTAGTTCTAAGAATTCTTTTTTTGAAGGCATAAACATTTTAATATCGCTTAAAATTTTATAAAAAGCCAATAAATAAAGACAATAAATTTGTAAAAAAACATTAATTTAAGAATTTACTATGCTTTCATGGTTCACCATCCTGATTCGCCGGTTCATATCACGTGACCCCAAGCGATCTCATCTCACGCAAACTACTCTACAAAATTCTAATGCTCTCAGTAATTATCTACATTAATTTCAAGTTAAATCTTAATTTGGAACACAAGTTTATATGCAAGAAATATTTCAATTCGTACGAATAGCTTACTCAGAAATTATGTAAAACTGCAGTGCTTTACTTCGCTAATGCATTCTCATTAGAATTGAATTTAACCCTTGACTTTACCTTTTCTATATTTTCGGCTTCAGGTAAGCACTGTGATTGCATTCTAATTGACTTAATTACCGAAAATGGCCTTAGACATAAAGCTGAACTATCTGATAAAAATTCTATGCAATTATATGCCAGTATTGAAAAAAACAATCAATCTGATAAGAAAAAGCTGCGACTTGTTTTGAAAATGAGGCGTAAAAGGTTACCAGCGAGAATATTCCGTTTGGCATCGGTTGTACCATTATTGGCAACTTTATCGCTTGCGCCGGCAAAACGGAAAAGTACCGGTTAAAAAGAAGAGGTAGAAACAACTTTTTTGCAATATTACAAGATTGCCCTCGGGAGGAAACTGCTAGGTATTGGTTGTGCTGCTCATATCGTTCACAACGCAATCCAAACAATAGGTGCTTGCAAGTTTATATGAAAGCAGTTGTTATGAAAATTTATTATTATTCAGGGCTTAATTTCTGAGATTAGAAGTGCCGGAGCCCTATGGAAGACCGTCAGCAAAGAGGAACAAGAATAAATAAATAAATAAAATGACTATAACACTCATTAATATTTTTAATTAAATAGTGAATTACTATCAAATTAATTAATAGCTATTTAATTAATGTTTATAAATTGTTAAATCAATAATTATTATATAACTAGTAGCTTCGCTGCCAGCCTTCGTCTGGCTTTTAAATGTACTGGGAAAATGGCTGAAGGAAACGCCAAACATTAAATTTAAAAACTGCGTAGAATTTTACTCTGCAGATTAACTTCATAAAAAAAAGTTATTACATATAACAAAATTACAATGAAATAAGCAATATCCCTTAATACAAATATTAATTACCCTAATAAAATAAATTAACCAACTTCCCTTTGCAAAATCTTAAGAACTCAATTGGTATAAAAGAGGTTAAGAATTTTGTTTCCTAAAAAAATCACTCAAAACTTTTCAATATCTTAAAAGCAGTGAAATGAGCAATAAATAACATAAAAGAATACAAAAAATTCTAAAAAGCAAAGTATAATTAATGATATTTTACCTTATATTTTCAAGAGAAAAAAATTACAATGAAATAAGCTATATCCCTTAATACAAATATTAATTATCCTAATAAAAAAATTAACCAACGTTCCGTTGAAGAAAAAAAAGTCATGCAAAACTTTTCAATATCTTACAAACAGTGAAATAAGCAAAAAATAACATGAAAGAAACTCAAAAAACAAAAAAATTCCGCGCAGAATTTTACTCTGCAGAACATCTTTATCAAAAAAAAAAAAAAAAAAAAAATCAATAAAAATGTATTATATATATATAAAAAATGACAATGAAATATGCCGATCTCTTAAAAACAGTGACATAAGAAATATGATGAAAAATTGTTGCCAAACCCATATTTCTAAAAGAATGAAACTATTCAAAATGATGCGATTTCATCAAAAATCTATCAACAACAATAAGAAAGGAAAACTGTTGCCAAAATCACATTTTTAAAGATGTGTGATGTGAGAAGTGTACTTGGAAGTTTCATTTAAAAAAATTTTTAAAATACAAAATATTATCCTTTTCCCAAAATTCTTTTTGTAAAAGCAGTCGTAAGGATGAAAGTTTAACGTGTCCAAAAATCAAAGAAAAATAAACTGTACATTTTTTAAAAATAAACTTTTTTAGAAAAAAATCCCGTTGAAAAGGTGTTAAGCTCCCTTTGTTAAATAAATTCGTATTTAATCGATTTATTGAAACGCGAAATTTATTTTAAGTTCATAAAATAGCTAAGTGCCTACGTTTCATAACGATGTGCAAATGGAAATGTGTAGAGTAAAATATCGCTTTCCTATAGCCCATTATGTCTCCAAAATGACACGATTTCGTCACAAAACGTAAAATAAAAAAAATTCTAATTCGAATTTCGAAAAAATCGCTTCGAGGTGCACTGGCTCTTGTCTAGATGCACCTATGTACCAAATTTCGTAGCCGTGAGTTTATTAGCTTACGCGCAGCGCGAACGAAAGTCACACACACACACAGAGACCCTTTCTTTTATTATATGTAGAGATTAATTAATTATAATTTAACTGATAATTATTAGATAGTTAATTAAATATTATTTATTGAAATGATTAAAGATTGAAATAATTAAATAATTAAAATTAAATAAAATGTAAAGAGATAAATTGAAATTTAATAAGCGATTTTTAATATAATTTTATTGTTAAAATAAAATTTGAGAGATAAAATTCCTACTGAAATTGCTATTCAATTACATAAAAGAAGTGCCGCAGCCTTCTTATTTGGTGCGTTCCGGCTAGAATTATGATTTATTACAAAAGCTAAGAAACACCGGAGCCGAGATCCGGTGTGCTCCGGCCCAATTTAAGCTCTGATCATAGGGGGGAGTTCTTTTATCATCACAAAAATTAGATATACTTAGAGTATAGCTGATGAAAATTCCAGGGTGAAACAGAATGAGGGTATGAGTGGGTGGAAACAAAAAATGAGGGGAATTTTGGTGAGAGAACGTTCTCTTTGACCGCGACTCTCTACTGATATACAGTGGTGGCCAAAATTGTGGACACTTTTGGAAATTTTTATGTTTTTGAACTTTGTATGCTTATAGAAAATGTTACGTTTCGCAAAATGCAAACTTGTTTATATCATTTTAAAGATAATTTATTACTGAATTCAATACAAAACACAAAATTCAATTATTTGCATTACAAAAAAAGTTATATATACTTTAATATAAATAAAAAACACAGTTATGAAGTGGTTTGTAATGTCTAGCTTTCCTGGCCAATCACTGTTCTTGTTCTGAGAACCAATCAAATGTTAGTAACTGCTAGTAGAAGCTGACATCATGTTTACACTTGAAACAATTCATTATTTTGCTTTGTTCTGTAGAAGGAGGGCCTGTTTCTTACACACTGCAATTTCAAGTAGGAATTTTTGTAAAAAATTTTAATATTTAGTCAAGAAGCAATGACATCAAATAAAAGAGTAGATTGGACACCTAGAAAGAGATGTAATATTATTGTGTTACGAGAAAGTGGTCTTTCCTATGCTGAAATTGCAAGACAGGTGGGTGGTTCAGTGACTACATCTGGAGTCCGAAAATTTTGTTTACGATATCAGGAGACAAATTAAATAAAAAACAAAGAAGGAAAAGGCCGAAAAAGGTGCACCACATCTATTGATGACAGAAGAATAAAAAGATTATGTATCCAAGATAGAAAAATGTCATCAGCAGCCATCAGAAGTGATCTGAATGATGCTGGTGTTTCTGTCAGTTCAAGAACAATAAGGAGAAGATTAACAGATGTTGGACTGAGAGGTAGAATTCCACGAAAAAAAGCCTTATCTTAATTTTCAGCAACGAAAAGAAAGACTACAGTGGGCAAAGGAACACATTAATTGGACAGATGATTCAGTGGTCACAAGTTATATGGAGTGATGAAACTAAGATATCGTTATTCGGTAGTGATGGGCGAAAATATGTAAGACGTAGAATAGGAGAAGAGCTACACCCTGACAGCCTTCAGGCAACTGTGAAGAACCCAGTTAGTGTTATGATTTGGTCATGCATGTCAGCAGATGGTATTGGTCGCCTTCATGTCATCGATGGGACACTGAATGCCAGAAAATACATTGACACTATTCTAGAACCAAAACTTCTACCTTCCATCAGAGATCTCTTTCCCAACAATGCTTAGTTTATTTTTCAGCAGGATTCTGCTCCTTGCCATACGGCAAAAATATCGAAGAGTGGTTTCGTACAAAAAGCATTAAATTGTTGTCATGGCCAGAAAACAGTCCTGACTTCAATCCTATCGAAAATTTGTGGCACCGTTTAAAAACTCTTGTCCGAATGAGGCGCCCATCAAACAAAAGGGAACTAATTGAGGCTATAATTGTTTCCTGGTATTCTGTAATAACGAAAGAAGAGCTTAAAACTCTTGTCAGCTCAATGAAATGTCGATGTGAAGCTGTAATCAAAAATAAAGTGTACCCTACTAAGTACTGATAACTCACTGCAATTATCACTATCTAATGTTTATCGATAACTATTATCGTTTAACTTTTTTCGTATTGCAAATAATTGAATTTTGTGTTTTGTACTGAACTCAGTAATAAATTCTCTTTAAAATGATATATACAAGTTTGCATTTTGTGAAACGTAACGTTTTCTATAAGCATACAAAGTTCAAAAACATAAAAATTTCCAAAAGTGTCCACAATTTTGAACCCTACTGTAATTATGGCCATCAAGCAGATGTGTGTCAAGGGTAAAATGAGTCCTGAATCTGACTCCTAAGGATGAATGTAAAATTGCTGTTTACGGTTCCCCTCCCATTAGTGGATACTGTGAGAAGACGATGCATAGGACATGCATGAGCTGTTTATCTTAGTATTTCACTCTTATTGTACTCGCTGTCACTTAACGCACATTTAAGAACACAAATTTTCCTTCCTGCGAGAACAACTAACTGTAAGCATCGATAACAATACAGTAGTTATGATGGCATGGCGGGAAAATTACGCGTTCCAAAACAAACTCCCCCTTTCAAATGTATTGCCCTTCTGAAAGGGACAGGTTTCCGCATGTGATTGAGAGGACTTTACTTGAACGTCTCATATTCTCATGAATTCGTATTTCTAGGGAAATAAAGTATTGCAAAGTCTGCTTATTGTTAAACTAAAACGTTAGGAATTCTAATTTTTCCCTTTAAATTGTGGTTCATTTTATAAAAAGAAGTACCGGAGCTCATCGTATTTAGGGCTCCGGTGTGCTCCGGCTAAAATTGTAATTTATCTTAAAAACTGAGAAGTATTGGAGCCGGGCTCCGGCGCAATTGAGGCACTGTTATTATTTCTATATCTACACTGTTCGTGTTGAGTAATTTAAAGAATTTTGCGACTTTGCCTGTGTAGAGAGAGTACCAGTGCATTTTAGGATATGGGAAAACTAAATGGTTATCACTGATGCCTGCAGTAGAGAGAGTTTTAAAATTGTTTCCTGCACTTTCTTGTCGGAAGGGAAGTGCTCCACTCTAATCCGCAACTTTTTTTAGAATCCCTGTGCTGAATTGTGGCTCTATTTCGTACATAAAATCGCTGTTTCAAGAGGCAATTCTGCACATTGAAGCACAGACTGTAACAGCATTGGAAGTATCTTCTGAACTGGATGATTTAATACATAAATGCACTAAGAGAAGCGGAAAAAACTTTTTGCCCTATGAAGTACGTATGTGAATTACCGAATTAGAAGAGGAAGGATTGGTGAGAAAAAATGACTTTGTCAGAACCATCGTAAATTTTTATGACAAAAGTGCTGAATATCTGAAAGAGAGGCTAAATGCATTTAGTTGGGTTGCGTTAAAGGAGCTACCGTCGTGGGAAAAAGTACAAGAGAGCTTGCAACTTTTTGGGTGGAAGATTCCGAAGGTTGACAATGATGATAACGAGCTATTTGACGAAGTAAGCTACATTAGGCAATTTACTTCACCACAAAAGATTGCAGACTGGAATTGTCAGAAAACTAGTGTCGACTGTCAATGGACTAAAATTTTTCGTCATTTCAAGGATAAAAACAGGCCATGTGCAGAAATGCATAAAATTGTGGAGTTTTGTTGTGTTTCACAGGGACAAACGCCGCCAGTGAAAGAGTTTTCTCCTGTATGAATATCTTATGGACAACTGAAAAGACATAGATAAAATTAGCAACACTACAAGCAATGTTAATGGTGATGGTGAAGTAATGTTAATGGTGATGATTAATGTAAATGTTAATGGTGAAGTGCAATTTTGAGTTTGACAGTTCCTGTGATGAAGTCTATGATAGACTTCTACGAGAACCTAAACTTCTTAAAAGCATTCATTCGTCAGTGAAATTACGTGTACGGAGCACCTATTCAAGATGATCCTTCTAGGTCAGCGGTTGATCAGGAAGGCCCATTGTCCGCGTCGAATTAAAACATTTGCAGCGTCATATGCTGGATGGACACATTCAAGGTAGGTAGGAAGTTACAAACTTTTGTTTTCTGACTCCTATTTTTTTTATTCTTTGGCTTCACTCTTACTCTTACTGCAAGCGTGTGAGTCCACATACCAAAGTCCGTGATTGTTGATTCAGTCTGAGATATGGATAAATTCTAATTTTTCTTTCAATAACAGAGTCTGTTTAACACACAGGTAATTCACAAATGATGGGTAAAGTTTTTGTAAATTCGTGTATTAGCGAACCTTCCGAAGATTTATTTAAAACCGAAAATTACAGCAATTTACATCGAATTTACCGAATTACTGCGTGGTCCTTAAGGTTCATCAACAATGTTAAAAATACCTCGAAATTATCAGGATGTTTGCAGGTAACCGAATTGGAAATGACAGAAACTTATTGGATCAAACGTGTTCAGGAGCGAAATTTCACAAATGAAATACGGGCATTGAAGAACAACAAGGAATTAAGTCCAAAATCAAATTTGAAGTCCCTCAATCCATTTGTAGACGAAAGTGGTGTAATTCGTGTTGGTGGACGATTAGAAAATGCAAATTTGGATTACAAACAAGCACATCCAATCGAGTTGCCCGACAAAGATCATTTGACAGATCTAATTATTCTTCACAGTCATCAGGTGGTAGGGCACGGAGGAATAGCAGATACTTTAAATCAGATAAGAGATAAATTTTGGTTGCTGAAGGCTCCTCGAAAAATTAAAAGTGTTCTGTACAATTGCAATGTCTGCAAAATATTTCGAACTAAACCTGTCATGCAAGATATGGCACCTCTCCCACCAGACAGATGCCGAGAAGTCTTTCCGTTTGAAAACTCCGGGATAGATTACGCGAGTCCACTGTACGTCAAAAGTGGAAGAGAATTATCTAAGACATACGTTTTACTGTTTACCTGTGCTGTAACTAGAGCCGTGCATTTAGAACTTACGGCTGACCTTTCCACAGAAAAATTTTTGCTTGCATTTGCATTTAGACGGTTCATAGCGAGAAGAGGTTTGTGCCGAATAGTGTATACCGATAACGCCAAAACCTTTAAAAGAGCGAAAAAAGAATTAGAGCTATTGAACGAGGTGATGAAAAGCAATAAAGTTCAAGACGAGTTCTCTAAGCAAGGAATCAAATTGAAATTTATAGTTGAAAGGGCGGCATGGTGGAGAGGCTTTTGTGAGCGTATGGTTCAGTCTCTGAAAGCTGTTCTGAAGAGAATCTTAGGCAAATCATCATTGACATTCAGGGAATTAGAGACAGTCATAACAGAAGTGGAAGCTATATTGAACTCCAGACCTATAACATTAACATACTCGGATCTAGGAGAGCCAGAATCTTTAACCCCTGGTCACTTCTTAATAGGAAGACGATTACTATCTTTGCCACAAGGAAGCTGTAAATTAACTTCAACAAAGGAGAGTCTTACACGTCAATTTAGACATCAACAGATACTGGTAGAAAGAATCTGGCGAAAATGGAGGCAGGATTATTTGATGAATTTAAAATCTGCTCATCATTCTAAACTTGCGAAAACAGGAACTTGTTTGAAGAAAGGAACTATTATATTAGAAGAAAGGAACTATTGTATGAAGATAAAATTCCACGGCTGATGTGGAAGATGGGCATCATAATGGAAGTCTTTCCTGGGAGAAATGGCAAGGTGAGAGCCTGTGCTGTCCGCTTGCCCAATGGCCATACGATTAAGAGACCAGTGCAACTACTATATCCAGTGGAGCTGGAATGTAATAAGGACAATTACAGCAATTGTCCTTCCGAGCGGGAGGATGTTGCAACTCAACTCTTGCTGAGATCCGATGGCTGAGTGACGTCATCTCGAACTATGAACTCTGGCTAGAGATCACGAGAACTCGGAACTGAGAAGTCGCGCGCTGCGTCGTGCGAACATTTAAACCTTTTCATTGTAAATATTCTGTAAACGTTTGCGTCTTCATTAAATATGTTTGTGTAAAGAAAGTATTTATAATTTATGGATTATCCCTCTCAAGATTTGCAGATGGAGTTGCACAGAGGAACTTCAGCCCTGTGGCCCTGGCAGAACCCATTGGAACAAGGTAAGCAGTTTTGTTTTACCTTGATTAATTAGTTAGAAGTAACGATAAGGATATAAATAATAATAGCTTCTGGCTTCAACTACTAAGAGTTCTAACCAGTAATTAATCAAACTTGAAGACAACATTTCCATCCTGCTTATAGTACAAATGAAGTTAATATATATATATATATAAATGTACAATCATGAAGTCTTTTCAAATGCAAAAAATGCAGATAAACGAAAAAAAGTAAAAAAAAAATCTGAAAGCTCTCAGATTTTATATTACGCCCAAAGGGGCGTTTTTTAAACGTTTTGTGTGTTACCTTTATTTATTAAATATTATGTTCTAGCATCATAGCATTTATTAAACATCATATCATATATTAAATCAAACATCATATCATTTATTAAATCAAACATCATTTCATTTATTAAATCAAACATCATATCATTTATTAAATATCATGTCACGCAGCATTGCAAAAATTTAATTTGCATGTTTTACTAATACACCGATATTTTTTACTGAATGAATTGTTTCTTTGCCACATAGTCTGCTGATGTATATTGTGAAAAAATATGTTTAAAAAAAATCTGAAGGCTTTCAGATTTTATAGTAAGTCCAACATACACATACACGTTTCGAGAGAGTTTGGACTAATGCCCTTTTGAACTAAAAATATTTAAAAACAGCATATCTTTAGAATTCCCGATAGATAGTCTCGCGCACTGGAGATAAATTTTTTCTTCCGTATAATGTTGCCATTGCTCCCTTTGAAATCGTTGAGTTTGTTTACCAAAATTTCGTTAATGTTTTACAAAAATATGAAATAGACAGTAAAACAAATTCAAAATTCAAAATTCGGGCTTACAGGTGCCCATATTATGGTGGAGGACTGCATTATTCAAAATTTGATCGGCAGTAAGTATCGTTGTTTTTTTACGGTGTGAGAAACATACATACATTCATGCAGATTCTTCATTATTTAATTTCTTTAAATACAATACTGGGCAATAATATTTAGTGGCAACAATTTGAAAAGTGATACAACGCGTTTAAGTGATTTAACGCAAAAAGCCGTTTCGAGACTAATAGCCCACCTGGGTTAACGCCCCTTCGGGCTAATAATCTTCTTAAAATAAGAAATATTTTAAAATAATCTAGAAGGAGGAAGAAAAATCATTTAAAAATAATTTTCTTAATTATTTAAGCAAATGCCGCATGGAATCATTTAAAATACTTAAATGAACAAAAGTAGGAATTTTCTTCAAAGATGCAACTTATTCAATAAATCAATTAATTTTGCTTTTTTTATGAACCAAATAAAAGTTCTAAAAATATAATCATTTGAGTGACTGTGAGCCTATACGGTAGCTCATCTCGGCCCTAATTTGTTGTCTAATCGACTTCTGAACAATTCAGTGTCTGTTAATGTAATGAGGGGGAAAAAATAAAAAAAAAAAAAACAAATTAACTTACTACCTGTTTGAAAATTATTACACTAGGTAACATCATCTGCACATTCTGTTGAAAATGCGAAGTGTTTTCCCAATAACCTTCGCTGCAACCTCATTTTAACCTGTGGTTATACCAACTCTTAGGAATCTCATTTGTGAACAATAGCCACTTGTTGGTGGTCTTCTTTTGTTTTGTTTTTTTAAGGAATCCCGTCCAGCTGACCCGTCCGCGTGACTTTTACTTTTCAAGATACACCCAAAATAAAATCATCTTCGAAATAAAAAACATATGACGTCAAAAAAGGTATGCGTGTCAGGGAATAGTGAACTTAGGGTTGCGGTTAGAATATTCCTCGGAAACATGTTGGCTACCTTCAACTTTCGATAGTGGTTCCCTTCCTTACAAACCTGCAGCTTTATGATGTTAATGACTATAGAGTAGGAAGAAAAGGATCTACATTATTAAATTCTCTAGCAATGTTTATTCTTTTACGTTGCTTGGAAATCCCATCGTCCACCAAAAGGATTTTATCAAAAGGTAGCTGAAAATTTACTTCCCTGCCATGGTATAATTTTCGAAATTTTGCCTATAATGCTTTAAAAAGTTCTTGCAAATAGAAAAAGATTATAAATAAAATCATTAAAATTAAAAGCTGAATTTAGGTAACTGATTTAATAATGAGAAAATAATTACGTAGCTGATTTTACGACTAGATTACTATTTAGAATTAAGCAGAATTCAAATAAAACTATCGCACGTTTATAGTAATGAGAAGTCTAGGCTTCGCTAGTATTTTGTTTACATTTGGCTTTATTTTTATCAGCAAATTTCCGTTATCTTTTAATCGCTGTCTAATCTTTTTTCATACAAAAAAATTAGTGATCACCCTAAATCTACTTTCAACTAGATATTAAAAGAAAAAAAAGCGGAATACCTCCCCCTTCTTGCGCAGCTCGTAGTGCTGGTTAAACTTATAGCATTTATTTCTGTATCTAGTTTACGAATTGCAATTATAACTCTTTTTTGTTTAGTTCAATAAATGCTTCTTGTGAATCCCTGTAGAGGAGGCGTAATGGCAGACCGCACATTGAGTTGATAGTGTTAAGCGAATTTCGCTTACTGCGCATGCTTGATGATGTACATTTGGCGCAGGGAGAAATATTGGCGCGTAAGCAACCTTACATTAGCTTATTCGTGATGTCCGTTGCTGTGCAGTCTGGTTCAGTGATGTTTACAATTGCAATATTATGGAACTTTGTTTACTCGTTATTTTAACGTCCTTACTGATTGAATTTGCTTTTTTTATTAATATATGAAGCTTACCTTGTTTTTATTAATATATAATATTTATTAATATTCATTTAAATTTAGGCTAATTTGCTGATAACGGTGCATTTAACATATGTTCGTAATAATTCGTTATTTAGATTTAATTTGTTTACATGTTTCAATTCAGTAATGTAAACTGGATTTTCTCTCCTAGTTTGGTAATGTATGTTGGCGTTTTTTTTTTTTTTTTTCTTCTTATTTCAAAGAATTAAGTAAACAGCATTAAGTAACTGTAAAACTCTTGAGTGTTATTTACAAACATTTGCTATATTCCTCTGAAGGAAACAAATCATTCCTTAAAACTTTTTTCTTAATGTTACAATATATAGAAATTTAGGAAATGTTAAAAAAAAAAAAAAGCTAATGAACTGTATGTGTATTTAGAAAGATGATACTGTGATATAGTACATAAACATACTTGCATTTATAACATATTAAATTTACTGAAATGGGAAAATACATACCTGAAAGCAATCTTGCAATAGCATTTGGTTTGCAGTTCTTGCGCTGGGCATTTGTATTTACGCTGATTTCCTTTACCCATTTTTTGCACTCTTCAATCGAATTCATACTTGATCGTATCATTCAGCTTTCCAGTTGCTCGAGCAGTACAGGAAAAAATCGTATTTTAACACAGTAATTACTTTACATTTACATTATACTCTGCGAAGATTTAAACGCTAGATTTGTTTACAATCAGATGGCGGTACATTTACCATATACCGTATTTATCTTCTTTTCAAATCGCGCCAACATAATAATTACGCCAACTTTTTTTCTGGGCATGCGCAGTATGCGACATTCGTTTAACACTATTCAACTCAATGTGCGGTCTGCCATTACGCGTAGAGGAGTGGCTAAACGTGAGCACTAGCAGCTCTTCTTGAGATGTGTTCCCAACGAAAGAACTGGGTGCTTGAAGGTTTCGTTGTTTCCGTCAAACGTAACTGAATTCAAGCTAATTTTCGTCGTAAAATCTTTCGTGAATGCATCTTTCTTTCGAGATTACATTTTTAACATGTTTTTTCTAAAATTCAACAATAAAAAAGGGTTGAATCTTTAGATATATACCAAAACTTGGAATAAAAATTTGTATACTCATAAATTAAAATTAAATTTTTTAACAGCTTGTAGGATCCTCTTGCTTATCTTCTAATTGACAACTGTACGTGTAGTAAATTCGTCTAGGAACTACACAGGAGAAAGGTTAAAAGTACCCTTTATTAAACTCTTTAAAATTCATAGTGGATAAATTTGACGCCAACACACTACGCCTCATTTGGGCGGTAACTCAAATCACAAGAACTAAAATAAAAATTCGAAGATATTCACAAGTAGTAGAACTAAGCCACAGGGCTCAGAAAACTCCTGTTACTTAAAACCGGCGCTCAAGAAGCTGCCAGGTGTTAATGTTAATGTTACTTAAAACCAACATTAACATTAACACCAAGTCTTATGCCAGCTCGACTTGGTGTTAATGTTAATGTTACTTAAAACCGCGTCGAAACTAGTGGCAGCAAAGCAAATGATGCTATGCCATGTAAACCAGCAATAACTGCGAAAGTAGAAGCTTAAGCTACAAAGGTGACGGCAATAGCCTAAACTCCCTAAACTTTCGTACTGAAACTCGGGATTTAAACTCTTTTTCCACAAGGTAGAATTTGCATTCTTCACTAACCAAATTTTAATATTCTGGCATTGACAATTAAGAGAATGAAGGCTTATAGGAAAGAATGTAAAATTAAATAAAATTGGTTATTTTAAATAAATATAAATTCCTACAAGCTAATTAAAAGACGACCGCATCCTGCCCCTTGAAAATATTAAATTTCCCTCTAGTTGAAAAGCCGAAGAATTAGACGAATATCAGCGACAGAAAATAGTTAGAGTAAAAAGCTTGTCAGTTACAGTTGGAATTCTCCAAGTATTTAATTATTCTGTAAAACTTCATTTAAAAGATAAGGGGAGACAGTTTTTGCCGTTGTCCTAATCATTGAAAGACTACTGCCTATTTTTATCGCTTAAATCATCATAGAGTACCACACCAAATGTTGATAATAAATAAAAATACACTCATAATTTTTTAAACAAGTTTTTCCGATGAAAAATTTAAAAAGAACTGCTGAATTTTTCATGTTACTGCATTTGCACAACCTTGGCAAAACATGCACAGATTTTTTTTCTTTCGTCTCCATACTTGCGGAACTTGTAAAAATATGCGTGCATGTTTGAATGTGCTGGTGAAAATAGAAATTATCATCCTGCTTATTTGGAATTTTAAATTGACAAATACAACTTTTAATGGTTCCTTGAAATAAAAACAAGCTTAGGTGTATGCAACTAAGTATAAGATAAGCGAAAAACGGATTGATTTGATTTGATAAGGTTCTTGGAACAGTGAGTGTCTGTAATGTTAGTAACCAAATGAATGTTTAACTGCTTGTTGAAAAATCGTTTAGGCTACGAAATGTTTAAGTGCATTAAAGTATCTTGATGGCACAACTTCAAATGCATTCTATTGTCCGCTACCTTTTCAATACTCTTTTTTGCCTCTAGAAACAACAGTATCTCCAGATGATAACGCTCATGTCGGAAAAGTAATTTAGATAAGCCCAACTGATAGAGAGTGGTTGGTAGGCTTAAAGCTGATCATACGCAGTCGGACATATCCAGATATTTTATTTTTCCAGAAAACAACTCCTCACAAATAAGAAGACATTTTTTTATTGCTGAAAATCAGGACCGGATTTAGACTTGATAAGGCCCTAAGCTATTGAGATATGGGGCCTTTTATAAGTCCAGATATTATATGTCAGTGTCAAGTATGATTTTCGGATACTTAGAGGGTTTTTTGGAGGGCTCCCAAGAAAGCGGGCGCCCTAAGCTATAGCTTATGTAGCTTATATGTATATCCTGCACCGCTGAAAATGCCAGCTGTCAAGAAGATCAATCTTGCCCAAGGGCTACTACAGAAACCAACGACGCTGTTTACGACAAGACAGTCGGTATGCATTTTGAAGGCAACCAGCATATTACTTAATAGAAAACATTAACTTATAAAATAATCGAAAATAATGTGTTGTTCTTTCTTTTCTTTTTATTTTGACGAATATTGCTCATATCTCGCATTTTCTTCAATAATGAATCTAGGTTTAATTTGGATACTGATTTTCAATGTACTTTTATTTCGAGAGAATCTGAAATATGAAGCTATCTACAGAATGTACTAAAAACAATTTTCATGCCTATAGTTTCTATACCTATGGAATAATCACAACAAATGACGACTCCAATCTACGTAATTAAGAAGTTCTATAACCGGCTATCAGTACATAGACGAGATTTCGCATCTCTAAGCAAAGTTTCTAAAGCATACAGACCCAGAGTTTCTGCTTTTCCTCTAATGAATGATCTCATCGATCCTTTCTTGCACAGGAATGCATTGATGGTGAAGATATCGTTAAACCTGTTAAATATGTTTGTCATAGGATGCTGAATTACAGCCCACCAGTTCTCTTCCATGAATCTCTAGAAGCTCAGATTACCCATCTAGAAAAGCAGATTTAAATTATCCAGGATTTATTTCACATTCTAATTGATCCCGTGAAAATGTACTACGATGTCTGCATACCAATTTATAGTAATCACATACAATGTTGTGTGTTTATTTTCAAAATAATGGCAGTATCATGAAATTTTTTTGTAATGTATATATCTTTTTATGAACATTTATTGTGCAACTCAACAGCACGCAGAGTAGCGTAAATATAGAGTGTGTTCTTTTTCATACTTTACAAGCAATATCGAATTGCTTCATCATCCTTTAATTTTATCCACCAGTGTATCTTAACTGAAGCCTCTAATGTTGGAATTATATGCCAAAAATTTAAAAAGATTTAAGAATAGGTGAAAGTTTGAGCCAATGATTAGAAAACGTTTCTGTTCAAGTAATGGGACAGGATTTTGTAAAATATATTTTGAATTTGCATTAAAACATATACTACAGAATTTCTAACAGTTGCAGTTCTGTATGTCTTTCCTTTTTAATTTTACATCTCAAAACCTCGAGTTCTTTATAATCTGGTCCTGTGTTTCAGTAGCATACTATTTGGACTTCTTAGCTTCTTTTCTCCCATAGCAACACTAATTTAAGAGTGAGCTTGTCGAAGGTAAGTATTAGTAGTTAACTATTGCCGAATTGTGTTTATCCAAAACGTTTTTGGAACCTTTAGTAAGTAATCACATACAATGTTGTGTGTTATAGTAATCACATACAATGTTGTGTGTTTATTTTCAAAATAATGGCAGTATCATGAAATTTTTTTGTAATGTATATATCTTTTTATGAACATTTATTGTGCAACTCATTCATTTAAAAAAGTTTATTTCTATGATAATTAAAATGATGTAACTGTTCTTACCGCAGTTACAGTTGAAATTTAATTTAAGAAAGGAAAAAGAGGAGAATAAAATTCCGCTTCACTGAAATGGAGGAGAAAACATGGATAAAATAACATGGAATCAGTTGGATTTTGAAAACTGTTCAGAAGGATCTCATGTATACTGCTCATGAAACGCTGGCGCGGCATAGCTGATTATAAGCGTGAAGAAGGAAAAAAAATCTGAAAGCTTTCAAATTTTATAATGCGCCCAAAGGGGCGTTTCTCAGTATTTCAGTGATATCAATAAATACTGGGCCTGGGCGGTTGGCTGAGCGTGCAACTCCGAAGGCATTTGGTCGGTATGACTGCCAGTCGGATAGTTTAGGAGTTGGGTTTGGGCGTTTTGTGCGAGGCCCTTGTGTTTCTGCCTTGTGTTTTTGCCACTGGTCTCTGGATAAGGGTGGACGTGGTGCTATTACCAATCAACCATAACGGTAAAGGGATGGTGCCCATGTCCTCCGTCACTAAACTAAACTAACGTTTTTGTGTGCTGCCTTTATTTATTAAATACCATGTTCTTAGCACTCACACCATAATGTTCAATTCAACAGCAACATCACAAAATATTTAAAAAGAGCCTATTTTTAGAATTTCCGATACAATCTCGCGAGCTGGAGATAATTTTTTTTTCCCCCCTGTATAGTGTGGCCTTTCCTCGCTTTGAAATCGTTGAGTTTCTTAATGAAAAATTCATTAAAAATTTACAAAATATAAAAAAATAATAAAAAAATTCCAAACTTGCGATTCGAGATGACCATATTCGAGTGGAGGACTACGTTGTTCAAAATTTGATAGCTCTAGGTACCGTTGTTTTTTCAAAATGCGAGGAACATGCATACATTCATGCAGATTCTTCATTATTAAATTTCTTTAAATATAATGCAGGGTTCTAATATCTGGTGGTAACAATTTCCATTTTATAGTGGACGATGCAAAATGCCAAAACGAAATTAATAGCCCCTCTGGGCAAGTTGCTTCGTTGGTCTAATAAAAAACATAAACTAGACCGTTGCGTTTAATAAGCAAATGATAAATAAACACATCATAGTATCGACAAGTAACTATATTCCAGCACATAATTCTGCTTAATAATGTTACAATAATTTATTACTGTTTTTAAATTGCCGAAAGTAATTTCCACGGTTTATCCTAAATAACTATACCTCATTTAGTTTGATTGAATGGAGTTTTACGACGGAGGACGGGGAAAATATACAACTTTTATGTAAACCATTAATACCTTCGTTGAGATTTTTTTTACATGAATGGGCTAAAAGGTATATAATCTATGACGTACCAGTTATGTAATTCTAGTATAAACGCTCATTTCCAATGTATAAATTACGAAATGAATGACACACAATTCAGTATGGAATCTTTTTGTGATTGGAGAACAATTTTAAAAGATTGGTTGTTTTATTTATAGATGATTGATGATATTAATCAATCAAGATTATAACTGACTTCTGATTTTTCCATTTCAAATCCAAAGGTAGAGGTGAGATAAACTTTAATTCGATTGCTTCTAAAGTACATTTCTGCTGCGAAACAAATTGCAACTTTTCCTCTCCTTTCTAACGTTTCTCCTTGCCATTCGTGACTAAAAGACCTATGATCTGGCCTTTGTTACAGATCAAAAGGAATTGAAAGGCACTATTAAGAATCTTGTCACGTGAGGTTAGGACATTAACCTAAATTGGTTATCTTGGTCACGAGTGCATACTGAACTGGAAGTTTTCTGGGCCCTCTAATTTTTGAAATGTCAGCGCATTGAAGTTGCAACGAGATTCGCTTAATTTAGCCAGATTTTCTACCTTTCTTTGACCTCTATCCATTGGGGGCTCCTATTAATCGTTTATAAGGAGAAAAATTCTGTTTCCATTTATTGTGTTTTATAAATGCGATAAGAACCTCAGGAGGAATCTGAACTCAATTTCTTTTGGTGGAAACTGTCAGAAGCTATGTTTCTTGTTGCATTTGTTTTGTTTTAGGCTTATGTTTAGGAGATTGAAGTTAGATTTCAGTTGGCAAAGTAAGATGAAAATATTTTGTTGATAAAAATGTCACATTGATTTCCTTCTTTCTTACTTTCTAATCTTAATTTTAGTCCGAATGGGTTTTTAGTCTCGAAACACGATTTCGCGTTGTTCTACTTTTAATTGAGTCTGTTGCCATTGAAAAAAATGTAAGATTCTTTCACATTTAGTCTGTTAATGAAATAATGTTAATAATTGTTAATAATTTACATACTAGACTATGTAGGGTTATTATCATTTTAATTCACCAGTTATCATGATTTAGATTTTTTCAGTCCAAAGGGGCTTTGTCCCTGAAGGACTAATGTTTGCGTTTTGCGGCGATTTTGCGTTCCATCACTATAAATGTCCGTTTCACTTTTCAAACTGTTGGCACCAAATGTTAGAGTCCTGCATTATGTTTGAAGAAATTAAATAATGAAGAATCTGCATAAATGTATGTATATTTCTTGCATTGTGATAAAACGACGGTACATAGAGTCATCGAATTTTGAATGACGTAATCCTAATGCGAATATGGGCATGTGGAGGCCCAAATTTGAAATTTGGAATTTGTTTTATGATCGATTTCATATTTTGTAAAACTTTAACAAATTTTTGAGTAACGATTTCAACGATTTGAAAGCGAGCAATAGCAACAATCTAAGGGGAGGGATTTTTTCATCTCCAGCGCGCGGAACTGTGTATCGGAAATTCTAAAGATAGGCTCATTTTAAAATTATTTTGCAGCATTGCTATTGAACTGAAATTTATGGTTCAAGTGCGAAGAACATAATATTTAATAAATAAAGGTAACACGCAAAACGTTAAAAAACACCCCTTTGGACATAATTTAAAATCTGAAACCTTTCAGATTTCTTTTACTATAAATTTACTATATAAATTTTAATATATATGAGGAAACTTTTCCGTTTCCTCACCAAAACGCAAATTCAGCTAAACAGTATTTATATAGGCATTTGGATTCTGAGTGTGTTTTTCCCTCTCTAGGCCACGTTATTTGGTTTCGTTAGCTCTGACAAGATTCCTATTCGGCTTTGCATCACTCATGCCCACATTTAATTATTACGCCGGTAAAAAGCTCTGAGCTAGCTTAGAAATTTAAAATCAATCGTGTAGTTTCTGAATAGTAGGCTTAGTTTAAATTTGAATATGACTGTTATTTTAAGTTTCATCGCCACGAGTGCTGATTGATTTGAAAGCACGGGATGTGCATTTTATGTATTCAAATTTTGATTTAATAAGAAGGTTGTTTTAAGCCTTTTTAAGACTAAGTTGTTACTATAGATGAAGCGATACTCCAACTCCGCTAGGAGTTGGATGCTAGTTTATGCTACGAAATAAAGAATAACTCTATAATTATTTAAAAGCAGTAAATGCAGTTCTTAAGAATATTATTTTTCTGAATCTGACTGATTTAAATGAAATGCATTTAATTCATGACAATCTAACTAGAGATATTAAATATTTTTTTAACTGTTTATATATACAGGAGATATATAACATTCCTATGTAGTCTAAATGCATATTCATCTGTTGGCCTCAAGATTTTTCTCTTACATTTGTATCCATTATGTGCATCGTTTTGGAGTTGTTTATCAGGACAGAAATTCACAACCAACATCATCAAAATACTTTATTCAACTGATTTTTAAAAAGTACACGAGCATTGCCCTCGTCAGAACATCGAGCAGAACATCGTCATTGCCATGGTTATGTTTTTATATCTCTCGTTTTGATTATTACAAATGCTTTTAATATCTTTTAATATCATGACGCCATCTGGCAGTAGATCGTGGAAAGTGCTAACACATATAATGTCCTATAAAATGTTTCATCTCTAAGAATAATCTCTACTGATAAACAATATTAAACTTCAAAACAGCTGGGTGATCATTAAAATTTGAACCTTTTCAGATATTTTAATAGTAATTTGTTGTCAGCTATATCTGTACATTCAGATAATTATCAGATATAATGAAAAATATCGGCTTTCTAGTGCAAGTTTTCCTTATATAAAGTAGCTCATGTACACTGCTCAAAAAAAAAAAAAAAAAAAAAAAGGGACAGTGCTATATCTCCTGTTCTACTGGGCCGATTGACAAAATTCAAACTGCGTTTTTCATGTCTCGAATGCGCGACTTAGGATATATATTAGATATATATATATAGCGCTACTCTAACATAGGTATTTTGACACAAAATCGGACTTTTTCTGAAATAACATACCAATGTTTTTCCATATTTCGATTCTACGACTCAAACTATACCAGAATACCAAGTTTTGTAAAAATCGTACGAGTAGTTTTTAAAATATAAGCTCTCAGAATTTTAGCTCCTCAATGTTAATTGAATTTCGCAAATATTTATTAATATCTCTTTTTTTATTACACTTTTTTATTTTTTCTCTCACATTTCGAAATTTAGGTTCATTCCAAATAAAATTTACCCATTTTTTGTGTTTTATTTTTTAAATTTCTATTTTTAAATAATTTTTATAAATTTTTCGAAAAAACTTTTGAATTATAACCTATAAAATTTTTATCATCATCTTAAAGTAGGTGTATTTTTAAGCATATATGCAAAAAATTAGACTTTTTTATTCAGAATTTTCTAAGATATACACGAATTTACATATTTTCGCGTTTTGAAATTTGTCATCTTTTTTTGAGCGATAATAATGCCAAATGTGGTCTATGTATTTTTGTTACAGTGAATTGTCACAGCTATTTTTAACCTTAAATTTCAAGTAAAATTTTACGGAGAATTAATTATATAACATTTTTTCCCTCAATGATGCGTAATAAATATTTATTAATTCTATATGAAAAGCTATTTTTTTTTAAATTATAGTGATATTATTCAAATTTTTAACTATTTTTTTAAATTTCTCTCTATCTTAAAAAAAAAAAAAAAAAAAAAAAAAAGAGTAAATTTTTGTAAGAGTAAATTTTTACCTTCGGCGTTTTATCGTCTGCTACCTCACTTCGTTTAAATCAAATTGTCTAAAACTGAGAATTTTCGTTTGATGTTTATTTGAATTTTATGACATTAACTGCATAACTTATTTCTAAACAAACTGTTGCTTTTGAAGTGGCTGAAAGAGCGGCTGATACTAGCATCCATATTTTTAAAGCACAGTATATTTTTTATAAAAACATAAGATTTAGAATAATCATTTTTATAAAAGTCAAATTATGATATAAACATGCAACCCTCTAGAGACTCAATTAATGGAAGTTCAATGGCTATGCAGAAATTATCTGCAGCTATTTAATGGCTGGATAAGTCAGCAGATGCTGTGGACAAGTAAAAATAATTATATAAACGACACGCAACATTCTGGATTCAATTAATAACGAGGATACGATGTTTATTAAATGAATTTAAGAAGTTTTAAAACATAAAAAATCAACTCCTTTTTTTTATCCTAAAATATATTTTTGTGCGTAGCGTATTTTCATTATATCCTTAAAATTCTAATTTAGAATGTAATTGTCAAGAACTGAATCCTAATCATCAGTAATATAATATATAATTATTACGGTTATTAATAAATCCTTCTTATAATGTAATTGCAAATATTTCAAAAAACTTTCTGTCTGAATGCAAATACTTTTCTGTTCAAATATTTTTAATTTTATATTAATCAAGATTGCACACGATATTATTTATTTGCACTTCAATTCTTACCGTCAGTTCTAGTAGAAGTTAAAAATCAATTATATTTAATTAAGGATTGGATTGGATTATTTAATTATGGCAAAGCACAATCTGCCTAAAGGGAGGGATGCCTTCGTGGAGGACTTTCTAAGGGAAATTGGCTCGTATACATGTTACACATCGGGAAAACCACGAAAACACCCATGCAACCAGCCCGTTCGCGGGATTCGAAACTCGGACCGAACTACCAGTGATCAGCGTCTTTACCGCTCGGCCGTTTGTGGGCCTTTATGAATTGGAAGGCGATAACTTTATTTAAAATGATTGTCAGAAATACCAAAATGTTTCGAAAAGTTGGATACTTCTTAATATACTTTCAGAATGCTTAAAGAAAAAGAGAAGAAAAATAAATTTTTTCGTAAAATTTAGTATTTGTATTTTTTTTAATTTAAAACTTTTCAATGTTATGATATTTGATTCTTGCGATTTCAAAAATAAAATATTTGACTAAAATATGAATAACATTTTAAGAAACAAATGTAGGATATAATTGTGTAAAGCAATGGGCACAATGATAAAACTGTTTAAAGCAGTGTATGCAAGTCATCCTAAGTTAAAATGTCGGTTATACATCTCTCTTATTTATATATATCTTTTCTTAACGGAACATTGAAAGGCGTGTAAAACTGTGCTTTACTGTATTTTCTCTTTTAATATAGTATGCAGTTTTCAAACTCATCGTAGTCTGGGTTACAAAGTATTCTTCCGAAAGAAACGCAGTTCAAATAAATAAAATCAAATTCTGGAAAATTAATATTAATAAATATATTTAAAATGCTCAGTTCGAAAGAATAAATAGAAAATTTTAAAACAATTATCTGAAAAGACAATGCAACACAAACAATTAAAAAAAAAGGTATAAAAATTTAAAAATTACCTAAAGTAATAACTATGACGGAAAATATATATAAAGAAAACTATTTGAAAAAAAATAAACGCTGCACCTTTATTTACGCAGTTCGAATAGGTAAATAGAAATTTTTAAAACAGTTATTCAAAAAAAAAAAAAAAAAAAAAAACACGTGCAACTTAAACAATTAAAATGAAATTCGAAAAAGAAAATATTACTTAAAATAATAAGTTATAATTAAAACTATAATATAAAGAATATTATTTGGAAAAAAGGAACGATGGTGACTTTTTTCCCTCTCACGGGAAAGGAAACTAGGTTGCCATATATTAAGAAGTTCGCCAAGTGAAGTATTCTTGGCGCAAACTGACAAAAAAGTGCCAACATAAATTTGTGAATTTCTCCGTAAATTTTGCTCCAAATTTTACAAAATTTCATATTTAGGCGTAATTTGAGTCGTAGAATCGAAATATGTAAAAAAATTGGTATGTTATTTCAGTAAAAGTCTGATTTTGTGTCAAAATACTTATGTTAGAATAGTGCTATATATAAATCTAATATATATCCTAAGTCGCGCTTTCGAGACATGAAGAACGCAATTTTAATTTTGTCAATCGGCCCAGTAGATCGGGAAATATAGGACTGACCTTTTTTTTTTTTTTTTTTTTTTTTTTGAGCAGTGTACATTGTGTCTAATGTCATAGAAGTCGATTAATATGTTTCAAAAACGTGTTTCGTTCTCCTACTTCATTTAAGACAAAAAACCGAAAAATGAATGTATTAACTTTTCCTTTAAGACATTAAAATTAATATAAAACCGAAAAATCGAATCTTAAATGTACCAAAGTTTTCCCTAAACGCCTTCGAAACACTTGGAAAAACGAATAAAACACATTGTGCCGAAATGATTACTAAAAAAAAAAAAAAAAAAAAAAAAAAAAAAAATTATGTAAAAAGACCATTAAAAAAAATTCAATTGTTCTAAAATCATGGTACAACACTGATACACGCCCTAATTTCACCAAATGTGGCGATATGTGTTATGCGCTAGTTTTTGGCGCGATTGCATGTTGTATGGCAACCCTGTTGACGTTGAAAAATCTTTCGCTGAAGTTCGTTGGTTCGCGTCATGCTTTGTGTCTGAGAATCTAGGGGGAAAAGATAAAATGGTGGAAGTTGTTGAATTGAAGTTCGGCAAAAGGAAATATCGTCGTGGCCATCCTGTTGAGGGGCAGTGGGTATTTGGAGGTGTGGAAAGAGGGTCTGGGAGATTATTTTTAGTGGCTGTGCATGATAGAAGCAGGGATTTGTGATTATTTGTTATTTTATTTATTTGTGAACCATAGTATGAATTTTCTGGATAGTTTTTTTGGCTGTAATATAAATACGATAGTGATTACGTGGCGGCATGTTAAAGGCGGTATGAAATTGGTATTTCTGCTGTTCGAAAAAGTATTAATTCATGGTAAGTGCATTTTATTTTATTCTTGTTCTTATTTTGTAGAATGTTATTTTCATTGTTTTTTTAGTATGGATTTCTGTCGTTATTGTTGTTTTTTTGAATTGTTTGAAATTTTAGTTATTTTGTTGATTAGTGTACCGTCCAAATTGTGCAATTCGTAGATGTTTTTTAAAGTTGGAACAGAACGCTGTATACATGGTATTCTTTGAAATTTATTGTTGTTATGTTAATTTATTGAAGTGAGGTGTGCGTAGTTCGTAGATTCGTTTGTTGCCTAAATTGTACAATTCGTAGATGTTTTTTTAAGTTGAAACAGGACGCTGTGTGCATGTTATTCTTTGAAATTTTTTGTTGTTATGTTAATTTATTAAAGTGAGGTGTGCGTAGTTCGTAGATTCGTTTGTTGCCTAAATTGTGCAATTCGTAGATGTTTTTTTAAGTTTAAACAGGATGCTGTGTACATGGTATTCTTTGAAATTTATTGTTCTTATGTTAATTTATTAAAGCGAGGTGTGCGTAGTTCGTAGATTCGTTCGTTGCCTAGATTGTGCCATTCGTAGATTTTTTTTTTTTTTTTTTTTAAATTAAAACATATCGCTGTGTACATGGACTCTTGTCAAATAATTTTGGTTAGAAACTTTACGGTTTTGCTATCTAAATCTTTTGCTTTTGTTTCAGATGTTTAGCTTAAATTGTGTGTTCAAAACGTGGTTTTTGCATTCGCGAAAACCGTGTTTTTGGAGACATTTTAGGCTTAAAGTTCGAAATGTAGACAAAAAATTTAGATAGTAATATGGCAGCGTGGAGTTTCTCGCCAAAAATGTTTGACGAGAAATTTGGCGACTTGAGGGCGCATATCAGAGTAGTTTCAAAATCATTATAGTATACAAATCCGAAATTCAAAAGCAAATAAAAAAAACATAAAGAGCAAAACAAATATACTTTAAACCTAATTGTCATTTAAACAACACTAAAAAATTGAGTGGTCCATGATTATGCTAAACTAAACTTTTAATACCAAGAAAACGAAAAACTTTTCATAAAGATTCTTTAAATAATAAAATAAAATCCGAGCCTTTATCAGCTAAAACCTGAAAACCAATTATAAACAAAAAAATCGAAAGAAAAAAAAAAACTCAAACTTACTGGTATCTTAGGACGACCTTCTAAATGAAAATATATTAAATTCTTCAGACGACCAAATTGTGTTCCTTGTAGAATTCAAAGCTTCTCTGGAGAAGCGAAAAATTGTAGCTCTTGGAAAAAGTAAGCGATAAGGTTCAAAGTGTCCAATAGCAAAATTAAATATTTAAACATGTGTTCAAAATATCCTATCCTGTTAAACTTTGTGTTCAGGAGTGCCAATGTTGGGTGCGGTCTGTACAAATTATTACCTACGAGGAGGGTGATCGTCAACTTCAAAATGACAGCGTGTAGTAATCACTACTCAAATCTATGATTTTTTTGTTAGCGTTACGGCAGTTTTTCAAAGTATTTGGCCCAGAAACTTGGTGGCCAGGAGCCCCAAAACAGATCAGTTTCATTTCCGACGTATTGTGCAGAATGAAAGACACCATCAGCAAGTCTGAAGGAGCGATTCGTGTCTATTTTGTTGGGTGGAGCAAAAGATCCTATTCGGGAGGTTAAAGGCAGATTAAATATGCATTTTTTTTTTTATTTCAGCAGACATGTTGCGGCCACAATGAAGTTGGCACATCAGTTGTGACTATTCCCAAAAAGCATACATTTTACATAAATTTGCAGTAAGATAGTACGAGCAGACAGAGCTAGGTCAAAGCGTGGAAAGAAAGTGTGTTATATTCAGGGTGAAATCTGATTTCAGACTGAGTTAGTTTTCGTTCTCAATGCATTCTGATTGAATAGTTAATATTGCTGTACAATTACTATTTGGCTGCTTGAGTTTTAATTCCATTTACATCACCAGAATTATGTAAGAGTCATATGAGATGGATTAATCTAGAAATGACGCAGTGCAGAGAGATGTTACTATTTTTAGAATTGAGAAGGGAAATTTACGTTGCTAATTTAATCTTTCACATATTCTTTATTTTGTTACATATTCATATATATATATATACTTTATTTCATTCGATTGTTTTATTTACTACAAAAAAGTTTAAACAGAATATGTATTTAATTCTAGAATTTGTTCAAATCGTATTTAAACAAATTATTAAATTTCTATAGAGACCACAATGTAAGACCCATAGACATATCCTGACGAAAGGAGCATAGGAAGTGTAGTTGTTAATGCCGAGAGAGCTGTTTAACAATAGAAGAAGTAGATTTAAAAGAATAATCAGTGAAACAAACTTTTAAAGTCGCTGTTGTAATTCAGTAAAATAAGTAATTTTTTTGTTGTAATTCAGTAAAATAAGTCTTCGCTTGCCATCTTAGAAATTGCTTAAAGAAGAAGAAAAGTAATTAAAAAATAGAATCGCTTCAAAAAGCAGATTAATAATTTAGTTTAGTACTATACATTCCGAATGATACAGGCACCACACCAAAACAACGATTCTAAACCTTTTTGCTGTTTCTTCTTGTACGCATTTTGTAAATTGTGTTTCGATTTTTTATGCTGTGCTAAAAAAGAGAGAGAAATATCTTCTCTAAGTTGGATATAAAAAAATTATAATGTAAAAGACATAGCTTCGTTTCTCTCTAAACCAAATTTTAAACGCTTGCTTTTTTCAGGCGATATTTTTTCAGATTCGTGGTTTGTTAATTGTGCCGAAGAATGAGAATTTGAAAATAAGTTTAGATAATCTTTCTCATTAATTACTTACAGCAGTGTCATTTTCGATTCGTTTGCATATATTCTATAGCTTAACGGCTCGTAACTGCAATATGTTTATTTTAAAAGAATAAAAAAGGACATTCACTTGTATTTCAGGAAAATCGTTTGTTGTTCTTCATTAACATTTAAAAATAATTTTTATTGTAATTATCATTACCATTATTTTTATTTCATTTCTTGATCTTAAATATGATAAATAACAGTCTAATGAATTCATAAAATTGGAAATGTAGGATTTTTTTTTTTTTTTTTATTTATAAAACCATTAACTTCGTTTTTACAGTGAGAGTTCTATATGTCAAGCTGTAATTGCCTTTAAATCTTGCATAAATACTGCGTTTGCAGAAATTAACTCTGGAAAAAAAAATTATGTAGAGTTATAGAGTAATAATAAAAATGATAATAATAGAGGTTTCTTGGGTAAGGGGAAAAAAGTAATTTCGGCAGAATACACACAAAAAATAAATAAATAAATAAATAAATAAATGTCAAAACTGCCATTAAATATAATAAGTTAAATAAAAATATAACGCAGTAAATCCCACTGGATTATTTTTGGGTTCATTACAAATTGCGTTTTTATTTCTACTTTTACTTTTCATGCGAATTATCGAGAATAAAAATGGTTCGAGTTTTCCTGAAATCATTTTTAATGCATACATATTAATTATCATTAACATGCAGCAAACATTAAATGTTTAGTAGTAGTTCATGAGACATATATAAAATTATTTAATGAATTTCCTTTTTTTCCAGTTTCATTTAATCAATTGAAAACCTAAATAAAATTTTGTGGAAACTTTTTTATCCAAAAAAAAAAAAAAAAAAAGCTGATAAGTTAATCATTTCTTTGTCATTTTTGTGCATTTCAATTTCTCGGCAGCGAAATGCTTGTTATCACAGTTTTTTTTTTTTTTTTTTTAAGCCCTAAAATAGACTTTAGTCCCGAAACAACATTCTGCATTAAATCACAAAGGGGTATCACATTTCCATTTGTTGTCACCACATATTATCACTGTGTATCGTATTTAAAGAAATTAAAAAATGAAGAATCTGCGTGAATGTATGTATGTTTCTCGCACTGCGAAAAAACAACAGTACCTAGAGCTATCAAATTCTGAATAGCATAGACTTCCACCCAAATATTAGCCCGAATTTTGAGTTTCGAATTTGTTTTATTATATATTTAATATTTTGCAAAACTTTAACGAATTTTGCATTAACAAACTCAACGATTTCAAATCGAGCAGTGTCAAACCTGTACGGAATAAAACATTTATTTCCCTAGCGCGCGAGACTCTCTATCTGAAATTCTAAAGATATGCTGTTTTTGAATATTTTGTGATTTTGCTCTTGAATCGAATTTTATGTGGCGTAAGCGCCAAGAACGTGATATTTAATAGCTAAAGTAAATTCACAAAACGTTAATAAAAAAATCTGATGTGTGCACCACATGACGACCTTGTACGGAATATTAAATTATACGCATTTTTTCTTGCATTTCATTTAAACTTATTGGATTGAATTAAATCTACTTCGCTGACAGCGCATAAGCCACAATAGAATAAATGCATTCTTTAAAATTCACTCTAGTATTTGTTTACCATAGCGACACTCTGGCGCTAGATTCACTTAACAGTATTATATTTCGTTCATATTATAACTCATAGTGCACAAAATTTATATCATTTAAAGAATAGAATTATCCAATCGTTGCCACATGTTCTATTCAAATACTATAATAAAGCTAGAATGATGTATAAAAGAAATTAAGCAAACAAAACAAAAAAGAAACAGTTTTTCACAGACGATTGAGTATTTCTCATTTAATTAATTCAGTTCTCATTTCGCGAGAAGGCAAAAATACACTCAAAATATCTATATTAAAAATTACGAAGTAAATCTTAAACACTTATTTCCTCGAAAAAATTCCAGAAAGGATTAAGCATGATTTAATTGGGAATAATAAATGAAGGCGTTATCTTTGTTGTTGCGAAGCTAAGTTTCTCTAGATTGGCAACAAATCCACTAGTCTGCTGTTTCAAATGTAAACAATCAATGGCCGCCATAAAAAAAAGGCTTAGCGGCACTTAAACAACTTTAAAATTGTTGATAATTCTAAAAATATTGCATACAGATTTACTAAAGGCATAAAATCCTTAACCGGAAGGTAAAAACAACATAATTCAATCCTTTTTAAAGCAAAAAATGTACAATTTACAAACATATAAGAGTAAAGAAACTGAGATCACTGAGCCGGGTAACAGAGTGGATATATATATAAATATATTTATATACGTTTGGTGCGGCCGAATGCAACCAAAATACGAGGTGCACATCTACATGTTATAGCAGTCCTATATACAAAATTTCAACGTTCTGAGGCTACTCGTTTTTGAGTTATGCGAGATACGTACATACGCACGTCCGTACGTACGCACTTACGTACGTGCATACGTTCGTACAGACGCCACGAAAAATTCTCTTCAGAATTAATTGTAAAGTAGTTTTATAATTTTTTGAAGGAAAAGAGTATTTTATTCTGTCCTTACGTACAGATATCACACAAAAACATCTTTAAATTGCATTCGATAGCGGTCAAAATGGATATTTTCGTTGAAATATGCTGCCTGAAACTTTTCGCGATTACAATACTTCCTTTTTACTTCGTACAAGGAAGTAAAAAGACAAAGAAAAGTTTTGTAAAGCCATCTTAGTAAGAAAACTGAATATTGATATGATGAACTGAGAAAAGACTGGGAAAAAAAAATGTATGCCAACACTTAACACTGCATTGAGAATTCTAAATGTATACTGCTATGCTACTTTTAAAATGTTTGTAATTTTTCTGCTTAATTGTATATGGCGTAAGTGCGAAAAAATGCTGCTTAACAATAATGCTAAAAAGACCAAAAAAAAAAAAAAAAAAAGAGTTAGCAAGGGTGAATGTAACAGCAGATCCATAGACTGCGAGCTCAACGAGAGCGTAAAAAACCTTAACAAACCCTTTCGAGCGACCGTTAAAATCCGAAAATTTTGTCTGAAACATTTCTTTTTTTCTCAGGTGTGTATATAGGTGAAGATCAATGAATGAATAATTACTGATTCTGCCTGTCGAAATTATGCATTACTCAGCATGTGACACTTTTTTTTTCGCTCGATGTCGTTGTACTCATATTAAAATAAATTTACTGTTGTAATCAGAAAGGTTTAAACTGGAAACTAGAAGGAAATGTCAAGAGGAAAGGAAACCAGTGCATTACAGAAAAGTTTAAAATTCAAGTATCTAGAACATATTTTTGTGAATATACAGCAAGAGAGAAAGGAATTATTTATTTATGTTTGTAAATAAACACATTAATTAAAAGTGTGAAGTACTCGACCATTTACGTTTCTTTCCACTTATAAACTGTTTTTAGTCCAAAGGGGCAATTTACCGTGAAGTACTATTAATTTTGTTTTGGCATTTTCGTTGCAAACTTTAAAAGGCTGTATCACTTTTAAAATCGTTGAATTATGTTATTGGCCTGTCTTATATTTAAAGAAATTAAATAATGAAGAATCTGCATAAATGTATGCATCTTTCTCGCATTGTGATAAAACAACGGTAATCAAAATTTGAATAACGTAACCTTCCATAGAATATGGGAATGTGGAAGTCCTAATTTGAATTTGAAATTTGTTTTATTATCGATTTCATATTTTGTAACACTTCAACGAATTTTTTATTAAAAAACTAAACGGTTTCAAAGCGAGCAATGGCAACACTGTACGAAAAAAACATTTTTATCTCCAGCGCCCGAGACTCTGTATAGGAAATTCTAAAGATCTGCTAATTTTAAAATTAATTTCCGATATTGCTGTTGAACTGAATTTTATAGTTTGAGTATGTAGAACATGATCCTTAATTAATAAAGGTAACACACAAAACGTTACAAAAACGCCCTTTTGGACGTAATTTAAAATCTGAAACCTTTCAGATTTTTTTTGTAGTTATATTGCTTTTGAAATTACATTAATAAATAGCTGAGTTCTCTGAGAATTAAGCTGCGGTTATTGGATGTTTATTACACGTATTTTAATGGAACACATTTTTGTTTAGATATTAATAATTTAGTAAAAATTAGTTTAATAAATCTTTAACTATCTTCGGGGGGAAAAGAAATTTTAGGGCATAACTTGATTTTACAGAATTTTTTGGAACTATTTTAAGACATGGCAAGGAATTAAAATTCATATGTTTCCCTTGATTTTAGTCGTAAATAAAAAGTCCAGATCAGTTGCAGTTTTGTAAACATAGATAAACGTAATTAGTAAAAAACCACAGTACTAATTTTAAAGCTGAAAGTTCTCCAATTTAAAAACAGTTAAAATGTAATAAATCTATTAGAAATTCGAAACTGTTAACTGCATACTTTTAACTCTTTTGAATGTTGAAATAAAAACTTCCAGTGTATTGAAAACAAAATATGATGAGAATGATTCTAATGTTGTCTTGTGTGTGATCATTCATTTCAAAACGAATTAAGAACAGTTCAAGATTATCAAGAACAAAACTATCTGTATAAATTTGAGAGTAAAATGGGGCCTATCTGTTTCACAGGAAACGCTTCGAATAGGCAGGCGATCAGACGAGAGTCAGAAGTCGAAGCGTCAAGACAGCCCGTTCAGACGAGAGCGTAAACGTCTGAACGCACCTCTAACGGATAAACATTAAAATAGAAGTTTTATGCGAGTGAAAAGAGCAGGAAAAGCACTGATATTATTTACGAAATTCATGATAATAAAAGTTTTGTTTCACAGTAACACAATTTTTTTGCTGAGAAAAGGAAGTCTGTAATTATTGAATTAGTAAGCCTCTGAATTTCGAACAAGTCGAATAAACGAACACATAAAATTCGTTACGGTATGAATTGTATGGAAGTGAGAATGAGAAAATTAAAATGTGGAGAATAAAGTTATATATACATTTTGAAAATTGGTATGAGAATAAAGATTAAAAAAAGGTGGATCAAATATTTTATTGTTTTATTTTACAACATAACTCAAATTTTGCGCAAAAATGAGCAATATAGTTAACAAAGTAAATTATGATATTAATAAAAACCTTCAATGTACACTCTTTTCTTCACCTTTCTGAATCATGTTAACCAAGATGCCGATGTTACAATAATAGCTAAAATAACAATAAATAAAGTAAACAAGAATTAAAAGCCAATCCATGTTATAAAGCTTATTCATCTTATAATATTTTAAACTAATATCAAAACGGTTTGCAGAATTCAAATCATAAAATTAGGGCATAAATATAAGATTTATAACATTGCATTGATTGTATCAATGGAATCTTAAAATTTGCAGTTTTAAATATATAAAAATAACATCTTACCTTTTTCCAAAGTAAAAGTTTTAAAACTCAGGATTCCATATCAAATTGCTTTACAAATCGTTGCCATCCTTAGCTTCAAATCAAAGAATACTTAAATAAACATTTTGATATTTTCCAGTGCTCTCAAATACTGAGTTATTATTTTTGTGTGTTAACTGTTGGTATAAACTTTGTGAATAAACATGGCAGAAGAGGGAAAAAAAATTAACCAAAAACGTTTTTGCAACTCTAAGCAGTAATAATTTTTACAGGTGAAGATATCCAGAGCAAATCCGGATATCTTCATCAATTCATATTTCAAATGTATGAAGTAAAGCGAATATAAAAAATGTGGCAACACTCTGTAAATGTAAACACTGATCAGCTGAGTTCTATTAAGGTCGCACACATTTTTTGCTCTTCGCCTTTTCCAATATAAAATCAGAGATAAACTAATAATGTAGAAAAAAAAACTTAATGTAAAATAATGCCACAAATAATGTTATTATTGTTTTTAATAATAACAGATGTCTTTTTTTTGGGAACTCGCTTGTGCATTTCTTGAAGAACGTGTTGGACAAATATCCAAAAAAGGTGTCCTGTAGCATCTAAGGGATCTGTTTCTCCTGGCATATTTTCTACATTCGTAAAATGCGTTAATGAAAACATTCATCGTGCTCATTATTTAATTCGGCGTAATTACTGGGGAAGAAATCTATATGAGAACGCAAAATACATATTTTCCACAACATTTTATAATATTTCATACAGGGTGTTTCATAGATCATTTGACAAACTTGGAGGGGTGGTGGTACTAAAACTTGCATTTTTTTTTATAGGAATGTAGGATCTAAAGTGACGGGTTAAGGCAGAAACGGAAAGAAAAAAAAAAAAAAAAAAAGGCACGAGAGGAAAACGTGTTTATGTACAAAATCAACGCAAAGTGCTTCTTCGTAGCAATACAGTATTCACAATAAATGTTCAAAATTGAGACCACAGCAGTAACACATGCTTGGTAACTTTGCAGAAGGGATTGACGAACATTTTGAAAAACGACAGGCATTTCGCGCACGCTTGCAGCCGCAATGGATAGTCGTGCAGGTAGGTTCTCCAGTGAGTCAACGAGAGTTTCGTAAATGATGCTCTTCAGATGGCCCCATAAAAAAAATCCAAGCTGGATAAATCTGGTGAACGGGGTGGCCATCGAACGGGTCCACCACGGCCAATCCATCGGCCCGGAAATGTTCCATCCAAGTAATTGTGGACCCGCACGTGGTTTTGGACTGGTGCACCATCATGCTGGAACCACATGCGATCACGAACGACAGCCGGAACATCCTGCAGCAATTCCGGTAGCACCTCTTGCAGAAAAATATGCTAACATAAGCCATTTGTACGTGCAGGTGTGTGTAGGCGGGTAGTCGTTAACAATACCCGCCTACACATTCACGGAGAAGCGGGTTTGGAATGCATGTGGATGTGTGCCGTGGGGATTATGAGTTGCTCACCCGTGCATGTTGTGGCTATTGAAGATGCCGTCCTGTGAGAAAGTTGCCTCGTCCGTGAATAGCACATCCGATGGGAAATCTGCCAGCGCCGCACACTTCTGCAAGAACCAATGATACAAATGAACTGGAAGACGGTAATCTGTCTCTTGCAAAGCTTGGAATCTCTGCAAATGGTATGGGTGCAAACCATTTTCATGCAATACTCTCCAAACGGTGGAATGACTCAGCTGCAGACGACATGCAATAGCTCTTGTACTTGTCTGAGGTGATTCATGCACAATGTTTAAGATGGATTCTTCAATGCGAGGTTGTCGTGCACTTCTTCTTCCACTCCTAGTGTCAGAAGTGGCATATCAAATGACCCGTTTTCAGACAGAGACCGATGCAACCTCTCGAACATTGTGTGCTTCGACATACGCCTGTTCGGAAACCGTTCCTGGTACAACCGTAGCGCTGCTCTGCCATTCCCATTAGCAGCACCATACATGAGATATGAATGTCAGCTTTTTCCCTGTGCTTAAACTCACCCATCACGCTCAACATCAGAGTTATGAATGATCCTCTGATGCATCGGATCGTGGTTTGTTCGGTTCACTACCGCCCTCTATCGCTGCATTGCCAGCCAATCACAGCTGTAGTTCCTATTACTGTTACTGTTCCCTTTTTTGAACATTTATTGCGAATACTGTATTGCTGCAATACGGCCATGTAACAAATTTATTTAAGATCCAAATGAACTCCCGGAGCAGCCTCCTGGGGCTCCAGGAAGTTGTTGTTTCTAGATAGTGGAGGGCGCGGGACATACGCCTGTCAAACACCAGGCGTCCCCGTCCTCCGTAACCTGTACCTGCAAAGAAGCACTTTGCGTTGATTTTGTACATAAACACATTTTCCTCTCGTGTCGTTTTTTTGCATTCCTGCCTTAACCCGTCACTTTGGATCCTACATTCCTATACAAAAAACGCATGTTTTAGTACGCTCCACCACCCCTCCAAGTTTGTCCCATGATCTATGAAAGACCGTGTATATAAGGGCAATGCGGTTTTCGCAATTTTATAGTAATTGTCAACCGCCTTCTCAAAAAGATTGTTTATTACTAGGTGAAAATTATTTTAGGTCACAGTCTGATCATCTGTTAAGATACTGTGAAGTTTGTATATCCGGGCTAGTTTCGGATCCGACAAAGATATTTTCGTTAATTTTTGGTTGATTTGTTAGGATTTTCTTGCTATTTGCTTCGTGTCTTCGTGAAAATTGGAAAACATAGTCGGCTAGCAATCGGAAGATCCGAGGTTCAAATCCCGAAGATGGCAATGCAGATTTTCTGGTTTCGGCTTTGAAAAAAAATATAAATTAATCTATAAAGGTTCCCGAACTAAAAGAGAGTGGACTGAAAGGAGAGATTCGTCAGTACCAAGATTTGTGAACTGTGTCCCCTCCTCTTCAGTCGCCCTTTAAAATGGGGAAAATGTAAGGTTTTTATCGCTCTCTATCGCATAATTTGTGATGTAACTGGAATGCGCGTCTTGCTGGCAATCAGAAGGTCCGGAGTTCGAAGCTCATTTTTCATGTATTCTGCTTTAAAAAATAAAATAAAATAAAATAAAATAAAATAAAAAAACCCAATGACTGTACAGATTCAAGAATTTTTATCAGAGATATTGAAATGCTTGACAGATTCATTGGCTTGATAAAATTCTTCACTAGGCCTAATTTAATTGGGAATGGTGCTAGCAAGATCTTTTTGAGATCTACGAATGATGTAATGTAGACACCTTGTTCAAAGTACTCTTGAAGAAGTGTCTATTCCCCCCTTTTTTTGGCAATAATATGTAATGTCTTTATGTAATATGGCCTTTTTTGCAGCTGTTCGATTCAAACGATGTAGCATGACTTTATTTAAATTTAACTGTGGCAAAGTAAAAAAGCAACAAAAATCAAATCTCCACAAGTTAGAGTAGGCCATTTTTTTCTCATTGCATTTTATTCATGTTAGAAGGCATTTTAAGGTTTCTTCAGGTCGAAACCATGACCACCAGAAACTGAAATGTAGCATATTCCCAGTACAGAGCAGAATTACTCTAGAACTAACTGCTTATCTGTTGAATGGATGCTGTAAAGAGCAGTTGCTTTATTTGATAAGGTATTGGTGCAGCAAATTTTCAGGGACTTAACGTTGGCTCCAAATTTGACATTTTCATATGTAATTAATACTTATATGACAACTATTTTTTTTAATTAGAAAACAAATAAAAAACAAAAATATATTGCATATTTGCAGATATATTTGTAAAGGGATAAACCATTCGCATTTTGAAGCCAGAGCATCAATATATCTTTAAGTACATCTTTTTGAAATGAAAACAGTCTTAATGGCATATTAATATCAGTATACTGCAATGTACTTAGTTGCTTCTTATAACAAAGCAATTTTTTATGTCATTCCAATCTGACATTCAGAAAAGTACCATCGTTTTATCTATGGTAGGTACTTACAACGGTGGAAAAAAGAATGTTAAAGGAATCATGTTTGTAGCAACGCCGCCCAGATGGTAGAGTTGTTAGAGGAGCAGACTACGATACCGAAGGGCCCGGGTTCGAATCCCGGAGAAGATATGATTGTCTCTGGGAGTCTAGTCCTTCATAGGAGGTAACGGCGACTGCCTATTAGGTGCCTCCACGATAAAATGGCCACTATTTTCGGCCTTAGGAGTGACAAAACCATCTTAAACAACTTATTATTTGTTGCTTAGGAAAACACCTCTTAAACAAGAGGGTGTTTAATAAGACAGGAGGGTGTTGGGAGTGGCCAGTGTTTAAAAAAGAAAAACAAAATAGTTCCCGCCGTTCGAAAAAAAAAAATTGTAGCAAAGTATGAGCATTGTGCGTCACACTTTTTTTCTCAATGTAGGGTTAAACAATTTCGATGCTAAGCTCGAATTTCTAACATCTAATCATAAATTACTAGGAACTCGAAATTTATGAAATCATTACAATACTTGACATTATTGGTGTTTGAAGTTGACAAGACGTACAAGGAAGAACTCTGTAATTTGTCACTGTGTGTTCCATGGTGAAATTTCTAGATGCCTATAAATTGTTAAAATGTACACTCCTCTAACTTTTTAACCTTCGTGAATTGGTTTTTAATGGGCAAAATATCTGAGTTCGCTTTACAATAAATTTTTCCATTATCAGAGGGAACGAAATGTCTGTCATTTGTACAGACAATAAAGTTTCTTCCCCACGAAGTTTACTGCTCGCAAGATTCTAACTTCCGTGAGTATTTTTTTTAAAGCGTCAATCTTAGTTTGCTTTGCAGCTAATTTTCTTCAATTTCTCAAAAGAGAAATGTTCTCAGTAAAGCTGAGTACTGCTGTGGCTGAAAATTCATGCCTGCCTTTTTTTTAATACATTAAATATAAATACAGTTGTAGTTGTGTAATAAATTCCAAATTTTTAAAAGTGATTATTTTTTTTTATCACTTTTTGTGAAAACTGCAGTGTCAAACTTGGCAAAAACTCGTTTTAATTTCGGATATCAGCTTGCTGTTATTCTGTGTTATTATTAAAAACATTCTTTTCAAAGAATTCATGTAAAATTTATAATTTACCATACACAAAATCTTTTCTAATCAAATTGCAGAAATATGATATTTATTTTCGTCTTGAAATTCAGTTTCAGGCAAAAATTTACTCTCATGTAGTTCTATAAAATATAATAATACATCCATCCGTCATGTGTTTAAATATTTAGAGGAATTTTCATTTAGTGAACCAGTCTAACATTGAACTCGCAATCCATCAAAAAGTTCCTTTAATTTATATTTAGAGATTTTTGCTTAAATATACGAGAAGGATCGTAAATAAAAGCATATTTTTTGCCATACGATAAATAGATAGCCAAGGCGAAGTATAGGCACGTGAAACTACCGGCTTTAATTATCTCTGTTAGTATTATTGTCAAATGGCGAAACTGTAAATGCATTTATCATTCTGTGAAGAAAAAGATATCAACTAGAGTTACCAACAGTTTAGAACGCAGTCCTGTGCTTCGAAGAAGTCCGTGTGCACTTCGCACGTGTGCTTTTTTTGGGGGAAGGGGAGGGGGAGATTTAATAAAAGTGGTGCCAGAATAATATTCTTTCGTACATACTATTTTTTGCAAAGCTTTGCTTTATAAGCAATCTCAGCGTAATCAAAATAAATAAATAAATAAATAAAAATTGGCATAATTACAGGAACAATACCGTACATTCTGACATATAACACGCACCTATATTTTCAAGCTGCATTTATTAATTTTTAGGTAGATTCGCCATCTAACGCACCCCCTTTTCTTTAGGAAGAAAGCTGAAAAATACATGTGTGATGCTTTTATTTTTTGAAGTCATTCATTCGAAGATTTTCCCCAGGCGTTCAAACAATGGTATACTGTAACGACAAGCGAAAAGGGAAGCAATATGTGTGTGCAGGTAAATGCTCGAGGAAGTAAATAATTCTGCAAAGAGGATGGGCTGTATTCAGTGCAGGTGAGCCCAAGAATATTATTCTATGTTCTTGAAAAAATGGGCCGAATTTGGGATAAGAATGCCCTTCCGACCCAAATGAATTTGCGGAATTATGAGTCAGATGTTTTCTCTTTCTGTAGTCATTTGAAGCCACGATTTTGAAATGAACATTGAAGGATTTAATAAATCGCACTTGCTTTATTTGAAATAGAATGGATTTGGTGTTCCTTTTTAGTATTAAGTATGGTTCCTGCCAAACTAAACAACACAGTGCTGGTTTCAAATGCAAAGACGTTTAATTTTGCTAAAGAAAATGAAAATTGTGCTGCAGCAATTGTGCTTGGTGTTGGTGAAAGATGGAATGGACAATGACTATTTATTTGTGGGTCAGAGACAACAGAGATGAAAATGAAACAGAATTAGGTGATGCGCCTGAAGATATAACGGTAGAAGAACATGACATCTTGTTATCCTATAATGAACATTTTTAGGTTCTTAAGGTATATCATTTTTTTAAAAATGAACAGTAGGTACACGTAAAAATCTATTATTATTGGAAAAAAATCAGGCTGATTGTTTCTTTATTTTTTTTTAATCTATCATTTTTATATCCGGTGTATAACGCGCACCCGTAAATTTCGATCTTATTTTTATATTAAAAGTGGGCGTTATATGCAGGAATATACGCTTTAAACAGGGAATTTAAACTTTAAACAGGGAAGGAAAAAAAAAAAAAAAAAAAAAGATTTTTCAGCTTTCAAATTTGATTTTTCTGTAGATTTCCGAGTCCTTTCATAATGAACAAACAGTTCTACACTACGTAAATGCATAAATAAGATCATAAATCTAGTCGTCACTATAAAAGTGTCAAAATAATACTGATTAATAAATGCTTTCACTTTTCCGGGACTCTGAACAATGCTGCAGATTAACAACCGGAGGTACGCTCTGTTGAGTTACCATCCTTTTTGCAGTTAATCCTCCCTCCAGAACAGAGTTTGCGTTTTGTGGGGGAGGGACAACGCATCTTTCCCCGGGGATGTGGAAATTTCCACTTTTGCAATAAAAGTAAAAGACGATTTGTCCTCGCTGGATTGAAGTTGGAACTTCCTGCTTTCTTTCTTCTCTTTTTCCTTCACCTTCAAGCAGCGGGATTTTCCCTTTCACTTGAAGGACAAATATCTCGATTCTTAAATCTTTCTTTTACTTTTCTCTCGCGCGATTACGCCATATCTGGAAGAGACTCGTGATGGAATTTAGAAACAGCAATTACAGACAGAGCAGAAAGTTTCGTAAACAGGGCGTGTGACATGACGTAGTATAGAATATAGTCATTGCATAGCGACATAACATCTTTACAACACTAAATACACAACGTAATGTAACTTACACGACAGGTGGAATTAGTATAGCGACATAACATAGTGAAGCATAGATAAGACATAGCGACATAACATATTGAGGTTACATATTTACAACATACAATTCGCAGTGTGGCATGACCTATGCGACAGGTGGACATTGCATGATAACATATCATAGCGTAGCGTAGACATAACATGACACAGCATCGCAACATGATATGACATAGCATAGCATAAGGATTACGTATTTACAGCATTAAATACACAACGTAACTTAACTACATGAAAGGTGGATATAGCGTAGCGACATACCATAGCATCTCATAGACATAACATACATAGCATTGCGACATAACATATTGACGTTGTAGAGACGTGAGGTTAATTGCAAGCAGAAAAGATGAAAAATATGCAACCGCCTTCGCCGGGAATCGAACCACGGACCTCTGGAATACCAGCCCAGAGTGCTACCGCTACACCACGAAGGCACGCTAGGAAAGTGGGAGAAATACCTTATAACGTCACAGATTTACAACATAAAATACACAGCGTCATATAGCCTACATGGCATACAGAACATAGCCTTGCATATGAACATAGCATAGAAGCATATATATTGACAAAACTTGTCTGTACAGTGGCGCCGAACTAAAAGGGTGGTGGATGATGCTTCTCCCCACCCAGGATTTGGCGATTGTGTCCCCTAAAAACCCCAGTCACCCTTTAAAAGGGGGAGTATATAAGGCATTTCTCCAAGCCTTCCTACTATGCCTTCGTGGTTTGGTGGTCTGCACGCTGGGCGCGTATTCCAGAGGTCCGTGGTTGGATTTTCGGAGAAGGTGTTGCTAATTTTTAAATTTCTATTTCTTCCAAAAAATCTTAATGTCTCTACAATGCAATTGATCCCTATTTATGTAACTATATCTGGCTCTCATATATAACTTTTACTGTATGTGCCTTCTAGTAATTTCGAGAAATAGAAATGTATAATTTCTCGGCGGCCGATGAAAAACTATATAAGCCGTAACAGAGCATCAGTTTTCACTTGTTTAGTTCAGAGCTGATTTCGGAATGTTGATATCTCCATGAAACCTTACCCTTTTAGATGCGCTTTGCATTGTGCCGTGTTTAACGTTCTTAGTAGTTTGAAGTCTAACTACTGTTTGTACTCTGTGATACTGAGAAGAGCTGTACGAGCATTTTTGTGGAAAGTGCCAGAACTGTAAAGAGTTTCTTTCAAGAAAAATAAAATTGATCAAGCTGTCATCGATTCCGTGTGCATCAATCCACTACGAAGCCGTACGCAAGCAACAGTACTTTTTACTATTTAATTTCGCTGTCCATTTTTCAAATATAATATGCAGCTGAAAAAGAAATTCAGAAACTTTTCCACAAATCATTTTTTGCAAGCCTGATCTGATCCCTAAAACAATGTATTTAGAAAGTTTAAATATTCGATTGCTGAATATATTTCCAATCTCACAAAAACATTTTCATGACTGTATTGAGAGAAACTAATAAAATTTATATTAACTGTAATATTGTTACGAATTTTGTTCATGGATAGATGATTTTAGTGCAGTTATATGTGAAACTGTTGTACCTTTTTGTATAATGCAAAATGAAAATTCAGAGAGATGATGCTCTGCCGGAAAAGTAAGAATACAACGGCAAGTCTATTTATTTAGCATTGAGTAAATGGCTATCTCGCTAATTTGACGAGATATCGTCAAGCTTGCAGCGGTTTTGGTGATTCATTTTTGTCGCCAAATTTGGCGAGAAATGACCAAAATGTCGCCATCGAGAGCTAAAAAGGGATCAGGGAAGCATTTGTCTCGAGTAAAAAATGAGAAAGGATACACAATTTAAAAATAACTAATTAAATGTTGATATGTAAATAATAATAAAAACTAATTTTAAGATTTATCTTTAGAGTTAAAATCTGTAATCATGGCTGAGCATTTTCATATTAATGACTAGATGAATTTATAAATAACCAAAATGCAAAACCATGGTAAAATTTAAAATACCATAACTTTTAGTAAGTTTTTTTTATATGTATATATTTTATTATAGTAAGAAAGGTAAACGAGTACCATCTGCTCAATTTTTTTAATTAAAACTTTTAATTAAAAAAAATTTAGCAAAACGTTTCATTTGTGAAGGATGCTTACACAAAACCATTAAATATAAAAACATCTATGAAGTATGCTTTACATATTATTAGTAATGTCTTAGTACATTTTATTTCATAATAAGTGAAAGCTAATTAATATTGGTATTAAAATGAGATTCTACTTAAATACTATTGATAATAATTGATTCCATGCTTGAAAAATATCTATCAAGCCATACTTTTATTCTGAGATTTATAGCGGTGGTATGACAAAAAGAAGTAACTCTAATATAAAAAGAGGACAGATCTCTTGCAGGAATCAAATGTGCTAGAAAAAGAAAATGCCTCTATTACAGGAATTTCTGGAATCCAGTTTTAGCGGATTTCTGTAATCCAAAATGTGAAACTTTCTCTTTTTTTAAAAGCTATTTTTCTCAGATTTTATTTTCTTTGCTTTTTCACACGTATGTCTAGATTCTCTGACAAGGAAATAAAAATACGTCAAGTATAATTTTTCTGAAGGATTTCAGATATAAATAATAGAAAATGCAATAAGCTTCTTTTTATTTAAGAACTATTATAGAAATGCAATAAGCGGAAAATTAATGCAAAAATATGTAAATTTTAATTGTATTTAAAATATGTCTTGTCAAGCTTTTATTTTTAAGATACTTCTAGGACTAAAATTTATTTCACTTAAAATATGTGCAGAATTCAGCTTCAGACAGGTTAGTTTTACATAAAAACTCTTTGGATTTGAGGGAATCTAAAACATATCTCTCTTCTAAAAGGATTCTATTAATTCTGAAGAATATTTTGTTGCTTAAAGAAAGGTTAAGATGTTTTCGAAACGCGTGCAATATTTTTATAAAACAATAAGTGAATATGAGACGGAATTTGGCTAATTTTAGATGTTCAAACTTAACTCTTCTATCAGTGTATTTAACTGTAAGCAAGGCAAATATGTAATATATAAAAACAGATATTTGCACGATTATCAGTGTTAATTTCTTAGAATAGTTTTACTTCTTAAAGAAAGAGACTTGTGTCAGATTCCTTCGGAAATGCTTTGCTATAATAGATGATGCTAATATAAATATGAATTTAAAGTAAAAAATAGTGTGTATTTTCTCTGCCGTGTATTTCACTGCTGTTAAATTTTATGTTAGATATATATTAATAACATACGAAGAAATATATTTAAAACCTTATCGACAAAACTAGGAATATTCTCTATGTGAGTTAATCTTTTACTATGCATTTAAATGCCATAAAAGGGAAGCAAAATTACCAAACTTTCTGAAAATCCCAATTTGTATTTATATCCATCATTATAAATTTATCGAGTACAAACTTACTGAAGTATTCCGCATAAATTTCAGAATTATTCATAATTCATGTGATTAAATATAATCATATTATTTTCAAATGAAATTATGCACTCAATCGTAATAAATCGAATTTGGTTTTAACAAAGTCTTATATGTAATGAGATATTGTCATGATTCAGTTCACTTATATTTTTTTTTAAAGTAATTTAATTCGCCATGGATGTAAATCAGCGATAATAAGAAACAAATTTTTCCGGTTCTATGTTTGCTAGTGCTATTCGTAACCAACTACGACAGCATTCTTATCCTTAAGAAAACTTCCAGCTTTGCTTTTTCCAATTTTTTTTTTTCATTTTCATTTAATGACACTGTGTAATAGCTTTTAAAGATTATGTTTAAACACTGCGTTTAAACAGGGCAAACATAAAGAGAAAGCAGTTTAACAATAACACTCTTAAAAGCTCGTACATAGAAAGAAACTGATCATTATTCATTGCAGAAAGTATTCTATCAATTTATAAGAGAAAAAAAATAAAATATTGCCTTAATTTTCATTACGTTTATTTTGTATGTTAAGAGAAAGCAATTTTTCCAATATAACGAAGCTTAAGATTCCTTAATTACAACAGTTTTAGACTCAATTAAAAAATATTAAATATATAAATAAAAGGCTGTTAAATTCCCCGATGGGATATTTTAATATGTTAACTGTGCCACTGCATGCAGCTGATACTTCTAAAATGCTTTTGTTTTTCCTGTCATCACAGAAGAGGTATGGTATATTTATTAATTAATTATACGATGTAAAATACTCCTGAAACATCGTAATCTTGTTTTTATGCGAAGTAACATCTCATCTTTTATCAGTACATTGAGGCTATGATTTCTGTATTAAAATAATTTATATTCTATATTAAATGATAATACTCATCAGTAGTTAAATCATATTTAGCCATATGAAATATACTGTCAGTTTACAAACGACATCAGTGCTAAGAAAAGCAAAGACCCTCTGATGAAATTCTTCGTTTCTCTTCGTCGAACCCAGAACTATGAATTTTGTACTTAGGTAATTTTAGTAGAATTATAATTAAAATTTTTGTATTTCTTTTGTAACTTGAAAAGTCTAAAGAGAAGCTATACCGGAAATGTAAGAATACCGAAGCAAGGGAATTTAACATTGAGTAACTGGGTATCCCGCCGAAAGTCATCACAGAAATGCGACGAAATTTAGTTAGACGAAATTTGGTGACATTTTGGTCCGGTCCATGTGTCACCGTAATAGGTATTTAAACTGAATAACTGTAATTGACCACTATGTTAGTTGCAACCGTAATTCCACCCTCATATTGCTTTCCAGTCATTTCGAGAAGAAGAAAGTATCAGAAAAAACTATTTAAAACGGTTGAAAACTATTTAAGACAAAAGAGCGAGCATCTGCTGTTAGTTGCTTAGTTTTGTTAGTTCTGCGTGAACTGAGATATCCGAGTTAGCTTTCTATTTAAATTCGCTTTGCATTGCGTTGTGTTTAACGTTGTTAGCAGTTTAATGCATAACTACTGATTGCACTCATTGATACTGGGAACTTCTGTATGAGTATTTCTGCTGAACATTCCAGAACTCTGAAGTGTTTATTTTGACAATCTAAATTTTTATTAACCTATCATCGTACCTGTGTGCATTCAAGCTATTACGAACTCGTAGGCACGCAACAATATTTAATTTGATGTTCTTGAGATCCTGACTATTAGCAATCATTTTTAACGATCATTTGTACTAAGGCAGAAAATCCTTAGGTTTTTGACATAGTCAGTCGAAAAAACAATCAGTCACTTTATTAAAGGACTGCAATCTTTTATTAGTCATTAATCATCCCTATTTATTAGGAATATTTTCGCATCTCTGATTTATTACCAGATTTCTTTTCGAAAATGGCACAGACTTGATAATTTAAATATTTGTATCCTTTATTTGGAATATTAAAAAAAATTAAAAGCTAAAAATATGCTAATGAAAATGTAAAGCAGAATAAGGTAGCAAAAACATCGCTCATGATGCATATGAACAGACACCACCATGCACTCACATTTCGAAACGGAAGTTACGAAAAGCTGTCCGATCCGTTGTTGGAAATAGAAACTTTTTATTTCATACCTCATAAAGGGATATTTTTGTGCACAATACAAATTCTCTCGCATAGTTAAAGTTAAATGAGCATGTACTTAGGAAAAAAAGTTAGATGAAAAAAAAAATTCTGAAAGCTTTCAGATTTTATATTAAGGGGGCGTTTTTTCCATGTACACACACACACGTTTCAAGAGCATTTCGGCTAATGTCTGTTTGGGCTAAAAATATTTAAAAACAGCACATCTTTAGAACTTCCGATAGACAGGCTCGAGCGCTGGAGTTAATTTTTTTTCCTATAGAGTGTTGCCATTGCTTGATTTGAAATCCTTGAGTTTGTTTATCAAAAGTTCGTTGAAGTTTTACAAAATATGAAATAGCCAATAAAACAAATTCGAAGTTCCAAATTCCTTCTTCCAGGTGTCCTTATTCGGGTAGAAAAGTACGTTATTCGAAATTTGATGGCTTTAGGTACCGCTGTTTTTTCACAGTGCGAGAAACATACCATACATTCATACAAATTCTTCATTATTTAACTTCTTTAAATATAATACAGGGCGATAGCATCTGTTGGCAACAATTTGTGAAAAGTGAAACGGGTATCTATAGTAAACGGACTCAAAATGCCGTTTCGAGACTAATAGCCCTTCTGTGGTAACACTTCTTTGGGTTATTAACTAAATAGGAGTCTCGAAGCACAAGAATTAAGAAAATCAGCTGACAGCTGTAAGATTTATGTTAACATCTTAATTTTTACTGCTTTCTAGTTAGGAATTCTGAGCTCTACTATTCAAGCATTGTTCTTTCTCACATGAAGTTTATTATCCTGCAGTGCAGCTTTTCTGCACCTTTTACCTGACAGTAACTATTTATCGCGATTTTCAGATTTAGTAGTTTTGTCACATCCCCTCGCATCTTCTCCTTCTATCTCTTTAGGGCTATCTTCGTTTCCGATATCTGTTTCCTAGATTTCTCCTCATTGTCATTCTGAGACAGGATTTCTCAGATGCGATTCCTCAGCTCTTATTCTCCCAGGGATTCCACAATTTCCTTTCCGAATTCCTCTACCTCAGACAAACAGGAAACGAACTATTTCATTGGATCAAAACGAGACACGTAGGAACCTACTGGCTTTATTCTATCGTTGGTAATTTCATATGCGTCTTTAGACTTAGATGAACGCAGTATTGCCGATCTTCCATCATTACACTACAGTAACACTGTAATACTCGTATGTCAGTGCTTACTGTTGTACGATAAAGGAATAAAAGTGAATATAATCTCAAGTACATAATCGGATGACGCAAATCTTTAATGCTCGGTATTGGAGAATAAATTCCATAAATTCATATTAGTATATTCTGAACGCAATTTAAAGAACTTCCTGTAAAACTTCAAATTATCTGTACATTTAACTGAACATTTAAAGAAAGAATATTTTCCTAATATACTGAAACAAAGGGGCCGCGAAAAAACCCATGGAAATTCCTTATAGGAAAGTAGTAATATAATTTACTTTTAGGAATAATTCTGTCTCTAAGCTGTTCCAGACAATTTTAAAGAATAAGTTTAATATGGATAGGTTTTGCTACTAATTGTAATTAAGGTGCTATCCTTGAGATTTGAGCAGAAAGTTTGGTTTGGTTTATTTTATTAATGCAAAGCACTCGAGGGCTATCTGCCTATGAGGAGTGATGCCTTCGTGGAGGACTTTCTAAGGTTTGGTTTAGTTTATGTGACAGACGTAAAACTTCGAGGGTTATCTGCCTAAGAAGAGGGATGCCTTCGTGGAGAACTTTGTAACGAAAACTGGTTCATATACACGTTACATATGAGGAAAATCACGAAAACGCTCATGCAGCCAGCCCGTTCACGGGACTTGAATCTGGGACCGAACTACTAGCGTTCAGGAACTTTACCGCTCGGCCACTGGTGCGCTCCTAAGCAGACGGAGTTAAGATTAAATGAAGTCTTGTAAAGACCGTGCTAGCACCACAACCGATTTGCACAGTCATGCTACAGACAGCTGACTTTTGTATTGCTCAGCACTCTTTCTTGCACCAAATATTTTCGATTTTCAGATGAAATACATCATTTTCAAAATTAATACTAAGAGACGGCTTTATGTGGGGAGCATTTCCTTATTCTAGACGTCTAGTGAATTTTTTGCTATGAAATGCTTTTACGCCTGTTTTATAGATTCATTATTCTTATCTCTGAACAAAAGAATACAGCTAAAAACAAACCGTTATCTGGAATATCCAAGGATTTAAACTGATTAGCATCGAACATAATATATACGTTGAAGACATTAGTGGCTGACTAACTAGAACAATTTTTTTAACTTTTAAAGAAAAATATTTAATATTTTATACATAAAATAGACATAAAGTTCATTTAGGAATTCAGCTTGAAGTTCTGTGATTCATGTTTAAACATTCTTCTTTTGATTTTGCAATAGGAATAATTCTCAATATATTTTTGATTAAATTCTAATGAAATTCGATTATGTCATTGATTAATTAACTTAATATAGCTATACAATTATTTAAATATAAAAAATAATCCAACAGATTTTAATGGAAAGCAGAAGTCAAAAGGAGAACAAACATCTGAAATTTAGAAATTTAATTTGATAATCGTGGTAAATTTAGGCTTGGTATTTGATAATCTTGTACTTGATAATCTTGGTAAATTTTAAACTTTGGTCGCAAAATCTAAAAGAGTTCTCTGAAATCCACAAAATATCTGCAGGAAATTCGCATCGCAATTAAATTACTATTCTTCTCATATCATAACACTTATATTTTGAACTATAACTAAGCATTATTTGATATACGCTGCATAATTTATGTATTGAATCTGAATCTAAGAACAATATATCATAACACTTACATTCTAAAGCATAATTATTGGAGTGAACATTGCAACACTCTGTACAGCACTTGACCACATTAATACATTATTACTCGGTTGTACTCTAACGTTGCTCACAGATATAAATTCCATCCACTGGATTGGTATCCACATCCTATGTGGCTAAAACTCCGAGGCCAGAAGCCAGACTTTTAGAGATAACATTTTACGTCTGTACTACTCAGTAATGCTTACTATAAGAGTTATTTCTAATGGTTCTTTGCGATTAAAATATATAGTTATACTTTATCAAATAAATAATTTTATACTTATAAAAATACACCTTGTGAGACAGTATAATTTAAAAAACGTTTCACATAGCATTTTTCAAATGATCTCGAAATCCTTTATCAGTAACATAGTGTTAAGCCTTAATGAGCATAAAAGTTTCATTATATTTAGGTTTAACAATTATACTACCCACGACTGTAATTAAATACATTAAATCCACCTTTTTTAACTTTCTTTATTATCTTTTATGGAAAGCATATTTATGATAATAACATTTTTAACAAATTTTTGTTTTCAAAATCCAAAATCTGCTCTCGATAATTTTGTGCAGTTTCAAATTTTGTACTTAAGAAACCTTAAACCATGTTATTATCAATAAATTTTGTTTGTAACCAGATTGCCACCAATATCCTGTGAATCATTTTCTTGAAGAAGAAAATACTTGAAGAAAGCTACTGTAATTCGCACTTTTCTCCAGAAAAGCAATATCAAGAATCTGCAACTTTAGCAACATTCAACAAATACAGTCCTATATGTGACTGAGTTTCAGTTCAAATGCCAATGTCGATATTGATGATACTAAGGTCGTAGTAAAAGGATACAGGTTACTGATATACTTACCTAAAAACGTAGAACTGTGAGTCGCAGTCTGATTGAAATAATTAGAATAGAATTAGAACTTATTTGATGAATAGCAAAGGACATCTGATGGCAGAAAATCTAAGACTGTGACTCACAAGATACATATATGCTTTGCTAATCTACTACTGCTTCATATAACTTGTCACATTCTTGCCACTAGATGGCGGGCATCTCTTCCTTTACTTTTGCTGTAATTGAGTTCTGAGAACGAGACGAGATTGGAACCACTCTGAGGAGCGTAAAGACGAAACTTCAGAGAAAAACAATTAAAATGTACTGTCTTAAAATAATTCTACTTTGTAAATACTGTATGTTAGTGTCTTATTTGAATAAATAAGAAAAAGACAAGATGGCCTGTTAATTCTAATAGAAAACTCTTACTGGAAAACGTGATTATTAGAAGCCTGGCGTCGAGAACACTGAAGATGCAGCAGGTAAGGAATTTTACATTAATTTTATTGTAAAAAGAAGAACCTGATGCAACATTTTTATGGCGCCCGAACAGGGACGCCAGGTTTTTTTTTTTTTTTTTTTTTTTTGAAAAGTTCTAATAAAGTGAATTCAAAAGCTGAATATTAAAATTGAAGATTTTGATACTTGTTCTTGAAGTATTCAGCAGAAGAATAATTTTGTTTTCTAAGTAAGAGTTAAATATGTCTTTTTCATGAGACGTATATTTTTTGTGTAAGTGTTTGAATCGAAGAAAGATAATGGCAGACGTAGATAAATTAAGAAAGAAAAGAAGTATCTTAAGAACTGCCGTTACAAAACTATTTAAGAAAATCGAAAGTGAATTAAATAAATCTGAAGAATTGTTAGAACAGCTTAATGCTAAAGCCGAAACACTATCTAATGCCGATGTAGAAGTTGAACCAATTCTGAGTGTAGATGAATTCGAAAATGAATTCGAAATTACAGAACAATATCGCGAGAAGATAAAGTTTTTGAAATTCAGGCTTAAGAAACGGATTAAGGTACTTGATCATGACTTAAATGCACCGAACACTCAGCAAAATATAAAAGACACACCTAATGTTAAATTACCAAAACTTTCGATTCCCGTATTTTATGGGAACAGTACTCAATGGCTTACTTTTTGGAATAGTTTTGAGTCCTCAATACATAATAACGAATCATTTACATAATAACGACTCAATACATAATAACTCAATACATAATACTCAATACATAATAACGACAAATTTAATTACCTGAAAGCATATTTAGGAGGAACAGCTGCTAGTTGCGTTTAAGGACTTCCGTTATCGCCAAAACATTATGATTCAGCAATTCAAATCTTACACGACAGTTTTGGAAGGAGAGACATTCTTATTAATGCACACATGAATAATTTGCTGAATGTTGAATCATTAAAAAATGCGAATGACATAAAAACATTTCGTAATTTGTATGATAAAGTACAAACACAGATTAGATGTCTCGAAGCGTTAGATGTTGTATCGGAATCTTACAACGCTTTGCTGTGTCCAATGATTTTGAAGTTATTGCCTTCAGAATTAACGCTTGAATTTCATAGAACACAAAATGTTGGCACCGATTATAACATAAAAGATTTAATGTCATTTTTACACGGCAGAACTTTCATCCCGCAAACGCACAAGGTCAACGGTTTCGCAACAGCAAAAAGTATCCGATCGGCGACAGTCTTCTTCCCCCCCCTGCACGAAAAGCGCATATGGTCTCTCAAATAGACATAATAAACCGAAGATTCCGACCGCTACAGATTTGTTTACAGAATCCGAATGCAGGGAGGAAAATATGAACTGCGTCTTCTGTAATCAATTCCACAAGATTTATGACTGTAGTTTCGTTTCCGGCTTATCATTACAAGAAAAAAGGGATATTTTAAAAAGGAAATATTTGGCTCGAAACTGCAGAACAAAAATAACTTGTTCTATTTGTAAAAAACAACATGCAACTATTATGTGTAACAAACAAAATCCTTCTGTCGAGGTTTCGGAAATTAAAAAAGACGAAGAGATAGAAAATAAAGTACTTTCAAATCAAGCAGGATGTTCAGAAGTATATTTGTAAACTTTAGTTGTTCGCATATAATGAAGAGGGAATAACCAATTTGTTCGAGCGATAATTGACACCGGAAGTCAAAACTCATACATGAGCAGGTATGCAGCAGAAAGGTTACAATTAAGAAGCTTATGTGAACAAAGTGTAACCCACGGACTTTTCGGTGGCATAGAAGTTTCGGAAAAACATAAACGTTATAGAATAAAATTGGATAGCGTAGATAAACGGTATAATTGCGAAATCAATGTATTAGATGAAAGTAAAATATGTTCTTCGGTCCCTAAAATCAAAAATATACACTGGATTAGGGAACTTAGAAGAAGAGCAATTTACGTCAGGGATGTTTTTGAAAATGGAAATTGGAGATTATTCCAGGAGAACCCCTAAGGCCCCGTTCAGACGAGGGCGTAAAGGACATAAGTGGTTAAAGCCGAGCTCCGTTGCCAAGGCAACCAGTCACTGCTACGTCACAGAATCTGGTTTAGGGCTCGTGGCACAAGGTTCCAAGGTTTCAACTTTACGCCGAGTTTGGGATAAGCGTCGACCAATCAGAGCGAAGCTAAAACGAAGCGGCTTTCTTAAGACGATTTCGCAGTCATATCGAAGGCGACGTTTTTTTTAATATGGAACACATCGTATCCGAATGAGTTGTAACCGTATCCGAACAAAATAATGAGTTGTAATCATATCCGAACGAAATAAAGAGTTGATCTCGCAAGAAATCTACGATGATGACATGCATTTTTAATGAGTTTTTAATGCATTTTTTAATGAGTTTTTCAATTTATATTGAAAAATATGGATGAAACTCGTAAAGCGAAAGTTAAGCTCAGGATTATGCGCGCTGTGTATGATCCTGTAGATGATTGATCCCTTCCAATATTTTTCATTTTAGTATGAAAATTCTTTAAAAAAAAGCATGCTTGCAAAAATTTTATTTTTTCTGTGTAAATTATTATTACTTTCTTTCTGTATATAATTTTTTAAAATTATTACTGTAATTTTTTCCTGTTTAATTATTTTTGTATTTAAGAATAAATTTATTAAAAAAGCTGGAAATATTGTATTGGTATTTGCTTCAAATGCTGATTTTCTTTCCAAACAAACTTCATGAATTAATTTTACTAAAACATCAAATCAATATCAAGAATCTGCTGTTTTTTTTAACAGTAAAAATATTACTTAAAAAAATTATTTTCACTTATTTAAGAATAGTCACAACAGTCCATTCAATGGTGTAAGCTTTGTATAAGTAATAAAAGATTAATCTTTTGAGAAAAATGCTCTTATGAATTCCAAGAAAGGAAAGATGTAGTGAAATATCCTTAAAACAGCAGTCAACAGTCTAGACAATTTTGTCTCCTGTTAAAGTCCAGTTTTGTCTGTTCTGTTTTTTAATTACGTTCTCCATGAAAGGAATTTACTTTTAATGAAACTAAATAGCACACATAATTCATAACATGGACTATAATTTAATGAATAGTATTTGTTATTATTATCCACTCTTTATTACTATCATTTGAACGGAGTTTTGATCATTAAATTCATGCTATTTCTTTGGTAGAAATTCCTGGATAAGGTATGAATGTTTATAATTTTGATGTATTTGAAGACTTGGGTACCTAAAATTTGTCAATGTGAAATTATTTTTGAGATTTGGTCGTAAATAGAAATGACAGCATATCGTGAAATTAAATTCAGCGGTGCGGCTTATACATGCAAATTAATAAAAACAGATGTATACAAACAGCTGGCAAGACAGCAAAATGTATTTAATGATTAAGCATAAAATACGTTGTTGGGTGAACGTTTCCTAGTATTGTACTAGTTGTGTTTGCTGGTCATTGTGACCAGTTGTGGGATACTAGTACTAGTGATAATTGATACTGGTAGTGCAGCAAACTACTATAGTGATCGAAAGGGACAGTGAATGAGGAGTGCTAAGCACACATGTTTCACTGTCACAGAAACATGTTCCTTTTGATTGAAAATAATAATAACAATAATAATAATAATAATAATAATGTATGGTAAGTACTGTTTTTAGCTTAACTGCTTTCACACCTGCAAAACAGAAAAAATATTATAAACAGGCTATCTGTTAGTTATCCTCAAGATTTTTTTTTAAATTAGGCATATTTAGAATATCGTATTTCTCCTAAGAGAAATTATATATAAAAATTGAAGAAGGTTTTATGTAGTATATAAATAGGCATGTGCATGTTTATAGTATAGAGAGTACTACAGTACAATGCAGAAATATTCCATACTGCTTTGTACAGAAAGATATGTGCCAACCAAGTATTGGTCTTTCAAAAAAATATCTCTAGACCATTTTGTTATTTTTCTTTTTATACCTTCTTCCGTTGCCTCTTGGCTAATGAGAAGGGCAGATAAAAGATCATTCTGTTGAGCCGGTAAAACTTTGTGGCGAGCTGAAAAAGCCATGACACAACGAAAAAAACAAGCAGAGCAAACGCGGGAAATCAATCGAGCGGGAGAACAGCGCGGGAAAGTTGTAGACATTCCACGCACGCGCAAATTTAGCTTCTCTCATTGGCCATGGCTTACACCTCGTTTTCGCAGGTGTGAACGGGTCTCCCGTATTTTATGCCCTTATGACTATGCCTCTATGTGCTTTACGCCCACGTCTGAACGCACCTTAAGAGATTCATTTGTTGTTAGGGGCAGATGTTGCTGCAAATTTATTTACAGGTAAAATCGAAGCTCTTCCTTGGGGAAGATTAGTTGCTGTAAGTACAAGACTTGGGTGGACAGTCATGGGGAAAGCGAACACTGACAAATATGAAATAGAAAATTCCTTTTCCACGCTTTCGTTATCTTTACATATTTCTGATGCCACGTTGTCAGAACTGTGGAGGATTGATGTTATCGAAATAGCAGATCCAGTTACAAAGAAGGCTGGTGAGGAAAGGGATTTGCAAGCAAAATTGCAGTTCGAAAATTCTGTATCTCTAAACGAAGAGGGGCGTTATGAAGTCGAACTTCCGTGGGCGGAGAATCATGTACCACTCTCCACCCACAAGGATTTAGCTTTGAAACGTCTACAATCTACCACCCAGAAACTTCTATCTCAAAATTGATTTTCTTCATACAATGCAGTTTTTAATGACTGATGTAACTTAGGAGTGATCGAAGAAGTTAAAGAAAATGTAGCGGTTGACTATGGACATTATTTATCGCATAGGACCGGTGATCAAAGAAAATAGCTCAACACCAATTCGAACGGTGTTTGATGCGTCTGCGAGGAAACAATCGTCTCCTTCTCTAAATCAGTGTTTGGAGTGTGGACCAAATTTGATAGAACTAATTCGTTCTGTTTTGTTGAGATTTCGTGAAGGCAAGTTTGCTGCTATAGCAGACATTGAGAAGGCTTTCTTACAGATCAGTGTAAGGCCTCAAGATAGAGACTGGCTTCGGTTTTTCTGGTGGAGTGATGTGGAAGAAAAGAAAATGAAAATATTTCATCATACTAGAGTAGTATTTGGGGTTAAGAGTAGTCCTTTCCTTTTGGCAGCTGTTATAGAATTCCATCTACAAAAGTACATGAAAAATTCTTCATATGATACGGAGATGATAGCTAAACTCTTGCGTAGCTTCTACGTAGATAACGTTGTTGTCAGTTTTGACAAAGAATTCGAGATGATCCAGTTCATCGCAAAATCTCGAGAATTAATGTATGAAGGAAAGTTTAATCTTCGAGGTTGGTTACATAACGAAGCTAACTTGAAACATAAAACTATTTCACCCGTATTAGGTCTGTTATGGAACTCTCAGAAAGATAATTTAACTTTGAATCTGAATTGGCTAGAATATTTTGAAATGGGTATAATAACGAAGAGAATAATTCTAGCTGTAACACATAAAATATTTGATCCTGTTAGAATTGTGAGTCCTGTTCTCTTGTATCCTAAAATATTGTTGCAGAACCTATGGAAAACAGGAATTTCTTGGGATACTGAAGTCGACGAGAGCACAAAACAAAATTTTGTGAATTGGTATAAAAGCCTTTTTCTCTTAAAAGAAATATCCCTCCTACGTTGGATACATTCCAGCAAGGACAATAGGAAGTTCTGCAGCATTCACACATTCTGTGATGCCAGTAGTAATGCGTATGCTGCTGCAGTTTTCTTGAGAACTGTGACGAATTCTGGAGTTGAAGTTCATCTGTTGGCATCGAAGTCTAGGGTAGCTCCCGTGAAATCTATTACGATCCCTCGTCTGGAATTGATAGGTGCCAGGCTATGCTCTTCTGTTTTAAATGGTTTACAATCGCAAAATGTGGAAACGATTTTTTGACGGATTCTACAACAGTTTTGATATGGATTCAAAGGGAAGAGATTGTCTGGGCTGTCTTTGTAGAAAACAGAGTCAGGGAGATCAGGAAACTCACAGATCCAAAAACGTGGAAACATATTGCTGGAACAAAAAATCCAGCTGACCTCCCCTCAAGAGTTTGCACCGCTAAACAACTTTTAGTAGTTAGATGGTGGGAGGGCCCCGACTGGCTGAAGAAAAATCAGGAAGAATGGCCTAGACAAAGGGAAATACCGGACATGGAAATAGTGAATTCAGAAAAAAGGAAATCAGTCATTTCTGCACTAAATACGCAAAGGGTAGAACAATTTTTTGAGAAATATTCATCTTACCATAAAATGTTAAGAATAACTGCTTGGATATGCATATTTATCAACAACTGCAGAAGACCAGATTCTAAACAATCAGGAGAACTCACGGTCCCTGAAATAGAAACTGTAGAAAAGAAAATATGCAAGATAGTGCAGATAGAAGCATCTGGCAAAGAACTTAAAGTTAGAAACCTTTGTACCTTTTTTGACTCAGATGGCCTTATTCGGTTAAAGACCAAGATTACTAGAAGAGAGGAAGAAGAAAATTTTCTCTGTCCAATTGTATTGCCCTCAAATCATGACTTAGTTCATAGGTTAATTTTAGATTACCATTTGCGATTATCCCACGCTGGTGTGCAATTCGTACTAGCCAATATTCGACAGAAATTCTGGGTTCTGAGAGGAAGAAAAACAGTACGTAAAGTTCTTATGAGGTGTATACGCTGTAGAAGATATAGCGCAAAGAATATAGAGACTGTTCCAGCACCTCTTACTGAAGATCAAGTTCGAGATGCTCTGGTATTTGAAGTGACCGGAATCGATGTAGACGGTCCTCTTTATTTAAGGAAAGAAAAAAAGGCATGGATCTTGCTCTTTACTTGCGCAGTCTATCGCGCGATACATATTGAGCTGATAGAAAGTTTATCAACAAATGCGTTCATCTTGGGATTAAGGAGATTTATTGCCAGAAGAGGTCGTCCAAGTATTATTTACAGCGACAATGGCACTAATTTCGTTGGAACTGAAAATCTGTTAAAATCGATATATTGGAAAGAAATAGAATGTCATTCAACTAGTATGAGAATACAGTGGAAGTTTAATCCCCCAACTGCTTCATGGTTTTGGCGGTTGGTGGGAGAGGTTGGTACAAACATTGAAGAAGATGTTGAGAAATGTTTTCGGAAAGCCCTGTGTCTCTTACGAGGAAATGTTGACTATACTTTGTGATATCGAATCAGTGATTAACTCAAGACCCCTTATGTACCTTTCAGAAGATCCAAATAATCTTACGGCAGTAACTCCTTCAATGTTTCTACAAGATGTGCACGACGTCGGAGTACCAGACTTAGACTACCTGGATACCATCAATCTGACAAAAAGATACAAGTTCTTGCAGAACTTAAGAGAATATTTTCGCAAAAGATTTCGTGATGAATATTTAGCTATCCTAGTGCAAAAACCATCTAAACGATCTACTCGGACTAAGTCTAAGTCAACAAAAATGACTTGGTGTTTGTCGGCAGCGACAACAAGAAGAGAATAGATTGGCCAATAGGTCGTGTTGTAGAACTATATCCTGGGAAAGACAACGAAGTACATGTTGTCAAAGTGAAAACTGCAACGGGTGAACTCCTAAGACCTGTGAAACGTATTTAACCTCTCGAACTTCATAGAACTAACTTGTTTAGTGACTTTACCATGAACAGAAAGAACTCTGCCGATAAGTGTGACAGTGATATTATCAGGGTCAATGTTCCTTCTTACCTTCTTCGGGAACATACAAGGACCTGACTCGGAACAGAGAGCTTACTAAAGCTATGTTCACTAATTGTGGTAAGTAGACAGGATACAGACGAAGGGTATACAAAACCCTTTATTTTTCTCTATATAAAATAACTTCCGTACTTCGGAATACACTGACCCGCTACTTGGGGGTCTAACGTAAAAGTATAAAAATAAAACTAAACTCTAATTTAACTTTAGAATAATAAACGTGGAAGATTGGCCTTATAATAACAGGAAGCGTATGTAGTACAGAGACTGTGAACACTACAATACGTTTAAATTTATCAAGAGGATTAAAATCTCTGGCCTGGAAGGCAAACAGCAACTACGTAACTTCTAAGGTAAGCGGCCTGCTTTGACTCACTGCTTCCTCCCTCTCGCTTGGCAAAAAGCCACAACTTAAATACTTGGCGTTCGCCAGACAACTTTGCATAAAATCCTTAACGCTTATAATTCTGGCCGGAAGTAGAAAATAAGAAGTGATAGTAATGATTTAAAATAAAAATAAACGTTAGTAAAACTTAAGATCCTTACATACTTCCCGCCAGAGTTAATTAGTTTGAAACTGAGGTCTAAAACGACCTTGTTGAAAACTTTTAGCTCTAGAATCTAACGCGAGGCCAATCTTTTACAAACATACTTCGCTAGAAACTAGAAATTTAAAAGAAAGAAATTTGTTACAATAGCAGCTCCCAGGATATACAACAATTTTTTTTTCATCTGTACTGCATCTAAACAGGAGCTTTTATTCAATTCTGGTTCCTTCCAGAGATCTGGAAGGAAAACTAGTTTAATGAAATGTTACACAATGAAATGGGAAGTAACATATACAATTTTATTTCACTTAACATTCTTATTTCATTCATGCCTATTTTAATTATTTCTCCCCGTGCTCTCTGACATGTGTTGTAAAAGAACACCAAACACGAATGTGTTTCTGTCTACGTGTTCCACACTTCCTCCTACAATCAAAACACTAACGTGTTAAAATTCAACATAACAAGACCTCAGAACACACCCTAATTTCAACTCTAAACCCTGAGGTACTATTCTAAAAGCGGCTAACTCTAAAGTGTAGCGTCAGAGAGCCTAACTACATCATTCAACCTTTAACACATATTCGCCATGCTTTAGTCTTTTTACAGTCACACGAATAAAAAAAAATTTTTAACATTCACTTTTACCATATCACGGTATTTCTTAACATTTAAAATAACAGTTCACATGTATATAAGAACATATCAACATGCCGTTAATTTTACACATTTGAGAACATACATTAGTAGTACATTGTTAACTTCTATTCTTTTCAAAGCAAGTGCCAATTCTTTCTACATTGAAATAATACATTTCAAAAAGTCTTTCAGACTAAAACTTCTTTCTTGCTAGAATGTTTTAAATAAAATTTATACAATAACTTTTTTCAATATTTAAGTCTTTACACAACGCTATTATACATCAACTTTAGTTTTACGCGCGAGTAATTTAAAAACATAATACGAAAATCGGTAACAACTCATTTCTCGCCCTTTTGGCGATAAAGGTAGACCTCGCATGAGGTAAAACTTCTTGAAATCTGCCACTTGCAGTAAGAATGAAAGATTAACTTAAGTTTGCAAAGTAACATAAAATTTTACTTATCTTTGTAATATTCGGACATCCTTTTCTGGGCCCAGTCTTTAAAGGTATTGCAGATAGTAGTGTGATTTATCCTCCTTCTTGTACGGGCTCGCCCTTCAGTGCTTTGCTCTGGAAGCTTCCCTTTTTCACCAGTTCGGCCACCCTTGAATACCTTCTTTTTCTCCTCTGCTTGTGGTCTTGGCCGTTTGATGGCAGCTGGTCTTGGCGGAACCGGGAACCTTCTTTCGTGTTCGTGCTTGGACCTCGTTGCTGGCCGTTCAAATTTTCCTTGTAACTTTTCCTCCGCCGCTGATGGCCCTTCCGCAGTTCGCCGACATTTACTGCGGAGAGTCCTGTCGGATGAGTAGATCTTCCGTTTTAGAGCGGGGTTATAGTTGCCGTCATTTCTCCTGGTTCTCTTCACATACGTCGTCCTTCTCCCTTCTTCATTCTGGGGGTGTTCGTGAACTCTTTTTTCTGGACGGTGGAACGGCTTCTTTTTCTTGTTACCTTCAATTTCTCCGCGGGGCAATTTTCTTTTCAATTGCTCCTGTCTCTCATTGGCTTGCCCTTGTACTTGTCGTTTTTCCACCTCTGGAGCTTGTGCCTGCGGTGTCTGCCGTGCCGGATCCTGCAAAAGATCTGAAAATATTTGCATTTTATTACGATCGAAGTAGGGCTTGATTTGATCAATGTTTGCGGAACAGGTTTCACCATTTCTGGCTTTTAACACTACTACAGCGTGAGTTATTTTTTCTATAACATATGGTCCTTCAAATCGTGGAAAAAATTTGGCAGTTTTATCTTCTGGTGCTGAAGAAAGTGAATGCTTAATTTTTAAAACTTCATCCCCTACTTTATAAGTTACTCCCCGTCGTTTCAAATCATAATAGAGCTTCTGTTTTCTTTGTGCTACTTCCGTATTCTTTTTTGTTTCTTTTATTAGTTTTTCTATATCACCCATTTTAAATTCTGGGGCTCTTTGTTGCACATAAAATAATTTATCTAACGGCGTTATAATCTTTCTGCCTAGAAATAACTCAGCAGGAGTTTTGCCCGTTGTATCATGTTTTGCGGTCCTAAGGGCGAAAGCAAATTCATTGACATAGTTATCCCAGCTTTTATGAAAATTTTTAACATAACTACGGATAATTTTCACTATATTTCTATTGACCCGTTCCGCTATATTTGATTGCGGCCTTTACGGGACCATTTTTAAATGACGTATGCCCAGTTTTTGGCACATGTCTTCAAATATATTACTTACAAATTGAGGACCATTATCCGATATAACTTTTAGGGGCGCCCCGTATTTTAAAATATACTTATTTAAAATAGAATCAGTAACTAATTTCGCGGAGGCTCGTTTTAAGGGAACAATTTCGGTCCATTTACTAAATGATCAACCATAACAAGGAGATAGCGACTTTTATTTAACTGACTTTTTGGGAAAAGGCCCAATAAATCGATGCCAATTATTTCATTTGGAAATTCGGATTTAATACTATTTAGAAACCCGGCCGGGCGGAAATTAATATAATTAACTGCTTGACATGTTGGGAAGGACTGGACATACGCCCTTGTTAACTTTTGCAGTTCAGGAAAGTAGACTGCCTCGCGTACGCGTTGGATAGTTTTTCGAATACCAGCATGAGAAGCTAAAGGGCTGTCATGGAGCTCCTGCTGGATATTTAATCTAAGACTAGCTGGGATAACAGGTCGAAATTCGTTGTTGGAATTCGTAGTTTTTGTATAAAATAATAGACCATCTATTAGTTCGTAATGGGCCGCCCTATTTCTTATCGCCACAATATCTTGGTGGCTAAAATTTTCAGGATCCTTCAAATACTCATAAATGCTTCCAAACTCAGGATCCTTACCCAGTTCGGTTATTACAGTTTCTCGGGAATTTATTGTACATGCTGTAAGCATTGCCACCTTTACGGTATTACCTTGTTCGTCTATTTTAATTCTTGATAGGGCATCTGCTACGATATTTTCCTTTCCGGGGGTATGCTTGATTACCAGATTATATTCTTGCAGCTTGAGTGCCTATCTTATTAACCTGGGGGATAAATTTTTTCCTGAGTACAATCTAGTTACCGCCGCATGATCAGAGTACACTGTTATCGGCGCCTTTCCAAAATAGACTCGGAACTTTTGCACTGCTAACAGAACTGCAAGTGCCTCTCTCTCGGTCGCGGAATAGTTTCTTTGTGTTTGATTTAAAGTTCGGTTAAAAAATGCCACGGGCTGCTGATTTTGCGAAAGTACCGCTCCTACCGCATAATCCGAAGCATCCGCTGAAATTTTTAAATTCTCATCCTTTTCAGGAAATTTCAACACAGGGGCTTGCGTTAATGCTTGTTTTAGTTTTTCGAAAGCACTATTGCCTTCGGCCGTCCACGAGAATCTTGCTTTTTCCTTTTTAATTTTAACAATGGCTCAGCGATAGCCGCAAAATCTTTTATAAAGGACCTATAATATGAACAATGTCCTAGAAAAGAAGAGAGCTTCTTTGCCGTGTTTAGAGTCGGATACTTTTATACAGCGATTATCTTTGATTCATCTGTCTCGATCCCTTTTTGAGATATTTTGTAACCTAAATATTTTAATTCAAGGGCTGCAAATTTGCACTTTTCGACATTAACTTTTAGACCGGCCTCATTTAATAAAGAAAACACCTGTCTTAAATCCTGTACATGTTGGTCGAGATTATCACTAGTAATAATGATATCGTCTAAATAGATAAATGTGGAACAGGTCTTAACACAATGTCCATGCATCGCTGAAATGTTGCCGGGGCCCCTGAAAGGCCAAACGGCATACGCAAAAATGCATAAGTGCCAGACTTGGTTATAAAAGCAGTCTTAGGCACGTCCTCAGGCCTAATCCCTATTTGAAAATAACCAGTCGTTAAGTCTAAAGTCGTCATAAATTTGGTTGATTTTATGTTATTTAGAATTTCTTCTATGATCGGTAACGGAGATACCGGATATTTAGTTATGGAGTTTAATTTACGGTAATCAATAGCGAATCTCCACCTTTTTGGATGCTCCAAAGGATAATCATTATTTTTCTTACATAAAACCACCGGGCTAGCATAACTACTTGAGATGGGCGTTATGATCCTTTTACGTAGCATATCGGTAATATGCCATTCTATAATTTTTTCCTTATTCTTATCATACCTGTATGGTTTTTGACGAACTGGCATTGCATCTCCGGTGTCAATACTATGGTTAGTAACTTGAGCAAATCCTGGAATATCACTAAATAACGAAGCAAATTCACTTACCACTTGTCGGATTTTTCCTTGCTCGTCATTAGGGAGGTGGTCAAGTTTTAACATCGGCGGTTCAGCCTTTTCAGTACGAACTGGTTTCATTGTCAGCTTAAGGGACGCTTCATTAAAATCCAGTGTTGCTTGTGCGTCTGAAAGGAAATCTATTCCTAAGATTAAATGTGCTTGCAGATTCTTTACTATAAAAAACATCACCTTCACTTGTTCGTCCTTGATACGGATATACAAAGGTACTTTACCTACGCACTTACATTTTTCTTCTTGCGCCGCTAACACTGTCGTATTATCCGAATTATATATGCGGTATTTGCGAAAATACTTCCTAAAAAATTCTTCTGCCACACAGGAACACTGCGCGCCTGTATCCAGGAGTGCGGTGGCTGGGATATTATTCACCAACACTTCAATCTTCGGAAGAGTCAGATTTTTCACCATTACTTTATTTAACTTGTAGGAAGAGGGGTTTTCGTGACCTTCGGATTTCCGTACCCTCTCGTCAGCAGAAATCCGTTTTAGTTTAAATTATTTTTCATTTCCGTGCTTTCCTTCTTTTTCCCCTGGCCTTGAGACTTTTTTCCTGGATTGCTATTGAACTGTCGACGTTCGCCGGCTGTTTTTGAATGCTCGGGTTTCCTTGCCCACTGATTCGCTTTTTCTCCGTAGCCGTGTACTTGAGTTTGCTGTAGTCTTGGCGTACCAAATTGGTTTCGCTGTTGATATTGGCGTCTTCTTTCGACGTCCGCCGTTCTTCTACTTTCAAACTGGATTGCTAGCTCAAATAACTTTTCCAGTGTAGTCGGATTTCTTAATTCAATAAAGTCTTGCACTTGGGGCAGTAACCTCGGCAAAATCACTTGAATTATTTCAGGATCCGGACGGTTTCCATACAAGAGCTTGAAAACGTGAATTTTTCTTAAAATAAAGCTCGAGAGGTTTTCGATTCTTTGTTGATATATACTGAAAAGTTCCGTTTCTAATTTCGCACGATCCCTTACAACATGGAAGGCTCTTGGTAGGGCAGTCTTGAAATTTTCGTAAATATAGGTGGTACTTCCTGCTTGACCCAAGAGACTTCTGCCTATACATTTGAACCAGTTAAGCGCTTGGCCCCTCAAAGCGCTGGTAGCTAAGGTAACTTTTTGAAACTCGTGCACGGAGTAGAGCATGAAGTGGTCATCCAATTTTTCCAAAAAACTGGTTACCGGTGAATTTCCATTAAATGTTGCTTCTGGTTTCATCGAAGCGCGCATGGTCTGGACGATGTAACCAAATCCTTCCAGGGCGGCAGCTGGCATTTCTGGATTCTGAGCCGTTTCTGCAGGCAGCACAGGTTCTTCTTGAAACTCGGCCATGGTTATTCTTCTTCGTTGGGCGCCACTATCAGGGTCAATTGTTCCTTCTTACCTTCTTCGGGAACATACAAGGACCTGACTCGGAACAGAGAGCTTACTAAAGCTATGTTCACTAATTGTGGTAAGTAGACAGGATACAGACGAAGGGTATATAAAACCCTTTATTTTTCTCTATATACAATAACTTCCGTACTTCGGAATACACTGACCCGCTACTTGGGGTCTAACGTAAAAGTATAAAAATAAAACTAAACTCTAATTTAACTTTAGAATAATAAACGTGGAAGATTGGCCTTATAATAACAGGAAGCGTATGTAGTACAGAGACTGTGAACACTACAATACGTTTAAATTTATCAAGAGGATTAAAACCTCTGGCTTGGAAGGCAAACAGCAACTACGTAACTTCTAAGGTAAGCGGCCTGCTTTGACTCACTGCTTCCTCCCTCTCGCTTGGCAAAAAGCCACAACTTAAATACTTGGCGTTCGCCAGACAACTTTGCATAAAATCCTTAACGCTTATAATTCTGGCCGGAAGTAGAAAATAAGAAGTGATAGTAAAGATTTAAAATAAAAATAAACGTTAGTAAAACTTAAGATCCTTACAATATGAACTATCAAACTAGATATGGACGTAAAACTGTAAAACCTGTTACATAATTTTAAATTGCTATACTAATTTTTGTTTCTTTTCAGTATTTTAGAAATTTAATTGTCCTAACAGTAGTCAATTGGAACATGTTATCTGGATATGGTATGAATGTAATGCAGAAAATGTTTAGATGTGTAATCCTTCTTTGTAAGTATTAATTTTTAGAGCATTAGTTACTTTTCATATTTGTGAAAGTTGTACTTGAATTTTTGTTTGATTATTGATAAATTTTGTTATGATTTTCCCATCTTATCGAGGTAAAATCAAAAGGTGGGAGGATGTCACATTCTTGCCACTAGATGGCGGGCATCTCTTCCTTTACTTTTGCTGTAATTGAGTTCTGAGAACGAGACGAGATTGGAACCACTCTGAGGAGCGTAAAGACGAAACTTCAGAGAAAAACAATTAAAATGTACTGTCTTAAAATAATTCTACTTTGTAAATACTGCATGTTAGTGTCTTATTTGAATAAATAAGAAAAAAGACAAGATGGCCTGTTAATTCTAATAGAAAACTCTTACTGGAAAACGTGATTATTAGAAGCCTGGCGTCGAGAACACTGAAGATGCAGCAGGTAAGGAATTTTACATTAATTTTATTGTAAATAGAAGAACCTGAAATAAGTAGGGCTTTTTAACAGTTTAGTCATGTAGCTAACTTAGTTAATTAATTTATTGGTTGAAAAAAGGAACATCTCCCTTTCACAAAGGCTGTGAAAGAGGACAAAGGAATTTACAAAATCATTTAAAATTCCACTTATTAGGATTTTTGATAAGAATTTAAATTTACAAAATGTAAGAAAATTACTTCTAAGATTATGAAATATGAAACTTTGTGTAAACTTTTATCTGAATGTAAACAATTCGATTATTTATAAATAATAATTTTCTCATTATGTTTAAAATTTGTAATCACGAATTTTGCATATTTCGAAATTTTACTGTGTTGTAAATTTATAAGGTATTTCCTAGCGTGCCTTCGTGGTGTAGTGGTTCTGCACGCTTGGCCTGTATTCCAGAGGTCCGTGGTTCGATTCCTGGTTGCTAATGTTTCATCTCGCCTGCTTCCCAAAAAATCCTAATGTCTCTACAAATTTTGTCATAAACTTAACTATGAAAAATTTCACATATCTAAGTTTATGATATAATTTGATTTACTGATTATTTGAATTTTATGATGATTTAGAGCGCTGTATGCAACAAAATATTGTTTGACTGAAAGTTTCTTATCTAAAATATTAAGAGAATCACTTTGGAAGAATTTTTGGTACTTTTCCTTTAGCGTTACTGGATTGAGAAATGTATATATGTATGTGTGTATATATGCGTGTATACATACATATACATATGTACATACATGTATACATGTATGTATTACATGCACACATACATTATGCATACGTATTATTTCTGAATCTGGACACGATAACAAAAAAGTACCTAATTGTTTTTTCGCTCGACCTACAATAGAGTTTAGCTTAGTTATCTATATATTTTATAAATATACTTTTAAAAAGAAACTATATAGCTTTTTTTTTTTTTCCTTTTTAAATGCTTGCAAAAAATTTGCTTTGTTTTTGTTTAATAAACTTCTATTTTTTTTCTTTCTTATTCAGTGAACTAGATATTTTAATTAACCTAGTAAATCTTAACATCATAAATTAAGCATGAAAGCTAATCATTAAATATAACTATATTTTATGAGCTTTAATACAATCACCCAAGAGATCAACCATACATATTTAATGAGAATTCTAGTAAGCAAACTCTCTCTACACAAGACCTGAAAAGAATGAGTAATCAGACATAATATTCATTAGTTCTTAATTCTCATCATTCATTAGGGAATAGACCACAATCTTACGACATACAGCTTAGTATTGGTTTGAGTGAGATCTAACAGCACTCATTATAAGTTCTGATGTTTCTTATTCCGTATGACGTGCGGTTTGCATGGGGTTTTCAGCCGAAAGTCATCTGGTAAATCGCATTCTTTATATTCTCTATCTGACATATAAATTCTGCGGACTCTGCAGTTGGCGTAAATTGTAATATTCAACAGTTCTACGAAATCGCTGTCATAATACAACCTCGTAAGAGTAACCAAATTGATTTGAATTCGGTTATATCCTAAATTAACCTGTAGAGGTATATGACAAATCAGCGGGCTTAATTTCGTCTTCTTCTGACAAGTGCTGATTCGAAATGTCAGTTTCGCATTTCGACTATCCCATACCTGAAACTCGAAGCAAAAAGGCTGTCCCAGGTACTCGATAATTAGATTCAAAACTGTCATTGATATTCCCAGTGTTTCTGTTCTTTTCAAAGGAGATGAGATGTATGTTGTGCAAAAGGCCGCTGATACTAACTCTAAAACAATACCTTGTATATTTGGCGATGTAATCCTCTTGATCCAACCGTACCCGGGATGCTTAGACCAATATTTCAAAGGTTGATATCCATGGCTGTTTAAAAGTGTCACTAATCCCATTTGCAACGTATGTCTTAACATGGAAGATTTTTTTAAGGGGCAATGCTTCACCCCGTATCGAGCATTTAGTTGACACATGATGAACTGAGCTGGTTTGAAATCTAAATTCGTTGAGGGTACCTAAATAAATCATCGTATGACGAGCACTTCATACCAGTGCTAAGAAAGTCATTAAAAATTTTGCCTAGAAAATGCATAATGAAGAAGAACACGTGCGATATTATCTTTTGCAATGAATGATAGCAACAAAAGTTACAACTCACGTCAATAGCTTGGTACTTTCTATAAATTATTAGGTAAATTTACATCTTTTCGATGAAATTTGCTAAACTATTTTATTTTTAAGAATGAGAAGTTTTAAAATTATTAATCTTGAATTTTTTTAAAATTTTCTTTTTAAAATGCAAATAACACTGACCTTGAAAGATATAAAAATGAGCTACATGAGAAAAATTATTTTTTTAAAGTTGTTTTTAAATTACCTCGTGGATATTAATAAAAATCTGCTCAAAATGCTGAACATTCTTCACGAGTTTGAATTTTCATCATTTAAAAAGAAATAATTTTATTGATACAATTAAACGTTTCATTATCATGTGCAAGTTTCAGCAAAATCTGAGCATTGCCAACTATTGAATTTTCATATATGCAGAGGGATCAGTTGCGATCTAAAATCGATCTTGCAGTTAATCGCAGGTTCATAGTTCCCTTTAAGAAACGAATTAAGTCAGACTACAACAATTATAATAACACTTTTAGTAGAAATATACAAAATTTATATTCTTTTACAAGCTCTCTATAAAGAAAGTTGCAACTAGTAAGTTTTTCTCTATCTTGCTAAACATTTTTCAGAGAAAACGTAGATCTGTAATTTGCAAACTTAGACGCAACATAGAAACTTTGAAACTTCGCTTTGAAAACTGTAGAAATTTCAATTGATGAAAAGAAAGATTAAAATGTTGAGCTTAGCGGGGGTATGAAAATTTAGTTGAGGTAGCTAAGAAAACCTCGAATTTTGCGGTTTCTGCCGGAAAAGGATCTTGAAACCTATTCTTCTATGTAAATGTTTTCCTAAAGTTACCTTTTAGGAATTCTAATTCGAAAACTTTTACCCTTTCAATTTAGCAAAGTTGTTTCTAGACCAAAAATTAGTAAAATCTAATTTTTTTTAGACTCATTAGCAATATTTGTATAAGTAAGATAATTTAAGTAAAGATGCCTTGGCTAATTTCGATTGCATGAAAAAAGATTTCTTTTACGTAACTAATTGTGACTACAAAAACTATTTTATTTATGATATTTTTTTCCTGCGGGAGTCGTCTAAAAATTTAAATTTATAAAGTTCAGGCATATTTTTTATCCAAAGATATTAATCTACAGGTACAGGTAGAAGCAACGCCAGTACATTTACATCATCATAGGCTTACTGGGTATAGTCGGACTTTCCTAAAGCTTCTGACCCAACGTGGAATTCCCAGAGAGAGAGCCTTCTGGGGGACGATATACTCATATTTCCTTACCATCAACCTCTCGAAAGCATTTCGACAGGCTGCACATTTTGAGTGCCCCTTGCCGCATAGACATTACAAACGTCCATAGATTCGCATCCGATGCGGCAGTTGGTGACTTTAACCACTATTCTATCTGGCAACGAGGTTAATCTACAAGAAAATCTTTTTATATTAATCTTCTTTCTAAATTCGATCACTTGCGCGGTTGTTTTGAGGCATATATATATATATATATAATATAATATAATATAAAAAATACGATGGCTTTGCTCTACGCGAACAGGCAACCTCTAATTAACTTTCCGCAATTTCAGGATCTTCCCCTTAGACCAGTACTTTCGAGAACATTCTGGCATATTACGTAATCGCTACTATAAATGAAGAGTTCGCTGTATTTTTTGTTAGATTGGCTTTTCCTCCTCCTGCCGTTTAAGACCTTTTTGCTTGCTTGTCCCTGCTTCTTCCCTTTGTTAGAATAGTTATGACATCGAAAACTTAACTTTAACCTCATTTTAATTTAAATCATTATTGGATGTGGTTTTGGAGAATCTAAAAGAATAATGATCTGCTATTTTGAGTGAATAAGGATATGGAGTTTTAAAAAACGAAATCTTTCGGTGTTATCATTTCTGCTGTAAGCCACTCAGCCATGTCCGGATTTTGATGCCAAGCTTTATTTATGTGCCCAACTGCCAAAATATTACACACACACACATATATATTATATTATGGACATAAATATTTAAATTTCAGTTCTTGGATTTTATTATTACTATTTTACTTTTCAAAAGTGTTAAATTTGTGCCATTTCTGCCTTATGCCTGCCTGATGAATTGCAGCAATTTTACAATCTTGGTGCTGACAGTACCTTCTTTCCACTGTGATATAAGCCCAGGATTTCTTTTTCGTGGGTTCAAATTTCTTACTCAATGGTATTTAAGTTATAAAAGCCGACAAACAATCTCAGGTAATGTTTTACTAGACCTTAGGAACTTGAAAAAATTCTTTCGGAACATGAATTAGACTTCTATTTGGGCAGATGTGTCCTTCTAAGTATAATTTACGGAGTTGGCTATGTAGCTATTTCAGAAAGGTAGTTTTAAGTTTGCAAAATAATGTCGGTAGTAACGTATCTTTGCAGTTTAGGAAAAACCTACAGCTACTCGTATAAATGCTGAAGTAAAGAAATTGAGGTTTCTTAATTTAGCATTTAATGACTATTTGAATCACATATTTAAGCATATTAATCCCTAACTCTTATAATTTTTTTCTAGAAATTTCGAGATTGCAGGTTAAATTTAAGGAAGTACAAATATAGAAAGTAATTTAACTGATACAGAATTCTCTCCCATCGTTATCTTTTATTAGAGAAACACGAAAACAAGCTTAAAAGACTGGATTAAATTATTTGCATATGGCAGGACACTTAGAAGCTATCTGTATGGAAGTGCTTCGGAGAGAAAGAAACTTAAAATCAGCAACACAGCAACTTTGAGTTTAGCGCATGTTAAGATTTCAATCGATTTCGTCTTCATTAGGAGCAAAGAAATCTGCAAGAAAAAATTAAGAAATTCTTAACTGAAGGTGTAGACAAGGAAATAGTAGACATAAATTGTTTATTTTCTAAAAAAACGAAGTATTTTAAGTTTCTGCTTATTTAAATGTCTAAAGCAAAACATAAGAAAACATTGAAATTAAATTAAAATGTGAATAATGATTTTTAATTCTGTTGTTGTTGTTGTTGTTGTGTGACAGTATTATCAAGCCCACGAAATTCATAGGAACGAAAACACCACGAAATTCATAGGAAAAGTGCAAGATTGCGTCTGTCGTTGGCAAGTGCCTTGAGCACCATACAGGTGACAACGCGACTTTGTTCAGTTCGACTCCCAATTTTGATAGAGAGCATCACGGGGAAACGGGTCTGAGGATCTCCCACTCCTCTTCCCCTACCACCAATCTCTCTAGAGGATTTTTGGTTAGCCGGATTTTTATAGTGGCCCCATAATCTCCGGAATTTAAAGCCTGGTTGTTCGGTACAGCAGTCAGAGTCATTCAATCACTATCCCGGTTGAGCGGCAAAACAAACCTTGTGTATGATTATTAATGCCAATAATAATTTCCAGAACAGCGTAACGTCCATGTTTGCCGACTTATTCGTAAACCTGTTAATACGACTCAGAATAAACATGAGAGAAAATTCGCTTCTTAGCATCTCTCAATATGGGAATATATTTCCTATAAAGATTACGTTATGTAATGGAGTGGCCTACAATTGCGAACTGCGGTTATCTCTTGATCACGGTTTCAAGGTCCGCACTGTATGCGGCTATGATGCTTCAATCCAATCCCTGCCAATACTCGAGGAGGCTGCCAACTATAACGAGAATTCACTCAAACGCATGGTTGAAGAGGATGCAACTAGAAGACACACAAGAGACTTCTCTCGAAGTTTGAAAAGTGCAAAGACCGTTTCAAAGCTGTTATGGATACACTAAGAGGTAGGTGTGAAAAATTTTTGGCTGGAGTTGATCACTTAGAAACTTGTTGTTTCTTATGCTCACTTGTCTGACGAAGTCAGCCCAAGCCCACGAAAATCCTCATGGCAAGGAGCAACAGATTAAGCCTGCCGTTGGCAACCGCCTTGAGCATCATTCAGGTGACAGTGCGATTTTGCTCAGTTCCGTCCCCAATATTGATGGAGAACACCCCAGGGAGGGACGGGGCCGAGGGTCTCCGAACCCGGGCTCTTTGGCATAATAGTCAGCGACGCTAACCAGCGACCTATACCGGTTGGGCGACGCTTAGAAACTTGTATATTTCGTTAACGAACCCAACCCTTCCTTGTTATTCTCATTCCAGTTGAGTGGTTGACCACCCTTAAAGAGACCAACCGCATGGATTCACACGAAAAAGATGTCGAAATTAATCAGCCCGATGCTCCTACTTTGGACGAATGTTCCTACCCTAAGAGAACTGCCAAATGACCTAAACTTAATAACTCCTCTGAAATATCCGTTAGCAATTTCGGTGTTGTAGATGTTAAAGACCCTGGCAAAGCTCAGGATAACAATAAAATACTGGTTATATTAATCCTAATCACAAGAAACCTAATACTACACTACACATCTTAATCCACACGAAAACTGAACATCATAATATTCCCAGTAACATAGGCAATAATCCTTAGCTGACTTTACAGGAAATTTTCATGCAGAGAAGAGAGATTTCTGAAGAAATAGACAACTTCATCGTCTTGCCACGCTTCTTGCCACGAGGTTTTTCGTGGGCTTGGTCTGATTACGTCAGACAAGTGAGCATAAGAAACAACAACGAGTTTACAAGTGATCAACTCCAGCCAAAAACGTTTCACACCTACCTCTTAGTGTATCCATATCGGTTTTGAAAAACTCAGATAGCAGCTCTAAGAATACTACACGGTCAAGCATAAATCTGACAGACCAACTAAAACTATTATCAGAGAATTTCCAATATGATGCCCGGTTCAGAAATTACCACTGAATACACTTCATTAAGTTTTAAAGTTCTAAAAATTTCGCAGACATTTTAAAAACAAAGCTTCATTTCTCAGATTTCAAGTTTATCCAGTGGCCGCTCAGAAGATATGCAATTATTACTCTGTTAATTTTTTATTAAAGTAGAAGAATAAAGTTAAAAATTTCATACTATTGTGTTATGACTTCATACATCGGTCACTCCTCTGAGGCATGTAAACTTCGACCCCGCAGTGTTAAGTGTGCGCAAGCACATCGCTGTATCAACCGTAAGTTTATAAGGTATTTCTCCCGTCTTGTTAGCGTGCCTTCGTGGTGTGGTGGTCTGCATGCTGGGCGCGTATTCCAGAGGTTCGTGGTTCGATTCCTAGCGAAGGCGTTGCTCATTTTTCATCTTTCCTACTTACAAAAAATACCTAATGTCTCTACAAGTTTAAGAGAAAACACAAACCCATCTGCTGTAATTGTTTAAAAAATCGTGCATGTTCCTATCGTGGTTATCCATACTTTAAGAAATACTCTAAATGTACTCTTAGCTGCGTCATAAATTGCTATATAATACTTACGCATAATTAGAGGTCTTTTATTTTTATGTATATATTTTTTTAAACTTTCGTATCTGTGTATAACAGGGATGCATTTTTCCGTCTCTAGAAATATCTTAATAGCTTTTAAGCTTATGGTATAGTGTTTTTATGTATTATTTTTTATATAATTTCTAGTATTTGTATATAGTTTATATTGCCAAATTTTTATACTTGAAAGTTTCCTGCTTTTGCAAACCATGCATAAAGAAAACATTGTAGAGCAAGTAAACTAATTTTCGAAATGTAAAGGGGGAAAAATAGTAGACAGGAAGCAGCAAGACTAGTGTTTGCAACATTCGATTTCAAGGTTGATTTTGCATCGATTTATCTTGCGACAGAGGGAAATTTCACAGATTTGCAGCCAGTGTTACAGATTGAAATAATAATTACTACGACGAATTATTAAATATAATATTAAAAATTTGTCATATATCTTTTCGAACGTTTCTCCGACCTACGTAGCTGAGTAAAATTATTTGGTAGTATTTTGCAACCAACTGAAAACCTTGCTTGTTATTTGAAGGTAATGTCAAACTCTTTTTCTTCAGTAGAATGTTGCAAATGATGAAGGAAAAAAGATTCCACATATTAATTAAAATTTCTTATTCCTCACTCTTGACCTTGAGGAAATCAACGGCGTTGAAACGAAGTTGATCAGTTCTCCCTCCATTCAGCTAACACGCAAATTAATTATCGCTTTTATGAAATCATTTCTTTCATGGCTTGCATTAAACATTTTTTTAATGCAGAGAGAAATTAAAATCTTTTACCTAGGACTAAATTTCTAAAGAAATTGAAAAGTATGTATACATTTACAGTTTGGATTTTTTTTAAAATTATTGCATATAGTTCTTAGCTTATTTCAAATTTTGATAAATGAAACAACGAACTTCGAATTTCTCGTAAAACAACTTCTAAAGATACTATATTTGTAATTACAAGAATTTCGATGCCGCTCAACCGCTATAGTGTTTAGCGTCGCTGACTGTTGTGCCGAAGGGACCAGGTTCGAATCCCGGGGAAGGCGTGGATGTTTATAACTGCATAGTGTCCGTGCGGCATGGAGGCACTTCGAATAGGCGACAAGTTGAAAGTTTTCCTGAGAGGTTGGTGGTAGGGGTAGAGGGGTGAGAGACCCTCGGACCTGTCCTCCGAGGTGCTCTATATCAAAATTGGGGGCGGAAATGAGCTAAATCGCACTGTCACCTGTAAAGTGCTCAAGGCTGTTGCCAACGGTAGGCGTAAACTTGCGCTTCTTGCCACGAGGAAATTCATAGGCTTGGGCTAACAAAAGATCAGGTCTTGTACAAAGAAGAGCAGGAATAATAAAGACGCTTATTTAATGCCAAAGTCTGGAACTGTTCGACATGGACTCTTAAGAACCTGTTGTAGTTTTTCTTTACCGTATCTCAATTAATGATTTAAATAAGTAATCCACAAATATTCATACTGTTGGCTTTAAAGGGTATTACGACGCTGGCTGTGCAATACCGTTTCTTCAAACATGGTATAAAGTAATATCTTACATGCACAGAAACGTATTCTTTACATAAATAATTCAGTATTACAAACTCAGTCTTTGGCAACTGCAGCTGCCTTAACTTTTGCCTAACTAGTTATAAATACACAATGTACACAGATTCTGCATCCAGTTGATATAACGGTTTTTAATCCTTTGAACTCGAGAAATGATTCTCGGGCACCATTTTATTTGACACGGTAACTGGAGAGGTGACTATCTTCATCAACCACTCGCTTTGGCGCGATTATTCAAGTGGTAACGATTTAATTTAGGTCTGCTTTGCGCAATATCGCTTCAGGAGTGTATTCAACAATGCATGTGTATAAATCAACCATAAGTCTTTAATCTTAAATATGATTTTAGATGTTTTGGTACATATGCGTCTTCGATGTGGTTCGAACTATACAATCGTGACAATAGGAATATTATTTTCAAAGTTAAGTAGGCCAAAATGTATGGAATACGATGAAGGAATCAGTTCAAGTGAAGATGAGTTTATTGCCTCGTGCTCAGTGGCCGTGCTCACTTCTTTTTTTCAACATATTTCTCACTGAATTATGTTATATTATTATGCTATATCCAAGAACGTACTTTAGCTTTTTCCATGTTAATCTTGCATATATTATAAGCGCTTTTGAAGGAAAGCAGAATTTAAGTTAACAAAAGCTAAAATTACCTTCTTATTCATACGACGCTTTAACGCTTCATATATATAAGAGCAGACGCAAAGGTGCTGAATCATCCGTATCTAGAGAGACATTAACGTCTAAATATGCTAGCGAAGGATAATGACTGTCTTAATGGATTTTGCTCGGCTGCGTATCTTCTCTAACAGCAGTTTTCTTATAGGATTTTGTGAACTTCAGGTTCTCATTAATAAATTCTACTGTGTAACGTTTTGTCACTCAAGTGTTTAATTATTCTGAGTTTTAGTACCTTTTTAGCCCAGAAAGGCTATTCTATCGAAACGGCATTTTGCGTCGAATCACTTTAAATATCCTAATCGCTCTTCATAATGTTGCCATCAAATATTATCGCCCTGTATTACATCCAAAGAAACTAAATAATGAAGAATGTGCATGAATGAATGCATATTTCTAACACTGCGAAAAACCAACAGTACCTAGAGTCATAAAATTTTGAGTAACATAGTCTACCTTCCGAGTATAAGCACCTAGAAGCCCAAATTTGGAATTTAGATTTTGCTTTATTATCTATTTCATATTTCGTAAAACTTTAATGAATTTTTGATTAACTAACTCAATGATTTCAAAGCGAGCAATGGCAATACTCTACGAAAGAAAAAACATTTTTATCTCCTGCTCGCGAGATTGTGTATCAGAAATTCTAAAAGTATGCTCTTTTTAAATATTTTGTAATGTTGCTGTGAAATTTAATTTCCATTCAAAGCTATCAAATTCTGAATAGCGTAATCCTCCACTCGAATATGGGCATCTGGAAGCCCAAATTTCGAATTTGGAATTTGTTTTATTATCCATTTCATATTTTGTAAAACTTCAACGAATGTTTGATTAAAAAACTCAACAATTTCAAAGCGAGCAGTGGCAACACTATGTGGAGTAAAACACTTTTATCTCCAGTCCGCTAGACTTTCTATCGGAAATTGTAAAGGTTATACTGTTAGTAAATATTTTTAATGTACTGTGGCGTTAGCCCAAATGCTCTTGAAACGAGTATGTGTCTACAAACGAAAAAAAAAAAAAAAAAAAAAAAAAAACCATCGGGGCGTAATATAAAATCTGAAAGGTTTCAGATTTTATTTCATTTTATTTTAAAATTGCTTTCACCTGAGAAAGAACATAATGCTGATTAAATATTGAAATGATCAGACTAATAATTAATTAATTTTATTGCATGGAAAAGTAACAGTTTTTAAAATGTTTGACCTCTATTTAATTTTAAAAATGTAATTCCTGGAATAGAAACCTTTCACTGTAAACGCTGCAGTCACTAAGAAATGAGCAAAACACGCCAATTTTACTTGTGAGTTTTATTTAAATTTTTTGCATTCATACCAACTTTTAGATACATATTTGTAACTGCGTTAAGTTTGAGGCTTATCTAGTGCATTGATGTTTGCTCAGCTGGATAACGTTTTCTGTGCTTAAATTAACAGCAGACACATGTGTTGGTATGCCCATCATTAATTGATCCAGTAATATTACAATTTCATTTAGGTATTATTGTATGATTTAATTTAAGCTGCTTGAGTTTAGGCCTGATTAACTTTTATACCTTACGGTTCAGATGAACAACAACGCATAACTTTCTAAAGAAGATAGTTTGCGAATTATAATAAATCATCCATTACAAACTATAGCTTTAATTGATTAAATTAGGCTTTAGTTTTCTAATTTTTTACAGGTAGATAAACACAGTTCGAAAATTAAATAAATTACAGAAACTACTAAAAAAAAAACAATAATGATCAACTGAGAAACATGCATTGAATGTTCAGACAAAAAAAAAAAAAAAAAAAAAAAAAGGTGTTGGAAGATTAAACCTGATTTAGTTCTGTTCCAAGTGCTACCAGAGCTTTCACTCTTCGCTCCATCTAGCAAAAGGGTTCATTTTCCTTTTTTTTTTTTTGATTAAATGTTTTTTTAGATATCATTGTGTTTGCAATCGCTTTATCTGAACATTTTTTGGCTTCAGGTCTAAAGCAAAACACAATCCTTGAATCAATAATAGAGATGGTAGCAGAAAGTAGAAAGAAAAATAGGATTAAATGCAGATGCTAGTGGCATAAAGAATATTTTGAGAATCATGGTGAAAAGCTTTTAACGAAAAATGTAGAACAGCTGCCTAAAGGCGATACAGCGGAAACTCAAAACTGACTCAGGAATTGTTTCAAAATCAACGAAGAAGCTATTGTTATTTTGCAATTACAAAATAATAGATTTCTGTAGGACCACGGTTAGGAGCGGAAATGAATCATTTTAAGGATTAAAACATTCGCAGTCACATTATATCCAATTGACAGTGAAAAGTTCATGTGTAAGTTTCTAACCAGTTATTTTGTGGTATTACTTGTTATTATGTGTTTATTTTACTTTCTTTTCTCATTTTCATTTTCTTGCCAGAATGTAAATTTCTAACTGGCGTGATATTAAAATGAGGTAGAAAGCCGAGACTATTTCAAGAAAGTTTTAGAGGATAGAATCAGGGCGTGTTCTGCCTGCTTGAAGGCCACGTTACTAATTTTATTCTCTTGCGAATAGTACTCTGCGGCTTTGAGTTATTTTCGCCATTAAGCTTGTTATGCCAACCTCAGATCAGATCTAGCTTACGCTGTAGACACTACGAAGGCATGCTAAGAATGTGGGAAAAATACATTATAAACTACTCCTTTTAAAGAGAGACTGGGGTTTTTAGGGGACCCAATCGTCAAATCCTGGGTGTGGAGAACCCGTTTAGTTCCACCACCCTTTTAGTTCGGGCGCCATTGTAGAGACATTAGGGGGCTCTTTTTGGAAGCAGGAGAGATGAAAAATGAGCAACACCTTCGCCGGGAATTTCGCAAGAACTACGGACCTCTGGAATACGCGCCCAGCGTGCTGACTACTACACTACGAAGGCATGCTAAGAAGGCGGGGGAAATACCTTATAACGTGTTATTCCTATTGTACAGCCGTTAGGTTAAATTTACTTTCATTAGTTTTAGTGAATCAGTTGCCTTTTAATTAATCCATTATCATACGTGTAAATCATAACTGTTAGTTTAGTTGGTTGCGTCTGTTAAACACCAGTTGGTTGCGTCTGTTAAACTTTTATTTAATGAAAGATTCCTTTACACACTTTCCTTATTTCTGTGATACTTACAAGACGCAGCGATAATTCGCCATTAGTTTTTACACGAGTTCTCGTACAATTGGCTTACAATTAAAATAATATATGAAACTCTAAACCAGAATGAAAGCAAACCATCGCTTTTGTAGAAGTAAAAGTGAAATAATTGCCTCAAGTATTACTATTCTAGAAGTAAGTAATTTTTTATACTAAATTTCATACAATAATGGAATTAAAAGACTTTAAATCAATTATCATAAACCTTGAAAGGGACCCTAACAATTTACGACAGAAATCTCAAGAACATAATGCCAGCACAAGCTTTCTGATATCAGTGTAATGTAGTTTGGGAGACGGATCATGCTCAATCTAGTGAGCCTAGCCACTTTTCCCTACTTTACAGAAGAAATAATAAAGAAGATAAGAAAAGTTTTATTATTTAACTCTTTTTAAACTCATTTCTAGTACAACGTGGAAGCTATTCCTTTCATATTATTCAACTTTTAACTGCTGGAATGTTGATTTTTTTCACTACAGGAAATCTTATCTTAATGCACTGTTGTTAGTGTGCACAAAACTAATACCAGCAGGAACACGTCATTCATCAGTTAACATCGATTTGTAAATATTATGAGCTACATTAAATTCATTAAAATTAATGGCTCACTGGCAGCTTAGAGGTAGAGTTGCTGAGCACCAGTAGTTCGATCCGGCTGAAATTCCGTCGAACGGGCTGCATGCATAGACGCCTTTTGTGGTGTTCCTTCATACCGTAATGCCATGTTTTTCTTCCTCCTTACTGCTTGCCTACGTGATGTAACTGGAAAGTATGTCCAGAAGAAAACGCCCACTAAAGAATATGTGGACAATCGGGAAGACCAGATTTTGAGTATTATCAAAGACATTTTCTCATTTTTCATGTCATGTTAAATCTAGTGACGCTACAAATGGCGCCATAAATTCGTTGCACACTGTATTTGGCGATAGGATCCCTTCCTCCCCAGTCATTCTTTGAGTGGGGCAGACTGTAAATTTTTTCTTCCTTTTTACCGCATGCCCTCGTTGTGTAACTCGAAGGCTCGTCCGTCAGCATTCGAAAGACCCAGAGTTCCAGTCCGACTCAAGACACTGCTTTTCATTTTCACGTATATTCTTTTGAAAAACCTAATGACTCTACAATGTGTAACGTCAATATGAACTAGGTTCCCCTTAAAACAGATGTTCTTAACTAAGGGGGGACTCCCAAACGCAGGGAGAATTTCACTGTGTCAGGGCGAAACACGGTCAGGCTTTTATTTACCTGTTCAGTATTTAGTTTTAGTTCAAGAATTTCAGAAACTACTTTTATTAAGTTTTCGTATTTATAATTATTTTCTATACATTTCCTTCTCATAGTTTATGAAACGCATTAGAAAGTGACTTAAATTTAAGTACAGTAAACCTCCCTTAACACAAATCTTGCTAGAGATGAACACTCGGTTAAAATGAAGAAAATTTCGGTCCGACCAGCGATGCGTATAGCTTGAAGATATAAAGACTCTAATCCTGTTGAGTAGGAGGGTGGCAACGATACCATTTCACCTCATAAATGTAGTATGCCATCCAGTTGAATCTGGGGTACAACAAGCAGTTGTGCCTGTTTCCATGTGAACATGAATATCAGCCAGTTTCGCGTGGAAAAGTGCCTACAAAAACATCCCTTCCTTTCAGCAGATAGCTCTTTGTATGTTTTGGCGTAATAACAAATCAGCAAGAAAGATAGTTTCAAAATTTATTAAAATCTGATTTGACGTTTAGAATTCTTCTTCTTATTATTATTTAGCAGCACGTTTTTTCACAGTGCGAGGAACATAGGTACATATATACATACATACAGATGCTTCAATATTTAATTTCTTTAAAAATAATGCAGGGCGATAAAATTTGGTGGCAACAATTTGAATAGAGACGCGACGTGTATGGTGAACCAACGCAAAATCCCATTTGGAGACAAATAGTTCCTTTTAGGCCGAAAACTTAAGGAAAGTTGGCGGTTTATGCTTCACATGATGCACATGAGACATGAGTAGGTCCAAAGAGTAACATTTAACTGCGGAAAGAAGGTTCTGGTTTGGAGTACCAGGTGCATGCAAGATGGTTTCATAAATTTTGTGGCAATTAAGGGAAGATTTTCTCCCCTTCTTTGTTTTCAACATCTAGAAGACTTTTGCAGTTGTTATTATTAGTTACTATTCAGATTATTAAATAAGTATACTATACAGGAAATACGATCTGTTGCCATTCGAAAAATCGTAAGATATTGGTATTTCATATCTATTATTAATTAAAAAATAAAACTATTTTAAAGCAATAGATGCACTCCTTAAGAATATTATTTCCTAACTTTTTAATCTGATTGATTTCAATAAAATCCTATTTAATTCATGATATATTTAATTCATGACATATTTAATTGAAAACATTAAATATTTTTATAAAACTTCATTGCATATTTTCTTACGTTTTAAATATATAGAAGATATATAACCGTCCTATGCTATTTTAAACGCATATTCATCTAATATCCAATAAAATGTTTCGCTATTTCACGTTGGGCCATCTCTATCGATAATTAACTTATAAACCATATTTAACTTCAAGAGCTCTTTCGAGAGATACTTAAAAACTGAATTTAGACTTTTTTTCATTTTGTTTGCATAACCGTCAGAATAAGAGATAAAGTTAGTTGCCAAAGCACGCGAAAAGGATTTTTCATTTACGTTTCAAATTTTGAGAATATATTGCTGATTAATGTAACAAAGTGACCCATATAAACATTATATGACCAAATTAATAATAATAAGTAATGAATGCTTAACGACTTTCATTACTTTTCGATGGCAAAAAGTTTCCAAAATTCCATTTTCAAAAGACATTTACGAAGTCTACGAATCTCTACCACAGAATTTATTTTTAATACTCCCACCTGTATACTATTGTTTACCTCAATAATAATATAATTAAGAAATAATTAAGGATAAAATTTACAGTCATATGCAAGAATCCTTATAGATAACATCAATCATTCATTCCACAAAAATTTGTAGCGGTATCATGGATTGTAATGGTCCGTATAATTAATTTCAATTTCGAAGTTATATTTAAATTATAAAGACTTGATTTTATGAGGTGTCAAATGTGCAAATTACTTTTATATAAAATGAAAAGCTAAATATTTCTATAACTTCCTACTGGTTTGTATTTTTTAATAGTTTAGTTTTCAGAATCCAAAAATTGTTTATTTAGTACATGGATTAGAATTACATTTCAATCTATTGAGGAAAAGCACTGCAATGATATTCATGTATTCTGCTAAAGTTCTCATCATATTGACAGAATACTAATTTTTATACCGATTGTGCTTGTTATTCCCAGATTGTATTCCCATGTTACCTGTTTAAAATGCTGCTTCCATTCAGATGCGAACTGGAATATAAAGGGACAGATCGAAAATTTTTAATATCGATTTGTAGAGTCATTAGGTTATTTTGAAGCAAGAGATATTAAAAATGAGCAATGCCCTCGCCGGGACTCGAACCTGAACCTCTCGAATACTCGCCGAGCGTGCTATCGTTACAACACGAAGACATGCAAAATACAGGAAGAAAATACCTTATAGATTTATTATTATTTATGAAAGTTAAAATTAAATTCTGTTTGACTTAAGCACTAATATTACTAAATTAATTATTAATTCGGCTTTACTCTTTAATTCCATAACAGGAAGTAATTACAACAATGTAGAAACGATTAAAATTTATTTGTACTTCAGTTTGAAGTTACAAAAACTGGAAAGTTAACAAAACTAATCTCGGCTTCTTAATGGCTGGATATACAAAAATGATTCAAATGAATCCGTGAAAATTTTAATTTAAAACTTAAGAACATAGCTTCGTTACCCCGCAACTACTAACATAATTTTAACCCCGCCCTCCGAAAAAAAAAAATCACCATTTCGAAGCACGGTGCTAAATACGGTGTCAGAAATGGTAGAGTTTCTCCCAAGAATTTTTTTCAAATTTTGATTTTTGATTTTTATTTTAAACTCATTTCCTTTACATTTATTGTTGCAGTTGATAAAACAATAAAAGTGCAGGATTGATTCAACGTAAGAAATAATGTGTTAACTTTTAACGTATTTTCTCCCTCCTTTCTGTACGCCTTTGTGGTGTAACATTCAGGGTGCATTCGAGAGGCCCAGCTTGGAGAACCGGCGAGGGCATTGCACATTTTTCATCATTCTTCCTTAAAATAACCTAATGTCTCTGCAGTGGCATCCGAACTAAAATGTAGTGGATGAGGATTCTTCACCACCAGGATTTGGCAGTTGGGTCCCTAATCCCCAGTCGCCCTTTAAAAGAGGGAGTATATAAGGTATTTTCTCCCTCCTTTCTGCATGGTGTACTTTCGTGGTGTAACGGTAGCACATTCGGCGATTCGGCGCATATTCGAGAGGTCGAGTTTAGAGTCCCGGCGAGGGTATTGCACATTTTTCATCATTCTTGCTTAAAATAACACAATGTCTCCACACACTAACAAATATATTTTAAATTTTAACTCACATTTTAACTTTTAAATGATAGTTTTGCTAAAAATCGGCATTTACTATACTATAATGCAACTCAGTGTTGCAAAAGAAGCTATTCATAAAAATTTCTTCTTTTCTGTCGACATCAATATATATTGCTCATTTAAAACCTAAAATGGGAACTGAAGTTTTATTTATTCCTTAACTCAAGCGAATGTAGCGGAAGCAATTTAAATGCTCATTAGTTCTTCAGAAACTCACCCCAACAATCGTCTAATGCGATCACATCATTAAATTCGGTCGTTAAGTATCCATCCAAGAAGGTTAGTTTCACCTACAAAATCTCGAAACATCTACCGAAAAGCTCTTCCTCGAGCAAACGTCTCATTCAGTATAGATGAGCACAGAATTAACGCGCTGTAATTCAGATATTTCACTTTAATGGTGCAAAATTATCTTCGCGAATGACAGGTACCGGAGTTGCGGAATTCATAAATTTTAGCGCATTTGGGGCGATTCTCATGATAGCTCTGGAATAGATTTTCGTTGCAGCGCTACTCTGCAAATGCCATCACTCGCTGGATTATTCGCTTGAGATTGGCGTGTGTGATATTTCGAGCTAACTGTGAGGAGGTGAATACTGCCAGCCATCGAGAATAATTTCAAATTGTGGCTGCCTAATTATTCAAATTGAGAAATAAGGCACTGCCCCTTTCCTACATCCAGTTTAAAGCATATAAATGCATTCTACACTATTTAGTTTTCTGAATAATTAAATAACTAACTGGCTTCTTCCATGCTGCGAATTACTTTATTTAGAGTTAACGATTTCATGTACAGTCATACATATTTTTATAATAAGTGTCTCTGTTGTTTTTTTAAATGTCATAAATGAGTATCAAAACATAAAGAAGAAAGTGTTCTGCACATTATTTAAACTCTTATATTATTTGAATACGGCAAAACACATGAAAGGTATCTGCCTAAGAATAGAGATGCCTTCGTGGATGATTTTTTTAGGAAAAACCATTCGTATCCATTGTACATGTGTGCGTGTGGGGGGGGGAAACCACGAAAACATCCATGTAATCAGTTTTATTGGCCGGAATTAAGCTGGGTCGATTTACCACTGTTCAGCGGTTTTATTTAAGATGCTGTTTAGAAATAAGGCATTCTTTTGCATTTTCTGCGTACTCACTTACATTTATTCAAATTTTCTTTGTTTTACTTCAGATACATAATTTCTTTTGTATTTCGTGTTACAATAAATTTATGTATGTTTCATTTACGTTAGGAGATACTTTAAATTTGTATGTAATTATAGTTCATTTATATCTGTAAATTTTTTAATATGTGTTTCAGTGATTTTGTACATAGCCATAGTGAAACAGCTGATACTGACATTCATTTCAAATAATTTTAATATGTTAGTTAATTATTAAATAACATAAACTAAAATTTAAGTAGTTTTAACTAAAAATAAATAAATTATGAAAACGGTTTAACTTAAGTGGGACAAAACTTGAGAATAAATAATGACAACCTTGTCTTTTTCTATTATTCCTTAAATTTTTCTTCTGCAGATAAATAAAGTATGTATGTTTACAAGGTATTGTCTCTGTCCTTTCTGCATCCTTCGTGGTGTAATGGTTAGCACACTCGGCGCGTATTCGAGAGGTCCAGTTTCGAGTCCCGGTGAGCGCATTGCGCAATTTTCACGTCTCCTGCTTCAAAATAACGTAATGACTCTACGTGTTTGTATGTAAATACTTATAAACTTCTTAATTTCTTACTAAAGCTTGACACTTAATGGAGCTTCAATTCTGATGAAGTTTGTAGGCTTTGAAACAAGCTACTAGAAATTATCTTCATAATGGATTGTAGATATTCATAAGTCAATCGGGTGTTTTTCTTATTAACTTCAATTGTTAAAAAAAAGCTGTTCACGTGTAAATGTATTCCCAAACAAAACGATTATTTTTAATGCGAAAATTTATAACTAAAAGTATTTCGTTTTTGACAAGTATGAATAACAGTTACTCATATCTGTATCGTTAGATCTTTGAATAGCAGTCACACTGTAAATTAATTAGCTTCATTTGTAGATTTTCTGAAGCGTTTATCAAATTCGTTTTTTTTTAATGATAATGAAAATGATACAAACTCTAACTTCAAATAACTAAAATCCTGAAACCTTTGCAACAAATACACAAATATATTTGTGGACCACATAAAATTGTTTCGGGGCTGCGAATTTGAGACCGCTGAACTACTGGAAGCCGCTAAGTTTGCTAAAAATGTCTGTTGCTAACTGAAGGCTACTTCATCAGACATCACCAAATGTAACACTCTATTAGAAAAGTCTGGCTCCATTGGAAAGAAGGTTGCAAAAAAGCTTCCGAAATCCCATTAGCAGGAAAACTGGGAAGTGCTGGTACCGTGAATGAGTTCATTTTAACATTCGGATCTATGATTATTATTATTTTTTTAAGTAATTTGGTGAACATGTATCGAGGTTTATCTCAGAAAAAAATTAAATAACTTTATTTAAAACTCCCTATTCTTTATCTTGTATTCTTAAAGTAAAACTTCTAATATTTGAATTCTCCACGGCTTTGTAATTTAGCATTAAAATTATAATTTTCTTGTTTGCTGAATTTGGCGGAATTTTCTGTGTTAATAAAAATATTACGCCCTTCGAGGAGTTATTTATTCCTTTCAGTAATCAAACTCCAATTTCGGAAAAGGAAGTTTGCCAGAGCCTTCGAAGAGGTTGGACTTCTGCCTGTTGGTCTGCCGAGGGTATTTTATTTCGCCTCAACCCCCCCCATTGGAAATCCAATGGAGGCATTCCCCGATACGCCACCTGGGAACGTGCCCTATAGGGGTTATAGGCTTCCCAGAAGGCTTTAGATATCTACCATTCAAAGCCAATCAAGAACTCTAGTGGCCTCTTATTATTCTCCGATTCTAAATCTGCGCTCAAACCCATCCTAAGTGGCAACACTCAACTTACCCAGGACATTATCATGCTCTTGAACGAAACTACTACAGCCGAAAGGACCTGCACACTACACTGTCTTATACTATTTTATATACCGAAAGTGTGTATAGTTACACTATATACTGCTCTTACACTATGCAATTATGTTCAAACATGTCGGTACTTAGATATTCAGTTAAGTTTTCTGCTATCTGCTATAATCTAAAGTATTACTGAGGCTATCCATATTAATTTGTTGATAATTGCGCCATGTATCCCCATGGAAAGGCCATTGATAATGTGTATAATCTATGTGCAGTAACCACGTTATGTGATAGCTATGCATGATAGCATAACGGTTTAGTAACGTCTGATCATTGTGCATTATTCTCAGGAATAATTCCACGGAAATATCCACAAAGGCACGATGGTATTTTCCTAGAACTTTGGACTCTCCACTTCTACTTTTACTATGACTATGGACTCATTTAGTGATTCAAACACGAAGGCTAAAGTAATTCCCCTCCCCACGAATAATCGTAGCATTCCTATGCAAGGTGACTAAGCAACAATAACCTACCCTGTCCATGAAACCCTTCAGTGACAACGAATAAATTTAGGTCTGTCGGTCCTAGCCTGAGATTCTTCCACCGAATAGGCATCATTCCGCATGTATTTCTAGGACGCTTGTTGATAGCCAGCGCGTGTTGATATTTACGGAAATGAGCAGGCTGATGGCCTCGCCAAAGACAAGCGAAGTAGTTCTCAACTTTCCAACAGCTTCCCTTACCGATGCTGACGCAATAGCCAGCCAAAGACTTACCTCCCAATGAATCAAAAAGAGCCCACCAGCAGCCGAGCGGTAAAGTCGCTGAACACTGGTAGTTCGGTCCGAGGTTCGAATCCCGCGAACGGGCTGGCTGCATGGGTGTTTTCGTGGTTTTCCCCATGCGTAACGTGTGTACGAGCCAGTTTCCCTTAGAAAGTCCTCCACGAAGGCATCCCTCCCTTTAGGTAGATAGCCCTAGTGTGCTTTGCCATAATTAAATACATCACCACCAATCAAAAAGAATTCCATTCCTGCACTAAATTGTAACCGTGTTATTTCCACTACCATGGCCAGACTGAGGACAAAACACTTGAAAGGAATGAAGATATCCTCTGATGGTCAATGAAATTATAATAGCAGTCTTCACTATATTGATATCGAACTTTCTCCAAACCATATCTTCGATTGTCCTGCTATTTTGGCCAAGCTCTTCAGTATTGATATAGCTCCCTCGCACCAACTTCTCTATTCTTCGAAGATTATTGATGTTGCTGCGGCTGTTCTGGATACTGTAATATCTTGTTATTTAACAAATAACTATATTAATTGTTAAAGTGGCAATGCCATATTTATATGATATAACTGTTGCTCAGCAACAGAAGAAATTGTTTAAAATGAGAATTCTGAAGTTTGACCAGCTAGTAGTTGTATGAAAATTTTGCCACTAAAGAATTTTATTCAAATTATCTATCTCCGTAAAATAAAAATAAAATTTATGTTTACTAAGAAGATTATCTGTTATTTTGTCAATTACTGCAAAATACATTACAATACTTTTGGCCTGAGACGTTCAAATTTTGATTTATTCAAATAGCCTGAAATTTAAAGTGCAAAAAGAAACTAAGCTCAGAAGTAATTTTATTAGATTTTTGAATAACTATAAATTAGTTTCATTAGATTTTGAATAAATACTGAGTTATGTCAGAACAGCAAGTTCAGGTTTTCGTTAAAACAGCTACTGAAAAGACATACCAGAATACTGGTAGATAAACGTTTTATATTTGAATACATTCAGCATCAGTTTTGTTGTGTATAAATAAAAAGAAATGTTTTTGAATGCAAATTTAGTAAAAATTTGAAGAGAGAGAGAAAAAAAAAACCCTCCATATCTTGTTCCGAATTTAAAAGAATACTTTAACTTTGATTTGAAGGATTTACAATATTCAAATCAAAGGGGAAATATTCTTGTCAGTTTTTTCAGGGGGAGGAAGAACAGAAGCTTTCTCTTTTTTTCTTGCAGGCAATTGACACGTTACATGTAATAATTAATCATCGTACATTATTTATTAATATCAAATGTCTAGACGCAGAAAATTTTAGCTGTGTGTTTGGGGAGTTTTATTATTGCCTGCCTGAACTCATATTAGTATTCGGACACTTTGAACAAAAGAGTTTTTTATATTTAATGAAAACGTAAAAATAACAGGACATTCAATACTTCGTTGGATATTCTGTTGCTAAAATTACACTTAACATGGACTCAACTAATGTAAGAATGCTCCATTTTGTCACATTCCTTCATAAGACTTTTTTTAATAGCCATTAGGGAACATTTAATTTATGATCCTAATAGTTATTCTGATAGAATTTGAATACATTTCGTATTCCACGTTTTCTAGTAGATGTTTTCCTGTTTTCATTAAGAATGCTTATATATTTATACTGATCTATATTATAGTCTACAGAACTAAACTTTTCATCCCAGAGTTAGCGAAAACATCCTCGAACCATTATGTCTCCACCTACGTGTTTAAGAGTAGGCAATAGGCGTTTCTAATTCAGTTCTTTATTCTGCTTTTCACAACACAATAATTAGTTAATCAGAACTAAATATATTAAATTTTGATTTGCCTGCAAATGTAATATTGTTCCAATATGAAATCTTTGCTTACAATAGATTTTGTGAATGCCAGCCATATTTTTCTTGTTTTTTTACTGACAAGAGTTTCCTTCTTCCTGATCGCTCATTGTAGCCCATGTACTCTAGTTATTCTTCTGACTGTTTGAGGTTTAAAACTTTATTGCAAACCGTTCTTCTAAATCAGATGCAAGTTTTATAGCCCACTAATTTTTGGATCTTATTTGATTTTTCGTAGCATAAATCTCCAAACCCTTTGTCTTAGCTAAGAATCTTTAAATATTTCGAATACTTTTACCATCTTCAAAACAATGAACAATCAAATTTCTAACAAAATTGATCGTTAATTTGCAGTGTCTTACCATGAGCACTTCAGATATGAAATTGTTAATATATTTTTCTAAACAAATAATAATTTACGAATGTGATTTACAAATGTTACAGTGATAATGCTTATATTTAAAAATTATCAGAAGAAAAGTCGTCTGCCAAAACATCTTAACAGAGTTTTCGTGCCCGAATTATTATGTTAGTTACTAATGATTAATACTTTTGATTATTAATATCTTTTAAATAAATCATTTTATTACAAGGGATATTTTGAGAATATTTATTTTGAAACAATCAAGTCTTAAAAATGAGAAAAAATAACAGAATAGAAAATAATTTGAAGTCTGTGTTTCAGTATTAAATACAATATCTATGCAAATAAATAAATTTTAAAAACACAAGTGTCCGAAAACAAATGTCAACCAAACACTATGTGTATGCATGTGCAACAAATTAGAAAAACTGATTGTGCAGATGTTGAGCAATACATAGTAATAGTTGAAGTCATGTAGATGCAATAAGTAGTCCTGGCAAAATGAATATTGCTTTTTATTTCTTGTTGACACACATTTTGAAAGCCAACGTAGGACTAAATCGGCACCGTTGCATTTAAAAATATAATTATGAAGAGAGAAAAACATGTAGACTTGCTACCAAGACGAGCAGTAGCTAGCGAAAAGTAACTTAAGCCATGGTGTAAACATATCTGAAATGAAAAATGATTTCGCTTTTTTCAAATTTTGATTTTCGTTTCCGAATTAACTTCGTCATTCAATATTACAAAACGACTGGAGAGGGGAAGTATCCAAATAAAATTAGAATGTTAAGGGACTATTGCCAATTATAAGTCAAACTTTGCTTTGCATATCTTTTATCTTACATTTCCCCACCTTTAAAGAGAAACATTTTAGATAAACGTAATCAAAGCATTAGCAAATGAAGTGACATGAAGTTTCAGTATTTCATCCCAAGAGCCTTTGTGCCTTAAAGCCCACATAATCATAATTCTTCAGGAAGTATTTGTATTGCCAATTAAAATTAGAAACTTTCTTTACATATTTCTTTATCTTACACACTCATATAGATGTGAGACCTCTTGGGGTGACAATGAGAATATATTAGGCCTAATTGATAACATTAAGACTAATTAGTTATGCTAATAAATTGGAAGAGTAATTGAAGATTACTAAGCAATGTTAGCCTTATCATCGTTTGAGAAATTGCTTCCCCAAGTATAAAAAATTTTCATTCAAAATTAAAGAGAATTGCAAGATTATTCCTATTAAATCTAAGATATGAGAAAAATTTTTAAGTCCGAAGATCCGTTAGAGTTTCCAGTAATGTATTATTATGTTATTCTTATTTCCTATTTTATAAATATTCTAATTTTTACATAATTTTCTAATAACTTCAGATTTCAACCGTTTTTACAAGTGTAAGAAAAATTTCACATTTGAGAGTTCGACTAGCAGTATGTATATTGTTAATTAGCACTACGATCATGAATAATGACGCTAGTAACTGATGCATCGGCGCCAGTGCACTAATTTATCTACAAATTATAAATGCTATTACTTTATTTCTACAAAATTTAAATTGATATTCCATAAATTTATACTAAAAACTCAGTAAACTGTATATTTTAAATTAAATTACAAATCTCCACTCACAGATGAGACACTTTAAGGTTGTCTATTTAGATTTATATTCACAAAACAGGCGTCATGGCTACATTTGCTACAACACAAAAATTAAAATTGTTGCAACATTAAAAGAAAGCAAGGGCGGATTTGAGCCCTAGATTCTAGAATAGCAAGCTAAATGAGACAATTTAAAGCAACCACGAAAGCATAAAATATAACAGAGCTTTCTAGAAAGTAGACCAAAATCGAATTTAAATCAAAGATCTGGAAAACAAAATCTCATTTTAAAGCATAGAAAATTTTAGTCGTATGCATGGCATCCGTTTACATACCACTTATCGAAGGTTCTTATTTAACTCCAAAGAAAACAATTCGCTGAAAAATTACTGTCATTGAACAATAATAAAGATTAGCACTATGAAACAAAATTTTACTCTATTACTACTGCTAAAGCTAAGTTAAATAACTTAGCTTCAAACAAAAAAACAAACAGATGTTAAAAATTTTAAGCTTGATAATGAAACAAATTTGCTTAATTTGTAATATTTGAAATATATTTGTATCCTATGATTTGTTGCTGAGATAACACTGCTTATTGGATACCATCTGTTCTATTTATTTATATCAACAAGGTAAAACTGTTGCAAGGCCTGTGATAATAAAGTAGTTTTAGTTTGTCACGGAAGAAAATAGACTAAAAATATTTTACGTTAATTCCAAACACAAGATAAAAGTTTTTATTTTTAGATTTTGAAGAGATATATTGAAGTAAAGGCACACAGAATTGCTTGCATTTACTATTGTCATCAAAATGTATTTCATGAAAGGGAAACTTTATTTTGCATGTATCACTCATTCATTTGAAAGCAGTTTCCGCCTAAATTCCTAATGCCTTCAGACAATGCTCGCTTACAATGATAGAATAGCATGTCATCTCTGATATAGTAATTGCTTATCACGCAATATATTTGCCATGGGAATCTGCATAACTGTAGCAGATTTAGATATACATCCATACCAGTTGCAGAATGAGGAATAGTCTTTACCTGAGCTGTAATAATCGATTTACATTCTGCTAGTCTGCGAAATGTACATTTCTTAGAAAATATCATTCATAAAATCTTCTTACAAGAAGAATTATAGTTCCTTCTTAATTCATATTTTGAAGAAAGAAAAGAAAAAAGTGTGCGAGAAATCACTAAAGTTTATTAAGAATATCGGTTTCTTTCTTTAGGTGAGTCTGTATGTTACCTTTATTTTAAGTGAGAATTAATGAATTAAATGGGTGTGACTCGGTAGGGAGACCGAGGTTAACTCCACTGAGCTTGAATTCGAACTTCCATTCTAAAGTTAATGCAGATATACTGATATAACGCTTTTTACGTAATAGACATGCATGCATATTTTGATTTTTTATATACAATAATATATACTGTAAATATAACGACCATTTATATACCATAATGACAAATTTTGAATAAGATTTCTTTATTAAATTATTTTGATTGGTAAAAGAAACTTAGAAAGAAAGTTTGCTGAAATAGAAAGCAATACGTCTATAATAAGCAATAGATCTATTATCTAGGCTTATTCATGAAAACGCAGTTCTGAGCCTTGAGGAGTAGTTCTGAGCCTTGAGGAGTAGTTCTGAGCCTTGAGGAGTAGCCTTGAGGAGTAGTTCTGAGCCTTGAGGAGTGCTTTTTTGCAGGTGTTTGAAAAGGATGTGTTAGGTAGTAGTTCTGGTCTTGGGGGTTTTTCTAACTGCAAAGATGGCGAGGAAATTTTTAAAAAAGGAATAAAGGAAGTTTTTTCTCTTCTGTGTTGTACAGAAAGGAGATTGTTTTCCCTTTTCCTTAATGAGAACCTGGCCACTGTTCGGTCAGCAGGATACGGCGTTTGATAAAGACTTGAAGGAACAGTTAAGATTGTTCATGTGCAGGCGGGATACCTTTGTCAAATAAATATTTACTGAAGAATGAAGACATTCATTGTATGCTTTTATTTGATTTATGATGCGAATAGAATTTGTAGACAAATGTATTGTTCATCGTAGGAGACGTTTTATCGGGACGTGATGTTTTTCGATTTTTTCCTCAGGAAGAGAAAAGTACCCTGCGGATTATTGTTTATAAAGAAGGATGTGTGGCGCCTATTCAAAGTTTTACGGAGTTATTATTGGCTGGCAAAAGGAGGTGGCAGACGGAGATTTACCAATTAATTTGAAATGAGGCGTGGTTGCGTCGGTCTTTGCTGTGTAATTAATAATTAGGCGAGAAGTTAAAAGAGTGAGTTTTGGTTGAACGTGGGGGAGCAGAGTTTCGTGTACTAGTTTTGAGTTCGATACGGAGTTAACAAAAAATGAAGAATAAAAAAAGAGTGTAGATTTGTTGAAAGAACGGAGTTTCCTTGAGCTGCTTGTTTTGAATTGGATGATGAGAGGTTTAGTCAGCTACTAGTTTTGAGTTGGACGCGGAGTTTGTAAAAATGAAGAAGAAAAAAAATGGAGGTAGATTTTGTTGAAGATGGGCGGCAGGATTTTCTTCAGCAACTTGTTTTGAGTGAGATACGGAGAGTTTTCCACTTTTTTGTGCTAGTGATGTTTAGCGTTTGCGTGGAATTAGAGCAGAATTGAGCAATATGAAGAAAGAATAGATCCTGGAAGGCGTCATCAGAAGAACTGTTAATTAATTAGCGGAGAGAACAGAGGAGAGTGAACATACCAAATTTCCAGACCCAACGATGTCGATTTTTTCAAAATTATGAGTCCTTGGTCAAAGATTAACAATACCTTTTCGAAACTGTTATTTAATGTGTGAAGAAACAGAGTGTGAACGTGCAAACTTCTAGATTTAGAAAATCGGCAACCGACTGTGTGATGTGGCACGATCCGGACTTTTAAGCAATAAGAAAAAGAGAAATTTAGTTTAATTTGAGTAGCGTTAATTTGAATAGTGTAGAACTCCGAAGTCTGCAGACGTTAAGTCCCTCTATTTTTTCTAAGTGTGTATTATAAAATAAAACATTTTTTTAGATTTTGTTATAGATAGAATAAGGTCCTTGACTGGGATTTTTCTCTATATTTACTATGTTAAATACGGTAATGATGTCCTTGTAATTGTATAGCAAGGCTGTGTTATTATTTAGGTTATGTTTTCTGCACATGTAAGTATAGTTAAGAGACTGAATATTGCATTATATTGATCAAACCTGGGTTAGTTTCTAATTACCATTAATATTTGTACTAAATCGTCAAAATGCTCATTAGGCAGCAAGATTAAAAATTTGAAGTTTTCAAAATATGATATGTGATTATTTCGCAACAAATCTTCTACGCAACAGATGTATATAGCTTGTATACAGGAAAAGCTACCAAACTCAACGCAATTGACCATTTATTCGCACACTCTTCAACTAAACTCAGAACCTACTACTATCGTTTTTTACTTTCTCGAGCGGTCTACTTTACACAATTAAAAATCAGAAATGGAAGTATTTACATTTTGAATTCAATTTCAATTATATGTCCTGCTTTAGACGCTTAATTAAACAGAAATTTAAAATACTGCGTTTTTTTAGAAAATAAACAATTTATGCCCACTATTTTCTTGTCTTCACCTTCAATTAAGAATTTCTTAATTTTATCCTAATGATTAAAATATTATTTTAAACATTTTTAACATTTTGATTTCAGTGAATTTTACTATTTTAAATTCTGCACCGAAGATTAATTTTGATTTGGTCCGAAGATTAACGGATTTGAATTAATCATAGTGAAGGCAAGTAGAATTATTCGATATATTTCCGAATTTCCTTAAAGCAAAAGAGGTTTTGGTGCTTAATTGTAGTAGAAAATTCTTTAAGAAATATAAGCGTCGTCAAAAGCTAACTAAAAAACCTCTTTAGGGAACGTTTCGCCATTTGCAGAAAAAAAAAATCTCTTAAAAGCATTACTTTAAGATGAAGTGAAAGGCCGTTTTTATGCCTTTAAAGATTTTATCGAATTATTACTGCTTTTCTTTCAGTTTTTCATTAAAGCTTGAGTGCAGATGGAGTAAAAAATTATGGAATTGAACCGTTAAACACATAGGTTGGAAATGAGGTTTTTTTTGTGGTACTGAGGACTTCACTGAATTACATCATATAATATAAAAGTAATTGCAAAGACTATTTTTGATGTTGCTTTTTTGAAACAATAATGAGCTAAAAAAACTGAAAAAAGTCAAGTTATTGGGCATAAGGGAACTCATGTGATGATTACATTATTTCCATTTAGTGATTTTTCCTATCATATATTCGTCAGTAAAACCGCAATTCTGCTGAAGCTACATTAAAAGGAAGCATTAAAGGTCAGGAACTTCCCCCAGCACACATTACCTTCTTGGATTTATCTTCCAAACATTAGATTAGACACTTAATTAGGTTGAAAATTACCATCGATAGCTTGTGTAAGATAATCTTTCGAACTAACTAGATATTCTGAATCTATGAAGAGGTAATTACCTAAAATGAGGTGCAAGTTCCAGATACTTGATGATGGATGAAGATGACATCAAGACCTTCAAAGACCATCATGAAAAGAAGACAAATTTCAGAAATCGATAAATAATATAGTACGCACCTATCTAATTACGTGGGATTGATGACTGCTCAGGAATACTTCATAGCTTCATTCTTAAGAAAAGTAAAGTACCGAGAATAGATTTTTCAAGAAATATCGTATTTTTAATTAGAAATCCTGACAAACACCAAATAGCAACTTTTTTTCTTTGTAAATATTCAATTCCAACACTTTAGAAAATGTTACGCTCTCTAATTTATTAAATATTTTAGGAAATAAAATAAGAAATCAGCAATTGTTAATAACACAGTTGTAGAATCTTTTAAGTTTTTTCCGAAGCAGGAAACATAAAAATCAGCAATGCCTCGCCGGATTTAGAAATCTGGATCTTTCGATGCTATCCGGACATGCTTCAACTACCACGAAGGCACATGATAAGGAAGAAAAACATTCCTAACGTTCTCCCAAAATTAAAGGGTGACTGGGGAGGAGAGCAGCAAGTCGCCTAACACAGGTATTAACGAATTATTACCCACTACATAGTTTGGGCGCCACTTGTCGAGTCATAAGATACTTTGAGTAAGAAAAGAAGAAAAGCTAGCGATACCCTCATTAGGATTCGAACTCCGGACCTCTCTTTTGCCAGCCATACGTGCTTTCAATAGAAACACGAACAACGAAGGCATGCGATGGAGAATAAAAAAACTCTTATATTATACTTTTCTCCCTCTCTTGAAAGGCGACTGTACGTACTCAAGCAGGAAAAAGGCAATATCAGCAATGCTGTTGCAGGAATTGCCAGTTCCGATTGTCAGCCAAACATGTTTCCAATTACATTATGAAACACGCAACAAAGAAGAAGAAAATTCATTAACAAAGTCATTAATTTATCGTCTTCTATTGAAAAGAAGCCTTAATAGAGGTATTTTCCTTTTTGTATGATTCTTAGAAACCGTCTTTCCTAATCACATTGTAATGGCCTAGCTTTATTTGGAAGTCCTTAAGAGCTAGAATATCGAAAAACTGTGTAGCGACTTATTGCAGATCTCTATTCAGTAAGAGTTAAAATAAGGGTTAAATTTACCTTCTACTTCAACTCAAAGTACAGATGGCCACTTTCTCTGGCTTACAATAAGCCTCCACTTGGACTTTAACTGAAGATAGAATGTATGAAACTAATCTAATACTAACTAAAATAAAGCCCGTCGAAGCTGCATAAAATTAATTAACAGAGTTAGGCTTTATTTAACATCACTGGCAAATACTAGCAGGCACGTAATAATACGGCCAAATAGCAGTAAGATTAGATTAGCAACAAGAACGTGGCCGGTAGGCAGATACTCGCTTCGACGCTCTTCTAGTGAAGCGACCTAGACTTCAGCTTTAATACTTGTTTCTATCTCATTTACATAAAACGTAATCCTAACAAAATCATTCTGGCAAGGAAATATAAATGGGAAACGAGAAAGTAAAGGAAAGGCTTGTTTAAAAATAAAAATAACTATTAAAAATTAAAATAAACCCCCGCAACATGTAATAATCATACTTACGGAAAGCGCAGGAGCCCATATGTTGTTGTTGGATTTTATATGCAAAAGAATTTAGGGAGTATACGGACTTTATGTGCACCCTGTATACGTTTTCCTGTTTTATATATAAATGTTTTCTGAGTTTAAAACGAACTTCAGTCTATAGATCTTATGCAAGGAGAAAAATATTAAAATATGTAAATGTCTACTGATTATCGTATTGAGACAGACTGAGAGTCTGAATAAGAATAACGTGGAGATTTACTTTTAGAAAACATTTACATTTCTCTCTTTCTGTGTTTTTTATCAACGTTTCTCAGTGTGATGTTTAGCTCAAAAGAATTTCATAATCCAGAATCATTTTTTAATGGTTGAAGAAGAAAAAATGTACAATGCAAACATTCTACGAGATCAAAGGAGTGCAAAATCTGATTCCACTTTCATATGCGCATAAATAACACTTTTTCGAGTTGAGGATACATTTTTTTAACACAACTGAGAAATCTAAGGCGTTGTTTCTTTAAATTTTTAACAGTAGATTTCTGTAGTTTGGTGCAAAAACTAAATTTAAGAAAATATAGTTTTAAGTACAATAGAATGTTTTTTAGGATCAATAAAATTTAAACTTCACTGTAAACTGCTAAACAGGTAAAAAACAAAGTTCTGGAATTGTCTTTTGGTCTTTAATTATCGTAGCAGCAGAGGTATTCAGATATGACTAATCTTTAAGCTTTTTCCTTACAACACCTATTGAAGATTACCTGAAAGGATACTGATGGTTAAAAAAAAAAAATTAAATATGTGCGCGTCTATTTGTCACATCATCTCCTCTGGAACGGCCGGGAGTTGAGTTTCGAGAGAGGTATCCCCCGATTAAAAAAATTCCTGGGAACCTATTTCGACCATTCTCATCTTCGCACGACTTTAATCAGCCGAGATATGCATTAAAAATCTGAACACGCTAATTTCCGCGCTCATTTTTCCGAGTGGCAACAGTCTCTCTCGCTGGAGGTAAAAATCTGCGTTATTTCGAAAAGTGTTGCCACTGTTCCCTCTCAAATCGTACAATTTGTTAATAAAAAATTTGTTAGTTTTATAAAATCTGAAACAAAAATAGCATTACCAAACATTAAACATTATCATTATATACGATTATATTCTGACGTTTGTAGGGTTTATATTTATTTTAACTAACATTTATTTTAAGTTTAAACTATCTTTCTTGTCAAGCCTTACTTTTCCCTGGAACTGCCAATGCCAGAATATGTAAATTTGAGTAGAACGCGCAAGGATTCAAATTATCAGCGGAAGTATTATGATTTAAATAGGAAGGAAACAAGTTCGGTGTGAGAGATTCTTACTTCACGAGCGCGGAGGTAGTTAGCGAGAAATTGAAGAACCCCGCGTCTCGGCCTATGTGCTTGGCGGGAAGTAGTGGTAATCGTTCCAGTGAGCTTCAAGTCTGCTGAATTAGCAGCGGTATTGTAAAACGCGGTGAGTTAGTTATTTTAGAGAGCCTCGTAGTTAGAATCTTGTCTTTAGTTTCTTTTCAGGTTATTATTTTTATTTGACCGCCAAGTAGGCGCAGTCTGTGAGCGTCAAGAGCACGCAATTGTAATTTATTACGTTGAATAAAAAGGGACTTAAACCCTTCACAAGATTCTGTATTTTATGCAGTTGTCACAGTCACCTCTTGGTTGCGTGCAAGTTGGAGGCGCGCAACGTTATATTGGCGCCCGAACAATTATCGAACTGAAATGGCCGAAAACTGGATGGAAGCCGCTGGAGAACACGAAGAAATGACAAGTCAGTTAGAAGGACTTGGATACCTGGTCCAGACTTTGAGAGCGTCAATCAAGCCAAACGTCTATTTCGACGGAAAAAATTCGGTGTCGGTATTTCTAGAAGGTCTAGAAAACCACTTTCAGCTCTACCCTGTGCCTGAAAGACAAAAAGTTGCCATCGCCACATCAGCACTAAGAGGACAGGCCGCGCTATGGTGAAAAACATAGGCAAATTTTTATTAGGGGAAGTTGGAAGCCCGACATATATATTTGAAAATTTCAAAAAATCGTTAGTAAAGGCCTTCCCCATAGTGAAAGATCGCGCACGGCTGGAAGCCGAGCTATATAGTTTCTATCAACGGGATACAGCAGAATTGACGGACTTTATTCTACGAAAAATCAAGCTAACGGATATGCTGTATGGAAAGAAACCCGATGCGGAGATTATTGAAATAATATTACCAAGATTGTTACCCGCTGTTCAAGACTACTTTGAAATTAGAAACCCAGGCACATTGCAGGAACTTTTCGAATTGGCGGTGAAGTTTCAAAATCGCAGAATAGCGGAAAAAGCGAGAGGGGAAACATATTCTCAAAGTACCCGAAGGAAATCTTCAAATGAGGAAACCAGAAATGGAAATCGCTCTTATGGGGGAAAGAACTATCAAGCTAACGCATCGAAACTCGAAGGTCAAGGCCCAAAAAGAAAATTTGAAAATAAGCATCCGCGTACCCAGAAGACACAGATTGAAAAGAAAGCTTTAAACGAGTAGAGGGGCCTGTGAAAGGGAGGGTCCAGACCCCGGAAATTTTAAAAAAACCCTCAAATAGACATTTAAACACGGTCATCGTAAAAAACTCACAGCTACCAATTATACAAGTCCTGGTTGGCGATGTACCAGTAGAAGCCCTCATCGATACAGGAGCAGAAGGAAATTTTATGAGTGAAAATTTCTTCAAAAAGAATTTTTATAGGGTACGACTATTTAAAACCAAAAATACGGAAATTATAGCGGCGCAAGGAAAAACATGTCACTGCATCGGGAAATTATCATTAAACTTACAGGTAAAAGAGGAAAGTCTCAAAGTATTAATTTTTGTCGTGAAAGATCTGCAACATTCTCTTATTTTAGGCATGGACTTTCTAAGGGCCGCGAGGGCCAAATTAAATTTTCAAGATAGTTCCGTGGTGTTGGAGATGGACCAGAGGGTGGTGAAACCTGTGGAGACACCGCAATTGGACCTTAGCCATCTGAATGACCATGAAAGTAAAGCAATACAGCAAGTGGTGAGTAATTGTTCTCATTTGTTTTCAGAAAAACCAGGAAGCTGCCAAATAGTGACGCACAAGATTCAATTAAATGCCGAAAAACCTTGTAGGACTAAGCCATACCGTTATGACAAACAAAAAGACTTAATCATCGAAGAACATATTCAGGAGATGTTAAAGAATAAAATAATAACGCCCATAAATAGTGAGTACGCGAGTCCAGTCGTACTATGTAGGAAAAAGAACGAGTTTCCTCCTTCGGATAAAAGGGCTTGGAGGGTTGCTATTGATTACAGAAAACTAAATAGTATTACCAAATTTCCAGTTTACCCTTTGCCGGTTATAGACGAGATCATTAGACAGATCAAATCGACAAGATATATGTCTACTTTGGACTTAACGTCTGGCTACTATCAAATAGCTATGAGACCCGAAGATATACATAAAACCGCGTTTATAACAAAATCGGGCACTTATGCATTTTTACGCATGCCCTTTGGGTTGTGTGGGGCCCCATCAACATTCCAGAGAGCTATGGACATTGTTCTAAAGCCTGTCCTAGGAAAATCAACTTTAATTTATCTAGATGATATAATTATAACGAGTAGTACGTTGGAACAACACATTAATGACCTCGAACAAGTTTTTAAATTATTAAAAGAGGCCGGTCTTACAATTAACGCCTCAAAATGCAAGTTCGCAATTAAAGAACTTAAATATCTCGGTTATAAAATTTCGCAAAAGGGTATAGAAACGCAAGATTCAAAAATAAAAGCTATTAAGAATTTCCCACCGCCCAACACCGCCAAGAAACTTTCTTCTTTCCTTGGATTATGTTCTTACTATCGATCTTTCATAAAAGATTTCGCTAATATTGTTGAACCACTCTTAGTAATCAAAAGAAAAAGGGCTAAATTTACGTGGACAGCGGAAGCTAACACAGCTTTTGAAAGATTAAAAGAAGCGCTTATTAATGCCCCTGTTTTAAAATTCCCTGAGGGGGACGAAAACCAGGAAATTGCAGCAGATGCGTCAGACTATGCGGTGGGTGCGATTCTTATGCAAAATAACCATCCGCTGGCATTTTTTAGTAAAACATTGAATCAGACACAAAGGAATTATACAGCTACAGAAAGGGAAACATTAGCCGTATTAATGGCTGTACACAAATTTCGAGTTTATTTCGGCAAATCGCTAGTAACAGTCTTTTCGGATCATGCGGCTGTTGGTAGACTTTACTCGGGGAAAAACCTAACGCCCAGGTCAATAAGATGGGCTTTAAAACTCCAAGAATATAATATCACAATAAAATATAAACCGGGTAAGGAAAACAATGTAGCTGACGCACTTTCTCGTATAAAACTGGACGATGAAGGAAATGAACTTAAATGCGCTGTGTTGACTTCAAAAATTTTAGATTCTAGAGATACGGTTATTACTGAACTGAAAGCTGATCCTGAATTTGGAAATATCTATGCTTATTTGAAAGACCCCGAAAGCTTTGAGCATACAGATATCGATGCGATAAGGAATAGAGCAAAAAACTATGAAATAATAGATAATTTATTATTCTATACGAAAACAACAAACGAAAATCTTGAGTATAAGCCAGTCATCCCAGCCTCGCTTCGATTAAGCATTTTGAAGGAGTTGCACGAAGAAAAAACAGCCGGCCACCTCGGGGTCAGAAAGACTATAAAAAGGGTACGCGAGGCGGTATATTTCCCGCAATTATACAAAATAGTAACGGCGTATGTCAGGTCCTGCAATCAATGTCAGCCCGGCCGGGTACTTAAATAGCATTCGCGCTACATTTCCGAATGAAATTTTAGGCATAGATCTCCTTGGTCCCTTCCCCCAGAGCGAGTTAAATAAAAATCGTTTTCTTTTAGTAATAGTAGATCATTTTTCAAAATGGACAGAAATTGTTCCACTTAAACGCGCGTCAGCCAAAACAGTCGCAGATGCATTCTTACACAGATACATTTTAAAATACGGTGCACCGATAAAAGTCATTAGCGATAACGGAAAACAATTCATTAGTCAAATATTTGAAAACATATGCGATGGACTTGGCATCCGCCATATCAAAATGGTTCCGTATAGACCACAGGCTAATATAGCAGAAAGAGTTAATAAAAACATAGTAAAAATAATTCGCAGTTACGTGAGCACACATCACAAGCGCTGGGATGGCTACATAAATGAATTAGCTTATGCTTTAAGAACGGCACATCATGATACTACGGGAAAAACTCCAGCAGAATTATTTTTAGGCAGAAAGTTAATTACGCCTTTAGATAAATTATTCTTTGTGCAACAAAGAGAGCAGGAGTTTAAACAAAAAGATGTGCAAAAGTTGATTGATCAGGCGCTTAAAACCTCGGATACGGCAAGAAATAGACAGAAAATATATTATGATAGAAAACGCCGTGAAGCAGATTTTAAAGTTGGGGATAAAGTATTGAAGCGGAAATTTTCTTTATCAAGTGCCCTAGACAATTTTATGGCAAAGCTAGCTCCAAAGTTTGAAGGCCCCTATGTAATTCAGGAAATCAAAGGAGTAGTCTTATATCTTAAGAACGAGAGAGGGGAAATCTGTAAAGCAAGTCCCGACCAGGTGAAAAAATACTATAATCCAAATGATTTTGAAATCCTTAAAAGTTTCTTGCAGGACTCAAGTCTAAACGAAATAGAAGGGCCAGAGACAACAACTATTCCACCACCCAAGAAACAGAGAACTGAAGAGAGACCTAGCACTTCTACAACCCGGACGTCGGTATCAAAAAGAAAAAATAATTTTCAAACTCCAGCGTTTAAGAAAAACAAAAATACAGATGCACCGGGTAAAGAAACCGTGGTAAAGAGAAAAACACCACCTACAAAGGATTGCAGGAAAAATTATACATCAAGGAGAACGCGCACACGGCCACAGTGTCAGGTGCAAGCAAGGCCGCCCTTCCGGAAACTGAAACGCCAACAGGAGGCACAAAAATACGAGGAACAGAAGAAATTCAAGAAGGACTCCAGACCGGAGGACGTCAAGACCAGCCATCCCAGGGAGAAACGGAAAGGCCAACAACCAAACGATTACTCCGTCAAGAGGCCAGCATGTAGAGGACGCAAAAGAAAAAGTCAGGTGGACGACACTCGGAGGGCAGTAAGGAGAAGATTAACATCCATGAAACCTCTAACTTGGGACCAATTCTGCCAAAAACGAATGACGGAGTTTCAAGCATCGAAAACTCAAAGATAAGTTAAAACCTTCTATAAATTTTTTTTCTCTTTTGTTCCGAAATGTTATGCATAAGTACGAAGTTCTATGTTTTGACGAAAGTCAATATGTCTCGGTTGAGACTTAGTTTTGTTTTACTTTATTTAGCTAAGGCAAAAGTATTATGTTCTTTAAGTGTAAAAGCTAAAAACATGCATTTTCTGTTGGTCGAAAGACTAATTCTGTTATGTTAAAGCCAAAATTTGGCCGAAGATAAAAATAACTTCGTATTCTTGTACTAATAAGAATTTTAGTTTCAGTACCGCCAGCTTGGCGAAGAATGAGTAAAGTAAAAATTTATTTTCTCTTATTCATTTTATGGTAAATTGTAAAAATCATATGTATTAAAATTTTGTAAATGTACGTAAATACTTGAATGTTATGTAAAAGTAGAATTGAGTCTAGAAGCATAAAATTGTAGATGCTAAAAGTGAATGCTTAAAAGCAATGAAGTCAAAATTTAAGTATTAAATTGTAGATAAAGTCATGCTTTAGAGCGAAAGCTTGCATGTTTAAAGATGAATGAGGGGGAAGTTAGAATGAATGTGTTTTGTAGGGTTCTTCACCTACATTTGAATTTTTAAGACTATTAAAGTAGCTCATTGAGTTGTAGAATGTCGAGTAAGGTGTGTCTATTTGGTCGTTGAATTCTAACAAATCATGGTGGTTAGGGGAAGTGTTGTAAGACTAAAACACGAATATTCCCGTTTGACACCACACACGGTGGAGAGCCAGGGTAAAGTTAAATTAATGCTTGAAAAATTGAATGAATGTGAAGTAAGCAATAACTAAGAAAAACGAATCGTTTAAAAACAAAAATTTATTGTGTCAAGAAAGTGTAAATTATAATGTATGTAGAAAGATACTGATACTTATTCCTTCCAGATGCTGGAAGGAAAGACCAAGATTGATTGATGAAGTCCAGGAAAAGTTGCTGTAAGAAGAGAGCTTTATAACGAGCAACAGAATTTTAGTATACAATTTCTTACATAAGATTTTTTCTGTGTAAACGAGGTTCTCGCCAGTTAGTTCAGAATTAGAGAAACTTACAACAGGTCGTTTGTAGGACCTGCTTCCAAGTTTTCCAAATTCTGGCAGCGGCAAATGTAGGGTTTATATTTATTTTAACTAACATTTATTTTAAGTTTAAACTATCTTTCCTGTCAAGCCTTACTTTCCCCTGGAACTGCCAATGCCAGAATATGTAAATTTGAGTAGAACGCGCAAGGATTCAAATTATCAGCGGAAGTATTATGATTTAAATAGGAAGGAAACAAGTTCGGTGTGAGAGATTCTTACTTCACGAGCGCGGAGGTAGTTAGCGAGAAATTGAAGAACCCCGCGTCTCGGCCTATGTGCTTGGCGGGAAGTAGTGGTAATCGTTCCAGTGAGCTTCAAGTCTGCTGAATTAGCAGCGGTATTGTAAAACGCGGTGAGTTAGTTATTTTAGAGAGCCTCGTAGTTAGAATCTTGTCTTTAGTTTCTTTTCAGGTTATTATTTTTATTTGACCGCCAAGTAGGCGCAGTCTGTGAGCGTCAAGAGCACGCAATTGTAATTTATTACGTTGAATAAAAAGGGACTTAAACCTTTCACAAGATTCTGTATTTTATGCAGTTGTCACAGTCACCTCTTGGTTGCGTGCAAGTTGGAGGCGCGCAACGTTATACGTTGAAGAAGACACGCGATTCAATGTGACGTCATTGGATATCGAAAATATTTCGTTAATGTTAGCATTTTAAATAAATAGCTGCTGTTAGAAGTTTTTTTGTTTCAGGTTAGGATAATTGATAAGGTATGTTATTGCCACTTTAATTCTTTTATTATAATGAGAGAAAGTTACATTTCATTAAACTTTAATTAGGACGTCATACGTATACGTATTAACCTGCAGCGGCAAAAGTTTGAGTTTCCTGGTCTGGCAACAAAAAAATTATTTACGAATTGTTGTTGCTTGGAAAGAATAAACTTATTTAATTCATATTGAAATGTTTTTATGCATTTTCTTTTCAGGTGCACGTAGAAATTATAAATTTTGCTTTGACCACAGCCTGCGCATCTGACGGGCTTGCCCGCCAGTTTTCACTAATATTCAATGCTTAATGAAATTACCTGGAATCTATACGAAACGATTATCGCTTTCTCTTTAATTTTAAGACTTTTATGGCAGAGACGCAGACTCAATTTATGAAGCAAATTTTAAAGAATGTAATCGTTTTCTTTTATAATTTTAAATGTAAATTTAATATAAGTTTTTGGAAACAAGCATTAAATAAATTTCAGAAAACTCTTAGTAAAACTTAGTAAATCACAACGTATTATTTCCTTATAACAATATTTGCTGCATTTATCTCATGTCAGATCTTGAAACCTGACTCTATTTTTTGCCAAATCCTTTGAATTACAGAATTAGAATTATCGCGCTGCTGTTATCCATTTCTGTAAAATTTTCCCGCCTCGAATCTTCTTACATATGTGGTACTGTGCGGTTCTGCAAAATGTAATTATTGAAACAAGGCACAACTGCGTGAAACTTAAGTATTTTGAACCTGTGAAACCTGGAGCTTCTGGATAGCAGACAGGTTCATTTCTATCGATACAGCCTTCAGAAACTTCTAATCACGTCTTTTCAAACATCAGTCGAAGCTTAGGTTTATTACTATACGTTTTAACACATAAATTATTTCTATGTGTTTTATAGTCTTAAAAGTGGTATAAGTTTCATTCCTCTCTCTCTTTTTAAAATTAATATGATTTTACACTCCTGACATCCTTTCCAATGACCATCTGTTTAATAATTTAATTTTGTCAGCAGCATGATCAACGTGAATTGCAGCCTTTTATCCAACAGTTTGCTATCTGAGGAATTTGGTTCAAGGGCATCAGACTAGGATGTTTCAATTTGTAATTGCGGTGAGATGTTTTATTTGTTGAGAAACCGAAGTTTTTAACTTCTTCCAAACTATTTTTAAGCTTTAGAAGTTCCATAGGACTTTTCACAGCCTTTTAATTCTAACAGATCTCTCAGCTTTCAAAAAAGCCTTTAGAGTCTCTTCAAATAAACAACAGATTTTATATATTATCGTTGCAGAGATTTCTTTGCTTGAACTTCAAAACTCATAAACTGTAATTTACTTTGGTATCAAATGCATATCTATTGAACACCTTATAAAGTATTTCTCCCGCTTTCCTAACCTGCCTTCGTGGTGTAGTTATCAGTATACTGAGCCGGTATTTCAGAGGCCCGTGGTTCGATTTCCGGCGAAGGCGTTGCTAAATTTTCATTTTTCCTGCTTCAAAAAAAAAAAAAAAAAAAAAAAAAAAAAAAAAAAAACCTAATCTCTCTACAGTGGCGCCTGAACTAAAAGGGTGGTGGATGATGATTCTCCCCACCCAGAATTTGGTGATTACGTCCCCTAAAAACCCCAATCGCCCTTTAAAAGGGGGAGTATATAAGGTATTTCTTCCGCCTTCCTAGCGTGCCTTCGTGGTGTGGTGGCTCTGCACGCTGGGCCGGTATTCCAGAAGTCCATGGTTCGATTCCCGGCGAAGGCGGTTGATAATTTTTCAGCTCCCTTGCATTCAAAAAAATCCTAATATCTCTACGGTGGCGCTCGAACTAAAAGGGTAGTGGATGATGATTCTCCCCACCCAGGATTTGGCGATTAGGTTCCGTAAAAAACTCAGTCGCCCTTTAAAAGGGGGAGTATGTAAGGTATTTCTCTCGCCTTCCTAGCGTGTCTTCGTGGTGTAGTGGTTCTGCGCGCTGGGCCGGTATTCGAGAGGTCTGTGGTTCGACTCCCGGCGAAGGCGGTTGCTAATTTTCATCTCTTTGGCTTTTCCATTTAACCTAATGTCTCTACAACCTGGTGGATTGTTTGCACCTAATGGTTCAAATTTCCCTTACAGTGTTGCACTGTAAAGTGTTTTTGGAGTGCATGTTATCAAAATAAAAAGCCGAAATTAAAGACCAAAAAGGAAATTCCAATAATCGGAAAGATCGAGCTATTGAGATCTTTGGTAAATAAGGTTTTGAGTATTTATGCTTCTACATAGATATCCATGCTATAAATATATTTAAGAAAACAAATGAGTCATTTGTTGCACTCATTAAAGGCAAAAATCAATGCAATACCTAAAAGAAATGCACCATTCTTAAATCACCAAACTCAGGCTTATATGTACTTTTATTAGAAAAATAAATATGGCAAACAAATAAACGAGACATGTAAAAGAATATTTTGATTTTATACTGCACGCATTCTGATCAATTTTTCAGACACTTCTTTGAATTTTTTCAACTAAAGAAATTTTTTTAATTCAGTTGCTGTTCAGATGTTTATTTCGTATACTTAGTCATTTCCAGTAGCCATTTTTATATGCAGTTAGAGGTAGAAAAATATGAAACAAAATGTTCTTTATGATCAGTGATTCTAGTTAGTATCAGATGACGGACTAGTGTTCTTTAATTCTTACGATGCAAAGGGGTTTCATGTGAATGCTTTACATAACTGCTTGTCTTTCTTTGTTACAGCAAAGCACACGACGGCTTTATGCGGAGGCGATGCTTTCGCAGAATAATTTCCAAGGAAAAGTAGTTCACATTCAAGTGACATGTGCGGAAAATCATGGAAACGGTCTTGTAGGTAACTCACTTGCCAGGATTCGAAAGCGAATGTAACTGCAGATGTACAGCGATCGTATCCACTGGATCACTGAGAAGCTTTAACGTAAAGAAATTGTACTTCGACCGCTAGAAACAATAGACACAAAATTTCAATTCTTAATTACTTCATCCAAAATTACTTTAAGCATCTGTATATGTGAAAATTATATCTAAAACGTACATTTAAAGGATTTAAATTCGGCTTATTGTAAATGGCACACGAAAAAAAAAATGATTGTAGCAGCATTCGAAAGAGAAAATCAATTTATCAAATTTCTGAAAATTCGATTTATTATCGAGAAAAGCTATCACTAACTTTCAAGATATTCACCCTCATTGATATAGTACTGCTGGCTGCGATGTTGTTATATTTGAGTTTAAATCGCGGTGAAAGTCTGCATGTATATGTCCAGCATGGAAACAATTAAAGTCGAAAGTCCTCTAGAGATGTTTGGTGGTAGGAAAAGAGGGATGGGAGACTCTCGGATATGTCTTTCGGGAGTTTTCCATCAAAATTAGGATGGAATAACTTCCTCGGCCTCCTGCCTGTAAAGTCACACGCTCTTGGGCTGCATATTAGGCAACATTCTCGCGGAAGAGACGCTTAATTAACTATGGGTACTGAGCATTCCAAACGAATGCATTAAATTTGCAAGTGTTCTGGAATTTGAAACAACAACAACAAATTTAATACACTTCATCTGAAGAAAACTTTAACATTCAAAATCTTCGAATCATTTTGTTTGAATAACTGAAGTTCCACTGAAGATAGAGTTTTTCATAATGAAACGAAGGTATGGTTGCGAGAATTATAAAATAATGTCATAATTTTAAGTTACTTATTTTATGCTATTTAAAAATACTGTTTTATTTTTCTAGTATTCTAAAATTACGATATTAGTATATATTTATAGATTTGAATTAGAAATCAGATCGTAGTAACTTCGTATCAGATTACTGCTATCCTGATAAAATACATTAGCTATAGAATTCTCAAACGTTTTGGTACTATTTTTGTAATCATTTCGGGTTTTAATTTTTATGACAAGGAGTTGTTTTTATTTTATATCTCTTGAGGAATGGAATTACGTTTTTCTTATTAGCGTTTATTCTATTGCATATTTTTACTTTTAAGAACTGGTATGTATTTTTTTAAACATTTTCATTTAAAGTTGAATTCTCTATTGATCCATAATTCCGTCACAGTTTTATGTTTAAAATTAACTTTTTAATCTATCTATCTCTATGGATGTAGTATATATAAAGATTACTATATGGATGTAGTATATATAAAGATTAAAACATCAATGGGATGACTGCTTTTATATAGATATGTATGATATCTGAGTTATTCATTAGGATCTCTGGTCTAGGTTGGATTTATGTTTACAAGATTCTTAAAGGAACTAAAATTTTCATAATAATTTTCGACACGACTTAACTTAATAAGGAGATATTAATAAAGTTTTTGTACTTAATAAGAAGAAAAATTTAATGTACTACATCGCCAAAAGAATACGCATTTGCAAACAATCTGTTAGTTTGTCTGTATTTATTTCAAAAAATAACAGCTGAGTTCCACAAAACTAGTTTTAGTAACAATTTTTTAACATATATAGTTTTAAGAAATCGCAACAAATATTCTAAAATTCTAAGGCATGCTTCATCATGTGTAGGTGGAAGCAGAACACTTACGTTCTACATCAGTGTTTCTTCGGAAAGAGTATTTAAATATAAATCAGCATTTACATTCTTTAATTTTAATTACGATAAATATTTACAGAGGAAGAAAGACAGATGAATTATCGTCTGTGAATATGAACATATCTGAAGTGACCTCACATATGTTGATTTTGACTTTTTGGCAGTTTATACTGTTCATAAACTTATCAAAACATTAAACAAATTACTTGATTGCATTGTGAACAAGAAATCTCTGATTGATTGTAGTTAATTACCTTTAGAGATAAGTAATTACTTGCTCTTAATTACCATCAGAAATCAATAATTATTTTCACTTGATTACCTTAAGAAATATCAAATTACCCTCCTTTAGAATTACTGTGATATCCTGGCCTTAGAAACTGAATTTAAAATTTGTATTAGTTATTAGAATTTCTAACGATAATAGCTGTTTATAACTCTGAAACAGTTTGTAAATTTCCAGGCGCTGTTTAAAGCTATTTCCTACTTACTGATTCAAACTTTCATATTTAGATACTGTTTCATTGAGAGTAAAATGTGTATGAAAATCAGCATTCCCCACTACTGAACTTGTTCCACTGCTTTTACACATCGCTTAGTTCTGCACGAAAAGCAATATCTTCATGGATTATAAAAAGCATGAAGATCATGTCTTGTTTTACGAAAACAGTTCATCAATTATTTATCACTATATCATCTTTCTTCTTTGGCAACAGGTTAGATCAGTGACACGCAGTTTTATATGGAATAAACTGAGAATAAATTCACAAGAAATTCCTAGCCCATTTGAAAGGTAAATTTTATATTTAGTTAATACCTGAACAAAAATGAAAGTTGTACTTACCTAATATCCAGGGAGTTCCAAGGAGGGATTCCAAGTCCAAGGAATAAAATGACTATAACAGCGTGAGAATATTTACTGTTTTTGCTTCAAATTGTTGTCCATATATTAAAAAGAATGTAGTACACATGTAGTATTTAGAATGATCTACTTCACATCCCTAGCACGCATAATGAATATTATAATTTTGATTTTCTAGCATACACTGTGAAGAAGGAAGTCAAGAGCTCAAGCCCGTACGCATATAAGTATTCTGTACCGCGCCACGCACATAGGGTAAAATTCGTACTTGTGATTGGACATAATTTCCGATGACATCATTTTCTCTTAGCGTAATGACGTTTAGGCGGGATTCCTAAGGTTTTTTTTTTCCATTTAATGACGCACTGGGCATTTGGCAACAATATGTTTTTCTAGTATATTGTTTTATTATTCAGCAGCATATGATTGAGTCAGTGTTTACCTTACCACTAGACATTAAGCAAATGTGTTTCAGAATATGCCAGTAATACTATGTAATATGTTATGCAGCATATGGGTAGTCTTCATGTAGCACGAAGAAACCCGTACGCGTATTGCTATCCAAGGTTCTACATACTGCTAGATTTTAGCAAAATATTTCCATCCCCTCATTTTGCAATCCATTTACTATTGTAATTCCGTAAAAAATTATTATTGTAATTCCGTAAAAATTTATTATTGTAATTCCGTCCGTTGTAATTCCATTTATTAATTCCGTAAATTAACTTACTTTTTTAGTACTTTTTTATGTCAGCTTAAGTCTGTTGAAAATTGCAACATGATTTCTATCAATTTATTTTCCCTCATGATCCATCTTGACATTAAGATTCTCAGTTAACATTCATGTTAGTCATGACTTTTTAAACAGTTACAAAGAGCTTATCCATAATTCATAGAAAAATTCCTTTATTTCTACGTAATATAATAAAAAATAATACACTTAAAAAAACAGAATTTATCATCTAGATCTAAAGAACGAGGGAGATACAATAAAATTAAAAGTATACCATGAAACAAGCTAAGGCACGATAAGATAATTGAAACTATAGGAAAAAAGATTAACGGAAGTCTTACATATCCAAAAAATAAATTAGTCAGTAAATAAGTAAAAGCGATTAGAAGATTCCAGTGAATTTTGGTACTCACATTTGTATTCTACATTTTCATCGTTTTCCCTGAAGGTTTGGGGACATTTACTTAATAAATTATGCTAACTATGATTCTGTTCTGTATTATAGCTGTCACCATTTAAATTGTTATGCCTATGAGAAGTTCCGAACCAACTTAGATTTGAATAAAACTGTGTAGTCTTTGCATACTAGGCTAAGTTTTAAATTTAAAACAGACTGTTACTTTAAGTTACTAAGCCACGAGTGGTGGTTCATTTTGTCAAGCATGAGAAGTGCGTTTATATTCAAAATCTATTTTAATAAAAAGGTTATTTTAAACTGTTTTCAAGACTTTGTAGTTAATTTTGACACAGCAAAAATTCGTCTAACTTCCGTTAGGAGTTTGATGCTAATTTATGCCCCCAATGTAAGCCAATTTCTAGAATTGTCTTAAACAGTTACTCTGAGTGCGTTTATTCTCATATTACGTAGCTTACTTATTTACTTCCACATTAATTCCCTGCTGGTGCATTGAAATTACTACACTAGGAAGGAGAGAAGACAGCGTGCAGAACTCGGTACACAGAGCTGCGACCTCTGGCAGCAACAACAGCATCGAATTGAGCTTGGATGATAGATACATTAACACCAAGGAGACGGCCCCTGACCTAGGAGTTTGATACTCCCTTTCAAGGTTTAATAGAACAGCAACCTCAGGGACGTTCTGGTACGGCGCCACCCCTTCCGGTCGCTGCAGAGGGAAAACTTCCCTCACAGATTTATTCGTCAGTGAAGGAACCAACGGGCGACCATCACGAAGAGATCCACAGGGCCGGTGCTAACACCGACTGCTTTGCACAGTTACAGTGAAACTACAATTAAATTCCCACAAACGGGGGCACCACTCCCTCTCGTAATACTAACTTTCTAGGACGGTATGCTTTAAACCAGAGATCATAAGTCCCTCCACACCGACCGAGAGGAATCAATTCCTCTCAGACGGTCAACACCATTCACCATGTAACGTTCCCACAGCTTTGGTCACCGAATAAGAATGAACGACGGCTCTACTCTTTACCGTGAAGACTGTTTATTTACTCTGCAGTTCAGAGCTGTCTAGACATAAGTCTAGCCAGTGGGCTGGAGGAACCTCAGGTCTCCTCCCGTAAAAGGTCGGTTCCGGAAATTCCAATCAACCGAACCACAGAGATCGTTGTCCAGCATCTGTTAGCCTATGCCAGCCAGCCCATATCTAGCCTAATGCCAGCCGAAGCCAGCCAGCCTATTTCTAGCCTAATGTCGGCATAGTTTTCAGCGGGCGCCACGAGGAAGCCGATGCTGAACTGAGGGAGACGAGAACTGGTCTCCATCCCTCAACACCTGCCCTTTGCCCGAACGCTGGGTCTCTTGCCTTCCCCCACTGCTCACGACGGTCTACCGCGAACGGTTCTCGCTGCTCCTAGTGGTTTCCAGCTGGTTCCAGGTATCCGTCCTCCGGGACAGCTGCCGGCACTTCTTTTCCTAAGAGCAGACACCAGGGAGTGTGGAGGAGATTTATAGGAAAATTGTGGAAGAAGTCATATATGGAAAGCAGGATAGTGATTTAAGTATCGCGGGGGAGGTCAATATGGAAGATGATTACAAAATTGAAGATGCTTTTACCTATGAAGAAATTTCTTATACGTTTAAGTGTTTAAGAGTTCATTCTGCCCCCGGATTAGATAGGATCGGGGTTTGGCTTATTAAGAAATTATTTGAGGAGTTTCCTTCATTTCATTTGATTTTATATAATAGATGTCTTTATGTGAGTGTTTTTCCAGATGCTTGGAAAATTGGTCAAATGATACTCATTCCAAAAGATAATGGAGGATATAGACCTATTTGCCTCTTAAAGACTTATGCAAAAATTTATGACAAACTAATTACAAATAGAATTCAACACAAATTAAGAGAAATAAACTATATTAGTGACAGGCAATATGGCTTTCAACGAGGCAAGTCTACGGATTTGGCCTTATATAACGTTTTATTTCATTTGAAAGATAAGAAGCAAAGACATCATGTTGCCCTGATCTCTTTCGATATCCGTAGAGCGTTTGACTCAATTATTTGGCCGTCCCTGCTATCTGAACTGAAGAAAATAGGGATCACAAAACAACTATTTGAAATTATTAAAGATTATCTAAAAAATAGGAAGATTGTTTTCAAAAATAAAAATGATTCTGTCTATCTTGTTTACGATATTGAAAGAGGATGTCCTCAAGGCTCCTGCAGCGCACCCCTGTTCTGGAGCCTCATTGTCAATAAAATTTTTATTAACATTATCAGGTTCAATGTTCCTTCTTACCTTCTTCGGGAACATGCAAGGACCTGACTCGGAACAGAGAGCTTACTAAAGCTATGTTCACTAATTGTGGGAAGTAGACAGGATACACAAGAAGGGTATACAAAACCCTTTATTTTTCTCTATTTACAAAGACTTCCGTACTTCGGAATACACAGACCCGCTACTCGGGGTCTAACGTAAAAATATAAAAATAGAACTAAACTCTAATTTAACTTTAAAATAATAAATGTGGAAGATTGGCCTTATATTAACAGGAAGCGTATGTAGTACAGAGAACTGTGAACACTACAATACATTTAAATTTATCAAGAGGATTAAAACTCTGGCCTGGAAGGCAAACAGCAACTGCGTAAAACTTCTAAGGTAAGCGGCCTGCTTCGACTCACTGCTTCCTCTCTCTCGCTTGGCAAAAAGCCACAACTTAAATACTTGGCGTTCGCCAGACAAACTTTGCATAAAAACCTTAACGCTTATAATTCTGGCCGGAAGTAGAAAATAAGAAGTGATAGTAAAGATTTAAAATAAAATAAACGTTAGTAAAACTTAAGATCCTTACATACTTCCCGCCAGAGTTAATTAGTTTGAAACTGAGGTCTAAAACGACCTTGTTGAAAACTTTTAGCTCTAGAATCTAACGCGAGGCCAATCTTTTACAAACATTTTTTCGCTAGAAACTAGAAATTTAAAAGAAAGAAATTTGTTTTTACAATAGCAGCTCCCAGGATACACAATTTGTTTTTCATCTGTACTGCATCCAAACAGGAGCTCTTATTCAAATCTGGTTCCTTCCAGAGATCTGGAAGGAAAACTAATTTAATGAAATGTTACACAATGAAATGGCAAGTAACATGTATAATTATATTTCACTTAACATTCTTATTTCATTCATGACTATTTTAATTATCTCTCCCCGTGCTCTCTGACATGTGTTGTAAAAGAACACCAAACACGAATGTGTTTCTGTCTACGTGTTCCACACTTCCTCCTACAATCAAAACACTAACGTGTTAAAATTCAACATGCCCAGACCTCGTAACACACCCTAATTACAACTCTAAACCCTGAGGTACTATTCTGAAAGTGTCTAACTCTGAAGTGTAGCGTCAGAGAGCCTAACTACATCATTCAACCTTTAACACATATTCACCATGATTTAGTCTTTTTACAGTCACACGAATAAAAAAAAATTTAACATTACTTTCACTTTTACCATATCACGGTATTTCTTAACATTTAAAATAACAGTTCACATTGTATATAAGAACATATCAACATGCCGTTAATTTTACACATTTGAAAACATACATTAGTAGTACATTGTTAACTTCTATTCTTTTCAAAGCAAGTGCCAATTCTTTTTACATTGAAATACTACATTTCAAAAAGTCTTTCAGACTAAAACTTCTTTCTTGCTAGAATGTTTTAAATAAAATTTATACAATAACTTTTTACAATATTTAAGTCTTTACACAACGCTATTATACATCAACTTTAGTTTTACACGCGAGTAATTGAAAACCACAATACCAAAATCGGTTACAACTCATTTCTCGCCCTTTTGGCGATAAAGGTAGACCTCGCATGAGGTAAACTTCTTGAAATCTGCCACTTGCAGTAAGAATGAATGATTAACTTAAGTTTGCAAAGTAACATAAAATTTTACTTATCTTTGTGATATTCGGACATCCTTTTCTGGGCCCAGTCCTTAAAGGTTTTGCAGATAGTTGTTTGATTTATCCTCCTTCTTGTACGGGCTCGCCCTTCAGTGCCTTCCTCTGGAAGCTTCCTTTTTTCACCAGTTCGGTCACCCTTAAATACCTTCTTCTTCTCCTCTGCTTGTGGTCTTGGCCGTTTGATGGCAGCTGGTCTTGGCGGAACCGGGAACCTTCTTTCGTGTTCCTGCTTGGACCTCGTTGCTGGCCGTTCAAATTTTCCTTGTAACTTTTCCTCCGCCGCTGATGGCCCTTCCGCAGTTCGCCGACATTTACTGCGGAGAGTCCTGTCGGATGAGTAGATCTTCCGTTTTAGAGCCGGGTTATAGTTGCCGTCATTTCTCCTGGTTCTCTTCACATACGTCGTCCTTCTCCCTTCTTCATTCTGGGGGTGTTCGTGAACTCTCTTTTCTGGACGGTGGAACGGCTTCTTTTTCTTGCTACCTTCAATTTTTCCGCGGGGAAATTTTCTTTTCACTTGATCCCGCCTCTTAATGGCTTCCCTTGTACTTGTCGTTTTTCCACCTCTGGAGCTTGTGCCTGCGGTGTCTGCCGTGCCGGATCCTGCAAAAGATCTGAAAATATTTGCATTTTATTACGATCAAAGTAGGGTTTGATTTGATCAATGTTTGCGGAGCAGGTTTCACCATTTCTGGATTTCAACACTACTACAGCGTGAGTTCTTTTTTCTATAACATATGGTCCTTCAAATCGTGGAAAAATTTTGGCAGTCTTATCTTCTGGTGCTGAAAAAAGTGAATGCTTAATTTTTAAAACTTCATCCCCTACTTTATAAGTTACTCCCCGTCGTTTCAAATCATAATAGAGCTTCTGTTTTCTTTGTGCTACTTCAGTATTCTTCCTTGCTTCCTTAATTAGTTTTTCTATATCACCCATTTTAAATTCTGGGGCTCTTTGTTGCACATAAAATAATTTATCTAACGGCGTTATAATCTTTCTGCCTAGAAATAACTCAGCAGGAGTTTTGCCCGTTGTATCATGTTTTGCGGTCCTAAGGGCGAAAGCAAATTCATTGACATAGTTATCCCAGCTTTTATGAAAATTTTTAACATAACTACGGATAATTTTCACTATATTTCTATTGACCCGTTCCGCTATATTTGATTGCGGCCGATACGGGACCATTTTTAAATGACGTATGCCCAGTTTTTGGCACATGTCTTCAAATATATTACTTACAAATTGAGGACCATTAACCGATATAACTTTTAGGGGCGCCCCGTATTTTAAAATATATTTATTTAAAATAGAATCAGTAACTAATTTCGCGGAGGCTCGTTTTAAGGGAACAATTTCGGTCCATTTACTAAAATGATCAACCATAACAAGGAGATAGCGACTTTTATTTAACTGACATTTTAGGAAAGGGCCCAATAAATCGATGCCAATTATTTCATTTGGAAATTCGGATTTAATACTATTTAGAAACCCGGCCGGGCGGAAATTAATATAATTAACTGCTTGACAGTTGGGCAGGACTGGACATACGCCCTTGTTAATTTTTGCAGTTCAGGAAAGTAGACTGCCTCGCGTACGCGTTGGATAGTTTTTCGAATACCAGCATGAGAAGCTAAGGGGCTGTCATGGAGCTCCTGCAGGATATTTAATCTAAGACTAGCTGGGATAACAGGTCGAAATTCGTTGTTGGAATTCGTAGTTTTTGTATAAAATAATAGACCATCTATTAGTTCGTAATGAGCCGCCCTATTTCTTATCGCCACAATATCTTGGTGGCTAAAATTTTCAGGATCCTTCAAATACTCATAAATGCTTCCAAACTCAGGATCCTTACCCAGTTCGGTTATTACAGTTTCTCGGGAATTTATTGTACATGCTGTGAGCATTGCCACCTTTACGGTATTACCTTGTTCATCTATTTTAATTCTTGATAGGGCATCTGCTACGATATTCTCCTTTCCGGGGGTATGCTTGATTACCAGATTATATTCTTGCAGCTTGAGTGCCCATCTTATTAACCTTGGGGATAAATTTTTCCCTGAGTACAATCTAGTTACCGCCGCATGATCAGAGTACACTGTTATCGGCGCCTTTCCAAAATAGACTCGGAACTTTTGCACTACTAACAGAACTGCAAGTGCCTCTCTCTCGGTCGCGGAATAGTTTCTTTATGTTTGATTTAAAGTTCGGCTAAAAAATGCCACGGGCTGCTGATTTTGCGAAAGTACCGTACCTACCGCATAATCCGAAGCATCCGCTGAAATTTCTAAATTCTCATCCTTTCCAGGAAATTTCAACACATGGGCTTGCGTTAATGCTTGTTTTAATTTTTCGAAAGCACTATTGGCTTCGGCCGTCCACGAGAATCTTGCCTTTTTCCTTTTTAATTTTAACAATGGCTCAGCGATAGATGCAAAATCTTTTATAAAGGACCTATAATATGAACAAAGTCCTAGAAAAGAAGAGAGCTTCTTTGCCGTGTTTGGAGTCGGATACTTTTGTACAGCGATTATTTTTGATTCATCTGTCTCGATCCGTTTTTGCGATATTTTGTAACCTAAATATTTTAATTCAGGGGCTGCAAATTTGCACTTTTCGACATTAACTTTTAGACCGGCCTCATTTAATAAAGAAAACACCTGTCTTAAATCCTGTACATGTTGGTCGAGATTATCACTAGTAATAATGATATCGTCTAAATAGATAAATGTGGACTGTCCAAGAACAGGTCTTAACACAATGTCCATGCATCGCTGAAATGTTGCCGGGGCCCCTGAAAGGCCAAACGGCATACGCAAAAATGCATAAGTGCCAGACTTGGTTATAAAAGCAGTCTTAGGCACGTCCTCAGGCCTAACCCCTATTTGAAAATAACCAGTCGTTAAGTCTAAAGTCGTCATAAATTTGGTTGATTTTATGTTCCTTAGAATTTCTTCAATGATCGGTAACGGATATACCGGATATTTAGTTATGGAGTTTAATTTACGGTAATCAATAGCGAATCTCCACCTTTTTGGATGCGTCAAAGGATAGTCATTATTTTTCTTACATAAAACCACCGGGCTAGCATAACTACTTGAGATGGGCGTTATGATCCTTTTACGTAGCATATCGGTAATATGCCATTCTATAATTTTTTCCTTATTCTTATCATACCGGTATGGTTTTTGACGAACTGGCATTGCATCTCCGGTGTCAATACTGTGGTTAGTAACCTGAGTAAATCCTGGAATATCACTAAATAACGAAGCAAATTCACTTACCACTTGTCGGATTCTTCCTTGCTCGTCATTAGGGAGGTGGTCAAATTTTAACATCGGCGGTTCAGCCTTTTCTGCATGAACTGGTTTCATTGTCAGCTTAAGGGACGCTTCATTAAAATCCAGTGTTGCTTGTGCGTCTGAAAGAAAATCTATTCCTAAGATTATATGTGCTTGCAGATTCTTTACTATAAAAAACATCACCTTTACTTGTTCGTCCTTGATACGGATATACAGAGGTACTTTACCTATGCACTTACATCTTTCTCCTTGCGCCGCTAACACTGTCGTATTATCCGAATTATATATGCGGTATTTGCGAAAATACTTCCTAAAAAAATCTTCTGCCACACAGGAACACTGCGCGCCTGTATCCAGGAGTGCGGTGGCTGGGATATTATTCACCAACACTTCAATCTTCGGAAGAGTCAAATTTTTCACCATTACTGTATTTAACTTGAAGGAAGAGGGGTTTTCGTGGCCTTCGGATTTCCGCACCCTCCCGTCAGCAGAAATCCGTTTTAGTTTAAATTATTTTTCATTTCCGTGCTTTCCTTCTTTTTCCACTGGCCTTGAGACTTTTTTCCTGGGTTGCTATTGAACTGTCGACGTTCGCCGGCTGTTTTTGAATGCTCGGGTTTCCTTGCCCACTGATTCGCTTTGCCTCCGTAGCCGTGTGCTTGAGTTTGCTGTAGTCTTGGCGTACCAAATTGATTTCGCTGTTGATATTGGCGTCTTCTTTCGACGTCCGCCGTTCTTCTACTTTCAAACTGGATTGCTAGCTCAAATAACTTTTCCAGTGTAGTCGGATTTCTTAATTCAATAAAGTCTTGCACTTGGGGCAGTAACCTCGGCAAAATCACTTGAATTATTTCAGGATCCGGACGGTTTTCATACAAGAGTTTGAAGACGTGAATTTTTCTTAAAATAAAGCTTGAGAAATTTTCGATTCTTTGCTGATATATACTGAAAAGTTCCGTTTCTAATTTCGCACGATCCCTTACAACAGATAAGGCTTTTAGTAGGGCAGTCTTAAAATTCTCGTAAGTATAGGTGGGACTTCCTGCTTGACCCAAGAGACTTCTGCCTATACATTTGAACCAGTTAAGCGCTTGGCCCCTCAAAGCGCTGGTAGCTAAGGTAAATTTTTGAAACTCGTGCACGGGGTAGAGCATGAAGTGGTCATCCAATTTTTCCAAAAAACTGGTTACCGGTGAGTTTCCATTAAATGTTGCTTCTGGTTTCATCGAAGCGCGCATGGTCTGGACGATGTAACCAAATCCTTCCAGGGCGGCAGCTGGCATTTCTGGATTCTGAGCCGTTTCTGCAGGCAGCACAGGTTCTTCTTGAAACTCGGCCATGGTTATTCTTCTTCGTTGGGCGCCACTATCAGGTTCAATGTTCCTTCTTACCTTCTTCGGGAACATGCAAGGGCCTGACTCGGAACAGAGAGCTTACTAAAGCTATGTTCACTAATTGTGGGAAGTAGACAGTATACACAAGAAGGGTATACAAAACCCTTTATTTTTCTCTATTTACAAAGACTTCCGTACTTCGGAATACACAGACCCGCTACTCGGGGTCTAACGTAAAAATATAAAAATAGAACTAAACTCTAATTTAACTTTAAAATAATAAACGTGGAAGATTGGCCTTATATTAACAGGAAGCGTATGTAGTACAGAGAACTGTGAACACTACAATACGTTTAAATTTATCAAGAGGATTAAAACCTCTGGCCTGGAAGGCAAACAGCAACTGCGTAAAACTTCTAAGGTAAGCGGCCTGCTTCGACTCACTGCTTCCTCTCTCTCGCTTGGCAAAAAGCCACAACTTAAATACTTGGCGTTCGCCAGACAAACTTTGCATAAAAACCTTAACGCTTATAATTCTGGCCGGAAGTAGAAAATAAGAAGTGATAGTAAAGATTTAAAATAAAATAAACGTTAGTAAAACTTAAGATCCTTACAACATGACTGATGTTGAATTATTCTGCTTTGCAGATGATATTTTGGCTATTGTCTATGATGACTCTTTAGTTTAGAGAAACTTAAAACTTTTAAGAGTTTAGAGGAAAATTTTATGAACTGCAGTAGAGAAGAAAATATAGAGTTCAACAATGAAAAAATAAATGCCATTTTCTTGCCTAGGGGTGGTAAGGCTACTAGAAAACCAAAGTTGAAATTTAATGGTATAAAGATTAATTTTAAAAGTCACTTTAAATATCTTGGAGTGATTATTGATGAAAAGCTAACTTTTATTGGACATTTTAAGGCGATTCACAGAGATATAGAGAAAATTTTAAGATATTATAGAAGTGCCTTTGATTCACAAACTTTAAAGTTAAAAAGCACTACCCTTAGAGATATTTATTTAAATGTTATTAGGCCAAAAATTTTATATGGTATTGGCATGTGGGGCTGCCGGGCAGGGAAATTGATTAGACTGAGAACTAAACTGGATTCATTGCAAAGGAGCTGGCTGCTTGCATTCACAAGGGCTTTCCATACTGTTTTTACAGAAGTTATTTGCTTACTTGCTGGCATTCCGCCACTCTCAATTTTTTATAAATTTTATTATGAAAAATTTTTACTCAGCTATGGTTTTAAAAAAATTTTAACATGTGAAAATGGTGATGTTTTGAATGGTAACGCCTTGACAAGAAAAGATTTTATGAATATACATCCAAAAGATTTCAAGGGCATACCGTACGATAAAGATTATATGAATACTGGCATGATTGATATATACACTGATGGCTCCGGATATGAAGGTGGAACTGGTTGCGGCTTTGTTATTTTTTATTACGGAGTCGAAATCTATACTAGGAAAATACGATTAGAAGGAAATAAATCAGTGTATCAAGCTGAAGCGGTTGCAATTAGAGAGGCACTGCGGTGGAAATATAAAAACTTAAAACAGTACTTTACAATATATATTTATTCTGATGCTCTCTCGGCCCTACAAGGCTTGGCAAATCCGGAACCAAGCAATAGATTTCTTTTAGATATAAAAAACATTTATAACAAAATAAGAGAGAAAAATGCTATATATTTTCATTGAGTTAAGGCACATATTGGTGTTATCGGGAATGAAAGGGCGGATATGCTAGCTAAAGAGGCTGCCCTGGGAGAGGGTGATATTTATGAGACTATTAATGATTCCAGAAGAATTACCTTGAGAAAAATGAAAGCAAGTATAATTGAGAAATGGGCTCGGGAATGGAATGGTTCAAATAAAAATAAGGATTGCTTGAGGATTTTGACCATAAAAAGAAAAATGGATCTATTTAATAATATAGATACTATTCAAGTTATCACGGATCATGGTAGATTCCCGGCCTATTTAAAACGATTTAATCTCCAGGGAAATGATCAATGCTTGGCTTGTGGGAAGTACGGAAATGCTGCTCATTTTATGAAAGAAAGTAAACTGACCGAGAGTGTGAGGACGAGATTTGGAAAAATAAATGTACAAAATGTAATTGAAAAAAGAAAATTCTTGAATAGCTATGCAACAGAAATTATGAGGATTGTGAATGAAAATAAAACTATCATAGGAATAGGATTTTAAATATTTTAATCTTTTATTTATTTATTTATTTTATTATTATTATTATTTTGTTGTTGTTTTTCTGCGTCGGGTGTGCTGAGTTAACCATGAGGCCGATTACTGTCGGCCAGGAGGGTTGCAGCATACTCGTAAACTAAACTAAACTAAACCAGGTCTCCTTCCACCAGCGGTCGGTTCTGGATATCTGTCGTCGGGTCCGAACGCCACCCACCGGATGATAGATACAGGTATTTCATTCCATGCGACTTCCGCTCTGTATCAGAGTTCATCATTCGTAGTGGCTAACGAGTGGTAGCGTGCAAGTCTCTCGGCAACCATGACCAGATGTTTCCAATGGGTAAACGATCCAGAGAAATTGCAAGCCATCCCAAAGTCGAACATCTTCTGTATCTAAAAAGGTCAGGACAGCAAGGGACTTAATATGTCAGAGATGAAGCGGCGGCTATCCGCATTACCGGTTATGCGAGCAAGAGATAATCATATGTTTAGCGAGTGCCATAAATTTTACAGCACGTCAGGTGCTGGGCTCGCCTGATGATATCGAATGCAAGCCGACAACGTTCGTTCTCCATGGTGCTTTAAACACGGATATATCCATCAGAATGCTGTATACAGAGCCTGGCGTCTGAAATGACAACCTGGTGCCACTCCTGTGTCCAATGTCCTCATTCGTCACATCATTGGTAGTCTCGATATTCTGATAGCCCGTGCCGCTGAAAATGTCGTCGCGCTGTTCCTGCGGCGCTTGACCTGAGAGCGTTAACTAGCCAAGATGAGAGAACACTATGTCTGTCCTCTCGGGTGTTAATGGCATGCGACCGCTGAGATCCTCCATGCAGTTCGGGATACCCTTCTGGCGTCCTGGACGGTCATCCTGGACCCATCGACTCTCTGTTCGTCTAACAGTCATGGGATCCTGACAAAACGAGAAGCTATGTCACGGAACGATAAAGCCAAGATCCTGCTGCAGTCGATTTTCAATATGTGCTGCTGGAAGTTTCTCCTCCTTATGAGGTATAACACGATGTTTACACAAATAACCAACGTTCAAATGCGACTTTAAAATGAGAAGCGTACTGTGCAATCAATTCATTTTAATGCAATGTAGATACCATTACTCATACCTACCTTGTGTGCATGCGCTGGAATTCTAATCGTTTGCCTATCCTAGCATGTAGTAAATTTCATACAGATTGGACATTTCTTTGATATTTTGTAACATATTATTGTTATTACTATTTATAATAGGTTTTTTTCCTTGTATATTTGAAAACCTCACTTCGTTCTGTTGTCCTGATCTTTGCTTGATTTGGAAGCTGGCAATTCTTTACAGCAGTTTTAAAATAAAGATGTCAAGATATGATTCAACTGAGTTGACCGCAATCCAATACAACAATTCAGCTGAGTTGTTCGCAATCCAATGGAACAATTAAGCTGAATTGTACACAATCCCAACACAAGCCCTTAGCATCGCATAGGATTACATTACTCAATGTAAACGCCATTAATTTTGCAAGTGTGGGTTACAGCCAGAATTTCAGCCTTGTGCAGCTATATGAAACCATAAATTTAACTTCCTCTGCAATTTCAACCACATCCTAGCTTCCATTTGCCGGGAACTTTTATTGCGGTTTGAGTTTTTATTGGGTTTATTGCGGTTTCAACTTTTTATTGCGGTTTCTGTGCTATATTTCATTACAGAAAATTTAATAAGCTTCTAAGGTTTATCCTAAGTTTCTAACAGCTAATGTTTAGTTTAAGCCATTTTCCTATCGCTTCTTAATTTCAGCTTACAACTTCCGGCCAGAACGTGTTTTTAGAAGCGCGGTTAATTGAGTTTTTAGAAGCGCGGAAGAAAGAACAAGTATTTAAAGTTGAAATTCTGCTGACTTCGTTAGAGAAGCAGATATTCTGAGCAGCGAGCGTTCGCCTTTTAGGCTATTCTCTCTTAAGCTATTATTACGCTCGGCCGTATTTTAGGTCCTTGATAGCTTCGCAGTTTAGTTAGCGTTAAGGGGCCAACTCTGTTAGAATCTTGACAGCTTCGGCTATATCTTTTTAGTTTAGTTAAGTTTTACTTCTTAGTATTCCTGAGTTCAAGCGCAAGTGGAGGCTTTGTTGTAAACTCCAAAAAGGAGTCGTCTGTTAAATTTATTTGGAATAATAAAGGGTATTTAACCCTTGAGTTCTGCTTTCCGTCTACTGAACTAAGCGATTATTCGCTTACTAGTTCTTAAGGTTAGTTGTAGCATTCTTAGTTGCAACACAAAGAATGGAATCTTACTAGCTCTTTGGCAGGCTGTATTGCAAAATGCGTTCTTTTTAAACTTTTATTTCTAAATTATGCTGTCTGATTACTTTAGCAGACGCAAAAGGAATATATATGTATATATATTCTTTCAAAGTCTCTTTGCTTTCTTCCTAGAAAATGTGAGAAGCATTCCCGTTTTTTGAAACATTCAAAGCAGTTTTTCAAAAATAAAATTTCATTCCAGTATTTCAAATGGGTTGACATTTATTTCTCTAGAAAACGTCTTCGAGATTAAAAGAAAAAAAGGGCGAAAGCGAACTTATCTGAGAAGGAAAGGTAAATCGAATTCTGACACGTTACTCTATCGGCATCTGCAAGAAGTAGCGTGGAAGAATTTCTAAGTCGAGCAGTCCCGTTATATCCTCTTTTTTCCTTTCTTATTTTTCGTAAATGCGAAACAGGATCTAGATGGAGAGACGCATTTTATCAGAAAACGTTTTGTACCGAAAGAAGTTCTTCGGAATAATTGAAACGGCGCAAAGACGAATCTGTCGCTCACTGAGTTTTTCATCTATTCGAAACGGAACGTGAGTTTTTCTCTAAGTTAAAGGTTAAATTTCTAGTTGCTTAGATTCGTAGCGATTTTCTCTAAAAGTTGAGACATCATAGAAAATTATTCTAGAAGCTTTGTTATTTTTTCCATTTTAAAATGAGGTTCAGATTTCATATACTTCTATTTTCGTTGTCAGATTTGAGTAGGGGATGCGAATAGATATATTTTTTATCTTTTTTCATGCTTAGCTTTTCTAATGGAAAAGTGGAACATCAGAAACGTGCGTAGTTTCGTCTTTTTCACTTTCAAGTCACAGCATTTTATACTGCGTTGCTGTCACCTTCTTTTTACCGAATCTCTGATCCATATGGCCTGGCAAAAAGTCAATTCCAATGACGTAATATCTCGATATATCCATTTATTTTTCAAACTACAAGAGCAGCGTGCACTATACTGCTAAATTATTAATTTAGATTGAGATGCGTAACATTCTATTAACTCATAATGAAACGTGAGTCACTGTAAACCATTAAATATATAATACACATTTCTTTTAACTTCGATAATACACCATCCTATATCAGTCACTGTTGGAAAAAAAAAAAAAAAACTTGAATGTCAGCAGTTCAGCCGCAGTTCAAATCCCAGCGAACGAGCTGGTTGCATAAGATGTTTGTTCCCTTATGCAGCCAGCTTGTTACAATTTAAATGTAATGTTGTTACAAGTGTATATGTATCGTAAATACAAGCAAGGTTTTCTTAAAACATCCTTTACAAAGGCATCCTTCTCCTCAGGAAGACAGCCCTCGAGTGCTTTGTGTTAATGTAAATAATCCAATGCAATCCAGTCCCTATGCATAACGTAATTACTAGAAAAGTTCTCTGAGAAATTCCTCCACAAAACATCTCCTTCTTCACGACAACAACACTCGCAAACTTTACCATATTTAGTTAAACAACTAATCAAACCATGTACCAAAAACTCATCTGATCAATATATAGATTTCTAATAATATGCCGCTCATATATGATCTGGAGAATATGAAGTTTATAGTCGTTAAAAGGGGAGTAACTACAATGCAAGTGTTTATGTTTATCATTCTTTGTTTAACCCTCCAATGATTGCTTAGCCACCATGATAAATGTTTTTTTTTTTTCAAAGACAGATTGAACAAAAGTGGACTGCATCCAGCTTAATTTAACTCCAACTATGTATATATATATATATATATATATATATAAACCGAAAGGTTTCAGATTTTAAATTACGACCAAAAGGCCGTTTTTTCAACGTTTTGTGTGTTACCTTTATTTATTAAATATCATGTTCTTTGCACTTAGACCATAAAATTCAGTTCAATAGCAATGTCGCAGAATAGTTTTAAAATGAACAATATCTTTAGAATTTCCAATACACAGTTCCGCACGTTGGAGATAAAAAGATTTTTTTCCTCGTAGAGCTTTGCCATTGCTCGCTTTTAAATCGTTGAGTTTGTTACTCAATTCTTTAGAGTTTTACAAAATATGAAATCGATTATAAAACAAATTCCTAACTTCAAATTTGGTCTTCCCATATTCGTAGCCCATATTCATGCCCTTATTCGTAGGAGGATTTACGTCATTCAAAATTCGATGACTCTATGTACCATTGTTTTTTCATAATGCGATAAATATGCATAGATTTATGCCGATTTTTCATTATTTAATTTCTTCAAATATAATGCAGGACTCTAACATTTGGTGGCAACAGTTTGAAAAGTGAAACGGACATTTATAGTGAACCAACGCTAAATCGCAAAACGAAAGCAATAGTCCTTCAGGGACAAAACCAACTTTGGATTAATAAGTTGTGGTTTTTGCTTTATGCAATAAGAATAATTGTGTTGTTTGATTTTATTGTATTAATAATACAAATAAGTTATTGTTTTTGCTTTATGCAATAAGAATAATTATATTGTTTTAGTATATTAACAATACAAAAAAGCTGCCCATTTGATTTTAAGGCCTAAGTAAAAACAAATTACATCCCTTTTTCTAACTGAAAAAAAAAATCGTTAAATAGTTAGGCAAATAAAAATAGTTGTGGAATAAGGTACATTTTGTTGACATAAACAGCATGTTTTATCAGCAAACACTATACTATATGATAAATAAAACTGCAGAGTATTTGGCCTAAAGGGGGGAAAAAGCCTCTTCTTTCCTGATCTTCCGGATGGGTTTAGTTAATAAGAAAAAGGTTTAATTAATAAGTTTTATGTACCTGATAGGTTTAATTAATAAGCCAGTTAATTGTAATTATGTGTCAGGTATTAACGAAAAAAATATTTAGATTATAAGATTCAAAAAACAGATACAAACGCCAAGTATGCGAACTTTGCCAAATGTGGATTTTGGCTTAGAAATGCCAGTGAAAGAATTTCGCCAAAACAGTAGCTGTGAGAGGCCGAAGAGAAGAGAGGTGCTCGTATTTCACCACCGTATTCTGTATTAATATGTAAAATTTTTCTGTTATATTTTTGTGTATGAATAAAATAAAATCACGCTATTGTGAAGCTAGTATCTTCATTAACTGATGAATGATGGACCATTATTTTACGAATTATCAAGCTTTTTTACATCATAGAATGGTCCAGTTTTAAAAGCAAAAAGCGAGTTTAAAAAGTAGTTTTTCAAATAAAGAATAAAGTGAGAGTGTTATAGTCATCTCTTCGCGTATAATACATCGAAATCTTATTTAGATGAATTACAAATTTCTCAGTGTTTCGCGATTAAAATAAACGGCAGGTAGGATTAATGCAATCACAGATGAAGCAAAGCAAATATGCAATAATTATGAAATTTCTATTCAAAAGTTTTTTTTTTATTTCAAAAGGCAGTGATAATTCTGTAGAGTCATTGGACTACTTTGCTGGAGACGTGAAAAATGAGCAATGCCCTTCCCAGGACTCAAACCTGGATCTCTCGAATACGCGCCAATTCCGTGCTACCGTTATACCAGAAGGTATGCAAAAAGGAGGGACGAAATACCTTACGGTTTCTTTTCCAATTTTAAATGTCATAGTGGCTTTCTGCGAATAATTTCGTTAACATTTCGTTTTTTTTAATGTTTAAAAATATTCTATAATAATGTCAAAAGTTTTGTGCAAAACTATTATATTAAAAAATCCGAATTTTTCCTGCTTACCGAAAAACTCCCTTATGGAATCTTTGCACATATTTCCAAATAAATGCAGTTTTTTTAAACATCAGTGCTGGGCTTTTGCATGTCTATTTTTAATTGTTTATTTCGCTATTATTTCCAGAGTGTTCTTTATCTGTAATTGAAAATTATCTTTAAGGTTCCTAAATTTGCAGAAGTCAGTAAATTTTAGTTGCAAGCAAAATTCATTATCAATGAATAGATTTTATTCAAAATTTCTATCAGAAACTTTTGGTTTGCACTGTAAGTTTATTTTCATTCGTAAAGCAATATGAAGAGCCCGAAAACTGCCTACACTGCATCACAGTCTCTATGTACTTAATAGTTCCGTAATAATTTTTATTCGAATATTCTTCAATGTACAATGAAATTTCTGAATGCTATACTCTTGAAAATAGAGAACAATTAAAATAGAAATTATTCATTTGAACTTGAAATGTAGATTTTAGAAACATAAAAACCTAAAACTTATTTCAGATTTCAGGAAGGAGAAATAATAGGCAATCTCTCTAATTTCGAAATTCATTGTTGTTCAAATCCTAGTTGAAGAAAAATTACCAAAAATACTTCTTCTCGATTATGTGTTATTTGGAGTCATTCGTGTCGATGAAAGATGTTAATTAATCGTTTGAAACGTTTTCGTATACTTTACGAACATTTTGCTGTTCTTTTCACAAAAAGAGGAATTTCTTCTGAAATATTTCATTATTCCTCAAGGTCAAGCCAAAACGTTTAGTAGTGTTTCCAGTTTATATATATATAAAGATTAGAATATTTACTTCTCTAATTACAGGCAAACAAAGCTTACAAAATCTGTTACCTTAATCTGCCAAATATTGACATGGAATTCTGGTTTCAATTTAGTGATTTCCCATAGTGATAAGTTTCATCTTCATAGTAATAGGATCGTCTGCATACAAATGAATATATATGTTATCTCACATCTGTCTTTATAATAATAGTAGTCTTAGAACACTCTTCGAAATAGCACGAAAACATTTATACGTAATAGCGATTTTCCATTCTTTAAATATTTTTCATTGCTTTGCTCTACATAAGTCAGTGATGGAATGCTGTAAAAGGTTGTCAGGAGTAACAAAATATATATAGCTTACCTGCAACAAAACAAAAAAAACTTATAGAGCATGCTTCATAGCACAGTACGTATAGAAACGCTTATGCTGCCCTATATATGGCAGCTAAAGAGACTTCTCTTTTATACGCAGACTTAAAAAGTTTTTGCTTAATGCTTTATGAAGGATATCATTTGATATAGATCTCTTAAAATGATAGAGGAAAGAATTCTCTTGAAAATTGGCTAGTTAGCCCTTTTAAAAATACCATTTTTGGTACACATCAAAGTCTTATTCACACGTTTTCATCATAAGCAGATTATGGCTTTTTTTTGCCATTTATTCAAGTTGTAGTGCAAGACCAGGTTTTGAAACTATTTTTATTTCACTATTGAGAATATTTTATACGTAACAGAAAGCAGAAAGCTTTTAGAATCTTTCGGTACTAGAGTGAGAATACATTTCAGAATCACTAAATGCTAGAATTATAAACCTGTTAAGCATATCGCAATATAAAATATTAAGAAACATTGGCCAAAGTATTCTGAAAGAAATCATATCAGAATACTTCTTTTACCATTATTTAATTTTTATTACCATTAAATTTATTTACTGAAACTCTAATACATCAGTTGAAGTTATCTCCAGTATTACTATTAATCAAGCCAACAGAATTCAAAACGTTTGTGTTAATATGCAAATTATCATAAAGAAATATATATAGTAATTAGTACTCTAATGTACAGTAATATATCAACGAATTTTATGACCAAACAATTACAAAAAGTGCAATCAAAATTTCTCAAGTATTTTAAGAAATTATTTTGCAAAAAATATATCACTGTTATTTATAAAAGCATTTGCTCATGCCTATTAAGACACTTTTGCTGGATATATATATATTTGCTGTACATGTGTGCATACAGTTCTGTACATACAATTCATACAGCATATAAGTACACGCAGTATTACTAAACCATGTGGGCCTTCTTCTACTCTTTAGTTTCTACATAGATTGGTAGAGTAAAAATTTCTACCAACTTTTTTTTTCGACCTCCTTCATCCATATTCCAACATCTAGCTTTAAAAAGTATTACATTTTCTACCCGTTTAGTAAAATTTGACTTTTCATCTGCAGACAGTTCACTTTTATTTGTATAATTTTTAAATTAAATTTAAATTAGGTTCTTAATTTTTTAAATCTCACAATAAATAATTTTATTAAAAAGTGTTTTCCTACAGTTCAACCTGATATTGCGCAATTAACTTTTACAACGAATATAATTAAAGCTTCCCTTTCGGTTTTGTCTTCGTTTTGACTTGACATTTACAAAATGAAGAAACGCTAAATTTAAAATCTTTTATTCGTTTTCCATGCTAATTTTAACTGGTTAACATCATTAACCAGCTAAATGCTGGTTGGTTTAGTTTAATTATTTACGTTTCCGTTTGTTTTTGTTGCTTGGATGTGCTTTTGATGTTTTTTTAATGCACCTTCATCCTTTCACCATTTTTTGTTTAGCTGTATTTCGGCTTTCTTAAGTCCACATTTTAGAATGATTTACCTCATTGTTTTTCATCTTTTAATCAATTTAAAATTATTTTCAACATTCTGGAGCTGCGTGAGAAGGACTCACAGCTTATTCGCTGCTTTTTATCATGAATTTCATTAAAAGTTTAAACATTCCTACTTTTTTAGTGAATGTCGAAACACAACTATTGGAATTACATACATGCCAACAACTGATGAGTTATGTATGTATACTTTAAGAACATATTTTTTGAAGTTTATTAATATAAAAAAGAAGAAGTTCACTATGAAAGTTAGCACAAACAGACAAATCGTTTAAAAGCATAAGTGAATTGTTCGAAGAACAAAAGTTTTAAATTTATTGATATAAGCGTCAACGCATGGGAGCAAGACGACAGCCAATGCCTTATGAAACATATTTGTGGAAAACTGGTTATCAGATTTCCTAAGTAGTACGTCAAAAAACGAAGAGAATGATAAAAAAAATTCGTATGCTTCGTCTAAAGCGCAGAAAGAAAATCTGGGAGGTCATAAAAAGGTTTGCCCTAAAATACAAATGTATCATCAACATACCGTATCCAAAAGTGCAAACTAAACTTTTATAAAATAGTGCTAAAAATGTTACAGACAATGGGACAGAAAGGATTGCCTACTGTAAGACCTTAAGTTTATAGATAAAATTTTCAACTGAAAAGAAAATAATTTGTCTTAGTTAATCTTGCATTCCAGTTCTTACATTTCAAAGTCAGTACAGTAGAATACTCGAAAATTTTCCTTTAAGCACTCATTACGGGAAAGAACACTTGTAAATAGGGATTTTACGCTGAATGCAACCAAGACAGAATCGGTAAAAGTTTGTGAAATTTCATTACAGAATCATATGAAATATTCACAGCAGTGTCTTCAGAGTGAAGGGAAGTGAAAAATCTGCTGAGAAGATATTTGGCTAAACGATAGGATGTCTTACCAACGTTGAAAGCGAATGAGCTAGAAAGGTGCATTTACTTTGAAGGTATCTAACAGTGCACAGAATCATATGCAGTAAGGAAAAGGAAAAAAATGACTGCTTCTTTATAGAACTATCTAACAAATGCAAGAACAAATTATAATGTTCCTATCTAGAATTTACAGCTAAATGTGTGGAATCTTGAGAACTGGTAAGCGATTAATCGCTTTAGCTCAGAGAACAGAAACTCAAGAAAGGTTAATTATCCTTTATTGCTGAAAATAAAGTTACAGATGGCCCTTTCTCAGGACGTATAGAACAGCCTTCACTTGGGCTTTATCTCAAGAATACTATAAGAACTAAAATATAAGAAGTAAACTAATGCTTGGCTAAAAAGAGATAGCCGAAGCTATCAAAATTCTACAGGAGTTAACCTCTTAAACGCGAATTAAACGGCGAAGCTATCAAGGGCCTGAAATGCGGCCGAGCGTAGAAATAGCTTAGAAAGAGTGTAGCAAAAAGGCAAACACGCGCTAGTCAGAATCTCTGGCTCTCTAAGGAAGTCAGTGGAATTTCGATTTTAAGTACTGCTCATCCTTCATTTGCATTTAACTGCGATTCTGAAAACACATTCTGGTAGGAAATTGTAAGCTGAATTTAGGAAAGACAGAAAAAGGGTTTTAACTAAAAATAACTGTTAATAAATTAGGATAAACCTTACAAAATAACGAATTTAATTTTGGACAGATGTTATTCGAAATGAATATATTTTAGTGCCTTGCAATGTCCTTCATCGAGAAGTTTACTGATATCATTTACATTTAAAACCACAATTAGATTACCCTTAATAAAAATAAGACATTTCTTGGCTTGCAGGTGTTGGTGAAATCTTAGTTTTGTAGAGGATAAATTACTTCAGCTTTCATACTTTTGAAAATTCATTGTAAATATTACATTTTTTATTCTGTGTTTAAAAATTCCTTTTTGTTATCGCCTTCACTTTTTGCTCACATATTTCTACATTTTTACTCTTTTATTTTTGTGTTTACACGCTTTCATATTTGTTGTGAGCACATTTTGGATATAGGTGAAAAGAACTGACATTTTTAAATATTTCCTTTTTGTTTAAATGTGTAATTTTAAATCTTCGTCTCTCTCTCTCTCTGTATATATATATATATATATATATATATATATATATAAGAATTCTGTAAACATGATTATGCAATTGATATGATTAGAAGATAGCTGTGTAGATATACTATAAGATGACATTCAGATGGAGGTATAGCTAAGATAACAAGACATAATTTATTTTTGGGCATCTAATTCTTGTGATGCATATTCTTCACACATCACCATTATGGGTTCGATATACACCCTAGAATTCTGTTTCGCTTGCATTTCATGCAATGGACGATAGACTGCAGAGATAAATGATACGTGTTGGCAGCAGCAAGACAAAGCGAAAAAAGCACACACATTCAGCAAAGCGTGAGATATACATTCAAAAGTTTCTTTAATCTGATTGGAATCCGCAATGCTAAGCGCCATATAAGATAACACGACACGGATTAACACGACAGTACAGAAAAATTACTATAAAAAATTTCTTCTTTTATACCAGAAACAGGAGATACACCAATTAAAATAAAGAACTACAGGGTTATTGCTAATTTAAGTTGTAATTTTGACTTGCATATTTTCTTACCTTACTTACATATTGTTACGAATTTGGTATTTAAACAGCTAATGTTAGTAGACTTGTAAATTAAATGGTTTTATTTATCGCGCAGGGCAGCGCGTGACGAATATTAAAAGAAAGCTAAACCGGAAAATTGAAAATACAAGAGCGCGTGCATTTTAACATTTAATAAATATATCTTTTTGATTTCGAGAAAGTACTAGAAAATTCTCGCGCGCGATTTTAAAATCTTATAAAAGGAGGAAAACCTCTCAGTTCGTGGTTCCCACGTGACAACTGGTCACGCCCCTTCGCCATTAGCTCCTGCCCTTCTGGACTCACACTTCGAACTTATTCTCTTTTCAGCGCACAAAGAGCAAACAGCTGATGACAGCCGGACCACATCAGGCAGAATGCTTCATAATCTTGGCATAAGTGTAACTTGTAACTTGGAAGTTCGTGGTAGTTACTTAGTTTGTTGTTGTTTAGAAAACTGCTCTTGTTGACTGCAGCGAATTCGCGGATTAACTTTCTCTAGCTGTTTTGAATTAAGTTCTTTTGAACGTTTGAGTAGTTAGAAGATAACTACTGTGAGATATTCTAAAACTGAAAGAATATCTGAGGGAATTTAAGCATTTTGTGATAATAATAATTTTTTTTTTGTTCATTTTACATCGGACTTATGCGTTCATTTCGTAACACCCGTACGCACGCAACAATATATTATACATAGCAGTATATATTACAAACGCATTTCGTTAGTACCTAAAACTTTTAAAAGAATAAAAAACATTGGAATTTTCGTATATAAATCTGAAAATTTTGGATTACAGGCTAACACTTCAAAGAAGAATTTAATCTTTAAAATTTTAGAAGATTAAAAAAATAGTTAAAATGGTAATAAAAAAGGTAAAGCATCTTAAACATTTAAAATGTTTTACTATTAATATAACAAACGACGTTAGACAGAATTGCACAAAGAATAGAAAAAATCGTGGTCTGAAAATTCCAGATTGCAGTCTAACATCTCAAAGAAGAATTCACCTTTGAAAATTTTAAAAAATAAAAGAAGAATTAAAATTGATTTTAACTTTTATTTCAAAAAGTAAAACACATTAAAAAGTATTAAAACAGAATTTTGTACTAGTTATGTAGCATATGAAGTTAGATGCTTTTATTATCTACTTTTATTAATTACAAAAACATATTTATTTACATATTTTTAGCATGCAAATGCAAATAAAAATTTATCTACTAAATATTTTGTAAATTTACTTGTAATATTTTAATATGTATCAATTATAGAGACATTGTTAAAAATGCAAATCGAAGATTTAAAATAAAAGTGTATTTATTGCTTTCAAATCACTGGGTTTGTCAATTTATAATAGACTGATGAACTTTGAAAGATAAATTTAAGATTTCATATCTTGCCGAAGCACTGGGCTGTGCGCAAGGGTTTGTAAAAGATAAAACATAGATCTTATGTTTCTCGCGTATGACAACGTTTACCAAAAGCTCCTTCTAAACTTTTTCCTCTCTTTTTGTGTATCATTTTCTGATGTACGGATTTTATACACTGCCATGGCATAATTTTATCTATTAATTGAAATTCTTTGTTAAGCTAATTTGAAAGACTATAATACTTCTCGTTCCAACTATCTTGAAATAAATCTCTTTGATTTACCACACGTGCTGTATATTGCGAATTTTTCCTCTTATACATTCTGACATGAAATCAAGTAATTAAAAAAATTAAGTCAGTTCCTACTTAGGTCAACAAAGAAGAATTTTACTTTAGTTACTTTTTATTAACATTTTTTCGTTTCTAATTTATGAAGCTGATGGTGGTTTATAATTTCTCATTCTATCCATCTCTTGTAATGCTTCATTATTGTCTTTCCAGTGAGTTTCGAGCTTCCCAGGTCTTCAAATAATATCCTATCTAATGATTTCACACGACTCAAGGCGACATATGCTTGACCTGCTGCGAAGAGGTTTCGTCCTAGATTATATTACTATTGAATTTTCGCTACATAATGAGACATTACATCCGCTTCATCCAACTCTGTAAAAAACTACAATTATTAATTCCATACACTTTAAAAATCTTTGGAATTCTATCTTAATGTTGCCATTTATTTTTGTTAAATATTACAATCCCATTTACCACAGTCATGTACTATTATTTATAAGTTATTATAAAATTAATTTTCACAGCAAGTGAGAATTCCTAATAAACAATCATTATTTGTAAGTCTTATAATATATTTACAAAACAGCATATCTTTAGTTCCGATAAAAAGGAATAAATAAGTAGGAATTGACTTTAATATGTGAAAAAACTGTATTAACATTAAGTATCATCCACTACAAGTTTAAAAAATGTATTTGAACTTGAGTGAATGAATAAAAAGTATTTTATTAACAATTGAAAATTTGAACAAGATTATAGGGAGAATGTGAGCTAGTAGTAAGAATTTAAAAAAGTTTCATAATAGAAGACAGCATTCTTTGAAGACTATTCTGCGCGGCTGGATAAGATCAAGGCTTAACAATAAAGAGTTCTTAGAGTGGTCTATTCTCCTCGATCTTTTTACCATTAAAAAAACGTTTCATTTTCTTCTTTGCAAAGCCTCCACCAAAACTTATGCTGCTTTCCCACATTTTAGTGCTTGAATCATTTCGGCATGTTCAACTGTTATGGAGTATTCGCTGGTCTTTTATTTGTAAAAGAATGATTAAAAATAGAAGTAATTCTTTTTATAATATCGGCTACATTAAAATAATCTTAAGATCGAGCATATTTGTGATTTCATAAATTTAATATTCATTATAGCCTATGTAACGGGATTTATTTTTTGAAAATAAATAAGATTAAACAAAATGGACTATTTCGAACATTTTGATACAGAATATGGCAAAAATTTGCTAGTTGTATTTCAGTATCTATTTCGAATCAACTGATTCTTTATTAATGTAAAGAAATGCAAAATGAAATGCTTTTATTTACACTTCGTTAGTTGAATCTTTCTTCAGAAGTCTCATATATCTAAATCAAATTTTGATTGAAATTTAAAGAATGCAATGGCTGAGAATAAACACAAAATGAAATTGAAATCTTACCGGAATTTTTTATGAAAAATAAAATCAAAATTCACATTTCTGAAGAGATTTCATTTGACTTGGTATAATATCACTAATCTATCTTTCAAATTATAATTGTATATTGCTTTTCAAATTGAAGGGTTTAAATGCAATAACTTGATAATTTTAACTTTGTTTTTTAATACAATATCTGTTTAACATATTTTCAAATATAGTTAATTTATAAAATGTTCAATTATTAAATTTTAAGAATATTTTCAGTATTATCAATTAATAAAAGATGCTTCTAACATCCTATACTATGTATGTAGATACAGAATCGTTTAGTTTAAATCCAAATTGTAAAACGTAAAACGTTCTTGAATCGTTAGAACTTCTACGCCTTCATATATCAATAAAAGGAAGAAGAAGAAAAGAGAAAAGAAATCCATACGTACAAACAAAAAGGCTGAGGAAAATTAGAATTTTCAAATAAAGTAAAATTTTTAATGTGAATTGAATGGGAAGGAAAAATTAAATATTCTTTAAATAAGATGAATATTAAGAGGATACAAATGAACATTTGGTAAACAAAGGCTATAAAACTTTGATAAGACTGATATTTATTTCTCGTTGTAATTTGACAAGAAGAATAGTTAACAATTTTACATTTTTCTAGAACCTCTTGAAATTAAAGAAGATATAAAGGGGGGATATATCGGGAATTGACATAGAAACCTACTAAACATAGAAGGCTAAATTATCTACAGGTAATTAAAAGTATGGCACTTAAGGTATTCAATAACGTGAAGATGATTTAGATCCTCTGAAATTGCAGCAATTGCAGTTTTTTTTCTTCTTAAGGGTGTTTTCATTGGATATCAATAAAACTAAACTTTCCAAAGTTTTGAGACTTTGAACGTTTAACTGCTCTTAAGTTTGAACTCAAAACACTCGGGTGATTAAAAAACTCGAATATTCAGTTTTTCGAATTTCAAATGTTTCGCAAGATTCGTGGAGCTCGAAGATACAAATGTCTTATCTCTAGTATTTTAAACATTTCTTTTAGCAGTACTTCACTTGCAAACTTCTTTTTTAGCACCAATAAATGAGTAGGAAATAAAAATACATCATTTTAGAAAATAATCATATTCTAAGAACATTTCACAGGTAATCGCAATCATAATCGCAAGATAATTTAACACTAATTCTATTTCAAAATTGCTAATTATTATTTATTTAATAATTCCACTTCTGCGTCAAAGTAAACAAGAAACATTTTACGCTCATGTTTCTGAACATGACTCATCCTATCAAATGAACTACCCCCCATATGACCAAATAGTAGTTTACTTGTCTTCTTCACCCGCTCTGATACTTTACTGGAGACAAAAGGATTCTAAAACGTATTCTTTAACAACACCTACCTTCAGTGTGGGTAGAATTTACGCATCTCCTCTTATGTAAAGGTCAACTTCGAGTCCATTCAATCTCAGTGCTACATAAAGGGATGAAATAATAATATTCTCATGTGTGTGTCTATGTGTGGGATGACGGTTTTAGTAGGTTGAGCGCGTAGGGTTCTAAAGGTGACTTCTGATAATCAACTACAATCTTCAGCCCGTTCAAGAGTAAATTCGATACCTTATGCAAATAGAGAAAGATCCATAATTTCCTGCATGTTTTATATATCTTGGGTCATATGTAAAACATGATTAAAATCTGCAATCAAGAAGAAGTAGTAATTCTCAATATTGTGGTGGATGTTTCCATCCTTGGAACACCAGGAAAAGTGTTTTTAGCATAATTACTTGTCTAAATACAGAAACATTCACTAAGAGTATTTTTATGAAGAGTAGGATCTTTAATAATTGTAATTAAGGCTCGATTAAAATAGGCTAAGACTCTAAAGACAGCATTTTTTCAAAGATCACACAGCAAGAATTGGAGAGCCGTTAAAACAGGGGCCGTTGGGTAAGGACCTTGTAGTTCGAAGCAGTAATAAGGTGCTGATTGGAACTATCCTTGAATATAAGTTCTTTCTGAAATTCAGTAAAATTCACTCAGTGTAAAACTTATTAAAAATATTTACCTTGGGCTTGGATTTAAATAATAAAATCTCTATATCTAACGCAGATATAATATTTTTAAATTAAGATTTGCGAGTTCAGCCAAATAAACCTCATCTCAAACTCAAATAAACAAAAAATTGTGTTCTTTAAACTTCCCACATTACAGCAGTCAACATATTCCTAAAATAAATTCATAAGAAAAATATATACTTTATTTAACAGCATATAATGCTTTACTTTAACAGCATTATAATAAACATTTAAAAGGAAATATGTGCTTGTGAATCTCGTTTGTTTTGTTACTAACTGCATGATTATTTCCGGTGAAAAAATGACAATTTAGCTATAACCTTCTGCCTCAAGTTATTTACAAGTCGTTATGATTATTCATGTATTCAGCAAGGATTCCAAACTTCCCTTTTTTCAATTAATTGTACTGTGTGATTAGCTACTCCAGGATTTAACTTGAGATCGCTATGCACATAGTATCTGCCTGCGGTCCCATTTACTTTTATTAATATTTACATCATGGTAAACTGATATCAGTATTGTTGATACTGAATTTTGTATAATGTAACATGAAAAGTCTGAAGAAACGAAGCTTTGTCGGAAAAATAATATTAAATTAAGGTTAATTAATAAGATTAATTAAAATTAAAAATAAGGTTAAATTAGATATCGCTAAGCTGGCGATGGTTTTGCCGACTTATCTTTGTTGCCACATTTACGAAAAATTGCCCTAAATCGCCAAACTTGACGACATTTTGGTCTGGTCCCTGTATAACAATAATTGAATAAATTTGATTGATTCCCTGTATTTAACTGTAACCATATGCGGCCCTTATATGTAACTCCAACCGTTATATGTCTTCAGTAATTTCGAGAAATAGAAGGTGCTAGAGATTTCTCAGCGGCCGGGGTAAAACTGCATAAGCACGGACAGACCATCAGTTTTTACTCATTCAGTGTAGAGCTGACTTCAGAGTGTTCAGATCTCAGTGAGAGTTTCGACTTTTAGATGTGCTTTTCACTGCGTTGTGTTTAGCATTCTTAGTAGTTTGAAGTCTAACAATTAATTATGCTCTGTGAGAGAAGAGCTGCACGAGTGCTTTTGTTGAAAGTTCCAGAACTCTAAAGTTTTTGTTTTGAGAAAATAAATTTCATCAAGCTGTCATTAGTTCTGTCTTCATTCATTACAAATCCGTACACAAGCAACGATATACTTTTTAATACTGTTGTTAGGATAAATTTATTTTAATAATGCTTACTATTATTGCATTAATAAAGCATTGTGTTTGCAAGTGTCTTACCTTTCCGTAGCAGAGTAACGATCTGCCCAATGGCAAAGCTAGAGTGGGGCAAGGGAAGACTTCTGTCCCCGGGCGCAGCATCGAAGGGGCACCAAATTGATGCTATGAAATTTTTTAATGAAATGTTTTCCATCCTTGGCACACAGAAATAAGCGCAAATTCTTCAATTGTCCCCGGGCGCTGAAAACTCTAGCTACGCCCCTGGATCTGCCCGTCCCTTTATATTCTCGTAAGCGTCCTTAGCATATCGATCTCAAGTTTTTCAATCGGTAGGTTACGTTACATTGTGAGAGAGTGACTACATCATCGTCTGGCCTTAGCAAATACTGGAGCTGCGCATAACATGAGTTAATTAATTTATCTTGCATGCATTCTTGCGCTTAGCCAGTTTACAGAGTGCCGCTATTTAGGAAAACTTAAGATGTTGGTTTCTTCCGAATTTAACCAATCTGTAACTGCTTAACAAACTGAGTGATTTAAAAGCATTAAACGCTTTTCTTAAAAATTTAGATATTCCTTTTTAATAATATATGTAGTTTTTATCATTAAAATGGAAACAATATTATTGTAATTTTTAAAACATGTTTCCAAAATATACTACACAGCTTATATGCAATATTTTGTTTTAATGTTTTTCTGAATTAAAAAAATAACGTTAAAATTCTTCTTGAAGAGTTCGCTTTTTGCGAATGTCATCTTAGAAAAAATAAGCAGCTACAAATCGAAATAGATCAGTTGAATGCAGTACAATTAAATATCATTATCGAAAGCTATTTCTTTATGCAGTTTTGAAAACATATATTTAAACATTTTAATAACGTAATTCATTCATAAAAACGAGCGAGATGAGAGTTTAGTGTTGTTGAGTTAAATTGTTCATTACTTTAAAAATAAGCGATGGTTGACTGCTGCGAGAAAAGGTTACTTCGAGGAGAACTTTCTAGTAGGCTTAGATTATCGTTTAAGCTATCTATATGGCAAACATTTTAAATGATAACTCATTTCTCAAATTCAGTATGAAATGGTGTGTATTCGTTAAACGTATTCACTAGGGTACTTGTGTAGGATTTGTCTTACACTGAATATGGGGGGTCAGTTAACAAAGATCGACAGACTAAAATAAAGAGTGCTCTTTTTATGGCAGTTCCTGAATTACTTATGAGTAAAATAATATATTATTTCTCGCAGCTTGTTTAGAAATCTTTTACAGATAAAGATTGGAATTCACAATAAACTTTCGTGTTTCTCTCCTCGACAGATCACTTTGAATTACTTTTCTTGAAGGCCCATTCGAAGGCATTTGAGAAGACATCTAGCCGTCATTCTATAGGCTTAGTGAAAGGAAAGGAATGAATAGGAGCTCGGGGTGGGTGAAGATGTTCTTTATACTGTTGAGTTTGCGTCCACTGCTTTCGAAAGCACCGCAATTCCATCGAGATTGTCGCAAGTGTCATTGTCCTGATGGCTATCATTATCGTTATCCGCTCTCTCCACATACAGAAGACTGAAATGCCATCGGCATCCATCAGTGACACAGCAAATGTGCTTGCGTCTTCTGGACGTCGAAACTTGTTCTTCGGCTTTTACCCAACGTCTTATTTTTTACTCGGTTCATTCCGCCGTTTCCTCTGTCTTTCTCTCATTCCATTTTTTTTGAAGGATTTTGTAACTTTTGTCGGCCGAAAATCGAATCTAAAAATTTCCTGCAACTTTTCTTTCTTTCCTTTCTACCACTGTAGAGTTTTTTTGAAGTAAGAGAATGGAGGAACAAGCCAGGAATTGTGTTAGAACTTTATTTTTTGCTGTTCCGACATTTCGAAAAGTTAACGTCTATACAAAAAGGTACTTTTTTTCGGAAGGGGTGCTTTGCTGAAGCTTAAGTTTACGTTGGCTGCCAAGATGAAAGATTTTGACAAAGTTACTTTTCTCACCCCCTTCTTTTTTATTTTTTCGAATCTGGGAGAAACATTCTTTTCGTAGCACACCTAGTTTTTTTTCTCATCTTGGAACTCCTTCCTCTTTTTATTAGATCAGTACAAAATGTTTAAGTACTCGATAACCAAAATAAAGCTTGTTGACATACGTCAACAGTTTGCTCTGTTTGCATTTCAGAGGCAATTTTGAGTACTGTCTGTGTTTCTAACTTGTATTTTCTTATTTTTAACTTTCAACATCTAACAATATTTGATAAGAAAAACTTTCTGTTTACCTTTCCAGGAAGAAATAACCAGGACATTTGGAATTCTTTACTATTTTATCCCACGAAAAATGTTATTTACAGCTATTTACAATTCGTCTGCTTACAAAAGAAAGTTCATCATTTTTCTATCGTTGCCACTACATCTCAATCAAAACATCCCCTATAAAACAAAAATAAAACAAAAAGCTGCGCCCTCTCCTGACCAGCAGCATGAAAGTGTAACAAACCATGAGTCTGGTAGGCACATTGGTTATCTGACAACTCTGTTTTTCTCTCTCCCCAAACACGGAATATCATCGTACACAAAAATTCAGCAACTTTCTTAAGAAAATGTTCTGAAAAGCATTTATGATTATTAAAACACAATAACTTCCTGATGAGGTAAAACATGGAGTTCGTGAAATCATGTTTGTCAAAAAGAAATACATCAAACGAAGGAAACCTTTAAAGAATACCTTTATGCAAATAGCATCTTTTTAATTAGTGAAAGAACTTTTAACTAACAAAATTATTCTATGTAAAAGAATTTGGAATATTTTCATGTAATTGTGTAGGTGATTTGATCATTAATTAAAGAACTAGCAATTTAAAAACTTTCACCTGATTACATCAAACTAATAGGCTTCCTTACCATATCTAGTGCTACCCTGTATAATACTCTATTTAACTAGAAATCTTATCCTATTATACGAATTTCTATCCCACGGGTAATTTTATGAATTCTTCTTTAAAGGACTGCGATAATCAATGGACACTTTCTTCGGCTTCATGCTTGGGCATTAAGTAACAATTTACGAGATCTCTGCGATAGTTTCCCGAATCATCGGACGTTTATTATGGGCATGTTACATTATTACGTGATCAGTTTGCACACCATAGTTCTTTCAATATATAGGCTCCTTTGCTAAGTTTCTTATTTTGTGGTGCTACGCTTCTGATAGAACATTTGCCTATGCGATAGTTCACTTAAGGTTCCTCTGAAAAATGCGATTCGAGGAAATAAACGAAACCCATGTAATATTGCAACTACTTAAAGTAATCCAGAGAAAGAAAAGACCATGTTAGAGCATTCCGATAAAACAGCTATGGACTCAAGATATAGCAAAGAGCCGACCAGACGGTATACTGGTTAGGGGAGTCTGACTGCGATACCGTAGGATTCGGATTCGAATCTCATTATAGGCAAGTGCCCGCCGTTGGAAAAAAAAAATGAAAGGTATAGAAAGAAATACACCCAAGATATAAAGCGAAAGAGAAACTAGTAAATGATAGAAATAAAAAATTATTATTTCATGGTTATTATCCCCGAGGAGTTGGGAAGCACGGGACATAATATTGAGTCTTCCTTAAGAATGTGATAATCAAAATTATTTGAAAGCATAATTTATGGAATTAAAAGTATTTTAACATTAAACTATTGACGCAGATATCAGAGTGTAAATAAATATTGGCTTTATGTGCCACTCCAAATCTGGCATTACTTTTATATCAGAAGCTTCACTTTACGCAAATTTTCATTTTTTGCATCAGTTTATGTATTTTGTGATGTTCTCAAGAAAAAGTCTTAGTTCTACGAATTTTGAATTTTTAATATCATATGAAAATAAACACTTTCGGCTCACGATACGTTATCAAATCGTTGATCACTCGAGTAATCCACGATTCACGAGTACAAAGTATTTTCTCCCTCTTTTCCTCATGCCTTCGTTGTATAACTGGAAACATATTTGACGTGTATTTGAGAGGTCCAGGATTCGAGCCCCTACGAAGCACTGCACATTTTTCACGTCTCCTGCAGCAAAATAGCCTAATGACTCTACAAGACGTGCCCGAACTAAAAAGGTGGTGGAAGATAATTCGTCTTGTCGACTGGGTCTCTTAATCCCCAGTCGCCCTTTAAAAGGGGAAGTTTGTAAGACATTTTATCCCTCCTTTCCACACATCTTGGTGTTGTAATTGAAAGCTCACGCGTATTCGACACGTGAGCTACACTACTGTACGCGTATTCAACAGTTCTGGGCTTCGAGTCCAGAGGCGAGGGTACTGAACATTTTTCACGTCTCCTGTTTCAAAATAGCCTAATGATTCTACAAGTGGCGCCCGATCTAAAACGGTGGTGGAAATAATTTCTCAACATCAGGATTTGGAGACTGGGTCATCTAAATCCCAGTCGCCTTTTAAAAGGGGGAGTATATAAGTCATTTTCTCCCTACTTTCCACACACCTTTGTGGTATAATTGAAAGCATACTCGACGCGTATTCGAGATGCCCGGTGTTTCAGTCCAGGCGAGTTTACAGTACATTTTTTCACGTCTCCTTCTTCCAGATAAACTAGTGGCGCCCGAACTAAAAGGTGGTGGACGATAATTCGTTACCATCACGATTTGGCGATTGGATCTCCTAATTCCCAGCAGACCTTTTAAAGAAGGAAGTATATAAAGTATTTTTTGCTTTTTCCCCCCATACCTTCGTGGTGTAGCTGGAAGCATGCTCGACGCGTATTCGGGAGATCCGGAAATCGAATCCTCGGGAGAACAGTGCACATTTTTCACGTTCCAGCATCGATATAACCTAATGACTCCACATGAGTATTAATCATTTTCGCAGAAATTCTGGTAATTTACGTTGCATGATCTTTCAAAATATAGCAGTATGTTGCTTAACAGTGTAACAAGCTGGATATAATTTAAATGCACTGTCGCAACACACTGATACTCTTCGACATTTATTGATATAATATGAATGTGTCTTTGATACAATATGAATGTATCTGCTTTATGAATATTTATTAATAATAAAATTAATTATTAGCAAAAATAAGTTATTATTAAGAGATTTCTAAAACTTTGCATTAAATATAGCCTTGGCCTAAAGTATCAAGCACTCTCAAAACATCTTTAAAAGTAGTAACTAGATACAAAAATGTTTAAACTGCATATGATTATGAATCTGTTTTCAAAAATATCATAATTCACAATAAATAAAACGTCAACTTTTACTCTTGTTCCGAAATATGTACAGGAGCGGTGAGATGGCTTCTCCGCAAAGCAGTTTCGGGGTTGCCATAAAACTGCAAGATAAGGCAGGGTTGCCACATTTGGCGAGAAATAGCCCATTTGGCGACAAAATTGGCGATATGCCATGGACGGATGGAGAACCTTCTGGAACGAATTCTTACTGGTTTAGTCCAGAATGTTCTCGAACACCACCAAAAGCTATACAAACCCTGCTGGTGCGCGAAGGGTTAGCTAATATCGAGTTGGTGTCTCGTCTAGCGAGTCAATCCTTGCAGGGTCGATCGAGTTGACAGCCGGGCAGCGAGTGCCGAGTGGGTCGTCGAGTTCACCGAAGGAGTCTCTTAGTGTATCCGGTTAGTGCATCTTCGAGAGAGCATGTTGAGCTCCGGGAACGACTGAAACGAAAAGTCGGCAGCCGTGCTCTGTGTGTCGTCGAGTGCATCGCGAGTTGTAGCGTGGGGAGCATCGAGAGTACGTGGAGTTCCAAGAACGACCGAGGAGTCGGGAGCTGCACTCTGATGCTTTGCAGTGAAGCTGTCTCCACCGTTATACCCATATAACCAGAAGGCTGTGTCGCTGATTGTGTCAGCGTGTTTCTAGTAGATCATTGACGACTGTAAAAGTGTTTTGGAGCTGTCCTGATTAATATTGACTAAATAAAGTGTGCTTCGATACTTCATCAAGTGTCGTCTTTATTCGCTCTAAATCCACACAAACCCCGTACGAACGTGAAGGAAGAAAATAACATAACAGCTGGTGTCAGAAAAGCAAAACGCAACACGCTCTTTTATTACATGGCTCTGTCATTCTGTGTGCCCAGTTAGAAATCAACAAATCATCTAAATAAAAAATCATTGCGCACACAGTATTTAACAATAATTATAAATATTGCGATTCTTTTAAGAAGTCACATTTAAGGAATTTACAAGTTTGACGTAAATTTCAAATTACACAAAAAGTTTATAAAATGCACTACTTATATAGTCCATGGGGTATCTATACATTAAAATAAAGAATTAGCGATTCTGATTTTAGTATTTTTGAAGAAAACCTAAATATGAAAAGGTAATATATGAAATTTAATAAAAAGTGCCATTAATTAAAAGAAAACATTATTGCTGATATGCAGTGCCAAATTTAATTGTCACTCTTCTGTTGCAGATATAATTCCTTATTTCATTTTTATTAAGCAATTATTGTATTTTTTAAGGTACTGTTTTGAATTAATGGATAAAATTTTAAAAAATGAGCTTTAATTACTTTGATTAATTAAGAAACATTTGGTGCGTAACAATATTTTATTTTTCTAATATTTTTCACTGAAAATTCAATCACCTACTCACATATGCTTTATCAAACAACACGGATGAAGAACATTAACTATTAAGTTGTAAGTTATCTTTAAGGAGCATTTTACTTTTTATTATTTATGTAAGTTTATTAACAAACAAGAATAATCAGTATGAAATTAGAATCACTTTATGATTTCTTATCCGTAATGAATGATTAAAGAAGCAACTCTTAATAAATATTGATAGTATTTCAAATACTATTAGTTGATGATTTAAATAATTCAAAACTGGTATCATCAACTAAGACGAAATGTGTGATAAAATTTTACTTCCTATAAGAAATCTAAAGTAATATTTTTTTTATAATAATTGATTTTTGAGCGTAATTTTGTTCACATAATACTCTTCATATCAAAACTAAGAAATATGAATTGTGGAAAAATTACTAGTGGTAGACTTTTAACTTCTTTTGAGATTAAAATTTAATATAGCGTGTCAACAGAGGAATAAACAAATTTTCCATAAATTTGATTCCAGAAATAATAATTTCTCGAATTAAATTTATGGAAAATTCTTCAGATCTTCATTAGATCCTATTCTTTAGATCTCTAATAAAAATTTTATATAAACATGTTTTGTGCGTATATTATTGAAAATTTAGGGAAAAATTTAAATGCATCGAACTAAACTTATTTATTAATAAATTTAATTTAGAGAAGTGATACAATTACTACATTTATTTTCTGAGATTGTTACAGTCATATGCTGCCTCTTTGACATTATTATATTGAAGAAAATAATATTCTTTATATCACGTTTTAGTGACAAACGGCAATCGTGAAATATTTATCAGCATTAGCTTTAAGGAGACTTCTTCATACATCATATATATAATCATTATAAACTGCATACAACATTATTTGTTTAAAGAAAGATTAAATTTTGCGAAAGAATAAGCAGAGTTATAAAATTCGAATCAAATATTTCTCTTCATTTGATAACTAGTTTCTATTTTAAAAGGTTTCATTTGGTAGATAATTATATTTAATTAACAGTATTAATTTGTTATCGCGTTAGCAAACAGATACCTTTAAAGAGTCGCATCTTTGCTGTGGATAAATAATAGTGCAAATTATAAGATAATTTGATAATTACTTACAACTCTGAGTAAAAAGTACGACAACTTATAAGAACCTACTGCAGTTTTATTTCGAAATAGCTATACCCTGTCCTTTTTAATTCATTTTTCAATATCCGAATTTTTCAACTGCAAACATTTTTATTTTGTCAACATGGAAATACTAATCAACATTCAATCAATTTAGAATTTATAAGATGTTTCAAATACATTATTAATAATAAGGCATTTATTAAATCATAAAAATTAAGAATTGAAAAGTTGTCTACCTATTCCTTTGTCATAAAGGACTTTTTAATCAGCAGAAATAACTTTCGATTAGGCTAATACGTTTAGAATTTAAACATATCAAATTTATTACAAGTGTCTTGAAGAATTATAGTTAACCAAAGTATTTTAGCAGCTAAAACAATGAATAAAATAGATGATCACATCTATTTTGAATGAAAATTAAGGGCTATAAAACACCTCCCAATTTAAGACAGTGCAAAGCTTTTAACCTAATTTCCTTATTAATTGCTTTATTATTATCTAAAAACAAGGACAAATTTTCTTTGAAACTTATCTTTATGCTGTATGATTTATAATACACCCAATGCGTGAATAGTTTAAAAATGAAAAGAATGTATTGTCGTAGTTTCGTTTCAAGATGTGCTGTTTGTCCCACATAAATGATAAACATAATGAAATTTAAATGAAATGATTAAAGTGAAGGAAACATATTTTTATAAACGCAGTTTAACATACTGAGTTATAAATGTCCTTTGTACTTTTGTGAAGCTGCTTTACACGTTTTTTGCCACATTGTTGCACAGTCGCTTCAGCATCAATATGTCGGCTTGTGCAGCTCTTTACTACTATCCAATACACATAAAGGCAGTTTCAATAGTATTTAAGACATTGTTATTAGAAATACTGCAAGAATTCTCTATCTTCTTAATACAGTATTCACTGCAAATTCTTGTGAATTATAAAAGAATTTGTATTTCAAAATTTTAAATGGGATTTTCGTAAACGAAGGTATTCCATACATTTGAAAGATAAAAGGGTGATAAAATCATTACTGCTTAAGGGACTAATATGAAAATGCATGGTATAAAAGCCCCTCCTTACAACAAAATACCAGACTTGCCAACGCCCCAGCGATAAAGTCGTTGAACACTGGTAGTTCGATCCGAGATTCGAATTTCGAGAACGGACTGTCTGCAGAAGCATTTTAAAGCTTTTCCCCGTGTATAATGTATATGGAACTTTGGAACGTTTGGCTATACTAGCTATCAGCAGAGAAACAATATCCTGCTCTTGCCAGTTCCTGATATAGTCCCGTGTAGGTCCTGTCAGCGAAGAACCGGAATGGAAGATTCTCTTTTGGAGGTGGAAATGTGTGGTGAGAAAAAGAAAAAAGAAGCTCTTTACTCCTGTGCTGGTACTTCTTAGATGGATTCCGTCGAGCAGAGGCTGGAGGGAGGAACTTCGGATGATTCGTGTAGGATAGTCAATTACCTCAGATGAGTTATGGAGATGCAATACACAGTTTTAGAATGTAAGATAAATATTCAAAGTATAGTAATTAATAGCAATAAAATATATACATTAACAACTCAAAAGTTCAGGGAATGATGCTTGAGGAAATGCAATATGAAATGCGCCGGTGCTGCTCAGCCATTTAGGTGCAAGTCCTTACCATACACAGAAATTTAAACAATACACAGAAATTTAAAACAAAAATCTTTCATCGAAAATATGTACTTATATACATTAACCACTCCTGTTTCTCAGGGAAAAACATTGTCCCGCATCTGTAGTGGGAAGAGTGGCACAACATTAATCTAAGGGAGTGAGTGATCTTAGCTAATAACGTGTATGCGAGTCAGTTTCTCTTATAAAGCATTCCGCGAAGGCATTCTTTCTCTTAGGCAGATAGCCCTCGAGTTCTTTGCCATAATCAAATAAACCAAACCAAACAAAATTCTACTTCCTCGTATGATTTGATAATAATGAAAAATGAAAAATGTAATAACTTGTTTTAAATAAAATACTATAAAGTTTTAGTTAAATGATAAAATTTGTAAACTTCAGCTACTTATGTTACTTATCTTATCTTAGAACATATAACTGCTTTTATTATGTGAACAGGTGTATTCATCTTACATAAACTTCTAACGTTCATTGCTATCTGCTAAACAAAATATAGTCATTTATCTTCTAGCTGTAACCATTATTCATCATTTATCTTAGCATAAATTCTAACGTATCCTTGTTGCCTTTTTCGATACCGATGTCCTTAAATATATTGTGGCCATAGAAGATTTATTGAGATAAAATACATGAACGAACCTAGACTCATTTATCCGGAAAATAGTTTATTAAATAAATGCGTTACTCCATATTTTATTGAAAGTTGTGGAAAGTAATAAATGGTAAACATAGTTTCGCGACGATAATAATAATTTCCAAACCTTCTCAGTCTTGAAATATGATTTGCGGGATTCCGTAAATAATTAAATGGTGTATATCATATGTTTCAGTAGCATGTTGTTACTTACGTCATATGATTCAAGTATTCATTAAATAAGAGCACATTTATAACAGGCACATATTACAATATTACGATTAAGAAACGTTAAGATGCAGAAATAAAGCAGAATGGAAAGATTTAGTTTAAAATTAAGAAATTAAAAAAATCTGAGAGCTTTCAGATTTTATATTACGCTCAAAGGGACGTTTTTTAATATTTTGTGTGTTACCTTTATTTATTAAATATTATGTTCTTCGCATTTAAACCATAAAATTCAATTTCAACAGCAATATCACAAAATAATTAAAAAAGAATATATCCTTAGAATTTTCGATACACAGTCTCGCGTGCTGCAGATAAAAATGTTTTCTTTTTCGTAAAGTCTTGCCATTGCTCGCTTAGAAATCGTCGTGTTTGTTAATCAAGAATTTGTTAAAGTGTCACAAAATGTGAAATCGATAATAAAACAAATTCCAGATTCCAATTTCGGGCTTCCAAATGCCCATACTCAAGTGGGGACTACGTTACTCAAAATTTGATGTCTTTAGGTACCATGCTTTTTTCCCATTGCGGGAAACACCTATACATTCACCACCATTCTTCATTATTTAATTTCCTCAAATAAAATGTGGGGCTCTAATATTTGGTGGCAACAATTTGATAAGTGGAACATCCTTTATGGTGAACCAACGCAAAATGCCAAAACGAAGTTAATAGCCCTTCTGGGCAAATTGCCCCGTTCGGCTAATAAAGTTCGATTAAAAGGTGAAGGAACACTGTTAAAGGGATATAGAAGTGGATAAATAATAATTTTTAGAAATTGTTTTAGATTTAAAATTTCATTCTATGAAATTTATTCCAACAAGGCTTAATTTAATAAATGTGGAAATAATTAATGAGGAAAAATCTAACAAAATCACGTTATTCGTAAAATATTAATAGGTGCTGATGCTTGACGGTATTAATGAATGTAATACTAAATAAAGTTTTAAAATATTATCTTTTAAAATGAATTAAAGATCTGATCCTCTCATTATCTTGTAGTTTTCGAACCAACATTTAATGAGAAAGCTGCTGCTTTAAAAATACACTTAAGAGAACATACTATACAAATATCTCAGTGCACAGTTATAAAGTTCCTATTAAATTAAAGAATTTTTCCATATTTCTGAAAGTAATACTTAAATAACGTTTTAAACCTTTAGATTATAATTTAAATATATTGCAATCAAACTTATTGTTCCTTCTAAGTTTTCTTAGAATAACATAGTGCAAAAGCTTCATTGGACATAAATTTGGATAATATTAAATACTTGCAGTGTCATCGTGTAAAGTTTGAATATTTGCAAAGGTAGGTGTCCTGCAGTTGATAGGGATTTAAAATCATTTACACAATGTTTATAAAGCATAAATGAAGAGCATTATTTTACACACATCCCAGAGATTTTGTACCATTTTACTTCTAACCGATCTATATTTATACACATTTCGTTGGTTTAAAGCTAAAATAGTCTCTTAAAAATAGCAGTCTTTGTTCTGTCTGGTTAAAATTATTTTTTACCAGACTTTTACTTTTTTATAATAATAAATATTTATTTTTTCCTCTTTTTATAATAACAAAAGTTTATTTGAAGTTTTAACGTTTACTACCTTCCACATTTCTAAAAATCGCAGTTTATAAATATTGTCTCTCAATATTTAGTCCATATTTGCATTCTTTATCTTTATTTTATTTGGGCAATTGACGGATATTTAAACAATTTTTTGAAATTTGTGACTGAAAGAGCACTTAGTAAGAGAACTTAGGCTATTATATTTCATTCCTACTGTCACCTGTAGACTTCTAACGTACCTTTGGTCAAGCATTCTAAATTTAGAATCATATAATGAAATTAACAGTGAGTTATGACTATGTCAATCTGCTTTGGAGAACTGTGGGATCCTTCTTGCTTGGGTTCAGCAATTCTAGAGAACAATATGGTCTGGTTGGGTTGGGCTGGTTTAGCTGATTATGTCAAAGCACATTCGGGCTCTCTGCCTAAGAGGAGGGATGCTTTCGTGAAGAAATTTCTAAAGAAACTGGCTCGTAAAATCACGAAAAGAGCCATGCAGCCAGACCGTTCGCTTGGAATCGAACCCGGGTTGGAAGTACCGGCGATTTTTCCACTCGACTGCTGGTGGGCAGGATAATATGGCTATTACTATCATTATTTTTTTACAATGGCAGATTGTGAACAATTACAAATGTAACCCAGTCCATTAATCTATACAAGGCCAGATGTGGTGGTCTTTTATAGAGGCACCTAATAGGTGGGCCACCATAGCCTTTCCTATGCAGGGACGGACAGTTACAACCATGCCTTCTCCGGGATTCGAACCCAGGCCCTTCGGTATCGCAGTCAGCTTCCCTGACCACTATACCGACTGGACTGCATATGGCTATTATAATACGGGAAAAGCGACGCATCGCAATGAAGAAGGTGACTTCATTATTGCATATTAATGCGTCCAATTTGCTGACGCAAGTGAAAGAAAGATGTGCCAGTGTTTGTGAAGAGTTTCATTGTTTGCTGCAGCAAAGTCACTGGAGTAAGTTGCACAGATTTCTGAAGGAACGAAAGTGTAGTACGAAAGTTTCGGTCAGTTGGTGCATTGCGCATTTCTCCGAAAGAATTCGTTTCCGCCAGCCCTTTTTAAATCTTTCCAGCGTAATTATATTATACTAAATGAGAATTACGTTCATCAGCGATATTGTGACTATTTTAATGGTTGCAAAAATAATTTATAAAAGAAATAATTTTGATTTCCTGCTAAACGTTGTAATACTACTACTTTTTAATTAAAATGTGCGTGGTGTGTGGTGAAAAATAAAATGATTTGCCAGCTTATACACTTCATTGGTTGCCTTAACAACTTGAAGAATATGAAAGGACGTCCATTTTTCAGATTTTCATAATAGCATTTCGGTATCTGATTCATAGTTGTAGAATCATTATGTTATATCGATGCAGGAACGTAAAAATATGCAATGCCCTCCTCAGGATTCGAACTTTGGACCTCCTGCATATGTTTCGAGAGTGCTTTCAGTTACACCGCGAAGACATGCGAAAAGAAGGGAGAAAATACCTTATATACTACCCCTTTTAAAAGGCGACAGGGATTAGGAGACCCAATCCTAGTGATGACGAAATATTAATGACGAATTATCGCCCGCCAGCTTTTAGTTCAGGTGCCATTTATAGAATCATTTAGAATTTTTGGATGTCAAAAAACTAGTGAAACACGCAGTCATTGCTGGGCTCCCAATTACACGCCAAGCGTGCTTTCCAGTTACACCACGAAAGTGGAAAAAAGGGAGAAAAAATACCTTACATATTGTTGAAACTATACTTGCACTCTTCTGTCGTCATCAATAGTTTTGATGTTTTTTATATCGCACTGATATCCAAAGTTTAATTGAAATGGAGATTACTTTAAATGATTTAGTTTTTTAGATTTTAACCTTTCATTGGAAGAGGGCGTGACACTTTTTTAAAATGAATTTTAGAAAGATGCATTAATTATTCCTCTATCTAAATCTAATTTCTAATGACTTTACTAATCATCTGTAATCGCTATTAATTCACTTTGCTAAATTCTTTGGCAGTTTATAGATTATTAATATACAGTGCACTCCCGATTATCCGCGGTATTGGGTGGCGCGGCCGCCGCGGATAACAAAAAACGCGGATAATCCGAAAAAAGCTAAAAATGGGTATAGCAAAAGAGAACAGTCATTCCAACTTTGAAAAATCGTATTAAGTGCAATAAAACATGAAATAAACAGCAGGAAATGTTTAACTAACGCTTAATATTTTAGTATATCACTTAAAACTAACTTAAAATGCATTTTGTTAATGAAAATAGAAAAGTGCTTTGTACTTACGAGAGGCGTCAAGGATACACAAAAAAATTAATACATATGTACTGTTTTAACACTGTAATGCATTATGTAATTACAAAAGCATAACTGTAAAACTACACCTTTTTGAAGAAATCAGTCATTTGTGTTTGTTTCTTGCTTCGGAAGCATTTTCTCTTGATCCGAGATTGCATTTTTCGTAACATAACTAACTTTCTCGGCCAACTCCGCGTCGTCTTGTTCTCCCAAATAGCTCAGTAGTCCGTCGACTTGGTGCAAAGCCGCTTCGTGAGTCTTCCGCATCTGGACAGTGGGCTTTTCTTCGCCTTCACTTCGTTCTCCTTCATTCTCGGTCTCTCCCCTTGCTTTCTTTACAATTTTGTCATCTGTCAAACGTTCGAAGCCAGGTTCGTTGACGTCACACTCCAATCACTCGTTAATGTTTTCAGTATCGACGTTCTCACCACCCGGAACTGTTTTCACCATATCGGCAAGAGTTGGCGTAGGCTTGTCTACATCTTCATTCTCTTCCTCACAACTCAAAGGGGTTAGGTTCTTGCTGGCTTCAACATTAGGCATGAGTTTTCTCCATGATTTTATGAGAGTTGACGGTTTCACTGAGTCCCATGCAGATGCAATATTGTAGATGCTGTCCAAGATTATGTAGTGTTTCCAAAACTCTTTCAGATCATAATCTTCTTCAATTTTGGTCATTAGCAGCTTGGTTCGGTATGTTCTCTTCATTGTTGCAATGATTCTTTGGTCCATGGGTTGGATTAGCGCAGTAACGTTTGGAAATTTGTCCATCAGAAGACTTTAGCACGCTTGTTGCTGGGTGAGAAGGTGCGCTGTCGATCAATAGCACAGCTTTTTCATACAAGTTTTTCGATTTAAGATGTTTACGCACTTGAAGAACAAAGATTGTTTCGAACCATTCTTGAAAAATGTTTCGGTTCATCCATATTTTTTTTTTTTTTTTTTTTCGTTTTTGGTTGAAGTAATAATCAACGAGCAAATTTTCCATCCTTGTGCCTTTGAAAGATCTCGGTTTTTTTGACTTTCCAATAACAACAAGTCTAAGTTTATGTCCACCGGTAGTGTTACTGCAAGACATGATAGTGATCCTTTCCTTGCTGCTTTTATGACCCGCCGCTTTACTTTCATTTTCAAATGCTAAAGTGCGAGTGGGAATACATTTCCACAAAAGTCCCGATTCGTCGGCATTATAAATTTGTTCAAAAGATAGCTCTTCTTTTAAAACAAATTCTTCAAATCCATGGTGGAAATCGTCGGCTGCTTGTTGGTCACCACTAAGTTTCTCCTGATGATGTCCAATTTCTGGAATTCCATGTCGCAGCTTAAAACGAGTCAGCCAGCCAGAAGACGCATCAAAATTTCCTTTCAGGCCTAACAACTCAAAAAAGGTTTTTGCCTTCGCCGCAATGATGGGACCATTTACAGGAGTACCCTCTTTTCGAACTTCAGCTAACCACTCTGTCAATGCCGTGTCTAGCTCATCAAAGGTAGAACCCTTCATAGTTTTTCGCGTTTTCATTGCGGAAGCACTGTCCGACATTGATGCAAAGTTCATCAGTTTGTCTTTTTGCTTTAGAATCTTACACATTGTTGTTTCCGCGATTCCGTAATCCAATTCCATCTGCTGCCTTGTAGCGCCGTTTGCTACTTTGGAAATTAATTCTCGTAGTTTTTGCACAATCGTCAACACAAACTTCTTTCGTTTTCCTGACATTTTAAATCGGTAACGAAAAAACAAAACCAAAAAGCACAAACACTGAACACAATAAGTAACTCCGACCGGTTCGCAAACACTATCAGGCTTAAACTAACAATGGCGAGTGGGAGGAAGTGGACGTGTCAGTAAGATTAAGACGAGAGAGGGAGGTGGAGCGGGCACTACAAGGGTGAGTAAGAAATCACTTACTTATCCGAGGCGAAGGTTCCTAGAAGGTCTGGGATATTTTTGTTATAAATAAGCACGATGTTAGCAAATTTAACGTTTCGCTCAGTTTCGTGAACATTTTTATTTTCTTTGCTTTACGCTTGTTAAAAAGAAAAAGAAAAAAAAAACTTTGTGCGGCAGGCGCGGATAATCGGGAGTCTACTATAATGTGATACAGAGAAGTATTCTTTTAAACGTGCATAACAGTTTTTAATCTAGTGTTATTTGTCTTGAATTAAAACTTTTCTTACATCAATTCTGAATAGAGTTTTACTTAATATTCAATTCAATGAATTTTATAATATATTTCAGAAAATTTACTCAAAGTAAATAAGAATATTACTTTTTTCTTCGTAGTAGTAAAACAAAAGGAGATAAAGGAATACTATTCAGGTTTCAGCTTTAAATATCGCACGAGCCATATGCGAGTATGCAAATGAGTATGAAAGGTGGAATCTACGTGTAAATATGACGTGCTGAATAAATAATGAAAAAAATCTGATGTGTACACCACATGACTTCCTTGTACGGAATATTAAATTATACGCATTTTTTCTTGCATTTCATTTAAACTTATTGGATTGAATTAAATCTGCTTCTCCGACAGCGCATAAATCACAATAGAATAAATGCATTCTTTAAAATTCACTCTAGTATTTGTTTACCATAGCGACACTCTGGCGCTAGATTCACTTAACAGTATCATATTTCGTTCATATTATAACTCATAATGCACAAAAGTTATATCATTTAAAGAACAGAATTATCTAATCGTTGCCACATGTTCTATTCAATTACTACCATAAAGCTAGAATGATGTATAAAAGAAATTAAGCAAACAAAACAAAAAAGAAACAGTTTTCACAGAAGATTGAGTATTTCCCATTTAATTAATTCATTTCTTACTTCGCGAGAAGGCAAAAATACATAAAAACTCAAAATATATATATTAAAAATTACTAAGTAAATCTTAAACACTTATTTTCTCGAAAAAATTCCAGAAAGGATTAAGCATAATTTAATTGGCAATAATAAATGAAGGCGTTATCTTTGTTGTTGCGAATCTAAGTTTCTCTAGATTGGCAACAAATCCACTAGTCTGCTGTTTCAAATGTAAACAATCAATGGCCGCCATAAAAAAAAAAAAAAAAAAAAAAAAAAAAAAACGCTTAGCGGCACCTTAAACAACTTTTCGCGATTATAATACTTCCTTTTTACTTCGTACAAAAAAGTAAAAACAAGAAAAAAAAATGACCCTTTACAATACAGAGATATTTTTCGATTTTCAGAATTTCAAAATGCTGATTCCGAAGCTCTACTCGATTCTCGCAAGGAAAATATAAAATAAAAATCTGAAAGTTTTCAGATTTTATATTACCCCCAAATGAGCGTTTTTACTTCCTTGTTCGAAGTGAAAAGGAAGTATTGTAATCGCGAAACGTTTCAGGCAGCATATTTCAAAGAAAATATCCATTTTCACCGCTATCGAATGCAATTTAACAATGTTTTTGCGTGATATCTGTGCGTAACGACAGAATAAAAGACTCGTTTCCTCCAAAATAATTATAAAACTGCTTTAAAATTAATACCGAAGAGAATTTTTCGTGGCATCTGTACGAACGTATGTACGTACGTATCTCGCATAACTCAAAAACGAGTAGCCTCAGAATATTGAAATTTTGTATATAGGACTGTTATAACATTTAGATGTGCACCTCGTATTTTAGTTGCAATCGGCCGCACCAAACGCATATAAATATATTTATATATATATCCACTCTGTTACCCGGCTCAGTGATCTCAGTTTCTTTACTCTTACATGTTTGTAAATTGTACATTTTTTGCTTTAAAAATGATTGAATTATGTTGTTTTTATCTCCTGGTTAAGGTTTTTATGCCTTTAGTAAATCTGTATGCAATATTGTTTAGAATTATCACAAATTTTAAAATTGTTTAAGTGCCGCTAAGCCATATTTTTTTTTTTTTTTTTGATGGCGGCCATTGATTGTTTACATTTGAAACAGCAGACTAGTGGATTTGTTGCCAATCTAGAGAAACTTAGATTCGCAGCAACAAAGATAACGCCTTCATTTATTATTGCCAATTAAATCATGCTTAATCCTTTCTGGAATTTTTTCGAGGAAATAAGTGTTTAAGATTTACTTCGTAATTTTTAATATAGTAGATATTTTGAGTGTATTTTTGCCTTCTCGCAAAGTGAGAACTGAATTAATTAAATGAGAAATACTCAATCGTCTGTGAAAAAATGTTTCTTTTTTGTTTTGTTTGCTTAATTTCTTTTATACATCATTCTAGCTTTATTATAGTATTTAAATAGAACATGTGGCAAGGATTAGATAATTCTATTCTTTAAATGATATAAATTTTGTGCATTATGAAATATAATATGAACGAAATATAATACTGTTAAGTGAATCTAGCGCCAGAGTGTCGCTATGGTAAACAAATACTAGAATGAATTTTAAAGAATGCATTTATTCTATTGTGATTTATGCGCTGTCGGCGAAGTAGATTTAATTCAATCCAATAAGTTTAAATGAAATGCAAGAAAAAATGCGTATAATTTAATATTCCGTACAAGGAAGTCATGTGGTGAACACATCAGATTTTTTTCATTTACAGACACGTTCCGATAGACAGTCTCGCGCGCTGGAAATAAAAGCGTTTTATTCTCTATTTATTCCACTGCTCGCAATGAAATCATTGAGTTTTTTAATTAAAGATTCGTAAAGTTTTACAAAATATGAAATATATAACAAACCAAATTCCAAATTCGACTTCCAGGCGCTCATATTCGAGTGGAGGGATATGTTAACGAAAATTTGATGGCTCTAGGTACCGTTGGTTTTTCACCGTGCGAGAAACATACATATATGCATGCAGCTTCTTTATTACTTAATTTATTTAAATATAATACAGCGCGATAATATTTGATGGCAACAATTTGAAAGCGATTCGGACATTTATAGTGATTCAACGCGAAATACAGTTTCCAGACTAATAGCCCTTCTTGGCTAATGCAGTATCAAAGAAAAAAAAGTCTGAAAGCTTTCAGATTTTATATTACACCCAAAGGGGCGTTTTTTTATCGTTACCATGTTCCTCTGAATTAAACCACATAAAACTGTAATTATAAAACTATAACAGTAATTTCACAGAATATTTGAAAACACCATATCTTTAGAATATCCGACAGGCAGTCTCGCGCGCTGGAGATAAATTTTTTTCCCCTGTATTGCCATTCCTCGCTTTGAAATCGTTGAGTTTGTTAACGAAAAATTCATTAAAGTTTTACAAAATATGAAAACAAAAATAAAACAAATTCGAAATTCGGGCTTCCAGGTGCCCATGTTTGGGTGTATGTTTCATTCAAAATTTGATGGCTCTATGTAACGTCATTTTATGTAACGTCGTTTTTTCAACGTACATACATTCATGCAGATATTTTTAGTCCAAAGGGGCTTTGTCTCTGAAAGACAATAGTTTTCGTTTTGCGATTTTGCGTTGAATCACTATAAATGTCCGTTTTACTTTTCAAACTGTCGCCACCGAATGTTAGAATCCTGCATTATATTTGAAGAAATTAAATAATGAAAAATCTGCCTAAATGTAGGTATATTTCTCGCATTGTGATAAAACAACGGTACCTAGATCCATCGAAATTTGAATGCTGTAATCCTCCTATGAATATGGGCATGTAGAAAACCAAATATGAAATTTGGAATTTGTTATTTTATCGATTTCTTATTCGTAAAACTTTAACGAATTTTTGAGTAACAAACTCAACGATTTAAAAGCGAGCAATGGCAACAAAACATTTTATCTCCAGCGCACGAAACTGTGTATCGGAAATTCTGAAGATATGCTCATTTTAAAATTATTTTGCGACATTGTTATTGAACTGAATTTCATGGTTTAAGTGCAAAGAACATGATATTTAATAAATAAAGGTAACACACAAAACGTTAAAAAAACGCCCCTTTGGAAGTAATTTAAAATCTGAAACCTTTCAGATTTTTTATTGTTTTGTTATTTAATTTTTTTTATATATAATGCAGGGAGATAATATTTGGTGGCAATAAGTTAAAACGCCGTTTGTAGTGAACCGAAGCAAAATGCCATTTTTAGACTAATAACCCTTCTGGGGTAAAAATAAGCAATTTTTGCTTCGTTTCAAATCAAAGATAAAAGAAAAAAATAATTAAATTTTTCAAATAAAGCATGTGTTTATGCATTTAAAAGCTTTTAAGCTCAGAACATTTTACACAAAGTTTGAGCAATTCCAAGATAACCTATTACTTTAAAATAATGTTGTTTTAGTTTAAGCAGGAGCTTTAACAGAAGATAGAAGATTTTACAGATAAACTACTAATCTTTAAATCAAAAAATAAATTGATTTTAGTGCACCCACTTAGTATTTAATATTTATAGATAATTAGAAAACATTAATTTTGTTCATGGGGGTAATTCCTTAATTTTAACAATACTATAGCATATTTTTAAGTAGTATACATTGTTCTGACAATTGAATGATGAGGTTTTTTTCATAAATAACCCAAGTTCTAAATCCTTTTCTATCCACATAATTTCAATTATAGTTTATCATGTTGCTGCAAATTGTATAAGTTTCGTGTAAAAGCTATAAATTTTATAAGTTATACATCTATACAACGTACGTGATTCTTGTCATATAAAAGAACTTTATACGTATCAAAAACTTAATCGTGTTTTTAGGCTTTTAGCGTCGATAGGCATCGTAATTTGAAAGAACAATCAAACGTAATCTTCTCATAGAATCGAAAAGGTCAGCCATTTTGAAAAAATACCATTGTGTTGTTGTGACTTATCTCACTTATCTGACAATAACATCAGAACAATCCCACGAAATTCATCTTCGCAAGTACTGCAAGATTGTGCTTGTCGTTCGCAAGAGCCTTGAACATCATTACAGCTAACAGCACGACTTGGTTGCTCTCTATTAAAATTGGGGGCTGAGTTCCGCTCCCAATTTTAATAGACAGCAACCCGCGGGAGGACGTGTCGGAAGATCTTCCACTCCTCTTTCCCTACCATCAACCTCGCGAGAGGCCTTTCGGCTCACCGCATATTTTGAGTGCCTCCATACCTCACAGACACTATACATTTACAAACATCCATGACTCTTCCGGGATTCTAGCCCGGCCGTTCGGTCAGTGTCGCTAAAAGTATCATTATTAACACATTGTAGGAGGGTATATTTCGCCGTGGACTCGCACGTGTAGAGGGCGTCTTTTCATGAATTTCGTGAAAAATCTTTAACTCTGTGAAGTCGCAATAAATCAATACACACAAATACCATACATACTTACAATACTACACACACATCGTAGTTACACTTTGTACTGTACACGTGGTATTTACACGATATCCACTCTCTAGAAAAAATCTATAAATAGATACTTTTGCGTGATCCGCAAATCTAGTAATAGACTGCAAAAAACATAAAAATATGTTCCCGCATGTTGTGTATTAAAAAAATATTGCCAATTTAAATGTAAAAAAAGGAATTTTAATCGTAGTGATATAACTATTATCAATGTTTAAATTCCAGGAACTTTTAAACACGAATAGCTCGTTTAACGATGCATTAATACAGGACATCAAGCAGATTACTGCAGTAGTTGAATAAGATGGAAGAATACAGCTTTTGCATTAAAATAATTCGAAAGGAAGTTTGAATTTTAGCTTAATCTGGGAAGTTTAACAGCAGTTTTATCCTTCTATATTCAATAAACAAATACACACACTTCCAAGTATACATTATGAGAATTAATGAATTACTGAAACTTAATATTTGTCTGAAACTTTTCGTAATATTTATTTCTTATGAAGAATTGAAATTTATAATTTAACTGCATTACATCCGAAATATTAACCTTTAAAACCTAAGAAGAGTGTACGCTAGAGAGTAATAAAAGTTAAATTTAGGATTAATTATTTAGTTTCATTAAAATTTTTCAACTGTGTTTTAATCTGCACTAAATGAAAATCCAGTAATTCCATGGAAATCAGAAAGAATAAGCAGTTTCCGTAAAATGGCCTCTCTCTGTTAAAAACGGAAACATTCTTGAGTAATTTTATTACATACACCTTTACACTTGTAATAATGAATTAGTAAACGAATTTAGTTTAAATTAAATGTGTTCGATGTTATGTAAATTGTATTTCCTTCTTGTACCGAGGAGCGGCGCAGACGCAAATTTGTTAGGTTTTTAAAGCTCGCGTTTAGAGCTTTGAGGCTGCTGTGAATTACTGGAGTTTCAACTAAGCAGAGGTTATTCTGTGTTTGTGTTGGTAAGCCGCTACCGAAGTCGGAGTTTGCAGTGTGGTCTTCGCCGTTCCTCAGCTAACTTACTGTTTGAAAGTCAATAAGATGTTTCGGTCGACATTATGACTCTGAGGTTTCTTGGGTTCTATACTGAAGTAATATCAAGTCAATTTACAGTCCACTATTTTTAAACAACGGAACGTGCAAAATGCTTTTGCAATTAATCCGAATTGCACTTTACATACTGGCTTAAAATCATCGATTCAGCTAAATAATCCATTACACCTGAAATACTGTTTTAATTGAGTAGTTTAACTTATCTGTGTTAACAATTACTTCAGTTGTATATATGGCCATGTGACCAAGTATTTCATTCAAATGCTATAATCAGTTCCTTATTAGAGAACAGATTAAATAAGAACTTTTATTCATAGAAAAGCATGCTAACCTTCCTTTAAAAACTCATCTATTACAAATCCGACTGTCCACATCTGTCGCTGACAGTTTTATGACACACAAAAATCGGAGAAGCATTGTTTTTCGTTATCTTCAATCTGGCACTTGAACCAGCCCATAAAAATGCTTAAGTAGCAAATTAAGTTAAATATTCCTTTGAAAGACACAAAACAATGCTGTTCGGCTGCGTAACTCCTTGTTAGAAGGAGGAAAAGATTCGGACTTAATTGATCGGTGGTAGGTGCTGAAGAGGACCTACGAAGAAACGGTCTTTTTATTGCTGGTTTTCTTTTTTGGCGTTTAGTCGCCATTATGAGGTTAACATCCACAAAAAGCAAGGACGGAACAAATGTGCGTCATTGTTCTTTTACTTTCTTCTTTCTTTTACTGCAGATGACGAGGAAAGAAGATGAACGAATGAAAACAAAAAGAAAGGTTCTTGTTGACAAGATAATTGCAGCTGTTAGATATCGCCGCCACTGGAGAAAAAAGATAGCTCGCTTCTCACTGATAACAAGAAAGAATGTGTTAGAGAATAACATTTTAAAATAGTGTATTGCTATATGAGCTTCTTTTATCTACTTGCTGTGAAAAAAATCTGAGAGAAAATGACTATATGACGAATCCCTAGTGTGTTATTTGTTTCTTTTTTATGTTTTAAAGAAACACTGTAATCATGAAAAATGTTAGCTCTCTGATATGATGGGAAAACTTGCAATCCTGTATATTAAGTACAATTTGGAATTTAATCTATATCATATGAATAATATACATTTAGTGTCATTACAACAGCGATAAACATGCAATAAACAAATGAAACCATACAAGGAATAAAAATTCAAAAGTATGTCATATGCTGGATAATAATATGAGACAATTATTACTATTAAAATTATTATTAACTATATTAGCAATACAATTATAATAAAAATGAAGTTATAGAGATTTCCAACCAGTTTCTTTCTTATTGTAATACAGATGTCTAAACTGCGTGATGAGTGACAAATTCAGAAGTACGAAAGATTTCGTTTAATATTAGATGCTACGCAATACTTCTAAAAATAAAATATCACATAAAAAGCTAAAGAAAAACTTAAAAATACACAAATAAATCTTTTAACGTTTAGGAAAAATTAGCAAAGTGTTAAAAAGAAAATCATTTTGTGATAAAATGTAATAAATTTAGGAGAAAAACAAAAACTTTAAAGCAATAAATTAATTAATTTAGCATCAAATATTGTTATTTAAGCTATGTTTATTGCCACAGTGGAATAGATTGAAATGAGCATATCTTTTTTATCTGATGGACGATATGTTTTAACAAGTGATACGTATTGAAATGTATCGCAGAAAATTATAGTAATGGAATATTATTCTTTAGAAAACTAATATCTTTTATACACTGAATTAGGATTCCGTTTAAATAAAAAGGATCAAAATAACACTTTCTTCCTTACGTCTAAATCCATAATACATGTCAGTACTGAAAATTTAAAATAATGCAGTATAATCTGATAACAGCAATTTTATATATATCACTAAGATTCCTTCTAACATAAAATTATATATTCCACTCCTTTTAAATTCTTTAAACATAATTTGCGAATATATTTCCCTTTTCAATATAGTTTTTAATGTATGTTATTTTAAATAAGAGTCATTGTCTTTATTTGTAACATATTGTTTACTAAATCTTAAACTGGAATTTAGGTGCAATTATAAAAAATCTCATGTGTACACCACATGATTTCTTTGTACGGAATATTAAATTATACGCATTTTTTCTTGCATTTCATTTAAACTTATTGGATTGAATTAAATCTACTTCGCCGACAGCGCATAAACCACAATAGAATAAATGCATTCTTTAAAATTCACTCTAGTATTTGTTTACCATAGCGACACTCTGGCGCTAGATTCACTTAAAAGTATTATATTTCGTTCATATTATAACTCATTATGCACAAAATTTATATCATTTAAAGAACAGAATTATCTAATCGTTGCCACATGTTATATTCAAATACTATAATAAAGCTAGAATGATTTATAAAGGAAATTAAGCAAACAAAACAAAAAAGAACAGTTTTTCACAGACGATTGAGTATTTCTCATTCATATAATTCAGTTCTCACTTCGCGAGAAGGCAAAAATACATAAAAACTCAAAATATCTATATTAAATTTTACAAAGTAAATCTTAAACACATATTTCTTCGAAAAAATTCCAGTAAGGATTAAGCATGATTTAATTGGCAATAATAAACGAAGGCGTTATCTTTGTTGTTGAGAAGCTAAGTTTCTCTAGATTGGCAACAAATCCACTAGTCTGCTGTTTCAAATGTAAACAATCAATGACCGCCTTAAAAAAAAAAAAGTCTTAGCGGCACTTAAACAACTTTAAAATTGTTGATAATTCTAAAAATATTGGATACAGATTTACTAAAGGCATAAAAACCTTAACCAGAAGATGAAAACAACATAATTCAATCCTTTTTAAAGCAAAAAATGTACAATTTACAAACATATACGAGTAAAGAAACTGAGATCACTGAGCCGGGTAACAGAGTGGATATATATATATAAATATATTTATATACATTTGGTGCGGCCGATTGCAACCAAAATACGAGGTGCACATCTACATGTTATAGCAGTCCTATATACAAAATTTGAACGTTCTGAGGCTACTGGTTTTTGAGTTATGCGAGATACGTACGTACGTATGTACACTGCTCAAAAAAAAAAAAAAAAAAAAAAAAAAAAAAAAAAAAAAAAAGGGGGGGGGACAGTCCTATATCTCCCGATCTACTGGGCCGATTGACAAAATTAAAATTGCGTTCTTCATGTCTCAAAAGCGCGACTTAGGATATATATTAGATTTATATATAGCACTATTCTAACATAGGTATTTTGACACAAAATCGGACTTTTTCTGAAATAACATACCAATTTTTTTACATATTTCGATTCTACGACTCAAATTACGCCTAAATATGAAATTTTGTAAAATTTAGAGCGAAATTTACGGAGAAATTCACAAATTTATGTTGGCACTTTTTTGTCAGTTTGCGCCAAGAATACTTCACTTGGCGAACTTCTTAATATATGGCAACCTAGTTTCCTTTCCCGTGAGAGGAAAAAAAGTCACCATCGTTCCTTTTTTCCAAATAATATTCTTTATATTATATTTTTAATTATAACTTATTATTTTAAGTATTTTTTTTCTTTTTCGAATTTCATTTTAATTGTTTAAGTTGCACGTTTTTTTTTTTTTTTTTCGAATAACTGTTTTAAAAATTTCTATTTACCTATTCGAACTGCGTAAATAAAGTGCAGCGTTTATTTTTTTTTTTTTTTCAAATAGTTTTCTTTATATATATTTTTCGTCATAGTTATTATTTTAGGTAATTTTTAAATTTTTATACTTTTATTTTAATTGTTTGTGTTGCGTTGTCTCTTCAGATAATTGTTTTAAAATTTTCTATTTATTCCTTCGACCTGAGCATTTTAAATATATTTATTAATATCAATTTTCCAGAATTTGATTTTATTTATTTGAACTGCGTTTCTTTCGGAAGAATACTTTGTAACCCAGACTACGATGAGTTTGAAAACTGCATGCTATATTAAAAGAGAAAATACAGTAAAGCACAGTTTTACACGCCTTTCAATGTTCCGTTCAGAAAAGCTATATATAAATAAGAGAGATGTATAACCGACATTTTAACTTAGGATGACTTGCATACACTGCTTTAAACAGTTTTATCATTGTGCCCATTGCTTTACACAATTTTATCCTACATTTGGTTTCTTAAAATGTTATTCATATTTTAGTCAAATATTTTATTTTTGAAATCGCAAGAATCAAATATCATAACATTGAAAAGTTTTAAATTAAAAAAATACAAATACTAAATTTTACGAAAAAGTTTATTTTTCTTCTCTTTTTCTTTAAGCATTCTGAAAGTATATTAAAAAGTATCCAACTTTTCGAAACATTTTGGTATTTCTGACAATCGTTTTAAATAAAGTTATCGCCTTCCATTTCATAAAGGCCCACAAACGGCCGAGCGGTAAAGACGCTGTTCACTGGTAGTTCGGTCCGAGGTTCGAATCCCGCGAACAGGCTGGTTGCATGGGTGTTATCGTGGTTTTCCCGATGTGTAACGTGTATACGAGCCAGTTTCCCTTAGAAAGTCCTCCACGAAGGCATCCCTCCCTTTAGGCAGATAGCCCTCGTGTGCTTTGCCATATTTAAAGAATCCAATCCAATCCAATCTAATCCTTAATTAAATATAATTGATTTGTAACTTCTACTAGAACTGACGTTAAGAATTGAAGTGCAAATAAATAATATCATGTGCAATCTTGATTAATATAAAATTTAAAATATCTGCACAGAAATATATTTGCATTTAGACAGAAAGTTTTTCGAAATATTTGCAATTACTTTATAAGAAGGATTTATTAATAACCGTAATAATTACTTATTATATTACTGATGATTAGCAATCAGTTCTTGACAATTACATTCTAAATTAGAATTATAAGAATTATTAGAATTTTAAATTAGAATAATGAAAATACGCTACGCACAAAAATACATTTTAGGATAAAAAATGAGTTGATTTTTTATGTTTTAAAACTTCTTGAATTCATTTAATAAACATCGTATCCTCGTTGTTAATTGAATTCAGAATGTTGGGTGTCGTTTATATATTCTTACTTGTCCACGGAATCTGCTGACTTATCCAGCGATTAAGTAGCTGCAGATCATTTCTACATAACCATTGAACTTCCATTAATTCAGTCTCTAGAGGGTTGTATATTTATATCATAATTTGACTTTTATAAAAATGATTATTCTAAATCTTATGTTTCTATAAAAATATACTGTGCTTTAAAAATATGGATGATAGTACCAGCCGCTCTTTCAGCCACTTCAAAAGCATCAGTTTGTTTAGAAATAAATTGTGCAGTTAATGTCATAAAATTCAAGTAAACATCAAACGAAAATTCTCAGTTTTAGACAATTCGATTTAAACGAAGTAAAGTAGCAGACGATAAAACGCCGAAGGTAAAAATTTACTTTTATTTAAAAAAAAAAAAAAAAAAAAAAAAGATAGAGAGAAAATTTAAAAAATATTAAAAAATTTATTTAAAAAATAGCTTTTCATATAGTATTAATAAATATTTATTACGCATCATTGAGGGAAAAAATGTCATATAATTAATTCTCCGTAAAATTTTACTTGAAATTTAAGGTTAAAAATAGCTGTGGCAATACAGTGCAACAAAAATCCATAGACCACATTTGGCGTTATTATCGCTCAAAAAAAAAAAAAAAAAAAAAAAAAAAAGATGCCAAATTTTAAAACCCGAAAATATGTAAATTTGTGTATATCTTAGAAAATTTTGAATAAAAAAGTCTAATTTTTTGCAGATATGCTTAAAAATATACCTACTTTAAGATGATGGTAAAAATTTTATAGGTTATAATTCAAAATTTTTTTCGAAAAATTTATAAAAATTATTTAAAAATAGAAATTTAAAAAATAAAACACAAAAAATGGGTAAATTTTATTTGGAATGAACCTAAATTTCGAAATGTCAGAGAAAAAATCAAAAAAGTTTAATAAAAAAAGAGATATAAATAAATATTTGCCAAATTCAATTAACATTGAGGAGCTAAAATTTTGAGAGCTAATATTTCAAAAACTACTCGTACGATTTTTACAAAACTTGGTATTCTGGCATAATTTGAGTCGTAGAATCGAAATATGTAAAAAAATTGGTATGTTATTTCAGAAAAAGTCCGATTTTGTGTCAAAATACGTATGTTAGAATAGTGATATATATAAATCTAATATATATCCTAAGTCGCGCTTTCGAGACATGAAGAACGCAATTTGAATTTTGTCAATCGGCCCAGTAGATCGGGAGATATAGGACTGTCCCATTTTTTTTGAGCAGTGTACATACGTTCGTACAGATGCCACAAAAAATTCTCTTCAGAATTAATTTTAAAGCAGTTTTATATTTTTTTTTGCAGGAAACGAGTCTTTTATTCTGTCCTTACGTACCGATATCACGCAAAAACATCGTTAAATTGCATTCGATAGCGGTCAAAATGGATATTTTCGTTGAAATATTCTCCCTGAAACTTTTCGCGATTACAATACTTCCTTTTTACTTCGTACAAGGAAGTAAAAATATTCATAATTAATACCTTACGTGAAAGGATTGAAATCACGCTTAATGAAAAAAAACTTACATATATTAAAATGTATGTAAGTATATATATAAAATGCATATATATAAAATTAAATTAGAATAAAATTGTCTTCTTAATTGATTGATGGCACTTGTAAATTATTTTAAAAGCTTACATTAATCATTTTGTGTTATTCAAATTCATGAATTTTTCTTTTTTGTCACCGGAATCAAAAATTATTTTTGTTGCTCAATTCAAATCCGTAATCCATTTTTTTTTCATGAAAAGAATAATTTTAATTAGGAACACACAATTAATTTTTAAATGCATAGGCATAGATCTATGTAAGCAACCAGACAGAAAATTATAAAGAGGGAAATATAGGATTTTGCGCCGCATTTTGCTAAAGAGTTTCTGTCTTGAGAGCCAGGCAAAATCGGACTGTAGATCTGTTACTGAGAATCCAGACTGCGTGATGAGTGACTAATTCTTTTAGTCCATAATTTTGTATTATAGAAGGGGTGCACAGCAGTGTAGCAACAGTGTCCTTTGAAAGACGTGTGATATACTGGAACCCCTAAATAAAAAAAAAGAGGAAAAAATTACTCAAAACCACCAGGTATGCAGTTTTTAAAACTTCAATTTTTTTTGGCCTTCGAATTTAAATTTTTCTCTGCCAATCTCAAATTGGTGAATGATGAATATGATGCGAGCTTTTACTAAAAGTTTCTGATGAGAAAAGGATGTGCAATTTAAAACTCAGTATATCGCAACACATACAGTGAACCCTTTCTAAGACGACTACCCATGACTCCAGATGATTTTTAGCTTCTGTAAAAGTAGTTGTATTAAACTCATAATGTTCAATATCGATGTTTATTTTTTAATATTAGTCATTTCAGAAGGTTATCGCCTATAGGAGGAAGTTCACTGTGTTTCAATATAATCACACATTCTTACGAACTACAGCTCACTGCTGCGAGTGCCGACTTTCGCCTACGATACTGCGGTGGTTATACAGGATTTCTGTTAGTAAAACTTTCTAGGAAACGTAAGTGGAGCAAGGGGAATAAGAGACTGAAGCATTACATCACGATGCTTCCCGGAACGAGAAAACCTTTGGATACAGAAAAAAATTTAGATATTGTGTAACTTCATAACTTCATAAAATTTTTAAAATATCTAGAAGTATATATATACTAATGTCCTTCTCAATGCATGTCAGTACTTATAAGTATATTACAAAATATTTGTATAAATTCTATTTACAAAATTTTAAACTTCCTTTATATAATTTTGAAAATAATAGAAAGATAATAATCAAAGTCATAATTCACGGCCATCGAATGATATATGTACATATATATATATGTAAGAAAAACAAAGTATATGTAAAAGATTAAATTAACAGCGTAAAATTAATTTTCCTTCTCTACTCTGAAAATAGTAATCTCTCTGCACTGCGTGATTTCGAGATTAATACGTATCATATGCCTCTTATATAATTCTGATGTTATAAATGGAAGTAAAACTCAAACAGCCGATAGTAATTTTACAGTGGTATTAATTATCAAATAAAAATGCATTGATAACTCAGTCTAACTCAGTCTGAATTAAGATTTCACCCTCAACATAACGCACTTGCTTTCTACGCTTTGGCCTAGCTGGACTGCAGACTATCTGCTCCTTCTTTCTTACTAAAAATTTATCAAAAATGTAAACTTTTGGAATAGGCATAAATAATGTGCCAACTTGTTTGTAGCTGCAACATATTTGCTGAAATAAAAGTTGAATTAAATCTACCTCTACTGCCAAATTTCTTATTTATTGTGGATTGGAGCTTCAACATCTCTAAGCCATCAAAATTCTTGCTGTTTATTACGGATTCAACAGCCTGCATTTGACTATAGAATCTGTTACACACACGCACATATATATGTATACATATCATTTGATGGTTACGAATCATGACTTTGCTTATATATATATTATTGATTTGATTATAAATATATACATATAGTAATGTATTCTCATTGCATATATTTGTATTTCAGTTGAATTGAGAAATTAAACAATGGCATTTAATCACATCGGCTTGTTTAACAATTTGATACCTAATGAAAAATGTATTGCCCAGAAATGGTACTTTCTAGCCTTTGCTTAAATTTTAAGTACCTACAATGCACTAAACCAAATTTAAACAAAGCTAGACAAAACCCTAATTTCCAGGAAGACAAACACTATTACAAGTTAAAATATTAAGCAAGCGAAAAGAATAAGGGACTTGCAAATTAGAAACTTAACAAAGAGTTCAAATTCAGCATACTTGCTATCCCATTACGACTGATAGCATCACCCTGTAGCTTATTACGACACGCACGTACATAGATGCTTTGCGTGGAAGAAAGGATGAATTCTAGAAGATAATACAGTGAAGAAATAGTAATATGCAAACACTATGTCGACCACTTCTTTACAATAATAATTGTAAAGAAGTGGTCGACATAGTGTTTAGAGTAGAGGTAGAATTAGGGTTTTTAAACTT